>NC_051320.1:40581966-41831966 GCF_015220235.1 Choloepus didactylus | reverse complement strand
TAATTGTAAAACACATAATGATAATGTGGTCTAAATCTAATTTTCCAGTGTATTGGTGTGTATTCGTTATGAGACCTATTCAATATGAGGTCTCTTGTCAAAATATTTCTTATTAGAGAGAGGAGATAATTCCTGGAGTAGTTTGGCAAAGATCATTACTAGTCTCTTCACAATAAGATTAGTTTTTATTTTTATGCATCTATTCATGCATATTGGTGAGATTTAAAAACATATTAATGAATTGTATTATACACATATGTTTACAGAGTCTTAGGGACAACTGAGAAAATGCTTAGTGCTTTTCTTCTCTTTTCTGTTGCTTCAGACCTATCATTCCCTTATTTAGCAACTAATTCCCTCTAAAGTGTTAATTGATACATTTACTTTTCCCAGGGGTATTTTCCAGGTGCATAAGACAACCAAACACAAAAGCCCTTTAAGTCCCAGAAAGAATGCACATCTAATTATGGGGTGCAAAACTCTAAGACTAGCAGTGGAGATATTTTGGGGTAGAGAAGAGGCTTGCCTTCTCTCAAATGATACATCAGAAGTGTCTGCCTACTTAATTTACTTCCCAAACTGCTCAGTTTTGTGCAAGATCCTCAAAGTACTAAATCAAAACAAGGAGTAATAGTGGAGATTTATGTTTCTCCTGGCATACTTTAAGGAGAATTACTTTGGCCAAGTTTCCAAATTCCCCGTCCACGCCCTACTCTTTCACAGGCTTGAAATTATACCAGTTAGTGTTGATATTTTCCAAGTGTGATTAACAATGGGCTTGAAGATAAAACTTGTGTTTTTATCATTGGCATTTCTCTGCCTTCATATTTGTCCAGTGAAATATATTGATACTTACATTGGCTTAAAGGAAACCCTCATTAAACAATTCATTCTTTTTAGTCAGCAGAGCACCTAGTCTTAGCAGCACCATTCCTAAAGACAGACATTGCTTAATAAGTCTAATTATTAAGTGTTATTTTTTTGAAGAAAATCCTTTAGAAAATAACTTATGATGTCTCTTTGAAAATCAGTCTTAGCTTATCATTTAATATTAGCTCATTTTCTTCCCTGATTAGCTCATATGCTGTTTCCTCTATCTTTGTAGGAAGATACATAGAAACTTATCTGGATTTTCACAGATAGGATTTTTAACAATGTTTTTGTCTTTTTTGGCCAGATGGCTTTAATTTCTGCTGAACTTTGAGCCCAATGTTCAAATCTCCATAGATGGGTCTTAATATATGTCTTTGTCCTTTCTCTAGGAGGAATTTTTATTATAACTAAATTCAATGTGCTTTCAATTTTATTTCACTTTGCTTCGAATAATCTCTTATTTAAAATTACCATTAAATGCTTTCTTTCCTTAACTAGGAAGGAATTCTACAAATTTTACACAAAGATAAATAAATCCTTGGAAAAAACATGAGTATGAAGTTTCAATAAACCTTTTTTTTATTTAAAGTGAGCTCATATACCTATATGCCTAGAAATACAGTGTCTAGTTTTTGGTAGCAGGTATATTTTTAAAACTGTACAGAATTCATACTTAAAAAGTATTTTCTTTTGTTAAAAAGAAAATCAAATGCCTTCAGTCACAGGCCTGCTGCTCTAGAATGTGCAGGTTAGTGGGGGCTGCAATACAACTAATTGGCTTTGCTTGCCACATTGCCCAGAAGTGGTGGCTGTATCTGCCCAGAGGGGACTTCTTTTTAGGGTAAAGATCCTCAGTTTTCACATCTTGATAAATTCTAAAATGCCTCTTCCTTTCATTCATTCTTTCTGCCGTCTTTTCCTTCTTTATTAAATCTATAATCAAAATTTTCTTGTTCCTGAAACTTCATTTGGGCCATGATTTCAAGTTAAACGAATAACTCCACTTACTCTGTTGGTTTTTCAAGTCTTGCATCACTATCTTAAAACCAAATGTATTTTGTTCTGTGTATATTTCCTGAGATTCTTAAATTCCTGAGAAATTTATATAATTACAAATAAGATATAAGCTTAGAGCAACTTTATCCTTATAGATAATAAACTTTTAACCCCAAATTAATTAGTATGATGTAGATTCCATGGTTACCTCCATTTACTCAAAATCAGAGTTTCAGATTCAGGAGATGTGGAAGCTATTTAAATAACAAACAAGAGTTATAGATTAAATGAATCTCAGAATTAGAAGGATGCTTATATGTCTCCAACATTCTTGGCTTGTAAATTCAAAGTATTTTCCCTCAGATAAGCTGTATGCCTGTAGCTTCCACAAATCAGTGATATCTTAGAGAAGTCTAATAATTCTCATTTTATTTTGATAGTTGAAGACAATCATCGTCATGCTGAGTCCATATTTCACTAGGCTAAACACTCCAAGTTTCTTTTAAAAATGTCCAGTTTTGATCTGGCTTATTAACCCAGTCAATTTTCTTCAATTTATACACTTTCTAACTAGGTCATGCCCAAGAATAAGTGTAATTCCTCTGGATCTAGTCTGAGAAGGGCTATGCATGTACTGTATCTTCCTTAATTCCCTAATTCTTAGATATTAAGTGTTTTACTCTTGGATCACATACAGGTTCACAGATTTCATAAATCTTTTACCCAACCTAGAAGCTGAAAATTGCATTTACCAAACATTGTAAATAAGGCTTCTCAGGGAACCTACTGTTCCATAAAAAGATAAAAAGAAATTAGATAACCATGTCAGAAAGGAGAAATATATAATTTGTCTTTGAGGGAAGTAAAATAATTTTGCAACCTAAATTGTCTTTTGTATTTTTAAATAAGGCCTTAGAGAGAATTTCCCCAGTAAATCTGTTGTTTTCAAATTACTTCAGTACAAATACCGAACATCTATGTTTATTCTGGGAGCCATGATTATGGTGAGTGGTGTTAGGTTTGAAGCCGGATCTTTCAATGTGTATTCCCTTGAGGACTTAAGGAAAGAGGTTTAATTGCTGTACTCACTAAAACGAGGCTAATAACATTTCCAGCATTACCCATACTTGTTGTGTAGATTATTCCAGGGATGTAAGCACCACTCTTTGAAGATAAAATGCAACAGACACCCTGATTCTGGGGTAAAGGGCTACGTAGATCCTTAATGACTGGTTTGTAAACATGTAATCAAAAAAGGAGGCAGTGCCTTGTGTGCTTGAAGTTCACTACTGGTTTAAAATAGCTCGGGGACAGAAGAACTGGGTTTCCAGATTTTTCAATTAAATTCCACATTTGTTTTTGTGGAACCCCTTGGTGTCACAGATGCTTGCCTCGACAGGCAGGAACTCAGAGACACAACTGAATTTGAACTATAAATGAAAATAGCAGACTTGGACCCAGTAAAGGAGTATTATTAGACACTGTATCCATTAGCATATTTTTTGCAGTCATAGAACTAACCTCAGCTAAATTAAGCAAAGTCAACTTACTGGAGCAATTGGAGCAGTATTCTGGAGAACTGGGCTCAAGGATGGGCAAGAACTGAAGAAACTCAAGAGGCCACACATCAGTGGGCTCGTGGCTGGAACTGTCTTCTCAGGACACTGCTGCCCAAGGGATGCCAGCCTATTCATTTTCAGCATCGTGGTCTGCTCAAGATTCGTTTCTTACAGATTGTCTGGGGAAGGAATTCTCTAGTCTACTGCTATTCTTTAGATCACTGGTTCTCAAGCTTTTTTGTCTCAAGAACCCTTTACACTCTCAAAAATTATTTAAGACCTTGAAGAGAGAGATGTAGAAAACACTATTTATTAATTTACTTGAAATAGCAATAATAAACCTATCACATGTTGACATAATAATGTACTCTTATGAAAAATAACTATATTTTCCTAATCCCAAAAATGATTATTGTTGAGAGTGGCTTTGTTTTACATTTGTAAATGTCTTTTTTTTTTTTTTTTTTAATGCATTTTTATTGAGATATATTTGCATAACAATACAGTCCTTCAGTTGTTCATGGTTGTGCGTTGGTCACCACAATCAATCTTTGAACATTTTCATTACTCCAAAAAATAAAATAAAAATTAGAATTAAAAAAAACACCCAAAACATTCCATTCCCCTCTCCCCTCATTGTTCATTTACTTTTTTTCACACTCAATCATTGTTTTTTTAAACTTTATCAAAAAAATTAAAAAAAAAATAAGAACATTTCAAACAAAACCAAAACAAAGATAACCTAAAGTAACTACAAATAACCTAAAATAACTACATTGCTTCCAACGTGTTCCTACCCTACCCAAGAAAATAAAGACTATAACCCAACAAAGGAATAAGAGAAACAAATAACCTAAAATAACTACATTTCTGCAAACTTGTTCCTACTATAACCCCCAGAATTAACAAACAATAGTCATTTTTGAGCATTCCCAGAACATTAAGTTTATCCTCCCTAACTTATCTGTTCTTATTAGATTATCATTCCCCCTTCACTATTTGCTGTCTATCGCTAGATCCTCTACGTTCTAAAATATAAACCATTTATTTTACATTTTTTACAGTGTTCACATTAGTGGTAGCATGCAATATTTCTCTTTTTGTGCCTGGCTTATTTCGCTCAGCATTATGTCTTCAAGGTTCATCCATGTTGCCATATGTTTCACGACATTGTTCCTTCTTACTGCTGTGTAGTATTCCATCATGTGTATATACCACATTTTATTTATCCACTCATCTGTTGAAGGACATTTGGGTTGTTTCCATCTCTTGGCAATTACCTTCACAGCATTTTAACAAATGCAGAGAAGAAAAGAATACCAATTGGTGAACTCTTTCTTAGTGGTTAGTTCACGGGCTTTGGAGTCAGGCAGCCCGTGTTTAAATCCTGACTCCACCACTTACTAGCTGGGTGACCTTGGGTAAGTTACTTGACTGCTCTGTGCCTCGGTAAATTTCTAGTTTTTTTTTTTCCCCTTACAACCGTGCTTATTCTTTTTTTTTTTTTTTTTTTTTTTTTTAAATCATCATTTTATTGAGATATATTCACATACCACGCAGTCATACAAAACAAATTGTACTTTCGATTGTTTACAGTACCATTACATAGTTGTACATTCATCACCTAAATCAATCCCTGACACCTTCATTAGCACACACACAAAAATAACAAGAATAATAATTAGAGTGAAAAAGAGCAATTGAAGTAAAAAAGAACACTGGGTACCTTTGTCTGTTTGTTTCCTTCCCCTACTTTTCTACACATCCATCCATAAACTAGACAAAGTGGTGTTTGGTCCTTATGGCTTTCCCAATCCCATTGTCACCCCTCATAAGCTACATTTTTATACAACTGTCTTCGAGATTCATGGGTTCTGGGTTGTAGTTTGATAGTTTCACGTATCCACCACCAGCTACCCCAATTCTTTAGAACCTAAAAAGGGTTGTCTAAAGTGTGCATAAGAGTGCCCACCAGAGTGACCTCTCGGCTCCTTTTGGAATCTCTCTGCCACTGAAGCTTATTTCATTTCCTTTCACATCCCCCTTTTGGTCAAGAAGATGTTCTCCGTCCCACGGTGCCAGGTCTACATTCCTCCCTGGGAGTCATATTCCACGTTGCCAGGGAGATTCACTTCCCTGGGTGTCTGATCCCACGTAGGGGGGAGGGCAGTGATTTCACCTTTCAAGTTGGCTTAGCCAGAGAGAGAGGGCCACATCTGAGCAACAAAGAGGCATTCAGGAGGAGACTCTTAGGCACAAATACAGGGAGGCCTAGCCTCTCCTTTGCAGCAACCGTCTTCCCAAGGGTAAAACTTATGGTAGAGGGCTCAACCCATCAAACCACCAGTCCCCTATGTCTGTGGTCATGTTAGCAACCATGGAGGTGGGGTAGGCGAATACCCCTGCATTCTCCACAGGCTCCTCAAGGGGGCACTACATCTTTTTCTTTTTTTTTTTTCCTCTTGTTTGTCTTTTTTCTTTTTTTTTTTTTTTTTTTTTTTTTTTTTTTTAACTTTCCCTTCTTTTTTCAAATCACCTGTATGAAAAAAAAAAGTTAAAAAGAAAACAAACATACAATAAAAGAGCATTTCAAAGAGACCATAGCAAGGGAGTAAGAAAAAGACAACTAACCTAAGATAACTGCTTAACTTCCAACATGTTCCTACTTTACCCCAAGAAAGTTACATAATATAGCAACATTTCAGTGAACTTGTTCCTACTACAACCATCAGAAATTAACAGACCATAGTCATTTCTGGGCATCCCCAGAACGTTAAATAGCTTATCTGTTCTTCCTGGATTATTGTTCCCCCTTCCTTAATTGCTCTCTACTGCTAGTTCCCCTACATTCTACATTATAAACCATTTGTTTTACATTTTTCAAAGTTCACATTAGTGGTAGCATATAATATTTCTCTTTTTGTGCCTGGCTTATTTCGCTCAGCATTATGTCTTCAAGGTTCATCCATGTTGTCATATGTTTCACCAGATCGTTCCTTCTTACTGCCGCGTAGTATTCCATCGTGTGTATATACCACATTTTATTTATCCACTCATCTGTTGAAGGACATTTGGGTTGTTTCCATCTCTTGGCAATTGTGAATAATGCTGCTATGAACATTGGCGTGCAGATATCTGTTCGTGTCACTGCTTTCCGATCTTCCGGGTATATACCGAGGAGTGCAATCGCTGGATCGAATGGTAGCTCTATATCTAGTTTTCTAAGGAACTGCCAGACTGACTTCCAGAGTGGCTGAACCATTATACAGTCCCACCAACAATGAATAAGAGTTCCAATTTCTCCACATCCCCTCCAGCATTTGTAGTTTCCTGTTTGTTTAATGGCAGCCATTCTAACCGGTGTTAGATGGTATCTCATTGTGGTCTTAATTTGCATCTCTCTAATAGCTAGTGAAGCTGAACATTTTTTCATGTGTTTCTTGGCCATTTGTATTTCCTCTTCAGAGAACTGTCTTTTCATATCTTTTGCCCATTTTATAATTGGGCTGTCTGTACTATTGTCATTGAGTTGTAGGATTTCTTTGTATATGCAAGATATCAGTCTTTTGTCAGATACATGGTTTCCAAAAATTTTTTCCCATTGAGTTGGCTGCCTCTTTACCTTTTTGAGAAATTCCTTTGAGGTGCAGAAACTTCTAAGCTTGAGGAGTTCCCATTTATCTATTTTCTCTTTTGTTGCTTGTGCTTTGGGTGTAAAGTCTAGGAAGTGGCCTCCTAATACAAGGTCTTGAAGATGTTTTCCTACATTATCTTCTAGGAGTTTTATGGTACTTTCTTTTATATTGAGATCTTTGGTCCATTTTGAGTTAATTTTTGTGTAGGGGGTGAGGTAGGGGTCCTCTTTCATTCTTTTGGATATGGATATCCAACTCTCCCAGCCCCATTTGTTGAAAAGACCATTATGGCTCAGTTCGGTGACTTTGGGGGCCTTATCAAAGATCAGTCGGCCATAGATCTGAGGGTCTATCTCTGAATTCTCAATTCGATTCCATTGATCTATATGTCTATCTTTGTGCCAGTACCATGCTGTCTTGGCAACTGTGGCTTTATAATAAGCTTCAAAGTCAGGGAGTGTAAGTCCTCCCACTTCGTTTTTCTTTTTTAGAGTGTCTTTAGCAATTCGAGGCATCTTCCCTTTCCAAATAAATTTGATAACTAGCTTTTCCAAGTCTGCAAAGTAGGTTGTTGGAATTTTGATTGGGATTGCATTGAATCTGTAGATGAATTTGGGTAGAATTGACATCTTAATGACATTTAGCCTTCCTATCCATGAACATGGAATATTTTTCCATCTTTTAAGGTCCCCTTCTATTTCTTTTAGTAGAGTTATGTAGTTTTCTTTGTATAGGTCTTTTACATCTTTGGTTAAGTTGATTCCTAGGTACTTGATTTTTTTAGTTGCTATTGAAAATGGTATCTTTTTCTTGAGTGTCTCTTCAGTTTGTTCATTTCTAGCATATAGAAACATTACTGACTTATGTGCATTAATCTTGTATCCCGCTACTTTGCTAAATTTGTTTATTAGCTCTAGTAGGTGTATCGTTGATTTCTCAGGGTTTTCTAGATATAAGATCATATCATCTGCAAACAATGACAGTTTTACTTCTTCTTTTCCAATTTGGATGCCTTTTATTTCTTTGTCTTGCCGGATTGCCCTGGCTAGCACTTCCAGCACAATGTTGAATAACAGTGGTGACAGCGGGCATCCTTGTCTTGTTCCTGATCTTAGAGGGAAGGCTTTCAGTCTCTCACCATTGAGTACTATGCTGGCTGTGGGTTTTTCATATATGCTCTTTATCATGTTGAGGAAGTTTCCTTCAATTCCTACCTTTTGAAGTGTTTTTATCAAAAAGGGATGTTGGATTTTGTCAAATGCTTTTTCAGCATCTATTGAGATGATCAATTGATTTTTCCCTTTCGAGTTTTTAATGTGTTGTAATACATTGATTGTTTTTCTGATGTTGAACCATCCTTGCATGCCTGGAATGAACCCCACTTGGTCATGGTGTATGATTTTTTTAATGTGTCTTTGGATTCGATTTGCAAGTATTTTGTTGAGGATTTTTGCATCTATATTCATTAGGGAGATTGGCCGGTAGTTTTCCTTTTTTGTAGCATCTTTGCCTGGTTTTGGTATTAGATTGATGTTAGCTTCATAAAATGAGTTAGGTAGTGTTCCATTTTTTTCAATGTTTTGAAAGAGTTTGAGTAAGATTGGTGTCAGTTCTTTCTGGAAAGTTTGGTAGAATTCCCCTGTGAAGCCATCTGGCCCTGGGCATTTATTTGTGGGAAGAGTTTTGATGACTGATTGGATCTCTTTGCTTGTGATGGGTTGGTTGAGGTCTTCTATTTCTTCTCTGGTCAGTCTAGGTTGTTCATATGTTTCCAGGAAATTGTCCATTTCTTCTACATTATCCAGTTTGTTGCCATACAGTTGTTCATAATATCCTCTTATAATTTTTTTAATTTCTTCAGGATCTGCAGTTATGTCACCTTTTTCATTCATTATTTTGTTTATATGGGTCTTCTCTCTTTTTGATTTTGTCAGTCTAGCTAGGGGCTTGTCAATCTTGTTGATCTTCTCAAAGAACCAACTTTTGGTGATATTTATCCTTTCTATTGTTTTTTTGTTCTCTATGTCATTTATTTCTGCTTTAATCCTTGTTATTTCTTTTCTTGTACTTGGTTTAGGATTGGTTTGCTGTTCATTTTCTAGCTTCTTCAGTTGATCCATTAGTTCTTTGATTTTGGCTCTTTCTTCCTTTTTAATATATGCGTTTAGTGCTATAAATTTCCCCCTTAGCACTGCTTTTGCTGCATCCCATAGGTTTTGGTATGTTGTGTTCTCATTTTCATTCGTCTCTATATATTTAGCAATTTCTCTTGCTATTTCTTCTTTAACCCACTGATTGTTTAGGAGTGTGTTGTTTAACCTCCAGGTATTTGTGAATTTTCTAAGTCTCTGATGGTTATTGACTTCTAATTGTATTCCATTGTGGTCAGAGAATGTGCTTTGAATAATTTCAATCTTTTTAAATTTATTGAGGCTTGTTTTATGTCCCAGCATATGATCTATTCTGGAGAAAGTTCCGTGAGCACTAGAAAAGTATGTGTATCCTGGTGATTTGGGATGTAATGTCCTGTAGATGTCTGTTAAGTCTAATTCATTTATCAGATTGTTTAGGTTTTCAATTTCCTTATTGGTCTTCTGTCTGGTTGATCTATCTATAGGAGAGAGTGATGTGTTGAAGTCTCCCACAATTATTGTGGAAACATCAATTGCTTCCTTTAGTTTTGCCAGTGTTTCTCTCATGTATTTTGTGGCACCTTGATTGGGTGCATAGACATTTACGATTGTTATTTCTTCTTGCTGAATTGCCCCTTTTATTAGTATGTAGTGGCCTTCTTTGTCTCTCAAAACATCCCTGCATTTGAAGTCTATTTTATCTGAGATTAATATTGCTACACCTGCTTTCTTTTGGCTGTAGCTTGCATGAAATATTTTTTTCCATCCTTTCACTTTCAATTTCTTTGTGTCCCTGTGTCTAAGATGAGTCTCTTGTATGCAACATATTGATGGTTCATTTTTTTTGATCCATTCTGCGAATCTATATCTTTTAATTGGGGAGTTTAATCCATTTACATTCAACGTTAAAACCGTGAAGGCATTTCTTGAATCGGCCATCTTATCCTTTGGGTTATGTTTGCCATATTTTTCCCTCTCTCTATTAATATCCTTTATTGTACCCATACCGAATCTCTTTAGTACTGAACCTTTCTCCAAGTCTCTCTGTCCTGTCTTTGTTTCTCTGTCTGTAGGGCTCCCTTTAGTATCTCCAGTAGGGCAGGTCTCTTGTTAGCAAATTCTCTCAGCATTTCTTTGTCTGTGAAAAATTTAAGCTCTCCCTCAAATTTGAAGGAGAGCTTTGCTGGATAAAGTATTCTTGGCTGGAAATTCCTCTCTCTCAGAATTTTAAATATATCGTGCCATTGCCTTCTCGCCTCCATGGTGGCTGCTGAGTAGTCACTACTTAGTCTTATGCTGTTTCCTTTGTATGTGGTGAATTGCTTTTCTCTTGCTGCTTTCAGAACTTGCTCCTTCTCTTCTATGTTTGACAGTGTGATCAGTATATGTCTCGGAGTGGGTTTTTTTGGATTTATTCTATTTGGAGTTCGCTGAGCATTTATGATTTGTGTATTTATGTTGTTTAGAAGATTTGGGAAGTTTTCCCCAACAATTTCTTTGAATACTCTTCCTAGACCTTTACCCTTTTCTTCCCCTTCTGGGACACCAATGAGTCTTATATTCGGACGCTTCATATTATCTATCATATCCCTGAGGTCCATTTCGAGTTTTTCAATTTTTTTCCCCATTCTTTCTTTTATGCTTTCATTTTCCATTCTGTCATCTTCCAGGTCACTGATTCGTTGTTCAACTTCCTCTAGTCTTGTACTATGAGTGTCCAGAATCTTTTTAATTTGGTCAACAGTTTCTTTAATTTCCATAAGATCATCCATTTTTTTATTTAGTCTTGCAATGTCTTCTTTATGCTCTTCTAGGGTCTTCTTGATTTCCTTCATATCCCGTACTAGGGTCTCATTGTTCATCTTTAGTTCTTTGAGTAGCTGCTCTAGGTGTGTCTCTTCTGGTCTTTTGATTTGGGTGCTTGGGCTTGGGTTATCCATATCGTCTGGTTTTTTCATATGCTTTATAATTTTCTGTTGTTTTTGGCCTCGTGGCATTTGCTGTCCTTGATAGGGTTCTTTTAGGGTTTGTAGACCAGTTGAAGTCCTTATCTCTAGTTTATCAGATCTACAGCTTCGTGGAGTACACTTTCTCTAACTAACCAGCAGGTGGCGTCCACGAGCCACCTGTTCTCCACAAGCCAGATCTCCCCTGCTTAGCCTTTTTGGTGAGTGGGGGAGTGAGTCTTGTGGGGCCCAATTGGTGTACCAAGCTTGCGTGTGTAGTTGGTGTTGCCTGCCCTGTATGTGGGGCGTGTTTCTGGGCAGTCTGGGAGGGGGGGTGGCCCTAACAATCAAATCTCCCTGATGATCCTAGAGTTTTAAAGCTGCTGCAATAGTCTAATCCTTCAGTTCAGTCCTGCCACAGTTTGTCTCTGCCACTGACCCACAAGTCTTTGGTATTGGCGTATGGCTCCTGAGACTTGCAAGTGGGCCCCTCTTCCAGGCTGTGCACCCCGGGTCCTCTGTTGAGGGATGACTGTGCTATGTCACAGGTGAGTGCCGTCCCCCCAGGGCAGTTCTGGGCTGCTGGGCTGTGTTGGGAGGCTCCCAGTCTGCTCAAATGATGGCTGAATGGGGCTCTGTTAATTCACACTGCTCCCCCTTCCCAGCTCTGGGACATTCAGCTGAGGTTGCAGGGAAGGCTAATGTCCACGCCCAGTTTTGTGGTGTGTGCCTGTTATTTGAAGCACTTCCGTCACACTGGGTTGTCTGGGGCAGCTCTGGGCTATGGGGCTGGCGATGGGCAGGAGTGTTTCCTGTCCACCAGGATGGTGGCTGTGAGCGGACACCCCCCTTTTCTTGGGAAGTTGTGTTGTTTAGTGAATTTTCTCAGCCACTGGATTATTGCCTTTTGTCTCAGAGCTCTCTTATTTCTGCTCTTGACTTGACGTGCCCAAATTTCAATTCTTTGAAGCTTTCTGTATTGAGCTTCTTAGAGTAATTGTTTTAGAAAAAGCAAAAAGGATTTAAAAAAAAAAAAAAAAAAAAAAAAAAAAAAAAAAAAAAAAAAGGCCCTCCTCAGAGATCTAATGGGTTATTGAAATGCTAATAGACAAAGCAACCAGGGCCATTAAGGAAAGGTGCCCTGGGCAGAGAGATCAGCCTTGCTTCAGGATTTGCATATGCGCCTCAAGGCCTGATCTCCGCCCTACCCCTTTCTGTGTTCACCAGAACTCCAAAAATCCTCTGCTTTTACTTTGGAGCTTCTCGTGTTGTTTTCCTTCTATGCCCGTCTCCTCTCTGCTGGGCTGGCTGCTCTCAGAGTCTCTGGTGTCTGGCCTCAGTCTATCTATGGTTGGAGTTTGAATCAGTAGAATGAGTTTCCGATGAGAGCAGCCACTGCAATTCTCCCTTCTCCTTCCTGGAGCTGACAGCCCCTCCTCCCCCGGGACTGAGCCTGGCAGGGAGGGGCGCGGGTCCCCTGGCCGCAAAAACTTACAGATTTCGCTGATCTCAGCAGTTCCACGTTTTCATGAGTGTTGTATGAAGTATGCCCAAAGACAGATTGCTCTGTGGTGTCCAGTCCACGCAGTTCCTGGCTTTTTACCTACTTTCCTGGAGGAGTAACTAAAACATACAGCTCACCAGTCTGCCATCTTGCCCCGCCTCCCCTGTAAATGTCTTTTAATGTCTGACCTAAGAGTGGACGGCTCAATTCTCATATCTACTTCTGCATTCAATCTTCTACAATATACTGTTCTAGTTTAGGTATATGAAGAACATTTGGTCTTACAGATACATAATTGGAAAGCAGAGGAATATTTTCAAAGCCTTTTCAGATAACAGTGGATACATTTGTGTTAAATCTATAATTAAAACAACTATCTGAAAGTCTGAAGATTAGGCTAGAGAAGCTATACTTTAACAGAGGCCTTTGAGGACCAGAGGAAGATCTGGGATAGAACATCCCCTCCCATTCCAGAAAGCTATGTAAAGCGTCCCAACCCCCTGCCACATACCTCACCTCACACCACTACTGGTCATAAGATGAGATCAAGGGGAAAACTGCAAATCTTGCACTGACTGACACTAAATTCTGAATTGTTTCATTAACAATCAGAAGTATCTGGAATTGAATGTGGTCGGCTGGTGTTTTTTCTGGTTTCATATAGTATACCCTTTCTAGCATGCCTACTTCTCTGAGCCTTTTGATCCCTGCCTCCACTACTTGGTCATGGAAGATCTGCCATCTTTACTTTGTTTAACATGGCCATCACTTTTTGCAAGCTTCTAGGAGCTACCCCAGAACCTTCATTTAGGACCCTGGCCAAGTTGTTAAGTCTTGTGTCATGGAAGAATGTCCCATATTGACAAATTCACCTTTATCCAGTTATTCTAACTCTCTTAATCCAACAATCTCTGGATACACTCACTTTTTCAGTTTCTGCTGGGACATATTAGCCAGGTCCTGTAGCAACTTTAGCATATAATCTCTTTCATCCATTAGCAGGCTTAGCAATTATACAATACAGTTATGGTGAAATTTGATGCTAATTTTTTATCTGGTAGTCAGGGAGGTAGAGGCAGATCTCAAGAAGGGCAACATGGCCTTGAAGGCAATTGCCTCCTTTGAGGCCTCCATATGGTCTTCAAGCAAGATGGAGGGGGCTTGGTGGGGAGCTCTACCTTCCAATAACAGAGAGTGGGTTAGTTCTGCAAGCCCGGAGGGCCCAAGGGAATCTGAAGAGTCTTGGTTCCTAAATGCATCTACCCAGATATCACCATTACAAATTCCAAGGTCCCATTCCTTCCCTATCAGAGCCCTGTCTTTGCCTTAGACTTGCCTAGGTTAAGAATTTTGCATTTGGCGGGGGAAGGGGGGGTGGGTTCTGCTACTTTACAAATCAAATCCTGTACCTGATCTTTAGAGTTCCATTACAGGATGAGGTTCTTTTTGAATACAACCAAGAAGGTCTCTGATTTACTTTAAATTGTTGATTAATAAATCTGACTTTTTTTTTCCCAGTGAATCAATGGCATTTAACAACTCATTCCACAGTCCTTATATTTGCTATTTCTCTAATATTTCTCAAGTGTCCAAAACATTGCACCAACCTTAGCATGCATTTACACTTCTATAGTTTGCCAGAAGTGAAAGTCCTGGCAATTGCACAGCTACAGTAAGTCACTGACTATGAATACTTCACTTATCACCAGTCATATGTTCTCATTGCCTTCCAGCTGATCCAGAATCCTATCCTCAGAGTCTGCTTCCTAGGACCACTTTCTAAGGCTACCTTAGAAGCAGCGCCTGAGATCAGGGTTCTTGTTGAGTGATTTATTGGAGGAGTGCACTCAGAATAAGGGGAAGGAAGGAAGCAGACTAGGGAAGCAGATAAAAAAGCTAAGCAAAATTGTGGTCTCATCTTCAGGCTAGCTTGGTCTCCCATAGGGGAGCTTTAGAGCAGAATTTGCACCATAGTTAATCTCTCTTTTATTAGAATCCTTCCAGGCAAGGTGGCTCCCATTTGACTGAGGACAATTCTCTAGAGAACTGTGAATTGTCATCAGCCGGTGCCAAGAATTAAAATAGTTTCTGGTAAGTATATGCACAAATGCATAGAAAGCACAATACTGTTGAAACCAAATGTTGTTTTTTCTATGCATTGCAATTTTTTTCAAAGTTCATCATATTTGAAAACTCCCTCTGCCTCTCCATTTACCATTTTTTCTATTCTGCTTTGCTTTTATGAGTACTACTGCAAATAAACCAGGCAAACCAAATGTGTTATTCTATAAACATTGGAAGTCTTTTTTTTTTTTTCACATTGGCCATTTTCTCCAAAATATTCTTATCAACTGACGCAAACACTTCCACTCTGGAAGAGCTCCATGAGTAACATCTAACAAATAAAAATCATTTAAATCTCTTTTTCTCTCTCACTGCTCCCAACCTGTCCTTTCCTCTTTTTTCCTCCATTTCCTCTTTCCATTTCCATCTCTCTTCCATTTCTTTTTTCCTTTCCCACACTCCCTTCTTCCTTCTCGTTCTTCCTTCTTTCCTTTTTCCTTCTGTCCCTGTAACTTTCAGTCTCTCTTTTACTTGGTTCATTTTATGGTGCAATGTAGCTATTTTCCATATATATAGTTTTTTTTTTTTCAGATTTTTTTCTTTTCTGGCACTTTCTGTCTTTGCATTAGACAGTATCTCATTAATTTAGAAGTTCTTGTCAGCATACTGGAACAGATTCAATAGCTGGAGACTTTCTAGACTTTCAACTTATAAATAATTTTTCTGAATATGTCTCCCGGTGAGCCAGCATCTGCTGGCTGTTGCAATTGTGAATTTTTAGACTAAATCAAAAGGAAGGGGTAAGAAAAGATAAGATAACTCACTTTTATCATATAGAAAGTCTTGTCCATAATTAAATAAAATCAATACCCTGTATTTTGATGCAATGGTACTAACCAAATAACTAAGAAATCTCCAGATTCTAAAGAATAAAAAGCTCTAAATATTATTATTTGATATGTTATATGTCTTAAAATTGCTAAATAGGGAAACTTCTATTTCTAGGAAAACCATATAGCAGTATCTTTCCCTATTTCTCTTGGTAAGTACAACCAAAAACCCTGGACATTATATTTAAAATAAGCACGGTAACTCTGAAAGGTGGAGGTAAAAGGGCAGACCAAAGAGGGACATCAAGACCCAAAGAACAACAAAGTGGTGACTTCTCTGGGTTTTCCTTTTGCATGATACATCTCAGCCTGGATAATGGAGAAGCTGACAACCTAGAAATGCTAATGGTCTCATACAAAAAAAAACTTAAAGAAAAGAAAAGCTCTCTCTCAAGCCAAAGGATCAGGAAAGGAACAGCCTAGCAAGGCAGAACACTTTTAGACAATACCTGCTCTACTTCAGCCAAACGCCACATAAAAAACTGGCCCCAACCCCTCCTTCAGCAAAGGCCAAGTGAACAGACTGGACTTCTGCCCTTTCCAGGCTGTAACAAGGTGCCCCAACCACCATCACTCCCTTTCTTGAAAAGCTAGAACTTTAATCCTCTGTGGGTGGTAAAGAGGCCCCCTCTTCACTCTGTCAGTGGAGACCATGTGGGGAGCCTGGACTTCACGGCCACCAGGCAGTAGTGAGGCACTCACCCTCTCCCCGTGAGGTGTTTTCAGAGGAGACCTAGTGGAGAGTCAGGACTTTAATCACCACTCAGTGGCAATAAGGCCACCCCACCCACACTGTCGGTGAGGGCCACACAGGGAGTAATAATGAGCTATCTCTCTGCCTCCCAGCTCCGGCTGTATCCACTGAGGCTTAGTAGATAGCCTGAACCCTGATTCCTACCCATCAGCAATGAGGAGCCCCTCCCCCTCTAAGTGGCAACAGAAATCGAGTGGAGAACCTGGACTTCCAGTCCCCACTGGCAATTACAAAGAGGCACTTCCCTCCACTTATCCAAACAGTGTCAGAAGAGGCCCGCTAAAACACAAAAATTTAAATAAGCTTCAGAGTCTCATAACATAATATGCAAAATGTCCAGGTTGAATAAAAAATCACTCATCATACCAAGAGATGGCACAGATGTTAGAAAATTATCTGATAAGGATTTAAAGCAGCCATCAAAAAAATGCTTCAACAGGCAGTTATGAATACACTTGAAACAAATGAAAAAAATAGAAAATATCAGAAAAGAAATAGAAAGTCACAGTAGAGAAGTAGAAGGAGAACCAAATGAAAATTTTAGAAATAAAAATGATAATATCTGAAATAAAAGAAAAAAAAAAACCCTTCAATGGACAGGCTCAAAAGCAAAATGGAGAAAACAGAAGAATTATTAAACTTGAAGCTAGAATAGACTAATAATTTGAATAATGAGGAAGTAGACTGAAAAAATATTGCAGAGCCTCATGGATATGTGGGAGTATAATAAAAGATCTAAATTCTGTGTCATCAGCATCCCAGAAAGAGGGTGGGGCTGAAAAAGTATTCAAAGAAATCATGGTTGGAAACCTGCCAAACTGGGGGAGGTGGGGGGTAGGGGGTGGGGGAAATGAGCCTATTGATTCAAGAAACTGAGTGAACTCCAAACAGGATAAATCCTAAGAAATCCACACCAAGATACATCATATCAAACCTCTGACAACTGAAGACAAAGAAAAAATCTTAAAAACTAGAGAGAAATAATGCATTATCTACAGCGGAAAATACAGTCCAAATGAAAGAGAATTTCTCATTAGAATAATAGAGGCCAGAAAGAAGTAGGACAACATTTGTCGAGGGCTGAAAGAAAAGAAATGTCAACCCAGAATTCTATATCCAGTGAAAATAGCTTTCAGGAATAAAGGGAAAATCAAGACATTCTTAGATACAGGTAAACCAGGAGAATTTGTCACCAGCAGACCTACCCTACAATAATAGCTAACAGCAGTTCTTGACACAGAAAGGAAATGGTAAAAGAAAGTGTCTTTGAACATCAGGAAGGAAGAAAGGACACAAAATGGGCACAAACATGGGTAAATACAACAGACTTTTCTTTTCCTTTGAGTTTTCTACATTACATTTGATGGTTGAATCAAAAAGAATAAAACTGACTGATACGGTTTCAATGTACATAGAGGAAATATTTAAGATAATTATATTATAAACGGCAGAGGGTAAGGGAGTTGAAAGGAATGTAAGATTTATATACTTCACTTCAACTGGTCAAATGCCAATACCAGTAGACTTAGATAATTTGTGCATATATAATACCTAGAACAAGTAATAAAAACCTATACAAAGAGATACACTAAAAAATGCAATAGCTAAATAAAAATGGAATTCTAAAAAATATTCAAGTAACCCCAAGGAAGATGGAAAATAAAAACAAAAACAGAGAAGTGAAAAAAGAACAAACAGAAAATAGAAATAAAGCCTTAACATATCAATAACTGCATTAAGTGTATTTTATCTAAATACACGAATTAAAAAAGAAAGATTGGCAGAGTAAATTTTTTAAAAATGACTGAACTATATTCTATATATAAGACATTCATTTCAAATATAATGATATATATATAGGTCAAAAAGAAAAGGAGGAAAAAATATGCCATGCAAAAATTAATTTTAAAAAAGCAGGAGTGGTTATATTAATATTAGAGAAAGCAGACTTCAGACTAAAGAAAAAAAGAAAACGACCAGGGACAGAGTGGGACATTGTATAATGATAAAAAGGTCAATCCACCAAAAAGACATAGCAATCCCAAATGTGTATGCACAAAACAACAAAGCTGCAAAATACGGGAAGCAAAATTGGTAGTGAAAGGAGAAACAGACAATTCCACAATTATAGTTAGAGCCTTCAATACACGTCTCAAGAATTGATAGAACAGCTGGTCAGAAAATCTGCAAGGATACTGAAGAACTCAACGATACCATCAACCAAAAGGATCTAATCAACATTTACAGAAAACTCCATCCAACAGTAACAGAATACACATTTTTTTCAAGTGTCCATGGTATATATACCATGCTAGACCATATTCTGGGCCATAAAATAAATTTCAACAAATTTAAAAGAATTGAAATTGTACAGAATATGTTCTCTGACCACAATGGAATCAAACCAAAAATCAGTGACAGGAAGATATCAGGAAGATCTCCAATACTTGTAAAATAAACAACATATTTCCAAATAATCCGTGGGTCGAAGAGGAAGTCTCAAGGGAAACAAAATGTACATTGAACTGAATAAAATAAAAATGCAACATATCAATATTTGTGGGACACAGCTAAAGCAGTGCTGAGAGGGATATTTGTACTACTAACTACTTACATTAGAGAAGAAGTCTCAAATCAATAGCCCAAGCTCCCACTTCAAGAACTTTGAAAAATGAAGCGCAAAATAAACCCAAAGTAAACAAAAGGAAGGGTAAAATAAACATAGTGGCAGAAATCAATGAAATTGAAAACAGAAAAGGAATAAAAATAAAGAACTGGTCCTTAGAAAAGTTAAATAAAATTGTTAAACCTCTAGCAAGACTGACAAATTAAAAAAAGAAGACACAAATTACCAGCAGTAGGAATGAAACATGGGATATCACCACAGACCCTGCAGACATCAAAAGGATAATAAGGAGCAACTCTGTGCACATAAATTTGACCTCTTAGATGAAATGGATCAATTCCTCAAAAAGTATGAATGACTAAAAATCATCCAATATAAAACAGAAATTTGGAATAGCTTGATAAGAATTATGTAAATACCCCCCACAAAAGTAATTTCCATACCCTGACAGTGTCATTGGAGAATTCTACCAAACATTAAAAGAATAATTGACACCAATTCTACAAATTCTCTTCCAGAAGAAAAGAAGAGGGCGGAACTCTTTCTAACACATTCTGCAAAAAAGAAAACTACAGACTAATATCCCCTATGAATATAGATACTAAAATGATAAACAAATACAATTTAGCATTATATGAAACAATTATGCACCATGACCAAATGGGGTTTATTCCAGTTATGCAAAGCTGGTTCAATATTAGAAGAAAATCAATCAGTGTAATCCACTATATTTACAGACTAAAGAAAAAAAATCACATGATCATATTACTGCACACACACAAAAAAACATTTGACACAATTCAACACACATTCATGTAAAAATTCTCAGAAAACTAGGAATAGAGAGGAATTTTCTCAACTTGATAAGGAATACCAGCAGCTAACATCATACTTAATGGTGAAAGACTGAATGCTTTCTCCCTGAGAATGGGAATAAGGCAAGGGTGTTTGCTTGCACCATTGCTATTCAACTCAGTACTGGATGTTCTAGCCTGTTCAGAAAGGCCCCCATTTTTTTTTTTTATTTCTTTCAAAAAGAAAGAAATAAAATTGTCCTTCTTTGCAAATGACATGATTGTCTTTATAGATTACCCCAAGTAATCTACATAAAAAAAAATCCTCCTAGAACTGGTAAGTGAGCTCAGCCAGGTTGTAGGATACAAGATAAACATACAAAAATCAATATATTTTTATATACTAGCAAGGAACTCATGGAAATTAAAATTAAAAACACAATGCTGTATATAATCACTCAAAAATATGCTTAGGTACTTATCTAACAAAGAATATTCAACATTTATATGCTGCAAACTATAAAACACTGATGAAAGAATTCAAAGAAAGTCTAAATAAATGTAGAGAAATACTACTGTGTTTATGGATTGAAAGACTTGATAAAGGTTTAATGGGAGAAAATACTTGCAAATCACATATCTGACAAAGGCTCATATCTAGAATATATAAAGTCAACATTAAAAGTACAAACAATCCAGTTTGAAAATAGGCAAAAGACATGAAGAGATACTTCACTAAAGTTCAACATTACTAGCCATTAGGGAAATGCAAATTAACACCACAACACATATAGTAGAACAGATTTTTAAAAGTAGTGACAATACCAAATGCTGGTGAGGATTCAGAGAAACTAGATCTCTCATATATTCTGATAGGAATGTAAAATGGTACAGCCACTTGGGAAAATAATCTAGTAGTTTCTTGAAAACCTAAACATACAGTTACCACATAATCCAGCAATAGCTCTCCTGAAAAATGAAAACTTATGTTCACACAAAAATTGTACACAATTGTTCACAGCAGCATTATTTGTAATAGCTAGAAACTGGAAACAACCAAAATGTCCCTCAATAGGTTAACAAACTGAGGTACATTCATTCCATGGAATACTGCTTAACAATAAACAGGAATGAACTACTGATATGATAGTCACAAGAACTTGGATGGATTTCAAGGACATTATGCTAAGTGAAAAAAGCCAGTCTCAATAGGTCACACATCGCATGTTTCCATTCATATATTTATATAACATTCTATAAATGACAAAAACATAGAGATGGAAAACAGATTAGTGGTTGTCAAGGTTAGAGATAGGGTGTGTGTGAATATGTGTGGCTATAAAGGGGTAGCGTGAGAGAGATCTTTGTGGTGATAGAACCATTCTGTACCTTGATTGTGGTGGTTTCACAAATTTACACCTGATAAAAGTGATACAGAACTATACACATACATTGTACCAATGTCAAATTCCTGGCTATATTATACTATATGATAGTTATGCAAAATGTAACTATTGAGGGAAACTTGGGAAAGGGAACAAGGGACCTTGTATTACTATCTTTGCAACTATTTGTACATCTATAATTATTTCAAAATAAAAAGTTAAAAACATTGATAAACAGAATCAGGAAAAATGTTTAGTGATAATCCAAACTCACTGCTTGGTAGACTTAATTACCTCACTGTTTGAAGAGCTCCATCTTAAATAGGAATTAGAAGGGGGTTGAAAAAAGATCTCTCTTCAGTGAGTTAGGAAATCTGACTTCACAGGTTAACCCATATGTTCAAGGGAAATGTTTTCAAACATTTAATTTTAAATCATTTGTAGATGTATCCTTTTATTCCCAAGTTGCAAATTATTAAAACACACACACACACATACACCCAGAACAGTCTTCAGCATCTTCAGGTAGCCCCATCTTCTATCAATGACTTACTGATTAATGTGTACCATTAATTGAAGTTGGCAGGAACTAATACTTCCAAAGATTATGGAGAGATTCAAGGTTTACCAGCCTCTTGTCATTGCTCTCTAATTCCTGTGTTTTAAGTTTAGTAGTTCCTTCAGTTTTCACTCTTGGTCAAAGTTTGGTAGTGGTTGTGGCAGCTGATAGTCTTGCCTGGATGTCCAAGAAGAGTATAGGTATTGGAAATAGACTAAAATGTGTGTACAACCTGCCTCTGCGGCTTACTCATTGTATGGCTTTTGAGCCAATTAGCTTCTCTGAGACTGAATTCTTCAACTGTAAAATGGGTTTAATAATCTTTGCCTCATAGAGCTGTACTATAGCTAGCTTCTATGATGAAGCACCTAGACCAGAGCCTAGCTTTAACCAGTGGTTAGTCACCCCAGCCCCAGCCCCAACCTTTCCCCCACCTTTGCTTCATAAGGAAGACTTAGAAAGGAATCAGAACTCACTGCTACACATGCCAAACTTACCTTTGGCAACAGTTCAGTCAATTTTGCTCCAGGAGTACCACTACCCTTTCCCCCTTCCCTTCATCCCGGTACTTCTAGAGTCTCTACCATATGATCAGGAAATAGGTGGACTACTGGATGGGAGGATGGAAGCTATTTTGAAAGGAAGCATGTACTTCTCCTGCTTATTCATTCATTTCCCCTTGGAATAGTAAAATGTTTCTAAACTCACAAAAGAGCATACCTTTCTTGGTACACTAGGTATTTTATATAATTTTTCTACTCAGGTTCATTTGTTGCATGGAGCAGAAGCCCACTCAAGCTAGCTTAAAAAGATGTGGCTGTGGGGATCGTTGTAAAGATGCACATGCAGGGAAAGAGGAACCAGAAAGCTCGGCACAACTTGACCTTCTTTCTATACCTCAGTTTCCTTCTCCTATCCACGCTGCTGGCTTCCTTACCCTCTAATATATGAATTTTCTGCTTCCTCATAATCTTGTTTTCCCATGGTACAGACTCAGACTCCAGAACAAAAAGTACTGATACAATGTTTAAGAGGTACCATCAAGGATAAGCAAATAAATTACTTTGGCCGTTCATAAAAAGGAATGCTCATTTCCATCTGGAGAAGGCTCCATGGAGAAGGTGGCAATTTGAGCTGGATCTTGAAAAATGATCTTGAAGAGATCATTTTAGGCATTGTAAACAATATAAGTAATGCTATGGAGACAGAAAGAACAGGGTGTGCGCTGAAATTGGCTTTTAGTTCAAGGTGCTATTGTATAGAGCATCTGCAAGGTCATGAAAACGGCTGAGATCATCAAAGGAGGTGCACGAGGCAGGAGACAGAAAGGGAGATGACATAAGGCTGGGGAATGCCTACTCTTGGGGACACGTGAGAGGAGAGGATTCAGTCAGGAAGCTGGAAAATTATGTTCATAGAGGACATAATCAGTTTATTTCCATAAAGAAGGTATGGTTAAGACAGTCCCTTGCCACAGAGAAACTGAAGAGGTTCAAAAGTGAGGAGGGCATTTTTGAACTGTTTTGAGATTACTCATGTTCTCTGAAAAGGGAAGGAGAAGGAAGCCAGATTGCATGGATTTAGGGTAACAAATGGTGGGAAAAGGGAGCTATTTTTGTGACATTTGTGATGAAAGAAAGGCACGATAGGATGGCAATTTGAGGAGAGAGCAGAACGAAGAAAACTTCCATAATAACAGAAAATCTTTCTGCCTGCAATCGGAGCCAATTTCTACTTCTAGATGGGGAAGAATGCAAGTCAACGCCATTCCCCCTAGGGACAGTTTTAGAAAAGTTGTTAACAGGCAAGTTATCCTCCAGTCCCTTCCCTACTACTGGTATTTTAGGAGGAACAGATCTGACAGAGGGAGCTGCAGTTGGAGAAAATGTCAATGTTCGTTGTGGGCCTGGGTAGCATTTTGGGTTCAAAATAAGATGGTTTCCTGTTCAAGGATAATTTAAAGGCAATTTGGATTGAGGTACATAAAAGGCATTTATTCTATTGTCCTTTAGGTTCAAGCTCAAAGGGTAGATGATAATGGATTTTTATCACCCTTTATTAGCATAAACACTGTCTTATTTCTTTCTTACCAAGTTCACTTCCCTATGAGTAAAAAATAAAGTTATCAGGAGCATAGAGATAATCTAAACAGATACCTCCCAGCCCCCCCCCCCTTTTTTTTTTGCTTCTAGGTTCCTTTCTCTTTAGTATATTAACAATAATAACAATTTAATAGTAATAACAATTTATTAAACTTCTACTATTTTCCAAGGACATTAATTATATTCATATATAACCCTTACACAAATTCTACAAGATAGATATTATCTCATTTCACTTTAAAGAAATTGAGGCTTAAAGAATTGGATTAAATTGCCCCAGCTTAACCTGCTAATAAATTGTAGAGACCAGAATTTCCTGTTCTCATTGTCTATGTTGACCAGATTTTTTTTTAAATTTTTAACGCATTTTTTAATTGTTAACTTTAACATATATACATAACAGTGATAACTTTCAAAGTACAATTTAACAAGCAGTTAGAGAGCAAATTTCAAAGAATATCATGGGTCACAGTTCCACTTCAGCTATTTCCATTATTGTAAAATATAACATACTTACAGAAAGTTGTTAACTTTCTATGTACAGCTCAACAAGCAGTTATATAAGTAATTTCAAAAATTGTTATGAGTTACAGTTCCACAGTTTCAGTTTTTTCCTTATTATGAAATACAGGGTATATACAGAAAGGTGAAGACTTGCAAAGCACAATTCAATGAATTTTCTATAGAGCAAATTTCAAAAGATGTTATAGGTTACAGTTGCACTATGTCATTTACCTCCTTCCAGCTATTCCAACACCCCAGCATCTAAAATACATACATATTTTTATATAAAGTTTCAGTAGTCATAGACCTTTGTTAAATCTTATCTTGTTTGTTGCTACCCCTTCCTCTCACCTAATCTCTTTCTCCTTCCTCAGGGATAATCTAGGAAATGAGCACCCCAACTTGTTCATATTGAAAGGGTTTGTCAACAGCATGGGGAGGAGGCTGCATCTGATTGTTGATCTTAAAGAGGCTGTTGCCTCTGGGTTTTAGAACCTGTCTGACATAGGACCACTCTGGTGCATTTAAGATTCTGAGAGATAAAACTTAGTAAGTGAATATTTTTATAGAGTCTCAGGTTGGGACCTAGGTATTTGGGGACTACTTTAGGTAAGGGCATGGCACACTGTGGCTAATTAGGATGTGTAGCTACAGCTTGCATAAGAGAAACCTCCCAGATAGCCTCTCGACTACTTGGGATCGCTCAGCCACTGTGACCTCAGCTTGTTACCTTTTTGCCCCCGCTGTTGGTCAAGGCATTTTCAATCCCCCCTGCCAGGGCCAGGGTCATTCCTGGGAATTGTGTCCACGTTGTCAGGGAGATTCATTCCCATGGGAGTCATGTCCTTCGTGGGGGGTGGGAGGTGGGGGTTAATGAATTTATTTGCCGAGTTGGGCTTAGAGACAGAAAGGCCACATCTGAGCATATGTTGACTAGATTTTTAAAACCAAAAATTGGAACCCAGAGTGTGACAACAGGACATAATATTTGAAATCGGTTTTCCATTTCATGAAAAATCTGTGATACTTGTCTGTAGCATTAATGTCTATTTCCTTTACATTGCAAAGCAAACACCTTTTTCAGAAGTCTTAACTAATAAGAAATGCTTATTTTTTTCATGGTTCTTCTTTTTTATTTTCTTATTAAGGAAAACTGAAGAACCCCAGTAAGATAATTCCAAACTATATAATTAATGACAGTTCACCTGAGGATGGTAATTTTTTTTTCTTTTTGGTTATGATTTTCTCCCCAAACTTTTCTGAGCCAATGGAAGGCCTCTGTTCATATTTGATAGCAAATAGCTAAAAGAAAAATGAGTTTATCTCTCATTCATAAAGTGTCATTGAATTACTGATGAGTGTTTTTCATTGTTCTATATGTAGAGGACACTGTATTTATACAATTTCTGCAATTATAATTATCTATCATAAAGGAGGAACCGAAGCTGTTTTGGAGGAAAATAATCTGTTTCCTTAAATACAATTATACATCTTTAATAATATGGAAATTCCTTTCACTGCTAAAATTGAAGTTTCATAGTAATGATTTGACTGAAGTTTCTGATTCCTTTTTCATGATCCATTTTCATCAGACTTTTCCTAAGCACCATATGATAGTGCTACCTTCTCTCAAAACTTTGTAAGGATTTGTGATTCATAGTTCTTAATTGGAAATAAAGGGTGTTTGCTATTAAAAGAATATGTACTGGAGATTAGTTGAAACACATGCCAATAAAGAAACAATACATAATATTCTTATGGGTACTTATTTGTAACGTCATTTTAAAAAATGAACCCTGAAAATCATGAACATTGGATAGAGCAGTATTTTAGAGTTCCTGTTGAAGTACAGAAGGTAGGCAAAGAATAAGAAGATGGAATACAAAAATTACAAAGAGAAAAAAATGTTAGGCAGGAGTAAAATAGCAAAGGAAGATGAGGAAATTTGGAAAGGAACAAGATCTAGAGAAGTTGGAATTCAGTAATTTCCTAAAGAAAACACTTGCCTTCTACAAACACTGAGAACAAATTCCTTTTGAGTACATGACTACTGCTTCTTTGGTGAATGTTTCAGAGGTGTGAGAAAGTTTAAAGTGAGGCTCTATCTTAGTTTGCCAGAGCTGGTTTGGCTTAAACAACAAGCATTTATTGGCTTAGGGTTTCTTGAGGATAGAGGCCCAAAATCAAGGCGTTGGCAAGACCACACTTTCAACCCAAAGACTAGTGTTCTGATACTGGTTTATTGTAATCCTTGGGGTTCCTTGACTTGCATCTCTGCCTCCGATCACGTGACATTCTCTCTTTCCTTGTGTCTGCTCTTCTGGTTTTCCCACTGACTTCCAGCTTTTCCCTGTGGCCTTCTTCAACTCCTGGCTTCTGTTTTTCTTTTCTCTTTATAAGGCCTCCAGTAATACATATTCAGACCCACCCTCATTCAATTGGGCCATACCTTAGCTAAAAATAAATCTTCAAGCGGTCCTATTTACAATGGGCTCACATCCACAGGAATACAGATCAAGATTATGTGGGGGTCCAGGGGTGTAAATCTCCCTGGCAACATGGAAAATGACTCCTGGGGAGGAATCTAGACCTGGCATCGTGGGATGGAGAACATCTTCTTGACCAAAAGAGGGATGTGAAAGGAAATGGAATAAGTTTCAGTGGCAGAGAGGTTCCAAAAGGAGCTGAGAAGTCACTCTGGTGGGCACTCTTATGCACAATATAGACAACCCTTTTTATGTTCTAAAGAATTGGAATAGCTAGCAGTAAATACCTGAAACTATCAAACTACAACCCAGAACCCTTGAATCTTGAAGACGATTGTATAACAATGTAGCTTATGAGGGGTGACAATGTGATTGAGAAAGCCATATGGACCACACTCCCCTTTGTCCAGTGTATGGATGGATGAGTAGAAAAACCGGGGCAAAAAAAAAAAAAAAAAAAAAAAGGCACCCAGTGTTCTTTTTCACTTTAGTTGTTCTTTTTCAGTTTAATTTTTATTCTTATTACTTTCATGTGTGTGGTAATGAAAATGTTCAAAAATTGATTTTGATGATGAATGCACAACTATATAATGGTACTGTGAACAATTGACTGTATGCTTTGTATGACTGCATGGTATGTGAGTATATCTCAATAAAATTGAATTAAGAAAAAAAAAGATTATGTGGGGGGTATATAATTCAATATACCACAGGCACTAATAATGGTTCTTGGTTTTACTTCAGTTCTTAAATTATGCAAATGGTAGATGTTGACTTTTAAAGATCTAGCCATTCTAGGGACATGTTAACTAGACAAAAGCAGGATTGGTTTTTCTGGTAACAAAATTTAAAGACATTTATGTATGAACAAATAATGATCAATTAATTTCAAGGTGAAGTATGAGTGTATTGTGAATATTAAATAATTTTAACATAGTCATAGTACAAGAGTTTTATTCAGATGTGGAAACACTATAAAATATACCAAATAAAATAAAATTATGACCTGATTTACTTTTATTTAAAATGTCTACTCTAAGAATGGACATAATTTCATTTTTAAAAGTTTGAAGTATACCCTTTGATTCTACTTCTAGATGTTTGTTAATTCCTAATCTTTATTGATTGCCTACTGTGCCAGTTTGAATGTATTATGTCCTCCAAAATGCCATTATCTTTGATGTAATCTTGAGTGGGCAGACATATCAGTGTTGATTAGATTGTGATTCTTCGAGTGTTTCCATGGAGATGTGACCCACCCAACTGTAGGTGATAACTCTGGATAGTTTCCATGGAGATGTGGCCCCGCCCATTCAGCACGGGCCTTGATTAGTTTACTAGAGCACTATATAAGCTCAGACAGAAGGAGTGAGCTTGCTACAGCCAAGAGGGACACTTTGAAGAAAGCCCAGGAGCTGAGAGAGAAGCTGCAGCTTACAGAGACATTTTGGAGACGGCCGTTGAAAGCAGACTTTTGCTTTGTAGAAGCTAAGAGAGGACAAATACCCCAAGTGCAACTAAGAGTGACATTTTGAGGAACTGCGGCCTAGAGAGGAATGTTCTGGGAGAAAGCCATTCTGAAACCAGAACTTTGAAGCAGACGCCACCCATGTGCCTTCCCAGCTAACAGAGGTTTTCCGGACACCACTGGCCATCCTCCAGTGAAGGTACCCAATTGTTGATGCATTACCTTGGACACTTTATGGCCTCAAGACAATAAATGTGTAACCAAATAAACCCCCTTTTATAAAAGCCAATCCATTTTTGGTGTTTTGTATTCCAGCAGCATTAGCAAATTGGAACACCTACTATATGTGAGACTGTTTTCCGGGCACTGGGGATCTAAAAGTGAAAAAAATAGAACAGAATCTTTTTTTTCAAAGAACTTACATTTTAGCAGGCAGAGAGTGACAATAAATAGTAAATATATAAATAAGTAAATTATTCAGTGTCTTAAAAGATTCAAGTGCTATGCCAAAACAACAACAACAACAACAAAAAGAGCAAGGATGGGGGTTCAGGGAAAAGACAGTGTAGCCTGCAGCTTCAAATGGAGTGGTCAGGATACGTTACATTGAGAAGGTGACATCTGAGATAAGACTTCAGGGAGGCAAGAGGGGTAGCCATGTGAGACTTCTGGGAGGAGCATTCCAGACAGAGCAAAGAGCCAGTGCCAATTACCTAAGGCAGGAACGGGCCTTGCATTTTTGAGGAACAGCAAGAAAGTAAGTGTGGATAGAGCAGTGAAAATAAGAAATGAGAAGACAATAAGTAATAAGGAAATAACCAGAGGTGCACAAAGAATTATGTACATTGATGTTCAATAGTGGGAACTATTGAATAAATTAGAATATCACCATATGATGGAATGTCATGCACGTCATGCTTATGAAGTACATTTAATGATAATAAAATGCTCATAACAATAGTAACCGAGAACATGTATTATAAGACATAATATAGAAATATGGATATGCAAGTGGAAGTGGGAATAGGGGATTGTAGATAAAGGAAATTTACTTTTCTTTTGATCCCTTTTTTGTTTTTGAAATTTTCCAAAAGTTTACATTACTTTTCTAATAAATAACTTTAAAAAAGATTACTAAAAGACAAAAACAAATATGATTAAAAGTTTAGGGTACAGAGCTAAACCAAAAGATCTATTGACTATAAACCAACTAATCCTGCCAAGAACATGGTGTTGTATGAAATCCATCAATATTTCATCAGTAAATACACCTAAGATACACAATCTAAGGATTATGAGAAATAAGTGTTTTTGTTCTCAAGTTATATTATTTTTATTTTAACAACACAGGATCAATACAAAGAAGCTAAGCAATGCAAAAACACAAAACAAAAAAACTGCCAATCTCACTATATAGAAATATATAGAAATAACATCACTCCAGGTATCTTTCTACACATATATACAAATAGAAGCATAGATATATAAATCAGTGGAATTAATTTTTAATGAGATTATAGTCTAAATAAAAAGTATTAAATTTAAATTTAATTGAGTTTAAGAGAAAAAAATTTGAAGGGATTTTATGTACTGAAAGACTTCTCTAAACTTAAGAAAAGAGATACAATAAAAAACATTAAGAGAAGTTGAAGTCATCCTTAAAAATTACTTATTTTCATTTTACAGAATATCAATTAAAGTCCCTGCTTTGGGAAATGAGGGCATTATTAACAAAAGCTAACACATGTTGCATGCTTATGGTGTGCCAAGCACTAGTAAATGCCTCAAGTATATTAAATCTAATAATCCTTACAACAACCACATGAGGAAGAAGTATCATTCCCACTTTTCAGATGAAAAAACTAAACCACAGAAATGTACGTTATGGTCCAGAACCACATCACTGAGGAAGGAGCAAAACTAGAATTCAAACCTGGGCCCAGAGCCCTTGGGCTCTTAATTTAACTCCACTGCCTCCTTTCAGGTTTGTGCACTTCATCCCTATTGTTTGTTGAACTTTTTTTGTTTTATCAAATTTTATATCGCTTATATTGTTTTATGTATTCACAATTTACACACTAGTTTAGTATTTATTCCATATTTAGGAGGATTTCATACCCCTCCCCAATCCTTTTACCATGGATTTTCCATTTCTGTGTTTAGTAATTTGTTGTTGTTGTTTTCCCCCATTAAGAACAGCTGAGTCCTGTATTCCTAGAGCTCTTTCATATTTGAGAACGTCTGCTGGCTGCTCTGATATCTTGATTGATTATAATGTTCTTGGATCATTTTTTTTTCCTTTGGAAATTTTCTTCAGATATTTCTCCATTCTGTTTTGGATTGGATCATGTTGTGGAGAAAGTAAAGAGAGCCTAATCTTTCTTTTTTGTGGTGGATTTTTTTCTTCTTCCTGATGCCTAAAGAATGCTTTCTCTTTCTCTCGTTCTCATCTTCCTTTCTGCCTTCTCTCTCTCTCTCATTTTATTCTTAAAATATAACGATTTTACTAAGCTATGGCTTGGTGATGATTATTCTGTACGAAACTTTCAATAATGTGCGTATCTTCAGTCTGCTGTGATCATTCTTTCTTTATTGGAGGGTTGTTTTCTGGTAGTAATTCTTTGAGTGCTTTTCTTGTTGTGTTTGTTAAGTTCTCTAGTTTAGGGATGCCGTCTGTTGAATTGTGGATTTCTGCTCCATATCTATTCATTCCTTTTGATAGTTTCAATATACATCCCCTTCTCCATTTTTTGCCTGGTGAATTGCCTCAGGCCATTCTTCTATCTCAGTAATTCACTTCTCATCTTTGTCCATTCTGTTTCTAATTTATTTGCTCTTTCTATAATGAAGCTGTTTTGGCTCCCAATTGAATTCTTATAATCTCCCATTTCTTCTTCTGTTCTTTTTTTATCATGGTGTTTTAGCTCTTGCTTTATGTATTCCCATAGTAGATTGTCTTCCCATTTCCTTTCACCTTATTTTTGCTTGGGAAATGTTGCCCAGAACTTTTCTTTGCTCTAATATATCTACTTCTTGACTCTTCCCACCGTGCCTAAGAGGAATTAGCTTCCTTTTCTGTAATGTAATTTAGAGACTTTTCTATAGCACAAGGCATGGTAGGAAGAAGGGTGCCCTCAAAGAAAATGGTATATAGTATTTTTAACAGTACCTGGGCTCTTCTCTCATGTCTGAAATTTTCTTAATATTCTGTACTGGGGTTATCTATTAGGGTAGCTAATCACTGTAACAAATAATTCTCAAACTTCGGAGATTTAACACAATAAAAGTTTATTATAGTTCAATTATGTCATAGGTCAGGGAGGATATTGTGGGAAAGGGGGCACAGCTCCTTCCACCTGGTGATGCACCATCCTCATTGCAGGCCTCCAAGTTCACTGTGGAAAGGGAAGAGAAGGAGGATCTCATTTTGGGTTTGGAAGTGGCATTTTTCACCTTTTGTCCATATTCCCTTGGCTGAGACTTAAGTTTCATGGTCCCATTATAGTTTGGATATGAAGAGAAAAGATGTGCTCAGGAGAAAAATTAGATGAGTTTGGTGGGCATTTATCTTTTTTCCTGCAACCAACAGAGGCCGGACGAGGCAAGGAAGGATTTTTTCCCTACGGTTTTCAGAGCATGGTCCTTCTGAAATTTTGATTTCAGATATCTAACCTCCAGAGCTGAGAGGCAATAAATTCCTGTTGTTTTAAGTCACCCAATTTGTGTTACTTTGTAACAGCGGCCCTAGAAAACCAATACATGGAAAACTGGAGAGGATTCTCTGGAATTTGTTGATTTAATAGTGTAGAGGGTTGTCTAGTTTGTGGATGGATGGGTAGAAAAATAGGGGAAGGAAACAAACAAACAAACACACAAGGGTACCTAGCGTTCTTTTTTACTTTGATTGCTCTTTTTCACTCTAATTATTATTCTTGTTATTTTTGTGTGTGTGCTAATGAAGGTGTCAGGGATTGATTTAGGTGATGAGTGTACAGCTGTGTGATGGTGCTGTGAACAATCGAATGTACGATTTGTTTTGTGTGGCTGCGTGGTGTGTGAATGTATCTCAATAAAATGAAGATTTAAAAATAATAATAATAATAAAAAAAATAGTGTAGAGGGGAGGGTTAGGAGGCTTATCACACTGTGTTACTGAACAGCGCTTCAGAATCTTTTTTTCTCTCCCTTGTTAAGAATATGATACTAGGTGGTACCTGTTACCTTGTTTGGTTTAGTTTTCTTTTTTCTTTCAATTATGTAAATGTGACAAAAAGACGGTTTCTGAGAACACTTTGTTTTGTTTCAAAATTCTTTATTTGATAATGACCTTGTAGAAAAGCGTTTAGCAGAGGTCAGTGTGTAGAAGTAAGGACATCCAGGAATAGCCAGCATCAGTGTCACTATTGGACATGAACAATAAAGTAAAACAGGAGGAAACTTTAGATAGGAATGAGACTATTTGTATACTGACATTAAAGAGAGAACAAAAATAATTTGCAGGCTTTTAAAAAATGAACTCAGTGAAGCCATTAAAGCACTTGAACCGTATGATGTCATTTATAATTTCAGCATGTTGAAAATTCTTATTATTTTATGAGAGGCCAATATGTTGATGCCATCAAAGACAAAGCTAGAGCTGGAGTTCTTCAGAACACCACACAGAGCAACGCACCCCTAGGGGCACTTTGTATCCTAGGCCCTAACTCTACTTCTACAGATTAAAAAAATATTTTAGAACATCTTGTTTTCTACTGCCAGGATACGTATTCTTTAGAGCCCATCTGTGCCTGCATCTATGTAATATACAATGTCTGTCATTATTGGTGCATTTTCTCTGCAGATATTCCTAAAGCTGGCAATTATAAAGACTGACGTCTTTTCACCTGCAAATAAAAAAATAAGAATATACTAGTCCATACATTCGATCTTGAGTTTTGACAAGCTGATAAAATGCCATACATATATGTGCTGCCTACACCTTCCTCTACATGGACTACTTTACAGCTGACCATGTTCTAATGAATCCTCTGATATGATTTTTCTCCCCTTCCTTCCTCTCTTCTTCTGTTCCTCTGTCTTGCCCTTCTTCCTCCCTCCCCTTTCTCTATCTTCCTTTATCTGTCTTTAGCAGTTCATTCTGTGCTTTTTCCCTATGATCATAACTACAATCACAGGGTCAATAAAGTTTAGAAAAAATCATATATTCATTAATTTAATGAATATTTCTTATTACCTATTATGTCAAAAACAAGGCAAGGGGAGGCGGGGCAAGATGGCAGACTGGTGAGCTGTATGTTTTAGTTACTCCTCCAGGAAAGTAGGTAAAAAGCCAGGAACTGCGTGGACTGGACACCACAGAGCAATCTGTCTTTGGGCATACTTCATACAACACTCATGAAAACGTGGAACTGCTGAGATCAGCGAAATCTGTAAGTTTTTGCGGCCAGGGGACCCGCGCCCCTCCCTGCCAGGCTCAGTCCCGGGGGAGGAGGGGCTGTCAGCTCCGGGAAGGAGAAGGGAGAATTGCAGTGGCTGCTCTTATCGGAAACTCATTCTACTGATTCAAACTCCAACCATAGATAGACTGAGACCAGACACCAGAGACTCTGAGAGCAGCCAGCCCAGCAGAGAGGAGACAGGCATAGAAAAAAAACAACACAAAAAACTCCAAAATAAAAGCAGAGGATTTTTGGAGTTCTGGTGAACACAGAAAGGGGAAGGGCGGAGATCAGGCCTTGAGGCGCATATGCAAATCCCGAAGCAAAGCTGATCTCTCTGCCCTGTGCACCTTTCCTTAATGGCCCTGGTTGCTTTGTCTATTAGCATTTCAATAACCCATTAGATCTCTGAGGAGGGCCGTTTTTTTGTTTTTTTTTTTTTAAATCCTTTTTGCTTTTTCTAAAACAATTACTCTAAGAAGCTCAATACAGAAAGCTTCAAAGAATTGAAATTTGGGCACGTCAAGTCAAGAGCAGAACTAAGAGAGCTCTGAGACAAAAGGCAATAATCCAGTGGCTGAGAAAATTCACTAAACAACACAACTTCCCAAGAAAAGGGGGGTGTCTGCTCACAGCCACCATCCTGGTGGACAGGAAACACTCCTGCCCATCGCCAGCCCCATAGCCCAGAGCTGCCCCAGACAACCCAGTGTGACGGAAGTGCTTCAAATAACAGGCACACACCACAAAACTGGGCGTGGACATTAGCCTTCCCTGCAACCTCAGCTGAATGTCCCAGAGCTGGGAAGGGGGAGCAGTGTGAATTAACAGAGCCCCATTCAGCCATCATTTGAGCAGACTGGGAGCCTCCCAACACAGCCCAGCAGCCCAGAACTGCCCTGGGGGGACGGCACTCACCTGTGACATAGCACAGTCATCCCTCAACAGAGGACCCGGGGTGCACAGCCTGGAAGAGGGGCCCACTTGCAAGTCTCAGGAGCCATACGCCAATACCAAAGACTTGTGGGTCAGTGGCAGAGACAAACTGTGGCAGGACTGAACTGAAGGATTAGACTATTGCAGCAGCTTTAAAACTCTAGGATCATCAGGGAGATTTGATTGTTAGGGCCACCCCCCCTCCCCGACTGCCCAGAAACACGCCCCACATACAGGGCAGGCAACACCAACTACACACGCAAACTTGGTACACCAATTGGGCCCCACAAGACTCACTCCCCCACTCACCAAAAAGGCTAAGCAGGGGAGATCTGGCTTGTGGAGAACAGGTGGCTCGTGGACGCCACCTGCTGGTTAGTTAGAGAAAGTGTACTCCACGAAGCTGTAGATCTGATAAATTAGAGATAAGGACTTCAACTGGTCTACAAACCCTAAAAGAACCCTATCAAGGTCAGCAAATGCCACGAGGCGAAAAACAACAGAAAATTATAAAGCATATGAAAAAACCAGACGATATGGATAACCCAAGCCCAAGCACCCAAATCAAAATACCAGAAGAGACACAGCACCTAGAGCAGCTACTCAAAGAACTAAAGATGAACAATGAGACCATAGTACGGGATATGAAGGAAATCAAGAAGACCCTAGAAGAGCATAAAGAAGACATTGCAAGACTAAATAAAAAAATGGATGATCTTATGGAAATTAAAGAAACTGTTGACCAAATTAAAAAGATTCTGGACACTCATAGTACAAGACTAGAGGAAGTTGAACAACGAATCAGTGACCTGGAAGATGACAGAATGGAAAATGAAAGCATAAAAGAAAGAATGGGGAAAAAAATTGAAAAACTCGAAATGGACCTCAGGGATATGATAGATAATATGAAACGTCCGAATATAAGACTCATTGGTGTCCCAGAAGGGGAAGAAAAGGGTAAAGGTCTAGGAAGAGTATTCAAAGAAATTGTTGGGGAAAACTTCCCAAATCTTCTAAACAACATAAATACACAAATCATAAATGCTCAGCGAACTCCAAATAGAATAAATCCAAAAAAACCCACTCCGAGACATATACTGATCACACTGTCAAACATAGAAGAGAAGGAGCAAGTTCTGAAAGCAGCAAGAGAAAAGCAATTCACCACATACAAAGGAAACAGCATAAGACTAAGTAGTGACTACTCAGCAGCCACCATGGAGGCGAGAAGGCAATGGCACGATATATTTAAAATTCTGAGTGAGAGGAATTTCCAGCCAAGAATACTTTATCCAGCAAAGCTCTCCTTCAAATTTGAGGGAGAGCTTAAATTTTTCACAGACAAAGAAATGCTGAGAGAATTTGCTAACAAGAGACCTGCCCTACTGGAGATACTAAAGGGAGCCCTACAAACAGAGAAACAAAGACAGGAGAGAGAGACTTGGAGAAAGGTTCAGTACTAAAGAGATTCGGTATGGGTACAATAAAGGATATTAATAGAGAGAGGGAAAAATATGGCAAACATAATCCAAAGGATAAGATGGCCGATTCAAGAAATGCCTTCACGGTTTTAACGTTGAATGTAAATGGATTAAACTCCCCAATTAAAAGATATAGATTCGCAGAATGGATCAAAAAAAATGAACCATCAATATGCTGCATACAAGAGACTCATCTTAGACACAGGGACACAAAGAAACTGAAAGTGAAAGGATGGAAAAAAATATTTCATGCAAGCTACAGCCAAAAGAAAGCAGGTGTAGCAATATTAATCTCAGATAAAATAGACTTCAAATGCAGGGATGTTTTGAGAGACAAAGAAGGCCACTACGTACTAATAAAAGGGGCAATTCAGCAAGAAGAAATAACAATCGTAAATGTCTATGCACCCAATCAAGGTGCCACAAAATACATGAGAGAAACACTGGCAAAACTAAAGGAAGCAATTGATGTTTCCACAATAATTGTGGGAGACTTCAACACATCACTCTCTCCTATAGATAGATCAACCAGACAGAAGACCAATAAGGAAATTGAAAACCTAAACAATCTGATAAATGAATTAGATTTAACAGACATCTACAGGACATTACATCCCAAATCACCAGGATACACATACTTTTCTAGTGCTCACGGAACTTTCTCCAGAATAGATCATATGCTGGGACATAAAACAAGCCTCAATAAATTTAAAAAGATTGAAATTATTCAAAGCACATTCTCTGACCACAATGGAATACAATTAGAAGTCAATAACCATCAGAGACTTAGAAAATTCACAAATACCTGGAGGTTAAACAACACACTCCTAAACAATCAGTGGGTTAAAGAAGAAATAGCAAGAGAAATTGCTAAATATATAGAGACGAATGAAAATGAGAACACAACATACCAAAACCTATGGGATGCAGCAAAAGCAGTGCTAAGGGGGAAATTTATAGCACTAAATGCATATATTAAAAAGGAAGAAAGAGCCAAAATCAAAGAACTAATGGATCAACTGAAGAAGCTAGAAAATGAACAGCAAACCAATCCTAAACCAACTACAAGAAAAGAAATAACAAGGATTAAAGCAGAAATAAATGACATAGAGAACAAAAAAACAATAGAGAGGATAAATATCACCAAAAGTTGGTTCTTTGAGAAGATCAACAAGATTGACAAGCCCCTAGCTAGACTGACAAAATCAAAAAGAGAGAAGACCCATATAAACAAAATAATGAATGAAAAAGGTGACATAACTGCAGATCCTGAAGAAATTAAAAAAATTATAAGAGGATACTATGAACAACTGTATGGCAACAAACTGGATAATGTAGAAGAAATGGACAATTTCCTGGAAACATATGAACAACCTAGACTGACCAGAGAAGAAATAGAAGACCTCAATCAACCCATCACAAGCAAAGAGATCCAATCAGTCATCAAAAATCTTCCCACAAATAAATGCCCAGGGCCAGATGGCTTCACAGGGGAATTCTACCAAACTTTCCAGAAAGAACTGACACCAATCTTACTCAAACTCTTTCAAAACATTGAAAAAAATGGAACACTACCTAACTCATTTTATGAAGCTAACATCAATCTAATACCAAAACCAGGCAAAGATGCTACAAAAAAGGAAAACTACCGGCCAATCTCCCTAATGAATATAGATGCAAAAATCCTCAACAAAATACTTGCAAATCGAATCCAAAGACACATTAAAAAAATCATACACCATGACCAAGTGGGGTTCATTCCAGGCATGCAAGGATGGTTCAACATAAGAAAAACAATCAATGTATTACAACACATTAAAAACTCGAAAGGGAAAAATCAATTGATCATCTCAATAGATGCTGAAAAAGCATTTGACAAAATCCAACATCCCTTTTTGATAAAAACACTTCAAAAGGTAGGAATTGAAGGAAACTTCCTCAACATGATAAAGAGCATATATGAAAAACCCACAGCCAGCATAGTACTCAATGGTGAGAGACTGAAAGCCTTCCCTCTAAGATCAGGAACAAGACAAGGATGCCCGCTGTCACCACTGTTATTCAACATTGTGCTGGAAGTGCTAGCCAGGGCAATCCGGCAAGACAAAGAAATAAAAGGCATCCAAATTGGAAAAGAAGAAGTAAAACTGTCATTGTTTGCAGATGATATGATCTTATATCTAGAAAACCCTGAGAAATCAACGATACACCTACTAGAGCTAATAAACAAATTTAGCAAAGTAGCGGGATACAAGATTAATGCACATAAGTCAGTAATGTTTCTATATGCTAGAAATGAACAAACTGAAGAGACACTCAAGAAAAAGATACCATTTTCAATAGCAACTAAAAAAATCAAGTACCTAGGAATCAACTTAACCAAAGATGTAAAAGACCTATACAAAGAAAACTACATAACTCTACTAAAAGAAATAGAAGGGGACCTTAAAAGATGGAAAAATATTCCATGTTCATGGATAGGAAGGCTAAATGTCATTAAGATGTCAATTCTACCCAAACTCATCTACAGATTCAATGCAATCCCAATCAAAATTCCAACAACCTACTTTGCAGACTTGGAAAAGCTAGTTATCAAATTTATTTGGAAAGGGAAGATGCCTCGAATTGCTAAAGACACTCTAAAAAAGAAAAACGAAGTGGGAGGACTTACACTCCCTGACTTTGAAGCTTATTATAAAGCCACAGTTGCCAAAACAGCATGGTACTGGCACAAAGATAGACATATAGATCAATGGAATCGAATTGAGAATTCAGAGATAGACCCTCAGATCTATGGCCGACTGATCTTTGATAAGGCCCCCAAAGTCACCGAACTGAGCCATAATGGTCTTTTCAACAAATGGGGCTGGGAGAGTTGGATATCCATATCCAAAAGAATGAAAGAGGACCCCTACCTCACACCCTACACAAAAATTAACTCAAAATGGACCAAAGATCTCAATATAAAAGAAAGTACCATAAAACTCCTAGAAGATAATGTAGGAAAACATCTTCAAGACCTTGTATTAGGAGGCCACTTCCTAGACTTTACACCCAAAGCACAAGCAACAAAAGAGAAAATAGATAAATGGGAACTCCTCAAGCTTAGAAGTTTCTGCACCTCAAAGGAATTTCTCAAAAAGGTAAAGAGGCAGCCAACTCAATGGGAAAAAATTTTTGGAAACCATGTATCTGACAAAAGACTGATATCTTGCATATACAAAGAAATCCTACAACTCAATGACAATAGTACAGACAGCCCAATTATAAAATGGGCAAAAGATATGAAAAGACAGTTCTCTGAAGAGGAAATACAAATGGCCAAGAAACACATGACAAAATGTTCAGCTTCACTAGCTATTAGAGAGATGCAAATTAAGACCACAATGAGATACCATCTAACACCGGTTAGAATGGCTGCCATTAAACAAACAGGAAACTACAAATGCTGGAGGGGATGTGGAGAAATTGGAACTCTTATTCATTGTTGGTGGGACTGTATAATGGTTCAGCCACTCTGGAAGTCAGTCTGGCAGTTCCTTAGAAAACTAGATATAGAGCTACCATTCGATCCAGCGATTGCACTTCTCGGTATATACCCGGAAGATCGGAAAGCAGTGACACGAACAGATATCTGCACGCCAATGTTCATAGCAGCATTATTCACAATTGCCAAGAGATGGAAACAACCCAAATGTCCTTCAACAGATGAGTGGATAAATAAAATGTGGTATATACACACGATGGAATACTACGCGGCAGTAAGAAGGAACGATCTGGTGAAACATATGACAACATGGATGAACCTTGAAGACATAATGCTGAGCGAAATAAGCCAGGCACAAAAAGAGAAATATTATATGCTACCACTAATGTGAACTTTGAAAAATGTAAAACAAATGGTTTATAATGTAGAATGTAGGGGAACTAGCAGTAGAGAGCAATTAAGGAAGGGGGAACAATAATCCAAGAAGAACAGATAAGCTATTTAACGTTCTGGGGATGCCCAGAAATGACTATGGTCTGTTAATTTCTGATGGATGTAGTAGGAACAAGTTCACTGAAATGTTGCTATATTATGTAACTTTCTTGGGGTAAAGTAGGAACATGTTGGAAGTTAAGCAGTTATCTTAGGTTAGTTGTCTTTTTCTTACTCCCTTGTTATGGTCTCTTTGAAATGTTCTTTTATTGTATGTTTGTTTTCTTTTTAACTTTTTTTTCATACAGTTGATTTAAAAAGAAGGGAAAGTTAAAAAAAAAAAAAAAGAAAAAAGACAAACAAGGAAAAAAAAAAAAAAGATGTAGTGCCCCCTTGAGGAGCCTGTGGAGAATGCAGGGGTATTGGCCTACCCCACCTCCATGGTTGCTAACATGACCACAGACATAGGGGACTGGTGGTTTGATGGGTTGAGCCCTCTACCATAAGTTTTACCCTTGGGAAGACAGTTGCTGCAAAGGAGAGGCTAGGCCTCCCTGTATTTGTGCCTAAGAGTCTCCTCCTGAATGCCTCTTTGTTGCTCAGATGTGGCCCTCTCTCTCTGGCTAAGCCAACTTGAAAGGTGAAATCACTGCCCTCCCCCCTACGTGGGATCAGACACCCAGGGAAGTGAATCTCCCTGGCAACGTGGAATATGACTCCCGGGGAGGAATGTAGACCCGGCATCGTGGGATGGAGAACATCTTCTTGACCAAAAGGGGGATGTGAAAGGAAATGAAATAAGCTTCAGTGGCAGAGAGATTCCAAAACGAGCCGAGAGATCACTCTGGTGGGCACTCTTACGCACACTTTAGACAACCTTTTTTAGGTTCTAAAGAATTGGGGTAGCTGGTGGTGGATACCTGAAACTATTAAACTACAACCCAGAACCCATGAATCTCGAAGACAGTTGTATAAAAATGTAGCTTATGCGGGGTGACAGTGGGATTGGGAATGCCATAAGGACCAAACTCCACTTTGTCTAGTTTATGGATGGATGTGTAGAAAAGTAGGGGAAGCAAACAAACAGACAAAGGTACCCAGTGTTCTTTTTTACTTCAATTGCTCTTTTTCACTCTAATTATTATTCTTGTTATTTTTGTGTGTGTGCTAATGAAGGTGTCAGGGATTGATTTAGGTGATGAATGTACAACTATGTAATGGTACTGTAAACAATCGAAAGTACAATTTGTTTTGTATGACTGCGTGGTATGTGAATATATCTCAATAAAATGATGATTAAAAAAAAAAAAAAGAAAATTGGTGACAAAGAAGTCTGGGGAAGAGGTATGTGGATAGACATTTCTGGGTGGGCAAAAAACATGAAGATATTTGTGTTCCGTGTGAATGCTCACCAGAGGGTGACTTCAGCAGAGGAAGATTTTAATAATTAAGTGGATAAGATGACCTATTCAGTGGGTACCAGTCAGCCTCTTTCCCCAGCCACTCCTGTCGTTCCACAATGGGCTCATGAACAAAGTGGTCATGGTGGTAGGGATGGAGGTTATGCATGGGCTCAGCAACATGGACTTCCACTCACCAAGGCTGACCTGGCCACAGCCCCTGCTGAGCACCCAATCTGCCAGCAGCAAAGACCCACACTCAGTCCCCAATATGGCACCATTCCCGAAGGTGATAAACCTGGTGGCAGGCTGATTACATTGGATCACTTCCCTCATGGAAGGGGCAGTGATTTGTTCTCACTGGAATAGACACATACTCCAGATATGGATTTGCCTTCCCTGCACGCAGTGCTTTCCAAAACTACCATCCACGGACTTAAGGGATGCCTTATCTACCATCACGGTATTCCACACAGCATTGCTTCTGACCAAGGAACCCACTTTACAGAAAATGAAGTGAGGGAATGGGCACATGCTCATGGAATTCTCTGTCTTACCATGTTCCCCATCATCCAGAGGCAGCTGGGTTGCTAGAACAGTGGAATGTCCTGTTGAAGACTCAATTACATCACCAACTAGGTGGCAATACCTTGCAGGACTGGGGCAGTGTTCTCCAGGAGGCTGTATATGCTCTGAATCAGTATCCACTGTATGGGGCTGTTTCTCCCATAGCCAGGATTCACGGGTCCAGGAATCAAGGCGTGGAAATAGGAATGGCACCACTAACTATCACTCCTAGTGATCCACTAGGAAAATTTTTGCTTCCTGTCCCTGCAACCTTAAGCTCTGCTGGTCTACAGGTCTTAGTTCCAAAAAGAGGAGTGCTTCCAGCAGGAAACACAATAATAATTCCATTGAACTGGAAGTTAAGACTGCCACCTGGCCACTTTGGGCTTCTCATGCCTCTGAATCAACAGGCAAGGAAGGGGATTACTGTACTGGCTGGGGTGCTTGATCCTGACTATCAAGAGGAAACAGCACTGTAACTACACAATAGAGAAAAAGAAGAGTTTTCTGGAATACAGGAGATCTCCTAGGGCATCTCTTAGTACTACCATGCCCTGTGATTAAAGCCAATGGAAAACTACAACAACCAATGAAGGCAGGACTACCAATGGCCCATAAACTTCAGGATTGAAGGTTTGGGTCACCCCACCAGGCAAAGAGCCACGGCCAGCTGAAGTGCTTGCTGAGGGTAAAGGGAACGTGGAACGTGTAGTGGAAGAAGGTAGTGCTAAATATGAACGATGACTGCACAACCAGTTACAGAAATGAGGACTATGATGGCATGAATATTTCCTCCTTGTTTTGTTATGACTGTATCATTCATTTCGCGGTATTAAAGTTAAAGGAAAACAAGTTTAAGAAACAATGTCACCCAAGGATTTGTACCCTATTCTGGAGAGCTTTAGTGCATTTCCAGTTGTATGCAGGACAGCTGAGTACTGTTAGGTGAAATATGTGTCTGTTATTGTTCTCTACTTAGAGATAAAGTATGGTTTAAGGTGCTGTGTATAACTGTCAAGTTGATGAGGGGTGGACTGTGATGGTTAAGTTTATGTGTCAACTTGACCAAGTGATGGTATCCAGTTGTCTGATCAAGCAAGCACTGTCCTAACCATTTCTCAAGGACATTTCTGGCTGGTTAATAAGCCAGAAGGCTGATTTATTAAATCATCAGTCAATTGACTGCACCTGTGACTGATTCCCTCAACGAAGGGCATGTCTTCCACAATGAGAGAATTCAATCAGCTGGATTTAATCCAATCAGTTGAAGACTTTTAAGGAAGAGAGAGAGAGGACCTTCACTTCTTCCTGAGCTAGCCAGCAAGGAGTTCACTGAACACCTTCCTCGACATTGCCAGTTTGCTGCCTGCCATACAGAATTTCGGCTCGTGCATTCCCATGGTTGCGTGAGAGACTTCTATAAAATCTTATATTTACAGATAACTCTTGTAGATTCTGTTTCCCCAGAGAACCTTAACTAATACACCAGGCCTCCTCACTCCCCCAGCGTGGCCCTTCCCTCCCCTCTCCACCCCACACTCCCACCTGATGGACACCCCACCCCAACACTTGGCTCCCCCACTCCACTGCACGCCTCTGTTCACTCACTGTGGACACCCACTCATAACCGAGCTTGGGGGAGTCCTGCCCTGCCACCCCTGGTAGTGTGACCCCTGACCTCACCATGGACCTCAGAGTTCCCACACAGAAAACAAGCCTATCCAGAGATCAGTTCAGACAGTTTCCTCCACGTGTCCACAGGCTCCAGGAAGGGCCTGCTGGCTTCATCCTTTCAGTCAAGGAGCAGGGGGAGGGCACTAAGACTCCCCAGTCACCTGCCACACACAGGTGGCTCAGCAGCATTCCACACATGCATCCAAGCTCTGTGAGGGGTTGTTGTTGCTGTGCCACCCATTGCACAGAGGGAGCTGGGATGCACGGAGGGCAGGTGTTTCCCAAGTCACCCATCAAGAGTGGAGCTGATCTCAGCCAACTCTGCAAATTAACACACTGCCCTCCCCCCTACATGGGACATGACTCCCAGAGGTGTAAATCTCCCTGGAAACGTGGGACGTGACTCCCAGGGATGAACCTGGACCCGGCATCAGGGGATTGAGAAGGTCTTGACCAAAATGGGAGAAAGAAAAGAAACAAAATAAAGTTTCAGTGACTGAGAGATTTCAAATAAAGTCTAGAGCTCATTCTGGAGGGTATTCTTATGCATTATATAGATAGTCCCTTAAGTTCCCAGTCTATTAGAATACCTAGAAAGACATGCCTGAAACTGTTGAACTGTAAACTTGATTCTTGATGATAGTTTTATAACTAGATAGCTTGTACTGTGGGACCATGTGACTGTGAAAACCTTGTGATGACACTTCCTGGATCCAGTGTGTGAGCAGATGAGTAACAAAATAAGGATAAATATAAATAAATAATAGGGGGGATAAGGGATATAGGATGTTTGAGGTGTTCTTTTTTACTTTTTCATGTATTTTTATTTTTTTTAGAGTAATAAAAATGTTCTAAAATTGAAAAAAAAAAAAAAAAGGCAGGAACTATGTTTACAGAGATGAAAACAATAGAACTGAAAAATATTCAAAATATAGTGGGAGAGAGAAAAGACTATCAAAGTACGACGAGTGCAATAATGGATATATTCAAAAATTTATGGTTACAGAAGAGGGTCATCTATTCCATTAAAGTTCAATGGAAAGTGGAATTCAATATCCTTAGGTACTCACAGTAGAGTTATCTCCTTTCTGAATCAATACCAGGGTTCCATCTCTAGCGAGTCTTTCTAAAGGTGTCTTCTGCATTAGTTGATTGTTTTAACATGGCTTGATAGAGACATCTCTTCAATAGCCTTCTCTTTTGATGTCTCTGTCTCAGTTTTTAGTGCAGATTTGACTAATGTAGACTTTATCTTATGGTAGCTGAATGCACTGCAAGCTAAGAGGGCCAGAAGCTTTTGTCATTCCCAGTCCATAATGTTCCCATCTCTCCAGTTATGGTTGTGAGGATAACATCATTTTCTATTCATTTTGATCATCAAATCAAGCAATTGTTTCAATGAACTAATTTTCCTTTTGCAGATTTGAATGTTGTTATTACTGAAAAGGAAACTAAATGAAGATTCGTGGATCCTAAGCAACTTACATAAGGGAAGACTGGCTTTTTATAACTTTTCCTCTCTCTAAAAGAAGATGGTAGTGTTGATGATTTGATAGACACAGAACTCTTTGCCTACTCAGTCAACTGCGAAATCATTCACAAATATTACTGCCTAAGTTTCAGTTTTCCAGTTTTTTGTTTTTCATCTTATATAGGCCCTGCTTAATATCAACTCTCAAGTCCAATTATGTCAAAAAGTTTCCTCATTAGGGAAACAGCAAATAGTTCTTACAGTAGTTGGAGAAGGAACATTACTGGTTGTGTCAGTTCGAATGTATTGTGTCCCCCCAAACGCCATTATCTTTGATGCAATCTTGTGTGGGCAGATGTATTAGTGTTGATTAGATTGCAATTCTTTAATTGAGTGTTTCCATGGAGATGCGACCCATCCAACTGTAGGTGATAACTCTGATTGGATAATTTCCATGGAGGTGTGGCCCCACCCATTCAGCATGGGCCTTGATTAGTTTACTGGAACACTATATCAGCTTAGACAGAAGGAGCGGGCTTGCTACAGCCAAGAGGAACACTTCGAAGAATGTAGAGGAGCTGAGAGCAGAACTGCAGAAGAGAGACAGTTTGAAGATGGCCGTTGAAAGCAGACTCTTGCTCCAGAGAAGCTATGAGAGAACAAATTCCCCAAATCAACTAAGAGTGACATTTTTGAGAAGCTGAAGCCTAGAGAGGAACATCCTGGGAGAAAGCCATTTTGAAACCAGAACTCTGGAGCAGACACCAGCCATGTGCCTTCCCAGCTAATAGAGATTTTCCAGACTCCATTGGCCATCATCCAGTGAAGGTACCCGATTGTTGACGCCTTATCTTTGACACTTTATAGCCTTAAGACTGTAACTTTGTAACCAAATAAACCCCCTTTATAAAAGCCAATCCATTTCTGATGTTTTGTGAAAAGGCAGCATCAGCAAACCGGAACCCTGGTATCTTGGCAAGAGGGTGTGTTTGACCGGTTATGCTTCTAATCATGCAAACAGGTTTGAAAACCACTAGTGAATCTTTTGGAACTAAAAATCCTTCTTAATCAGATGGTAAATGGAGTAGGCAACTTCTTAACTGGTATTCTGAGATATTCTACTCCAAAATGTCAACTCGCCACCCACAGTTTATACCTTAACTTTCTTAACCTTATTCTGTTGGGTCTGAAAAACTATTGGTGTTCAATGCCTTAAAGGATGAGGAAGAAATGGGGGCGGGGGGGGGGAGAGGTGGTACAACATTGCTGTTGTTGGTCAAAAGCTTCTTGATTTACAAAGGCTATTTATGAAAAGGTGCTCTAAATCTAAGTTGAGCCAAGTACCTAAAATGATGATGATGATGACGACGATGATGATTATGATGATTGTAACAGCTAACATGTATGAAGCAATTACAGTAAGCCAGGAACTTTGCTAATAACTTTATATGGATTATATTTAATCCTTACAACAGCAAAAAGTTAGATAATTTTATCATCCGTGTTTTGCAGATCAAGAAATTGAGGCTTAGAGAAGTGGACTAAAGGGTCATGGGCACACAGCTACCAAGTGTTCGGACAGAGAATAAACCTCAGATTTCTGAGTGCTGTCAGAGCTCTCAAGCAATGTCCTGGCTGTGGAATAAAGATGACTTGGGCTGGCTTACCTTCCTTCCCATTTCAGCTTTCTTCAAAACGGTGTCTCTCAAATTCTCACCTAACTGCTTATTTATTTATCCTGTAGCCATTCATTGGCCTCCAGCTATGGTCTTAGGACTGTGCTAGATGCTGTGAATATGAAAATGAAAGGTAGTCTCTTCCCTCAAATAACACACGACCCAATGGGAGAATTAGACAAAATAAACAAAGAATTGTAATACAGCATGTAAGTATCACATATGGGGAAGCAAGGAGCCCCAGAGGCCCTTCGCCAAGCGCTGGGGGAGGTTTATGTATCTGGCGTTTGGGTGATCCTACACCATGCTTTGCCCTCCTTTAGAATTCTAAGAGGTGCAGACTTTTCCCTCCCTCTCTTCTTTGCTGTTCTTTGTCCCATTCTTTCTTCAAATAATGAATTTATTTAGATGAAAAGCAACCAGGCCCACATTCTCCATTCACTAGCTGGATCACCTGGGCTGCTTACTTAACCTCTCTGATCTTCATCTTTTCTCATTTGTATTTCTTAGGTTTGCTGTGAATATTAAATGAGATAATGCTATCAGTTTCTAAGCACCTTTCTGCTTTATTTTTCACATACCCTTACCACCTATTTATATATTGTTTCATCAGTTTGTTTTCCTTTCCCACTAGTATATATGGAAGGCAGGGATATTATCTGCTTTCTTCATTCCCATAACCCACGTACCAAGACTAACAATTGGCGCATTGTAGTTGAATAGATAAATGAAAGACAGCAAAGCATTTAGGAGGGTGTCTGGCTCATAGTGAACATCCAATAAAAGTCAGTTTTTATGATTATGATGATTACCTGACATATCTTAGCATTTTAAAAGTGGCAAAACTGGCATTACTTACAAGGGAGAATTGGTTAACATTTGTTTTGTATTCCCTCTTTAATTATCTTTGGCCCATTTCTATTTCTCTATTATTCTTAGTCATTTGAATAATTAATACCCCAAAAGTATTAGGTTTACTGTTAACACTGGCATTTAAGAATTAAGGGGAAATGTCTGAACACAGAATGATTCAAGAACAGAAGAATGAACCCTTAATTGTGTGGTTTGAAATTAGTGGTTGAAATACTGGCACTAGCAGTGGAGGTATTTTGGGGGAAGGTAACACAAATCAGGAGTGGCTGCCTGCCTTGTTTTTTACCTCAGGGTTGGCCATATAGGCCTTTTAGAGTCCCAACCCAAAGGTGGGGATTACAAAATCCTGTCAAATGTTGGAGGGAATTGTTTGCCAACTTTTAAAACTCTTTTTTTTCCCCTTTTGCACCTCTTAAATCACACCACTGACTCACTACATTCTAAGTATAACACAGTTTGATGACGTCCTATGGATTTATAGCATGAACTTTTTCAGGTTTAAGATTTGACTCCTTGTGTTGCCCTGAAGGAAATCTCCATCACCACTTCTGGTTGGGTAGGGCAGCAAGTGGTGGTAATCCTGACACATACATAAGGTTTCGTGACTCATGGCTACTCCTTGTATTCAACCAAACCCTGACAAAGACACCTTCTGAAATCATCTCCTTTGATTCAGTTTCATTTTATAACTTCAAAGGAGGCTCAACTAGTTTTAAGTCATTAACCCAGATGCTGTTTTCTGTATCATCAGAGAAATATGCAGGCACCTTTTTGGGTTTTCATATCTAAACTGTTAATCTATACATTGTTTTGATCCCAAGGATCACGTCCCCATAGGTTCATTTTGTCTAGCTATAATATTTTTTTTCTGTGGGATATCTGTTTTATTTACTTCTAGTGTTCATTAAATGATATTTCATTTCATTCTGGATGAAACCATTGATTTTCTGTCAGATGCTTCCTCAGGTGATGTAGCTGATGAACAGCTACCAGAACAGGAAGCTATAAAAAACACAACTTTTTGAGGATGCTCCAAATTTCAAATAAAGATTGTATGGTAAATCAATGCTGAAAATATCATAGCAGTTTTATTTCTAATGTGAGATACCCTATAAAGGTGCCTAAAATCATACTCAGTCTTTCATAGGATCATATTGTATTAAACACTACGTATGTCTGTAAAATTGATCTGTGTGCTTATTTCATTAAAAAAAGTTGCCTGTATTCATCTTATTATATTCTTTCTTCATGTGCTTTTTCTATTGGTTTTGTAAGTTATACTCAATGAGGAGGAAATAATTGCATGAAAAATGCGTTCTCTTCAGTTTTCTTAAGTGTTTGAAGAAGGTAGCACTGTTTGCCCAATCAGCATTTCTTCCCTAGTATTTTATTCCTGGATGGAGGCTGATATATCAGGATATTTGTCCTTTTAATTTTTTTTTCCGGCGTACTTTAAAAGAAAGTTTACAAATTCTCGGCTGCATTAGAGAAACAATGTTATTGTGTGTATATTCAATTAAAAATAAGATATCAATTTCCTGCTCAAATAGCATAATTTGTGGCAAAAATAGATTCTTGTGATTTAAGGTTTGCTGTTATTATCTCCATTTGTGCAGATTCGGTCCCACAGCTTCAAATTCATAATATTTGACAGCTATTTAAATTAGAAACTAGAATAATCTTAGATTCATTGACACATTTGAAATCAGAGGATAGAGTTACATGTGGGGAGTATCCCCTAGAATAATAGCTGCTTGGCTTATACTTGTTCCCACCCTTGGTGGGAAATTCACAACCTCCCTCCTGAACAGGTCTTTTCTTGAACGGCTCTGGTCAGAACATTCTTTCTAATATTGAATTAAAATTTAGCTCCTTTGGCTTTCATCCATTGGTGATAAAACAGACACGTTCATCCTTTTTTCTTGATAGCCTTTCAAATCTTTGCCCAACATTTTCTCCTCAAAGCCAAAATTACCTTTGCTTCAATAGTCCATGGTTTTGAGACCCTCTGCTGCACTGGTAAGTTTCTCCCATTTGTTTATATGACTCCTCAGTGTTCCTCTGGATATGGTTCAAACACGCAGAGTAGGGCAGGATTATCATTCCCTTAATTCTAAATATTAAACTTCCAATTAACTGCTTCAGGAGCCACAGCACGCCATCATGTCATGTGTAACTTTTTTTTACAACTAAAACATATTTGTCTTTTACATAAGATTCTGACCAAGAAGCCATACCTTCTCTTCCTGGTACTTTATGGTGACAGGACTCAGATGAAACTGGGAGTGTATTAACCGAACACAAGCAAATAAAGAAGTAGGAAAGTATTTCAATTGTTACAAATAGATTTTTTTTCTTTCTCTTTAATGCTTTGCAAATTTTATAGCCATTATGCTAATAAAAGTGTTATTGCTCAGTGGCATGCTGGAGCCAGCGTGTGCTGGTTCACAAGGGCAGATTCACGGTGCACATATTCCCAAATCTGAGTTCAGTGACATCAAGTTGGTAGCTGGAAATTGGCCATAGTGGGAGCATCTACACCACGGAAAGTAGCAACTGCTACAAACCAGGGCTTTAAAAAAAAACAACAACAAAAAACAAACCCAGATTGCTGGTTGTTAGATATCTACCAACATACCACTGATAGTATTGGACCAATGTTAATTTCCTGATTTTGATAATTGTACTAAAGTTATGTAAGGGAGTATCTTGTTTTGAAGAAACAGATACTAAAATATTTAGAAGCAAGTAAATTTTATGTCTACAACTTACTCTTAATAGGCTCAGAAAAATAATTTATACACATGCACACACTTAAAGCAAGATAATTGACAGTCACAGAGAGAATGATAAAGAAAAGACGCTAAAACGTTAACATTGGGGAATTTGGGAGACAGTTATAAGTAATTCTTTGTACTATTTTGGTTACTTTTCTGTAAGTCTGAACTTATTTCAAAATAAAAAATTATGAAGAAGTGTCCTTGAGGCTGGGATATAGTGCTATGTGAAAGGGAGAACACAAGATATGAGCAACAACAAGACTGACACTCTTGAGAGGTGAAACAGGCTAGTGGTCAGGAGCACAGATCCCAGAGCCAGGCTGCCCAGGTTCAAAAGTCAGCTCGGCTGACCTCGGCGAGTGATCTCACCGCCCTCCCCACTACATGGGACCTGACTCCCAGGGGTGTAAATCTCCCTGGCAACGCAGGATATGACTCCCGGGGATGAACCTGGACCTGGCATTGTGGGATTGAGAACATCTTCTTGACCAAAAGGGGGATGTGAAATGAACCGAAATAAAGCTTCAGTGGCTGAGAGATTTGAGATGGAGTCGAGAGGTCACTCTGGTGGACATTCTTATGCACTATATAGATAACACTTTTTAGGCTTTAATGTATTGGAATAGCTAGAAGTAAATATCTGAAACTATCAAACTGCAACCTAGTAGCCTCGACTCTTGAAAACGATTGTGTAACTATGTAGCTTACAAGGGGTGACAGTGTGATTGTGAAAGCCTTGTGGATCGCACTCCCTTTATCCAGTGTATGGATGGATGAGTAGATAAATGGGGACAAAAACTAAATGAAAAATAGGGTGGGTTGGAGGGGATGATTTGGGTGTTCTTTTTTATTTTTATTTTTTATTCTTATTCTGATTCTTTCTGTTATAAAGAAAATGTTCAAAAATGGATTGGCGTGATGCATGCACAACTGTATGATGGTACTATGAACAGTTGATTGTACACCATGGATGATTGTACGGTATCTGAATATATCTCAGTAAAACTGAATTAAAAAAAAAAAGTCAGCTTGGCTAGTTATCTGCTGTGACTTTGGTGCATGTAACCCCTGTGTGCCTGTTTCATCTGTAATACCAATGCCATGCAGTTGTAAAGATTGCAGGAGTTAATGAATGAAGCACTTGGGTTAGTGCCTGATGCTTAGTGAACATTAGCTAGTACTGTTATTATTGGCTTGGCATTCCAAAACAGGGTATTGAAGTTTCCCAGTGCCTGGTGCACGAGAGACAAAAGTACTCTCCAGATACCAAAATCTTGGCTATGAGCACCAAGAAACAAAGCAAAAAGTATACTATAACCAATATGGAGTATGAGGTTGTAGGATAAAGAGGTAAGAGCAGTTTTAAGTCACAAAATAGGGAAATTAAGAAAACAAAACAAAACAAAAACAAAAAAACAGAAACTCAACAACTCAGAGTAAACTCTCCTTGGTTTGAGAAAGATTTGAATAGAAGAGTCAAAGAGCTTAGATAAAAACAAGGCTTTGCTCACTGCTTTCTTCTTCTACCCTTCCTGGTTTGTAATGTTAGTAAGTGTCAATGTTGATGATGATGATTGTATTTACTAAGCATCAACTATGTGTCAGACTGCTCTAACTGCTTTACCTGGATTATCTCATTCAATCCTCCCAACAAAACTTTGTAGTAGGGATTGTTATCCCTATGTTTATAGGTAAGGACTTTGATGCAGAAATGTTAATTGTCCAGAGTCACAGAGTTAATAAGTGTTGAAACAAGATTAAAACCCAAACAGTAAACTCCAGAAACCTGCACCACTTTAGATGAGTTTGGGGATCAAAAAAGAAAATTGATTTGTGCCTTGTATCCCACATTGAACTGTAGGAGGAAAGAAACCTGACTGCATGTTAGAATGGAGGCAACTGTTCTCATCATTTTACAAATATTGAACAGATTCCATTCTCACAACAAACCTATGGGGTGCTTGTTACTATGAGCCCCATTTAAAGAGGGGGAACTGAGAAAGTGAGATAAAGCAAATTGCCAAAGGTCATGGCCAGCCTGACTCTACAGCTTTTGAACGTAACCACTACCTTCTCATGCTCTTCGTGATGTGGATCATATTTCTCCAAATACCTTATTTCCAGTACATCAGGTTTTTCCTGAGAGCTGTGACTAAATGGGAAAAGCATAAGGTTTGGAGGCAGATTTAACATGAATTCTCCTGATGACACTAGACAAGGAACTTGTTGTCTGGCTTCTACCATGGGGCTAATTATACTCATCTACATGCATAGGTGTTTATGGAGATTATCCCATTACTATCTTGACTTCACTTTAAAGGTGCATAGTGTAGACACCCTGGCTGTGGAGTGGAGGCTGATCTTTAAGGCCTGGCTTGTAAACATGTAATCAGAAGAGCTTGTGCTGCCCAAGAATCCAGAGCAGGTTTTAAATAGCTCTGAGAGCGCTAAGCTGGTCTTTTCAAGTCCAAGTTATCAAAAATAGTTCCCTGGTTTATGTGGGTGGCCATAAACACCGAGCCACAAAGGCCATTCTGCTTTCACCTGTCTACAGAGGCAAGCACAAACTTACAGCATTTCCAAATATGAATTATAATTTAAAAATCTACATCTTTCAAACTTGGTCCTAGGTACAGACCTGTGAGGTCCCTGAGTTTCCCTGAGTTTGCTAGAATCACTATTTTTTTAACCAAATACCTCTAAGATAGAGAACAGGGCCAGTGGCCAGGTCCTCCCTTCACCAGAATATTTCAGCCATAAACAGAGAGAGGCCTGGCTATTTTTCTGAAGACAACTTGAAAATCTTTGATATTATTGCTTAACTTGTTTTACCTGATCTGTCTAATAATTTACCTGGAAGAAGTATTAATATGATCCTGTTGCTCTGCTCACTTCTTTTCCTTAGGCCTGAGAGATAAATTGCAATTTTTCTAAGTCTATTTTATGAATTTTCTTCCTGAGAACAGTTCTGATCAATATCTATGTATTAAGCCAGTGAAGAGGAAAAAAAAAAGATTTCCATGCTGGGCTATTTTCTAGAATGCTGGTCATGTGGAAATACTATGAAATGTGAGAAACAAACTAAATAAAACTGAAGAATAAACATTCAAAGTACAAAGGGAGCCAAATTCTGGCACTATTCTCTACTTTAAAAAAATCTGTTGCTTTGATCCAGAAAAGCATATTTATGTCAGTGTTTTTTTTTTTTTTTTTTTTTTCCCTATAAAAGGGTTTTCTAAGTTCTCTTCTAGCAGAACCCATTATAATTGAATGAAAGACTTGGTCATGATCCTTTAATATCATTGCTGATCAACAAAGAACTTGGCTTAATTTTACAGGTGAGCTGATGAGCTGTATATTTCGTTGATTCATGATTTTAAGTCAATATTTATTCAAAGAATTGGATAGAGAGCATTTTATTTTCCTTATTTATAAAATAAGTAGCTATTTCTTGAAACTCTGCAATATTCTTTTTCTACTACTTTAAGGTAGGCAATTTACTAGGCCAGTTGCTTTTTAACTTACTGGTTCTCAAAAATATTTTTAAACATTGCTCTCTGGGGCCTCATGACTTACTCTATAAATTTCTGCTGCATCATAACTTTTCTTTCATATGCATATTGCTTACCATGGGACCATTTCAATTTTCTGGAGCCCTTTCACATTCATCACTGTGACTTTTTATGCCTCACTCAGTTTAAATTTCTCAAAAGAGGAATCTGACTGGCCCATCTCATCAGGTCACAGAGGATATAGAGGTCATTGAACCTGGTATGTGTTGGGTACCCTTGGGCCAAGTGTCCACTCCTGGTCAGCCACAGAAGCTGAGGGTAAGCGAGGTCTCAGTCTTAGAGAGCACTGAGCAAGGCCAGGTCTATTGGCATTTGGGGACCCTAAAGATTACTTAGTTGCTAGAAAAGTAGTTCTTTTGAAATAAATCCCTTACAGTTTGCTGTGGAGTTCTTGAACTTGATTTATTTCACAATCATGACCTTAACTAAGACAAAGAATTAAAAACAGTCTTGAAAACTGTTGCTGACACAGTTGGTTGGCAGACCCAATAGTTCTTCCTACTTGTCTAGCTGGAGAGTTTCCATGAATTTTAATTCATTCCTGTATTAGTCAGTGTTCCCTAGGGAAACAGAACCAACAGGAGCTATCTGTAAATATTATGAGGTTTTATAAAATTGTCTCACTCAACTGTGGAGATGCATGAGTCCAAATTCCGTAGGGCAGGCTACAAGTCTGGAATTCTGATGACGGTTTTTCAATGAATTCCCCAGGAGAAGCTGGCTGGCTGAAGTAGAGATGAAAATTCTCTCTTCCGACAGCTGAAATCATCACAGCACCTTTTAAAGCCTTCAAGAAGGCATTCTCCTCAGTTCATTACAGATGTAATCAGCCAAAGATGCAATCAACTTAATGATGACTTAAGTCCATGAAATGTCCTCACAGTAACAATTAGGTCAGTGCTTGCTTGACCAAACAACTGGGCACCATGACCTGGCCAAGTTGACACACGAACCTAACCAGCACAGTTTCCTAGCACAAGCAACATGTGGGGCTGCACTGCCTTCATCCCCTTCCTCCTGCCCTGACTACTGGTGCTATGCCTAAAGCTGTCACAGCCCTCTTGTGCCCCTTAGGGACTCTGACAGAGGCAAGCCACCAAACTGGTGTCACCTGTCTTCCACAAGAAATATTTTTTTATGTCACTCTAAATCAGATTTCTTATAACTTGCCTTTGAATGTTATCCCAACTGTTAATATCAAAATATGGTTATACCAAGTATTTACAGGATTGATGATGTTGAAGCCAAACCAGATATTGTCCCATTTTTTCAATGCAATGAAAAATTTAAAGAGCAATTTTGAACTTGGAAAGCTTATTTATTAGTTTGCCTTTCCCCTTTTCATACCATTTTTCTCTTCATAAGTCTAACAAGGAGTACTGCCTCACAAGAACCGGGCAAACTGTATTCTTTCATAAATAATGTTTTTTACAAATTAGTGATTTCCCTCAAAACATTATTATAAATCTGTATAAACATTTCTACGTTGAAAGAATTGAGAGTTGAAAAGCAAAATTTAGTTAAAAACGAGAGGATAAATTAGATCTCTTTCCTTCCTCCCTTTCTTCTTTATTTCTCTCCAGCTCACTCCTTCCTTTCTCAATGTTTTTATTCTTTAGTCTTCTCTACTTCCATTTTTCTGTCTTTCTTAGAATTGGCTCTTTTATCAGTGCAATGTGGCATATTTTTCGTAAAGATTCCTAGGTATTTTTCTTGGTATTTATGCCTTTGTGGCAGACATTTTATTTTCCTTATGATTTTTTTTTTTTTTTGTCAGCATGTTATACAAGAAAACCAGTAATGAAAGATTTTTCCAAATTCTCAATTTCAAATAATTTGCCACCATTTTTTTTCTATAGAAAGATAATCTTTGGGTGAAGGACCTGCCATGTGTCACAATTGTAAATTTTTAATCCAAGTGAAAATAAGAAATTAAAAAATGATAGCAAACATTTTTTTACTTACCAATATTTTTCCATTCACATGCACAAAATACTGCTTATTTTAACATTATATCTACAAGCTAAGTGACATAACTCCCTCAGTGTCTGACAAAAAAGGCTGGGCTAAATAACACAATTTGGTATTGTATAAATGCTTTCAACTGAACTGAACAGCATCAGGAAAAAAAAAAAAAGAAAAGCTTAACATTGAGTATAACATTTTGAAAGCCAGCCTCTACCATTGCCTTGCATAAGAAGGGCCATCTAGACAGTACATAAATGGGAGAAACAAAACAGAACATTCTCCGGTTTTTAGTAAATTCAAGAAAGATTAAAAGAATACTGAATAATGCTTCTCTGCCCCACAGTAGCCTAAAAATCCTAATGCACATGATTTATCCAGAGTCCAAAGTTCAGGGGCTAGATTACTGAAAGATCCCTCATTTTAAAAATCACTATTTGTAGTAGTAAACCTTTGTCCCCAATCTGTAAATTATTAAAATAAGTAAATAATAAATTCCCAGGGTTTCCTCATTAGTTCTTCTTGTACATGCAAAGCTTTGTTTCCTTAGGTGCCTCATTTTCCAGTAGATGATGGTGCTGGCATTTTAATTTTTCCAAAAGCGTGCAGGGATTAAATGACTGTCAGCAAAATAATATCCTCCTACAGATTTCAGGTTAGCTGTTCCTGCCACATTCGCTCTGAGTTAAAGTGTGAGATCTTCAGTGGAGGGTAGAGTTCTTGCTCTAGAAGCTTCCCAGGTATCCATTCTTTTATTTTCTGTATAGTTCACTTTGTTTTCTAAGTTCTTATTTGGCCCGAGGCAGAAAATTTAGTATTGTGATTTCTAAGTAACAATTAAATTCAGTTATTTCTCAGTCATTTTAGTTTTGAAATTTAATCATTTTCAGCATGCTTCCTGCTTTGACTATTTTCTTGCCCTCCTTTTTCTTGGGATGGACTTTTAAATTTTAAGGGCTTATGCAACTGCTACCATGATGATTTGGGAGGGGGTTGATCTCATCCAGTTTAGTAGCAACCTAGATCAATACTTTCTATATAATTTGTCCTGTCTAGTTCTTAGTAAAACCTATGTATGTAAGTAAATGGCAGCCTGGATAGAATGGGGTGTTGTGTGGGCATCTACTCTGCTTCATGGCACTGGTGATCCCCTGAGCCCCATGCTTATCACCTCCCTTTTGAGGATGGTCCACAGAGGACCTGTTGGATATGCAACTCCTCATCCCAGGTGCAGGGCCACCTGCAGAGGTAACCGCACTCTCTCTCAGTCAGCATCCATGCCACAAGTGAGACTCACAGGAACTTTCAGACCCCCTTTTGTATTCCGCAGATGCCTTAGGTATCTCAGGAGGCTCTCTCACTCCTAGACATGCCACACCACCATCTCCACTGCACCGTCTTTTCCCATTTCCTTCGAGTGCAATAGACTCCTGACTTCCAGAAATCCTAGGTAGAAACCAGGGCCCAAGTTTCTTTTAATCTTGATTCTCTGCAAATACCTCTGCATCAATTTCCTAGAAACTTGGCTCAGAGGGTACGAAATAAGAGTAGGGTGACCAACTGCCATGGTTTGCCTGAGAATGGGAGGGTTCCTGGGATGCAGGACTTTCAGTTTCAAAACTGGGAAAGTGCTGGAATTGGTAGTCCTAGAAGAAAGCCTGTCCTCTCCAATGCACCTAACTCCCCCTTTCCCTTCCAAATTCTCCTCCTTCTTGTTCAGGGGATTTCTTAGCTATTGAGGGCTTTTCAGATTTCTTTTTCTCCTTTAAAATATTTTCTGACATTGGGACAATGATTTTCAGCTTAGAAGGAAGAACTTGACTTTTTTTTTTCCTTTCACCTTGGAAAATCCCTAAAGCAAATATAAATACTATTCTCCACCCCAGCTCCCTGTAGTTGCTAATTTGAGAGGGTCAGTAGGAAATCTGGAGGGATAAAAGAAAACAGTAATGTTTCACATATCATGGTAACATACATGCTTTCCTAAGCTTGTCCTACAGCCTTAGGCAGCTGCATGTTAAACAACTGCAAGCTGATTGCTTTACACAAATGCCTGGGGATAGGGCTTTTCCTACAGAGCAAGCTGGGTCAGGTCAAATAATGATAATGCCCTGCAAACGGGACTTTTTCAGGGAGCTGAGAGGCATGTCAAATAGTGACAGTGCTCTAGAAAGCTCCTGGCTTGCCACTTCCAGTGGCTGCAAGGCTGCGCTAGTTTTGACAGCCACCGTGATTTCAAGGCTTCTGGTTTTCTAGGCTACAGTAGAGCTGGAGAAAAGGCAAAGGGAATAAGCCAAGTTGAAAACCACAAACTCCACTATTTTAACTGAAGTTTACCAGTTTTTTCTTGGATAAACAATCAGATTGTTGCAAGCCTTTGGTTAATTTCTAAAGCACAGAAAAAGTTAACTTTGGCAAGTTTTCTAGCGTTTTTGTTGCTTTTATGGAATAACGGATTTATGGGAATCCTCACTGCCATTCTGGCTACCCTACTTAAATTTTAATCAGGGATATAAAGAATAGAGTTTGGACCTTAAGATCATGGACGTTGGAGTAACACAGGGCTGGAGATAAAAACCTAGCTCTTCTGCTTCCGAGGCACAGGAATTGGACAATCTCCCTCACCTCTACAAGCCTCATTTGCATACCTGTACAGTGGAGTTAATGATATCTACTCTATAAGATTGACACCTTCAGGCCACCATACTCTAACATTCTAACAGCTCCTCTTTTAGTAGAGCAATTGTTGAAAAAGAAAAATAAAGATAGGAAGAAATAATATTGTAAACTCTTCAGGGTGGCATCTCACTGTGAAATTGAATGTCCTTAAAAATGCCTCCTTTCTGTTGTTCCCAGTCCCCTCCCTCCTAAGTCGTTTGCAAGAGGGTATGGACATGGCAGTTTTTCATTTAATTTTCCAGAGTTCCTATCCAAGGGCTGAGCTTTTCAAACACCTTTGTGGGAGACAGCACTCTGGGCAACTCAGGGGCCAAGCAAGTGGGTCTAATATTAGCTCACGTATGTACCTTTCCTTTCAACGTAGGAACCTCATAGAGAATCTGCAAGAACATCCCCCTCAGGTTAGAGGGCTCTGCTTCACGAAGTGCTTCTCCTGAGTTTGGAGAATGTCTGATAGTTCTGAGTGAGTGGTAGCTTTAACTTAAAACCATGAACGTGTGTTGATACCCCAGCCTGAATCTCTTGTTTCACATTCTTTATTTTCAGATCCATAGATCTACCCGAAAACTGTAGGACTCCAGGATGCATGGAGTGGCATAGCCTACTGCTCCTTATATCAGTCAGTATTCAGTCAGAGAAACAGAACTACATCTTTATATCTATGTCTATATCTATATTATCTATCTATCTGCTTATCTATATAAATAATAAGAGATTTGCTTTTTTTAAAGGGATTTGACCTTATGCAATTGTGGGAGCTGGTGAGCACTCTCTGTCCCTGCATCTGATGTGGAAATTGAAATTCAGGTGATCAGGAAGGGAAGCTGGATGTGAAGTGGGAGACGAAAAGAACAAGATGAACCTACAGGCATGTGTTGGAGCCCACACGCATGGACTGATACCGTGTCATTTCTCAATACCTCTGGCCTTGATGGCATGGGCAGCTTGCAGAAGCTGGAGCCCCTCATGAGGGAGCTAAATATTTACACTGGACCCTGGAGTTAGAGATGAAGGAGATGCCAGGGAAGGTGGAGCAGTTGTAGACTCAGCCACTGCCTTATGCCAGTGAGGTAAGGTAGCAGATATGTGACAATAAAAGCAAGAAGGAGGGTCATCATATATGCAACTGTATATATGAACCACAAAAATTGTGGCTGCTTCACTCCTGCTCTCCAAATCTCACTTAAGAATCATTCTTATGGTCCATTCTAACTGGGAATTTTGGAAATGCAGGTCAGCCTAGCCAAGGTGACATATCTCAGTTACCACACTCCTATTTGGGGACTATGGTTCTTCCTCTAGACTCATTTTTCTGTTGTGAGCTCCAGTGCATGGGCAATGGACTCTCTCATTGTCTTCTCTTAAAGTAGATAGGCAGGCAGGGGACTGATTGACAAAACCAAGGAGTTGATATCTGCTCTATAATATTGACACCTTCATGCCTCAATACTCTGTCTCCTGCTTTTACTTTGTTTCTATACTAAACTGAGCTTTCAGGTCTCCTACCCTTACTCCCAAGTCCTTGCCCTCTGGGATGGGAGGGGAGGCATGGTTTCATCTGAGATGTGGACTTAGTCATTGTTACTGAAATCTGTAAAGTATTACCAGTGGAATTTCTTGGATGCAGTCTATCAGAAAATAGTCAATTTTCCCACAACCAAAGCAAAATTATGGACGATTTTATTTTCATGTCCTTTAAGGAGATATTTCAGATATACTTTACTTCCATGGCTTATGGGCCTTTAGACTTACTCAGCACTTTGTAAAGTCAATAAACATGAGAGAGACTAAGGCCCAGGCCTTGTGCAGATGATAAGGACCCTCCTTCCCTTTGTCCAGGCCAGCCCTTCTCCTGCACCTCTTGTCCACATCTTTCGGCACATGATCTAGGCTACCAGAATGATGACCAATGGAGGGACAGGCTTATTTTGCAGTGTATTTCACTCCCTGGCCTTGGCAATAGGTTTCATGGGCCTGATGAAAGGTAAACACTTTTTCTTTTTTTCCTGAAAGCTTGACTTTAAAAAATAGGAAGACGAGGGAGTAGGGGAAGTGAGAAGATGGTAAGTAAGCTAATTCCTCAACGTTCATAGAAGGAAGTCAATAGATGCTTTCTAAAGTTGAGCTATTATGAAATAAGATTTTTTTTGATATTTGTTTTATGGAGGCAATCACCAAAAATAACTAAAACCAAACATGGTTTCAAGCAATTTCTTCCAGAGAAAAGAAATGGGAATGTAGAGCAGGAGGTCCTGCTTTTCACTGTAATAGCCTCTGTCCAGTTTGAAATTCTTTTTTCTGTTTGAATGTATTGCTGATAATTAAAAAAATCAGTCAACCCAACTCTTCCAAGAAATCTCACACTATTTCACCTAGACATTTCATATGTATTTTGTTAATTATTGATGATAGGCTTTATTAGTGGAGATGGAACAAAAAAGACTGAACTGGTTTATTTCAGAGAATCTGTGCTCAGTTTGCTAAAGCTGCCAAAGAGCAAAATACCAGAAATGGGTTGGCTTTTACTATGGGGATTTATTAACTTACAATTTACAGTTCTTAGGCCATGAAAATGTCCAACTAAGGCATCAACAGGAAGATACCTGCACTTTGTAAACAGGCTACTGGCATCTGCGACACCTCTGCCATATGGGAAGGTGCATGGCTGGTGTCTGCTGGTCCTTTGCTCCTGGGTTTCCTTGCTTTCAGCTTCTGGTTCCTGTGGCCTCCTCTCTGAGCTTCTGTGGGTCCTCTCTTAGCTTCTCCAGGACTTTTCTCTCTAGGCTTTTTCCATCTTTTATCTTCTCATAAAGGACTCCAGTAAAAGGATTAAGACACAACTTGAATGGAGTGGGTCACATCTCAATTGAGATAACCTAACCAAAAGTTCCCACCGACAACAGATCTGCACCCATAGGAATGGATTAAAAGAACATGGCGTTTCCTGGGGTACATAACAGCTTCAAACCACCATAATCTGTGAATGCCCTTTTCAGCAATATAGGCAAAAGAATTCAGAAATTGTATTTTATACAGAATTAAAAAAATTTTTTAAATACAATGGATAAAAAGCAGAAAATACAGCTCTAAAGGATGCTTGGATATTACTGGAGCATGCTTTTTAAATCATTAATATAATTGTTACAGGGATTTTTGTAGTTTCCAAAGTGGTATTGAAGTACCTTTGCATGAATGTGGGGCTCTCACTGTGTATTTGGGCTGCCAGTGCCCTATTGTCCACAACGACTCTTCTCTGCTATGTAGAAATAAGTATAACCTTCCCATGCACTGGAATACACTACTATTTTCTCAAGGGATGCTATGTCTCCTTGATTGCTTTCCTGAATTTCTGGGCATTTTTGTTTCTGGGATCAGGCATAGCTTTGGCCAAGTTCTGTTCCTCACCAGGTATTGCATCCAGCCTTTCTATACCTGCTGCTCTGCTCCAGAGCTGCCAAAGAAATGCCTGGCACTGACTGGGCTGTAGATTGTGGGATTCTGAATTCTCATAATTTGAAGGAGGTGACTTTCCTTCAGATAGCCAGTACAATGTTGAAAATGGCCATATTCAGCCTCATTTCCCTGATTGGAATGGTGCTGCTGGTGAGCTGCGGGGAGAGAATATAAAGCAGTTTCAGAACACTTTTGGTGGTGAGTGTTTTGGTTTGCTAAAGCTTCCAGAAGGCAATATACCAGAAATAGGTTTTTTCAATGGGATTTTATTACATTACAAATTTATAGTTCTAAGCCCATGTCCAAATTAAGGCATCAAGAAGAGGATACCATCTCTGAGGAAAGGATGCTGGCATCTGGGTTCCTCTGTCACATGGGAAGGCACATGGCCAGTGTCTGCTGGTCCTTTTCTCCTGGTTCTGGTTTCAATGGCTGTCTCCAAATGTCTGGGTATTTCTCTCTCAGCTCTTGTGAGTCCTCGCTTGTTTCTCCTGGGGCATTTCTATCAAGCTCTCTGGGCTTTTATTATCTTTTATCCTCTTCACAAAGGACCCCAGTAAAGGATTAAGACCCACTTTGAATGGGCTGGGTCACATCTCAATTGAAATAGCCTCACCCAAATGTCCCCTCCTACAATAGGTCTGCTCCCACAAGAATGGATTAAAAGAACATGGTCTTGATGGAGATCTAAGATGGTGGAATAGAGAGGAGTGGAAGCTAGTTAGTCCCCTTGGAACAACAAATAAGCAACCAGGAACAGTTAATAAATAATCTGGAATAACTGCGGGGGGGAAAACATGACTGCCCACTCATCATATACCAGCCTGAATTGGGAGGAATGCCTGAGATCACAGCATAAAATCTGTAAGTAAAACCTGTGGATCCAAGCTGGGAGCCCCCTCCCCCCACAGCCTGAGCTACAAAGCCTTGTGGAGCCAAAGAGCAGCTCTCTCCCAGCAAGTGAATATAGCTCAGCTGAACTCCAACTGGGGTTTTAATTAACAAGTGTGGACTGCTCAATACTAATCCCCAATAAGCAGACAGAGGCTTTGGGTGAAGACTGATCTTGGAGAGCTGGACAGTGGCCACAGACTGGCTATAAAGGGGGCTTTCTGTTCCTGTTTCAGCTCAGTGGAGAAAGCCTCAGCCTTTCAGTTCCCAGCACTCTGACCCTGACAAGATAGCACAGGCAGAGAGAGACCACTGAAATGCTAATGACCTCTCCCTAGGGGGTCTATCTTCCCTAAGAGGAAAAGGGTGTGGCCCAGATCTATTACATGCCTTCAGAACCAGACCCCAGAGCCTGGGGGAAAACAGCCACAGATCACACCTCCTTACACCAGTCTGGAGTTACAGGCTGACAGGTGCTACCTGCTGGGCAGACAAGCACAGTGACCTGAGGCCTCACAAGGTGTACCAATTTTCTAAGACACACCCTCAGGGAAACTGGATGCTGTATAGTTCTTCCTTCTGGGACCAGAGCCTGTTTTGGTCTGGGAAAACCTGATTGGGGTAATCAAGGAAACCATGCCTAGACAACAGAAAATTACAACCTACACTAAGAGAAACAAAGTTATGGCCCAGTCAAAGGAACCCACTTACACTTCAACTGAGATACAGGAACTTAAACAACTAATAATAAGTCAATTCAAAAAGTTTAGGGAGGATATGGCAAAAATGATGGACCGTATAATGAAAACACTGGGTGTGCATAAGGTAGAAATTGAAAGTTTGAAAAACTAACTGGTAGAATCTATGGAAATGAAAGGCACAACACAAGAGATAAAAGACACAATGGAGACATACAACAGCAGATCTCAAGAGACAGAAGAAAATACTCAGGAACTGGAGAACAAGGCACCTGAAAGCCTATACACAAAAGAACAGGTAGAGAAAAGAATGGAAAAATATGAGCCAAGTCCCTGGGAACTTAAGGAGAAAATGAAAATGAAGAATGTACATGTCATTGGTTTCCCTGAAGGAGAAGAGAAGGGAAAAGGGGCAGAAGCAATAATAGAGGAAATAATCAATTAAAATTTCCTATCTCTTATGAAAGACATAAATTACAGATCCAAGAAGTGCAGTGTACCCCAAACAGAATAGATCAGAATAGGCCCACACCAAGACACTTAATAATCAGATTATCAAATGTCAAAGATAAAGAGAGAATCCTGAAAGCAGCAAGAGAAAAGTGATCCATCACATACAACAGAAGCTTGATAAGACTATGTGCAGATTTCTCAATAGAAACCATGGAGGCAAGAAGGAAGTGGGGTGATATATTTAAGATATTGAAAGAGAAAAACCACTAATCAAGAATCCTATATCCAGCAAAACTGCCCTTCAAATATAAGGGAGAGCTTAAAATATTCTCTGACAAACAGACAATGACAGAGTTTGTGAACAAAATACCTGCTCTACAGGAAACACTAAAGGAAGCACTGCAGACAGAAAGGAAAAGGCAGGAGTGAGAGGTTTGGAACACAATTTTGGGAGACAGTAGCACAGCAATGTAGGTATACTGAACAAAGATGACTGTGAGTATGGCTGAAAGAGGAAGGTTAGGACCATGTGGGACACCAGAACAACAGATGAAGGATAAAGACTGGGACTGTGTAACTCAGGGATACCTAGGGTGCTCAATGATTCTAATAAAAGGTACAAACATGTTTTTACATGAGGTAGAACAAATGAATGTCAACATTGCAAGGTGTTAAAAATAGGGTGGGATGGGGGGAAAATACAATCAATGTAAACTAGAGACTATAATTAACAGAAACATTGTATTATGCTTCCTTTAATACAACAAAGGCAATATAAAAAGCTAAATGCATACAGGGGAAGAGGAGAACGGGGAAGGATATGGGACTCCTGGCATTGGTGATATTGTCTGACTCTATTCTACTTTAGGTTAATGCTATCTTTCTTTTTGTTGCTTTCTAGCTGTAATGTTTTGTTGTTGTTGTTGTTGTTTTATTTCTCTCTTTCTCTTTTCTTTTTCTTTTGTCTCTCTGCCTTGTTTGACTCTTCCTCCTCTTTGGGGAAGAAATGGAGATGTCCTTATATAGATAGTGGCAATGGTGTTGAATAAATAAATACATGACTATACAAGGAACCAATGATTATTTACTTAGGATGGAATTTATGGTGTGTAAACAAAACCATCTTAACAGAAAGGGGTTGATGAAGGAAGCTTGAGGGCACTACGTTGGGTGAAATAAGATAGACACATAAAGGCAAATATTGCAGGATCTCACTGATAGGAACTAATTATAATATGTAAACTCATAGTCATGAAATACAAGTTACCAGGATATAGAATAAGGCTAAAGAAGGGGGAGTGTTTGCTTATTATGAACAGAATGTTCAGCTAGGGTGAACTTAAACATTTGGAAATGGACAGGGGTGATGGTAGCATGTTGTGAAAATAACAGTGCTGAAAGGTGTGTGAAGGTGGTGGAAAGGGTAAGCTCAGAGTCACGTATATCACCAGAAGGAAAGTTGGAGGTTAAAAGATGGGAATGTATAAAACAGTGAATCTTGTGGTGGGCAATGTCTGTGATTAACTATAGAAATATTAGAAATCTCTCTCAAGAACTAGAACAAATGTACGGCACTATAACTAGAAGTTAATAATACAGAGGCATATAGGAAAAAAATATATACCTATTGCAAACTATATACTACAGTTAATAGTATTTTAACATTCTTTCATCAACAGTAACAAATGTACTATACCAAAACTATGAATCAATAATGGAGGGGGGTTGGTTAGGGTTGTGGGAGGATTTGAGTCTCCTTTTTTTGTCTTTATTTCTTTTCTGGAGTAATGAAAATGTTCTAAAAATTGAAAAATAAATTAATTGTGGTGATGGATGCACAGCTGTATGATGGTACCATGGGCAATTGATTGTACACTTTGGATCTTTGGATAGTTGTATGGTATCTGAACAATCTCAATTAAAATATATATATATATATATATATATATATATATATATATATAAAATGGTTAAAAAAAAAAAGGAACATGGTCTTTTGTGGGGTACTGTGCTGGTTTGAGTATATTATGTCCCCCAAAATGCCACTACCTTTGACATAATCTTGTGTGGGCAGACATATCAGTGTTGATTAGATTGTAATTCTTGGACTGTTTCCATGGAGATGCACCCCACCCAACTGTGGGTGATGACTCTGATTGGATAGTTTCTGTGGAGGTATGGCCCTGCCCATTCAGCATGGGCCTTGATGAGTTTACTGGAGCACTATATAAGATCGGACAGAAGAAGCGAACTTGCTACAGCCAAGAGGGACACTTTGAAGAATGCATAGAAGCTGAGAGAGTAGCTGCAGATGAGAGACATTTTGAAGACAGCCATTGAAAGCAGACTCTTGCACCGGAGAAGCTAAGAGAGGACAAACACCCCAAGAGCAACTAAGACATTTTTGAGGAACTGCAACCTAGAGAGGAACGTCCTGGGAGGAAGCCATTTTGAAATCAGAACTTTGGAGCAGATGCCAGCACATGCCTTCTCAGCTAACAGAGGTTTTCCAGAAGCCATTGGCCATCCTCCAGTGAAGGTACCCGATGGTTGGTGCATTACCTTGGACACTTTATGGCCTTAACACTGTAACTGTGTAACAAAATAAACCCCCTTTATAAAAGCCAATCCATTTCTGGTGTTTTGCATTCCGGCAGCATTAGCAAACTAGAACAGGTGCCTAACAGCTCCAAAGCAGCACAGTGAGTTTCCAGACACCTCCCAGATTTTAGAAGCCTTCTTCCAAGGACATTTTGTGTATGCAGATGGGGGAAGATATATATACACACACACACACACACACACACACACACACACACATATATATATATGTATATGTATATGTATATGTATATATGTATATATTTGTATATACATGTATATGGCAGGTAATGAACAATCCAGTGAGGAAAAAATCTCTTAAGCCATTACTTATTGCATGTATAGGAAATGTATATCTTTTATTGTATTTGGAACTGTATGTTAAATAAATGATTTAGTGCTTTTTGTGTGTGACTTTCTGAGTCAGGTCAGAATATGCCAGCTTTGCTCTTACTATTTTTTTTCATATACTCAAAAGTACCTATTTGATTGAACATTTTCTCTTTTTCTGCTTTCTTTTCTTGGCCCAAAGATATGGAACCACCATGTTAATCTATTTCCTGTCTGTTAATGTATGAATACTCTGGTTGTGTAAACAGTCTCCTCCTATGAAGCTAATGTGAATCTAGGAATGATCCTATACCAGCCTGTGTTTGGGTTGTGGGTGGGTGGATTGGGCTCTTATAATTAGGCTATTTGCTTATTCTAATTATTTCATATCAGTGAGATCATACAATATTTGTCCTTTTGTGTCTGGCTTATTTCGCTCAACATGATGTCTTCAAGGTTCATCCATGTTGCATGTATCAGGACTTCATTCCTTTTTACAGCTGAATAATATTCCATTGTATGTACACACCACATTTTGTTATCCTTTCATCGGTTGATGGACACTTGGATTGCTTCCATCTTTTGGCAACTGTGAATGTTGCTGCTATGAATATCAGTGTGCAAATACTCTATTCAAGTCCCTGCATTTAATTCTTTTGGGTATATATTGAATAGTGGGTCATATGGTAATTCTATATTTAGCTTTCTAAGGAACTGCCAAACTGTCTTCCACAGCGGCTGCACCACTTTACATTGCCACCAGCAATGAATGAGTGCCCCTATTTCTCTGCATCCTTTCCAGCACTTGTGATTTTCCAGTTTTTTGAATAATAGCCATTGTAATGGGTGTGAAATGGGATCTCACTGTGGTTTTGATATGCATTTCTCTGATGGCTCATAATGTTGAGCATCTTTTTATGTGCTTTCTGGCCATTTGTGCATCTTCTTAGAAGAGATGTCTATTCAAATCTTTTACCCATTTTAAAAATTGGGTTGTTTGTCTTTTTGTTGCTAAGTTGAAGGATTTCCTCATATTTTCTGGATTTTAAACCCTTTTCAGATATGTGGTTTCCAAATATTTTCTCCCAATGTATAGGTTGTTGCTTTATTTTAATGATAAAGTCTTTCAAGGCACAAAAGTTTTCAATTTTGATGAGTCCCTTTTATCTATTTGATCTTTTGTTGCTAGTGCTTTGGGTGTAAAGTCTAAGAAACCATTCCCTAACATAAGGCCCTGAAGATGCTTCCTTACATTTTCTTCTAGAAGTTTGATGGTCTTTGATCCATTTTGAGTTGATTTTTGTATAAAGTATGAGGTAGGGGTCCTCTTTCTTTCTTAACTATTTTTGAAGGGAAGAGACTCAGATATTCTAGACACTCAGAGGCTGTATTTAATAGCCTACCCTTCAGTGTTAGTACAAAAGATTTTCTCTCTTCATTTTCAAAGTCAATCTCCTATAGCCTTTCTCTCCCATCTCCTCAGGGACCATTCACATTCATTTATTCCATTTTTCTCAACTTCAACCTCTCTACCAGTTCTCTTCCTTAACATTTAAATATGAACCAGACTCTTCTACAAACTTTTCTTTCAATCTTAGGACCTCCTGTAGTCACTGATATGCCTATCATTTGTGAAATCAGTCAATAAATAAGCATCTTTTCAAACACTGATTATTTTTAAAACCCTGTCTTAATGCCTTAAGATGAATAAGATGTATTCTTTAAATCTTTACATCAAGAGGCTTCTAATCTAGTAGGAGATACCCATATTTTGATCTGACCTGTGCTGCTTACCAGCTGTGGCAAATATTTTCACCTATCTGGACTTATTATTTTTTTTTGATCTGCAATGTAGATATTATGGCTCAAAATCACCATAATGCTATATCTGATAAAGAAGTAATGGCATTCTTTGTTGCTCAGATGTGGCTCGCTCTCTCTAGCTAAGCCAACTTGGCAGGTGAAATCACTGCCCTCCCCGCTACGTGGGATCAGACACCCAGGGGAGTGAATCTCCCTGGCAACGTGGAATATGACTCCCAGGGAGGAATCTAGACCGGCATAGTGGGATGGAGAACATCTTCTTGACCAAAAGAGGGATGTGAAAGGAAATGAAATAAGCTTCAGTGGCAAAGAGATTTCGAAAGGAGCTGAGAGGTCACTCTGGTTGGCACTCTTACACACAATATAGACAACCCTTTTTAGGTTCTAATGAATTGGAATAGCTAGCAGGAAATACCTGAAACTATCCAACTACAACCCAGAATCCTTGAATCTTGAAGACGATTGTATAACAATGTAGCTTATGAGGGGTGACAATGTGATTGGGAAAGCCATATGGACCACACTCCCCTTTGTCCAGTGTATGGATGGATGAATAGAAAAATGGGGGCAAAAAAAGGCACCCAGTGTTCTTTTTTACTTTAATTGTTCTTTTTCACTTTAATTTTTATTCTTATCATTTTGGTGTGTGTGGTAATGAAAATGTTCAAAAATTAATTTTGGTGATGAATGCACAACTATATAATGGTACTGTGAACAACTGAATGTACGCTTTCTATGACTGCTTGATATATGGCTATATCTCAATAAAATTGAATTAAAAAAAGAAAAAAGAAAAAAAAAGAAGTAATGGCATGATAGTATTAATAATTTGCCACTAGGGAACAATAAAATCACTACAGAAATTCAGTAGAAGTAAGGATCACTTTTCACTATGTCATCAAGTGGAAAAGGTGCAATTTGAAATGAATCAAAAACATTCAAGCCATAGAGGAGTATGAGTGAAGTTGTGTAGTCCAGGAGTGTGCAGGGCACATTAAAGACAATGGCGCAAATAATCTTGGGTGACTGCCACAGGGCTTCCATCTGATAGTCTTGATAATAGATATGATCCCTAAGAGAAGTACATAGAGACAGGAAGAACAAAAGAGGATAGGATTGGAAACATCTGAATGAAGAATGCCAAAATTTAGGTGGTAGGAGGAGAAAGAAGATCCAGTGAAGAAGCCACAGGAGGTAGAGAGAATTATAAAGGAAAACTACCATGTGTTCAATAAGGAGGGAGTAATCAACATAGGTAAGTGCTGCAGAGGTAGAGGAGTGTGAGGACTGATCAAAAGACATTTCACTGACTAAGTAAGAAGTCACTGGTAAAATTCAAGCACGATAAAGAGGAAGTCAGTTTGCACTGAGTTAAAAAGCAAGGTATTCTTGAGGAAAGAAAGGTGTAAGAAGAGATTGCTTTCTTATATGGTTTGTGATTAAATGGGTGACTGCAATTTGAGGGGTTAGAATGAGGAAAACTCTCTCTCCATCTCTCTTTCTCTTTGAAGGATAGAAGAGATCTCTCTGGCTTCTATCTGAGCTAATTTCACTTTGTTCCAATGCCAGAGATGTTTCTTTATTAGTTAATTATTGTCTGCTGAAAATAGATTTACAAAATTTACTAACCTATAAACTTTTATAGAATTCTTCACAAGCTGCTGGCAGTGAAAAAAAAAGCTGCAGGAATTTCCGTGTGTGGTTGTTGATTTACTAAGTAAATTCTAAGTCAAACCAAGTTCCAAGTAACAATTTTAACCTGTAAAATGGTGATTTGTAGGCAGTTGACTTTGCAGAGTATAGAAATACTGATCTTTTAAATTCAAGACTCTGGGATATTCACTACCTGTCTGGCTAATATAACCCCTTATCGTAAATTAAATTCTAATCTCTACTTCCAGTATAAGTCCCAGAGGAAAGAGTGGTTAATCTAGAAAGCTGCCCTGATGCTTGTTCCAAAGCTTTAACTGATAACCACAGTTATTAATAACAATTTCTTAAGCACTTATTAGATGTTAGGCACAGTGATTGGAATTTTGTTGTTCAATCTATATTTTCCATTTGCCCTTATATATAGGTAAGGAAAGCCTATAAATTGTCCAGAAGCCTGCAACTAGTAAGTGATGCAGGTGGAGTTTAAATTAGAGATCGTTCAGCTCATATTAGTTCCCCCTTGGACATTGCACTCAACCCCTGGGCAGATGCGAAGAAAGTTGATGTATATCAAAGGATAGATATTTATTAGTCAGGGGTGGTTTTACAAAAGTCTTCACACATTATAAATCCACATAAAAGAAAAGAGGAAATTACCAGAAGAATAATGCTGTGAGTTGATTATTGATCAACCTATCTTCAGGAACATCAAGAATTAGGGAATCTCTAGGACTTAGAAAACAAGAGTTCTGAGCCTCTCCTCTGTTTTGCCACCATTGCTTTTTTCCCAATTCTCTTAGTCTCAATGATTTTTGCTTCAAATTCTTGAGACAAATTTTCTTGCATACTGACAAAGATTTGGCTTCCTGTGAGTAAGATATCTGAACTTGTCTCCTTCATCAGTGGTCTGGACCTGGGATCACATTGTACACACACAGCTACAGAGGTTGTTCTAGTTTGCAAATGCTGCCAGGATGCAAAACACCAGAAATGGATTGGCTCTTATAACAGGGGAGTTATTTGATAACAAAGTTACAGTCTTAAGGCCATAAGGTGTCCATCAACAAAGGGTACCTTCACTGGAGAAAGGCTATTGGCATCCGGAAAACCTCTGTTAGCTGGGAAGGCACATGGCTGGCATCTACTTGCTCCCAGGTTGCGTTTCAAAATGGCATTCTCCAAAATGTCTGCTTCAGCTTCCAATGGCCATCTTCAAAATGTCTGTCTCAGCTACATCTCACTATGAGCTCCTTCTGTCTGAGCTTATATAGTGCTCGAGTAAACTAATCAAGGCCCAAGCTGAATGGGTGGGGCCACACCTCCATGGAAATTATCCAATCAGAGTTATCACCTACAGTTGGGTGGGTCACATCTCCATGAACACTGAACCAATAGGTTCCAACCCAATCCACACTAATACATCTGCCCCACAAGAATGCATTAGAGACTATGGCTTTTTCTGGGGGACATAATATATACAAACCAGCACAGAGGTTCAATCCTTTGTGTCAGGGAGGAATTCTCAGAGAATGGCAAAATTGGGCAAAACAGTGTGAGAAATGGGGCAATATTTGAAAATGAAACTATCCTGGAAAATTCATTGCATATGATGCTAAATTATAATTTTTTTTCTCTTTTGCACTTAAAATTGGCAGAAAGGGATTGCAAAGAGTCTACAGGCAGAGAGAATTTATGAGTGACTCTTTCACTCTTTTCAATATATTCTATAAAAGTGTATAACTGGACAATTTTGCTAGCCAGGGAGAATTTCCTTTTTTATCTTTGCAGAAGAAATAATGATTTTTCTTTTCTGAGAACTGAAGGAAGAGTTGGGGCCGATGAGGCAATTAGAAAAGGAAAGAACATTTCAGGTAAGATAATAGTATGTTCAAGGGCCTTATGGCAAAGAAGAGACATACATTTTTGTCGAAATGAGCAAAGGCCATTGTGGCCATTGCACAGATAGCAAAGGGGACCATCAAATTGTCATATAACACGTTCCCACAACACCACGTCTCTTTTCATATGGGCACTTACCATAATCACTCTTAACTTTCATTTGTGTGATTATTTAATTAATGTGTAGCTCCCCTTCTTGATGCTAAACTTCATTTGTTTTTGCTCACTATTGTCTTACTACCCAAACTCAGTGCCTAGTACCTAAAATATGAGGCTGAAGACACAGGCTGGCGGTAAACCATACAAGACCCTGTCGGCTGAGCTAATGATTTTGGTCTTAATTCTAAGAACAGTGGGAAAGTTGACATGATCAAGGTCAGATTTACTTTAAGAAAATATATCCTTCTGTTGTATGAAGAGCAGACTTGAAAGGAGCATAAGTAAAACTGGGTAGACCAATCAGAAGGCTACTACAGTGGTCTAGGCAGAGATGATGGTACCATGAAAAAGAGTGGTAACCATGGAGGCAGAGACAAGAGGATAGATCTGAGAGATATTTATGGATAAAAGTTGCCTAGATTTCGTGGTTAGTTTAATACAGAGAGGAGGGATATGGAGGTGTTGTGAATCATCCCTAGATTTCTGACTTCTGTAATTGATTTGGATTATGGTTCCATTTCTGTGATAGGGAACCCAGATGATTGGTGATGCATGGAAGATCATTTTTGAGAGGATTTAAATATGCTGAGAAGTGCTTTTGAGATATCTACCTACAGATATAGAATGTGCAGTTGGATATTCAAGTCTGGGGTTCTGAGGTGAGGACTGAACCGGTGATATAAAATCAGTGGTCAATGGCACTTAAAAAGTACTGGGAGCTTCAGGCATGGAGGGGACTGACTAGGGAGAGGGTATAGAATGAGAAGGCGGCTTAGGGCTGAATCTTGAAGAATTTTAATATATAGTGCTGGTGATAGAAAGATGAACCAGTAAAGGAAGGGCCAGTCATAAAGTGAATAGGAAAAAATGAGTAATTATTGTGTCATGAGGACAAGGAAGAGGTTTCAAAAATGCAGGTATATGCAAACAGAGTTAAGGGCTGTTAGAGAAGAGTGCAGGTAGTTTAGGTTTGAACTTTTGGTATAAAGAACAATGAAGGCATTGTATCTATTTTTTCTGGCTTTTTTTTTTGTCCACGAAACTGAATTTGAGTCTGCATAGAGGGTGGGGAGGTGGAGAGGATTGAAGGTGGATGGAATGAAGAGATTTTGAAATATCAATGGAGAGAATAAAAGAGCAGTTAAATAGAGTAAATTGAAGGCCTATTTTAATTTGTTGGCCATGGATTTATGGCAGAACCAGTTTTCCATGTTGTGTCACCTACTGAAACAACATACTCTAGCAGATAGCTGAGTACTTCGAGTTTGAGGTTTTGGGAAATGTGAACTACAAGAAGTATACGGCACAACAATTTTGGCAAGACTGTTATCGAAATGGTGCATAATGGAATCCAAGCTGTGTAATGAGAAAAGTAAAGAAAGTTATTTTACTAAAGTGTCTGTCTCTTTCTCCTCTCTCAGTTACATTAGCAAGGCCCTTTTAGGTTAATCTATTTGTTGAGATGGTAGCTGTTGTACTTCAGTGTCCACTAGTCAGCTCTTCTGTTTCTGCCTATGACCTCTCCTCCTTATTTTGGGAAAAGCGTGGGTATTTCTAGACTAGCTTGGAAGACTGTCTTCTAATCCTGTTACTGGAGGAAAGTTCTTAAGTAAGGGAGATCCCATCCTCTCCACCAACTGCCCGGTGGATAAAATACTGTTGCAATGCAACACATTCACAGCTCTGGCTCAAAGCTGGTCCCAGCTACAGACTGCACATTGTAAAATGATTGGTATACCAACCAGTCCAGGATCAAGAGTATTCCAGTGATCGCCTATCTTATGCCTCCCTGGATTCCTAAATTCCATGGCAAGACTAATTCCCTGGTTCATGGTTCCTAGCACTACAAAAAGTCAATACCACATAGGTGTCAGAATCCTTTTTCAGCTATCTAATTGGATGCTGAGGCACTGTGCCAGCTAACCAATATATTACAGAACTTTTTCTTCAACATAGTGGTCTTTGAGTGAGATTTCCACTTTGTTTCCTCTTTACCTACCACCTTGGATGTCTATGTCCTCTTCGAAAATCAACATCAGAGAGTGATATCAAGCACAGTATGCTTTGTCAAGGATACAACCTCTAGTAGCTTGTTTCTGGGAGGGCCACCATCAATTCCTTCCTTCCTTTTGTTGTGCCATGGAAAGACTGATTCTACTTCTTCTTTCCCTTTGAATCTGGGCTGGACTTAAAGACTTGCTTGACCAATGGAATGGAGCAAAAACGACATGCTGGAACTTTAAAGGAAAGGTTATAAGGAGCTTGGAAGCTTCTGAGTAGGGTGTTGTAATAACCCCTGGTTCTTATAACTTTCACTCTGGAGGAAGTCAGCTGCCAACAACCCTGAGAATGCTGTAACATAAGAAAGCTCAAGCTAGCCACAGGGAGAGAATGATGGACTTATCCATCCAGCCTCAGCTATTCCAGACATCCCAGCCCAAGTGCCAGTCATATGAGTTGAGAAGCCATCTTGGACGTGAACATAATAAAATGGCAATTGGTTTATACTACTAAATTTTGAGGTGGTTTATTAATGCAGCAATCAATAACTGGGGAAAAACAAACAACAACAAACAAAACACCTTTCTGGATTTGGTTGAAGAACTTCTAGCAGGTTTAATAAAGTTCTGTTGAAAATTTCCTATAAGGTGATCATTTGAGATAGTTCTAATAATGAGCCACTTTCAGATTATTTCCCCTGTTTTAAATGTGGATAATTGTTTCCTATAACAACCATATCAATTTTTGATCCAATATAACCCATTTTTTAAAACATTCCAGCTCTAAAAAATCAATAATAATACTCAAAGAGTTTGTTGGCTAAATTATTATTAGGTCTGCTGCTTTGGTGGGTAAGTTTTCTGTCTAAATGCATCCTGGCATGTGTTGAACTCTGTCTGCACAGCCCCTGCATCTTTTATCAGAAGTCTAGAGCTTTAATTGGATCTCACACTCATTCTCTCCCCTGGTGTCCAGTGTTATTAGGCATCATCCTCACTTCCTGTGGTGGTATTTCTGAAACCAGCACTTCCACAGACAATCTGTGGGAAATTGATACACTTTACACATTATTTCATTAATTAGTGATAGTTACTGCCATTCCTGGAGCTCTTTTGCTTTAATTGAGCATTCAAAGCTTTCTTACCAGAAGCTCCCACTTTTCCCCATCTGTCCGAAGTTCCAAATCTTCCCACTGAGCTCTTTGTCATTTCTTCGCCCTTATTCAGGGCCCTGGGTTTATAATGATAGGTCCCCTTGGGTATGGCCCTGGCAGAGGTTCGTATAGGTAATTTGAAATGGTCAGACATGCTCCATCCTACATGAGGAGTTTCAGATCTTTTGCATATCAAAATGGTCCACAGCCTCTTATTTGAGATGATGTCAGTTGTATGCTTAATGCAATAGGTGATCCCCGTTTCCATTATCAAGGCCTGTCCTAAACTGAATGCTAAATTATAATCCCTTTGAGACACTATCCAGCATAGTATCCACGTACTTCACAGAGGCTAGTGAACAAACCCTTGTCAAGTTTACATGAGTGTTGGAAATGATTACATTGTTTTCTTTTTTTAAAATGATAGCTAATACTTTGTGAAATAGAAAATCAAAAGTCTGATTCTAATTTAAGTTTGTTGCAATATTTGTTTAAATTCCTGTCTTAGATGAAAAAGATGCCTCACCAATATTCATAATAAAATGGAAGAAGCACATCAGTGGCTACGTTTACCAAATCATGATATTTGTTTCTTTTAATACCAACCACCAGTTATGAATCAGCTTTTTTTCAGTTCAGCAAATAAATACATACCTGTCCTAATAAAAATTAATTTAACATTAATTTATTAACATTAAAATTGTTAACAAATGTATTCAAGTTCTAATTTGAAATATTTTTATAAGTTAAACATTTTTAAATTTTTAAAAAGTATGTAGCTCTGAGAATTTTTAAGTGATGCATATACCATTTTTGCCAACAAAATCACATAAAGATGGAAATAATCCCAAACTATCATTTTCAAAATGCTCTTTGCATAGTGTTTTAGTCTGCTAAAGCTGCCAAAATGCAATACATCCGAAATGGGCTGGCTTTTAACAATGGGCATTTATTAGTTTATGAGCTGATAGTTCTGAGGCCATGAAAATGTCCAAATCAAGGCATAATTAAACAATCCTGGACTCCTCTGTGAGATTGCAAGGCTCATGGAGATGCCTGCTGTTCTCTCCCTTCTTTTCTGTGCTTCATTGCTTTTAGCTTCTTACTTTTGGTGGCTTTCTCTCTAATCTTCTGTGTCTCTTTCTTTGAATTTCATTCTCTTATAAGGGACTCCAGTAAGTGGATTAAGACCCACCTGAGACACACCTTGACTGAAATAACCCAATCAAAAGTTTCCACCCACAATAGGTTTCCACCCACAGGAATGGATTAGCGTAAGAACATGATCTTCTGGGATCCATAAAGCCTCCAAACCATCACACAGAGCATGAGCTATTTTTTTTTCTTTCCCCAAAGCATTTTCTTTCTTCCTCATTATTATATTTACCTTGGAAAAGAGCAGACTAAATGTGTTCACCTTTTTCAAATATCTTTTAGGTGGCACACTACTGATAAATTTTACCATCATACAAAAGGTTGGCAAATTTGTAACAGTTGCCTTTATTATCTTTTTAAAATCAACTATATGGAGGTATAATTTACATAGAATAAAATGCTCAACTTTTAAGGGTATAATTTGATAAGTTTAAACAAAACTGATACACCCGTGTAACCACCATCAACATCAAGATAGAGGACATTACCATCTCCCCAAAAGTTCTCTGGTGCCTCTTTGCTATCACTACTCCACTTTTTTGCATCTAGCTATTATGAGTATTTGTGTACAAATCTTCCTATGGACTTATGGCTTTTTCCCCTGTTAAGTAAATACCTAGGAGTGAAATTGCTCATTGATACTCTACAAGAAATTACCAAACTGTAATCAAAATTAGTTGTACCACTTTACCTTCCCACCAGCAATGTTCGAGAGTTTCCATTGTTCCACACCCTCACTGATATTTGGTATTGTCTTTAATTTTAATAATTCTAGTGGGTGTAGCTATCTCATTTGGTTTTAATTTCTGTTTTCCTGGTAAATAGTGATGTTGAACACCTTTTCCTGTGTGTATTCATCATTGTTTTAGTCTCTCAGCTGCTAAAGCAAATAACATACCATGGTTAGCTTCAACAATAGGAAGTTATTGACTCACAGTTTTGAGGCTAAGAGAAGTTCAAGATTGGGGTGTCTGCAAGGGGATGCTTTCTCCCCAAAGATTGTGGTGTTTGGGGGCTGGCTGCCAGTGATCCTTGGCCTTTGGCTTTTCTGACATATGGCAATGAACATGGAGACGTCTTCTCCTTTCTCTTCTGTTGACTTCAGCTTCTGGCTGCTCCCCATGGCTTCTTCTCTCTATGTCAGATTTCCTTTTCTTATAAGGACTTCAGTCTTATTAGATTAAGGCCCACCCTCATTCAGTTTGGGCATACCTTAACTAATTTCATCTTCAAAGTTCCTATTTACAAATGGATTCAGACCAAAGGGGTTGGGTTCTAAGCATGCCTTTTGTAGGGGATATGATTCAATCTCCAACAGTCATTCATATATCTTCTTCTGTAAAGTATCTGTTCAAATAATTCATCATTTTTCTAATGGGTTATCTTATTATTTATGTCTGAATTCATGAGCAAAATTGGTCTGTAGTTTTCTCTTGTAATAACTTTGTCTGGTTTTGGTTTCAAAAAAAGCGGTTATCAGTGAGCACATTGCAAAATTTTCAAGAGTCTCCAGGGAAGGCACTAATGGAAAACGTGAGGGAGCTAGAGATACAAATATCTGGAGGAAGACTATCTCAGGCAGAGGAATTATCAAGGCCCTGGGGTAAGAACATTTCCCATGTGACTGGGGACAACGGAAGAGGCCAGTGTGGGGTGGATTAAGTAAAGGAAAGAATAATGAGAGAAGAAAACAGAAAGGTAATGGGGCAGGAGGATACAAATTATGCAGGCCCTTATTTGTCACTGTAAAAACTTTGACTTTAAATCTGAGTGAGAAGGGAAGACTTTGGCATGATTGGAGGAGAGCAATGACAAGATTTGACTTACCAGTGTCACTTCAAAGAATTACTGAGAGAAGAATTGATCAAATACCCAGAGCTGAGGGCACAAATGTGTTCAATAAAGCACATTATATGTTAGCAAAAAACTGTAAACAACCTAAAAATCCACCAATATGGAATGGGTAAATAAATTAATTTACAGTATATAATAGAATACTGGCATTTATTAAAAGAATTCTTAGATGAATGTGTATGTACAAATATGATCTAGGTATAACTGGAAAGTGGAAAAAGCAAGTAAAAGCTTACCCACACTCAAACACACACACACACACACACACACACACACACACACACACCCCTTGCAGATGCTTGTTTTTGCAAAGAAAATTTCTGGAAGAATATCCAAAAAGAATGTTAACAGTATTTACATCTGGGGCATGTGAATGAGGAAGAGTTGGTGGGGAGAGGGATGTTTACTTCTTATTTTATGTGCTTTATGTTATATATACTTTTTACCAAAACTATATATAACATAATCTTTAAAATACAAAGAATCACATGTGGAAAGAAGTGAAAAGGAAAAAAATCACTTGTAGAAAAGAGATAAAAAAAGATGTGTAATTTTTGTCAATACAGGCAGAGCTGAAGTAAAAAATCCACTAATTCTAACCAACTTCATTTTTAGAATGCATAATAGAAAATCAAAGAAGAACAAGAGTTTCTTTACTGGCAAAAAATATTTCTGAAATATGTCCCTAAATGGAAAAGGCATGGAGATAATGAGTGTCCAGGAGGAACAACTAACAATACATGATTTGAAACAAACAGTAAGACAGGAGATACTTTAAAATAAACCTGATACTGTAGAATAGCACTCAAGAGAAAAGTGAAAATAGCACTTGAGGCTATTTTAAATGGCTTCAAAATTAAAGATTTTTAAGAACAAAAACAATTGATGACATTTAAATTTTATCGCATTGAAAAATTTTACTATTTGTTGATATGTGGAGTCTCCCCTAGAAACCAACCACAAGGTCATAACCCCAGAGAACACCTACCCCCAGGGACACCAGGTTCTGTTCTATTCCTTCCATTAAAACTAAGAACATATTTCTCTGTGACTGAAAGGCTTGTTATAGCATATATTATATAGTATAAATTGGAATCAAATGAATTCTTATAACATTGGATGCTTTCTTCACTAGTGTCTTTTATATCTGCTGACATATTGAGTAGTGCTCCTCAGATCTCTTCACCGTCAAGTGAAAAATGAGAATATTCTATAAATATTGATCTATAGCAGGTTTCTCAATCTTGGTGTGCCGGTTTGAATGTATTATGTCCCCCAAAATGCCATTATCTTTGATGTAGTCTTGTGTGGGCAGACATATTATTGTTGATTAGATTTTGGAATCCTTTGGGTGTTTCCATGGAGATGTGATTCAGTCAACTGTGGACAAAACCTTTGGTTAAATAATTTCCATGGTGTTGCCCTACCCATTCAGGGTGGGTCTGAATTAAATTTCTGGAACTCAGACAGAAGGAGCAGGCTTGCTACAGCCAAGAGGGACACTTTGAAGAAAGCACAGAAGATACAGATGAGAGACAGTTTGAAGACAGCCATTGAAAGTAGACTCTGGCTCTGGAGAAGATAAAAGAGGACAAACACCCCAAGAGCAACTAAGAGTGACATTTTTGAGGAACTGCAGCTAGAGAAGAACATTCTGGGAGAAAGCCATTTTGAAACCAGAACTTTGGAGCAGATGCCAGCCACGTGCCTTCCCAGCTAACAGAGGTTTTCCAGATGCCATTGGCCATCCTCCAGTGAAGGTACCTGAATGTTGATGCATTACCTTGGACACTTTATGGCCTTAAGACTGTAACTGGGTAACCAAACAAACCCCCATTATAAAAGCCGATCCATTTCTGATGCATTGCTTTCCAGCAGCATTAGCAAACTAGAACACTTGGCATTATTGATATTTTGGGTCATATATTCTTTGTTGTGTAGGCTTTCCTGTGTATCATAGGCTGTCTAGTAGTCTCCTTGGCCTCTACCCACTAGATGCCAGCAGTAACCTCCTACTCTCCATCCCTCCCCACAGTTGTGACAACCAGAAACGTCTCCAGACATTGCAAAATGAAGGGCAAAATTGTCCTGGGTTGAGAACCACTTGTCTACATTTCATAAATATTGTCACCTGTCTATAATTTGCCTTCTCTATCTACATGGTCCATTTTTACTTCTATTAAGTATTTTGAATTGTACCATGATACATGTCCTTTGTAAGTCTCGTTTGTGTGTCAGCAGTATTGAACTGTGCTTTTTTGACTTTGACTGCAATCATCAGCACTCTGTAAACTAGTTCTAGAAACTATGCCTGCATTCAATTGTACATTAAACAAAATTCATTTAGCGATTATTTATTTAAGAGTTACTATATGCCTGTCAGTCAGCGAGGTACTACTTTATAGAAAAGAAATGAATGATCCTTGCCCTCAAGAAGTTCCTGGTCTATTGGGGAAGACATAAAATGATAACCATTTATGGTATAGTGTGATAAGAGCTAAAACAGATATTTGCATAGGGTGTTAAACTAGTGTAAAATAAAGATAAACTGAAATTAAACAAAATTCAATAGGTGTAATTACACTTAAAATTTCCTGTTTTCATTTTGAAATACTATTAAAAAGTTTATCATTAGTTTGTATTTTAAAATACATTTTGTTTTTGGTGTTCTTGCTTTTCTGCAGATACTATGGAGATCACATGGACTGATATGGTTATCCCTTCATTGACATGGGTTATTCCTCTTTGTATTTCTGACTCATTATTTAGCATCCTTTTGAATACTGTAGTTAATTAGCAAGAATGAAATATATTGCCAACCAAAAGGAGCTAGATTTCTTTGCTTTTTAATATGCTTAATATTCACCCCTTTCCACCAATAGCTGTGCTACTGATTGCCATTATGGTATCTGTTGTGACTGATTCAACAAACCTAAATGATGTGATAAACTATGTTAATATTGTAATTTCTTGTTGGACTGTATTATTAATGGCAGGACTAATAAAACTGAGATACTGGGAGCCCAATCTAACTGGACCTTATAAATAGACCATATTGGTATAACCTTATTTGCAGATCATATTCAGAAAATCTATAAAAGATCATATTCAGAACATCTGTAAGCAGATCTTTTTACTACTCAACAAGTTATGAAACATATAAGGACAATCTGGTCTTGGTTTTAATTTCCACTTTTATTGGATTTTTTATTCAATATAAAGTCTCTTAAGTTCAGTTCAGTGTCAAATGGTTTATTAGAGAAAAAGATAGGCCTCTAGGTGGTCAGTCAGATCTTTAGGAATCTTTTGACCAGAGAGTACTTTGTTTAATTGTGTAGCTACTTAAGCACACCGGTAAGAATGAAAGCCATTCGTGATCATCGGGGGAACTGGTGCTTGGCATCTTTCCCAGTCAAGGTCAGATTTATAGACGAGCCTATGTGGATATTCATGTTTAATTATTATTTTTAAAATTTTACTTTTTTCAAATGTTTTTGCCATTTCCATTATAGTAACAGTGGCCATCAACCTGTGCTTTGTTTTGACATCATTGGTGAAGCTTCCAAAAGTGCATTATATCTCTGTATTTCTCTTTGTTCTCAATGGAGTTCTGTTTTACATATCTGTAATACGTTTTGTGTTTTTTTTTTTTATTAAATTCAGTTTTATTGAAATACATTCACACACCATACAATCATCCATGGTATACAATCCACTGTCCACAGTATGATAACATAGTTATGCGTTCATCACCACAATCTATCTCTGAACATTTTCCTTACATCAGAAAGAGCCAGAACAAGAATAAAAAATAAAAGTGGAAAAAGAACACCCAAATCATCCCCTCATCCCACCCTGTAATACGTTTTAAAGTTGGTTTGGTTTGGAAAAATGACTTGTTATTTAAAATTACAGTTTAATATTTGTCTCCCCAATGTGTCTGATGAACAGATGTCAGAAGTAGAAACTGATAAAAATACAGTTTTCTAAAAAATGCACCAAATTCTAAATAAAGGTTAAACACATGAAGTGTTAGAAACAAGCATCATACCTTAAAAATGCTCACCCATTTGTGGAGGAGAAAAGAATTTATTCATGATCTTGCAAGAATGGATGCAGAGCCAGAAACATGGCAGATGCGCCAAAAAAACCACGGGATAGTTATATCCTACTCCTAATATGCATGTCTCTCCCGTTTCCCCATTGGCTGGGTACTCCAGAGGTTATAGCCTAGCTGAGAGAGCTAACTAGTCCACCTTTGAGATTTTGAATTGTACAGCCTATCGAGAGAGCTCATCTAGTTTAAATTTCCCACTGAGAGTTCCCACCTTTGACTGTACCCCCACATTCTTTTACATTTCAGTAACCCTGGTTATCTTTCCCACATAACAAACTGGCGTTGATTCTAGACTTAAGTCACGGCTCTCTCTCTCTCTCTCTTTTTCCTTCCTGTCACTACGGGGCTAGTTTAAGCCAGCTCTTCTGCCCAATCTCCATTTTCTCTGTTCCATGTGGACTTTATGTCAAAGCTAAACTTAACCCTTTCTTACAGATTTCCTCTTTCTTTTTTTAAAGCTTTTTAGTTTTCACAGTTTAGTTTCTCAAATTTGCTAAGAGCTTTTTCACATTCCTCATCATAGGGATCTTTCTCCTTAAGGGGATATAGATTGTTCTGCTGATATTCTTGACTAGGGTGGTTTCGATGAGTCTCTGAACTAACCCCTGGGCACATGGGATATTGTAACACCCAGCCACTGAGAACACTCCAGCTGAAATGATTACGGAAGTTAAAACAGACGTTGCAATTCCTTTCCATTTCCCAAACCTGTCTCTATTTCTATGGTCTGCTTTAAGTTTCTGGCCTCAAGTACTCTAATGACCTTGGGGTCATTTTGAACTGGAGAGTTGGACTCCAGCCAAATTTCCCTTAATGGTTTTCCCTCCGACATGGGTGAGACCCATTCCTTATACTGTGTTGTCCACCAAACAGCGTTCCAAGAGTAACAAGGGTCAGGTGACTCATAAGTTATACTCCCAAATTTTCGCACCCCCCCAACAGTCTTGCTATTTGGACAGTCTGCCCACATAAATACTTATGTTCCTCCCTCAGCTGTCTCAATGCGGTAGCTGAGGATAGAGGGTAGGCTCCCACCCATCCAGTGAGATGGTCTACAATCACCAAAATATACTTTAAATGACCTATTGGGGACATTTCAGTGTACAAATTATGTACCATTTACATATTTGTTTAGCAACTGTATAAAGGCCTACACATTCAAATTGCCTAAGTACTAAATTACACATGGCTTGTACCCCCCAATGATTCCCCTGGTATAAAACTGCTAATATAATACCTCATTCAGGTAGAGACACTCCTGAACTCATTTGCATGAAGAGCAGCAAGAATTTACTAACACTTAGGGCTATTTACTGGTTAAAAAGAATGGAACAATTAGACTAATGAACACAAAAGCCTCACCATTCTTAAAAACCCACTTAAAATCTAGTCTTTAGCACACCTCATTTAGTGATGCCTGAATATACTTGATTCACATATATTTTACATCTTGAACACATACAAGGTTTGTTCTCAGATGAATAATAACCCACTCTCAAGGGAGAGGAGGACAAGTCTTGGTGTGTGGCATTTGACAATATATGTGGTGTCTCTATTACCACAGCAACCTGGCATCACCAAATGCAGAGCTGGGAAGAGATATGTACCACTTACTGTTTTAAGTTTGTTCGATTCAGCTTTGGTGAATCTCAACCCCTTTTACAGGAACATGTGCATATAATCCACTTGCTTGAACTTTGAGTATGAACCTTTTGCTTTTTCCCAAAATATATCAGCAAAACCATACTACAAATCACAAGAACACACACAGCCCCATATATATCTGGAACACAGACACATATAACTTATATACACACCCATAACCATACAAAGCACACATACATTATGTCCATTGTGTAGCCAACACACTACTGTTACATATACATGGAAAACCTCTATACAGTCTTTCTCACTTTTCTCATTCTTAACACTATTGTGAACCTGCACACAAGTGCCCAGCTCTAGAGTATACACAAACTAGTATACACTACAAAGACACAAAGAATTATCTCCAGTTTACTATAGATGAGTACAAAGGAAATTTCTGCCAAGTCCTAAATCATGTACTGACAAACTCCCACAGTTCCAAAGACTCCTACATAATCATACTACATGCTTTCATTACATACAAATACAATTATTCCACATCCTTGTATAAACATACAAGCCAAACTTCCATTAGATACATGAATTTTTAACTCTCAGAATGCATCCAAATACACAGTCCTAGAAAATGTGCATATAACTTCCCATGCACCCTGATACAAACATTAATGAAATTTAAACACAACTTCCACATGCCTTAGACTTAATTATACAACACACTAAAATATGCAAATGTATTCACAATATCTATTCAGCTCCACATTACTTAAGTATATGAATAGAGAATTACCCCCATGCTAAAAAAATCCTCTTCTTTCTTTTTAACTGGCCCCGACTACTTCTCTATCTCACCTCTGTCTGTTTCCTCCCTGTCTTGTAGACTCTCTTAATAACTCCTCCAATGGCTTATCCAGCTATTCATCCATTTTCTGGATCTTTTCTGAAAATTAGGCCAAAATCCCTTTATATAGCTGACCTGTAGCATTCTCTGGGGTACAGGATCACTAGGGTCCATTACTGAGTATTCTCTCACCTGGTCTCTTAACCTTCTCAGGTAAACTGAAAGGAAAACAGGGTTTAAGGGACCAAAACAATTCATAAAACCTGCAGGGCAAACTCCATTAGATTTCAAAGTCTGAGAGTCATTTACAGAACAACACTGTAACCTTAGGGCTTAAGAGAGTAGGAGTTCAACCCTTTCCAAAGGCTTTTGTGGCAGCCCTTTTCTCTCCAAATGCTGGGGTGAGTACTCCAACATATCCACATTTGGGGGAGACCACATTTTCGGCCCCACCCTCCTCAAACATCGGGGTGCCACCCGGACTCTGCTTCTCCAGGGCAAAGGCTCTAGCCTCTCTGAACAGTGGGGTGGCAGCCAGGTTCTCCCCAATTCCCTGGGAATGTGCTCCACCCTCATTGGGGCCTGGGGTGGCAAACTCTTCCAGAGCATTGAGGCAGAAGGCCCACCCTTGACCTCCGGGGCAAACTCACCCTTTCCATGCGTGTGGGCCACTCCACTCTCCCAGCCCAAGACCACTTGACTCCAGACCTCAACCTCCATGGCTCTGTTGGGGATTTGGGTATGGCCAATTTTATTCCTGGTAGATGCTGCCTCTCCCTTTCTCTCACAGCCGCCCTCTGCCATTCCTCTTTCTTCTCCCATAAAGGGGATATTTAGTATGGACAGAAGTTCAGACCAGGTATATAAACTTGGGTCTAAGAATTGATCTAATTGTGTGGCTAGCCTCACTGAGTCTTTCATTAATGATTCTCACCCTCCTTTCCTTAGGAACCTCTGGAAATGGAAACTTTTGATATCCCTCTTACAGTTTTACTTCTTTTGCTAACTGTTGGTGGGTTGTAACCAGTGGAGCAGTTGGCACTGACCTGCTCTCCAATTGCCTGGGGGCATAGACTGGTCCCACCAAATCCCCAGGCTTCAATGGTTCCTGTCCCAGTGGGGAAGGGGAAACCTAAGGTGGGGGAATGTTTATCCCAGGTTTTAGTTTCTAAAGATTCTGGGGTTTTAACTTTTGTAGGATAAAAACTGGTCTCCTTTCCCTGCAGCCAGCACATGGCATATCAGATTCCTCCTTGGAAAAAGGTTTCTTTTCAGTAACATAATGCACGAAGTCAGCACAGAGCCAACCCTTATCTGCCCTGTATTTTGGCCAGAATACATCTGGTGGAAAAATGCTTTCTTTTGTCTAAATGTAGTAACAATACTTGATCATTTTTCTTTTATCCTTTCCCTTGGTCCAATCACTTTCGGCCCAATGTTTCAACATCCTCCCAAATGGACTATGTAGAGGAATGTTCCCAGGGAACCCCAAAGGTATCCCCTTCCCTTTATTCCCAGCCAGCCAACTGCATCTATTTCCCATTCTGAGTCTTGCCTGGGTGTCTTTCCCTTAGGATCAGCTTCAGGCTCATCAGAATGCCCCCATTCTGAGTCTTGTCTGGGTGTCCTTCCTTAGGATCAGCCTTAGACTCATCAGAATGTCCCAACCATCAAGGTAATACTTAATATTCCTTGTTTTTTTTTCTTCCTTACCTTGGTCTATGCATATTACCTGGTGGCTGTGAGGCATTTTTTCCTTCCTCTTTTCTTGGCCACTATCAGCAGACCTAAGCGTCTGATTGCAGGTCTCACCAGCAGTCAGAGGCAGGCCCCCAACGACCAAGTCCGAGAGCGCTCAAACGGCGGGGTGCACTTCCCTTCTTCCATCCCAGGGGTACCCCTTGATGCTTCAGATCCCGGACGAGCCCTCCAGTTGTTAGAAACAAGCATTATACCTTAAAAATGCTCACCTGGTTGTGGAGGAGAAAAGAATTTATTCACGATCTTGCAAGAATGGACGCACAGCCCAGAAACATGGCAGGCATGCCAAAAAAAGAACATGGCGATAGTTATATCCTACTCCTAATACACATGTTCCTTCCCTGTTTCCCCATTGGCTGGGTACTCCAGAGGTTACAGCCTATCCAAGAGAGCTAACTAGCCCATCTTTGAGATTTTGAATTGTACAGCCTATCCAAGAGAGCTCACCCAGTTTAAATTTCCCACTGCGAGTTCCCGCCTTTGACCATACCCCCACATTCTTTTACATTCCAGTAACCCTGGTTATCTTTCCCACATAAGGAACTGGTGCTGATTCTAGACTTACATCATGGCTCTCTCTCTCTTTTTCCTTCCCCTCACTATGGGGCTAGTTTAAGCCAGCTCTTCTGCCCAATCTCCATTTTCTTTATTCCATGTGGTCTTTATGTGAAAGCTAAACTTAACCCTTTCTTACATGAAGGAACAGCAGTGGTAAAATTTCTATGCTAGCATTCTTTCTCAAATGAAATAATGTATATAAAAGTCCCAGGACAGTACTTAGCCTGGGAAGTATACTATATATGCTTTAAAATCTTTATTTATAACTAAAATCTATGTAGTTTGGTTAAAAACTTGAGTCTCAGTTTCCATTTGTTTCAGCAGCCCACCCCTTCTCTACTGAGTTTGTAGTAATTTTGTAATAAAAGTTAACATAAAAATATAACAACAATCTCTTCATCTTCATTGAGTCCTACTTTCGGTGTTGATTTTAAGATAAAACACAACCACATTTGTCTTGTTATCTTTTCCCCTCTAGGAGCATATTTTTCTATCTAAAAACTAATTCAGAAAAATATGATTTTAGGATATTTTCTTTTGTGTACCTTTCTTTAATTTCTGAGGTGCCTTAGAAGAGCAATGTGACTGTGTCTTCTTTTGATTAAAATGTAACCTACCAGGAGAGAGGTGGGACAAGATGGTGGAGTGGTGAGGTGTGGAATCTAGTTACTCCTCTAAGGCAGATGGTAAATAGCCAGGAACTACATGGAACATCTATTCCAGGGACTTCTGTGATCACTCATGCATTGTACCCCAATGTGGAATGGGTGGAACTGCTGAGATCACAGCAAAAAAACTGTAAGTTCCCCCTGCCAGGGGGCTGGTGCCTCCCTGCCCCTCCCACCCAGGCACAGCACACTGTCTTGGAGCTGGTTCTCTGAGGGAGAAAGAACAATCTGTGCTGGGAGCAAGGAGGGTGGCTCAATCCAGACCTAATTGCAGAATTAATTAACAAATTTGGACTGCTGAATAAGAGCTCTGAGGACAGATAAACCAGGAACCTGAGGAATCAGTCAGGCAGAGAGGAGGCAGGGCTGACATCATCATCAACAATAACAAACAGAGACTGTTGGAGTTGGAGGTGTTCAGAATACTGGAAAAGGGCTGGGATCAAAGAAAAAGGGGCACATAGAGATGGTTACCAAATCAGGCTCTGGCTTTCAAACCCAGGGAGCTGGGGTCTGGCTCTGAAAAGAGATTTTTTTTTCTTTCTTTCTTGCTCTCAGACTCTTTGTCTTTTTACTTTTCAACTGTCCATCAGTGTCCTGCTTCAACACTGCTCCAGGAAAGGGAGGAATTAAAGCTGTCTGAGAGTAACTATTGAGGTGAAAGAGATAAGAGCCTAAAGGGCTTATCTTTAAATAGCCCATACCAGGACCGAGAAAACTTGGGGGTGGGTGTGGGGGAGGCCTTGAAAAGGGTTTTCTTTCTTTCTTTCTTTCTTTTTTAACCACTATTCTAAGTAGCTCATTACAGAAAGTCTCAGATATGTGCAATTGGCCCCTGGATCCAGGCAAGGGCAGAGATAAGATAATTCTGAGAGACAAAGCAATGAGTCTGGTAGGGGAGACAATTTCCTAAAGGACATAACTTTCCCAAGACTATGGGGGTGGGGCCCAGTTCAAGTGGCAGCCCTCCTTCAGAGAACTCAGACCCCAGGGGCTGGAAAACAGAAACCAGCTTGAGTCAGCCACACCCCTGGCAGGGACAGGGTCTGTGGAGAATTAAAGGCACCTGTGGCACCTCTTTACACTGACAGGGAGCTGCTGGATGAGAAGCACCACCTGCTGGACAGGATAGGAAAAGCACCGAGTCCAGAGGCTTCACATAAGTGTCTGACAACCTGCAATATCTCATTCTCTGGGAAACTTCATACCCTATTCCTGAGACCTGGGCCTGTCTGGACTGGGAAAATCTGATTTGGGTTGATCATATCTGGGGAGACCCTCTCACAAAAAGGTTATATAGAGGCAGGCAAGAACAACAAAAACAAGAGGTGAAAAATTCTGATCAACCAAACAGAAGCTAGGTTAGAGATCTAGAACAAGTTGAACTGCATGCTAAAGAACAGATAGAGAACAAAGCCAACCAACAAGAAAACCATAGGTAAAAGAAGGAAAGTGAACTCCAGAATAAATTAACCAAGAAAATCAGATGCCTAGACAGCCAAAAATAATGAGCCATACTTGGAAACACAAAAATATGGACCAGCCAAGGGAAGTAACTAACACTTCAACTAAGATACAGGAATTGAAACAACTAATTAAAGATGTTCAAACAAATATGCTAAATCAATTAAAAAATCAAATCAACTAGTTGAGGGAAGACATGGCAAAAGGAATGAAGGATTTAAAGAAGAAATTGGGTGAACACAAGGAGGAACTCAAAAGTTTGAAAAAACAAATGGCAGAACTTATAGGAATGAAAGGCACAATAGAAGGGATGAAAAAACAGAATGGAGACTTAAAACGCCAGATGTGAAGAGGCAGAAGAAAGGATAAGTGAACTAGAAAGCAGGACATCTGACATTCTACACACAAAGGGACAGATAAGGAAAATAATGGAAAAATATGAGCAGGGTCTTAGGGAACTGAATGACAACATGAAGTGCATGAACATATATGTTATGGGTGTCCCAGAAGAAGAAGACAAGGGAAAAGGGGCAGAAACAATAATGGAGGAAATAATCACTGAAAATTTCCTATCTCTTATGAAAGACATAAAATTACAGATTCAAGGAGTACAGTGTACCCCAAACAGAACAGATCCCAATATACTGACTCCAAGACAGTTACTGATCAAATTACCCAATGTCAAAGACAAAGAGAGAATTCCAAAAGCAGCAAGAGAAAACAATCTATCACATACAAGGGAAGCCTGATATGATTATGTACAGATTTCTCTGCAGAAACCATGGAGGGAAGAAGGCAGTAGTATGACATCTTTAAGATACTGAAAGAGAAAAACTGCCAACCAAGAATTCTATATCCAGCAAAACTGCCTTTCAGAAATGAGGAAAAGATTAATGTATTCTCAGACAAACAAACACTGAGAGAGTTTGTGAATAAGAGATTGGTGCTTCAGGAAATATTAAAGGGAGTGCTACAGGCTGATAGGAAAAAACAGGAGAGAGGTTTGGAGAAGAGTGTAGAAATGAAGACCATCAGGAAGGGTAAAAGGAGTGAGAGAAAAAATAATATATGACACATAAATACCAAAAGATAAAATGGTAAAAAAAGTACTGCCCTTACAGTAAAACACTAAATGTTAATGGATAAAACTCCCCAATAAAAATACAGAGACTGGCAGAATGGATTGAAAAAACAAGACCCATCTATATGCTGTCTACAAGAAACTCACTTTAGCCATAAGGACAAAAATAGACTGAAGGTGAAAGGTTGGAAAAAGATATATCATGCAAACAACAACCAGAGAAAAGCAGGAGTAGCTATATTAATATCAGACAAATTAGACTTCAAATGCAAAACAATTAACTGAGACAAGGAAGGACACTATATATATTAATAAAAGGGACAATTCATCAAGAAAACATAACAATCATAAATATTTATGCACCAAGCCAGAGTGCCCATGCATGAGGCAAACACTGACAACACTGAAGGGAGAAGTAGATACCTCTACAATAGTAGTTGGAGACTTTAATGCACCACTCTCATCAATGGATAGAACATCTAGACACAGGATCAACAAGGAAACAGAGATGTTGAACTGTACGATAGATGAACTAGACTTGTCAGACATTTATAGAACCCCACACCCCACAACAGCAGGATACATATTCTTCTCAAGTGCTCATGGATCATTCTCTAGGACAGACCACATGTTTGGTCACAAAGCAAGTCTCAGCAAATTTTAAAATATTTATATTATACAAAACTCCTTCTCAGATCACAGTGGAATGAAATTGGAAATCAATAACAGGCAGAAGGTCGGAAAATTCACAAATATATGGAGGCTAAATAACACTCTTAGACAATCAGTGGGTAAAGGAAGAAATTAAAAGAGAAATTGGTAAATACCTTGAGGCAAATGAAAATGAAAACACAACATATCAAAACTTATGGGATGCAGCAAAGGTGGTATTGAGAGGGAAATTTATTGCCCTAAACACCTATATTAAAAGAGAAGAAAGAGAAAAAATTGAGGAATCAATTGGTCACCTAAAGGAACTAGAGAAAGAACAGCAAACTAATCCCAAAGCAAACAGAAGGAAAGAAATAAACATTACAGCAGAAATAAATGAAATTGAGAACAGGTAAACAATAGAGAGACTCAACAAAACCAGAAGTTGGTTCTTTAAGAAAATCAATAAAATTGATGGACCCTTAGCTAGGCTGACAACAACAAAAAAGAGAGCAGATGCAAATAAACACAATCCAAAATGAAAAATGGGACATAACTACTGATCCTGCAGAAATAAAGGAGTTAATGAGAGTATACCATGAGCAACTATATGTTAAAGTAGATGACTTAGATGAAATGGACAACCTCCTAGAAAAGCATGAACAAGCAACATTGACTCGAGAAGAAACAGACAACCTCAACAAACCAATCACAAATAAAGAGAATGAGTCAGTCATCAAAAAGTTCCCAAAAAAGAAAATGTAACCTACCTACAATTATGTAGTTGTGTGTATAAGTGGTGTGATGGTTAGGTTCATGTGTCAACTTGGCCAGGTGATGGTGTCCAGCTGTCTGGTCAAGCAAGCACTGGCCTAACCATTACTGCAAGGACATTTGTGGCTGGTTAATAAACCAGAAGGCTGGTTTATTAAATCATCAGTCAACTGACTGCACCTGTGACTGATTACATGAACGAAGGGCATGTCTATCACAACAAGTGAATGCCGTCAGCTGGATTTAATTGAATCAGTTGAAGACTTTTAAGGGAGAAGGAAAGAGGACCTTCACCTCTTTTTCAGCTAGCCAGTGTCTCCTGAGGAGTTCACTGAACACCTTCACTGGAGTTGCTAATTTTCTGCCTGTCCTATGGAATTTGGACTCATGCATCCTGCTCTACAGAATTTGGACTCATGCATCCCCACAGTTGTGTGAGACACTTTTATAAAATTTTATATTTACAGATATCTCTGGTTGGTTCTGTTTCCCTAGAGAACCCTAACTAATACAAGTAGTGTCAAGTTTGTATAATTGAAGGCTGAGTGGATAGCATCCCAGTAGTCACAGTCATCCAGTAGTTTTCAATTTATAAAATCCACTTGCTTTCAGAAGGCAGAGAGACAGTGTGGGAAGAGGTTCAGCAGCCTTTGCTAACCAACCTGCTCCCCAGTCTCTCCCTTCATTCCTCAGAAGGAGCATCCCCGGATGTCAATGGACTCCTTGAAAATGAGGAGCCGTCCACTGGCTTTCTCAGCCAACTAATATACTCCTTTCTAGCTTACTAAGGAATCCCCTCCCACTTCTTCATGTCCCATCACCTTCTGGCACACCCTTAAACATTATTAAAACTTAAACAATAACATATTCAAGTTAACAGGATAGATACATCAATTTATATCACAGTGCTTATTTATTTTCTTAGAAAGCTGCCCATGTGGACTCTATGGTTCAAACATTCCCTTCCCACAGTTTAGATCACTGCCTAACTCTCCCCTTCCTATGAGATTTCAATACAGATTGTGGCAAAATAATTCCTGAATTTCAGTTCCATAGAAGTTTTCCACAGTCTGCAGATTCAGGATCAGAGTTTCGGATTCTAGAGACTGGGGAGATATTTAAATTACAAGTGAGAAGAACCACAGATTTGAACAATAACACAATTATAAGAAAGCTGAAATGTATAAAGCATACACCTAAAATAATTCACTCCAGCTATGTCTGTATACTCCCAGGGGTGGAGAAGCACTACTTGTTAAAGATGTTGGTCCTAGCTTTGGACAGTTCTGCCTTCCAAGAAGATTTTCCAATAATGGGGCTGAAGTGTAATTTCAACCTGTTCGGTAAGTTTGATCTTTTCACATGACATCCTTCCAGACATTTGACAACAGCCATCATCATGGCTTCAAATCTTCTCTTCTCCAGATTAAAAGCACCCAGTCTTCAGGAGTTTTGACTTTGAAAACCTTGACCCTTCCACCCACTCTGTCCCACTCCCAGGCCCTTTTCAATGTAAAGACATCCTAAATTTTTATGCCATTCACAATGGTGTCTTTCCCTGACTATGTCAGTGTGGAGCAGAGCTATCACTTCCCTTGTTCTAAATATGATACTTCCCCTCACTGTTTTGATACCACCCAAATCTTCTAAGGCCTTCCTACAAACTATGACTAAGACACACCTATTCTAAGATTGTGTGGGATACCACCTAGGCCAGTGAAATTTCTCAGGGAAACGTTTGTTCTACAACAAGATAAGAAATTGGCTGGTGGTAAAACAAAAACAAGGGTTATAAAATTTGTCTTTCAAGGAAGATTGCAACATGAATTTTATATAGTGTTTATATTTTATTTTATATTGTTTTTGAATATAAGTCCTTATAGAATATTTGTACAGCAATTCTTCTCTTTTCAAATTCCTTTTATATCACTCTGAAACATCAGGGTTTAACCTTCCTATCATGTTTATTTCAAGAGGAGTATGTTTTGAAGCTATTTATCAAGAATTCTTTTGATGACATTAGGCAAAGGGCTTATTTGCTGAATTCTAAAGTAGGGTTAATGACACTAAGCTATTTGACCCAGATATACTGTGGCAATCAATCAGTTGTGTATGAGTATACTTTGAAGTTGAAAATTAATCATATCATCACTGTGGATATGCGGTCTCAGAGATATTCCCTCCTGTTTGCATCATGAAATCATCAGAGCAGAAGCCACCTGAGAAACTTAATAGCCCCCCCTGCATCCAGAGCAGGTTTAAAATAGCTCTATGAGGACTAAACTAGGTCTTCCTTGTTCTCAAATTTGATCCCCAATTTGTGTGGTGACCTCTTCCAGCTACAGATGCAATTCATGAAGTCCAACCTATTTTTGCTTTTTCTGTAGGTAGCAACTCATTGGCATGCTAGGGTTGGAACTAAAATTTGAAAATCCGAAAGGATCTCAGACTTGGTACCTGAAAAGGATGGGGAAAAGCTTTTCAAAAGAAATCATAAGACAGACTTCAGGAGCACAACCAAGTAGTCTACCGAGCTTGATTATTCTGAACCTGATGTCAGGGTGCCCCAGCAAAGAGAGCCCTGGGAATTCTTGACAACCAAGAATCTTGATGTTGCTATTTACACCAAGTTTTGTGGTCTTAACTAATAATGTTGCTGTGAAGAAAATAACTGCTTTAGTGACTCTTCTCACGTTCTCCCAATGAGCCTGTAAGATGGGCTGGGCCGTCTCTGAGACAACTTCCAGGTTGAGGTGAGTTCCCTCCGAGACGCTGCAGCTTTGTTCAAAACCTTGTATGTGAAGTCAGTGGGAAGCAAAGAAAGGTAATTTTGTGTAAGTGTCAGCTCTAAGCCAGCGGTTTAGGCACGCTGAGATACTTCCTAGAATGTAATATATGTGCTCACATTTTGAAGCGTGAGACACAAACTACTGAAAGTAGAGGTTGCATGGTAATTTTGTAGGGAGCAAAGTTTCAGGATAGTATTTCTATATAAAACCCTTTTGATGAGGAAAATAATTAAGCTTCCCTTTATTTGGCTGTAAAATGAAAGTGAGTAATTGCTCAGGTCTCTTCCAGGTGTAGGAACTGACAAGCCCATGTCTTCTTGGGGCTGTATTGCTAAACGCAACATCAAAAGAACTTGGTTTAATTATTTTAGGCTATTTGACGGCCCATTATGCTCCATCATACTATTTATTCTATTTTAGTCATCCTCCTTCATCACTGGGTATCTCATCGACAGATTGATGGTCCCACTGACTTTCACTACAGTTTTCTGTTTACTCTGGAGAATAGGATGGCTGCAGATATGGGGCCCTGAACTTTTCTCAAAAAATTTTGAACACAGTCCAGTCTCAACAGTTTGCCCCCATGCCTCATGCACAGCAGTCACCTTGGGATCTCCTTTGCCAATAGCTGAAGGATTCGCTTTGCCTCCCTCCTGTTTCTTTTTTCCATGCATGTCTCTTTTTTGGTTTGCTCTTTTGTTTTGGCGGAGCATGGTCTCCAGTAGCTTTGTGAAAAACGCTAATGGGAGGTAAAGTTTTTTATATAATTCACATATGAAGAGTCTGCATTTTAGACACCACTTGATTTACAATTGGCTGGTTATAAAATTCTACTTTGGAAATAATTTTTCTTCAGAATTTTGAAGGGAATTCTTCACTGGCTTCTAACTTCCAATTTTGCCATTGAGAAATTAAAAGTAATTCTAATTCCTTATCCTTTGTATGCGATCTGTGACTTGTTTATTTCCCCCCCTCTGAAAACTTTTTGGAATTCCAGTGTTCTGAAATTTAGCAGTAATGTGTCTTATGTAACTTTATTTTTACTTATTGTCTTAGATCCCTGGTAGGTCTTTTCAATATGGAAAATATTATCTTTTGGTTTGAGGAATTTTTTTTTAAATAATTTCATTGATAAAAGTCTTCCTCTTGTTTATGGTGTTCTCTTTTTCTGCAATTTCTTTTATTTTGATGTTTGAGGAACGATCTTCTAATTTTCTTATCTAGTCTTTATTTTCAAAATTTATTTATCTGTTTATTTCTTTGCTTATTTATTATTGGTCCTACTCTCTAGAATATTTCCTCAGACTTTTTTCCCCATTTTTATTATCATGTTTTAATTTCCAAGGACTCTTTTGTATTACTTTTTTGAAATAGCATATTGTTTTGGGCTTATGGGTGGGGATGTCTTCACTTTTTTCTCTGGGGATATAACTAATAATTTTTGAAGGTTATTTTACTTTATTTTATTTTAAGCATGGTCTGTTTCTACCAATTTTTTTTTAACTGTTTGTTTTATTTCTATTTTCCATGTCAGATTAGAGACTTTCCTCAGATATCTGGTATACCTAAAGTGTTGGCTCAAAACCAAAAGTTAATGGAAACTCTGATTGTATGCAAGAGGTTTACTGACTTGAAAATTGACTATACGCTGATCTGGGTTAACCAATTGTTAAGGAACCCCCAAAATCAGTATCTGCAGACCTCTCATCTTGGGCTGGCCATACTACCAGTGAAGACTTCCGGTTTCCTTCCTGAAAGGCAAAGGTCTGACTGCTGGGTGCAGAAAGCTGAGTTTGGGAATGTGGCTCCAGGGGTCAGTCTCAGCATTTAGCATTCAGTATAGATAAACCCACTTAATTCTCTTGTTTCCAATCTGCTACCCAGAACTTCAACTAGTGTTTTCCAGAAATAAATCTCCAGTCCTCTGCTGCCGTAGTATAGGAGCAGTTGACTAAGAGTCTAGAGTAGAACAGGAAATCTAGAGATTACAAACTATTGTCACTCAATTCTCCTTGTTTAATAAGTGCTACAGCCCTTCCCTACTGCTTCCCATTTATGCCCCAGTCCAAATTACATGGATGCTTTTTCGACATTCTGTGGTGTAAAGCAGCTTGTTTCTCAGCTACCCTACTGCTAGTTTAGGGAGCCACTGCCTTGAGTCTTTAATCAGTTACCTTTAATCCATTTGCTTTCCAGGTTCCAATATTTTGCTGCTCTTTCCCTTTTCTTCTTCCTTATGGGTTTATTTTTAAAATTACTTTATTACACTTTCAATGAGATGTCTAAAAGGGGACTAAAATAGATGTTTCTTCAGTCTGTCATTGTAACCTAGAAGCCTAAGTTACAATTATTTTAAGAATTTTTAAATACGTGGTGAAAAAAATTAATAATGTGCCAGTTAAGAAATCTGAATTGATAAAACTACTCCCAAGTTAAGAGGAAAGATATTGAAAAAGTTTTGACTTACTCATCTTTGTCTCAGAGATGTAAATTGTTTTTTAAAAACAAAAATGTTATGATTGTCCTCATTATGTTTCCTGGTGTAGTATATGTTTTTCTGTTTAATGGCTTGCTCCATTCACTAGGTAAACTCAGTGTCAGCTCATTTACATATGCAAGTATACACAAGGCACAAAATCTACCAAGATGTCCTATAGTTTTTTTTTGTTTTTGTTTTTTTTAATAACTACTTTACTTCCAACATGTTCCTACTTTACCCCAAGAAAATATCCAGACTATAGTTTTTATCACTTACTAGTCCCATATTTTTAGGCAAATAGTTCACTCAAAATTTCTATCTGGGTTAAAGTGTCTTGTGGCAAGCTAGAAAATTCCTTGTTATGTGGAATCTATAAGCACTTTAGCATGCGAGAGAGATCTTGTTTATCGTCTCCTTCCTTGCTGAGAGAAAACTGAGGTAAAAGGCAAAATCATTCCAAGTTTCACGTGATGACTCATAATTGATTTTAGCCAATCCCTGGAATCCCACACTCCTTGCCTGTGATTGGCTTAGGGGCAGGCATGTGGACCCAGTTTTTGACAATGAAATTTAAGGGATAGTCTGATGTAGCTTGTAGGAAAGATTGCCATTCCTGATTAAAAAACTGAAACCAGCCTAAGTTCTCTGTCCCTTTCTTAGATTTTGTCATAGGAAACCGTGATGCTTGAAGTTGCGTTAGCCATCTTATGGGCCTCAGGTGAAAGCCAGGAGAACCATGAAAAAACAGGCAGGTCCCTCACATTGTTAAGCTGTAAACTTTACCAAGACTGGAACTGTCTGCCTCTAGACTTCCAATTACATGACTTAATTGAATATGCTTATTGCTTAAGACACTTTTACCCAATTATTCTCCTTCAAGCCAAAAATATTTTAACTGGTAAAAGTGGTTAAACATGGGGTGCTTAGTGTTGAGAGAAGGGATTTAATCTCTTTAAACCTATTTTATCATCTATAAATAGGAGTTAATACCTACTGCTTTGTTTATGAGAATTAAGTAAGAAAATATATTACATGAAATAAAGTATGTGTTTCAGTGCCTGGCACATGGTAAACTCTAAATAAGTGGTAGTTAACATTATTTTAAATATATTAAGACTTTTACCTTCTTCCATTTTCACATAACCATTTTAATAATATCTATGATTTGGGTGAGGAGACTGTGCAAATTGGAGGGAGGAAGTTGGAGGACTGAAGTTTTTTTTTCCCATGTTCAGTATCAGGCACATAGTAAATGTTCCATAAATATTTATAAAATAAATGAACATAGGGTATGCAATATATTTTTATTAAATGAATGAATAAAAGAATAACTGAGTGAGTGAATGAATGTCAGTAATTTCTAGTGGCTATTGGATACCCTAAAAAAAATCACTATTAGAAACAATGGCATGATAACCAAAGAAACTCTGTGGAAATTTTAATAATACAGTGCCTCTGGAAAACTTAAGAATAGCATAAGTGGCAAAATATGAACCCTCCATAGCACATTATGTCATTCCATACTGCTGATAAAATAGTCCATTGCATCTTGGGAAATATCTTGGAGTCCATCTTGGGAAATCTCTTTGAACGGTGTTAATGACTGACCTTGTCTCTAATCTGATCTGGGATTTTTTCTGTGTATCTTATAAACTTATGTGGCATCAAATTTCAATTTATATAATACACATTTAGCACTGTGCCTAAACAGAAACCATTAAGACAAATGGAATGCACCAGAGAGGTTTCCACAGAACCAGAGAGGTTTCCACAGAACAACCAAATCATGGATATTATTAAAATGGTTATGTGAAAATGAAAGAAGGTAAAGGTCTTAATATATTTGAAATAATGCTAACTACCACTTATGTAGAGTTTACCATGTGCCAGGCACTAAAACATATACTTTATCTCACATAATATATTTTCTTACTTAATTCTCATAAACAAAGCAGTAGGTATTAACTCCTATTTATGGATGATAAAATAAGTTTAAAGAGATTAAATCCCTTCTCTCAACACTTCCTCTTCCCCTTCTGAAAGGATGGGCTCATTCAGGGCACCATGGGGAGTTCCAACTAGAATTTAATCATCTGTTGCTCCCAATCTTATCACAACAGTTTGTATTTTTAAAAGAAATACAAAAAATTGAAAGATAATATTATTTTCTTTTGCTCACAGGAAACATGCTTTGTGTTTTTCACTGAAAAATTCTGGCTCACATACCTCTTGACGTCACAACTGAACTCAAAGCCTGTTCTTGTTTTGGAATTTTTTAAAAAGCCTGATTGCAAGTTCTGCAGAAATCATAATCTAAAAGGCAAGAGCTCAAAACTTCGTGATGTTTTTGATGCTGGTTCAACAGAATCCAAGTTACCTCAGCTCAATATAAAGGAAATGACTTAAACCAATTATGAAATTTGTGTAAAGTCCTCTGGAAAGAAGTAAATGACTTATATCTAAATATTTTATGAGCCTAAATGCTGAATCTGAGAGAGATAGTTTTGAAAAGCCAGAACCATTGAAGAATTAATGCTGTAGTTTCTTTGGTTGCTCTTCTGGAAAGCTATTGATAGTTTGTGGGCATGCATCGGTGGTTTGGGGAAGGAGGGGAAGGCATGAATAGCACACTGACATATGGTTTCTTCCCCTTGTCAAGCAGCTGAAAAATGGCACTTGAGGAGTCCCAAGAGATTAGTGGACTTCAAGACCCAGTAAGCGGAAAACACATTTTGTGGTCTGATGAGGACCAATGTCCATTCTCAAACCTGAGAATCAGCAATGACAGAAGGGACAGTGTGGTTGGTTTAAGTAGAACCTGACTGCACTGAAGAAATTCTCAGCTGTGGTAAAGGTAGTAAAACAACATCTCAAATTCCAGTTTGAGAGAACATTCAGTCAAGGAATTTATAAATTAAGGATATACAAAAAGTTTGAGAATGACAGTTATCACTCTCCATATTGGAAATGGAGATTTTATTTGCAGGTTTGTATTGATAAGGAAGGTCTGTATGACAATATCCCATCCTCCTGAGATTGCTGTGAACCTTAAATGTAATTATACATATAAATGGCTTAGCCATAAAAAGGGCTCAGCATTGTTAGTGGATATCATTATGTGTGTTGTACAAAAATAACTATTCCACAGAGGCAATTATTTAGAATACCTTTAGATGCGACTCTAAGTCAGGCAATGATGAAACGAACAAGTCGACCATTAAATTTCAGACATCCATGCTTATTTTTATAACAAGATTGTTATTTTTATAACAAGATAGAATGGACGGAAGAAAGAATTTCTGATACTTTAAAAAAGAATTACCTTTCATTCCACAAATGCCGAGGCTCCTTAAAAATCATCGCAAAAGTTTCAGCAAAGTTGAAATGAGAATTCTGATTATTAGAATCAGAACTCAATTGCCAAATGGTGTGTTTCGAGTCCGGGATGGTGCAGAAGGAATCTGCTGGCCTCATCTGCCTCACAGTTTCTTCTCTTCTACCCCTTCCCTACCTTTCCCCACATCCTGCCAACTTTCTATTACATAGTTTCCATATTTCAAACAAGGATTAGATGTAGTTAGTGTGGCACACTGTATTATATATCCACAAAAAAGACATTCTTAATCTTAACCGGTGTTCCTGTGGGTGTGAACACATTTGCAAATAGGACCCTTTGAGGATGTGTTATCGGTTGAAGTGTGGACTCATTCATGTAATGTATCTTCTGAGATCCTATTTAGGTAAAATTTTTACTTACGGTTCTGATCTGGACCCTTTTGCCATGAAATTGTTTATTGGATAGCTTTTGGGTAGTGGGAAAGTGATAATGTTTTGTGCAGGAAAATGTCTTGCCTTTCTAGTTGAATATATTCAAAGAAATTATTTTCATTCTTGTCATTGTTCTTGTTTTTTTGTGTTCTTGCGTTTCATGAGTTAAGTTATCCTTTTGCTCAGATAAAATATTTTGTCTCTTAGAATGTGAATTTTCTTTCTAGGGGGTTATTTTTGTTTCTGTTTTAACAGCTTCTTCAGGAGTAGGTCTTGAACACCAAGGAATTAACCATATCCTGACACATAAAATTACCTGAAAAGTCAAAGACTCTGTTCCATTCTAATTCTATACAAAATTTCTAGCAGTTGGCACCACATGCACACAGGTTCTTTTCTAATGGTATTCAAATATGTTTGTATACCTAAGTGAGAGAATGGTTTAACCAGAAATTGTGACTTACTGTCCTAGAGGACTCTGTTCTCATTTCCTTTGAAATCATCTGTTCTCAGCCACAGTGTAAAGGGAATCTCGGGAAAAATCATGGGCCGTCTCATCCCCGCGTCCTGTCGGAGAAACCCAGCGTTAAGTCAGTTCTTAAACGGAGATACATCAGCAGCTTGCTGTGTGTCTTCATTCTTTACTGCTCTCAGCCTCTGCCGGTGTAACAGGTGCAAATACTCAGTTTCCCTATGATTTGCAATTTAAATAGTTCATAGTTGACATTTAAAAAGAATAAAAGAAAACCTCACTGTGATGGTAAAGTTCATGTGTCAGCTTGGCTAGGTTATGCTGTTCACTTGTTCGTTCAAGCCAGCATTAGCCTGACTGCTTCTGTGAGAGTATTTCATGGATTTAAATCATCAGTAATTTGATTGCATCTAAGGCTGACCACATCTACAGTCAACTAGGAGATTACCTTCCACAATGAGAGGTCTCATCCAGTCAGTGCAAAGCCTTAAAAGGAGAAGTGATTTCAGCTGTCAGAAGGAACGATCATCTCTACACAGCTAGGCAGCTTCTCCTGGGGAATTTGTCAAAAACCTTCATCGGAGTTCCCAGCTTGCCCTATGGAATTTAGACTTACCCATTCCCACAGTCGTGGGGACTATCAGCTTTCCTAGAGAGAAAACCGTCGGCAATAGCATCTTCTTCTTCTTCTCCTTCTCCTTCTCCTCCTCCTCCTCCTCCTCCTCCTCCTCCTCCTCCTTCTTCTTCTTCTTCTTCTCCTACTTCTTCTTCTTCTTCTTATTATTATTTAAAAAAATTTTATAAACACACACTCCCCTATCCTCTTGCCCCCTCCCCTGTAACCTCTAATTTGCTTTTCTGCTGTGCAAATTTGCTATTTCTAGTCATCTAAGTGATATCATACAATTTTTGTCCTTATGTGTCTTGCTTATTTCACTGAGCATAATGTTTTCAGAGTTCTTGAATGTTGCAGCAAGTCTCATCACTGCAGTTTTTCTTATAGCTGAATAATATCCCTGTGTGTGTACATATCACATTTTGTTAATCCATTCATTTGTTGATAGCCACTGGGTTGTTTCCAGCTTTTGGCTATTGTGAATAATGCTGCTATAAACACTGGTGTACACATATCTTGATCCTGTTTTCATTCTCTTTGGGCTGGATAGAATGCTAATTCTATATTTAACTTTTTGAGGAACTGCTATATCACTTTCCACAGTGGCTGCACAATTTTATGTTCCCATCAACAATGCACTGCAGCCTCACCAACACTTGTTGTTTTCCATTTAAAAAATAGTCATCATCCTTGTGGGTGTGAAGTGGTATACCATTGTGGTTTTAATTTGCATTGCCCTATTAGCTGGTGATGTTGAGCATCTTTTCATGTGTTTATTGGGCATTTGTATATCTTTTCTGGAAACATATCTATTAAAATCCTTTGCCCCTTAAAAAAAAATTCTATTTAGGTATAGCCCAACTGAATTGGGGTGACTCTTAATCCATATTACAGGAGTCCTTTAAAAGCAGAAGAAATTCAGAAGCAGAAGTCAGTGGAAACTGTTAAACCAATCCATTGTGTGGTATTTGTCACAGCAGCCCTGGCAGCCTAAAATAGTTAGCTACTTGAGAAAAAGTGGAGTGTATTAAAGTACATGGTGAAGCTATCCATTATTTTTCTATTTTGAAGGGGTACATTTCAGAAAGAAAAGAATGCCTTTCAAAACTATAAGGAGAGACACAGGAAGATATGAACCAATATTCAGAAACAGGAAGGTAATTAGCATACCATGCAGACAAAAACATTGTCTAGTCTCTAGGTCAGTGATAGCATATTTTCTGGAAACTGTCTGAAAGTTACCTCTTCTGAAATTCATTTATAATGTATGTTTTCTTTTCTTGAGAATGGATAGCATTATTTTTTTCAACTTGCTTTCTTATAGGTGAAAATGATTTCCAAATGTTTGAATTTCTTTTTAAAGTTATCTGATGGAGAGGATACATTTTTAACATGTCCAAAAGCTTTATATTGATTGATCCTATTTCAAAGAAGCAATTCTTTTGAATAGAGCATAAAATTGTTATCTAACGGTGCCCTAATATTTCTATCTGCCTACCTGAGCTGTTGCACTTGAATATCTTACTGATATTTCAAACTGAGCATGTACAAAATTGAACATCGTTCCTATCAAATCTATTCTACTTTTATCTCTCACTTAGTGGCATCAATATCCTCCCAGCAACATAGACTCATACCTATGAGTCATCTTTAGGTCCCCCTCTCTTCACCCCAATATTCAACTGACTCTCTATTTTAAATCTACCTTGGTGGTGTTTCTCACATTAGTCCTTTCCTTTCCATTGTCGCATTTACTTTTCTAGTAAAAGTCCTTAATATCTTTTTATAGCAGTTATTACAATAGACTCCTAATTAAATTTTCTGTATCTAGTTGCATTCTCTTCTAGTCCATTGGTGCTAATTTTAGCTTCCTGAACCATAGTCACGAACATGTCATTCCCCTGTTCAAAATCATGCAATGTTTATATCTCATTAATATTAGGGTAATATTTTAAGTTCTTCCATTTTATATATATATATACAAAATGGAAGAACTTAAAAAATATAAATATATTTTTTAAAATTTTTATTGTGTAACATATGAACTCAAAATTTCCCTTTAACCACTTTCATGTGTGTGATTCATTAATTACATTCAAAATATTGTGCTACCATCACAATCATCCATTATCAAAACTTCTTCATCACCCAAAAAAGAAATTTTGTTTCTTTTAAGAAATAATTTTTCATTCCCTCCCCTGCTTCCAATACCTGGTAGTCTGCAGTCTACTTTCTGTTTCTTTGAATTTGCTTAATCTAGGTATTTCATATAAGAGAAATAATAAAATATCTGCCCTTTTGTGTCTGGCTTATTTCACTCAACATTATGTCACCAAGATTCATCCATATGGTGGCATGTATCAGACTTTGCTCCTTTTCATGGCTGAATAGTATTTCATTGTAGGTAAATACCACATTTTGTTTATCCATTCATCTGTTGATAGACACTAGTGTTGCTTCCACCTTTTGGCTATTGTGAATAATGCTGTTATTAACATTGGTGTGCAAAGATCCGTTCAAGCCCCTGTTTTCAGTTCCTTGGGGTATAAATCTAGAAGTAGAATTGCCAGGTCATAGGGTAAATCAATGTTTAACTTTTTGAGGAATTGCCAAACTGTTTTCCTCAGTGCCTGTACTATTTTACTATTCCCACAAGCAAGGTTTGGGGGTTTCTATTTCTCTTCATCCTTGTTAAGACTCCAACACTTGTTATTTTCTGATTTTTTAATGATAGCCATCCTAGTAGGTGTGAAGTGGTATCTTACTGTGGTTTTGATTTACATTTCCCTAATGACCAATGATGGTGAACATCTTTTCATGTACTTATCGGCCTTTTTTACATCTTCTTACATCTTCTTTGGAGAAATGACTATTCAAGTTCTTTCTCTATTTTTAAATTGGATCATTTGTCCTTTTTTGTTGTTGTTGAGTGGTAGGGGTTCTTTATTCTGGATATTAAACCCTTATCAGATATATGATTTCCAAATATTTTCTCCCAGGTGTTTATCTTTTCACTTTCTTGATTATATCCTTTGATGTACAAAAGTTTTTAGTTTTGATGAAGTACAATTTATCTATTTTTTGTTGTTGTTGCACATGTATTTGTTGCCATATCTAAGAATCCATTGCCTGATACAAGGTCCCAAAGATTTTTCCCTTTCTTTTCTTCTAAGAGTTTTATGATTTTAGTTTGTTGGTCATTGACCATTTTGAGTTGATTTTTGTATATGGTGTGAGGTAGGGGTCCAATTTAACTCTTTTGCATGTGGATAGTCAGTATTCTCAGCACCATTTTTTTGAAGAGACTATTCTTTCCCCATGAGTGGACTTGGCACTCTTGTCAAAAATCAATTGGAACTAGAGTAAGAAAGCAAATTAATCCCAAAGCAAGCAGAGAGAAGGAAATAACAAAGATTAGAGTGGAAATAAATGAAATTGAGGAAAAAAAAAAACAATAGAATCAATAAAACCAAAGTTAGATCTTTGAGAAGATTAATAAAACTGACAAACCCTTAGCTAGACTGACAAAGACAAAAAGAGAAAAGATGCAAAAAAATAAAATCAGAAATGAGAAGGGGGATCATTACCACTGATCCCATAGAAATAAAAAGAGGATATTATGAACAACTGTATGTCAACAAATTAGACAATGTAGATGAAATGGACAATTTCCTACAAACACATGAACAATCTACATTGACTGAAGAAGAAAGAGAAGACTTCAACAAACTAATCACAAGAAGAGATTGAATCAGTCATCAAAAACCTTCCAACAAAGAAAACCAGGACTGGATGACTTCACAGGTGAATTTTACCAATCATTCCAAGAAGAATTAATACTAATCCTGCTCAGATGCTTCCAAAATTTGAAGAAGAGGGAACAGTATCTTACTTATTCTATGAAGTCAATCACCCTAATACCAAAGCCTCATAAAGGTACTACAGGAAAAGAAAATTGCCAACCAATCTCTCTAATGAATATAGATGCAAAATCCTCAACAAAATACCTGTAAATGACATCTAACAGCAAATTAAAAGAATTATACACCACAACCAAGTGGGTTTTATTGAAGTTATGCAAGGATGAGTCAACACAAGAAAATGAATTAATGTAATACACCACATTAACAAATCAAAAGGGAAAAACCACATGATCATCATGAGTGACACAGAAAAGGCAACTGACAAAATCCAGAATCCTTTCTTGATAAAAACACTTCAGAAGGTAGGAATAGAAGAAAACTTCCTCAACATGATAAAGGACATATATGAAAAACCCAGTTACTATCATACTCAATGGTGAGAGACTGAAAGCTTTCACCCTAAAATCAGGAGTAAGACAAGGATGCCCCCTGTCACCACTGTTACTCAATATTGTACTAGAAGTTCTAGCTAGAGAAATTAGGCAAGATAAAGAAATAAAAGGCAGCCAAATCAGAAAGGTAGAAATAAAACGTCACTATTTGCAGATGACACAACCCTATATTTAGAAAGTCTCCCAAAAATCTATGACAAAGCTACTAGAGCTAATAAACAAGTTCAGCAAAGTGGCAGGATACAAGTTCAATACAAAAATCATTAGTATTTCTATACATTAGTCTTGTGCTATCCGAGGAGAAAATCAAGAAAATTAATTCCACTTACAAAAACAAGTAAAAGAATCAAATATTTAGGAATAAACTTAATCAAGGATGTGATGGACCTATATTCAGAAAACTACAAAACATCGCTAAAAGAAATTTAAAAAGACCTAAATTAATGGAAGGACATTCTGTGTTCATGGATTAGAAAGCTAAATGTCATTACAATGTCAAATCTACAAAAATTAATCTACATATTCAATGCAATATCAGTCAAAACACCAACAGCCTACTTTCCAGAAATGGAAAAGCTAATTATCAAATTTATTTGGAAGCCCTGGGAGGAGTCTGGAGCAAAAAATAAGGAAAGTGCCTACAAAATGAGAAATAAATTCAGCTGTGAAAGCCTTGGGATTTTGTCATTTCACTGGAATTGTACCATCCAGGAATGGAACATCCATAGCTTTTGGATGAGAATAAAATATTGAATTTAACTCATCTTGCAGCCTACATCACCAGGATCATAGTCATCATCAATGTGTAATTACTGAGTGCCTAATGGATACATGCCATGAATTCAGTTATGTGAAAAATATTCAGAATGTGAAAAAATATTTTTGTTCTTTATTGTAGGACTGGACTTCACTGTCAGACAACTGAGTTCATACTTTATAGTTTTTAGAGAGGGCAAAATAGTTCTTTTCCTTCTTCCCCTTGTTCCAAATGTTCCTTTTAAGGATCAGCCCCTTTCTTTCATAAATTCCCTGCAGAAGCCCTGACATTATTACTTCAGTTTTTCTTGAGGGAAGAGAGGGGAAGATTCTATTCTTTATTCCCTTATTGATTGATTGATTGATTTGTTTATTATTTTGTTTTTTATTCTTCTAGTTTCCTCTTGTTCCTCCAGTTACATTTTTAATAAGATAAATAAGGTGATTCATTAATTCATTCATTAATTCCTCATTATTCACTGATTTATTCAACAATGGGAAGTAGTAACTCAGTAATGGAAAGGAAAAAATGTTTCCTTTCCTCATGGATTTGTATGATACTATCTCTTAGAATTAGTATTTGTTTTTTGGAGGTGAGTGTCATATATGTGTTTGTTTCAACAATGTTCTCTGTTCAAATGGAAAAAGAAACTGCCAGGGCTTCAAGAGTGATGAGTGATGTTGGACAGCGAGGATGGACTTGGAGACCCTATCACCTAGATGTATTCTGGAATTTCTTCGTTTCACCTTAAGAATCTGATTTTTCTTTCCTCCTCTGTTTCTTTGTTTCTTTCTTTTTCCCTTTCTCTCCCTCTCACCCTCTTTCTGTCTGTTTCTCTCTTTTTCCCAAATATTTTAGACTGGAAGATTAAAAATTCTGATATTTGAGTTACTGTAAAGTTGAGTATCTAGGTGAATAAAGGAACTTTTAGTGTTTTTCACTTTATTACTTTTAAAGTACAATTTTATGTAGTGTCATGCACATACAAACTTTTGATAGCTTTCTATGAAAGTGATTATGGTATTCAAATATGGAAATATTCCTGAGACTATTTCTCCTTGTATCAAGAGTTCAACAATTATGATACTAAAACAGTTAAAAATTCAACAGCTAGGTAAAAAAACAGAAACCTGTTGGACTATGTGCCAGTTTGACTGTATTGTGTCCCCCAAATGCCATTATCTTTGTGGTCTTGTGTGGGGCAGAAGTTTTGGTGCTGGTTAGATTTGCTTGGAGTGTGCCCCACCCAGCTGTTGGTGATAATTTTGATGAGATGTTCCCATGGAGGCTTGGCCCCACCCATTCGGGGTGGGCCTTGATCGGTGGAGCTATATAAATGAGCTGACTCAAAGAGAGGAAATGGAGTGCAGCTGGGAGTGATGTTTTGAAGAGAAGCAAGCTTGCTAGAAAGGAACGTCCTGGGAGAAAGATGTTTTGAGGCCGGAGCTTTGGAGCAGACGCCAGCTGCCTTCCCAGCTAGCAGAGGTTTTCCGGACGCCATTGGCCATCCTCCGCTGAAGGTGCCCGGTTGCTGATGTGTTGCCTTGGATGCTTTGTGGCCTTAAGACTGTAAGTGTGTAGCGAAATAAATCCCCGTTTTATAAAAGCCTATCCATCTCTGGTGTTTTGCATTCTGCAGCATTAGCAAACTAGGACAGACTATTTTGGACCAACTTTTTTGTTTTTAATTTAAAGATGTTATCATTTTTAATTGTATAAGTAACTCGTGAATACTTTCTATTATAAAAAATTCAAACAATAGATAATATTCCCTTGAATAATTCCCTGCCCAACCCCCAATCCTTTCCTCCAAAGGTTACTTCTATTATTAAAATATTGTGTTTTCCACCTGTTTTATATACATTTACACACAACCCACACGCACTCATATACACGTGATCCAAACAAATGAAATTATTGATATTTGGCAAGTTTTATCTAAAAAGTGGCAATATCATATTAATATTCACATAGAAATGTGTTATTTGTGTGTGTATATGTGTGTGTGCTTTTCATAGTCTTCTATAATTTGCTGCTGGCACTAAATAAAGTTAAGATCGAATATACTATCAAGTGTTTATTCACTATTTGTTTTCTACTTTGACATGAATTGCTTATTCATATTGTCTGCACATTTTCATGGTGCCTTGTTTTTCCTTTACTTATTAGTTTGTATTTATAAATTCTGGATATTAGATTTTCTCCCACTGACTTAAAGTTTGTCCTTGAAATGGTTCTGATTCTGGACTCTCTATTCTATTTCATTGATCTATTTGTTAATTCCTGCAGTGCCACCACTCAAAAAATAATATGACTGTCTTAAGGGTTGAAGCATTTATTATATACAGCAGAGTCAGCAACAAGGTATGCCAATTGAGTATGAAGGAAGATATCTTAAATTCTTTTTCTGTATAGCCAATAAATATAGGATAGTTTCAGGTGAGCATATAAATACAGTTGATTCTTGTTATTTACAGTAGTTATGTTCTATAAAGTCTCTGTGAACACTGAAATAGCAAATACTAAACCATTGCTCCAAGGATAAATGCAGGATTGGGTTCCTGTGAACTTTTTTTTTTTTTTGTCAACCAATAATACATAACCTTGTTTTATGTGTTTCTGTTAAAAGCAACCTTCTTTAATATATATTGTTGACTCATTACCACTGTACTTGTGGTAAGGCGCACTATAATTCATGCCATGAACTCATCTAACACATGTATTTGCTTCATGGGCACATCACAGCCTTCTTGCACTTAGGAGCCCTAGTCAACAATTTAGTGTTACACTTTGGGGCCATTTTAAATAGCGAAACCACCAGGAAAAGCACAAAAATGAGAAAAACATGGTAGTAAGTACACTGCACAAAGGACACTTGTTTACAGTATGAGAACTGAAACAAGAAAGCAGAATATTGTTGCCCTTGTGGACTTCAGCTGGGACTGTGTGTGTTATGTATGTCAGATGACTCTGTTTTTTTTTTTTTTTTTTTGCCTCTGAGCATGTCCATGAAGAGCTGTGAAAGTCCCAGGAGTATTGATTTGGGGGTTACAATTTTTAGCAAGTAGGCAAATTTGCAAATACAGAATCCACGAATAATGAGTACTGACTGTACAGGATAGTGTCAGATGGCTGAACCCACCATTGAACACAGGCAGGAGTTCATCTCCTCAGCTTCACCCTGCAGGATAGCTGCTCTCTGGGCTGTACATACAACCCTCAAACCTCTCATGTTTCTGTAACTCTCCCGGGCTTCCTGCTCTTCTTCCAGGTTCACATGTGTCTCAGGTGGGGGAGGGAAGGGATGAAGTTCAGATATGGGTGAAGATCAGTGGTAAAGTGAAGATCAGAAATTCATTTGTATCTTCATTCTGTGAATATTTATTGAGTGCTTGCTACGGAGCAAGCACTATGTTAGGCTCTAACAGTAAAATTGCCATGAATAACAGACTCAGATCTTATGGCAGAAACAGCTCATTGTCCCCCTAGGTTCAATCTCCCCTTTTTCCCTGGTACATGTGGCCGCCAGCTAAAGCCTACATTTTCCAGGCTCTTTTGCAATAGATGTGGTCACATGAATAAGTTTTGATCAATGGGATGAAAGTAGACGTGATATTTGCTACTTCGGGCTCTCACTCTTAAAATAACCCAGTTTGTGCTCCTCTGGCTCATTCCCTCTTCCCTTTGAGCAATAACAAAAATGTGGCGGCCTTCTTTACTCAGAGATGGATGCTATGTGTTGGGGAAAGCAGAGCCATTCCCCAACTCTGGATTGTCCAGTCTGGAGTGTCATTGAGAGAGAAATAAACTTACAACTTGTACAAGTCACATTATTTGGAGTCTCTGTTATAGCATTTTAGCCTGTATCTTGATTCATGCAAGCGCTGCCTTTATGGAGTTCACAGTCTACAGAGAATCTTAGACATTAAACTACTAATCTTAGAAAATGTACAGAAGTACAAATTGAAATAAAAGTGATATGAGAAAAGAACATAGTGTTATAAGAATATATAATGAGGTGCCTTGATCTAGAGAGGACTGGAGAAATATCAAGGGATGATGTAAGCATCAGAGTATGTGGGACACAGTATTTGGTAATTTAAAAATTAGTGATTTTATGTTAGGGCAGTTTTTTTTGAGGTTCATAATCTAAATGATTTTCTGCCTGAATTTCCCTGCCTATTACGGTGTTTTGACTTGAGGGAGGGTTTTCAAATGCTTATATACAGATTAGTCAAGTGAATTCTTATAAGAAAATGAAAAATAAAATGAAGTCACCATTTTATGACACTCAGGATGAGTTATCAGATAATAGCATTTAAAAGATGCATATCCTATGACTTACAAAAAAGAAAAACTCCTAAATCCTGAACGGTATAACATTATTAGTAAACTATAATGTTTGGCTTAGAAAATAAAAATGAAAGAAACATATTCTTAGAGAGTAAATCTATAGGCAAACATATGAGGATAGCTGAAGTACTTAGAAAATTCAAGCAAAAAATACAAGCTATTTCTCTTATTAAGGAAGAGGCTGCAGTTATTTTTGTTCTAAATTATTGGCTTGGCTGTCTACAATGATCAAGCTGTGTTAAGTGTCTGTTCGCTTTGTGTAGACATGGATCCATAGACTAATTACAAGTAATAGTGTGTACTGACAGGGAAAGAATATAAAACTAGAACAATGCTTGCTTAACAAACAGGAAACAGTTTCAGAATGATAAAAATTTTAATAAGGTGATGCACAATTTTTAGAAGTTTATTAATAATTTTAATAAGGTGATGCACAAATGTGCAATTTTACAGCAAACGGACATTGCATTGCTGGATGACATCCAGATATGAGAGTAAGAAAATCAGTGGGGAGAAGCCAACTCACAGATTAAGAGTTTACCACTTAATCTGGCTGTTCGGTATGGGGCCTTTGTTTCTTTTATGTCTAAAATTTGAACTTGGAGACATAGAGATTGACTAGATCCCAACTATTATTCTGAAACATATATACTCAAACATCCCTGGTTCCAAAATTTTTTAAAAAACACAAAACTTACGATAAAGAGTTGCAATTGTTTCCCCATATTACCCCACAATGAAGTATCTTAATCTTCCCGAATTAAGATGCAATTACGTGGGAGAAATAGAAATATCAATTAAAAATATGATGCTTGAAGGAAATAATGTCTTGGCTAATTAATTCACATGCTAAATTAAATGTGTTTTCATTAGTGACTTAAGGACAAAAGAAAATAGGTATTCAGAGGAAGAGAGCAGCATGAAAACTGGATGAAGTTAAAAGAATTGATATGGGAAATAGTCATGGACATACTTTTCCATATAAATGGAGAATTCCACCAGTGGATACAATCTTAATAACTATGAAGAGGATGATGCAATTGTCACTACATTAGTAGTTATTGGAAGTGTTTTCCAAGAGAGCTCCAATAATTTAAACAAAACTCTTTTGAGAGGAAATGGTTTAACATTATGTCTTAACTATATCAGCATATAAAAAGGAAGAGTATGTGTTTCTGAAAAGCTGACTTTTAAAGGAAGGAAAAAGAAATTTCAAAGAATCCATTACAAATATCACCCTCATCTATTATGACAAAATTTTATTATGACAAAAGTCATATCTAATTCAAGTTAAATAAACATTAATATCATGGCTGTTATGACTGCCTTATGGAAATAAAAATTTCATCCTTTAGAAAATGAATTTTGATAACATCTTTAGTGGAAACTAGAAAAAGCTAATATAATAAAAAGATAGAAATGCGTTTATTCAAGAAGCAAAGCATTTTAATATACATAATCCTATCTAAATGTTATTTTATCATTTTCAGGGCATTCTTACAGGCATTACATTTTTTGAAATTTACAAAATCCATGTAAGAGCAGATATTTATTGAACAGGGACATAAGGAGTGCCAACTATGTGCCAGGCACATGAGAACTTGGAGACACAATATTGGGCAAACAGTCACTGATCTCATAGAGCTTAGAATTTCCTGGGAGGACAAGGGGCCATGTATTTGACAGTCTTTAAATAGGAGGAAATATGACACATTAGAGGAAAATCAGGAGAGGGAAGTGTCACAGAAGCCAAGAAACACGAATGTTTCAAGCAAGAGGGAGGAGGTAATATTGCTGAATGCTGGTTCAGGGAGTACTTTGTCCTGGCTTACCCTGGGTACTGTGATCTAGAGGCTCAATCTGTGTGCTAGTTCGGAACAAAAGCTCAAACACAAGGAAAGCTTATTACAAGGATACATAGATTTTATTGAGAAATGAGGACAGGATTGGGACTGACGGGAATCGAAAAAGGAAAAAGTTTAGCATTTATTATTTATTATTTAATTTTACTATCCTGTAATTATTATATTACATATTATAATATTTACCTTTAATTTTATTATAGTATATATTACATATCATAAGCTTACTATTGTCCAGACTCTCTGCTCTGCATCTCACATGCATCTTTTGCTTGTAACACCTGATGAGGATGATACTAATAGTAACTTCACTTCATAGGTGAAGAAATTGAGTTTTAGAGTGTTTTAGTAACTCGTGCAAGGTCACCCTACTTGATAGGGGAGCTAGGGCTCAAACCTGGGTTTAACTTACTCCAAAGCTCCGACTCTTGAACATGATACAGGCTGTCATGAATCAAGGCACTACTCCCTTCCTTGCCTCTCCCAGAGACCACAGTCACCCCTGCATCTCTCTGTTGGAGGGCCCCATTCTCCTCTTTCTTGTGTTGGCTTCTTATGCTTCTCTTTTACATGGACCGTCACAGTCTTAGTCCTGACTTTTCATGAGTTTCATCGCTACACATCCCAATCCAACCTCTTCAGAATCTGATCAGACCAGCTCATCCTCTTCTTACTAGGTCTTGGAAAGAAGTCCTGACCCAAACAACTGTGGCCAGGGATTGAGGTCATGATGGCAGTAGGGATCGCGGGCAGGGGCTGTCACCTCAGAAGGGATGTGCAGGCAGGCAGAAGCAGGTCAGATACTCACTCAAATTCTCAGTCCTTTTATCTTCAACCTCTTTACTGGCTCTTTTCCCTAAGCATATAAACATGTTCCCTGCACTACTAATTGCACACTTTTGATTATAAATGACAGAAACCCAGCTAGAAATCACTTATATAGAAAGGGGAATTTCATCATAGGGTTGCTGATGATCTCACAGATCTCAAGGGAAAGAATGTTGTCTGAATCTCAGGAACAACCAGAAGCAAGGATTTAATGCTTGCTAAGACTCATCTTTCGTTCTGTCAGTCTTTTATTTTTGCATTCCTATAAATCTTGGTTTCGTTCTTCCTTCTCATTGCAGGTTGCTTTTCAACACATGATAAAAAAACAGAACAACAACAACAAAAAAACATGGCTACCACCAGATTTTACAGCTTATAGTTTCAATCACTGGAATGAGAGTGACTTACTATTTCTCTGGTATAAAGTATAAAGATGCATTGCCTCTCTAGATCAGTTAGCCACTCCTCATTCTTGAAAGCAGTTCACGGTGTTGAGTTCTTTGGATCAGTTTAGATCAGATTTACTCTCAACCAAGCAACCTTAACTAGGGAATAGGCCATATAAGAATATGACACTTCTCATATAGATGGAACTGTCTGGGGAGGAGATGGGAGAGGGAAGCAGTTTCCAGAAGGAGGTTGCTCCACTCTCCCCTTTTTGATGGGTAGCTTCCTCCACGGCAGCTTGCACCTGGCCCATCAAAATCTTAGTCCTGGTTCTGCATGAGCTCCATTCTCATGAAGAAGCTGAGCTAACTATGGTCTTACCTCTTACCTTCCTTCTCATAGCCCAACTTGTTGAAAGCGGGATCTATACTTATCTTCATTTTATCTTATCAGTCAGTCCTTGATCTACTGCAATTTGACTTACCTCCTCACCACTCCAAAAAACTACTTTACCCACGGTTGTCACTGACTAATTCAATGAGTACTCTTCAGACCTTATCTTACAAGAACTCTTCAGCTTATGCCTTTGTTTGCCAATTCCTGTGTGGAAGAGACTTCTGGTTGCTTTCCAAGATCCATTTCCCCCCTTCTTCTTTAGTAAAATAGAGCCCTGTTTTCAGCTGGATTCATGGTTGCCCAGAGTAAAATCTACATTTCCCAGCCTTCTTTGAAGCCAGATGTGACAATATGGCTAAATCCTGCCAATGGATTGGAATTGGAAGTATTATGTAAAATGTAGAGTGAGTGTCCTTAAGGTAGTGATGCTCCCTTCTTCATCATGTACTCCCTCCCACAAGGATAAATCTTGAGCCAAGTCTAAGATGGTTATCTTGGGTTATCAGGACACTGACCAGAAGGAAAAAAGAACCAGATGCCCTTGGAGACACCATACTAATACCAGTGCCTAACTCCAGATTTGGTTTATGTGAAAAAGAATAATAACCTGCAGCTAGGTCTAACCCTAACTGATAAATATCCTTTCTTGAACTCCCCTTCCCTTTCCCCTGTTTACTTTCTATGACTGCTCTTTTCTGGTCTTTGTCCTATTATTCCATATTTTCCAACTCAGACTTCTTCTCTGGGGTCCAACCCTTAATTGTTGTCTCCAGGGTTCCATTTTCAGGACCACGACACCTTGTTGACTCAGAAGTAGATGTTTCTAGCCTTTCTCTCTTTCTGATTGCAGTACCATGTATCCAACTGGCCTCTGAATGGTTTCAACATTCTCTTAAGTTCTCTGTCTTAATTAGTGGCCCTAACATCCAGTTTGCTGCCTGAAAAATAAGACTGAATTTCCCTGGATGTCCCTTTCTCCCTTACTCCTCACATCCAACTGATTTCCAAGATCTGCGGATTCTATTAAACATCTCTCAGTTTCATTTCTCTTCTCCATTCCCACTACCACTAACTTAATTCAAAGCCTCATAATCTACCTTGTCTGCTCTGTTGCAGCTCCTTTATAACTGGCCGCCTCCTTTTTAAACTCTTCTCCACATTGCTGCTAAAGTGGTCTTTCTAAAACTAAACTTGATCATGTTAAGTCCCGGAAACCTTTTAATGACTCTCCATTGCCTAAAGCATCAAGTCCATTCACCTTAGTGTGGCATAATAGAAATTTCAGGGACCTACCTCTCTCTTCAGATTCATTTTCAGCAACGTCTCCCTCAGATACTAAAACTCCAATAGTACTGAACTACTTGCAGTCCCTAAATAAGCCATGCTGTCTCTTACTTTCACACTTTGCAGATATTGTATGCTTAGAAATGCCATTCTCTCTATTGGGCATGCCTCTCTAACTCTGTTTCGAAGCAAATTCTCACTTATCCTTGAAAACTCAACCCAGACATTCTTTCCTTTGGAAAGCTTTCCCCGATGTCTTGCGGTGTAAACAGATCAATGCTTTTCTTCAAAGCTTTTAATAACTTACTAAATATGAGCAACCCTGCATTATATCTGTTATGACGCTAATTCCATTATTGACACATCTGTATCCCCTACTTGAGTGAGAGCATATCTTTTTATAACTGGGACTTTGTTTCCTTCCTGGCATGCTGTACATACTTAATGAAGTGTTGAAATTATTAATTTGAAAAGGTAAAAATATAGGAAAGCCAACGTTTTATTTATAGCCACATGAATTGAGAGCCTGATTGTGAGCTCACCAAAAATAATAGATGCAAATTTGGTTGTTGCTCTGTTCACAATGATTCTTCAAGTGGCCCTGTCTGTATTGCCTCCCCTTTCAGCCCCCACCCCATATTCCTTGGCAATGCCTGTTAAATCCAAGGTTAGAGAAGCTAATTATGAGTGGAGGAGGAGGAGATTTTCTTCCACATGCTTGCATATGAATTGAGATATACAGAAACTAAAGGTTCTTAGAATGGAGTCACCTGATGCGAGTGTCCTAGAGAAAAGGTCCACAGCAACCAACCCTGGTGATTTCCCTCATCTGCTCTGATTTCTGTCCTCTTTTAGGTCTATGTATCTTGCTCTTCATTTGATTTTGTTAGTAACCTTTTAAAATAAACTCCCCTATTTCATTCGAATCAGCTAAAGCCAGTTTCTGTTGCTTGCAAATAAAAGAATCTTAACCAAAGTACCAAATATAAATGTGCTGAAACATTGCAGACACCACTGGCTGATTCTTTGCTCTGTGGGTTAATGATTGGTTTCTCATAAATCCACACAGAGAAGTTCTTTTCACATACAGGTTTTATAGACCTCTAAGAGATTAAATTTAACAGAAACAAAGGTAGGCTCTTTATCAACAACCATATGATCCTAATTTTAAATATTATTTTTTCTTTCAGGTATCTTATTCTCTTGTTTGCTATAAAGAATACAAATTCCCTTTCAAGAAACTGAGTTTTACTCACTTCGAATTTTAAATGTCATGCTTATTTAGTAAAGAACCTTGGTTAAAATTCTTCCTAGATATGAGGTCTACTTTCCCTCAGTGTCAATTAAAACGACAGTCTGACATAACGTAGTATCTGATGTTTCCATAGCAGCTTGCACCTAAGCAGCTTTACTCACTAATTAGGCTGACTGTAGACTGTGAAATTCCTCCCATCCAAAGAAGAGACACTATAAAATATGGCCTTTTTGTAAACATAACCTCATATGACAGGAAGCCAAAAAAGCAAAATTTATCCAAATGAAACAGAAAGGGGGAAATGCGTTCAGCCAAAGTGTTAAATTCAAGCTGGGATTTGGCAGCACACAGGGAAGAAAATATCTTCTACTGTTTTGTTATCACACACATACTCAGTGGAATACTTTATAATCAGAAGGAATTAAAGGCTCGGTTTTGTAATGCAGTTTGGCAATTGGCACCTCCAGTAGCCACGGTCTTTGTGTATTGTCACAGGACATTATTTAACACTGATTTAGAGGACATATCAGCCTGCTGATTCAGCTCCACTACTTCCTGTCAACAACAATGCTAATATTATAAAAACCCTTCATGTATCCAGAAGTTATTTAACAAAGTGATCTCAGCTCTCAGGAAAGAGAAAATAATCCATCAAGCCAAAAGGTTACCGAGAATTCAAAGCAGCCTCAAAAAGTCCAGGCTCTAAAGCTTATTCTGAGCTCTTTTTACTCTTATTTTAGACATAATTCTAACCAGTACAAAAGTGTAGGTTTATTGCCCCCCTTCCCAGTAAGCAGCAAATCAGATGCGATAGAAGGAAGCTAGAGAAAAGTAATGATACAAAAAATTGTAACTGCTATTACACTGACAGTGAAAGAAGGGGCAAGAAAATTATAGAAAAGCAATCATAAAACTAAAAGTACATATTTGTTTGGGGTCATTTCAAATAAGAACAGCCTTATTCAGTTTAGTAGTCCCCTTCCACTCCCATGCCAACACTGTATTTTTTTCCTGGGGAATCCCAAGCCATCAAGCAGAGTTTATGTCTTGTGTGGAGGCCACTGGTTAAGAAAGCAAGGACACATTTATTTAAATTTCTATAAGAATTTATTGTAAGACTGGATTGAGCCATGGGGATTGGGAGGAGGCAGAAAGAAGAGGAGCAAGGAGTTCAAGGAAACAAAATGGGGGGCGTGACTGAGGGCTCAGTAGTCTTTTCCAGCAGTACCATGATTTGGGAGGAAGGGAAGGAGAGTTGGAAGGAGTGACTGGAATTGCCGAGAAAAGCACCTGAATTGTCCTAAGGGGTTTGGGGAGGGGGGAAGGAAAAAGGAGGCCTTGGGTTGGTGACTGAAGAAATTGCTGCAAAAAAGAAGCCATATAATGTTGTGTGGGTTGACATGGAGGGTGAGGGTCATTGCTTATTGGAATTAATTAATTTGCAACCAGCTGTAATCTGGGTATAAAGTAAAATTATTTTAATCATATTTCTATAGATGTCAATATCCAATGGCAAATGTTTGACTTTATTTAAAAAGCATTTGTGATTTAACTTGAGCAAATGTTGTGTTATGAATGAACGCGGATTCAAAGATAAATAAGAAATGGTCTTCCTTTCCAAATGCTTTCAATCTAGGGTCTGGGATAGATGCACAAGCCGTTCTAATGCAAGTCTGGAGGACATACGGACGGAACACTCATTGTGCACCTACTTCACACTAGGCTGTTTACTAAGCATTTAAACACGCTGCCTAGTTTAAACCCTACACCAATCATAAGAGGTAGATATAATTATCTCATTTTCACAAATGGGGACACTGAATCTTAAAAGTTCAGTAACTTGCCTAAGGCCAAAAAGTTCTGGAAATTGGAGAAGATACATTCAAATTCTTCTGACTCTCAGACGCCAAAGAAAGTCTCATTTCCAAAGAGGCTTCTCTGCTCTAATCAATCTCTTAGAGTCCAATTTTGTTTGGTTGTTTAAAACCCAAGACAGGAAGTAATTATTTATGAGGTCCTCATCTGCTGGGCTGTGCCCGGCAGAGTAAAGGTGATCTGTTTCAGAGGGTGGCACAATAATAGATGAGAGGGGAGGAAAATTGGACATCACTCAATTATTCGAAGGGTGAATATGGAGAATGAAGCTCACCTCCAAAATCATTTAACCCTTTGTTCTTTTAAACCCCAATTCCCCCATATTAGTAAAGCAATAATCCTTCAGGTAGCCCTGCCTTAAAATCTGGCTCCATGACTGTGAGTTAGGTTCTGGAGAGAGGACTTAAATACAGATGGTCAGAAAAGCAGCAAACAAAGACCAGTATGTCCAAAACATCTTCATCCTTTAGGACTTTCCTTCACTTTGGCCTATATTTCACATCTTTTGAAATTTAAACATATTAAAGTATTGTGCATATTGAACTAGTTTATTTGGGGTGTGTCTTTTTTGAAGGTTTCTCTTGTTTTGGAATGATGCATTTGAAAAACATTTAACGAGGTAAGATTTATTGTTTAGGAGCCCAGGAGAAGCTGGTGTCACTGGGGAATACAATCCTATTCCCCAGTGAGTGCATTTCCAGCTTCTTTACCTTGAAAGAGAATTGCTTAAATACAGAGAGGTTTCATAAGACTCTGCACCTGCACGTGGCTTTTGGTCTGTGTTCAGACATGGTTTACTTCCTAATCTGAATCTATGCCTGAAGGGGTCCTCTATTGAATCCCCTCTCCCCACCTTGCTGCAAGGGTTCCACATTTAAGTAAAGCAAATTGTTTGCTTTGAACAGATGCCTAAAGGATACCTAATAACCAGGAGAGCATGCTATAAGGATGTGACAAAGGTGAAGGTCTAAATCAACTATTTCAGAAAATCCCAGCTACCCCTCTAGCTTGCTTGTGGAGTAGTCTACATAAGTGCCTTTCTGTTCCCAAGGGGATGAACAGTGTGGCTGGTGGCTGGTAAAGAGACCCTGGGTACAGTAATGTTGAGGATTTTAGAATTAACCTTAATGTCATTTGCAGTTGTTTGAAATGATAACTTCTTGTATTTTTGATCCCTTTCCTTTCTCTTAATATTATATATCTTCCCCCCTTACCATACTCAGTAATTTTTATGACTTAAATGGGATATTCCATGCTTCTCTTTTTATCTACAAGCCTTGAACACCTAGGAGAGATTACATAATGAGTTGAATAAACAAGCAGTGCATTGCAGGAATAAACCTCATTTGATAATTCAGTCTGATTTTTCTCTTTTAATACACTCCACAAATGAAGGAATTAACCAGTTCTTCATGTTTTCCAGTTTCCTAGGAATTCCAACGTGGATGTTAAGTGATTGAGCAGGTGGACAAATTGGATTGAAAGTTATCGCTGAGGTTCATATTGGTGTTGAGGGTACAAAATGGAGCAATACTGCTGTATTTATCTGTCCTTGGGTTTGTCCTTTTTAGACACCGTGCTTCTAGACCACAGGAAATGGGCTCTATTTAGTTAAACAGTTCTTAGCTGAAGCATATTTTTGTGATTGAACTGGCATGGCTTCTGACTGATAGTGCTATGCCAAATGCTACTGCAGACAAAGAGTGGTGATCTGGCTGCTCCCATAATCTCAGCGAATGCTGTGATGGATGCAGATCTGGAGTTGCTCTCTCCCTGTTTTGTTGCAGGGGTCAGGTGTGGGTATTGATGGAATACCTGCCCCAGATATGGATTTATTCATTGAAGAAATATGTGCCAAGTGCCTATTGTATGTCAAGCTTTGCGGTATGTTTCGGAGATTCATCAGTGAAGGAGACAGCAAGGGTCCTACCTCTAGGGTGTTTCTGTATGTTCACTGAATGAAGCAGTGACCATATTTCACACTCAATTGCTTTGCCTTCTCTATGTTCTTGGAAACTGAAAATGTCTGTGACCCAATGGAAGTGTATGGATCCCTTGGCCTAATTATGATTTGGCTTTTCCTTCTGAATTAGTTTGCCTGACTGCTATCACAAATACCAGAAACTGGTTTTGGCTTAAACAATGGGGATGGTTTCAGAAGCTAAAAGCTTCCTTCCTCTGAGGCTCAGTAGCATTCTGGTGCTGGCTTGCTGCAATTCCTCGGGTTACTTTGCTTGAATCTCTGCCCCATGTCAATGGCGAGGTCTTCTTTCTTTTCCAGGTTTCCACTGAATCTGGCTTCCCCCCGTGGCCTTCAGCAATCTGGATTAATGTCCATCCTTCTTCAGCCATATCTTTACTAAAAATAATACTCTTCAAAAGGTTCTATTTACAATGGATTCGTACCCACAAGTATGCAGATTAAGATTAATAACGTCGAGATCTGGGAAGATGACAGCATAGAGAGGAATGGAAGTTAGTCAATCCCCCTGGAACAACTAATAAACAACCAGAAACAACTAGTAAATAATCTGGAACAACTGCTGGGGGACAACCGTGACTGTCCACACATCATACACCAACCTGGATTGGGAGGAATGCCTGAGATCACAGCAAGAAATCTGCAAGTAAAACTGCGGACCCAAGCCAGGAGCTCCCTCCCCCCATGGCAGCCCAAACTGCAAAACCTCACTGTAGTAGAAAGCAGCACTCTCTGAGCAAGCAATATACCTCAGTCCAGCTCCAACTGGGGATTTAATTAACAAATGTGGACTGCTCAATACAAGGTACAAGTCCCCAACAAGCAGACAGAGGGTTTTAGTGATGACTGACCTTAAAGAGACAGAAGACTTCTCTGTCCTGAGAGGGGGAGTCCAGAGGACCAGGTGCTATCTCTGGCCAACAGGTGAAACTGGGGGTGGGTGGGTATGGACCGGCCCTAAAAGGGGGATTTCTGCCCCTTTTTCTATCTCTCAACCCAAGCAGCTCAGTGGACAAAGCCTCAGCCATTTTCAATTTACATCGCTCTGACTCAGACAACGGTGGAGACAGCAGAGTCAGAAAGACAAAGAACCTATTTAAATGCAGATGATAACTCCCAAGGGGGTGTGTCTTCCATAAGAGGAAGGAGGTGGTGCCCAGCTCTACTACTGGCCTTCCATTCAGAACCAGACCCCAGAGCCTGTGGGAAAACAGCCAAAACAGAAACTAAGTGGGCCACACCTCCTTACACCAGTCAGGAGCAACAGGCTGACAGGCACCACCTGCTGTGCAGGCTAGAAAAAGCACAGTGGCTTGAGGCCTCAGAGGGTGTGTCAGTCTTCTAAGACACACCCTCAGGGAAACCTGATACTGAATATTGTCCCTTTCTGAGACCTGAGCCCATTTTGGTCTGGGAAAACCTAAATGGGGTAACCAAGGAAACCAGATGCCTAGACAAAAGAAAACTACAACCCACACTAAGAAGAATGAAGTTATGGCCCAGTAAAAGGAACAAACTTACACTTCAACTGAGATACACAAATTGAAACAACTAATACTAAATAAATTCAAAAAGTTTAGGGAAGATATGGCAAAAGAGAAGAAGCGTATAATGACAACACTGGGCGAACATAAGGTAGAAATCGAAAGTTCAAAAAACAACTGGCAGACCCTATGGAAATGAAAGGCACAACACAAGAGATGAAAGACACAATGGAGACATACAACAGCAGATCTCAAGAGGCAGAAGAAAATACTCAGTAACTGGAGCACAAGACACCTGAAGTCCTACACACAAAGGACAGACAGGGAAAAGAATGGAAAAATATGAGCAACATCTCAGGGAACTGAATGACAACATGAGACACATGAATGTATGTGTCATAGGTGTCCCAGAAGGAGAAGAGAAGGGAAAAGGGGGAGAAGTAATAATAGAGGAAATAATCAATTAAAATTTCCCATCTCTTATGGAAGACATAAAATTACAGATCCAAGGAGCACAGCATACCCCAAACAGAATAGATCTGAATAGGCCTATGCCAAGACTCTTAATAATCAGATTATCAAACATCAAAGACAAAGAGAGAATTCTAAAAGCAGCAAGAGAAAAGTGATCCATCATATACAAAGGAAGCTTCATAAGACTATGAGTGGATTTCTCAATAGAAACCATGGAGGCAAGAAGAAAGTGGGGTGATTTATTTAAGATACTGAAAGAGAAAAACTGCCAACCAAAAATCCTATATCTGGCAAAACTGTCCTTCAAATATGAGGGAAAGCTTAAAATATTCTTTGACAATGAGAGAGTTTGTGAACAAGATACCTGCTATACAGGAAATAATAAAGGGAGCACTACAGACAGATAGGAAAAGACAGGAAAGAGAGGTCTGGAACACAATTTTGGGTGATGGTAGCACAGCACTGTAAGTACACTGAACAAAGATGACTTGTGTGTATGGTTGAAAGAGGAAGGTTAGGAGCATGTGGGACACCAGAAGGAAAGAGGAATGATAAAGACTGGGACTATATAACTCAGTGAAACCTAGAGGGCTCAACAATTGTGATAAAATGTACAAATATGTTTTTGCATGAGGGAGAACAAATGAATGTCAACCCTGCAAGGTGTTAAAAACAGAGTGGTATGGTGGCAAAAATACTATCAATGTAAACCAGAGACTATAATTAACAGAAACATTGTATTATGCTTCCTTTAATGTAACAAAGGCAATATACCAAAGCTAAATTCACGTAAGAGGGGGACATAAGGGAGGGGTATGGGACTCTTGGCATTGGTGATGTTGTCTGACTCAAAAAAATAAAGAACTTAGTCTAAAACTGGAAGATATTACAAAAGGATAAAATACAAATGAAAAAAGGATAAAATACAAATGAAAAAAGGAAACCAACACCAAAGGTAGAGATTATATCTATATACCTATCATTTATGTTATCTATCTCTATCTATATAGAGTCAATGGAAGTCAGGACATCTGAGACCTCATTTTGACCCAGTACTCATTAGCTTTTGGAAAACTAGTGTCCATTCTAGCTCTACATTTCAGTATCCAGATCATAGATCTTATTTCTTGGTCTCTTTAGAACAGATACAACAGTGAGGAAGTGAAGATGTAGTTCTTAGATGCCTATATTAAATTATTAAGGAAACAAAGGAATATTCACTTTAGTGCACAAAGGTTGTCAGATCAAGATATGGCCAATAAAGTAGTCTGACTTACTGCAGAAAAATTAATAGATCACAAATGTCAATTTATGGGGATACTATGTAGATATTTAATCTGAGTAAGTGCTGTAGGACAAAGACGACTGTTCTAGTTTGCTAATGCTGCAGAATGCAAAACACCAGAGATAGATAGGCTTTTATAAAATGGGGGTTTATTTCACTACACAGTTACAGTCTTAAGGCCACAAAGCGTCCAAGGTAACACCTCAGCAATCGGGTACCTTCACCGGAGGATGGCCAATGGCATCCGGAAAACCTCTGTTAGCTGGGAAGGCAGCTGGCGTCTGCTCCAAAGCTCTGGCCTCAAAACGGCTTTCTCCCAGGACGTTCCTCTCTAGCAAGCTTGCTCCTCTTCAAAACATCACTCCCAGCTGCACTCCGTTTTTCCTCCCCTCCGAGTCAGCTCATTTATATAGCTCCACTGATCAAGGCCCACCCTGAATGGGCGGGGCCATGCCTCCATGGGAACATCTCATCAGAATCATTACGCACAGCTGGGTGGGGCACATTCCAAGCAAATCCAACCAGCACCAAAACATCTTTCTCCCAAGACCACAAAGATAATGGCATTTGGGGGACACAATACATTCAAACCGGCATAACGACCTAGCTACAGAGAATGCAAACAATGCCAATCTCAGGACCACACACAATCAAAACTGGGCTGACCAGGTGTTTTGAGGTCCATAAAGGGTATCATAAAAATATAAAAATGGGGTCTGCTGGTCTAGACTTTTATTTATTTCTTTGGAGAAATCATAGGTTAGGCATCTACTATCTTGCTTGAATAAAACAGTGCCTCCCTTACCTTCCACATCATCGTGTGCATATAAAATGATAACAGTTGTATGGTGCCTGGGGGTAGGCAGAAGAGGCTAATGATGGTCAGAGGAGACTGGAGGCCTCAGGCACCCTGAGGTGGCAGGAACCAACAACTCACCTAAGGTACAGCTGTGTGCTTTGACATACTAGCTGAGAAACTCTTGGTTTTAAAAAAATATACGTGACCTATATGTTTCCATTAATTTTTTTTTTAATGTCTTCTCAGAAGCCCCCTTTAAAAATTCTGGCTTTGGGCTAAATGCATATAAGAAGGGGACATAAAGGAGGGGTATGGGACTCTTGGCATTGGTGATGTATGACTCTTTTATTGTACTTGAGTTTAATTCTATATTTCCTTTTGTTGCTTTTTAGCTGTCATTTTTTTTCTTTTTCTTTTGTCTCTCTACCTTCGTTGACTCTTCCTCCTTCTTTGTGGAAGAAATGGAGATGTCCTTATATAGATAATGGTGGTGGTAGTGAATACATAAATCCATGACTATACAGGGAATCATCGATTGTTTACTTAGGACGGAATGTATGGTGTGTGAACAAAACCATCTTAAAAAACAAAAACAAACAAACAAAAAAACGAGTTGATGAAGAAACCTGGAGGGCACTATATTAAGCGAAATAAGACACATAAGGACAAATATTGCAGGGTCTCACTGATATGAACTAATTATAATATGTAAACTCATAGACATGAAATATAGGTTACCAAGATATAGAATGAAGGTAAAGAATGGGGAGCGGTTGCTTATTATGAGCAGAATGTTCAACTAGGGTGAATTTAAGTGTTTGGAAATGGACAGAGGTGATGGTAGTACATTATTGTGAGAATAACTAACAGTGCTGAATGGTGTGTGAATGTGGTAGAAAGGGGAAGTTTAGAGTCACATATGTCACCATAAGGAAAGTTGGAGGTTAAAACATGGAAATGTATAACACAGTGAATCTTGTGGTGGATAATGTCCATGATTAACCATACAAATATTAGAAATCTCTTTCATGAACTAGAACAAATGTATGACACTATAACTACAAGTTAATAATAGAGGGGTATACAGGGAAAAAATATACCTATTGCAATCTATGTACAGTTAGTAGTATTTTAACATTCTTTCATCAATAGTAACAAATGTACTATACCAATATTATGAGTCAATAATGGAGGCAGGAGGTTGGGAGTATGGGAGGAATTTAGTTTTCTATTTTGTTTTTATTTCTTTTCTGGAGTAATGAAATTGTGCTAAAAATTGAAAAAACAATTAATTGTGGTAACGGTAAAATGGTACCATGGGCATCTAATTGTGCACTTTGGATGACTGTATGGTATGTGAACAATCTCAATAAAATTGAACTAAAAAAAAATTCTGGCTCTGGGCCTACATCAGTTGGCAGTATTATGTAGTCCCTAAAACCTAGTTTAATAGGGCTGTTAGCACTTTTTGCAAGCTTGAAAAGAAAAATCCTTCAATTTAAACTAGTTCTATAAAATAATCAATTTTATAACTTCTATTTAATATAAAGGAAATTTTTCCTTTGCATCTGCAGCCACATTCATACAATGCCAGAAGTGGAGGACTGCCTTCTATTAACCACCTACATTTGTTGAATTTGAGGGGAGCCTTAAGGTATATTACAGCACTTACTTATTTCAGGGGGTCCTTTGGACGTTCAACAAAAGCTGTCATATCTTGGTCTCTAAGAGGTCAAACCCTGTTGGTTCCAGGGTGCCAGGGAGTTACATTTGAAATCAGCATTTATTTTCTTGTTCTGAGTCTACTAATTAAATTTAGTGCCTATAATAATTATATTCTAATGGGAAAATACAGAGAGGAAATCCAAAGGAACATAGGGAAAAAGGTTAAAGCATTAACTTGACTTAAAAAGATATGCTTTTCATTGAACATCTACAAGCCATTTTCTTTCACTTATTTTTCCTCAAGTAAGGTGACTCCCAAAGTTGGCTATTCTCATGGTTTCAACCCAGTTAATTTTGAAAAAAGTCATATGCTCTTTGAGGTTTCCTCTGAATATACTGGTGATTTCTGCATTCCTCTTCTCCTTCCTACTGCCTTCCCATATCTTAAAATTATTCCTGTCTTAAGTCAATTTATGGTTTCCACGTGACTTAATGGGGGGTATGCTAGCAAAGTTTCCAGGGGTATTTGCATTTAATTGCATAATATACATATATAACCTAAAATTTCCCATGTTAACCATTTTTAAATGTACAATTCTGTGGCATTACTTTTATAATGTTGTGCTACCATCACCAACTTCTATTACTAAAACTTTTTCATCACCCAAAACAGAAAGTCTCTATCCTTTAAGCAACCAGCTGCTTTTGATTTACACAGAATCACTTTCTCCACGGTCTTGCTTGAAAATGGCCTCGTCAATGCAGGATAGCACAGGCTATCTGAACACAAAGATATATATTTCCTCATGGGAAATATATTGATTTAAATTTCCCCCTGCCCTTCCTGGATTTATAATATTTACTAAGGAGGTTATGCATTTGAGTTGCTCACTTGTCGCTCTACCATTTGACTTATTTTTATCTGGTTCTAAGCAATAAAAGATGACTAAAAAGATGGGAAAGATTCATTTTCTAGGTGCCACAAGGGAATATAAGAACAAAATTTTCTTCTATTTCACCAAAGATGAAGCTTTAAAGGTAGTTTTCCCACTTCATCATTCAATTCTGAATGATAAGCTTCAGAAAACATCAGTTGTTCAGCATTTATATTTAATCAATTCACAAAGTTTTCACCTACTCCTCTTGCAAAAACAAACAAATCAATCTCATTGGATAATGTATTTGATGTATATGGACAGCAATAGTTTAAAAAAATTGAATACAAATGTTTTGGCTTATAATTTCAGTTTAGTATAAGGGCAAACTGGTTGTGACTTCTGTCACTCCATTCATTTCCACAATTGCTGTGACTGATTTTGCTGGCCAGATGGGGAATCTCCACCAAAGCATGTGTCTCAGACCCAAAGCTGCTTGTTCAGTTGAACAGGATGTCCTTTTAAGAGATAGGAAGGGTATATGACTACCTATATTTTTTCAAATTAAAATCTTTTCTCATCAATTACTTTATAACCCCTCATTTTCTTTCAGCTGCTCAATCTATGCAATGGAGGTTTCCAAACTGGAATCTATGACCCTTACATTGTCCATGAATGGATTTTTGGGGGTCCATAGTTCCTTGAAACAGTGTGCAAAATTTGGGGTGAATGTACAGATGTTTATCATTCTGAGGGAGGGCTCCTTAGTGCTCATCAGATTCTTAAAATATTATTTGAACCCAAATATTAAAACCATTGTGAAGGATTAATGTTAAGTCCTATGACTAGAAATCCTATGACTGGCATTTCATTGACAGTTGAACGGCAAAGTATTAATTTCCTATACATGATTTGCATGTATGTTTCTTGTATAACTTTCCTCTAGTATTTCTACTGAAAAACACTTTGAGACTCTGAAGGATTTTTTTCAGCAGAAACCCCTGTCATCATTGCCACCAGAATGGATCCTTGTGCACAATCACACGATCTGGACACTGGGAGCTGAGAGTCATAGTCACCCAACCTTCCATGTCTCTAAAAATCCTGAGAAATATACTGTTGAATTAAATCTAATCATGAAGATTATACAAGTCTCAACTCTAAGTTTTTTTTATTTTCAAAAGGAAAATGCTCCAGTCTTTTTTAATTGCTAAAAATACCTGATGCAAAAATAAACTGAATATATATTAGCATTCCACACTGACACTTACATAAAAAACAGAAAAATACAATTTAAAAAAACCTGAAACAAACCAAAAAATGTAAAACGATGAGCATCTTACATAATGAAATATGCACCTCAGTATTAATAGCTGAATAAAGAATTAAATGCTTTAATTAAAAAAAAAACTGACAGCATTTTGAGTGAAGCACACCAGAAAAGACAAGCATTATAATGCCCCACCAACATGGACAAACTACAATGTGTAAACTCTGAGAATTCAATCTTAGAGCACAGCTTATCAGGGGAACGCTTATTGTAATGGTCTCTAGATTGTAAGCTCTTACAGCAGTCACATCTATTCCTGAATTGTAATGGTTATCTCCAAATTCTGAGATGCTGAACTCTGTGTATAACCTGGTCAGTCTCTGGAACTTTGGGTATCTGTGTGACACCTGAAACTCAAGAGCTAGAGCTCAGCAGCTATGAATGTCAGTATTAGTGCATACAGCAAAAAAGCTGAAAAACAGTTCAGACTTCAGTTAGTGATATGAATAAAGCAGATCTGGTTAGGACTAAGGCAAATCAGGCCAAGGGTAAAGGACAATATTGACTGTGTTTTAAAACCTCAACTTTTGTGTGAGACCAAGGGAAGAGATGTTTATTTGGTGCAGGATATATATCTTCTACACCACACTAAATAATTTAACTTGTATGGTCAGTTTATTCAAACACCATAATTACATGGAACTTTGAATAGGAAGTGAGATCTGATAGGTTTGTACAGGTTAGTGTGAAATAGTGATACATCCCAAAGTAATTTGGGCAGAGAATAAAAATACATATGCAGGGCCCCCCTGAGGAGCTGGGGGAAAATGCAGAAGTGTTGGACTTCCTCATCTGGATTGTTGCTGACAGTCTCACAAACATTGAGAACTGACAATTTGGTACGCCGAACTCTTGATCTTGGGGCTTGCCCTTATGAAGCTCATTACTGCAAAGGAGAGGCTAAACCTGCTTATAATTGTGCCTAAGAATCTCCCCCTGTGTGCCTCTTTGTTGCTCAGATGTGGCCGTCTCTCTCTCTAACTAAGCCAACTTGGTAGGTGAACTCAATGCCCTCCCCCTACATGGGACCTGACTCCCAGGGGTGTAAATCTCCCTGGCAACGCAGGATATGACTCCTGGGAATGAGTCTGGAACTGGCATTGTGGGATTGAGAAAACCTTCTTGACCAAAAGGGGGAAGCAAAATGAAACAAAATAAAGTTTCAGTGGCTGAGAGATTTCAAATGGAGTTGAGAGGTCACTCTGGTGGGTATTCTGATGTACTATATAGATAACCCTTTTTAGGTTTTTGTGTATTGGAATAGCTAGAAGGAAATACCTGAAACTGTCAAATTGCAACCCTGTAGCCTTGATTCTCAAAGACGATATATAACTATGTAGCTTACATGGTGTGATGGTGTGATTGTGAAAACCTTGTGGCTCACACTGCCTTTAGTGTATGGATGGATGAGTAGAAAAATGGGGACAAAAACTAAATGAAAAATAGGGTGGGATGGGGAAGGTGGAATGATTGTTCTTTCTTTAGTTTTTTTTATTCTTATTTTTATTCTTTTTGGTGTAAGGAAAGTATTCAAAAGTTGATTGGGGTGATGCAGGCACAACTATATGATGGTACTGTGAACACTTGGTTGTACACCATGGATGATGGTATGGTATGTGAATATATCTCAACAAAACTGAATTAGAAAAACACGCAGAAGTAGAATCTGAAGACGTACAATTATTTAAAATGTAGAAATTCTATTTAATAAAAAGATGAAGATCATAATGTCTTTTCACCTCTGAAGAGCTGGAGTCAATGCCCATAAATCTGGTATTGCCAAGAATTACTGGAAAACAAGACGGCTGCTTTGTCAACTGGTGTTGCTTGGACAAATCTGGCTCTCGGAATGACACTCTGTCTTCACATGGTGTAGAGGTGATCCCTCTAGATCAGAGCTGAGGCTCATTTGTAGTGACATGTGTGAAGAGCTGCATAAGTTCTGACTACCTGCATAGATGGCTGGAGAACTGGATGACCTCGGCACATCAGGAAAGGACTTCAGAGTGACCACAAAATCCACATTCAATGATGAATGCTGACACCATTGTTCCACAGGGTATTATTATATTAAAAGGTACCATAAACTTAGTGGTTTAAAACAATTTTATTTTGCTCATGGATTCTGTGTATCAGAAATTGGGGAAGGATTTGTCCAGGTAATTCTCACCTGGTGTCTCATGTAGTTGTGGTCAGGTGCTAGATTGGGCTTTAGTATCTGAAGGCTCAACTGGGCTAGAGTCATCCCAAGATGTCTCTCTCACACTGGTAATTGAGACAATTGGTTGGAGCTCGACTGAGGCTGTCATCCCAAGTGCAGATACTTGGCCTCTCCATGTGGAATGACTTCCTCATGGTACGGAACCTCAAGGAAGTTGGAACTATTTACCCGGTGGCTCAGGGCTTCAAGCACTAGTGGAGACTGCTTTGCCTTTTATGACCTAGGCTTGGAAGTTACACAGTATCACTTTTTCTGTATTTTGTTGGTTATGAGTAAGTCACTAAGGTCAATTCAGATTCAAGGAGAGGGTACAAAGGCCCCACTTCTTAGTGAGTATCAAAGAATTTGCAGACATTTAAAACTACCACAGCCAGCCCTAATGACAGCTCTATTGGGTTCCTATCCCTTGCTTCTTTGAAACAGAGTCCTGTGTTTTCTTGTATTTTTTAAAAACTCGTTTCCAACGTTGTCAATAAGAGATCCACACTGGTTAGCAAGTACTACCAGCCTTAGGGGAACAGAGGTCTACTGGTAGCTCTACTATTGTCACACAGCTACTTATATGCTCTTACAATTTGTCAGTAATCCTGGCTTTACAAATGGCATTTGTGGATCTGGTCAGAGTGGTAATTCTCTGGGGGACAATTCCTTTCTAATATATTGGTATTCACACTAGTCTCTACATGCACCTTCTTACTCTCCTTCTTTCCAAAGATAATTCCAGCTTGCCTTCCTTTGCACAAGCAGCCAGATGTTGTCTATGTTGAGCAGTGGTCTGGCAAACTGGATTTCAGAGGAGATCCACTGCTATTCAGTCACTGGGGGGAAACTGAAAACTGAAGCACAAGGTGACTGATGAGAAAGGGCAAAAGGTTGGAAAAAGTAACTGATGGGAGACCAGGTGGAATAAATATGGGTGTAAGTGAGGAGAAAGGATAGGAAATTACTTAGGACAGATAGCTTGGACCTTATGTTTCTACATCCTACTTTTGTAGATATAATGCTTATGTATTTTATGACTATCCAGTCACCCAAAGTGACATCAAAACTCCTAGGACCAGCTACTGTGACACATAAGGCATGAAATCAGTAGGAATGGTACTCTTTGATAATGTCACTCTCCGATAATGTCACATATATTCCCCAGCAAGTCCATTCAATGCATACAATTATTAATGCTAGCATTTGCTGAAGTGGAGAGAAAATTATTCAAAATAAATGACAAGAATCAAATAGGGAGAAGTTTGATTCTCTAATTAACTAAAAGTAGAGTGAAACAGTAATCATATTCCTTCTCATATTTATGTCTTATCTGTTAAGATCTAAGACATTATTAACAGCACTTTCTTAAGTGGTAGACTTAAGAAATTAATACTAATAAAGTCCAAATTTGATCATCCCTGAGTCTTTCTTCACTTTACAAAAATTTCTCAACCGTCTCAATGGCTTACCACACGGCTGCCATGCTTGGCAAGTCTTCAGACTGGTTGACTGAATTCCTTTATTGTCCAACAACACTCAGCCTTTGGCTGAACTCACCCTGATTGAGAATGGTTATTTCTATGGACCCTCAACCAATGTTTCTTATTCCTCATAACAAATTAAATAAGTGTGTTTTTTTCTCAAATGTTCTCCAAATGTCCTGAGAATTGCAACTGCTACTTTTGAATCCTATGGAGTACCACAAATTCTCCTGATAGCAAACCTTGTTAGAGATCTAGCAAGTTCCTGCTCATAGATAGACTGGTAAGAAACAACATACGAACCTATGAAAGCTATGCTAAAGGGAGTGAGGAATGGAGAGAGTGGGAGCTGGCTGAAAGACTGAGTGCGCAGGCAGGACTGGAGACAGATGGCAAAGAATTCTGGGCACAGAATTCATATGGAATACAATGTTCGAAGGCCAATTACAGCAGACTACAGAGGTTGGCATTTGAGGGTTTGATGAAACATTATAGGGAAGAATGGTGGGGAGAGTTAGGGGTCTCAGTTTCAGTTATTCAGAAATAAATTGTTGCTCCACTGTTTTCTACTTTGTTATATATACCTGATTATATATATATCTGATTTTTGGTCTCATTTTATAGAAGATAAAATATTTTTCACCTGCTTTCACCACTGCTATTCATTAGTGTACAAAGAAGTTCTTGCCAGAGAACTTAGGTAAGAAATAAAAGTATGCACATTGGAAAGAATGAAGTGAAACTATCTCTTTTTGCAGACATTATCTCATATATAGAAAATCCAAAGGAATCCAAGGAAAACTACTAAAAAATTAATTCAGCTAAGTGTCACAGTGTAAGATCAACATGCAAAAATCAACTGTATTCTTATACACTAGCAATGAACAATAAGATGAGGAAATTAAGAAAACAATTCCATTTACAATAGCATCTAAAAGAATATAATATCTAGGAATAAGTTTAACTAAGGATAAAAAAGACTTGTATACTGAAAATTATGAAACACTGCTGAAAGAAATTAAAGAAGATCTAAATAAATGGCAAGACATCCTATGTCCATGGTTTGGAAGAGTTAACTTTCTTACTCAAAGTGATATACAAATTGAATGAAATTCCAGCAGCACCCCACCCCCATCTTCTTTATTTCTTTTTTTGGCAGAAATGGGAAACCTGATCTCAAATTAATAGGGAACTGAAAGAGGCCCCAAACAACCAAAACCATCTTGAAAAAGAAAATCAAATCTGGAGGACTCATTCTTCCCAATTTCAAATTTTATTACAAAAGGGACTCTGATCAAAATAGGTGGTACAGGCACAAAGACAGACAAATAGATCAGCGGAACAGAATTGAAAGTCCAGAAATAGACCCCACACATCTATGGCCAATTGAATTTCATCAAGGGTGCTAAGTTCATACAGTGGGGAAAGAATAGTCTCTTCAACAAATGCTGCTGGGAAAACTGGATGTGCACATGCAGAAAGAAGTCAGACCCCACCTCACACGATAAACAAAAATCAACAAAACTGATCAAGGAATCAAATACAAAAGCTAAAACTATAAAACTCTTAGAAAACAACATGAGGGCAAATCTTCTTGACTTGGGATTTGACAATGGATTCAAAAGCACAAGAAACAAAAGAAACAAATTTTATTTCATCAAAATTAAAAACTTTTGTGCATTGAGTGAAAGTAACAAGAAAGTGAAAAGACAACCTATAGAATGGAGAAAATAATTGCAAACCATATATCAGATAAGGGTTTAATATCCAGAATAGATGAAGAACTTTTACAATGCTGTAATAAAAAGACAAACAACCCAGTTAAAAAATGGGCAAAGAACTTGAATAGACATTTCTCCAAAAAGGATATACAAATGGCCAGAAAGCATATGAAAAGATGCACAACAGCATTAGCCATCAGGGAAATGCAAATCAAAACCACGAGATACTGTTTCATATCCACTAGAATGGCTGCTATTAAAAAAAAAGAAGGAGGAAAAGAATAAATGTTGGAAAAGATGCAGAGAAACTGGAACTCCAGTGCATTGTTGATGGGAATGTAAAATGGTACAACCACTGTGGAAAGCAATATGGTGGTTGTTCAAAAAGTTAAATATACAATTACTATATGATCTGGCAAGCCCTCTTCTAGGTATGTACCCAAAGAGAGTGAAAACAGCGTTTGCAAACAGATAATTGTACCAATGTTTACAGAAGTATTATTCATAATAGTCAAAAGCTGGAAACAACCCAAGTGTCCATAAACATTCAAAATGTGGTACATACATACAATGCAGCATTATTTGGCCATAAGAAAAAAAGGAAGTTGGAATTTATGAGACATGCTGCAACATGGAAGAACCTTGAAAACATTATGCTCAGTGAATAAGCAAGACACAAAAGAGCAAAAATCATATGATATCACTTATAGGATATGACCAGAAACAGCAAATTTGCAGATAGAAAGCAGATTAGAGGTTACTGAGGGAGGGGGAATAAAGGAAGGCAAAATGGGGTGTTTGTAAAAAAAAAATACATATATATATATACATATATATATATATTTTTTTTCAAAATTAAAGTTCCTAACTTTAGTCCATTCCAGTAGGTATGAATCCATTGTAAATAGGACCTTTAAAAGATGCTATTTTAATTAAGGCATAGTATAACTGAATGAGATTGGGCCTTAATCCTTTACTGGAGGTTTTATGAAGAAAAAGCCACATGGAGCAGTAGTGGGAAGTCACTGGAACTGGAAGAGAAAGGAGAAGACATTGCCACATGCTGGAAAGCCAAGGAACCCAGCTAGAACACTTCCAATGTGGGGAAGCAAGCCTGTTAAGCCAGCCCACTGTGTGGTATGTGTCACAGAAGCCGGGAAACTAAGATGTATCATGAAGAGGTGAGCTGGGTCGGCAGATAGAGATGTTTACAGTCTGGGAGTCATATGGATTCCTTTCTCCAAGCTGCCTCTTTCCCATCAGCATCTTTGCTCCCAACCTCTAAAGTAGACCTAAGCCTTAAACCCTCCACCACAGCCACCAAGTTTAAAATGTAAACCTCTGCACTATGGCCCCTTGCAAGGACTAGGAACAGGTGCGGGAGGAAGATTTCCAGACTAAAGGCAGCACCTGGGAACAGGCTTCTTTGCCCCAGCTGATCGGTCTACACTGAGCCCTCCACAGAGCACTGATCCAGACTCCACCACGACTCAGGTAGGAAGGCCTGGCCTCCCACACAGGTGTGAGGTGATGCACTCAGCTTCCTTAAGTTCTACGGGTCACTATATTTCCTTATACCTAAAGAATGCTATCACTAAAATTACCAAACTATTTCACTAAAAAAAGTTGGATTTTTCAGACTTAGTCCTTGGTCTGTGCATCTAAATCTAGATTCTAGTATTGAATGTTCTCCAAAAATATTCTTATTGGTAGGATTTTCACACATGTATATATAATTAATTTTTTTTCTCATGACCCAGCACACCTCGTAGCTCTTTTCAGACCTTATTTGTCCCTAGTATTTGTATGGTACTAGTATGGTATTCCTACTAATCATAATCCCTAGTATGCAATAGGTAGATTTTTCCCATATACCCTTCTGTTTTCAACTCTCTGTGCTAGTGTCATACCTTAGAAGTACATCATGCAAGCACCTATCTATATTTGTAGGGCTGATCTGTGGGAAACATGCCTTTAAACAGCCCCTTTCAATCCTATTCACCTTCAATATATCTCTGATACTTATAATCCCATTAACAAACAATTTTTAAATATAACAAATATAGAGCTTATATTTAGAAATCTCTATTTTGAAGGAGTTGAGCAGTGATTTATTTAAAATTATTTTTCCTTTTCTTTTTCTTGGTAGCCCTATGAACCAGTTTACATAGATTTTATGGAGAATCCATACCCTGCAAACCAAACCTGTGAATTACTCTTGAATGAATAAAAGAATACTCATAGCTGGGTATTTTTCTTAAGCAAAGCAAAAAGGAATCACAAGAGAGAAATGTACCTTTTATTTAAAGAAATTTGTGCAAAACTAATTTATAAGTGGTAGACAATGATAAATTTAACACTACTTGTCTCTAGGGAATATGATTTCGAATTGTGTTGCCTTTCCAAGCATACCAGATGAATGTTCATCAGAGAAAAAAAAGATACAATATTTCACATAAGATGTGGTCCATATTGGCTACATACGGTTTTGGACTTGTATGGACATAGGGAAGGAAAGATGTGTTAAAAAGTATTTAACTCTCTATTTGGGCCTGTGGAACTACATGGAAACGCAAGACAAAAATGCTTTTATTAGGTCTAATTTTTAACAACCAAACAAGAATGAGACAAATGTGGAAACAAGATTTGAGGCTGTTTGAAAAAAAAACATGCCTTGTTTCAGGATCAGTTTACTGTGTTTCCAGTGGGTCTGAAATTTATGAACGTGCAAACTGGTTTACTTTTGTGTAGCCTGGATCACATAGTTCCTTTTATTTTCCTCTGTAACTTCCTTTTAACATTTATGATTTTCCTGCCTTCGGGGCCCCCAAATTGGGTTATAAAATTGGAATGTAACTGTTGATTTTAGTTCGATGTCTCTGTGAAATGCATTCTGCTATCCATACAATATTTCTCATTTCTTGCTCCTTCAGCTTTACGTATGCATAAAACACACCATAGTGGAATTGTCTGTTGAATGCCAGCACATTCATTTGTACCTGAGGGAGGAAAAAAAGGAACATGCTACATTTACGAAATAATATTAAGCTACGATTGGCACCCAATCTGTGCAATGCTCATTTATATTTAAATAGACAATGTCCAAGTTGGACCAGATAGAAGAAAACTGTGGCAACCTGGTAAGTACTAATGGGATAGTGTCAATCTGCAGGTAGATGTAGAGAGTTTGTAGAACCTTGACGATATCATGCTGAGTGAAATAAGTCAGGCACAAAAGGGCAAAATTGTATGATTCCACTCATATGAAATGCCTAAAATATGCAAGTTCATAGAGACAAAGTAGCTTACAGGCTACCAGAGGCAGAGTGGGTGGGTGGGGAAAGGGAAGCTAATACTTAATGGGTAGAGAGTTTCTCTTGGGGTGGATGAAGAAGTTTTGGTAATGATGGTAGTGATAGAAGAATAATATTAATACTGAATTGTACTCATGAAAGTGGTTAAATGGGAAATTTTGTGGTGTTACCATAATGAAAAGAGATAAAGAAGTGACATTTTAAGAAAGAAAGTTTGTAGACTCACAAGACAGACTCCAAATCTCAGCAGTACCACTGGCACAGATTGCTAGGAGAACTTTGGGGTGGAGCAGGGGAGCAGCATGTGTGTGCACCTTTGCAGTAATATTTATTCGGCTTCTTGCCAGTGGGCTCATCTAATTTAGGTAAAATATTTCTCCTTGGCCGTGACTTTGCAATTAAAAAAAGGTTTTTAAGCTGTTTAACTCCCTCTAGGACAATGACCCAGGCCCCTGGAATTCAGGCTGAGTGATATTCTAAGCTTTCTTGGGATGCTCTGCAGCAACTTTACATAGTGAATTATTATTATTTTTTTCTGTACAAGGTAGGTGAGCAATAGAAAATGTTCAAATAGTGTGTATTTAACTGGGGTAAAGTCTGAAATTGAACAACGCCTTTCTTCTTTTCCATTTTGACAGTGATGATGGAAAAAGGATGAGAGGTACTGAGTCCTCATGCACCTTGGAAAAGTAAAGCAGTCAGCCAAGTAATCATGAAGTGGGGGCTCCTGCTCTCAGAAAAAGACTCATTCTTCCTGCCGAGAATAACTCCCTTAACAGCCTCCTTTGCAGCAATAGTGCAACAAGGTGGAAACAGCCCCAACACATTGGGTAACTTTCACTGATTTTACTTCTTCCTAGGGCAGAGACTAAAGAGCTGCTGGAAAATGTCTAAAGAGCAGACCTTAGGGGAAAGTTTCCATTGCAGCCAGCCTAACCCTAAGGCTTGGGTATATTTCAGGGTTCTCTGTTATTTCCAGTCAGACTGAGACAGAAGGGCCAATGGTTTCAGAGAAATGAATAGAATACTTGAGAAAATTTCTCTAGATTTGAGGGGCCTTTCCTGGTACCAAGAGATATGCATTTGTGTTGAACTGTACCGTGAGTGGCCCAGGAACTGACTGTAAGTGGGTTAAGCATTCTTCAGGGAAACAATAATCTAGATCCCCTAGAAATAATCTTAAGGATTATAATTGTGCACATGAGTAAGAATTATAACCGTAAATCAGTCTTTTTTTGAAGAAGGGATGGAGGAGAAACACGTAAGAGAGTATATACCATGGGGATAGTCCATTGATCCTGAGGACGCCCAACTTTGCTTCTCTGTGTGAATTAATGATGTATTCACTGCATTCCTTCCAGAGACCCCTTGGGTGCCCATCTGGTTGGATATGGCAATTCCACATGCCGCCATCACTCATGAGCCACAGGCCCTGGTTCTGCAAGGAGGAGATACTAACTCACTATGGACTGTGTCCTATCAAACTATGAATGTGCCTAATCAATTGGTTCACGAAAGTGTAAAAACAAAACAAATCCTTTAAAATCTCCAGTAAGAGAAAAAGAGTGTATAAGCTAATATCATTTCTACTTATATCATACCTCATGCTCATAAAACACATCCTCCAACGTCTTTCCCCCATTGCCGTCACCTATGGCTTCGAACAAAGGCTTGTATTCCTTAAAAACAAAGAGTGTATTTTAAAAGAAGCTTCCATTTCATAAACGTATAGAATATATTTTCCTAGCAATAAGAGATTTTGCGTTTATTTAAAAATCTATACTGGAAGGCCTGAATGTTTTTTGTAGGATCTTTGGCCTCTGAGGAAATTAAAAAAAAAAAAAAAAAAAAAAAAAATCCAAATAAGAGAATGTGGATGAAATTCTAGCCTTTGGCAAGAGGCAAAAGAAATTATACTCTCAGTGTAAACTGTTTGAGCTAACTTCCACATTCAGGTTCTTAAGTCTGGGGAAGGACATAATAAAGATGCAGTGAATGCTTGTGGTTTGATTAGTATGAGACTTTAGAGATGACATGCAATTTCAAGTATGGAAGGGGTGGAAACTGGGGAGAGGCTCAAAGTTTAATATTATGCTAAAGAGCCTCATGTAATACATATGAGATGCTACAAAGGTTTATGCATAGTTTGCTGCCTTTTATCTTTCCTGGAGGGCTTAAGAAATACACAGGAAAAGATAAGAGGATGTTATTCTAGTCTTGGAAAAGTTACCTGGAGGGTTTGTATGTGTCTGTTTGCACAGCAGAGGAAATGGAATGGCGGGGGTGGGTGGGTGGGGGTGGAGGGGTGGGGTGGTGGAGAAGGACCCTGTATAACCTTGAGCTGAGATGCCTTAGGCTCTTCAAGAGTAGCTAGAAGCAGGAGTTGAGGGAAGAGATAAATAGCCCCCTTTCCTTTTCCTATTTCTGGCCACTCAGCAAAGGGAAGGACATATGCTGATGCATCTATCTTCTCCCTTGTAGTCCACAGACACTCTTGTACCTAACCTTGTTTACTCAATGGGCACTGGAAAGGACTACTGGGTCAGACTATTTTATATAACTTTGGCATGGGCTCATATTTCCACAACACTGCAGCAATCTCTTGGGGAACTTGCTTTATCAAGCACTTCAAAAGAAGTGCTCAAATGACCATTCCTTGGAGATTTAAACAAGTACTTGCTTGGCAGGAACCTTAACACACCGGATTGGGCTTGAAACTGTAAGTATTTCTTTGGGAGAGGCAGTTACAGCAAGGGACATTGCTTGCTACCTTAAAAACATTGATAACTGCTTTAGATAAGAAGTGTAAATATGATGGGTGAGCTTCTAAAGTACACATGATGAAATAACGCCTGCCATTGGAGGATCATCCGACCTCCAGGGAACCCAGTATAATCACGTACTCCGTAATGATCCGCTACACTCTTCATCTGTTCAAAGTCATCTGCTTTGCCCAAAAGGCGCAACCCCTCAGGATGGAGCTTGCCACAGGTTGGGTAGAGGGCCTCCCGGTCATCTTTGCTCAGTTCAGTGCCAAAGGAGTTAAGAGTGATGATAAAAGCACGTCTGTCAGCCTCAAACTGAATTTACAAGAGAGAAAATCAGTGAAATCTAATCACCCACTAAACACCATAAACAGAACCCTAGTAGACAAATTCATTTCCGAAGTGATTTGCTTTCCTTTCTGGATCTATGTCTAATTAGAATACAGGCACATGTTATTAATGTTCTCTCAGTCTCTTCTTATGATGGAGTGACTTTAACTTGCCAGAAGAGGAGCCCTTGGCAGAGATGATGGCCTACGATTCTGGAAACGCCACTGAGTATTCCCCAGGCACCCTGCAATTACTTGCTCATGTGTCTCTGGTACATAGGCCACCGGAGTCACAAGTGTCTCTTCCAGAAAAATGGGACTAATAATACCTACTTCTTGGGGTGTTTGGAACAAAAACTACATGTCGTACATGTCAATTATCTGTCAGTATAATTTTAACATGATGAATATAATGAAATTTTGTGCTACCTACCATTTGCTCGCACTGTCATGATTTTTTCTATTTTGGTGTCCATAAATCTAGCTCTGTAGTAAATAATTATGTCACTGACGGCAAGTTATCTTCCTCTCAAGGCCTCAGTTTCCTTAATTGTAAGGGGATGGGGTTTGGCTACATGATATTTAAGGTAGGTCAGCATACAATCAAGGCTGTCTTTTCTGTTGCTGAAAACCATACTAGATGGCTGAGCTCCCTTCTTAAAATTTTGTTTCTATTCCTTTGGTCTCCATGTTTCTACTGTCTCTTGGTTCTCTTCCTGCCTTCTCTGACCATTTCATCTCAGTCTATTCTCCATGGGCTCCTGCCCTACCCACCACATGGTGTTTGCCATGGGGTTCTTGGGCTAAGAAACCTTTTACCACATACCTGAAGCACTCTGCACCTACCATTTTATATACTGAAAAAATATGGGCATGTATTTTTCTCTCCATTAGATCTTAAAATCTTGGAGGGACCATGTCTCTCTTCACTGTTCTTTTTTTAATGTCCAGTGACTGGCATGAAGAAAGATCTTAATTATTTACTAAATCACACAAAACCATCTCTGATTCCACCACTTTTGAGATTCTCTAGTATTCTCTACAATGTTGCTACTCAGTGTGTTTCATGGATCAGTAGCTTTGGCATCACCTGGAATCTTGTTAAAAATGCAGGTTTGGACCTCACTCCAGCCTACTGAACCAGAAACAGTATTTCAACAAGATTCCAAGATGATTCATATGCACATTAAAGCCAGAAAAGAACTGCTCCTACAACATCCTTCAGTTAGTTTACTTTTTGACTAATTGACCAGTAGTAACACAACCAGATTTGCAACAGATTTTATTGGCGTTCTTTCGTTAGAACAGGTGTCTCCTATCAGAAGAAAAGCAAGAGTTAGCTCCATCTGATCCTTTTGATTGCATGGAAATTATGGGTGAGCAGAAACAGGGAGTGTCCTTGTTTGAAAGCAAAGGCAGATGCCTCTGGCCACTAAATATAACCAGTCCTGCCAATAATTTTAGACCTAGGGTTGAGGGAAGAAATGCAAAAATGGAGATTTCATGGCAATAAGAAACCTTGGCTTGAGAAACCTTGAAATAATTAGAGCAGGAGGAACAACAGTGGAGGTAATCATCCTAGATGTTCCTGAACATGCTTTCTAGTTTTAAGATCCTACGATGTAAGGAGAGAAAGCAGGCAGTGCAGGCAGCACTGTAGACATGTGGGCAGCAGAAGGCCATTTGGAGGACGAAGCTGCATGAGGAAAAGGGTGACATTTTGGGGAGATGTTCATAACTCAAATACTGGGAAAAGGCTGGAGAACAGGATAGAAAGGTGGCTGGGGAGAAAACATGAAGAGTTTCATACGATTGATGCAATAGTCACCCGAATCCTCTATATACTTTCCAAGGCCTTGTCTTTGCTAATGCTTCTCCGCCTTGCCTACAATGCCTGCACTCCGTTCCATAACTCTGCATGTTGAAATCCTACCTGCATTCGAGGGGCTCACTCAAATCCCTTCTTTATGATAACTTGCCCCATTTCTTCTCTAATAGATTTTCTTTGAACTCCTATTACATTTCTATTACTCTCTTTTATTGTAATTGTTAATCTACCTGCTTCCTCCTCTTCTAGTCTAGAAGTTTTGTGTCATCCTCTTCTTGATAAGAACTATATTTGGGAATTGTAAAAGGACTATACTGTTCTTTAATAGTTCCTAATCAGTTTGACACTACATCTGACTATAATAGAGAGTAAATGGGGTGGTATCAGTCCCACTTAACCCTGTATTCTTTGCAGAGGGCTGGAATGTTGCATGACACAGTTACTTGGATGTCTTCAGTCTTTCCCTTCTTACCTCTCTCACTCCTCCCTACAAGTACTCATTCATTTTAAAACCATGACTTAATCTTCTGTAGTAACGTACTGTTGACTTGTGAAATAAATCTTTCAAAATCATAAGTTGACATAATAGAGTTGTATGGTTCTGGAGGTGTCAATGGCAATGGAAGACAGTGACATGAACTGCAGTCAAGCCCAGCCTTATTAGCAGCCTATGCTGACCAGGGGAGATAAAACAAACATGTGTTTATTTTTCACTGTGTCTCATTAACCATATAGAGAGTGGGAAGAGAGGAAAAAAGAGCACTTCAGTGCACTTGCTTGAAAATATTTTTTCATTATTAAGTTACAATATTGTAATTAGGTCAAATTTTCTCATGCAAGCCTAGGTTAATGCTCTCATTTATCATATTAAGTATTTTGAAGTCTCATGTCAAATGAGATTACATGGGAATATATATGAAAGAATTTCATAAACTGTTAAATGCCCTGCAGTTCTGTTATCATTGGAAAGATTATAATTGCATGTCACGTGTAGCTGATATTTCTATACACACATATGAAGATAGTTAAATGGATTTTTATTTTAATTCCGTTTAAAAAAAAATTAACTTTATCTAATATGACACTATTGTAAGGGTGAGAAGGGCAATGAGAACACCAGTAATATTGTAATTTGATCAAATCCTCTCAGTGACAAGCATTCTTGTAATACTGCATCATCCTTTTTATATTACTGAGGATTACAAAGACATAATTCTATACTACTTCTGATTTTTATAGTACATGCACTATGATTTTGCATATAATTTGGCTCTTACTTCATACCAAAGAATGGTGAATGGCAAATTTACTGTAGCAGCAACATGGCATACTGGATAAGCATATAGACTCTGGAGCCAGTCTGCCTGGGTTCAAATCCTGATGCTACCACTTACTAGCTATAAGTTAATAGCCTTTTCTGTCCTTTAGTTGCACCTTCTGAAAAATAAATACTAAGTAGTCACCTTGTGCTGTTTTGAGGTCCAAGTGAATTCATACATATGAAGTACTTAGGATTGTACCTGGCACATAATAAATGTTAGCCATTATGTGTCATAGCGTATGTTTTATAAAGTTAGGAATTTTAGCAAATTTTTATGTCACATATTTTGTGTGTATAAAGTACCTAAACCATTTCTAAATCACAGAAATTATGCCAGGTAAAAACTATACTTTTTAACCATAAATAATATGACTTCTTATAGCATGACTAGTAGTTAAGCTTATGAAAAGAAAGTTTTTCATAAGGTCACTTCGTTTCATTATAAATGTGATCCACATGTCTGAAAGAGACTAGCCTACTTTTGATGTTTGGTATGCCATGAAAAAAATTTTATTTATTTGATGCCTACTTTCTGTGTAGTATAGCTAAGGACAAAAAAATATATTCCTTGGAGTTCTCCAGGGATAAGATTTTTACTTCAAGGATTGTTTTGGATTTATTTTAAGATTTTCAAAAGAGGATAGCAGGGAATCTTCAACTGTAAAATTTTAATGACTAGATGCTCTGAGGGGAACTAGTGTTATCATATGTAGTTTCATATCATAAAGCTAAAATATATGTAGATGAAGTTATTCAGTTTTTTTTTTTTTTTTCCTTTTTCGCCCAAAGGGTAATGCTTATCAGGCTTTTCTTGAAATCAGAAATCAGAGAAGTCATTGAGCTTATCTAAATATCTAAGGGCCAATAAAATCACTGTAATAGAAAATCTAATGACTAAAGACTTTCTTTAGACAAAACTTAGTTTCACAGGGCAAAGTGAGGACCTAGAAAAGCCCAAAACGTTTTTTTTTTTTAAATATATTTTATAAAAGCAATATGGTGCATATACCATATATTATGAAACAGCCCCAAGCAGTGTCTTTTTCTTTTTTTAATGCAGTTTTGAGATATATTCACACACCACACAATCCATCCAAAGTAAACGGTCAGCTCATAGTATCAACATACAGTTGTGCACTCATCACCACAATCAATTTTAGAACATTTTCATTAATCCAGAAAAAACAAAAAACCCCAGAACATCCCATACCCTCTACTCCCCTCCCCATTATTGACCTCTAGTGTTGGTGTGGTACATTTGTTAATGTTGATGACAGAATATTGAAATATTACTGTTAATTATAGTCCATAGCTTTGGAATAGGTGCATTCTTCTCCACATACCACTCTATTATTAACTACTTGCAATAGTGATGTACATTTGTTTTAGTTCATGAAAGAATGTTTTTATATTTGTACTGTTAATCAGTCATTGTTCACCACAGGGTTCACTGTGCTATACAGTCTCATGATTTAACCTCTAGCTTTCCTTCTTGTGACATACATGACTCTAAGCTTCCCCTTTCAACCACAATCACAAGCACAAATCACTCTGTTAGTTACACTCACCATAATGTGCTATCATTACCTCTATCTATTGCCAAACATTTAAATTCAACCTAGTTAAAAATTCTGCACACATTAAGCATTAGCTTCCCATTCTCTAGTTTCATTCTATCTCCTGGTAACCTATATTTTAGATTTTATCTCTATGAGTTTACGTATTATAATTAGTTCATATTAGTGAGAGAACATCTGATAAGGCTTTGGTATCCAGAATATATAAAGAAATCCTACAACTAAACAACAAAAAGACAAACCAATTAAAAAACAGGCAAAAGACATGAATAGGTATTTTTCTGAAGAGGAAATCCAATGCCTAATAAGCACATGAAAAGATGCTCATCTTCACTAGCTATTAGGGAAATGCAAATCAAAACCATGAGATATCATTTCACACCTAATAGAATGGCCGCTATTAAAAAAACAAAACTACAAGTGTTGGAGAGTATGTACAGAAATAGCGACACTCATTCATTGCTGGTGCGAATGTAAAATGGTACAGCCACTGTGGAACATGGTTTGGTGGTTCCTCAGGAAGCTAAGTATAGAGCTGCCATATGGTCCAGCAATCCCACTACTAGGTATACCCAGAAGAACTGAAAGCAGGGATGCGAACATTGCACAACAGTGTTCATAGTGGCATTATTCATGATTGCCGAAAGATGGAAACAACCTATCTGTCCACCAACCAATGAATGGATAAACAAAATGTGGTATATACATAGGATGGAATATTACTAAGCAATAAGAAGGAATGAAGTCTTGAAGTATGCGACAACATGGATGAACCTTGAGGACATCACATTGCGTGAAATAAGTCAGACACAAAATATTTTTTTTTATTCAAGTGAATTAGGAAACCAACAAGGGATCTATGTAAAACACTCAGTACAAATTGTGCCCAGGATGACTCTCAAACTGTTTTATCTCTGCCTCCAAATCTCCCATGTATTTGTAGATCAACATTAGCAAGCAAAGGACCTCTGAGCACAGATGAAATTCGTGGTAATAAAGAGGAATTTTAAAAAGATGATAACAAATTAAAAAGGAAGAAACAAGACAGTGGCATCTGAGACATAATTAACTATGCTTGTCAACTGTGAATTGCTTACTCTATTTTAGGATTCATATAAGGAACTATATAAAAGGATGGAGCCATAGTAGGCTTTGACGTCATATTGTGGGGTTCCTGGCTGCCTAATGTACTCTTACTAGAAGGACTCTGATTATTAAAAAAGTATCTATAGTCTACCAATTGCTTGCAGTATACTAAATTTTTGATTAATTATAATCTACTTTCTTTATCAAAATGAATAATGATCAAACTCCTGAAGCATTATTTTGTCCTAATTCCAAAATAACTCCTCTATGTAGAAACTTGGAACATATCACTCTTAACTAAAGACCTCAAATTATGTATATGATAAAATATATTTATTTTATCTCTAAATAAAGGAGCTTCTAAGATTAAAGAAAACAAACAGAAATAAGGTTAAATGAAGTGTGTAAGCACATTATCTGGCATAAAAAAAGAAAAAAGGACTCATTCTTACCTCAAGAATGGGGCACATAATGTCTGCTGTGACATCACCATGATCCTTACAGAATTTATAGAATGCCTCAAGGTAAGACTTAAAAAGAAGAAAGACCATAAAATAAAATGAATATATTTTCCTTCTGGAAATTTCTAGATCAGCTTTTCATGGTTTATTAAATGTTTTAATGGAAACTGAATTACTTCTCCCATAGGGAGATGTTTTATAATACATTTGGTACAAACTTTCACAGTATAACATGTTGCACAGACTAAAAAAGAACTCCACAAAAGAACAAACTCAATTATACTTACCACACCTTATAATTACTCAACAAGCCCTTTTCTACATGGTTCTTGTATTATTGCACATGAGTAAGTCTTGCTCTTCTAACAGGAGTGCTGAGCTCTTTTATGTGCAGGATCCAGAATCAAGCTCAGAAAATAACTGGTCTTCTGCTGACATTTAGTCTCTCTTAGCGCCCAGGAGACACACTTGGGATGGCTTTGAGCATGTGGATATATTGGAAAGGCAGGAGTTGGGCTGCCGGGCCAGACTGCCTGTGTTTGAATCCCGACTTTATTACTTGGTAGCCAACAGACTTATGCTAAGTAAACCTTTCTTTTCCATGCCTCAGTTTTCTTATCTGAGGAAAGGGATAGTACAAACTCCTCAGTTTTGCTGAGTAGAGAGAGTTCATATGTTTAAATTGCTTAGAACAGTACATTCTGTTAGATATACCTCAAGGATGCCTCCTCTGAACTCAGAAGTCTTTCTATAAAAGGAAACCTGCCTGTAGTACAATGCTTTTGGGGGACTGTGTGTTCCTGTATTTCATATGCACACATATATACATTTATACCATACTATATATTCAATTACTCCTGTGACAGAATCCAAGGATGGTATGGTTGTAGGAGTGAAAATGGACATCTTTTGCTTGGCCCATAATATAGAATTACTCAAATGGTGGCAGCACAGTCCAGACAGACATTTGGACAGATTATGGAAAGTGATGTGTATGACATGTGGTGTACAAGATGGTCCTCCCAACATGCAGCACACGGTCAGTAGATTAACATTGTGTGAGCAGCTGAATTGGAAGATCTAGAGAATCTGTTGGAGGATCAAGGACAGAGATGAACCGGAATAAAAAAAGAAGGATCACTATGTATGTTGGGTTGCTTTTAAAAATGGATTGCTACGGTTCACCCCACTCATCTCTCCATCTCCCACCCCTTTCCCCCCACCCCCCCACCCCCATCCATCCAAGGAGCTCCTTTTTTGTTCCAGGTACTGTACAAGGAGCTAGGGATGCAGATAACAACAGGGCATGTTATTTCCTCTCCAGAAATCTTGCTAGCTGGGGGGAAAGACAAGTATGTATTTAACTAGAAGACAGGTCAGGACTGTATGAGCTATATTACAAATATACATAACTTCTTCATTGTAGAAGCTGGCTAATGGGCAAAGCAACTATTAATAAAGAACTCTAGTTATTGATATATTGTCAAACAAAGAAAGTCACAATATTTGGGGGGACAGTTACCTTGTACAGCTTATTGCGCAGTATTTCAATATTCAGTGCATCCAGAATGTTTTCAGACATGCAGTCTTGAAAAAATGGAGCTAAAAGCAGAAGTTATGAAAAACAAATTAATCAAAAGCATGATTATAAACTGTAAAAAATAGTGTCTCCCAAACACATCACCTTGTGCTCACTCCTGATGGAAGTCCTTGGGGCTGCAATCTAGACTGGATCAGGCTAACAGTAATGATGACAATAGGAGGCATTCTTTATTAAGACTTGACTCACGAGAGCCCCACACCAAGCACTGGATACACTTTAGCTTATTTAATCCTCACAGCACCTTGGAACTATTCACTTAAGACTTACTTTTTGAAGTCTCCGTTATTTAAGAGTAATATTTACTATTTGTGGCCATACAATGTGTCAGGCACTAAGTTGTACAAAAATGGTCTTATTTAGCTTTCAAAACTGTGCTACAGTAAGACCCCATTATTTCTAAAATAAGGGAACTGAGGAAAACTGAATTGCCCAGGTCATCAGCCTGGCTTCGCATCCATATCTGTCTAATTCCAGAGCTCGCCCTCTTTCCACCATGCTATGCCACCGAAGTGTTGGGTACTTAATGATAACAAAAAAAAAAAAATTTTTTTTTGTTTTAAAGGGCACGTACTTCCTCTTTCTCCTTATGGCAATGGGAATGTTTATCCTATGAATGTCCCTCCTTTGTATATTGGAAGCATATAACTTGTTCTAAGTCCACAGATCCAAAGCTAAAGGAGAATTTTGCCTTAGGACCCACCATGCCTGTAATGGATTTTGATAGGATCTTGTACTTAACTTTTATTACTGAAATGATTTAAGTTTTTGTGATACTGTGATGGAATGAATGTATTTTGTATTTGGAAAGATAATGTCATTTTGGGGTCCAGGGGGTGGAATGTGCCAGTTTGAATGTATTGTGTCCCCCAAACGCCATTATCTTTGATGTAGTCTTGTGGGGTAGATGTGTTGGTGATGATTAGATTTGCTTGGAATTTGCCCCACCCAGCTGTGGGTGATGACTCTGATGAGATATTCCCATGGAGGCATGGCCCCACCCATTCAGGGTAGGCCTTGATCAGTGGAGCCATATAAATGAGCTGACTCAAAGAGAAGGAACTCAGTGCAGCTGTGAGTGATGTTTTGAAGAGGAGGAAGCTTGCTAGAGAGGAACGTCCTGGGAGAAAGCCATTTTGAAATCAGAACTTTGGAGCAGATGCCAGCCATGTGCCTTCCCAGCTAACAGAGGTTTTCCAGACACCATTGGCCATCCTCCAGTGAAGGTACTCGATTGCTCATGTGTTACCTTGGACAGTTTATGGCCTTAAGACTGTAATTGTGTAACCAAATAAACCCCCTTTTATAAAAGCCAATCCATCTCTGGTGTTTTGCATTCTGCAGCATTAGCAAACTAGAACAGATTTTGTATAATAGCAAATTGCTATTACACAGATTTTCTGACAATATTAAATAATGCTTCTAAAACTAACCCTTTAACATTTTGAACATACAACTATTTTCAGTGATAAAATTAACATTCATTTCATCTTTGCTTCAGGTCATGAGACATACACTCCAGAGCATCTCAGAAAAACGCCCTCCCTAAACTTCCTCTATGAAATCTTATTTAGACAAAAGTTAAAAATGATAGGAGAGGAACTCATCATATAAAACCCAGCTAGCACATTAAGTTTTTGAAAAGTTAGAAATGCCATCATTTGTTTGCCATGGCATGGTCCAAAGTACAAAGGTTTGGAGGGTGGGAGATGAGCCCCAGTGACTTTGCTGCTTCAGATGGCTCACATTTGAGCCCAAGCAAGCTTCTCTACACTCCATCAGGAAAACGAGAGGGATGGACTAGATGATTCCCTAATGTCCTTTCCACGTCTCAAAATCTGTTTGATGCTGTATTCACAACAAAGTGAAGGTATATTTTCTGATGACTTTGATAACACACACAGGCAGCTTTTGTACTCATACCTAATGGTGTTTCAACCAGAACGGCATTGAAGAGATCCGAGGGCGTCTCTGCAATGTTGACTGCTTCCATTTCCGTGAAACTGCCCAGTGGGTGGCACTTCACCAAAATCTCTTTCACAGATTTTTTTTGCAATGCACCATTCATCAGTAGAATCACGTTGTCTATCATGTAACTGCACCTGGTTTAGAAATCACAATTGTTAGGGAAATAAGTGCACTGAGAATAAGAACCTTCCTAAAGTGAAAAACACATGCAGTTCAGGCGCACATTCTTTCATTAAGGAAATGTATGAGTCCCATTTTACTTTAAACTCTGGGGTTTGGGAGATGTTGGGTGGGTAAAATGGTGTGTGTATAGGGTGTCATAGTCCGAAAAAACATTCACTTTTATAGTAACTAATCAAAGCTAAATAAAACCTTGGCTATTGTGAAGTATGCACTAGATGTACCCTATACAGTAATTGTCAAATGTGGTGAAGACGGGGGTGAGGGCACGAAATTGCTTGGTTTCATCAGAGAGAGCTATGGGTTTGGAATATTGAGGAACACAGACCCAGACAATCTTACATCTATCTTGAAAGCTGGCCATTTGAATCTGCAATGACGCCCATTACTGAGGATTCAAAATTTAATACTATTAAGTATTCTGTATTCCTTTTCTCCTTTGAGGCCAGATGGTGAATTTTCTAGCCATGTATATGTATATGTATATGTATATATGTATTTTTTACACAGATCCCCAAGAGTTGGTTGGTTCATATTTTATGTGACTTGTTTACTCAGTTCAAGTTCTTCCCAAGATACTCTGGGTGCTTGTGCTTGTCTGCTCATTTGCTCAGCACCTAGGACAGTCCAAGCAATGAGGTTGAGAGGTGAAAAATAATAAAAACAGTCTCTTTTTCCACAGCTAATACCATTTAAGGGAAGAATTGGACAAAGAATCAATTATAATAAATTACAATGAAGTACCTATCTATGCAAAAGAAATCATAGGGTGATGTGGGGATTAATAGCTGGGCACTAATTAGTCCAGGAATCACACTTCTAAGGAAGTGACATCCAAGCTGAAACCTGAAGAATAAGTAGGAATTGTCCAGGTAAAGGGGGCTGGGAATTGTGGAAAGAGTGTTTCAGAAGGAAAAGCATATGAAAGGCACTGAGGGAGATCAGAAGACTTGTTCAAAGATATTTCTATTGCCCAGGGTTGAGTATTGGAGGTAGGCTCCAGCTGAGCATACAGGGTCTAGAAAGACAAGTTGAGGAATCTCGATAGTAAGGGCAATGGAAGACTCTAAATGGCTTTAAACAGAGGGACGTGTTATGATCCATGTAGAACAAGGATTAAAACAGGTGACAAGGTAAACACGTATAGCAAGATGCTTTACAGAAGTCAACGTATCTAATCATGATAACAACACCTTATGGTAGGTACTATGATCTCCATTTCACAGAAGAGGTTCAGAGAGGTTAAAAATCTGGCCCATGATGATACAGCTGACAAGAAGGAGAGCTGAGAATCAAACTCAGACAGTGTGCTTCCAGAATCCTACTCTTAGCTCTTACACTGTGCTGTGTTTAGCAGTCAAGGATGAGGCATAGGTTTCTAGGTTTAATAGTCAGGTTGAGATGAGAGCATTGGAGGAAGAACAGGTGTGGTGGGGGCAGATGCTTTGGACAGAATGAATTTAAGGTGCACATAGGATATCCAGGATATGCCAAGTGGACCTCGGAAGTCTGAATCCTGAAGACAGCTGTGGACCAGGGACGTTTGGGGGGTGGGGGGTGTTAGGTAGTTTAAAGGCAGAAGTAGAAGTCTTGGGAATGACTGGCATCACATCTTAGAGTGTGTGTAAAGAGCTCTGTCCTGGGAAGTTAGGATCCCCAACATATAAGGACCTTGAAGGAGACTGAGAAGGAATGACCAGATGGTTGAAGGTAAACCAGGGGAGAGATATCACAGGGGTTCAGGAGGAAGTGATCAGAATATCCAAGCCAACAGGGAGGTCAGGATAGATGTGAGGTGAAGAGGGTCCATGATGCAGCCAAGATGAGGTCATCTGAGAATGTAGGGAAACACTTTCAGGGAGTGTGGGTTAGGGGTGAAGGAGAGGCAGGAGCCTAATCACTGGATGTTTAAACAGAATGGGAAGTAAATAGGTTAAAAAATAAAACAAAATAAAAAACTACAAGTTGACTCTAAAGGAAGGGGAAAAGAAGTATATGAACACCCAGGGGCCAAAGAAACCTTTGATTTTTATTTTTAAGATGCAAGAGAAATGAACATGTTTAAATGCAGAAAGGAAAGACTGAAGAGGGTGAGAGTGCAGATCCAGAAAAGAGAAGGGACAATCAACTGATGAATTGAGATCCTCTAGGTTTTACAGTGCAGGAAGTCTTAAGTACCATCACAAGTCAGGCTTGAAAAATTACAACTTTCATTGGATAAAAATTAACCTAGACACTTGGAAACTTTGTCACTGAAGTATGCTGCAAGGGTTACACACTTCCTGTGTAAGAATTCACTTCTGACTAGAAAAGAGTCTCCTTCATTGTGGAGCTTCTACAATTTACTCCAAAAGAAGTTCTAACTAAAGAAGTTGTGAAGCATGATATTATGCCTTATTAAGAAGAGCAGGACTATAAAGTTTCTTCATCTCCCAAAGAGCAGTACCAAATTTAGACACCATGGAATTTTAGTATCCTTTTTATCTCTTGAAAATGATATTAAAATGGAAGTACCTCTTTAACTGTCCTTTTATGGCTCCAAGCAATTACCTGAGAGGGGAACTGCCAGCACTTAATAATCTTTAGCAGGCTCCAGACATTTAATTGTTCCCCACAGCACCACTGTATTGTGAAAGCATATGTACTGCTAGAACCCTTAGATCAATGTTGACGGACAACCAATGTCAATGCTGCAAATAAGGACTTAACCTACACGTAGCATGCAAGCCTACGACTGTTCAGTGTGTGTGTGCAGATGTATATACTGAGTATTTTCATTTTTTACTAATAGGGAGACTGTGCCCTATATTGCAAAGGGCAATGGTTTTGTAGATTGGATTCAAATTTGTTTCAACTCAGTATTTAAGTGTCCTTGTTTCTAAAATTGGACAATAACACCAGTTCTCATTGTGTTGCTCAGGAAACAAAGGGGGAACCCGGGGCTCGGCCCATGGGAGGGGATCTCCCTCCTATCCTCCACCCCCCCCGCATAAATTTGTACAAGGTATATAATTATAATTGGCTGTATGGGCTGGCAGGGGGATTGCTGATGTTTCCTGAGTCATTTTTGAGCCCAAAGACAGCTGGGTATTCACCTAGTTGAAAATCGTCACTTTATAAGACACTCGTGCTCTCAAGTAGTGACAGAGACAGGATTAGTGCCTGATACAGATTGAATCACATTCCCACAGAGATAGGTTCAAGTCCTAACCTCCAGCCCTGTGATGTGAACCCATTTGTAAATAGGATCTTTGAAAATCCTATAAAGATGAGGCCAAATTGAATCAGAGTGGGCCTTACTCTAATATGCCTGGAGTCCTTACAAGATGAGGAAATTTGGACACAGGAGTAGGGTGAGGAAGAGACAGATGGCCATGTGAAGGAGGCAGAGATTGAGTCATGGATTGCAGGCAAGCCATCCCCTGAATGCTACTGACTTCAGAAAGAGCATGGCCTGCTGATGTCTTAATTTTGGACTTCTGACCTCCCAAAGTGTGTGATAATAAGTTCCTGTTGTTTAAGCCAACTAGGGTGTGGTATTTGTTATAGTGGCCCTGGCAAACTAAGACAGTGCTCATTTGATCATATTAATTTTTCTCCTACTCACGGTCTAGATATACACCTTCATTTTTAGCCCTTTCTAAATATTTTATTCCATAGCTCTGATATTGGTACCTGTGAAAATCATGAAGTCACCTCTAACAATGACAGAGTAAATTACTTAACTTCAACACTTAGGTAGTAATAACTTTTTAAAAATGCTAACTTTTGGAGGTTATTATGTGCCAGGAATTATATACATATTCTTTCTCAAGCCTCACATTCTAGTGTGGTAAGGACCACTATAATCACCACTTTACATATAACAAAACTGAGGCTTAGAGGAGTTAAGACCTTGCCAAGCTAGAAAGTGGTAGATCAGACACCCCCAAATCAATGCCTTGGCTCTTCATTAGGTTCAGATAAAACAGCTTAAGACAATCAATATTATAATATTTCCCTTTTGGTCTCAGAACTCCTTTTGCCTCTTGCTCTCTAATTTCTTTAAGGATCTTGAGGATAACTAAAACATATTTCCTGTATAATAGCACCAATTCTGGGCTGATACAACAGTTGTTAAATTATCAAGTAATGTGGAGCCATAATTTGGTGGGTTACAGGAACTGTTTCTTTCTGAATAAAAATTTTAGAATATCATTAGCAATAGCTGAGGAATGACTGTCTTTCACTAAGACTCTGGCATGAAACAGTTAGAAAAAGAGCAATGTCTTCTGAGAAAAACTGTTCTATGAAGTTAAGACAAGTTCAGAAGATGTTGACCGAGTCCTTTCTGAACACACAATTACCGAGATGGTCAGGGGGGTATAGATAAAAGCTGGAGGACTTTTATTCAGGTCTGGAGCCAGATCATGGACTGAACACACATGTGCACGGTTTGGCCATTCTCAAATCAGACTGAGGCGTGCAAGTATATTTTGAAAAGGAAGCTTCGCACCACAAGTGTGACATGAGGAAATATGAGTGGACCAAAGATTTCTGTTAAGTTTCTAGAAAATCTAAAACAGGATCTTATTGATAGACAAGAGCAAAAGAAGTCAGGTCAGAATGTACACATGAGAAAGCAGCCTCAAAGATGGGAACCTTACAAGGAAAATGCCAAGCTTCAACTTGTTCAGGAACAGAGACAAGATGTGGATAAACTAAAATCACTCTGTAGGGAAATGCTCTCCCAAGTGGGGTGTGAATGCCCCAAAGCAGCAAGTTTGAAGATTTCTGCCCTGGAACTACATAAAATTGTTAAAAGCTATGCACGATTCACATATTTTAAGTTGACATGGAAACAATTTTATCACCAGTTTAAATTTTGCAAAAAATATAATTTCTGATTTACTGTGAATGCTTGAATGTCAACACTTAAAATAAAATTGTTAAATCATTCTTAAGTTATCCAATGAAATATCAATACACTAGAGATGGGATACCCACCATTAGTCATTTACAGACACACGCATGGAAGGATATTACCTTCCTTGTTTTGTTTTTTTTGTGTGTTTGTTTTGTTTTTTTGTTCTTCTTGAAAACTTATTTCCACACTGGCTTAGTTCCCAGGCTGCTAAAACAAACACTATATAATGAGTTGGCTTACACAATGGGAATTTGTTGGCTCATGATTTCAGAGGCTAGGGCTTACTTCCTCCTGGATTGGTAGCACTCTCTACGGCTGACAATCCTTGGGTTTCTTGGCTTTCCCATCACGTAGTGATGTCCTCTTCTTTGTCTTTCAGGTTCCATCAACTTCCATCTTCTCCCTGTGGCCTTTTCTTCTGCATCCAATTTCTTTTGCTTATAAGGACTTCAGTTCTTATTCTCAGTTTGTGTTCATCTTAACTAGTAGCATCTTCAGAGACATTATTTACAAATGGGTTCACACCCACAGGAATGTGGATTAAGACCAAGAAGATGTATTTTTCTGCGGTTCATAATTCAACCTACTGCATACACCAATTCGCTCATGAAATTTTACCCTAATGTAACATTTATATTTTTAAGTTTGAGAGTCTTTTATGCCTCTCTTCATACCCAACATATAAAAATTAAATAAAAATTGTTTCATTTCCATGTGATCATAGGCTATGGAGTTGTCACTATTATTATTATTACCTGGGCACAACATAAATTTATTTTGAAATAATTATAGAGTGAAGGGAAGTTGTAAAAATAGGACAGAGAAGTTTTGTATAACTATCCCCCAGTTTTTGCCAGGGGTTATACCTTACATAGCTATAGTAAATATTAAAACCAGGAAAAAGACATTGGCACAATGCGTGTGTTTAATTTTGTGTTATTCTGTCATACACACAGTTTTATATAACCACCACCAGTCAAAATACAGAACTGTTCTATCACCCAAAGATCCCCCTTGTGCTACCCTTTATATCACACCCACCTCCCTCCCACCCACTATCCCTAATCCCTAGCAAACACTAGTCTGTTCTCCCTTTCTAAAATTTTGCCATTTTGTGAATAATATATAACTGAAACCATACAGTGTGTGATCTTTTGAGGTTGGCTATTTTAACTCAGTTTAATGCTATTGAATACATCCAGTACATGCAAGCTATTGTGTGTAAATTGTTTGTTTGTTTTTATTGCTGAGTAGTATTCCATGATATTGAATAGTATTCACCTATTAAAGGACAGCTGGGTTTCTTTGTTTTTAGCTATTACAAATAAAGCTGCTATCATTCATGTACCTATTTTTAAGTGGACTTAAGTTTTATTTTCTCTGGGATAAATGCCCAGAAATGGAACTGCTGAGTTTATGGGGAGCATATGTTTCATTTAAGAAACTGCCAAACTACCTTCCAGGGTGGCTGTACCATTTTAGTGAAGTGTAGAAATCTTGCCTCCCTTTAAGTCCCTTTATTCTCCATATTTATAATTGTCAAATATTTCTAGTACATACCTTGAGAACAGACGTTATAATTTTTGCTTTAAGAGTCAAATATAATTTAGAAAACTCAAGAGGAGGAAGTCTATTGAATTTGCTCATTACTTTCCTATGTTGTTCTTTTCTGTTTATTTCAAGATTCCTTCTTTCATTTCCTTCCCGTTTTAAGAAATTTGTTTGGCAATTCATTTAGGGTAGGTCTGCTGGTGTACAAATTCTCTTTGTTTTCCTTCATCTGAGAATGTCTTGATTTCCCCTTCATTCCTAAAGGATATTTTCTCTGGATACAGAATTCTGGGTTGACGGTTCTTTTCTGTCAACATTGGAAAAAGGGTGTCCCATTTCCTTCTGACCTTCATGGTTTCTGATGAGAAGTGTGCTGTCATTCAAATTCCCCTCCCCCTAGAGGTAAGGTGTCCTTTCTCTCTCACAGCTTTCAAGATTTTTTTTTCTTTGTCTTCAGCTTTAAGAAGCTTATGTTTCTTTATCTTGATCTTTCTCTTGTTTGGCATTCACTTAACTTCTTGAACCAGATTTGGGTTTTTTTGCTGAATTGGGGGAAATTTTAGCCATTATTTCTTTGAACAACTTTCCAACCTCTCCCCATCTATTATCCTTCCGTATTCATTAATTCTGACAGGTGGTCAAAGTCCCAGTGTCCCACTCAGCCCCTCTGACACCTTCCTGCTGGTGGGGAGGAATGACTCCTCAGCCAGGTGAGGGGAAATTTATGCTCCCCATTCAGCTTTTGCTGACAGGGGTGAGGCTGTAGTTTTTTCCAAGGTGTCTGTGGGAATAGAGTGGTTATTACTCTCTCTTACTATGCTGTCTCTTTCCTGGTCCTCTGGATAGAGAAAACAAGCTTTTTTGAAGGGCTCTTTTGTCGGTGCCTGTTGCCATTTCTAGGTTGTAGACATCTCTAGCATCCGGTGCAGGGTATATGACATAAGAGGAACACCTGGGGAACTCATTGTGTGTTATTCCTTGGGTCTCAAATTCCTTAGCCAATCTACCTTCTCCCCACCTTTCAGTCTTTAGGGTCCTCCAAGACAGCAAAATTTCACATTGTCCCTTGGTTTTATTTAGCACCTTGGTTTTTACACTTTGGGGCTATGTATCATGTAGTATGGTTTAGAATGATCAAGACATTTGCCTATCTTTTATAAGGTAGAAAAAGGATAGTTATGAAAAGGGAGGTAAAAAGGGGAATGTTGCATAATGCCTTGACTACAAAACTCTAAAGCACCTTTAGGACAGATATGTACAGACATTGAGAATCTGGAAATTGGTTGTCTTACAATGATCCCTGTGTACATAATCCTTGGAAAGCCATGCTGTATACCTAGGAAGTGTGCACCATTGCTTGAAGATCACTGTCCTAGATGTATTCAAAGTTATTCATTAAGATGTGTTTTAATTTCTTTTTAAAAATTGATATTAAAAGCATAGTATATATATATAATTTATTATTAAATATGTTTACATGTGTGGTACTTTTTTTAATTGATGGGGTAGATGATCACTAATCTAAGGGGGGCAGAAGGACAATTGCCACTATGTAATAAAGAGCCACTGGCCACAATATCATTTGCCCCTAAGATGAAACGACAAATGACCTGTAAGCTAGTGAAGACGATGGTTAAGATTCTGATGTGCTCATGAGCACTAATCAGAGTGAGCAGAGATGGAGGTGGATTCAGGCCTTTACAACGTGGGGAGAGGAAGGGCAGCTCTGGTCAGATGAAATATTCCAAGGATTCCCTGGAGGGCATATGGGAAGGAAGGCAGGAGCCAAGCAGGTGGGCACCAGAGCTGTTCTCAGGCACTAAAAAAATAAGGAAGACTTCATTCTGGGGGTAGAGCACCTCGCAGGCATGGCCTACTCAGAAATTCAATAATGTCTGATGGGTGTAAAACACTCTCTCCTTGCACCTTCTTCCTGGCTTGACTTCTGTGATAAGCAAATCTTACAGTTTGCTCATCTCTCATGCCAGTCATTTTTAGTCAGCCCTTTTGTTGTTTTCTTCTTCCTCTGTCCCTTAAATGTTGTTAACCCAGGATTATAAGGGTCCAATTTTTTTCTGTTACATTTAATAGGTGTTTAGAACAATTTGATTTATAGACAAACTGAAATGATAGTCGAGTTCCCATATACCATGCACCCACTTTCCCCTATTCCTGGTATCTTACGTTAGTTTGGTATGTTTTGATGAGCCATAATTAATGAATCAATATTGATATGTTATTAAATTCCATATTTTATTCAGGTTTCCTTAGTTTATGCCTAATGTCCTTTTCTGTTCCAGGATCCGATCCAGGAAACCACATCACAATTAGTCGTCACATCTCCTTAGGCTCCTTTTAGCTGTGGTGGTTTCTCAGACTTTCCTTGTTTGATGACCTTGATAGTTTTGAGAACGGTCGGGCACTTCATAGGATGAATTTGTCTTATTTTCTTTCATTTTGTTTAGGGTTATCAGGATGAAAAACAGTATCATTTTCATCACATCATATCAAGGGTACATATTATTAACATGACTTGGCTGTTGGTGTTGACTTTGACCACCAGGCTGAGGTAGTGTCTCTACTGTAAACCTTTCATATCCCTCTTTCCATCCTGTACTCTTTGGAATGAAGTCACATTGTTCAGCCCAACTTGCAGGGAATTATGCTCTCCCTCCTTCAGGGTAGAGACTTATTTAGAATTCTTCTGCCTGAGAGATTTGTGTCTTCTCCCCCACTTTATTTAATCATTATTGCTATCAGTATGGTCTCATGGACATTTATTTTATACTTTGCATTACAGTTCAACACTATTTTATTTATCTTGTTGTTCAAATTGTTTCCAGCTTTGGCCACTGGGAGCTCTTTCAGTTGGCTCCTGTGCTCCTGTGAGATACCCCAATGTGTGTGTGTTAGCACTTCCTTACCTTCTGGACTACAAGACACCCCAAGTTCATCTTGTATATTTCCTATCCTGGTTCTACAATCAGCCATTTCTCTAAGGAGCTCTGGTTTCTTTTGGAGAAAGGTATTAGAAATCGAGATATGGCCACTAGATATCATTAAGGCATCATTTCTTTTAGGCCCTCTCAGCTGACACAGCAAAGCAATGTGTGAGTGCACTAAGCAAGGCTTCCATTTTAACATTTCCACTCAGGAGGTTCACCTTCAAAGACCTCATCCAAGCCATACTTTCTTCTATCATGCAGAAGCTGACTGCTTGCAAATCTTCAGGTCTAATCAAGGCTTCTTTACCCCAGCTTCAGATTCATGTTCTCACTTCCTTTTTGTGGATGTGGACATCTGATTTGCACAGACACCTCAATCACATATCTCAAAACATGAAGGCCGCCTTTTTCTATATCCCCGATCTTGACCACTACCACGGCCTACTCATCATCCAAGAGAAAAACTAAGAGTCATTTCAAACTCTTCCTTGCCTACGATTTTCAATCAATAAAGTCCTGATCTTACGATCTCTTAAATCACTGTTTTAGTTCTCTTTTACAGTTTCAGTAAAAGTCATCAGATTTTCTTCCTAGAACACTGTCATAACTTCCTATCTTTAGTCTCACTCACTCTAATCTATCCTCTTAAATCCCATCATGTCACTCTCTTTCCTAAAAGTCTGCCAATGGATTTAGAATAAAATAAATTTCTTATCATTGTATACAAGGCTCTTATTAGTTGGTCTCTGATTACATCCAGCTATGGATGCAAATAAAACCACTCAAAAGTATGTATTTTAGAAGACAGGACAGATTCCCTCACCCCCACTCCAAAACAACAACAACAACAACAACAACGACAACGACAACAAACACTTAAGGACCAGGAAGGAAAACCTGGCAAAGAAGAATGAAGAGGGACCAGAATGGTAAAGAGAGAAAGTTACCAGAGAATGCAGGACACAAAGGAAGTCAGAAGTTGTAAATACCATGGTGAATTATGCAAGGGCTGTAAAAATATCCACTGGACTTAGCAATTAGAGTGATTTTGCTGATATGATAGGGTAGGAAACAAGACTGAAGTGGGTTGAGTAAATAAGTGAGAAAGTAGAGAGAGTGAGTATAGACTCTTTTTCCAGAAGCTTGGCAACAAGTGGAGGGGGATAGAGTGTAGAATATCTTTGTTTTCACATGGTTGCTGTGAAAATTAAATCATGCAAATAAAAATTTGTAAACCATAGAGAAATTGTCACAGTAGAAAGAGTCCAGGCTTTCAAAAGGATAAACCTGATTCTATGCCCAGCTCTGCAACTTAAAAACCAGTTTAACAAGAGCTCCATTTTCTCAGCTTTAAAATGGAAATATTTATTCAACTTTGAATGGTTGACATTGGGATTAGTAATAGCCATGACAGCACCAGAAGAGTTTGGTATAAAGAAGGAGAGTCTACTTTTAGAGGAAGATATTTTCCTACAAACGGACTTTGCAGGAAAGGGAGCAGAAAACAGTAAGCCATATAATTTGAGTACACTTTTTATATTTGCTTATTAAACCTGAGTCTTTACCTCTGAGTTTGCATTTAGTTCTAGTCAATAGAATCCCTTCTAAATTCATACACTGCACTAGGAAGAAAAGGGGTTATCAACCCAGGTGGGGTTTGTAGACAAGAAGCTGAGTAGTACAGCCATTTGAAGGACTGTGAACATCCACAAAACCATCTACATTGCTACTGGTTGGGATACTGGGCCCCAAATCTGATTTACACATTTTATAAAACTGTAAGCATTCTGTTCTGAATCTTAGAACCATAGGAAGTGTCCTTGTTATGATTATTTTACTTAAGGTTTCCCTTGAGATATCCGAACTTCAAAAACTTTTGTCACCTCTTGGGGAATGTAATCATTAATCTCAAAACAATGCTTGCTAAAAGGTTGTTATAAATAGTAACCACTCACATATAAAAACGCCTAAATCTCTTTGTTAAATGTAGGCACTTCAAGACCCTTACATTGAAAAGTAAATAACTCGGTGGTTACAATAGACTCATTACTTAAAAGCTCTATAACTAAGATTTGGCTTCATCTCAGGAATCTGCAAAATCACATCTTTATGTCAGGCTTTGACTTGCTACAGGTTCCTTTCTACCCAGGAGACAGGGTCAGCATCCTTTCATCTGCAACACATATTATTATATCATCAATGACAATCTCTGTTTTTGGTGACCAGAACTCCGTGATATGTTAGTTGGGTCACACTTGTACATATGGAAAATGCAGAGACGTAAAACGCATCTTTAGAGGTGACTGTACATGGAAACAATAGCGGAGGAGGTGAAATATATTTGGTGTACTTTTTAGAAGTTGTTTCCTCAGAGGCTCAGTTACCTTTCCTTCATGTGCTGATCTTCTCTTAACAAGCCCAACAGTTACTTGTCGTGACATGGAAGATGAGGGCCATGTCAGAAGTGGATAAAATGCTTTCTTCCAATGTATGAATTTTCAAATGAAAGTTCTCCTTGATTACATCAGTAATCAATCCCAAGTTAACCACATATGCTCAGATGTGGCAGCCCTGCCATTTTGCCTGATTTGCTAAATAGTTTGAGATTTAGAATATTCACATCAACTTTCTGCCTCCTTCTGAAACTGGACATTTGTGGTAACATACTTCCCCTGAGTTACCCTGTTTTAAAAGAGAGGAAGTGAAAATTAAAATAATTTTTAAAGCAATTAATCTTGCTGTCACAATCAGTTTTCCTTCTAGCAAAATAAAATACTGGAAAAATTACTCAGAAGTCAGCATTGCCCATATTAGCTTATTTTAGAACAAGAATGCTGATCACTATGTATTTCCCAATTCACTGGTAGCTCTGGAATCTTTAGAAAACTCTTGTCTCTTATTTAAGATTCTCTACGATCTTAGTCTAACCCATCTGTTTGGATTAAAAATTCCTCAAATTGGTTTGGCTTTTTCCACCTGCTATCTTTGTTCCTACTTTTCTCTAGAATTATGAAGCCTCCCTTCACTTATCAATTGCTAGAGGTTGAAATACTTCCCATCCTTCAGATCCATATTCAAATAACATTTTTTCATTAAGCTTTTTAAATGTCTCCAGTTAGAAGTGATATCTTTTTTCTCTCTCTCTCAATGTATCCTGGGATATAATTGTCTATAAACATTGGTAGCAACATTGGTGAACGTAAGCAAATAGCTAGCCCATTCATACAAAGATTTTACATATCTAGTAAGACATAAGGCCTGGATTCCAGCACCAATTTTGCCACTAAGTAGCTGTGGACTCCTAGGCAAGTCAATTTAAGTGTTCATTTCAAATATAGTTATTTGCAGATAAATTTTTTTTTTTACCCATTTTTACGCATTTTATTAACTATAATAGCTCCCTGATATCTTTCCCTAAACTCCCTTTCTTGGAGTCATGGCTGCCTAGTCCTTGCTTTGTCTTTCATTTTTTCCATTCAGGAGAATTATCATTATATTAGAGAAGTTGCTCCAGTGTCACCTTTTCCCATGCCATACATGTGAATATTCTGGTAGCTCATAGGAAAACACCAATGGGGAGAGTCTTCTTATCAGACAGGTTAAAAACCTGCTGTGTGTTTATCATAGCCTGCCCTTCACAGGGTCAAGAGCAGTGGCAAGAGTAGTGGTGGATGGATCTCATCCTTACTATATTCAAAACATCAGTCATAAGGGGCTTTGGAGAATCTCATTTCCTCTAACAAAGAAAGAAAAAATACAGCTGAGAAGGTAGGAGAGAAACAAGACTTTCCTATATCATTGGTGAGCAATCGGGTAATTTCTACCAAAATCTAAAGCCTGCATATCCTTTGACAAAGCAATTTTACTTCTGAGAATTCATCCTAAAGAAATTCTGGTACTAGAAAGCAAAAATAGATGCAAATGATGTTTGTGGCATTATTACTTAAAATAGCAAAGAAATGAAATTACCTAGATGGTCAATGGGGAATGACGAAATGCATTATGGTACACCCAATACAATCGAATGCAACATGTTCATTAAATAAGATAGATCTACATGTAATTATGTAGTAAAAAATCCTAATAGGTTATGTAAAAAAACTGCAGACAATACATATAATTTGACCCTACTTTTCTAAAACAACTGTGTATATTTATATTTATCTTAAAAATATAAGCTATATATGAAATTTGTTTTCACAGAAAAAAATTTGAAAGACATGCACCAATTTTATAAGACTGGTTACTTCTTGGTTTTAGGGAAATGGATATTGAAGTATACTCTTTGCTTAATCTGCTTCCTTTATTTCTAAAAAGCCAATAATATCAGGGCCACCTTATAGGGTTGTTGGGAGAATTAAATGAATTAACACATGTAAAATGATTATAAAAGTGCTGGGTTATAATGAACACTAAATAAGTTTAATTTCCTGTTGTTTTTTTAAAGCATGCTTCTTAAAATATATATATAAATATATACATATATACATATAAATATAAAACAAGGACAGCGGATCTCTGGATCAGAACTAGGGTAGATTTCAATCTCCTCAGGTTATAGGACTGACCCAAATCTTACACGAAAATTAGTATTTTGGAAAAAAGATTACTGGGACCAATTATGCCCCCTGGTGGTCGATAAGGCACCAATCCAGCAAATCTGCCTGGGCCCCGGTTTGTATCCCATCGGCCAGTGAACTGTTGTAGTGACAGCATCCCAAACTCCTTCACATTCATTATTTCCTTAATCTTCAAACACTCACTCCCCTGACATTATGGTACATCCTCCACGTACAGCAGCCTGATGAAGCCCCTGGTTTCTCCTCACTCTGTCAGGGTGCCTTGACCCAGCCACATCCATGTATCGTCACGTTCCCATCCTTGAAGGCTTAGCATGGCATCACCTCCCTGATAAAACTTCTCACTCCCACAGGTGGAACATTATACTGTATTACACAAAGTTAGCTACACTCTTTGAGCACTGTGTATGTATGTATTTGTACACATATTTTATATTAATAATATTTTCAATCAGGGCCAGCCTCATGGGAGTATGATCTGATAGCGGCACAGGGCCACTTAGAAGGACCCCATACTTGGCTCAATGTTCTGTGTTGCCCCCTTGAAATTCTTAATAGTTTAACAAAGGGCCTTGTATTTTCATTTTGCATGGGACCCTGCACAATATGTACTGGTGCTGCCTTCAAATTAAACTCATAACTCTATATTGTAGATAATTATTATTTCTCTTTTATAGATGAAGAAACCAAGGCTTTGAGTGACCAGTAACTTTTGTCAAGGTCCCACAGCTGGTATATTGCAGCCAGATAAGAATCCACAGGTTGTTAAGAGTGTTTCTCACCTGCATGAGAATCAGAGTCACCTGGAGGGCCTGTTAAAAATGCAAATTCAGACCACATTCTAGGCCCTATTAAATCAGAATTTTTAGAGGCACAGTTTGGAATTTCCACTGTAAACAATTCTTTGGCTGCCTTGGAGAGCAAAGTCTATATTCAATTCATCTCTAATCTTAGAATCTAGCAGAGGCCTTCACTTACAGCAGTTGCTTAATAAATGTTTTGCTGATTCAATGAACATCATTCAAGTTACAGACAGACCAAGCATTGCTTTTGCAGACTAGGGTTTTCAATTCACAAAGTGCTTGAGAACTGGAAATGCTGAAGACTTCATCAGCAACTACAGTTGAGACATTTTTGCCCTTCATTTGCTCCCAGTTGAAACGTTCATATTGACTCCATGGATAAAATACCTTTAAGACAGCATAATCTTTAAGATTTCAGAAGACACTTTTTGACCAATAAAGATTCAGAAGTTATCACTTCTATGTATATGTTATATTACACAATTAAAAAAAAAACATGATTAGAAAAAAAAAAGATTCAGAGTCACAAATCCACTTTGGTGTCAGTTGGTTAATCAGACAATATTATTGAGAATCTGATTATAGAAAATCAAAATTTAGCAATTAAATACTATGCAGACTTTGAGGTAAGGGGGCACAAACGCAACACTTTTAAAATGTTCGTGATTGGAAGGAAGGTTACATAATGTTAGAAATTTTTTTTGACATGGAAAGATACTGATAGAATACAAAAGAAAAACTAAGATTCAAAATTGTACTAACAGAATCATTTTAGTACTTTAAAAATGCATGGAAAAGAGTTTATATTATGTCAACTGATAGTGAGATTAAGGGTGATTTGATTAGACTTGTTCATCATTCTTGCAAATTCTCTCTTCCCTTAGCTTAGAACTCCCAGGAAGCATTGCCTGTTTATTCTTACCCTGGCATAAGTCAAGATGTGTAACTTCTGTTAAGGTTACCTTTCAAATGGATCCAGCCACCACCTCCCTTCCTACCTCTGCTGTCGATAGTTCCCAGCTAAACTTTTTAAATAGCTTCCAGTATGATTTTTCTGCTTCAAGTCCCATCCCTTCAATGCATCTTTCACAATATCAACAGAATCATCTTCCTAAAAGTACACATCAGATCATTCCCTTCATTTTGGGGAGAGTAAAGAGTTGTAAAATAAAAAACAAAGAAAACAAAGGATAAAATATCACCTCTGGAGAGAGAAATGTTACATGTCATCTTCTCTACTTAGTAGCCATGAGGCTTGATCACTTTAAGTATGCCTCAGGTAATGAGCATAAGAATAACAGTTACGGTTATTGAATTAGCACCACGTGCCAGGCACAAAGCACAATAATCCTAAGAACAGATCCTCTCTCATTGGCTAGGTGGGAAAAGAACACTTAGGGATTTCCTCTGACATTGTGTACTCAGGGCACACCGCCGGAGGCTGCAGAACCAAGACTGCCAAGTGCTCAACCACTGTGTCATATGGCTGCCTGGTAGGAATATATTCCTCACGTGTCATTAGTTTGCCAGAGCTGCTATCACAACACGGTAACAGTGGCTTAACAAGGGGAACTTATTTGCTTATGGTTTTGAGGCTAGAAGTCCAAAATGAAGATTTCAGTGAGGCTTGCTTCCTCCCCAAAGACTGGCATTCTGGTGCAAGCAGCTGGCAATCCTCTGGGCTCCTTAGCTTGCATCTCTGCCTCCTGCTACGTGGTGAGGCCTTTCCTTTCTGACTTCTGGGTTTTCTTTACAAGGTCTCTAGTAATCCAATTAAGGCCTACCCTGCTTCAGATAGCCACACTTTAAAACTAACATCTTCAAAGAGTCATATTTGTAATGGGTTCACACCCACCAGAATGTGGATTAAGATTAAGAACATGTGTTTCTTGGAGTACATGATTCAACCTACCACAACACCTTACAAAGTGGTTATGAGTTACGTGAGAGGTGCAGTTTGGAGCCCACAAGAGGCATGCAAATGGGAGCACCTGGTCTGAGCAGCCTCCCTTCATTTAGGGTGAAAGCCCTTCACCTGCCCAGACTACATTCCTGCTCTTGTCTAGACTCCAGGCACATCTGAGAGGACTGTGTCATTTCTAAAAACAAAAACCTTTCATGCCTCTCTAATGCACAAGTTATTCCTTCAACCTAACACCCATTTTTAAAATATGGGTTAAATTCTATTTTCTTGGCAAAATCTTTTAAAATCAGAACTATTTGTTCTATCCTCTAGACTCCTCCAATTGACTACTCAAACCTCTATTATAGCCATTCCTTAATTCTGCCTTATTTCTTCACCTCCTGTAGACGCATCTGTTTGCTTCATTAGAATATAAGCTCCCAGTGGCCCAAAATTATATCATTCATTTTTTGTCTATCAAGAACTAGGGGTACCAACTTATCCCAGTTTGCCCAGGACTTTCCCAGTTTTAGCACTGAAAGCCCTGCATCCTGGGAAACCGCTCAGTCCTGGGTAAACCAGAAGAGTGGGGCATCGCAGTGTAACAAGTGTAACACACAGTGTGAAGCCTACAGGAAGTTTATACTACATCCCCAGGATTTGTCAAGAACTTGGACTAGCCTTGATGAATGAATCTTTAAAAAATTTTTCAGGGTATGAGCCTTAACCTAAGATTTTTGATTGATACTACTGTGTAAGTAATGAAGACCCTTTTTCCTTGACCATCTTATATCCAAATAACTTATAGACCCTAAGGTGGGATACTTTGAATGCTTGAGAGATTATTTTTTAAAGACAGTTAATTTCAAAAGAGATGAGAAGTTGAAATGTTGCTGGAAGTGTTGGGTAGGAGGGAAGGAAAATAAAAAAACCTCAGGCCTATATTAAATAGTCTCATCATTAAAATGCTATTGGATTCATTCCTTTGTTTCATACAACTGTGTGTAATTATAGTCTACAAAATCTCCAGCTCTTCCTGCTATTAAGTATTTAAAAATATCCATTCCAGATTTTCAAAACAAGCTTCACATGTACAGTAATTATATCACCCAAAATGTGCAATGCTTAGATTGTATTTAATATACCCACTTAATTTTAGAGTCCCTGTCAGGGTTGACTTAGTGTTTCTGTAATGTTGCCCTAGGCATTTCCTACTAGGACAGGAGGTGCCCTATATCATGGAAGCCTGTAAGTGCTAGGTAGACGCTTGACTTTTCAAAATATTCTAGAAGAAAGAGAAAATAGTAAAACGGTTTCAGAACCATGGGACACCTCTCCCCCATTCCTACAGCCTTTGTTATTATTTTAAATCTCTAAGCTCTGCAGAGAGTAGCTAGATGCTGACAAGGCTGGCAAGTCTCATGACATGATGGGACCAACCAATCAGAAGACCTAAGTTTTGGGGTAATTGACCTTTCTTGTCACTGACAAGGAGAAAATGCTATCAGTGTAGATAACTGTGGGGAAAAACTCATGAGAATATTTGTGAAAGTGCCTTTCAAGGGGTACCATGCTGAGGAATTTTTAATCAGAGGTCTAAATTAGAATAACCTGGGGAAACTTTGCAACATACAGATGGGTCCCCTCCAAGGCCTACTAAATCAGAATCTCCTGGGGGTAGGGATCAGCAATCTATCTATCTATCCATATGTCTGTCTGTCTGTCTATCTATCTATCTATCTTTCTAAAAGCTCACAGATGTTTCTGATTCTTCCGCCTTGTTATAAACTACTGGGACAGTGGCAGCCTCATTAGCTATCTTAATGATGAAACTGGAAGGGAATCACTTTCAAGGCTCTTAGTAATTTTGTGATTGGAAAATTCATAAACTTGTTGATCCTCAGTTTCCATTTAATAACGTAGATAGAAACATCTTCCTTGTGGGGTTCTTGTGAAGAGATGAAGGTAAAACATCTAGGTCAGCACTCACAAATAAGTAAGTAATTTAAATGCATGAAGAATATTGTAAGGCAATAGGAAGTATTGGTGACTGTGGCTAACCAGAGAATGCAAGATCTGACTAAATGTGCTAAAAAAAAAAATTTTTTTTTTTTTAAACACAGAGCTGACCAAACAAAATATATCTGCAGGCATGGTATCCAATTCTTACACCTAACATACTAGCCAATAGAAACCAAATATTCAAAGGCTATATAAAATATTAAAATGTTGAATTTTCTGGAAGTATTTTTCTAGCTCTGTGTAAGGTGCTGCTAAATACAGGATTATATATCAATTAAAAAAAAATTTAACACCCATTATGTACTAACAAGTTCAGATAGAGATACTAAAAAACTAATCCAAAGAGTTTACTGCCAGGAGGGAGAGTAGATTAATTAAAAGATGTCCATTACTAACACTTCTAACAATACTAATAACACCCTAACTACCTTCCCACCTTCAATCCTACCCTAACACTCTACCCAGGACCCTGTAATCATCTGCATCCTTGCATTCCATTTTTAATATCTCATTAATGGCTAGAAATATTTGTTTCTAAAGTAGTTTATTTTTAGAAACATTATAAATTAACTAGACCAAAGTGTAGTTTGTTGTGAAATAAAGATGCTTGCTTAATTAATGCTAATGTTCCTACCAGGTCTAAAAGTCTGTGAATAGGAAACAATAAATCAGCATTATCATCACTCAAGAGGAACCATTGACCAAATGACTCAGCCATTCTCAGACCTGGAACATTTCCCAATATATTTTGGGCAAGTTTCCTTTGCATCATATCCATCTCCCAACCCAAAAAGTACAAAACCAGACAACTTTCTAACTCTGTTAAAATTGGGCCATCCTCAGCAATCATCTTGGTCAGATATTATGAACTCATCTAAGATCTGAGCAAAATAATTTTAAAAAGCCTACTGCTAACATTTATTTCAAATCATTACTTTCCTGCTTGTTAGATCTGTGACACTCACCAAGTTACTCAGCCTAAGTTTAGTTCCCTCATCCCTAAAATGGCAATGATAAGTACTGAGTAAGAATTGTTACAAAGGTTAAATGAGATAATGTTTGTAAAGCACTTAGCAGAGACCTGATGTATGGGATACTCCATGGATGTTGTCAATTTTCATGATTATCATTTCTACTTCTTCACAACTAGGACCCTTTTGTCCTTGGGCTCAGGAACCTCTAATGTCTCCTTAATTACCCAGGGCAGACATTTTTGCAGGAGCATCACAGTTTGCAAAGCCTCTCTTACATGCTACTGAGAAGACAGCAGCAGGGAGGGGAAAGAGTCAGGAGAGTGTTAGGCAAAACTCCCCACCCCCAACACATACACAACACACCCTTAATAATAAATATTGCAGGAAGCTCTCCCACAATGGACGTGACTGTTTACATAAAACCCACTCTTAGCTAACGTAACAGTCTGAGCAAGGACAAAAACAAATTCTCCATAACATAATAACCTCCCTGACGTCAACTCCTTATCTTATCCTGACATCAACTCCTTATCCTACCCTGAGCAAACCAATCCCCTGGCTCAACTCCTTACTTCTCTATCTTACCCACCAACAATTATTCCCCCAACCCCCCTCCCAAAAAGCTATAACACTGTATTCCCACCTTTGTTCCAGGCTGTGCCACGCTTAGGCTTCAGCCCCGCCCCCCGCACATGGCTACAATAAAACTTTCTCCAATTGACCTTTGATCTCTTCTCTTCCCAGTCAAAAAAACCTAAGAGCGACCAAACCTGGCCTCTTGTTTCATCTTTCACATTTTGATTTTCTGCTTAAGACTTTGTTTGGAAAAGAAGGTTCTGCAGACATAAAACAAAACACACACATGCTTGAAAAACACTCTCTGGCATGCTAAAGCCCAACTTCCTTGTCCTGGCCTTCAAGACTATAATTTGCTTTTCTATCCTCCCCTTCCATTTCTCCTCTTCCAGCAAACTGACCTGTGGGACACCCTTCCCATCCACACGTGTGACCCCAGGTTCTCAGCTTTCTCCTGAGTCTCCAAATTCTATCCCATTTTCAAGCTCAGCAACAAGGTCAGCCCTTCTGGGAAGGCTTTCCAGGATATTTTGTAAAGAAATCCTCTCCTTCCTTTAGATTCCCATAATGATTGTGATGAAGAAGAAATTGCTTGGGTTTTTGGACTGAGTCAGATCCACGTTCATATCAAGTCTTCATCCCTGACTGTATATTCGTGGATTCTTAAAAAATTTCAGTCTGTGTCTCACCTACAAATAAAATGGAGAGAATAATGCCTAACCAATAGTAGGACCAGCTGGACCAAACCAGGGACAGAGGTACTAACTAAATATCTTGGCTATATCAATGATTACTTCCTGCCTTGACCTACAGTCATTTTTCTACTTGATTATTTGTAGAATTGGTGTAAGAACAATTGAAGAGCAATTGAAAAAATAATTTGATCCCTAGCCTCACTCCTTATACCAAAATAAATTACACATAGACCAAAGTTTTAAATGTAAAAAACAAATGAAACAACATCAACAACAACGAATGAAAAAACAGACAGGTGAATTTATTTATGATTTTGGAGTGAGGAAGGCGTTTCTAAGCAGGGTACGATAACCAGAAGCCAACAAATGAAAGGACTGATAATTGCAGCTAATTAAAAATGTTCAGTGTTTAAACAACCGAAAAAAAAAAAAAATATATATATATATATATATCAAACTGAGAATACAATTTTATGACATATAATACAAAGGGCCAACTTTCTTAATTTACAAAAAGCCCTAATGTATCAATAAAAAATGTTGAAAATGCCAATTAAAAATCAGGTAAAGTATTTGGACAGGTAACAAATATACATGACTAATAAATGTGGAATAATGCTTCAAACTGAAGCAAAAAGACCCCATTTTCAAGCCTATAGGTCTGACAAAAATTAAAATGATAATATCTAATGTTGCTAACAGTGTAGGGAGAGAGGCCCCCTCATGTATGTTTTTAAAGTATAAATTGGCACTGCCTTCAGTGAGAATATTTACCAAAATTAAAAGTCACATCCCTTTGACTCCCCACTTCCACTGCTATAAATTTAGCTTAGAAGAGAGCTGACTCCAAAATGTTTTGCAATGGAGGGGGAAAAAAAGAAGTGATTTAGTTGTGCATCAACAGATGACTGGTAAATTGAATCATAATACATACAAAACATGGAATTCTATGCCGTTTTTAAAAGAATGATGTTGACAAAGATATTTCTGAGAAATATTAAGTGGGAAAAAAGCACAGAGCGAATACGACTCCATTTGTATAAATCTGAAATGAAGGGGTAGGGTAGGGAGAATGAGGATCAATATACACAGATAAACATACATATTTTTCTGAAAACTACATAAGAATCTGAGAAGCAGCTATTTTTGTGGAGAGGAACTCAGTGGAGAACAAGGGGAAATGTGGAATAGAGAGATACTTCTATTTTATGCCTTCCTCTTGGAAGGCTGGAATCATGTCCTTTGATAATTTTGTTTCTTAAATATATTATTCTTTAAGTAAATTTGATATTTGAATAGCATAATGTGACATGAAATGCCAAACAGAAAGGTTTTTACTTCTAGTCTTGTCTGCTATCAGCAATACAAGGTTTACATTGATTTCCTTCTGTGTCAAAGGCCTGGGAATGCAGTTCTGTTTCCAGAGTATTTTCTGATTGCCATATTTAGATTTCAAGAAACATCTGCTACAGCATGGGGAGTCTTGCTGACTTGGACATTATTTTTCTCTCAAAGCCAAGTCATGTGTAGCAGTTGAGTCCTTCTAGCTTTGTTCAGCTTAACAGATACACTTGGATATTCTTAGTTCCATTCTTTTGTTTACTGGACTATCAAAGGCCTCTAGGTCAGAGTCATGCTATTTGTAGAATGGAGGAATGGATAGATAGGGAAGAAGGGATAGAAAGATGTTAAGAGTATCGTGATCAGATTAGCTGATTCTTTTCTCTCCCTGGTCCTTGAGGCAGCCCCATCATTTTACTCAGTACCAAACCCAATCAGCTGAGTGTAGGCTGAAGCTGCCCTTTCAGAAGGCCCCTCTGCCACCCACTTCATCTAGCCATTCTCTTAGTCTCTTGGAACCTGCCTATAAAAATCCAAAGCCATGCTTTGGCAAATCCTGATGACCATTTTCTTTTATTCAAGACAACAGTTCTCTAAGTTCCTATTTCTAGTGCTGAACACAGGGTTTAATTCCAAGCCCTATTCTTTTCTTCTCTTTCCATTTTTGGTTTATACAACTTATTCTTTCTTCATTGTTAGCTTCTTGCTCCGGTTTGCTAAAGCTGCTGTTTTACCAAATACCAGAAATGGAGAGCCTTTTAGAAGGGGGATTTATTAGGTTACAAATGTACAGCTCCAAGGCCATAAAGTGTCCAACCAAGGCATCAACAAAAGGATATCTTCACTGAAGAAAGGCAGATGGCATCTGGAACACCTCTGTTCACTGGGAAGGCACGTGGCTGGTGTCTGCTGGTCCTTTTCTCCAGGTTCTGGTTTCAAAATGGTGTTCTCCAGAATGTCTCTGGACTTCTGTCTTAGCTTCTCTCTCTCAGATCCTGTGCTTTCTCGCTTGTCTTCCCAGGGTGTTTCTCTCCAAGTATCTGGGGATCCTCATTTAGTTTCTCTGGGACAAACTCTGGGCTTCATCTCTTAGCTTAGCATCTCCAAACATCTTTCTATCTGCATTTCCAAGCGTCATTCTGTGTCGGCCCCTGAGCTCTCTTAAGGACTCGAGTAAACTTATCAAGACCCACTCTGAATGGGCAGGGTCACACCTCCATGGAAATAATCTAATCAAAAGGTCTCACCCGTAATAAGTATGCACCCACAAGATTGCATTAAAGAACATAGCCTTTCCTGGGATACATAACAGCTTCAAACCGGCACACTTCTTTCCACAAATATATTGAGTGCCTGCGTGCCAGGCATCTGCCTAGATGTAGCCTACATCGAACCTGTATCTACACAAAAAACAACTCATCGACTGGGAATGTTCATTCCCGGCTTGTCAGCTAGGACAACTGGAGAGAGACAAAGTTATTTCAAATGGCCTCTTTGGGCATTAAATATCATTTAACAACTTAATTAATAAAAGTAAAAATTACTGTTATGTGGGAATTCAAATATTTTTAAGAATAAGGGGTTTTCACATTGAAAAATTTGGAGAACTGGAAAAAATGGAGAGGAAAAAATTAACTATATATGACTGTATAACCCTCTATGTAACTATATGTATATAACTATGATGGGGGTACTTAACCTGTTATAGGAGAATCAGGGAAGGTCAAATGTGGCCTTAGAACAATGTTTGATACTTCAACCCCACTCCCACTTAAAAATACGCAATCCACAAATGTTATGTAATATTTGCCTTCAGTCCTAACAGCTGGAGCATCTTAAGTATTGGTGTTATTTACTTTTGAAAATGAAAACACTGCTTTATATGGAGGATGCCACCAACTATGTTGTCATTTTTATAAGTAAACAAAATCTGTTTTCTAATAATGCAAATATTGCTTTGTGAGTTTATAGTTGCTAAAATTTGAGTGAATTCAAACTTATAGCAATAGAAAAAGTCTTATGCCTTACTTTGTCTTAATACTTTACCTGTAGTGTTAGGAAAGTCATTTACTCAATAAATAAAATTGGGGCTTATTAGGGCTCCTTGTTTTCACTTACGTCATATAGGTGAAAAATGTGCTGAGTGGCTCCAGGGAATGATTCCGGAAATAGTGAAATTCTCCACAAAGCTTTTTCCTCATCTCAGTGTCAATGGTGGAAACAGTAAGAGGACCCGTTTGATTAGACAAAAAGTTGCCATAATCAGTGGTCTGGAGATGAATTTTCAGATCTGAAATTGAATGAAACTCCAAATCAGTTTTGAGCATGCACTAATAGTCTTTACAATGTTAACTGAATTTATGGTAACTTTCTTTATGTTAAATGCATATTTAGTTACTATCTTACTAAACCTTAACATACGGCCCATGTATGATTTAGTTTTCAGTGTTAATCTTCAAACCAATGGAATATTCAATATAAATAAGGATATTCTAGTACAACAAAAATTTTTCAAGTACCTAAGACATTTAATATTACTAGGCACAGCTGAAAAGAACATTAACAAACATCTAGTCCAGAGATGGCAATAGGTTTTCCCAGATCCAGTTTTATTTGATTGAAAATAGCTGCTTGGAAAACTACTGAGGACAGTAAGGCTCCATCCCAGCTTGGTGGAAAAGAGTAATTCATTAGTTAACATCTACTATAGGTATGGGAGGTGGAATGGGCAACCATAATTGTTCTATTTCAATCTCTATTACAGATGAAGAAAGTGAGGCAAGTGGAGCTAGAGTTATATAGTGGTTGAGCTTGAACTAGGAGATAGATGTCCCTACTCTTTAAAATCCAATATTATTTCCACTGGATTATGCCATACACCCTTTAAATAGCAGCATCTATGGTTGCCAGCTAACAGGAAAGAATTCCAGCCTCATTTGCTGTCATTCCTCCTGAACAAACCAAGTGTTTTCTACCATCTATACCTTTGTTAATCCTGACCTCACTCTCCAGAATTCCTTCCCCTTCTCCCTTCATCCCCTTATCAGACTTGGTTCTTATAATGTATCCTTCATGGTCCGGGTCATGACATTAAAATCAATTACCAATGACTGAGTATATATTTTGTCCCAGGCATTGTAATAAGCTGCTTGGATTATCTCATTTAATACTCATGGCAATCCTGTGAGGTGGGAATGACTTTTATACCTTTTTACACATTACAACACTGAAGTTCAGAGAGGTTGGTAACTGGCTGAAGATCACAGAGACAGACTGGGATTCAAGGCCAGTTTTATCTGGGATTTAAGCCAAAGCCACTTAAAACCTGTATTATACTGCCAACCAATTTAATTAGAGTATCACTTGCTCTGTAAAGCCTAATTTCTTTCAGGAAGAATTATTCAATCTCACTCATCTGAATTTCAAAGTACTTTGACAAAACCTGTAGCACAGCACCATATCAGTGTATTCATATAGTCTTAAGTAAGTTAACTCCAAAAAGGCAAATACACCATTTTAGTTATCTGTGGCTCCTTTCACAGAACCCAACACTTAAATGTTATTGAGTATCAAGCTATCAGAGAGGTCTTTGGCACTGTCTAGCACACGGCTGGAGCCAATGTAGCATCCTGGAGTTTAATAAACCACAATTCTTTCATTCCAACATTTATTAAGCATCTATTATGTGTTAACTACAGGAGAACTGAAGATGAACCAGATATACACCTTGTCCTCAAAGAAACTAACAGTCTGGTTGGGGAGAAGACCATCACAAACAGATAATTCAAACAATGTGACAAGTTCATTGATTAAGCAAAAGGCCTAGGAAAGTTTCTGGAAGGCAGTTAAGCCAGAGATGGGCCTTTAAGTGCTCTTCAGAGTGGGAGGAAGACATTCCATGAACTAGTATAGGTATGGTATGTGCAAGAAGCTCTACGCAGTTCAGTGTTGCTGGAGCATTAAGCGGGAGACAGGGAAATGTAAGAAATGAAGCTAGAGAATTAAAAGGGGGTTGATTCAAGGAGAGCTTGGTATCATGACATCCTTGATCCTGAGAACAACAGACAGTCACTGTGGATTATAAATTGATTGCTCTGGCAGTTGGCGAAAGGGGGGTTTGCAGTTAGACATAATGTGGTTCCTGAGTGGCAGAGATTCGGGATACAGGCATTCTTCCTGAATGTCTGGAGTAGATTAAGCATAGGAAATGCTCTTTAACTGACTACAGAATTTGTTTTCTCAATTATCTATTTAATTAACTTAATTTAAAACAATTGCACTTTTTTTTTTTTTTTGCTTGGCTTTTATTTTGGCAGTTCAGATTTTTATGCAATCTGACAGTTTGCCTTCTCAGTACTGAGGAATATTTGCCAACAGACATGACAAATGGTATTCCTTTAAAAACCATGATATTTTGCTTATGTGACATATGTTTCTTTTAAATAGAATAACTTCCAAACCTTTCAGCTGCCAGTGACATCCTGAAACTATATGTCCCAAGTGTTTCAGTCCCTGTAGGAATCTTGTAAAACTAGTTGGCAGAGAGGCAAATGGGATACAAGAAGGATTCATCTTCTCCAGCACCAAATCCCGTCAAGGGGACTCTTGCATTCAGATTCTAAGACAATCTTAGGATCTAAAATGTTTGCTCTGAAGCGATGACAGACTGCCATTATAGCTTATAGCTTTATAGCTTTCCAAGTGGGCTCACAGACATTTTTTCTGCCCTCCCTCAAATGCCTTTCTAAGTAGGTATGTGAAGGGTGGGATTTTGTGGTCAAGTAAGTTTGGAATAAACAGGTTTCTTTACTGTAGGAATTGAAAGTCTGTAATATATCAGTTTGAGTATCTCTTAAAAGAGTAATGTTTAGAAAATCTCCCAAGTCACTTGAAAACAGTGGAACCACCCTCAGAACACACTGTGGAAAATCACACTACTTTTTTTTTTAATCCTAGAAATGATCCAGAGTTATTGTGGCAAGTAACATTTTCCATCTTTTATTCAAAATGAGGAAATTAAATGTTTTCCAAACTGTAGCATCACTACTGACTAACTCAATTTAATGGGGCCCAAACCACATTAGAACAAAAGGAATGATTTGGCCATAATAGCAAATACCAAAATACACCACAAAGAGTAGCACAAATGTGTGTGCACTGACAAGTGTGTTCCCAGGGTCGTGATGTAAAATGTGTCTTCTCTTCTGCGGGTTGCAGTCACCAGGTTAAGGGAGGTATCCAAGGTCACCTGGCTATGAATGAATCAGGATAAAGGCTGGGACTTCATGGTGATCTTCTTCCAATTAATTTGTTTGGGCAGATAATTTTTAGAAAGATGAGAGATTATTTTTATTTTTTCTGTGCAGTATCCTGTTTGGGCCTCTCTATAGGTAAATGTCCAGATCTTTCACACTCCAGGTAGATTATGCTAAAGAAGTGCCCTTAGCGGTACCCATGGGAAAGGGGTTTCCCTGGAGCGGCTGCCGTGCTGTTTCCCACACTCCGCTGGTGCTGCGTTATCCGACCTTTCCCAATTCAGTTTCTCATCTACAAACTTGATATCGGATCTAAGCTTTCAGGTGGTTGTGGGGATTAAACAAGATGATTTAGTTGAAGAGCCAGCAAACAAAAGCACAACAAAACATTAATTCTTTTCTCTTCTCGCTTGGTCCCACTTACTTTCAAAATAATTCAATTCAGTTGGCTAAGGGCTTTGGCTTTTATTCTCTAGTCCAGAATTTCCCCAGCCATTGTATTGGCATCTGCCATCAGATCTTATAATTACTAAGAGTTTTAATAAAACTATCGGTATCTATAAAACCAGATACTTAATCTTCTTTTTCTGTTACCTTTATTTCCATTCTTAGTGTGTTGAAACGCTAATGTCCTCTTTGGTGCTTTATTACTCCAAATCCCCTGAATTGTTCCTCCATGTCTTCTCTAATTTCCACTCCTTGCTCTCCTGGTTTAGGATATGACCATCTGACACCTGGATTACTGTGACAATTTCTTAATAGATTGTCTTGTCTCCTTTTTCCAGGATCTGCTTCCTGCCTCAAGTTCAATCTTTCCTAAGAATTATTTTCATCTTGTAATGATCCTACAAGTAGCCTGGAACCACTGAAATTTGGGAGATTAAAAACAACTTTCATATTATTTATAGAGTGCTTTACCATTGACAGAATTGTTTTAATGGACATAATTTCTTAACCTCAGCAGTAATCCTCATTTCCCGGATGAAGAAACTGAGGCTAGAAGAAGTAATTTGTTTGAGTTTTCTGTGCTTGCAAGTATTTGACTGAAGACTCAAACACAACCATAATCAGACTTTCCAGGTCTTTCAAAATTTTTCCCAACCTAAATTCCAACCATATCTCCAGCTATTCTAGTCATTGAAGACAAACTGTTGTACTCCCCATGGGAAACACTTCCAGGTTTTCCTACCTGTAATTCACCCCCTGCCTGCCTAGAATGGCTTCCCATTCCTTCTCTCCACCCCCCACTCCCAGCTCATTGGCCATTTCACAGCCCATAATCCTTCTGGTTTCCATTGGTCTATATCTGCATAACCTTTGCCTCACCTGAGGTGTTCTTTCTCTTACCTGGACATTAGTTATTGGCCACATCCTAGTTATAAATTTGGACTGTTCTTGGTTTTTTAATTATTAATTTTTAAAAAAAATTATTTATAATATCTTCTCAACTGTGGAGGTGCTTAGGCAAGGAATAGTCTAATTCTTTTTCATATTCTCCACAGCACCTGAAACAATTATTGTCATATAGATGACTCTTGAATATTAGAAATAATTTGTGATTATCATCTGGCACCAATATGCCAGGAAATGTATGGACATACAGAACTTCATTATAAAGTTCAGTGGGTATTACCAGGATTAAAACACCCCATTTAGATTCTTCTACACCAGAACGAATATTTCCAAAACAAAACTCTCTGAAGGATAATGGAATCAACTAAAAAGAATCATATACAAACACCATTAACCAAAGGCAATGAAATGGGAAGGACTACCTCAGGAATTCAAAAGTCAAGCAGAGGAGGAAAAACAAATTCTTGTTGCATATCCACTGTAGTTCATGGGGTATATCCTAGGAATATTTAAGATTTACAGTTAGCAGAAAACCTTCAGAGATTTCTGATTCTCCTGGTAACTGTGATTTAGGCCAGGAAGATATCCTCTAAGCATCCTTTAAGTGTTTTCTAAGTAAGAAAATACCATGCCAAAGGTTAAAAACAGCTGGCTTAACATCACAGAGCAAGGAAAGAGAGCCAGGACTTGAAACTAAACATGCAGACACTTCTAAAGTGTATTTTCTGATTCTTACTATAAGCAAAACAAAGCTTTAGGCTGGAGAGGTGGAGCAGAGAAAAATGAAAGGTGTAGTTTTTGCCCTTGAGATGCCTACAGTATAGGAAAGGATAGATCCATTTACTCATTCCTGAGTAGGCCCCCGTGATTGGCTCTAGGGTTAGAAAGACAAATGCTCTGGGGTGACAAACCTAAGCAAATGTAACATATGCTATGCAAGATTAGGCTCAGTACAAGGTACAATGGAACCCAAAGTTGAGGCTTGTCAATTCTACATTAACAGGGATACAGCAGGAAAAGCTTCATAGAGAAGATAACTGGAGTGGAGACTTTAAAGAGAATGGTGTTCTCCAGGCAAACTGGAAAGAGAATGGAATTTGTGGTTGAAGGATTAGCCTTAAAAAAGTCAGAAGGATTCTAAGGAAAATGCTTACAAAGTAGAGATTGGCCTACTCAATTTTTAAAACTGAGAGTGAAGTTTATCCTGCCGGATGGGAAGCTTTGATGTGTTTTTGAACAGGAAAGCAACAGGAAAGTTGTGAACAGGAAAGTAACAGGATTGGATTTGCATTTTTAATACAAAACGGAAAAACTAAGCACTATAATTAAGAGGTACAAATAAGGTCTAAGAGAGCAAGAGAAAAGCTCATGATTACTTCCATGAGGAGTCTTCCTATATATATATAGTAGAAGGAATATATAGTTATACAGTGGAAGTCTCCTAAACTTGCTATCTATCCATCCACCCACCCACCACCCTTGCCACACTCTAGCCCCAGGTAAATACTATTTTTAGTTTTTTGGGGTCCTTTCAATTACCTTGTATGTAGACAAGCATAGAGAAAATATATTTTTTATTTACCCCACATTTTTCTTAGAGAATATCATCCCATACATATAGTTCTTCCCCTTGCTTTTCTGAATATATTTTGGTGATTTTCCCGTATCAGTCCTCTTTGAGTGTCCTCATTTTTTTTAGAGCTGCAGAAGATTCCATTAAGTGAATGTTCTGTAATTTATTTAACCAATTCCCTGCAGATGGACATCTTTTGCTATTATAAACAGTGCTATATACAGCTGTACAGCGGAGGAGAGCCCCATACAGCTGTCATCTCACATGTGTGCATGTGGAACTTGGAATTTCTGGGGCCAAGTGTATATGCATTTGGAATTTGGATAGGTACTGCATGATTGCCCTCTTTAAGGGTTTCTTATTTTTCTAATATTTTATTCTGTAGAGTAGAACCTCTTTAAGGCAGGGATTATATTTTATTCATCTTTTCTTCCTTGGCCCTAGCTAGAAAGTACTTAGTATATGGCTGTTGAATTAATTCCTCATGGAAGTCCCAGCTGGAGAAGGGATGAAGTTGATGTCCTAGAAAAGGGATGTAAGTGTTGGTGAAATATAATCAGCTCTCTTCACTCTTTTCCAAAAAATTGTGTCAGGGAAGCCTTTACTATTAAAGGCTCAATCCCAGCCTATTCTCACTAACTCTCCCTGAGAGCCAAGTGGGCACTTTCACCATAGATTTTAGAGAAGACCATTTATTATTAAATTCTAGAGCCCTAAAATATTAATTTCACCACATTGTCTTTTTCAAAGAGGAAAGAATATTTATAACATCCCAGTCTTAGTTGTAAAAATAAATAAATAAATAAATAAAGCTTCCTGAAGAAACTAGCAATGTTTTATTTTTTTGAAAATATTTAATGCCCCTTTGAAGTTATTTTGGTTCAGTCATTTTTAAAGACCTTCAAACTTCTTTATGGATATAGCCTCAAAGCTCTACCAGTGACAAAAGTGACACAAACAGCTTCCCTCTTTTGTACCCAGGAAAGACTGAGTTACAGAGGATTTTGGTGACTGGTTCAGGTTTTTCTGTTAGTCAGGAGCAGGCTTGGAACAGATGCGTGTTTCTGACCACACTTGCACAATTATGCCACATTAATTACAATTATGAATACTAAGACTTCTCAAAGCTTTTCTGTACAATCTTTATTTTCTCTCTTCCAAATTTACCACAAACCTTTTGTGTTCCTTGTAAGTCATTGTAAAACAATTTCTTGATATCAGAACAATTTTTTTTTGGTCCAAGTCCAGAGAACTTTAAAAGACTAAAGGCAAATTTAATCTTTGCCAAATTCGCTTCTCTTTTACATAAAGTGCCTGCTTTACACACACTCCTATAAAAACAGTTTTATGTGCTCTTCTCCAGCCGTGCATATTTTGTGCAAAAGTAAACAGAAATCCTGAAGTCCTTAACTTCTATCCCAACAAATGTCCTAGATTTATCTTCAACTCTTAATCCAGCTCAGAAGCTGACTGGGTCTCTCATTCACAGATGCAATAGCTGCATTGCTTTTCACAAGTTATTTATTTCCCAACAGCCTATGAAATAATCAGGACAGTCCTTATTATTTCTATATCCAAATGGAGCTGACATCAACTTATCACAGACCAAATCAAGTGTCTTCAATTTATACTCAGGAAGCAGCGGCATAACAGAGCCAAAAAAGAGACCCAGATATCTCTGTCCTCTATGGGTGACAGTCTGCTAGGCTGCCCTTCTAAGCCTCAGTTTCCTCAGTTATTAACTAAGGACATGAAATCCTTATTTAGGTTTATTTTCTCCACAGCCATTATAAGCCAAACATGGTTTGATGACTCACAATTGCCATTTCTGGGAATTTCCAAAGAGCAGAATGGCACATGGATTCAAACATATTTGTGAAATGAATGGTTGAAAATACTATTGGGAGGGGAGAAAGATAGAAACCATGAGGCGCGATGATGAAAAAGCCATGTGTCCACGGCAAGGTATCTTAACCAAATGCAGGGAGGGATGAGCTTCTAGCAGCCCACGAAGCCCCTGACATTGTGTGGGTGATTCTGTGTGTATGCACTTAGGTGTCTGTTTCTCAGAAAGGTTCATTCTTCGGGTCTTCAAAGGGGTCTGAAACCTTTCCTTCTCTCCCAAATTGAAACTGAAGGGACCACATTCAGCTAAGTGCCTGGAGAGATGATAGATCTGTAAAACCTCATTCCTTGTTTTTTTCTCTCCCCTCCCTCCACTGAATCATTTGATCAAAAGGGCCCTTGGCAGAAAATACTTGGATGCAACTTTTAAATTCCCGATTTTCATCTTTTTTACCTTTTTATTTTCTAAAATTCACTATGTGGCTTTAGAATGACTACCCTTGATTTCTCTCTGGTCTCTTTGAGAGAGCTAAATGGTGTTTTGTACAAAACGATATTTCATGTGTATTTTGCATTTAAATTTGCGTTCCTTAGCTCATTTAAAAGCTTGACTGAAAACGAAATAGAATTCATTCAAATGGCTTCTCTTAGAGGCACTTATTCCATCCTGTATACTCAAATTTTTTTTTACCTCAATTTATTTCAATTTTCTATACACTATTAACCTTCTCCAATTACTAAACTCTTAATCTCAAATGCTGAAGTGATCTAGGATTTGGGATTACATGGTAATTATTTATAGCCAACAAAGTCACTGTTATCATCTGAGAGAATCAGTTTCAAGTTATTTCCATGGACACTGAAAGGCGAGGGCTGGCTCAACTTGGGCAGCTTTTCTCTGGCTTTAACTGGTCAGAACTTTAATTGAGTGGCCTCTGGAGCCTTCAGCTCTACTTCTCAAGCTGCCTGCAAAGTCACCTTCAGAGGTTTTTCTGTGTGTTTACCTTCTAATATATTTCTAGGAAGCTTGATGGCCACTGTTTTCTTGCTTTTTCTAGAATAATCTGGAAGTTTTGAAAACCTTATTGTTGACATACATTGATTTCATAATAACATTTAAAAATGAGCAAGTGTAGCTGTTTTCAATAATAAAAATACTATTATAGATGTGAAATTATCCTTAGAAAGATTTTGAAAATATGGTGGCTTAACGATAATTTTCCATTTGCTGGGAGCACTTCTCAGTTTTTGATGCCTTCTCTCATGTTTTACCTCATTTATTTCTTCCTACAACTCTGCAATGCAGGCATTACGATCACATTTTACAAATGCAGAATGAGATTCAGGGGCTGTGAGCCCCAAATCACCTACCTTGACCTGGCAGAGGCCAATGCAGGGACTTTTTCCAATCCAAGGCACTTCTCTTGATTTTTTTTTTTCGTAAGCTTCAGTTAAAGACAAACCTCAAACTCTCAAAACGATAGATGCTGAGATGCTGGGGATTGAATAAAATTTTCTAGACCAGGCTTCTTAGCTTTTTAATTTTTTTTGCTGTGGCCTCCTTGGCAATTTGGTGAAAACTATGGACCCCTTTCTCAGAATAATGTTTATAAATGTGTATAATAAAAATATATAGGCTTACAAAGGAAAACCAATATATCTAAATTATTGAAAACATTTTTAAAATTTGTAATAAATAGTGCAAGTATTTATTAAGACATTAGATATCAAGATTAAATGCTGAGTGTAACATCTACTGTAACTGAAATAATGAAAGAAAGAAACAACATTTCCAGGTATCTGCAAGAACTGTAAAGGGATGTTAAACTATTGAGAATTTCTAGTGGTCACAAAGTCACAAGTACTGCTAATAACTACCAGGATTTATTGCTTAGACTAAAATTAGAGGAAATACTAAATTCCACTTAGAGAATATTGAAAATAGAGATTTTTTTTTTCCTCATCCAAGTTCATGGACCCCTGAAGTCTGGACCCCGGGAATAAGAACCAGTTTAGGACTCTCACGCCTTGGGAACATAATCCCTTCTCCATTCTTATGAAGGGCAAGATCATTCCTCACCCCCACCCCCCTTTTTTTTTAAATGGTGAGAGTAGCTGTACTGACCTTCCAAGGTCTCGCACTGGACCAGGTTGACATAGTCCTGCTGGGTCAGGAGGCCAGCTTTGCACCCTCGCACCAGGCCCTCCAGGTAGCCATGGTCTGCGTTAAAGTACAGCTCTGCACTCTCAGGCATGGGGAAAGAGGACTCAGGCGATGTAGGCTCCAGAAAACCTGCCGTCCCGGTCAGCTCCTGGAGACTGGTACGAGGCTGGATAAAGTACTGGCAACTGTCAGGCGGGCGGTCAGCTGATAGTCAGGATTCTTATGACTAGTTTCCCCCAGTTTCAGTGGCTTTCAATGGTGTGTTCACCCTGTTTTTACAGCAACAGTGAATCAGCCAGATGACCCAAGAAAACCAGGAAGCAAACCACTACTGGCAGAGGGAGAGTAAGGGAGTTGTAGGGAGTTAGGGGTTTACCGCATCCCCTCCCACAGCGACTGACCCCTGCCCCGCTCTGCTACTGGAAGGCTTGAAATGCCCAAATGTTTTATAAACAGTCCTCCTCCCTGCCCCCCACCAGAGCTTTCAATTGTAAATTACATTTGTCTTAAATTTCCTGAGGACTATTAGAAGAAAGAGACTTAAAAAAAAAAAAGTTAATTTATGTGAATAAATCAAATGTGAGCAAGTAGTCTGAAGAATCATCAGAAGCTAATTTGGCAATACAGTTGTTTGTAAAACAAATGGTTAGTAATGTCTTAAAATTCCCAAAGGCAGGTAGCTGTATCCCACCCAGTCTAGGGGCAGAGCTCTGAAAACAATTCTGGAAGCAGACACACAGACATATAGTTCTGTAATAATAAGCCATTACATTTGCAAAATTTACCTGAATCACAGACAAGGAACAAACTCTCAGAAGCTGTGAGGTCATTCCAAACGCACAGCTGCTAATACTAAGTACTTAATTAAGCCAAGATTTCCTCGTTGAGTTTCATGCTCTAAAAGGAGTGCTTGTTCTCCCATACACTTGACTCAAAAATTGTGTCCAATATCCTGAAGGCAAATGTTTTGCTTATTTAGTTTCAGATATAGAATATATGTCAAATTCTTAATTGAAGTTCAAATGTTAGAAATTCTCCAGTCTCTGTCTCAGTATTCCCAAACTTTTGGAGAAAGCTAGATAAGACCGAATCAATGTAAATTGTTTTTAGTTGTTGAAAATCACAGAGACTCAATCTTGGCTTAACTCACTGCCCAGCATTTTGAAAGTATTCATAATGGTAGAGTGTAGAGGCTCTTATTATTATCATTAATACCACCTGGCCTCCAATAATTCTACCGTTCCCTAACACCCTATGTTTTAGGTTGAATCAAATAAACTTTCCACTTTCATGGGTTAAAAAATGGTGGTTGTATCAGCAACTTCATGTAGTTCAACCTAGTACCTGGGGCTAGACAGGTTCCAACTTGTGATACAAAAATGCAATGTTTTCTCAAAATGCACTTTGATCACCTGCTTTAGAATTGTTTTGAGGTGCACCTTACAAAATGAAGATTCCTGGACATTGCTCAGAACTCCTAAATCAAAGAATGCTCACGTGCGCACGTGTGTGTGTGTGTGTGTGTGTGTGTGTGTGTGTGTTGTGTGTGGAAGGACTCAAGAACCTGTTTTTTCCTAAATTCAATTTTATTGAGATATATTCACTTACCATACAATCATTTGTTCACAATGCCATCATATAGTTGTGCACTCATCTCCCCAATCTATTTTTGAACATTTTCCTTGTACCAGAAAAAGTGAAAATAAGAATTAAAAAAATAAAAGTAAAAAAGAACACCCAAATCATCCCCCCCACCCTATTTTTCATTTAGTTTTTTGTCCCCATTTTTCTACTCATCCATCCATACACTGGGTAAAGGGAATGCGATACACAGGGTTTTCACAATCACACTGTCACCCCTTATAAGCTACATTGCTATACAATCGTCTTCAAGATTCAAGGGTTCTGGGTTGTAGTTTGATAGTTTCAGATATTTACTGCTAGCTATTCCAATGCATTAAAACCTAAAAAGTGTTATCTATATAGTGCGTAAGAATGTCCACCAGAGTGACCTCTTGACTCCATTTGAAATCTCTCAGCCACTGAAGCTTTATTTCGTTTCATTTCACATCCCCCTTTTGGTCAAGAAGATGTTCTCAATCCCACAATGTCAGGTCCAGATTCATCCCTGGGAGTCATACCCCACGTTGCCAGGGAGATTAACACCCCTGGGAGTCACGTCCCACGTAGGGGGGAGGGCAGTGAGATCACCCGCCAAGATGACTTAGTTAGAGAGAGAGGGACACATCTGAGCAACAAAGAGGCACTCAGGGGGAGACTCTTAGGCACAATTATAAGCAGGTTTAGCCTCTCCTTTGCAGTAATGAGCTTCATAAGGGTGTCCCATGATGGAGGGCTCAGCACACCAAACCACCAGTCCTCAATGTTTGTGAGAACACCAGCAATGTTCCAGGTGAGGAAGCCCAACACCTCTGCATTTCCCCCCGGCTTCTCAGGGGGGTCCTGAATATAATTATGTAATTACGGTATTTGAACAAACTGTACAAGTTAAATTGTTTAGGAAATATAAATCTTGCACCAACTAAACATCTCTTTCCTTGGTTTCACATGGAATTTGAAGTTTTAAAACGCAGTCCTTTGGCCCGATTTGCCCTAGTCCTAACCACATCTGCTTCATTTGTATCTCTAGTTGAAGAACCTCTGTTTTTAACAGGTATTCCAGGAGATTTTTATGGACTCTGAAGTTTCTGAACCACTGGTCTAATGGAACAACCGAGAATCCTTGTGCTGTCCATCATGCTAGATGCCCTCACCACCTCCTTTGTAGATTCCCATTGGGCCTCCCTTTGGAAAGAATTGACATTCACACTGAATTAGCAATAGTTACTACTTTAAAGTTTCTCTAGTCTCAAGGCAGTATCTCTAATAACCTTGTTTATTAGATGTTTATTGGACAGAAGCAGGCTTTAGGGGCAGAGAAATATTTAGAGATTATTTTCTACATTTTTCAAATTGCAGTTGCAACCTATTAGTGGATCATGAACACAAGATAGTGAATCACCACCAGTATTCAACAGACTAGAAAATTTCGAAGTGCTTAGCACATCGCTAAATGTTGTGAAAATTTTGTTTCATATACACATCATACATATTAACTCAGTTGCAATGTAAAATGTATTCTTATTATGGATCATGATAAAAAAATTGAGAAATACTACACTAAGATAAAGTAAAATAGGAAAGGTGAGGAAGGACCTATAAAGATAAGAATTCAGATTTGGACATGTTTAGTTTGGGAAGCCTGTGGGGTAATCTAAGTTGGGATGTAGAGCTGGCAGATCAGAAGAGCAGGCATAGGATAAAACTCTAACCTTGTGTGCATGGCAGACAAGATCCTTCCGGGTGTTGCTAATCTGTCTGCCCTTGAAGTTCAGCCACTCCTGCTTTTATCTCTTCCCCTTTACAATCCTCCCAGAAGTGGCCTCTAGCTCTAGTGCCTCGATCCCTTTGCATGACTGTTCTAGAGTAAATACAGTGAAGCTCCTAGAAAAACACCTGGCACAGAATAAGAATCCAACAACATGTTAACTATTATTATTATTACTTGTTTTTCTCAAAAATTGCTTAACTTTTGAGTCTCAGCTCAAAGTTATTTAACACATGCATTCCCAACAGAGGCCATATTACCCCCAAGAGGGTGAAAATTAGGAGCCAAAAAAACTTACTCTTTATGTAAAAAGCACAGATAATACATAGAGTACATAGACAGTGTATCTGTGGTGAGTTTGCCAGGGCTGCTATAACAAAGCACCACAGATTGGTTGGTGTAAATGACAAAAATTTATTGTTTCACAGTTTGGGAGGCTCAAAGTCCAAAATCCAGGCGTCAGCAGGAACATGCCTTCTTTGAAGTCTGAAGCATGTTGGTGGTGTTTCGCAGGCAATCTACAACTCAGTCTCTGCTGCCGTCACACGGCCACCTGTCTCCTTCTCTCGCATACTCCTCTGTCCAAATTTCCTCTGCTTGTATAGATTCCAGTCACATTGGATTAAAGCCCACCCGATTCAGTACGGCCTCGTTTTAACTAACAGGATCTTCAAAGATCCTACTTACAAATGGGTTCATAGCCACAAGATCCAGGGTTAGGACTTGAACATGTCTTTGTGGGGGACATGATTCAATTCCCAATATGTGGTATTTAAATTTCATGAAGGGAAGTTCGATTAGGAGAAAAGAGTCTAAAAAGGCTCCTTAATAGAGGCAATAATAAAAAATGGGTTTTGAAACACTTGTCTAGGAAGAAACCTTCTTTCCTCACCACAGGTTTCTGTCCTCCCATTGTACTGCAGACATTACTTCCATACCTTAATTTTCTTTTTGCATAGTAATTGTTTGTTTATTTAGATCTTGGCCACAAATTATATGGTTTTGTTTTGTTTTGTTTTGTTTTGTTTTGCAGCTGTGCTCTGTTTGCAGCTATGATTATAATGGCTATAAGTATTCTTCAAATTGTCTCCTTTTTATCTAGGTTTCCTTTCATGTTCTTCAGATGTATAGAAAATAAGTAAAGCATGAAATCTCAGAATCTAAGAATTGGAAAGGAACGTTAAACAGCCCCTAACAGCCTTCATGTCAGGGCTAACATCTACTGCTTAGCATCGCTCACAAAGCTCTTCTCCTGCTTGAACACCTGCTCTGACTGGGAGTTTCCATTCTCCAAATGCTGTCCATTTCATTGTTTTAAAAAAGATACATTGTTCATTTATTCTGAATCTTATAGTGATAGATAATACCATAAGATATCAGCGTAGCAGATAAAATGCAGCATATCCCAATCAGCATAGGTCTTGGTGACACATGGGCCCATTCCATGGACATAGACAATGTCCATCTTATTTTTTGGCAGATATCATTGATTGATGTTCATTCTTATATTGAATTTAAAACTCCTGTCACTTCCATTGTTCATAATATTGTCTCCTGGGACTATACAAGCCAAAGAAAATCCCTCTTTCAAATGCCAGCACCTCATGGATTTGAAAATAACTCTCCTTATGTCGTTTCTTTCTGGGAGAGACATACCTCCTTCCTTCAATTTTTCTACCCAAACATGAGGTGGGATTGTGATAGTGAAACTATAAAGGAGTTTGGAATAAAAAGATCCTTGGGATTGAGGGTCTTCAATTTTTCAACAAATATTTATTTTCACCTACTGTATGTCAGGCACTGTTCTAGGCACTGAGACAGTGGCAAAACAGACAAAGATACACCTGCTCTTGTAGGCCTTACATTTGTGTGCATGTATGCACACACACTTAATGTCCTGCCACTCACTCGTGGTGTGATTTTAGACAAGATCTCTCATACACCTGAACCTTAGTTTCCTAATCTCAACAATGGCACACTTTGATCTACACCCTTTCATGCAGTCAATAAATATTTATTGAGATAATGGAAATAAATGTGTCATGTAAATTTTAAAGGGTTATACCGAAAATTGTCAGTTATTATTCCTGTTCCTGCTTCATTGTTTACTAGTTCTGTGATTTTGAGCAAGTTTCCTGAACACTTTAAGACTCAGCTTCCTCCTTTGTAAAATGGGTGGGAAAATAGAACCTACTTCAAATGATTTGTTGTGAAGATCAAATGAGGATAAAATGTTTAGCACAGTGCCTGGCAAATGCAATAAACCCTCAATAAATGTTAACTTTGATGATGATGATGATAATTTCATCATATTTCAAAACCCTCATAACATTCTTCTGAATGTTTATGAATTCATTAATATCTGCCTTAAAATATAACATAGACTACTGAAAACAAGACTCCAGATATAATTTGACTAATGTAAGATACAGGAGGGCTATTCCCTTCTATGGATCGGATATTATATTTCTGTTAATGCAACATAAGACTGACTTCATTTGCATGAATATTGTGAATTTGACTTATTATGGTTTTGAATATACAATCAATGAAAATCCCTTATTTGCTTTAAACTGAAATTTGTATTAAACCAGGTTTTATATTCTTATATTCTATATTTATAGAGTAGATTCTTTTAACCCAATGTAAGAATTTATAAATAATCCCATTAATTTTATCTGACTGTTTTGGCCCATGTTCCAGGCTGCTCAATTCTGTTAGTATTTTATTCTTTAATCCATTTTATTGACTCTCTGTCCTAGGGGTGTGGCCTCTACAAACTTGATGACTGACAATTGTATTTTCATCTAAGTTTTTGATAAATATGTCGAGAAGACCAAGTCCAAGAAAAGACCTGAAGGAGTTCATAAAATCCTCTCCTCTCATTTCCCTTCAAGTTATATGCAGGGGCTGATTTATAGTTTTAGAAACAATAAACTCTAATCTAGTAATAATGATAGTCACAATAATTTGAGTATTTCTATTTACCCTGTGACTATGCTAAGCTCTCCATATATTGGGCATTCAAAATTTGCAGTAAACTTATTGTCCCACTTTCAGATGCAGTTCAAAGATGTTAAGCAACTTCCCATTGCCACACAGCAATAAATAACAGGGCAAGTCAAAATTCCAATGTAGGTCTTTCTTGGTTCCAAGTTCACACCCTTTATACTATATTGTATTGCCTTTTACATATTCTCAAAATATATTAACTAATGGAAAGTAACAGTGTATTATTCTTAAATATTAGGGATGTTATTCTGGTAATGGGGATCCATATTAGAAATGAATTTGTATTTCCCTATTATCTAATCACCTATTTTCCTCTATTCCTTCTTGGCCACCAAAAGTTGGATTCAAGAATTTTTATACTCTACAGCAATGTGTAAGCACTTTAGTCTTGAGTTATACCCACTAATAGACAAAGTTAAATCGTAAACATTGACAGCAAGGTGGCTAATAAAAGTGGCAGTTTACTTGACAGCCCTACTCATCTCTGATTCTTTCAACATATTTTTTAAAGGATCTACTGTGCCAGGACCTGTGCTAGGCACTGAGGTTAAAACATGGCTAAGGAATTATCTTTGCCTTCAAGGACTTCTTGGTCTGGAGGTGAAAAAATCACCAACAGTCAATTACAATCCATGTGAGACATGCAGTAATAGAGTCACGTGCAGAGTGACATGAGGGCACAGAACTAGAAGCTTTGAACTTGGTGTGGGGTAGTCAGGGTGACTGGGGAAGTTACAGGAGGTGACATTCAATCTTCTTCCCAAAGGAACAGTAGGAGTTTGCCAAGCAGCAAAGTAAGAAAAGATTGCATGAAAAAGAACATGTGCAGAGGTGAGGAGGTAGGCAAGAATTTGGGGAGTTTCAAGGACTGTGAGAAGTTGAACAAGGCTGAGCTCAGAGTGGGAGAGGTGGGGAATGAATCCATGGAGTCTGGCTTTTTACCAGAGTTCTGAAGTTGACTCCTCTCATTAAATATGGGTTTTGTTCAGACCTTCCCTGCATGGTCGGGACCATTTGGTCTCTACCAGAAGCCTCAGCATTCATGTTTGTTAGAGTGAAACATAAGAAATTCTACTCACGCCATCTCCCCATTCCTGTAATACTGAAGGATTCAGCACTGGGGCTGATGCCATAAATCCAGTCTTGATCTTATTCACTGATTCCCCTGCTTGTGGCATTCACGTGGTAGATATTTCTTTCTTGTCACATTTGGGAAGTCCTGATGTTAGCAGCTCTCCTCAAGGCATAAGCTCCAACCATCTTGTTGATTTGCCTCCAGTCCCAAGGTTACTTCATGGGCAAGCTGGCTGGTCTAGCTGCAACCATCATACCTCCATTCCAGCCAACAAGAAGGAGGAAGAAGAAGGTAAAGTGAGTGGCCTTCCCTTTAAGGACACTTCTTGAAATGTGTAAATGTCACTTCTACTGACATTTCACTGAACACAGTCACATAGCTATTGTGAACTGCAAGGAGAGCTGAGAAAAGTGGTCTTCACTCCAGACAACCCAGCTAAAACCCCCGTGACATTGAAATTAATGGGACAATGAATATTGGGGTCAACCAGAAGTCTCTGATTGTGGTTTTCTGATGTCCTCCTGTTCTTAATTAATTGTCTTGGCAACCTTACACACCCTAGAATAGGGCCAGTCTCCCTTCTATGCAAGTTCCACAACATTCTATTAATGACCTCACTTAAAAAAAAAACACACACCAAAACCCATATATATATGGTGAGAGAGAGAGAGAATGAGATTGACAGACAGATATCTCATGCCTCTAAATCAGGAGACAGCAATGCCTCATATGTTGGGCACAGAGCCGGACTGCTTTATTTAGACTGCAAGGACATATGTGTGGGTACTCTCCATCAACCCAGCCCTGCATGATAACAAAGTTGAACATCACACAACCGCATTCCAAATTGAACTTGGAGGCTAGCAAACATCCTAATCTCCTCTAGATGGTAAAATTTTAGCTTTCTAGCCCCTTTACCATGTATATGTCATCATTCCATCTTTCAACTCCAATTCACAGGATGCTCTGGCACAAAATCTCCCCCAGATTTTACCTTCTCTTGTACTACCATCTTCACATCCACTGTAACATGCTATGGTTTCAACATTTTCTGTTTGTTAGTTTCTTTCAGGTGACTGATTTTTGTGGAGCAATCAGTATTTGAAATTACTGTCAATGAGACATAATAACCTAGTCCTGTGACTTCACCTTTTTTTTTGAGGAAGAACTGCCATCTTTCTATACTAGAGCAAATAATGATTAGAAGCACCAACTCTGAAGCCAGGCTGCCTAGGTTTTAAACTTGTTCTGCCACTTACTGCTGGTAATTTCAGGCTATCTACTTAACTTCTCTGTGCCTCTGTTTTTTCCTCTGTAAAATGGGACTGATGCCTCTCTCAAGCTCAGTGAAAAATTACTTAGAACAGTGTCTGTCCTCTTGCACCTGGCAGCCCCCATCAGAGTATATTATCCTATGCTTCCCCCCCAATCCTGCACAGGGGCAGGACATTTACATCCAGAGGCTTAGTAGATGTCTAAAGGGTCATAAAATGCCAGTTCTCCTTTCAAGTATCCTCAAACTTTAGGAATGGTTTTCTTGGGTCCTTCCTCCATAGGCTTCAAGGAGGTGAGGGGAGAGAATATCCCTCCCTGCAAAGAAGAAATTTTTCTTCCTTTCTAGCATCCCCTTAGAGAACCCTGGATGTGCGGTGAGGGTGGTAGCACCGACGCTGCTGAACTGGAGCCCTTCTGCAGCCTCACTGACACTTGCCCTGTGGCTCTTGGACGGGGGCCTTAGTTACACTTGTGACCCTTACCTCCTAACCCCATTCTGATGCAGTAACTAGAAAGAACAGCAAAGTCAAAAGGATATGATTGAAAACAAGGAAAAAAGCCAGAGGAAGAGGAGGGCTTTCTTGTTCTGAGAAAGCATGAGCAACTTTAGGGAGGTGAAGTTACTGAAAACGGGGTGCAAGTGTAGGTGTTCAAATAAGAGGAGGAGTTAGAGAAAGGTAACGGTGTGCTACAGCTCGCCCCTACAGTCTTGAGAAAGTCAATTGTTAATTTTTCAGGAATTTTGTGAGCTGATTGTTAAATATAGCCATTATTCAAATTTAAATGAAAAACTTACAAGTAAATAAATTATAAAAACATCATTTTCTAATTATTTTACTAGGTTTTCCTATAATTTGTGCATCTGAGGTTATTTATGTCTACTGTATATATCTGGAACATAGTCTATATAATGGTATGTATGCTACCATGTATCTTTTCTCAACTGCAAGTTTAATGGCATCACGATGGTAGCTTGAAATTGTGAGGAGTATTTACACCAGGAAAAGAGGCAAACACTACAAATCAGGGCTTGATTCGTTGTTTGGCTCATTGTACTGACTTAAGAAAGTGATGAAGAAAATGTTAATAATGCAAATTAAACCTAAAAGTTTGTGGTGTCTATAGCCATTACATTGTGAATCGCAAAAAAAATGTGAAGAAATATTCTTTCAGTATTTGAAAACTACCATCTGATTCAGTAAAGAAGCCACCTAACATTAATGAAGAACTGTGAAGTTCTGATATATGTCTTCATTGTTTCACTTTCATCCTACTCACTAATGTAAACGAAAATATCAACCAGCATTCATGTTGGAATTAACCTCATTCATCAATTGCAACCATAGGTTGGCTACAGTCACAAGAGTTGAACAAAAATCAATGAAAGCATTCTGCACAAATCAATTGACTATATGGAATTTACAATAAAGAGTATTGTATATTTTATTGTTACTTGTATAAATTGGGTGACACGTCCTTTATATTAATAAAATTTGTAATAAATATATTGTTTCAATTTGCTAAAGCTGATGAAATGCAATATACCAGAAATCAGACTGGTTTTACCAATGGGGATTTATTAGCTTACAATTTACAGTGCTTAGGCCATGAAAATGTCCAACTCAAGGCATCAAAGGATGATACCCTCTCTGAAGACTGGTTACCTGCGACTCCTCTGTCAGATAACAAGGCACAGGCGATGTCTGCTGGTCCTTCTCTCCCAGTTTTCCTTGCTTTGGCTTCTGGCTTCTCTGTCTGTGACTTTTTCTTTAAACTTCTCTGTTGTTTCTCTGTGAGCTTCTCTGAATTTCATCTTTTAGCTTCTGTATGTGTTTTGTCCTCTTATAAAGGACTCCAGTAGAGGGATTAAGACCACCTTGAATGAGGAGGGTCACCTCTCAATTGAAACCACCTAATCAAAAGGCCCCACTTATAGTAGGTCTGCACCCACAGGAATGGATTAAAAGAACATGGCCTTTTCTGGGGTTTGTAACAGCTTCAACCTACCACACATATACATGCACACTTCTTTTGAAAGCCAATTGTTAAATACTTATGGCACATCACAAAATCTTCAAAGTTTTGCCTACAGCCAGCCTGGCATGTCAAAATGATCAAAAAAGAATGGATTTTTTTTTTTTTTTTCAAAAGAACTTTTAACATGCCTTATTTTAAATTTATATGTAGAGAGAAATTCCACAAATGATGGGCACCTACTTTCAGTGCTAATATGAGATCAATGTATGATGCAGGCAAAGTGTTTCCCATTCCTTTCATATTATTCATCCAACCTGATGGAACTAAAATGTCCCATTCTCTGGCTAATGGTACTTGTCAAAAATGGGGTCAAATTCCTGAGAGATTATTGGGGACCCAGTAAATGACAAGTACCTGGAGCTTCGTTGTGAAATGGACCCTTATGGTGGAAACAAAAATGAGAATTTTTGCTTCAGCACTTAAACTACCAATGGTGTTTAGGCAAGCGGGCTTTGGAGAGTGGCAGGCATGTGTTTAAGTTAACTACTCTGAGCAATAGTGTTTTCATTTGTAAAATGGGGATAATAGCACAACCTGTGCTATTAAGATTAAATGAGAGAAAAACATTAAAATGCATAGCACATGTAGGCATGGTGCTCAGTACTTAATAAAAGGAAGCTACTGCATGGGTTCCTACTCTACCTCCTGTTACTACAAGCCACTGTGACCCTAGTCATTTGACTGAGCCTCTTAAGTCCAGGAACAGTGTCTTGTCTTACTCATTTTTCTGTTGCTCAAAGTGCTTAGTAGCATGCTTTGCAGGGAGCAGTATTAAATAGCTGTTTGCTGGATTAACTAGAATCAGACTTCTAAAATGACCTAAAATTACTCTTACAGAATCTTTAATTCCGGGTTTCTACTGGAAACATTATTCTTGGTAAGTATATCTGAATAGTGAGGGCATTTTGTGGTACTGTAGCATTATATATTGTATATTATTTTGTGGCATTATATACACCTAACTATGTGTATGTATTTATATCTGTATAAGACACATAAAATTTATTGTGATTTTCTGTCAATTTTAAGAGCTCTCAGGAGTCATTAGTTCACAGCATTACAGGATCAACTTATCCTTCCGAGGAATGGAGACATCCCTGGAGAGACACAGTATCTGTTATCCAGAGCATAAAAAGTTTCTTTCTACATGTAGAAGACTCTTCAAAGGCCAGTGAGGAAACAAAGGAGTCCAGGCTGCTTCCTGTGAGTCCTCTGGATGTGTGTGATGCAGCTTTCAAAGGCAGGCCACACTCTTTCAAACAGTGCCTGGAGTGTCTTTAGAGGCAGAATGATGTGTAGTATGCACTCTGGGGCAGGCCCAAGATGCCATCCAAATGACAGAGTCAAACGCCAAGTCAAAGCCCTTTCCTACATCTATCAGCACTGTTTAATGTTTTTTTTTTTTTAACTTTTAAACTTTTTATTATAGAAAATTTCAAACATATACAAGAGGAAACAATACTATAATTAATCCATAGGTGTTCACTGTCTAGTTTCAATAATTATCTATATGTGGCCAGTCTTAGTTCACCTATACCATCAATTGGCAAACTTTTTCTGTAAGAGCCAGAGAGTCAATATTTTAGGCTTTGCAGCCCATCCAGTCTCTGCTGCAATTACTCTACTCTACCCTTGTGCTGTGAAAGCAGCCAAAGACAACACATGAATGAGCGTGACTGTTCCAATAAAACTTCATGTACAAAAACAGGTGGTGGGTCAGATTTGGTCTGTGGTCCATAGTTTGCCAATCTCTGATCTATGACCTTGCCTACCTCCTCCCCACCCAAATTATATTCAAGTAAATAATATATTTATTTACCATGATATATTATTTTATCCATAAATAATCAGTATCTCTAAAAGATAAAGACCTTTTATAATATGAGCACAATTCACAATTCTATCATAAAATACCTAAAATTATTCCTTAATATCATCAAATATCCAGCCAGTGTTCAAATTTCCTCAATGGTCTTATAAATTTTATTTGTTTTACAGTAGGTTTGTTTGAATCAGGAGACACTGCAATTGGTTTATATGCCTCTTAATTTTCTTTTGGGTATTCCTTCCCTTCTCCTAATCCTACTTTTTTTTTTCCAAGAAACTGGGTCACATGTCCAATAGGGTTTTCCACTGTTTGGAGTTTGCTGATTGCATCCTGAGGTGTCCTCTAACTTGTTTCTCTGTCCCCTGTGATTCTAATAGATTGGCAGTTACATATGAAGGCTAGATCACATGTATGCTCATTTTTTTTTGGCAAGACCACTTCATAATGGTATTTAATATTTCCATTAGGATGCATGTAATCTCTTTTATAATGTCAGCAGGCATTCATGATCACTGCTTAGATCTGTTATTTCATTAAATCAAACAAAATGATCATATCTTATTCTAGCCTTTCTTCTCATTTCCTTTTATTTATTTAACTTTTGTAAATAATTTTTTGTTTTAAAACATATTTAAAGTTACAGGACAGTTAACAAAAATAATACAAAACCCATACAGAGAAGTTCAATATACCCCTACCTCCCAGATACCCAGATCACCAATTTTAAGCTTTTGCCACATTTGCTGTATTATTCTATCATCTATCTATCTATCTATCTATCTATCTATCTATCTATCCAATTTCTTAACACTTGAGTGTAGGTTGTAGACATCTTCCTCCTTGAGCACTTAATACTGCCATGTACATTTCTTTAAGTACAAGGATATTCACTTCTGTAACCACCTTAAATGCATTTACCAAGTTCAAGTAATTTAACATTGATATAAACCTTACAGTCTACATTCTGATTTTTTTCATTTGCCCCAATATTATCCCTTTGAGCCTTTTCTTTTCCGTTGCTAGATCTCATCCAGGATCATGTATTGCATTTGGTTGTCATTGTCTCTTTAGCTGCTCCTTCTTCTTTTGCTTTAAATATACACAGTATAACTATTTCTCATCTTAACTACTCCCAAGCATGTCATGCAGTGGGATTAATTACATTCACAATATTGCAGTACCCTCACCACCATCCATTACTAAAGCTTTCCCATTCTCTCCAAACAGAAACCCTACACCTATATGTATTAACTCCCCATTGACCCCTAATCCCCAACCCTGGCAACCTGTACTCTAATTTCTGTCTCTATGAGCTTGCACATACTCCAATATTTTCTCTGAAGTTCCATGAAGCTTAAATTAAACATCCCAAATCTATAACAATTTTGTTGGCTTTGATACCAACTTAACTTCAATAGTATACACAAACTATGTTCTTATACCCTTCAACCCTCCCTTTATATAATTCTTTGTCACAAATTACATGTTTATACAGTATGAGCCCCAAACAATTGATTTATCATTATATTTTATGTATTTGCTTTTTCAATCATGTAGAAAGTAAAAAGTGCTGTTACAAGCCAAAAATACAAAAGTACTGGCTTTTATATTTACCCATGTCATTACCCTCACTGGAGATCTTAATTTCTTCACATGGCTTCAATCTACTTTCTAGTTTCCTTTCCTTTTACCCTGTAGATTCCCTTTAGCATTACTTACAGGACCAATCTAGTGGTAACAAAGTACCTCAGCTTTTGTTTATCTGAGAATGTTTTAATTTCTCTCCCATTTTTGAAAGACCGTTTTCCCAGATATAAAATTCTTAGGTGGTGTTCTAGTTTGCTAATGCTGCCAGAATAAAAAACACCAGAAATGGATTGGCTTTTATAAAAGGAGGTTTATTTGGTTACACAGTTACAGTCTCAAGGCCATAAAGTGTCCAAGGTAACACATCAGCAATCGGGTACCTTCACTGGAGGATGGCCAATGGCATCTGGAAAACCTCTGTTAGCTGGGAAGGCATGTGGCTGGCCTCTACTCTGGAGCTCTGGTTTCAAAATTGCTTTCTCCCAGGATGTTCCTCCCTAGGCTTCATCTCCTCAAAAATGTCACTCTTAGTTGCTCTTGGGATATTTGTCCTCTCTTAGCTTCTCCAGAGCAAGAGTCTGCTTTCAACGGCAGTCTTCAAACTGTTTCTCATCTGCAGCTTCTTTCTCAGCTTCTGTGCATTCTTCAAAGTGTCCCTCTTGGCTGTAGCAAGCTCGCTCCTTCTGTCTGAGCTTATATAGTGCTCTAGTAAACTAATCAAGGCCCACGCTGAATGGGTGGGACCACACCTTCATGGAAATTATCCAATCAGATTTATCACCCTCAGTTGGATGGGGCCCATTTCCAAGGAAACAACCTAATCCAAATGTTCCAACTTAATCCCCACTAATATGTCTGCCCCCACAAGATTGCATCAAAGATAACGGCATTTTGGGGGACATAATACATTCAAACCAGCATAGGTGGCAATTTTTTTCCTTTCAACACTTTAAATATGTTATCCCACTGCCTTCTTATCTCCATGGTTTCCAATGAGAAATTGGCATTTACCCTTATTGAGGCTCCCTTGTATGCACCATGACGCTTTTCTCTTGTGGCTTTCAGAATTCTCTTTATCTTTGGCATTTGACAGTCTGATTATAATATGCTGCTGTGTGGGTCTATTTGGGATTATCCTGTTTGGAATTTGTTGAGCATCTTGGATATGTATATTTATGTCTTTCATTAAATTTGGGAAGCTTTCAGCCATTATTTCATTGAACATTCTCTCTGCTCCTCTCTCTTCTTCTGGGATTCCCACGATGTGTATAGAGGTACACTTGATGGTGTCCACAGGTTCTGCAGGCTCTGTTCACTTTTCTTCATTCATTCCTCTTTCTGCTTCTCAGACTGGATGATTTCAATTATCTTATCTTCAAGTTCACTGTTTCTTTCTCCTGTCAGCTCCAGTCTGCTGCTGAACTCCTCTAGGGAATTTTAAATTTCTGTTACTGTGATCTTCAGCTCTGTTTGATTCCTTTTTATAATTTCCACTTCTCTATTGATATTCTCTGTGTTCAGCTATCATTTTCCTGATTTCCTTTAGTTCTTTGTCTATGTGTTCCTTTAGCTTTTTGAGCATATTTAGCACTGTTTTGTTTTTTTTTGTCTTTTTTTAAGTCTTTGCCTAGAATGTCCCTGGTCTGATCCTCCTCACTGATGGTTTCTGATGCTTTAATCTTTTCTTTGCCTGGGCATCACTTCCTGTTTCTTTGTATGTTTTGTAATCTTTTGTTGAAATCTGGAGATTTTTGATCTCTTAATGTTATTACTGAAATTTAGACCCTGTGGCATCTGTTCCTTAAGCTTGCAACCAGCTAGTGTATGATAGTTTTCCCTGAATGTCAGGGGCTAACAATAAAAAAAAAAAAAAAAAAAAAGAAGAAGGGAAAAAGAAAACACCTTTCCCAGTCTTTGCAGTCTGACCTGTCAAGAGCTCTCTTTTAGGGTTTATCCATGAAATGGGTTGAATGAGAATAGCTCCAGCCAAAGTGTGGGGGCCTCCCTGATCCTTCCTGTACAGATGTCTTGTCTGGGGCATGCATGTGTGACCCTAGGAATTCCCCCATTTATATGGTTATAAATGTCCCCTTTTTCCTAGGAAACAGTTTCCTTGTGGTCCCAGGCACTGCACGATATGTCCAACAGCCACAAATCCCTTGCTCTGGGCAGCTCAACTTGACTGTCCTCCCACTGTGTTCTGCAGGAGAGCTTGGGGAGCTGCCTTCTACATGCAGGGCAAGTTCTGGCAAGGTGAGTCCCACTGGCCACCACCAGACAGATTGAGCCAGTCATACAAGCTCCCAGCGTGAGCACGAGGGCCAATCTTTTACCTCTGGAACTGGGACCAGGGATCTGCACTGGGAATGTGGGGCCAGTGAGAAGATGGGGGAGGAGCCAGCCAGGGTGCCACAAAATCACACAGCTTTTAAGGAGGCTTTTCCTTGATTCAGAACTCCCCCCATCACTGCAGTCCTTTAATTGTTTTCTGGAGCCCTGAGAAAGATGTTTCTGCCAGTTCTTGCTGGTTGTTCAAAGCTCCTGTGGAGGGATGGAGCCCTGAAGCATCTCACTCTGCCATCTTGATCAGGGCTGGGCTCTTTTTTCATTATTAACTGGAATACTTGGATGAAAAAAAATTCTAGCATAAACTCTTGTGTATCCTGGTTTACAGTTTGTATAAGAAAGGCAGGATAAATGCTTAAAGGGTTCCCTTCATTTACCAGTTTTAAAATTTGAGTGCTCCCATAGTATCCTCCAAAAGTGATTATGAAAGGTTTTTAAAAAATATTATTAACTTATGAGTTAAAACATAGTCAACATACTCTTTTGACATAACCCTGGCAGTCTTTGATAGCTTCCTCACTTGCTGGAACGACAGGATGTTCCACGCTCATTTTGTATACGGAGCTCTGGTTTAACATTGCAGTCCTTCAAGCTTGTTGAGAAAAAGGCAAAGTCTCCGCAATGTCGTGGGCAGGGCAACAAGACGTGTGATGGCCGTATATTCTCCTGAAAGCCAAGGTCGGTATGCGCAGGAGGCAGATGTCAAAGAACTTTCTGAGATTCCCTAGATGTGCTCAGTAGGGGACAGTGCTTTTGTAGATGGGTACAGGGTTGCCTTGCCTTAATTTTTCCTTCCAATACTTAAGTTTTTCCAATTGGAGTAAGTGAAGACTAAACAAACTACTCATATCAGTCCAAGAAAATCATTATGCTGATAAGATTAGGTTTTAAAGCCATGTGACCTTAACTCCAGTACATGTTCTTCAAGAATCCCAACTTGATTAAAATGGATTATGGTGAGAAAAACCAGAAAGCATGTGACTGTCTTCAGTACAAGAAAACTGCAGGCAAACCAAAACTGCTTCCTTGACATTGATTCAGAACAGCTATTCAGTTATCTAGCCAAAGTGCAGTCCTGCTTTAACTTGCTTCTTACAAACAAAGAATTTGTGAACTGTCATCACAGTCATCGACTTTCTGGGCTACTTCAGCCAGAAGAATACCTCAGGTTTGAGGTTAGAAGTGGGATCTTTTACGCTTTGTTAATTTGGGATAATTTAAAGTTTTAATGGTGTTTTAATATTTTCTTCTTCCTAAAGAATAGGTGTGGGCCGGTTATTGAATCTTTCCTTTCAATGATTTGTAATGTGCTATTTGCCATAATGATTCACCTTTTGTACTTTATCAAAATAATATTTTTGCTTTTATATGTTAATTAAATCTGGACCTGATTTAGGACATATCTTTTTTCCTTCATAATATCTCATTGCCCTTCAGTGACCTTATTTCATTTCTTATTACAAAATCTGTTCTAAGGCACAAAGTTTTTATCTGATTAAATAAGTACAAAAATCAGTCATGGGGAGGCGGGGCAAGATGGCGGAGTGGTTAGGAGCAGAATTTCGTCTCTCCCCTAGAGCAGCTGGCAATTACCCAAGAACTATATGAAACAGTGTTTTCGGGGTCTCCTGTAACCAGTCACACATTGGACACAAGTATGGAATTGGAGGAAAAGCTGAGATCGCAGCGAACATTGTAAGTTCCCCAGACCAGGGGTCTGGCGCCCCTCCCCACCCAGACCTCACAGACTGTCTTGCTGCCGGCTCCCTGAAAGGCGGGGAAAAAAACCCAAAAAAACAGCAATCTGCTGAGGGCAAGAAGGGAGGCTCAAACCAGCCTCAACTGCAGAATTAATTAATAAATTAATTAACTAACTTTGGGAGCTGGGGTGCTAAAGAAGGGCTGGGCTCCGAGAAGTGGGGGCACGTAAAAGCGGGCACCCAATCCCAGACTCCAAAAAAGCCATTTTTTTTTCCCCTACATTTTGTCCCTTCTGGCTTCTCACTGATCCCTCATCTTTTTGCATTTCAGTAGTCCCCGGCAGGGGTGGAACTGAAGTGGTTGGAGAGTAATTATCAGACAATAGCCCAAAGCATATCTTTAAATGCTCTATTCTGACACTGACAAAACTTCCAGGCTGGGGAAAGACTTTTAAAAGAGACTCTTTTTTTTTTTTTCTTTTTTCTTTTTCTTGATTTCTTTTCTACTTTTTTTTTTTTTAAATCTAAAAGTAATATACGTGGTTATTTTCTATCAGAAAGCCCAGGTTGAGGGACTAGGCTGGGCTTGGGGGAGACAGAGTACCCACAGTGTCTTTGAATTCCGTATTCACTACTGAAGGCCTCCACCCCCATCTTTAATTGGCAACTCAGGCTGACCAAGGACTCTACCTGGAGAGGCCCCAAAGAGGAGAGAGGAGAAGGGAATAGTGCCCCTGAGAGACAATTGGAGTTCTGAGGATTGGGAGAGTGGAGGGAGGTCCAGCTCAACTGGCAGTCCTCCTTCTGGGAATTCAGACCCCAGGGGCTGGAATTCAGATTCCGGCTTCAGTCAGCCACGCCACTGACAGGATCAGAGTCACCAGGAGAACTAAAGGCTCCATACCTCCTCACACTGGTGGGGGAGCTGCGGGCTGGCCAGCGCCACCTGCTGGACAGGAGAGGAAAAGCACCAATTTTAAAGGCCTCATAGGAGGGTCTCATTCTCAGGAAAACTCCATACCCTCCCAATGAGACCTGAGCCTCACTAGACTGGGAAAATCTGACTAGGGTTGACCATATCTGAGGAGACCCACTCACAAAAAGGTTACATAGAGGCAGAGCAAGAAACAGAAAAAACAAAGAGGTGAAAAATTCTGATCAACTAAATAGAACCTAAGTTAGAGGTCTAGAATAAGTTGAACTGAATAACAGAGGCCAGAGAACAAAGCCAACCAACAAGAAAACCACTAGGTAAAAGACAGAAAACAAGCTCCAAAATAAACTAATCAAGAAAATCAGATGCCTAGACAACTTAAGATAACAAGCCATACCAGGAAACATGAAAACATGGACCAGCCAAAGGAACAAACTAATAGCTCAGCTGAGATACAGGAGTGGAGGCAACTAATGCTAAATAAATTCGATGAAATGAAGGAAGATATAGCAAAAGAGCTGAAGGATATAAAGAAGACACTGGCTGACCATAAAGAAGAATTCATAAACTTAAAAAAATAAATGGCAGAACTCATGGGAATCAAGGCCATAATGGAGGAGATGAAAAACACAATGGAGGGACACAACAGTAGATTTGAACAGGCAGAAGAAAGGATCAATGAACTGGAAGACAGGTCATTCGAATTCATACACACAAAAGAACAGATGGTGAAAAAAATGGAAAAATATGAGCAGGGTCTTAGGGAGCTGAGTGACAACATGAAACGCACAAATATACGTGTTATGGGTATCCCAGAAGGAGAAGAGAGGGGAAAAGGGGCAGAAAGAGTAATAGAAGACATATTCACTGAAAATTTCCCAACTCTTACAAAAGACAGAAAATTAGAGATTCAAGAAGTACAACGTACCCCAAATAGAATAGATCCCAGTAGACCTACTCCAAGACACTTACTGGTCAGATTGTCCAATGTCAAAGACAAAGAGAGGATTCTGAAAGCAGCAAGAGAAAAGCAATCCATCACATACAAGGGAAGGTCAATAAGACTATGTACAGATTTCTCTGCAGAAACCATGGAGGCAAGAAGACAGTGGCATGATATAGTTAAGATACTGAAAGAGAAAAACTGCCAACCAAGAATTCTATATCCAGCAAAACTTTCCTTCAAAAATGAGGGAGAGATTAAAACATTTTCAGACAAACAGACACTGAGAGAGTTTGTGAATAAGAGACCGGCACTACAAGAAATACTAAAGGGAGTGCTACAGGCTGATAGGAAAAGACAGGAGAGAGAGAGTTGGAGAAGAGTGCAGAAATGAAGATTATCAGGAAAGGTAAAAGGAGAGGAAAAAATAAGATATGACATATAAATTCCAAAAAACAAAATGGTAGTAGAAAGTACTGCCCTTACAGTAATAACACTAAATGTAAACGGATTAAACTCCCCAATAAAAAGACACAGACTGGCAGAATGGATTAAAAAACAGGACCCATCTATATGCTGTCTACAAGAAACTCACTTTAGACACAAGGACAAACATAGACTGAAAGTGAAAGGTTGGAAAAAGATATTTCATGCAAACAACAACCAGAAAAAAGTGGGAGTAGCTATATTAATATCAGATAAATTAGACTTCAAAAGCGAAACAATTAAAAGAGACAAAGAAGGACACTATATATTAATAAAAGGGTCAATTCATCAAGAAAACATAACAGTCATAAATATTTATGCACCAAATGAGAATGCCCCAAAATTCATGAGGCAAACACTGCGATCACTGAAAGGAGAAATAGATACTTCTACAATAATAGTTGGAGACTTCAATACACCACTCTCATCAATGGATAGAACATCTAGACAGAGGATCACTAAAGAAACAGAGATGTTGAATTGTATGATAAATGAACTAGACTTGACAGACATTTATAGAACACTACATCCAACAACAGCAGGATACACTTTTTTCTCAAGTGCTCATGGAACATTCTCTAGGATAGACCACATGTTGGGTCACAAAGCAAGTCTCAACAAATTTAAAAATATTGATATTATACAAAACACTTTCTCAGACCACAATGGAATGAAGTTGGAAATAAATGAAAGGCAGAAGGTCATAAAATTCACAAACATATGGAGGCTAAACAACACCCTCTTAGAAAACCAGTGGGTAAAGGAAGAAATTACAAGAGAAATTAGTAAATACCTCGAAGCAAATGACAATGAAAATACAACTTATCAAAACGTATGGGATGCAGCAAAGGCGGTGCTGAGAGGGAAATTTATTGCCCTAAATGCCTATATTAAAAGAGAAGAGAGAGCAAAAATTGAAGAGTTAACTGCTCACCTGGAGGAATTAGAGAAACAACAGCAAACTAACCCCAAAGCAAGCAGAAGGGAAGAAATAACAAAGATTAGAGCAGAAATAAATGCAATTGAGAACAGGAAAACAATAGAGAGAATCAACAAAACCAGAAGTTGGTTCTTTGAGAAAATCAATAAAATCAATGGACCATTGGCTAGGCTAACAAAAAAAGAGAGAGAGCAGATGCAAATAAATGCAATCAGAAATGGGAAAGGAAATATAAGTACCGACCCTGCAGAAATTAAGGAGATAATGCGAAGATACTATGAGCAACTATATGCTAATAAACTAGACAACTTAGATGAAATGGACAACTTCCTAGAAAAGCACAAACAACCAACATTAACTCAAGAAGAAATAGATGACCTCAACAAACCAATCACAAGTAAAGAGATTGAGTCAGTTATCAAGAAGCTCCCAAAAAGGAAAAGCCCAGGACCAGATGGTTTCACATGTGAATTCTACCAAGCATTCAAGAACGAATTAGTACCAATCCTGCTCAATCTCTTCAAAAAAATTGAAGAAGAGGGAAAGCTACCTAACTCTTTCTATGAAGCCATCATCACCCTAATATCAAAACCAGGCAAAGATACTACAAAAAAAAGAAAATTATAGACCAATTTCTTTAATGAATATAGATGCAAAAATCCTCAACAAAATACTTGCAAATTGAATCCAGCAGCACATTAAAAGAATTATACACCACGACCAGGTGGGATTTATTCCAGGTATGCAAGGCTGCTTCAACACAAGAAAAGCAATTAATGTAATACACCACATCAATAAATCAAAGCAGAAGAACCACATGATCATCTCGATTGATGCAGAAAAGGCATTTGACAAAATTCAACATCCTTTCCTGATGAAAACACTTCAAAGGATAGGAATAGAAGGGAACTTTTTCAACATGATAAAGGCAATATATGAAAAACCCACAGCTAACATCACACTCAATGGGGAGAGACTGAAAGCTTTTCCTCTAAGATCAGGAACAAGACAGGGATGCCCACTATCACCATTGTTATTCAACATTGTGCTGGAAGTTCTAGCTAGAGCAATTAGGCAAGAAAAAGAAATAAAAGGCATCCAAATTGGAGAGGAAGAAGTAAAACTTTCACTATTTGCAGATGACATAATTCTATATGTAGGAAATCCAGAAAAATCTACAGCAAAGCTACTAGAACTAGTCAATGAATACAGCAAAGTAGCAGGCTACAAGATCAACATGCAAAAATCTGTGGTGTTCTGATACACAAGTAATGTGCAACAAGAGGAGGAAATCAAGAAAAAAATCCCATTTACAATAGCAACCAAAAGAATCAAGTATTTAGGAATAAACTTAACCAAGGACACAAAAGACCTTTACATGGAAAACTATAAGAAACTGCTAAAAGAAATTGAACAAGACCTGAAAAAATGGAAGAACATACCATATTCATGGATTGGAAGACTAAATATAGTTAAGATGGCAATTTTACCTAAACTGATTACAGATTCAATGCAATACCAATTCAAATCCCAACAACTTACTTTACAGAAATAGAAAAACCAATAACTAAATTTATTTGGAAGGGTAAGGTGCCCTGAATAGCCAAAAATGTCTTGAGAAAGAGGAATGAAGTGGGAGGTCTCACACTACCTGTCTTTGAAGCATATTACAAAGCTACAGTGCTCAAAACAGCATGGTACTGGCATAAGGCCAGATATACTGATCAATGGAATTGAATTGAGTGTTCAGAAGTAGACCCTTACATCTATGGACAACTGATCTTTGATAAGGCAGTGAAGCCAAAGCAACTGGGAAAGAGCAGCCTGTTCAATAAATGGTGTTTGGAGAACTGGATATCCATTTCCAAAAGAATGAAAGAGGATGTCCATCTCACACCTTATACCAAAAATTAACTCAAAGTCGATCAAAGACCTAAACATTAGCACCAAGACCATAAAACTCTTAGAAGAAAATGTGGGGCAATATCTCAAAGATCTTGTGAAAGGAGGTGGTTTCTTAGACCTCACACCCAAGGCACGAGCAACCAAAGAACAAACAGACAAATGGGATCTCCTCAAAATTAAACACTTTTGTACATCAAAGGACTTTGTCAGAAAAGTAAAAAGGCAATCTACACAATGGGAGATGATATTTGGAAACCACAGATCAGATAAGGGTTTAAAATCCCGAATATATAAAGGAATCCTGCATCTCAATAACAGAAAGACAAACAATCCAATTAAAAAATGGGCAAAAGACATGAACAGACATTTTTCTGAAGAGGAAATACAAATGGCTCAAAAGCATATGAAAAAATGCTCAACTTCACTGGCTATTAAGGAAATGCAAATCAAAACCACAATGAGATATCATCTCACACCTACCAGAATGGCCATTATCCAAAAAACAGAAAATGACAAGTGCTGGAGAGGATGTGGAGAAAGAGGCACACTTATTCATTGTTGGTGGGAATGTAGAATGGTGCAACCACTCTGGAAGACAGTATGGAGGTTCCTCAGGAAGCTAAATATAGATTTGCCATATGACCCAGCTATTCCATTGCTGGGTATATACTCAGAGGAACTGAAACTTAAGACACAAACAGACATTGGTAAACCGATGTTTATTGCAGCATTATTCACAATTGCCAAGAGATGGAAACAGCCCAAATGTCCATCAAAGGACGAGTGGATAAACAAACTGTGGTATATACACATGATGGAATATCATGCAGCTGTAAGACAGAACAAAGACATGGATCACGTAATAATGTGGATGAACCTTGAGGACATTGTGTTGAGTGAAGTTAGCCAGAAACAAAAGGACAGATTCTGTATGGTCTCACTAATATGAACAGACATTAATGAACAAACTTTGGGAGTTAAAAGCTGACAACACAGGTGACCAGGAGATAGAAAGAGGGCAGAGATCAGCCATTTGATGCTGAAGGACTACAGAATGTTTAGGATTGATTGCATAGATCCAGAAATAGATAGCATAATACTGTGTGATGGTAGCACGGTATTGTAAGTACACTTAACAAAGATGTCTGTGAGTAAAGCTGAAAGAGGTGGGATAGGAGAATGTATGACACCAGAGGTAAAGATAGATGATAAAGACTGGGACTGTATAACGTGGCAAAAACTGGAGTGGCCAATGACTGTTACTAAATATACAAATATAAAAATGTTTTTGCATGTGGGAAAGCAAATGAATGTCAACCATGTAGAAATTTGAAAAAGGGATGGTATTCAGGAAAAAACATAATCAAAGCAAACTGGAGTCTATGGTCAACAGTAACATTGTAATATACCTCCATTAAATGTAACAAAGGCAATATGCCAATGCTAAATGTATATGAGAGGGGGATATAGGGGAGTAATATGGGATTCTTGGTAGTGGTGTTATTCGCTGTCCTTAGTAGTATATTGTATTGTATGACACGTTATTTTTCTTTTTATCATTTTTTCTTATTGCTAAAAAAAAAACAAAACAAAACAATTTTTCTTATAGTAATCAGTATGTTCAAGTGCTGATTGCGGTGATAAATGTACAACTTTATGATGATACCATGAACAACTGATTGTACACTGTGGATAAATGTATGGTATGTGAATATAACTCTATAAAATTGTAGGAAAATATATATATAGGAGTAAAAGTGTTGGAGAAAACATGGTGAGAGGGATGATGCCTCACCAATATGGACTAACTACAATGTGTAAACTCAGAATTGAATCTCAGAACATAGCCTAACGTGGACACAATAATTGTAATAGTCCCTAGATTGTAAGCTCTTACAGCAGTTAACTCTATCCCTGAATTGTAAGGCCTATCTCTAAACTTTGAGATGCTGATCCCCTAGCGTATAACCTGATTGGTCTCTGGAACAATGCATATCTCTGAGACACCTGAAACTCAGAGCTAGAGCTTGGCAGATATGAATGTCAGTATTAGTGCATACAGCCACTGTCAAAAAAAAAAAAAAAAAGCTGAAAAAGAGCCCAGACTTCAATTAGTGATATGAATGAAGCAGGTCTGGTTAAGACCAGGGCAAGCCAGGCCAAAGGATAAAGGTTGAAACTGATTGTGTTTTAAAACTTCAACTTTCATATGAGACCAAGGGAATAGATATCTATTTGGTACAGGATCTAAATTTTCTAAATGGTACAACTCTACAGTCGATTTGTTCAAACACCACAATTGCATGGAACTTTGAATAGGAAGTGAGATATGGTAGGTTAGTATAGGCTGGAGTGAAATAGTGACACATCCTAGAGTAATTTGGGCACATAATAAAAAATATATTTACAGCCTCCCCCTCCCCAGCCCCAAGGATCTGGGGGAAGGTGCGGATATGTTGGACATCCTCACCTGGATTGGTGTTGATGTCACAAACATTGGGACTGGCAGTTTGATGTGCTGAGCCCTCGATCATGGGACTTGCCCTTATGAAGCTCATTACCACAAAGGAGAGTCTAAAGTTGTATGTAGTGGTGCCTGAGTCTCCCTCTGAGTACCTCTTTGTTGCTCAGATGTGGCCCTCTCTCTCTCTAACTGAGCCATCTCGACGGGTGAACTCGCTGCCCTCCCCGCTACGTGGGACCCGACTCCTGGGGGTGTAAATCTCCCTGGCAACGCAGACTATGACTCCTGGGGATGAATGTGGACCCGGCATCATGGGACTGAGAGTATCTTCTTGACCAAAAGGGGGATGTAAAATGAGACGAAATAGTTTCAGTGGCTGAGAGATTCCAAATGGAGTCGAGAGGTCACTCTGGTGGACATTCTTATGCACTATATAGATAACACCTCTTAGGCTTTAATGTATTGGAATAGCTAGAAGTAAATACCTGTAACTACCAAACTCCAACCCAGCAGTCTGGACTCCCGAAGACAATTATGTAATAATGTAGATTACAAGGGGTGACAGTGTGATTGTGAAGACCTTGTGGATCACACCCCCTTTATCTAGCGTATGGATGAGTGGAGGAATGGGGATAAAAACTAAAGGACAAATGGGGTGGGATGGGGGGATGATTTGGGTGTTCTTTTTTCACTTTTATTTTTTATTCTTGCTCTGGTTCTTTCTGATGCAAGGAAAATGTTCAGAGATAGATTGTGGTGATGAACGCATAACTATATTATCATACTGCAGACAGTGGATTGTATATCATGGATGATTGTATGGTGTGTGAATGTATTTCAATAAAACTGAATTTAATAAAAAAAAAGTAAAAAAAAATCAGTCATCACTCATTAATATTTAAATTCAATATTTGTATAGGTAGGTCTATAAAGCACAGGAAAGTTCAAAATCATGTAATGGCTGTTTATTTCAAAAACTTATGGGCAATAATAGTTTAATCCAAACTTTATATTCTGACTTTCAGGGAAACAATTACCTGAGTGAGATAATAATTTTCCCCTGTATTATATTATATTTTGTTCTTTCCTTACTGTTTTCTTTACTGCTCTCCAGAGCAATGCACACTTTTTGCAAAGATTCAAATATTACAGAAATATATGAAATGAAAGTTTCCCTTATACCAATCTGAAGAGATAACCAATGGTAACAGTTTGAATGAACACTGAAAGAAGTAATTTAAGTACCAACATAAATATGCTGCTCAGAGAGCCACGATGAATCTTTTAAAAGACCGTTTTGGTCTCAAACCACAAGAGGTCGCCATTACATTAGAGCAAGCATCTTTTCATTCCCCCATCTGTAAATTTTTAATATGAAAAATGTCACATCAATGTTTAAACAAGACAATTCCAGTTGTTTCTAAGAACTTTTTTAGATACCTCACTAAATTCAAAGGAGTTTTGCTACTCTCAATGTTTTGCTTCATTCCCCAAACCACTGTTGGCCTCCATCACAAATCCAAGCCTTCACCCTTCTTTCCTTCTCCCTCAAAGGTAACCCCCGCTGTAATTCTTCACTTTCACCACTAGATGGCAGGCTACTGAGTAGCCCACAATGTGGGACCTTCTACATAGGTTTACAGTAGTCAATACGGTGAATGAAAAGACTGCTGAATTGCAAAGTCACAAAAGACAGGAGGTTGTAAAGATTTGGGTGAGTGGTATTTATTTGGGGAGAATAAGGCATCACTGTCCCACTCCACTTTACTTCTAAAGAAAAGAGAGCCAGTTCTAACGACTCTTGAACTCTGAGATATAGTTTGCTTTGGGGATCTGAAATCTGTGTGGTGAGTAGAAAATGAGAAAGTGTTTAATAAAAAATATTGAGACTGGATTACACAGTGCATTTCAACATCAGAATGTATCCAGTGGAGAAGGCCTTTCTGGGTACAATGCAAAAGGCAGAAATAATAAAGGGAGAAATAGATACATAAATATTAAAAATATCTATACACAAAACTGAAAGGCAAAACTGCCAGAATTGTTTCAATGCTCATAGACTAGATCATCTGCCGAGAAGGGAATGTGGCATTGAGCAGACCTGAATTACTCAAAGAATTAATGTCTTTAATTTATAGAAAGCAAATTAGTAAAGGAAAGAAAATTAATAAAATAGATAAATCTGTTGGGGGAGGGAACAGCAACCCCAAAGAAAAATGGACATCTGAGAGACAATTCACAAACAGTACAAATGGCCAAGAAATGCCAGGAAAAAAATTTAACCTTTCTAATAATCATAGAAATATAATTCAAACTACCAGTTTAAAAAAATATATATTGTGGTAACATATAAGCAAAATAAAATTTCCCATTTAATCATTTTCAAGTATACAATTCAGTGGTGTAATCATCAGACAATATTATGCTACCATCATCACCTCCATTGCTAAAACTTTTCTATTATCCCATCCAAAAACTCTGTACCCACTAAGCATTAACTCCCCATTCCTTACCCCAACTCTTGCCCCTGATAACCTGTAATCTACTGTCTGTCTCTATGAATTTGCAAATTCTAGTTATTTCATATAAGTGAGATCTTAAAATATTTGTCCTTTTGTGTCTGGCTTATTTCATTCAACATGATCTTCAAGGTTCATCCATGTTGTAGCATGTGTCAGAACTTAATTCCTTTTTATGGCTGAACAATATTTTATGTATATACTACATTTTATTTACCCATTAGTTTGTCAATGGATAGTTACATTGCTCCTACCTTTGTGAATTGAAAATAATGCTGCCTTGTACATTGGTGTACTAATATAGGTTCATGTCCCTGCTTTCAATTCTTTTGGGTATATACTAAGAATTGGGATTGCTGGGTCAAATAGTAATTCCATATTTAACTCTCTGAGGAATCGCCAAACACAGTGGCTGCACCTTTTTTTCACAGTGACTGTACCATTTTACATTTCCACCAATAATGCTCAAGAGTTCCTATTTCCCTACATCCTCTGCAATAACTGTCATTTTTCATATTTTAAATAATAGGTGTAAGGTGGTATCTCATTGTGGTTTTGATTTGCATTTCCCTAAATGGCTAAGGATGCTGAGCATCTTTTCATGTGCTTTTGGCCATTTGCAAACAACTAGTTTTTATTGAATTCTTCATAAAATTGAAAAATTGGTATTACAGGTTTGGTTTCCCAGAAAGCAGACTCTGAGTTACAGATTCATGTGAAGGATTTTTATTAGGGAGGGCTCCTGGGAATAAAACCTATGCAAAAGAGAAGAATAGGATTTGGTAGAGGGAAAAGTTGAGCTCTGAGGCCGACCCAAAGAAGGCCTCAACCAATCCCCCAGGAAGCTCTGAGAGGGCCCTTCTGAGTTGTTCCAACTTGAAAACGAAGGAGCCAGGCCTTTATACTTTCCATTGATCAGTCCCTGGATATAGGCTGCCCATGGAGAGAGGTGTGATCTAGGGTGAGGTAGTTTTCTTTAGCTAGGTATCCCAAAAGAGAGGTCAGTCAGGAGTATACAAAGGATGGGGCAGTGGGAGCAGTCAGCTCTGGGATCAGATGACAAGGAAGAACGATATCTGTAAGAGAATTGAAAATCAGTATTAAACTGTCTAAAAAGTTTGTCTGATAAGCATATGAAAGAGCTCAACATCATTGGTCATCACCGAAATGTAAAAACCACAATGAGAGATCACTTTGTACCCTCTAGGGCAGCTATAATAGAAACTACAAAATGACAAGTGTTGGCAAGAATGTAGAGAAATTGGAATCCTTGTAAATTGCTAGTGGGAATGTAAAATAATTCAGCTACTGTGGAAAATATTTTGAGGGTTCCTCAAAAAGTTAAACATAGAATTACCATATGACTTAGCAATTGCATTCCTAGGTCAATACCCAGAAGAACTGAAAACAGATTCTCAAACAAAAACATGTACACACATGTTCATTGCAGCGCTATTCACAACAGCCAAAGGGTGGAAGTAACCTGAATGTCCATCAACAGATGAAAGGATAAAAAAATTGTGGTATATACAAACAAAGGAATATTATTCAGCCATAAAATGGAACTATGTACTGATACATGCTACAACATGGATGAACCTTGAAAATATTATGCTATGTAAACGAAGTCAGATACAAAAGTCACATATTGTATGATTCCATTTATGTGAAATACCCAGAATCAGTAAATCCATAGAGATAAAGAACAGATTGGTGGTTGCCAATGACTGGGAGGAGGGATGAATGGGCAGTAACTGCTTAACGGGTACAAGGTTCCCTTCTGGAGTGATGAAAACATTTTGGAATTTGTGACACAGTGGATACATAACATTGTGAATATACTAAATGCCACTGAATTGTTCACTTCAAAGTGGTTAATTTTAGTGATGTGAACTTCACCTCAATTAAAAAAAAATTGGCTTGCTTTTTAATACCACCATGCACCAGCAATTCTAAACAATATTAGCAATGAAGTACCCTCCCCTCAAATCTTTTGTTAGTCTAAATAATTGGGGTTACTGTGGGGTTTTAATAATAAATATATAAGTTTTGAATTAGCACATTTTTTATTATGTGCCCTTTATGTATCCTTTATTATACATGGGAGTTAATTTGGAGAAGTCGTACTTAAACAGTTGGCTTCTGACATGCAATGGCTCCATGGCATGCTTTTGTTTCAAAAGTAGAACTCATGTTTAATTAAACTCAAGAGGTTAAACACAGAACTATGTACTATTATTATCTATTACTGCAACAGACCGATATATAAGAACAAATTTTCACCATCCCCCCAAATGTAATTTAAATGTATTACACCACTACTTTTTCTCTTTTTGAACCATAATAATTGTTATTTGTTTGTTCATATTAGCAAAGTCCAATGAGAAAAATTTTACCATATGTGTTTCTTTTCTGGCTATTATTAGGTTGTGTTTCACTTCATGATTATTAAGGAAAATACATGTGTGGTGAGACAGAGAAGGGTATTAAATGTTCGGCTCTAGGGGCAAGATCGCTGGTGCTGAAGGTTGCGGATGGTCATCCTGAAGAGGATGATGGCTGTACATTTCAGTGTCCACTACATAGTGGAACTAAATACTCAATAACAAATGAATGCTTAATTAAATTGCAGAATATTTACATGATGGGACGTTGGCCATCTATTTAAAGTCATCTTTTAGAAAAATAGTTTTTTAATATGAGAAAAGAAACATGCTGCTTGCAAATATGTACTATATATATATCATGATAGCTTTAGCAGATAATATATAAATGTGGCAAAGAATGATATTTATATCCCTCTGTAAGCTGAAGTGTTTTTTAGTGGCTAACTTTCCTTCTGTGTTTTCAAACATTTTGTATTACCTCTGAAACTGGAAAAAAATTAAACACAACATAATAAAAGGATTAGCAATGCATATACAATCTTCCCCTGCCTGCCCAAACCTTCCAGAGCCTGCCTAACACAAGAATTTTCCTTTTTTTTCCTAGTAACCACCTCATGTCCCTGTTCCCCTGAGGTGAAGCATTTGGGAGGTATAAACTGTACTATTTAGGTGACCAATTTTTCCACTTGTAATAGCCCTGAGCATGGCTATGAATTTTTGTGTACACCTATGGTTTAAAATTTAGTGTTATTTATATTTAAATGTCTAAAAGAGTATTTTCAAATTGTGATTTATAGACCATTTGCATTGGATGCTTGTTAAAAACGCAGATTCTTAGGCTCTTTCCCAGTGCAATGGGTCTGAATTTTGGGGAATGTTGTCCTGGAATCTGTATATTTTACTAGCTCCTTAGGTTATTTTTGTGAACATTTAAGCTTAAGAACCATTGATAATGGCTGGGATCAAGGGTGAAAAAAATGAGAATTCACATATCAAACTAGTGAATTTAAACCTCTTTTAAACTCTAGATTTTATTTATTTGACTCTGTCTCAGCTATTTTTTTCTGGCACAAACATATAGGGACAAATTAATGATGCAATTTTAATAACCTGGTAGCTTGCTTCTTTTCCAGAAATTTACTACTTCATTAGAGCACCCAGCATGAATTTGGAAATTGAAGGAAATAAACCAAGAAGCAATTTCTTTACAAAACAAACAGAATTTCAGAAATAAAAAGTCATGTAATAGAGGAATAAAATCTGGATTTAAGCATTCCCCACTAATCCTGAAGCCTAATGGCACTGACAAATTTGGAAACCAGAGGAGTTGATAACAGGGTGAAGAGAATTGAGTCTTGAAAGCTTTCACAGCTGGCTTCAGCTTGACAGAGGTCTTCTCTTGGGCAGTAGGGCCATGTCCTACCTCTTGAGCTAATATTTGGAAGAAAACTGTGACCTCCAATTTCAATTTACAGCAGTCTTCTCCAAAATGTTGGAGAGAGAAAATTGATCACAGGCTAACAGTCGGTCATATTCATAGTCAAGCTGTAGGCTGAGACTACAGTCAAATTAAGGTTCAACTGGGGCTGGAGAATCCAATTCCAAGTTTATATCATTGTTAGACACCTCAGTTCCTTGCTGGGTGCATTCTTCATCATAGGAATTTATTTTATTAATGATTTTAAAAATCAGATCACACTAACTATATAGCCTTTTTTTTTTCCACTCAGCAAAACATTGTAAATATTTCAATGTAACTAAATATATTTCTAACCATAATTTTTTAAGGCTTTGTATGCAAATTGACAACTTGAAAAGGCAGAGTTCCTTTAGGAAAATCAACTAAAATATAGTGAAATACTCTCACTTTATCTTCTTTATTTTATGCACGAAAATAAGGAAAATTCATTCACTACAGTGACCAATGGCTTTTTAATTCACCACTATGAAAAAAAAAGGCGAATTTAGTATTTTTACAGAAAGAGCAAAGTTCTTACCTGCAATTTATTACTGTAAACTAATATTTCCTTTCTTTTTTTGTAATTATAAAATGAACAACTTGTTAAGCTGAAATCCAATTCTTTCTGTAGTGCTAAATATGGAGAAATGCGAATTAACATTAATAATTCACTAGTGTACTGAAGGAAAAATATTTTCGGTAATTGAAAAATTATTCCTGATTTGTCTGAACCATTATGGCCCTTTTTTGTTTTGGTGTTTCATAAGTAAGGTGTTTCGATAGTTGAGAAATATCCTGCCAAGGAAGCAGGAACGTTTCTAACATCTGCATTTCACACGAAGACATCTTACTTAAAGGCTCATTATTATTTGTTTATGGAGGGAAAGCTCAGAGAGTATTTCTGCACTGTTGACTCCACACATCACTGTGTATGTGAAATCAGCTTAAAAGAGCCCCATGCTACTTGTCACTACAAACACAAATCCTACACCTCAGGGAAAAGGAAGTCAATAAGATGAACACCTTCTAACTGTTGTTTCAGGCCTGAGATCACTTTCGAGAAAATTAATCCCAGTAGGAGGGCTCTAAAGAGTACTGAAACTTTTTAAAACCCGCCACCACCACCAAAAAAACAAACAAAAAACCCCAACAAACTAAAACTGTAGCTATCCCAAGAGGAAATCTAAATGAAGCAAGTCTTCATGCTATCTATAAAATGTCTTTGTTATATCTCTATATTTTTAAGATCTAGGAGGGAATATCTCTATATTTTTATAATCATAGGGCTTCCCAGCATATCATTCCCTGTGATACACTTAATAACTTATTTTATTTTATTAACCTATATGAAAGACTGACAATAGAAAAGAACTCAAAATGCATATACAATTTTTTCATGTTTTTTACCAACATTGCTTATGTAAGAGAGAGATGAGTTTCCCCTAAATGATAGTCGATGTCTTTAATGACTGTTTTATTTGACATAATTCTTTATGTCCTTTCAGCAGAACACTCTTCAGGGGTTGTATTATAACTTGTGGAATATCTTTTAAGTTACTTAATTAAATCAATTTATGAAATATAAGATGGAGTTATTCTAGGGAAGTTTCTATGGGTTCAGGATTTGTATTTCCAGGACACAATCTAGGATTTAACTCTACATCTCTCTAACTCTTTCTAACTCTGCTTTTTAAAAACTGGGTATAGGATGGAGCATGACACTGAATAATTGGTGTGATGTATTACATATCGTTATGAATGTTATGATTGGCTATCTAGTAAGTCTGTGAATTTTGGGCAATGAATGGGAATTGAGGATAAGGTAAAATTTTCAGTTAAAAGCTGAAAGTTCTGTTTATTTATTTAGTATTCAGAAAACACCACTGGGGTAATGTTCATAGAACCAGGTGCTAAACACAATTTCCATTCACTCAGCTGGTGTGAGTTACGGGAAGCCACATACAAGGGTTACAGGAGGCCAATTATGAGCACTAAATACAATAATGTAAAATTAAGTCTTAAGCTCATTTTAACTATTTCATTACTTCATTTAGGATAAAATATGTAATTTACATAACTATAAATAGTGAGTAAGTAAATAGCCTGCAGTTGCAAATAATGATTGAGTGATCTTACATAATGAAACAACTATGCACACAGGAGACTCCATGTAGTAGGATATTATTCTACAAAATGCTTTAGGTATCTTCTTTCTCAGGGGTTAGTTAGGCTAAAAGAACATGTTTATGATCATTTGAACATTTCAAAGCTTGTTGAAAGCCCTTGAAAATCAAAGTTTCCAATGATTAAGAACTTACATTCTGTCTCCAGGGAGAGAATTCATATTATCAATAACACTTGCAGTTAATAATTGGTACTTTCCAAAACAGAACAAATCAGTAGTTTCTATCAATGTGTTCGTTTTCAAGGGCCTTTAAAATCAGAGCCTGTGTTAGCTGATTCTCACGGAGCATGGTTCAGCTTAGGGGGAGGCTCTTGACAAAGCTTTCCCTGCTGTGCAGTCAGCTGTGGCCAGACAGGAGAGGTTTCTGGGGCCTGTTAGGAAGCAGTTTGCTGCTGGGAGAACCCAGAGCTGCAGAATGAATAATGGAACTATTGAAGACTTCTGCTGCCTCCCAGGTTTTAGGATTTATCGTAGGTGCTTCCAGTTTGCTGGGTGACACCTATCCAAACAATCCTTACCCCAGGGCTGTCTGAGGAAAGCAGATATTGTTCTTTGAGCTGCATCTTAACGTTCTACTTCTCTCTGTTCCCTTTTATTTTTTTCATTCTGCTTACATAGTCTATCCTGTGAATTAGGTCAAAAGCTCAAGACAGGAAAGCATGTGTTGGTCATCTGCTTAAAACCAACTTTCTCTCCTTGCTTCTGAATACTTGGAGAATTCTGAGAGTTCCTTACAAAGAAAAGCCCTTTATTTAGTAGTTACACTGCCTTTGTAGAATGGGCTAATTTTCTCTCAGCCATATTTCAAAACTTCCCTCAAAATGCTGTTCTTCTGGAAAAATCCATGACTAATTTATCACAACAAATGTTCCCTGTTGACTCAAACTGAAAAATAAATGAAATTAGAAGGGAAACGACACATCTGAAAGAGCACTGGACTGGAAGGAGATTCGGCCTCCAGTTCTGTTCTACAGCTTGCTAGCGTGTAATCTTGACTTGCTTGGCCTTGACTGAATTCACTTCCCACCACATCAAACACACACACACACAGATACACACACACACTCACTCACATGCTTACATATATATGAATACATAGAGGAAATCTATAAAAATATAAAATATATATTTTATAACATATAATTTTTTAAAAGATTTCATCCTGGTACTTGCATAGTGTGTTGGGTAGGGTTCTGGACATTTGATTTTGCTGCCAAGTTTTTGTCTTTAATGAAGGATGAGGGTAGTGTTTCTTGTAGCTGTAAGAGGTTAGTGGAGTGCCTTACACAGAACAGTGCAATGTATGAATGTACTAATGCAACACAGCACAGTGATACTTGTACTTTAAATGTTATAAACTCTGTCTTTAAATATATATATATAATATTCATGCCATCTGGATATAAGTCATCAACACTTAGAAGTCCTTTAGAGGACGATAACATTCATAGAATTATATAATTCTATATGTTCAGTTTGTCATTTTACAGAAGAGGAAACTGAGGTCCAGAGAATTAAGCCCAGGTTCCTATTTCCTAGTCCACTTTGCTCTTACCAACATACGATGGTGGTGACTGAAGATGGAGGAGTTCTGACTTTCAGTGTGCAGTGCTGAAGGCTATCTTCCTAACAAAGATCCCTCAGTGGGGTTCCTTTCCCAGCCTGTTCTTGTGGGTGAGTCGCTCTGTCCCACCCCCTCCCAGGTGTTCAGCGATAAATGGGCGGCCGCGCTGGCAGACCCCTCCTTCCTGAGCCCAGGCCCCTCTTGGGAAAGCCTGGGGCGGGGGTGGGGGGCCGTGTGGCCGGGCATGGGCTGCGGCGCCAGTAGGAAGGTGGTCCCGGAGCCGCCTGCGGTGGCCGGGGTCTCGCAGGAGGGCCGGGGCCCAGGCATCGCCGGGGGCTGGGGACCCGGGCTGGAGGTGGCTGCCGAAGCGGCGCGGAGGATGCAGGTGGCCCGCTTCCGAGCCAAGTTCGACCCCCGTGTCCTCGCCAGGTAAAGCGCCGGCCCAGGGGCTGGCCTAGGGCTGGTTGTGAAAGAGCTCGGAGGCAGAGGATGGGGAAGATTAGAGACTGAAAACGAGAGTCGGAGAACAGCAAGAAAAGGGAGCGAATTCCTGTCCTCAGAGCTTGGAAAGGAGGAAAGCCTCCAACCTGGGACAAGGCCTTGACCACCAGCCAGCCCAGGGTGGTGAAGAATCCTCTACTAAATTCCTGAAAAGGGAGTTCCTGAAATACAAAGGAGGCTTTGAGTCAGTCGATTTGAGAGCCACCCATGTCTCTTCTATCTTGTGCCATTGAGAACATTTCTTAACTTTTCTCCTTCCTGTTTCCACCCCTTTCCTTAAATGGGAATAAATAATAACAATAACAATTAATTGTTGTGAGGATAATTAAAATAATGCATGTAAATTATGTTGCCCTGCGCATGGCACAAACCTCAGGGTGTACCTTGTTCGTTACGTTGATCAAGGAATCACAGCATTCCCTTCCATTCAGCAGTGTTTGGTGGGACACAGTGCTGGGAGCTTAGATGGCTTCTAGGGACACTTCTAGACCTTTGCGTACTTGCTTCATGACAGTGCTTTGCCCAGAGTCTATGCAGAGCCATTTTCTGTCCTCCTTGGAAAATTCTAGTCCAATGACTTCTTATAGATCAGTCCAATAGCTGCTAGGCTTAGAGAAGAACAGTTATCTAACTGAACTTGGATCAGAGTGGACTTGTCAGGACTGCATTGGTTAAACATCATCTCTCGTCATCAGTGTGACAGGGAGATGAGGCTTGTCTGATCCAGTCTTTCTCTACTTGTACAAGCTCCACCTCCAGAGAAATCCCAACCTCTTAGAGTATAAAGAAGCATAAATATAAAGAGTATAAATAAAGAAGCTGAGGACCTCAGCATATAAGGGTTTTAGAGACTTTAGCTCAACATTCTTTAACCAATGAGGAGTCGAGCCCCAAAAGGTTAATAGTGGCAGAATGGGGTCTAGAGCAGTTGTCCTTCCTCTCTGCCCTTTGTTAATCTATTTATAACTCTTACAGAATAGAGCTGATAGAATTTAAATCTGACTATACTCACTTTCTTCTTGAAAGTACATTATAATTGTTTCTATCACACAGGTTGTGGTATTATTGCTTCCATGTTTCGTTTTTTATCGACGTTAAAAAAATTCCCAGTTTGTGGCAGCTGTGGTTTAATTAATATTTCCAATTTACATCATCTTTTGAAATGATGGGAAACCTCATCTCCTACAAAACTGCTCTGTTGGGTAGTTATGGAAGTGAAGGAAATGGAAGGACTTGTAAATGCATTCTCCCCTGCTTGATTCAACCCTCACTTAATATTTTCAAAATATAAATGATGGTGGGGATTAGTATGTGTTAATGGACAAATTTTTTATGCAGTTTAGGATCTCACAGCTTTATTGAGCAATTCATAAATTGGGCAGCATCCCATTCATAAAGTAGAAGGGAGCTCCACCAAGGGGGGTGAAAAGGGGGAGCTTATATAGATAGGGCTAAAGGAGAAGATAGTAAGGAAGTGTTCTGATTGGCTGGCTTTAAGTTTCCATTTTACACGGTTGGAGGGTGGGTCTTACGAGTAGGGAGCAGACTTACATTGCCTAGTATGGTATGTCGAATCTGATAAGCTATCTCTCCTGTACTGAAACTTATCTGTATTCCATTGTTGTTCCATTTTCTCAGAAAGCCCTTACAGGTCAATTATTTTGTCTTCTAGAAATTCCCTTCTCAGAAAGGGGTCCTGTCCAGAAACACCCTATGCAGAGATCATTTTATTTTACTTAGAATGTGTGTGCAGCAAATGATTCTTTAATCCAACAAACATTTATGACTCAAGTCATAAAGACATCCATGCTCCATGGTCATCAGGGGGTTGTGAGCAAGGATATAGCTTTAGGAACTTATGGGACATTTGTTATTTATTCTGAGGCCATTTATTTCAACTACTTTAAATCTTGGCTTAAAGCCTACTGTTTTCTCCATTGCCAAATGACTAGCATTTTCCCCCAAATATTTGTTATATGAAAGCCCTTTAACAGATTGAATAAAGCTTCCTTTTTGAACAAAAGAATGTAGTGCCCCAGAAATGGTCATTTGTCTGATATCTGATGATTAATTCCATGAGCAAATGAGTTTGTCTTGCAGTTTGAGGACATAGCAATAAATTAGGATTTGCAGAGTGCTTTCATCCATATTAAAGGTAATGCAAAACTTAGTTGTTCTGCAAAGCAATAGAAATTGAAAAGCCCGTGATTATCTTCAAAATCACACTGGGGGTTCATGTGAATAAAAAAGCAGAATTAGAAAGGAAAGAGGGGAAAGAATCCATTTAAGATTACTAAATTGCTATCTGTTTTGATAAGGTAATTGACCAGAAAATTAAATGCACTGTATAGAACAAAGCTGTTTTCTGTAACCTGGTAGAGCTAAATGTCATTTTTATTTGGTAAGCACAGGAATATAAGGAAAAAATAAGTAGGCAGAAATAAAAATTACAGAAAAACTAAGCTGAGCAAAAATAAATAATTCTAAAGCACAGACTGATATTTTCATTTGAATATTTGGTATTGAGTATGTGACTTAAATAGTTGCCTTTTCCATGGGTATATTAAATTTCTCTGTTCTATTCTCTGGAACAAAATTGCAAGAAATTTTAATAAAATGGGAAGAACATCAGATTATGATGCAATAAGGAGATCTGCGTTCTAATTTTGACTCTACAACTTAAACAATCAACAAACTAATCTGAGCCTCAAATTTTCTCATTTATAAAATAAAAGTGTTATCTTATTCTTTGAGCTTTGAAATCATGATTCTAAGTTTAGCATTTTCTCAACATTTCTTAGATAAAGGTAGAGGGCTACATTTTGTAGTATTCCTAAATTTATATAGAAATTTATGCTGATAACTCAAAGTTTACAATCCCTAATCTTTGAAATCCTAGTTGACTTCTTGGCCTTTCTGAGAAATAGTTACTTTACACATTATTGACATAAATCTCATGTAAATTTCTTTTCACTGCTTTGACATTGAAGGGAAGTGGGAAGTGGGGAGGAGATTAAGAAAAACCTGAGGCTGGAAGGTGACACTAACATCACCCCCACCCAACTTCTGAAAACTGCCCTTATAATAGCAAGGAAATTTTGATGAAACACATTTAAAGGAACTGAATTTGAGTTCCATCCATTACAGCTACAATCGGTATGGCCTTGTGAAAATCTCTTAACATTTTTGGCCTTACTTGCCTTATCTGTAAAAGGGGGAGAGTATTATATCCCCTATCAGGGTTTTGTAAGATAAGATTTTATATATATATTTACATAATAAATGGTAGCTTTTGTTATTGAGATTCTTTGTCTATCTATCTACCAACTAATTAACTTTCTATCACCGGCCTCCATTTCATAAAAGGATTTGGCCCATGTTTTTCAAGAAGAATAAACAAAGTTAAGCAATAATAAGTGAGGAAATCAGGGTGGGGGGACTATAGGGATAGAAAGGATAATATAAGGCACAGACTTAGATAAATTCGAGAATTGTTTTAGAGAGATAACAGATTTGGTTTTCTTCCCAACAGATATGACATCAAGGCTCTTATTGGGAGAGGCGGTTTCAGTAAGGTTGTCAGGGTGGAGCAGAAAGCCACCAAAACACCTTTTGCAATAAAAGTGATGGAAACCAGAGAGAGGGAAGGCAGAGAAGCGTGCGAGTCTGAGCTCAGCGTCTTGAGGCGGGTTAGCCATTGCTACATAGTCCAGCTCATGGAGATCTTTGAGGCACGTGATCGAGTTTACGTGGTGATGGAGCTGGCCACAGGAGGTGACCTTTTCGATCGACTCATTACTCAGAGATCCTTTACAGAGCAGGACGCTGTGAGAATCCTCCGGATGGTTGCTGATGGGATCAGGTATTTGCACACTTTGAGAATAACTCATCGGGACCTAAAGCCTGAAAATCTCTTATACTATCATCCAGGTGCTGAGTCGAAAATTTTAATCACCGATTTTGGGTTGGCAAACTCTGGGGACAAAAGTGGTGACTGGATGATGAGGACGCTCTGTGGAACACTGGAGTACATAGCCCCCGAGGTTTTGCTAAGAAAACCTTATACCAGTGCAGTGGACATGTGGGCTCTTGGTGTAATTACATACGTTCTACTCAGTGGATTCCTGCCTTTTGACGATGAAAGCCACATGAGGCTGTATAGGAAAATTCTGAAAGGCAAATATCATTATACGGGAGAGGTAAGTAATCATCTTATTCCTATGGTGTTCGCTAAGAACAGGCTTTGTCAACCTTGGCACTACTGACATTTAGGCCGGAAAATTCTTTTTTGTGGGAAGCTGTCCTGTGCATTGTAGGATGTTTAGCAGCATCTCTGGTCTATTCACTAGATATCAGTAGCACCCCCAGCCCCTAAGGTGTGACTAACAGAAATGTCTCCAGACATTGCCAAATGTCCCCTAAGAAGCAAAATCATTCCTGACTGAGAACCACTGGTCTGCAGTTAATGCGTGTCTAGATTACTGAATTGTCTGTGGTTAGCACACAATTTCATGTGCCTAAGCTGGCTGAATAGACTAATGTGTCTACTCAGCCCAAAATTCCTTTTACTCCTCTAATGCTAATAAGTAGCGCAATTACTAGCATTAAATTTCAGTTTTATACCTTTTTTAAAAAAAGATTGTTTTGTACAGTTTTAGTCAATCTCTTTTGGAGAGGACAGAAAAATAGGCAAAGAATCAGATAAGGAAAAGAAGAAAGAAGAAAGGAAGAAAAGGCCAGAATTATCCATATATATTACAGTTTACTTGTAACAAAATTAATTGAATATCTTGAAATAAGAGAAGGTCCTACATTTCTTTTTGCATGGTTCTGTACTTCTTAACACAGAATTTTTTTTTTTTTTTTAGGTATTTATCATGATAGAAATGACTTATCTCATTTAGCATGAGAATACTAAGTGGAATATGTCTGAGAAGTTTTGGGTAATTTTCATCTTCCAGTTCTCTAAATATAGTTGGTTAACAGGTCCACAAAAGAACTGAGGAGTGAAGTTGTAAGGATTTAACAGCAGCAACATTTTTTCATAAACTTGATCTACTTTGGTTTTAATAACAATCCTGTGCAAGAAATATGATGATTTCCATTTTGCTGACAAGGAAACTGAGGCCCTGAGGTTGTCCAGTCTTTTTGTGGCTGGGTAGGCTTTCTAGGCCAGATCCACTGACCTCAATCCCACGATTTTTCCTGCATTATGATGGTTTAACAGGCCACAAGGGCAGTATCTCCCCCAAACAGCAGAGAAAAACCAAACAAAGGGGAATTTAGCAAGGCAAAGGAGCGGGGGAGGGGCTGACTCTGGAAGGAGGAGTTATGAGGAAAGCTTCATTGTAACTAAGTGGATGTGAAAGCTGGTGAAGGGACTGAATGATGTCATCAGGTGACAGTTGGTCCAGAGTGGGAATTTGATCTGAAGTGTGGTATCTACATTTTTGGGTGGTCACATACCATGATTAGTCAAAAATTTTGAGCCTGTACATTCAGTATTTATTCATGTATAAAGTATATACTTGTATGTATATTAGTGTATTTTATACTTTATAAAACATAGACAAACATAAATTTTAGAGTAGGTAGCTAAAAATAAAAGAGAAGTTCTGGCATTTTCTTCCTGAACCCCAGTGAATAATCATAGAGACTATGCTTGGGAGCCACTGAGCACCATTCTGGTTGGGTGATGTGAGGACTGCCTTTTTCTCAGATAGAGTTGACTCCTGGATACTCTTCAGATGTTTTTTTTTTAATTGCTCAGGAATCTGTAGTTTATAACCTGTGTTTGAATAATGAGCATTGCTGGAAAACCTTTTTATCCAGGATGCCAGTTACTTTATTTTCTGTAACTGCATTTCAAACCTATATGCATTTGTGGTCTTCTTGATGAGCTCTCCATACACCTTGCTGCACATATCTCATATTCATTCCAGAAGGATTCAGTTGCTTGTCTTACGATATTCCAAGGGAAATCTCTAATTTGACCTTCACTTCAATAGTCTTGAGCCCAGATAAATGTGTCTGGATCCAGGGCCACGTAGGTGTCTAGCCAGCGTCAGAGGCATGCCATTGTCAGCATCAGCCACAGATCGCTTTGTCTAGACGTGCAGGGTTTGCATTTTCTTTTTCCCGTGTTTCAGTATTTGGCAAATATGTTCAATTGTTTCATGATTTTTATTTTTGGAATACATGTTTGTCATATCTTATTCACCTACATAAACTCAAGGGAAACAAAGATTAATTCCTTCACTGCTTTCTTTTGATTCAAATTCTAGGTTAATAGCAGTGCTAAAAAATTGGAGAGTTTGATGTCTATGTGCAGAGCCTGATTTTTCCTTTCACAAGGGCAAAGACAATAGATCATAAAGATTCCCTTATTATTCCTGGGAGGTACAATTAAAAAAAAAACAACAGCTAAAATTGTGTTTGAGATAAAACAAAGCAAGGCAATTTTCTCAATGTTTTTTCTTTGTATAGGACAAGGGATCCAAAGCTAGAGTGTTCTCTAGGTATGTGCTATGTGTTGGTAAGTAATGTAGAAAACAAGTTTGAGAATAAAACAACAGTCCTTTTGTCCCCATCTTCACAAAGCCACTATGAATTGCTGCTATTGTACTTAAAGTATGTGTAAATGCTGCAAATATTGCCAGAATAAATCCCCAAAACATCAAATAGCTAGTTGCTCATATTGTACTGTGTCATCTCTCTCCACATGCTGAATCCCACTTGTAGTCGGCTGATTGGGAACAAGGAGGGCTCTGTTCACCACAGAGCCCTTAATGTTCTTCCTTCCCCTTCTCTCTCCAGGCTATGGGGAGGGAGGTGGCCTAAATCCAGATTAAGCTTTTAAAGGGAGAGAAAAGTTGCTGATTTCTCAGTCCATTCTGCTTTCCACCATAGCTCATTCTTAGGGTCAAAGGGACTCTAAGAATTAAATTATCCACAAAGTGGGAAACACTAACCAAATATTAGTGTAGTTGATCAACAGCAGCTGCTTTGCTCTGTCCAGCTTGTATGAATGTAATGTGGGAACTCACATTGCTGATGACAGTAATCTTGACAGACTTCCAGAAAGGAACTCACTGGACACAGAATTTGGAAGAGAATTTCTATTTGTGTTTTTTATTCTTTGGCTAAAGAGACTTTTTTTTCCTCTCTCAAAAGTGGATTTTTAGGTCCACTGTGTATTCAATGGCACAGTCTTCCAATTATTTGAAATAGGTTTTCAGATGTGATATGCATTGATCTATAAAACTGAGAATATATAATATTCAGGGACTGAAAGATTTAGTGTTAGGATGTCAAAGCAATGCACAGATTCAACACAATTCCAATCAAAATTCCTGAGGACTTCTTGGAAATGGAAAAGCCAATCATCAAATTCATATGGAAGAGAAAGGGGCCCTGAATAGTCAAAACCGTCTTGAATAAGAAGTACAAAGTTGGAGGACTCAAATTTCCCAATTTTTAAACTTATTACAAAGTAATCAAAACAGCAATGTTACTGGTATAAAAGGACAGACATACAGATCAATGAAATTGAATTGAGAGTTCAGAAATAAACCACCATACTTTTGGCCAATTGGCCTTTGACAAAGGTGCCTTGTCCACTCAGAGGGAGGAGAATAGTCTCTTCAACAAATGGTGCTGGAAGAACTGGACAGCTGTATGCAAAAGAATGAAGGTGGGCTTCCGCCTCACACCAAATACAAAAATTAACTCAAAATGGATCAGAGACCCAAATATAAGAACTAAAACTCTAAAACTCCCAGAAGAAAGCATAGGGAAACATCTTTAGGGCCTTGTGTTAGGCCATGATTTCTTAGACTTGACACCAGAAGCATGAACAAAAATGAAGAAAATAGATAAAAGGGACTTGAAAAAATTAAAAACTTTTGTACATCAAAGGAATTTATCAAGAAAGTAAAAAAGATAACATACAGAATGGGAGAAATATTTGGAAATCATGTGATAAGGGTTTAATATCCAGAATATACAAAAAAAAAAAAACAAAACACCTACAACTCAACAACAAAAAGACAAAGAAACAATGAAAAAACTAGAAAAAGACTTGAACAGACATTTCTCCAAAGAAGATACACAAAAGGTCAATAAATACATGAAAAGATGTTCAATGTCATTAGTCACCAGGGAAATGCAAATCTAAAACTCAATGAGATACCATTTCATACCTAGTACAATGGCTACTATTAAAAAATGGAAAATAAATGTTGGAGGGCCTGTGTAGAAACAGGAAAGCTGGCTTATTTTTGGTGGAAATGTAAAATAGTGCAGCTGCTGTGGAAAACAGTTTGGCAGTACCTCAGAAAGTTAAGTATAAAGTTACCATATGTTCTAGTTTGCTAATGTTGCCGGAATGCAAAACACCAGAAATGGATTGCCTTTTATAAAAGGGGGTTTATTTGGTTACATAGTTACAGTCTTAAGGCCATAAAGTGTCCAAGGTAACACATCAGCAATCGGGTACCTTCACTGGAGGATGGCCAATGGTGCCCGGAAACCTCTGTTAGCTGGGAAGGCACATGACTGGGGTCTGCTCCAAAGTTCTGAGTTCAAAATGGCTTTCTCCCAGGACGTTCCTCTCTAGTTCCTCAAAAGTGTCACTCTAAGTTGCTCTTGGGGTGTTTGTCCTCTCTTAGCTTCTCCGGAGTAAAAGTCTACTTTCAATGGCCATCTTCAAACTGTCTCTCATCTGCAGCTACTCTCTCAGCTTCTGTGCATTCTTCAAAGTGTTCCTCTTGGCTGTAGCAAGCTTGCTCCTTCTGTCTGAGCTTATATAATGCTCCAGTAATTTAATTCAGACCCACCCTGAATGGGTGGGGCAACACCTCCATGGAAATTATCCAATCAGAGTCATCACCCACAGTTGGATGGGGCATATCTCCATGGAAACACTCAAAGAATTACAGTCTAATCAGTACTGATACGTCTGCCCACACAAGATTACATCAAAGATAATGGCGTTTTGGGGGACATAATACATTCAAACCGGCACACCACATGACCTGGCATTTCCACTTCTAGATTGTATACCCAAAAGAACTGAAAGTTGGGAATCAAACAGATATTTGCATACCAGTGTTCACAGTGGTGTTATTAACAATTGCCAAAGGTGGAAGTAACCCAAGTGTCCATCAACAGATGAATGAATAAGCAAAAAGTGTTATCTACATACAATGGAATATTATTCAGCTGTAAAAGAAAATGAAGTTCTAAAAAGGAACAGAACAAACGTATGGATGAACCTTGAAGACATCATTTGAGTGGAATATGCCAGGCACAAAAGCACAAATATTGTATAATCTCTCTTATAGGAAATAAGCAGAATATGCAAATTCATAAAGTCAGAAACTAGAATACAGATTGCCAGGGGCTGGGTGGGAGAGGCCAATCTGTTAATGTGGTGTGAAGCTTCTAATTGGGAAGATGGAAAATTTGGGCAATGGGCGCTGGTGATGGAGGCAAAATTTTATGAATATAATTAATACCACTAAACTGTATACTTAAAAAGGGATAGAAAGGGAAATTTTAGGTTGTATATAAGTTACCAAAAACCCCCCATAGAACTCTACAACAGGGTGAACCCTAAAGTAAATAGTGGGATAAAGTTAGTAGCATATTTATAATAATATTGTTTCACCAATTGTAACAAAAGTACCACTCTTCTGCAAAATGTTAATAATAGGGAAAACTGTATGTGTGAGAGGGAGATATATAGAAGCTCTGTACTTTCTGCATGATTTTTCTGTAAACCTACAACTACTCTAGTAAATATATATATATATTTACTCCAGTAAATTTACTCTAGTAAATATATATATAGATCCATATATATATATAGGATCTATATAATTAAGAGTATATAATAATACGATTTTCTTTGTGTCTATGTGTGCATGTATATATTGATCTATATATGTACATAATACTTATTTATTTATTTTCTCAGCCTTGGCCAAGTGTTTCCCAGTTGGCGAAAGACTTTATAGACAAACTACTGATTGTGGACGCTAGTCATCGCATGTCAGCTGGCCAGGTCCTGGATCACCCCTGGGTGATCATCATGGCTGCAGGGTCTTCCAGGAGGAATCTTCAGAGGGCCGTTTCTTGGAACCTCATGCGGAAGTCCTCTCCCTATTCACAGGGTCCCGGATCTGCACAGTCTTCTAAGTCATATTATCCTCACAAATCAAGGCATAGGAGGAGCAAGAGAAACTTAGAGGTAGAAGAATCACCACTTTTGTGATGGATGACCTTTAAAACCATTTTAGCTATTTTAAGCCAGATTTATTAACTGCATTAACAAGATGAGGTCAATGGGGACCGTTTCACACGATTAAGGCACTCTAGGGAATCCATTAAAGATACGGACTTTATTTTTTAGAATAGTTTTTAGGTTTATAGAAAAATTGAGCAGATAGTGCAGCAAGTTCCCATTTACCTTCAGCTCCCCTCCACATTCTCCCCTAATTATTAACATCTTACATCACATTTCTGTGGTATGTTTGTTACAATTGTTGATCCAGTATTGGTACATCATGATTATTAACTAAAGTTAATAACTACAGTCCACTTGTACAGTTCTTTGGGTTTTGACAAATACATATCATGGCCTGAAAATCCCCTGTGCATCACCTATTCATCGAGAACCCTTGAACCCTCAACCCCTGACAACCATTGATCATTTTTCTGTCTCTATAATTTTGTCTGTTCCAGAATGTCACATAGTTGAAATCATATAGTGTGTAGCCTGTGTAGATTTGCTTCTTTCACTTAGCAATACACATTTAAGGTCCTTCCCTGTCTTTTTGTGGCTTTATAAAAGCTCATTTCTTTTTTATCGCTGATTAGTATTCCACAGTCTGTTTAGCTAATCACCTATTGGGGCATTTTGGTTGTTTCCAGTTTGCATAATTATGAATAAAGCTGCTGTAAACATTTATGTGATGGTTTTTACATGTTCATAAGTTTTCAACCCATTTGGGGGAATATCTAGGAGATGTACAATTTTTCTCTGAGAAATTCACAGCTCTTTTACAGGCTTATTTTCTTACTAAGTTGATTTGATGTGAAGAGGAATTTATGTATTGTGTTTTATCTCCCAGGATGAAGTTTTCCCCACTCTCCTTTCCCCACACCAGACAGACTAGCAAGGAAATCAACCAACCAACCAACCAGATCATACTTCTAAATTTTATTTTTAAATGAATAGATTTTGGCAATTCTACAAATTTGATAACATTTGGTGTGCAACTCCTGATAGAAAAGCATAAACTAACACTTTTTCATGTTTTGACCCTATTCTACCATCTTCTGGTGAAATTACATATTGCACACAGACTGAAAAGAAACACCCAGTTTTTTTTTATAATAAACACATTAAATCTCACATTTCCTTTTAAAATTTCTTCTCATTACTTTTATGAAATCTCTTCTATTTTTTTTTCCTAATGAAAAACAAACAGACACATGTTTCTCCTGAACAATATTAACTTCTCTTTCATCACTGCCTAATATCCATTTAGGCCTTGTTTTTTGTTATTATTTGTCCTGTACTTTCTCTCACACCATTTCTCCCTATCTCCTGGCAGTCATGTGATAGTGCACTAAAATTGCTTGTCAAAAGAGCATTAAAAGATGTTTGTCAAAAAGATTTATTTATTTAAAAGGTTGATGATTATATTTTGAGAAGTTTCCTAATGTTTGACTGACATAATCTGAGTAACAGAAATAATACACACATGAATTATATTTCTTCACTTTTTCGTGCTATTATATCTGTATTAACCACATATAAAAATGTGATGGTGAATAGTCTTTTAAGTGTGAAAACTTCTGGAAAGTTAAACTCTTTGGGCTAAACTAGAAGCACCCTCGATTTACTATGACAATCACTGATTTGTACTTGAGATATTTTTTCCAAGTCTGTCACAGAAAGTTTCACTTTAAAAACGGTCACTTTAACCAAGAGTTAAATTTACACCAAAAGGTTCTAAAACATAAAACATGAGTTAATGTGAATTTGAATCTTGAAATTTAAGATGGGAACTATCGTTTATGGGTTGCTGCAGAGGGTCAGCTTGGTATCTTCCCCAGCTCTGGCCTCCTGAACCAGTGTATTCCCCTTTGTTTGGCCGCTGGCCCTGGCTTTGGGGCTGTACTTTTGATCTTTCACTAAGCGGTATTTTCAGTATTACTTCGTGGATTTGTTTGGAACAATATTTTATATAATTGAAAATTCTATAATTATATTCTATTTCCTGGTACAACAATTCAAGAAAACAGGGAAATTTTACTTGCCTCAGAGACAAAAATTGATTCAAAGTACCAGATAACCCAGTCTTATTTACTGCTCTTTTCCAAAAGAATTTAAGGTGATTTATATAAATACATGAAAATGAGATTTAAAAATCTTTTGAATTGAGTGGAAGAGGAAAGCAGGAAAAAATGAACATGAGAGTAGAAGGGATAGAAAGGAGCTCAGAGGTAAGGTAATTATATACATATTATAAATAAAAATATAAAAATAAAAAATATGTTAAATATAAATTGTAGATGGTAATTTGCTAAGGATAAATTTCACATTTGATGCTCAATTTTCTAGTACTCCATCCAAAGAAGAAAGCAGGTACATGCTTCAGTGTCATAGTGTTCATAAAATTAAAACAAATTAATTTCAATTAGTGGCTTGGGAGGGGCACGATCATTCCTGATTATGAGACTCAAAAGAAAATTTCTTGTGGGACCTCCTGGAGAGGATGTGCAATGTAATTAGCAGCACCCTTCAGTAAACACGGTGAGAAGTTTCACCAAGTCCTTGTTCATTATGTGCCTCATGATGTGTAGGCCAATGGGTAATTTGGTAAAGACAGTTCAGGAGGGCTCCAAAGAATGTGGTCCAGGTATGGAGCTCCACACATGTCTGGAATATACTAGAGGAAGAGGTTTTTAGAATACTAGAAGAAGAGATGACTTACATGTCTATCAAGAAATATTCCAAAAATATTGTTTCTCAACCACGATTTTGATTTGTATTGCACAGCACTGAATTCCAGGCTGTACTGACGAGAACCTGGAGGGTGACTGAGAATAGGACAGTCGTGTGGTTTTGTTGGTAGTCCCGAGTGTCCAGGCTGACAACCGATGGTGGACATATGCTGAATGGAAGCTGCCTTCCCTCCAAATGAAGGAAGGATAAGGGCATATCCTTGGAGGTGGCCAGGATTTTCTCCAGGAAATTGGAGCCTGCTGCAGTGTCCCAGGAAAGGACAACCAAGGCCACCAAGGCTCCACAGCACATGGCATAGATAAAATAGTTTTATTAGTAAGAAATCATAAAGTGAGTATGGCAACATATGATCTCTGAGGTAAAAAAAAGAAAAAAAAAGTGAAGTTTCACAGAACCTTTAACATTAAACAGAGTCCTGTCCTGGTGAACCTTCTAAAATAAGTTGGTATAAAGAAATAACTTTATGGTAACTGAAAAAATTAACTTGCTTATAGAATTAATACTTTTATGCTAATTAAAGATAGGGGATCATCTAACAAAAAAGACAATTTTTATTTTAAAATAGATCACTAGCCTTTCTTTTTAGTAGCTATTAGATAGTAGGGTCTTTTTTCTATTGAAAACCCTTTCTAGTTTATGACAATAGAAGCCGCTTAATCTACATTTAAGAGAAGTGACCATTATGACTTGACTTTATATAGGATTCTTTGCATATTTTCTTCATAAAATAAGTGAATCTAGCTAAAGATGGAAGAGTTATGTTTTCTTTCCATTGGCCAGGGAGATTCCTTTGTCTCAGCGAGAGGGCAAGATATAGGAAGCTTTTTCATGGACACTTTATGCCACCGCAGGACCAGAAAAAAGCCAATTTCAATTGCTTCTAGTTTTGTAGCAAAAGTTTGGCCTTGGTGGAAGGATTATGGACTTTTATGCTTCTTTTTCTTTTAATCCACACACACCTCCTGCCTCTTTCAACACCGTTACCCTCAGCAACTAAAAATGGTGTAGCAGGAAGGTGCGGATGCTGCTCTGTGTCTGCCAAGCCAGCCAAAGGATTAATTTGCAGCATTCAGTTGGGTGGTTCTCCTCGGTATCCGGGGGCAGGGTTCTGCTTGTTTTCACAAATCATCTAAAGTTAGAGTCATGCCCCAGGCAGTTCTCCTGGTACCAGCTTGGAATGGTGGCTCTATTCTCAGATTAGAGCAACTTCAGAAGAGCTCCACTCCACTCTGCGCCAGAGCCGGCTTCGGTTTTAAAGTGATTGGGGAAGCTCAGGGATAGACGCCTTGCATTAATATCATTTCAGTGGGAAAAACATTCTCTGTCACGATAAATGTTGTCAACCCCTGCCCACTAGTGTGGGTAAGGGACAAACAGAAGACTGAGAGGGGATGCATGGTGTGGGACAGAGTGTCCACTTCTTTCATTGCCTTTTAGGAGAGATTTGTGCTCAAAAGGGAAAGGGAAAACAAAAGGAGGAAAATCAAGGACATTGCCACTTCTTACTGAACTCTCCATTGTCAATAAAGAAGCAACCAAGGGACTCTTCTTCCCCAGTCAGAGTCCATCTTTAATAAAGCTGCCTTCCCACCTCAGAGTGATTTGTGAATTGCAGCTTGGGTTTGAAGATTTTACTAATCCAGGCTCCTGCCAAGAAAAGGGGGCCGGGGCTGGCGCCTCTCTCAGGGATGGCTGGTTTCCAGAGACATTCCCAGACAAAGCAGGAGACACGAACAGCTGAGGGGACCATGCTCATTGTTTTCTGGCAGGAAAGCCAGGGAGGAAGGTGCCGTTTGGAAATGTGGCTGTGCACGAATGCCAACTGTGAAATGTTCCATGTGCCAACAAGCCGAGGAAAGCAGTTTTGTTAGTGGAAAATGCATGGACCCAATGGACCCTATTTTCCATGAAAGAGCAGTATTAAGAAACAACTCCATCTTACAAGCAAATTCAGGTGATTCTGAAATAGGGTTTTTCTTTAAAGTCTTCTATAAACTCAGACCCATTTTATAAATTATTCCACAGAAGAACCGGGCCCCTAAATTAGTGTGATGGGGCCTCTTCTCAGATCAGGAAAGAAGGAAATCTACCAACACAATTTTATCAAAAGCTTTTATGTAATTGACAGATGGATTGAAAACACAGGTGTCATAATTTATCAAGCACAGCCTTTGATATGCCACTTCCATTGGAATTTATATATCTATATGTGTGGTATTTTTTTACAACTATGTCAGCCATTAAAAACAAGGATGGAAATAAATCACACTTAGTGCCAAAACTTCTGGTTATGACATCACCAAGTATTAAACATGGTTTCCAATAATAATGGGGCTTAATTAATCACATAAGTCTTAAGAAAAATATATTTTAAAGAAATAAATAGTTTATCATTAATAAAATTTAAAAGATTTTAAATATCTTGTTTATTTTATTTTTAGTTCACCCTTTTGAAATCTCTAGTACTGTGTATTTTTCATAAAGTATATGTTAGTATAGTAATATATATATATAAGTTTAAAGTAAATATAAATACACAAATATTTTTACTGATAAAGACTAGATCAAAAAGTTTGGAGTTCACTTATCTAAGCTATCAAAAGACCATTTCTAATGACCCACAGTCTCAGGGAAGTTTAAGTTATTGATATTAATGAATACCCTGATTTCTGTTTTGAATTCAGGTCCACAGCCTCAAATGAATCTTATTCAAAGAGTCAAAAGCAGAGGAAAGCACTCCCCTTCCCCCAATCCAAATAATCTTGTTATTCCTGAAAGATTTCTCTATGATGATTAAGATGATTAAAAGCACAACTGTGGTCCGTAAAGGAATAACATTGATCTGAGATGCTCAAGCTATAATTATCAAGAAAAGGAAACTGGAAAATGAGGTACATTTTTTTGCAAAGTCTATCAGTTTAATACTTAGGAAAAGTAAAGGGCTGCCCTTTTTGAAAATGAGGAAGACCACTTCTAGTTGCAGAAAGAAAGGATATATTTATAGCTTTTATAACGATAATCAGAGAGCTGGCATTGAAGCCCAAAATTCATAATGGTTCCTTAAATAGTTAGCGGAGCAGAACATTACCCGTTAGTTAACAAGCATCATTTTTGTAGTTTTTTCTATATACCAAAACTTATTCTTAAAAGGTTTTGTTCTAAACACAATTTTAATAATATAGCTGTTTATTTACCTAGTTCTATTTAAGTCTTTACTGGACTGTAGTAGAACTCCCAAGTAATGGTCAATATTATACTTTCAAAAAAATGTTTGAGCCAATGAACATTACCATTGTAAATATAAGAGAGGAATATGAGAAGCTGAGGTGCAGCTTATACAAGTCAGTGATCAGAAAATGCATAGACACTGCATAGAGCGATTGATTGTCCTTTGTGAGATGAGCCAGTGTGGCAGCCACGTGGCTTCTGCTTCTGTGTGGCTTGTCTGTGGCATGACGGCTAACCATGGCCCCATCTGTCAGCCCGTTCCTCTCCAGTCATCCTAGGCCTCACCCTGGATCGGAGATGACCTGAGACCCAGGAAAGAGCTGAGAATCTACTCCAAATGTTACTTAATAATAAAACAGCAGCAGCAATATAAATAAAATATATTCTTTTTTTTTAAGCCAGGTCAAAATTTGCTTCTTTTAAAAAGCATACTTATACTCTAAAACTAATATTTTAAAAAAATCCTGTTTCAAATCACTGTGTTCTGCTCTTCTGACCCTGTGCTTAATGCAGAAATAGCTGGACATAGAGGAACAAATGCCATGTCCTCCCAGGTTCTAAAGGGCTCTTTGTAGCTATAAGAAGTTAGGAGTGGAGGTGGTATATTCTCTCGTTAAATTCTTTTCTGTGGAATTTTTTTTTTTTTTGTATAAGCTGTGATGATCAAAACTCCAAGGTTTGTGCTGATTGCACCATCATAGTATGAGCAGTCACCTTCCGAATGTCCCTGGCTGTCACTCTGCTTCTATGTGATCACCAAGTTCTGCTCTATCTCCACAATGCCAGCCTAATCCATTTTCTTCTCTCCATTCCTGCTGTCATATCTCTATTTCAGGCTTTGTTATTTATTTATTATTATTATTTTTTATTTTGTATTACTGCAGTAGCTTCCAGATTGGTAGTTCTACCTCTGTTTTCTTTTCTTTTTTAATATTTTCAAAAATGCCTCTCTGTCTCTCTCTCTGTACACACACACACACATGCACACACAGAAATGTACACATACTCATATATTTCTAAAACACAGACCTTGATTTTGCCATTGGCATGCTTAAACTCCTTGAAAAAAGTCCTACCAATAATACGGAATATATCCAAACTGCAGCCAAAGTTCTTCATGTCAGCTTGCCAGTCTTTCAAGACATTTAAAGCTAACTTTTCAGTCTCCTCGCCCCTTCCCACTTGCACTGTGCACCTTGAGTTGTGGGCACTCTGTAGCCTTTCAGTTACCCAAACACCCTGTACACACTGCAGTCTCTTCCAATAAGTCCAATGGAAAACTCTTGCCCCAACTGTGAGTACGATTCTTAACATTTGTCTCAGTATAAACCTTTTGCATGTACATTGCTTCAGGACTGCACTAGTGTAAGTTATTATGAAAATAAAATCTGAAATAGATTCTTGTAATCCCATCACCTAGATCCTACACAGTGATGACACTTGGCTGGTTCCTGTTAACAGTTGCCGAGTTGCAGTTACAGAGTCATAATTATTTTGGAAGAGAAATGGATGTTTCTGTTTCTTTGTTCAGGATCATGACCTCATCCAACAAAAGACTCTTCTTTTTAATTGTTTAATGAAACATTTGTCTTTTTTTCAGGTTACAACAGACATACATGTTCATTGTACAAATCTGTAAAGCTCAAAGAGAAAATCAAAGCACCCATCATAACAACATCCAGAGATATCTACTGTTCATATTGTCATATTTTATAAATATGTCCATGCTGTATGGTAGTCTGTTTTTCTTCCCCCACTTTTTGTATTATCAAAATTTCTATCTCTTTAAATATTCTTCCATAATTTGTTTTGACTACAGGGTGCTTCATCATGTAGATATATTATAACTTATTTAACCATTACCCCTACTTTTGGGCATTTAGGTTATTTCCACAACTTTGCCATTTTAAATAAATGGTATAATGAAAATTCTTGTAATATCCTCCTTGCAACATTTGTTCTTGGGATAAATTCCTAGGTTGGAGTAAATGGGTCAAAGGGCATGCACTTTTTTTTTTGTAGAAAATTTGTTTAAATTTCCACTTCCCACACCCTTGGGTATTGACAGTTTAAAAGAATTTGATTTACTCTAATAGGTGAAATTTGATATCTTTATTTAATTTGGATTTCTTTACTAACCAGGGGCAAGTGATGTCAAAGATGAACAGGGTAGAGAATAGACTAAGGACATATGTATGCAAGGATACTGGGTTTTGTTATTTTGACAAACTTTCTTTATCCAAACCATTTTTCCTCACCTACTCAGGAATAAAACAAACAAATAAACAAAAATCCAGGGCTGAAACACCACGTTCTATAATTTACTGACAGATTGCACAAAATCCGCTTATTGTAATGAGGCATTGTTTGTATTCCCCTAGTGAGGGCTACTGGTCAAAGCTGGAAGCCTATCGAAACTCTAGACCTGAAGCAACAAGGTTTATGACCTTTGATTTGTGGCCAGAAGAGACCGTTCATTTACTCTAACATTTCTGAAGGCTGAAATGCTAATGAAAGGAAGAAAATTGCCTTTATATTCTCTCTTTAGTGCCCACAACTGTTCTCACTGAAATTCCGTGCATCTGACAATTTGTTTATGCTTTCAGGGAGGCTGCAGTCAAGTGACTTGCCTCAATTTGGGGAAGTTGTTGGTGTCTAACCAGCACTTCCATATCAAAGAAGTGGAAAATGCAAATAACTCTTGTCACCAGGAGCTGACAGCTTCTCCCCAAACACCAATTATTTACTCTATTTTGTTGAAATATCTAAGACAGTTCCGTTTACAATTAAGAAGCCACTTTCTATGCCTGCAAAACAAACAAGCCAGGAAACAAACAATCAGAGTGGGTTGTTCCTCATTGAAACTGAATGTGAGCCCAAGAGAGCTGAGAGCTGCAAATACTCGAGGCCAATGCCGTCACCGTCACTGCCTTTCTCTAACCCCAGATCCTCTGTCTGGAGTGCTATGCCAACGTGAGGCATTTTCTGTGAATAAGAAATCTTGACAACTGCACAATCAGGCTCTCAAGCTCAAAAAGCAAAAAGTCTCAATTACAACCAATTACAGAAAAAAATGATTTTATATAGGTATACTACCAAAGATTGTTGTTATTCTTTATGAAGATACACCTTTATTTTATGAAGGATTCATTTTGGGCATCAAATTTTTTCCTTTTGAATGGCAGTGTCATCCTACCAAGTTATTGGTATTTCTACACTCATACTTGGCACCTGCCTTGTTCCAGGCACCAAGTACAGTGTGGCGGCCGCAGAGATGAATGAAACAGAGGCCATCCTCTCCAGGACAGTGGAAGTGGGAGTGTGTGGATAAAGCACATTGATCCAAAGAGTAAGTGTTTTTAAATATGTGCAGAGCCTGATGTTCACAGAGACAAAGGACGTCTAACTTAACAAGGCAGGCTTTTGGGGCCCCTTCCAAACAAGGGCTCCTGAAATTTCTTTATACACTGGTGATCTACAGATGATACATCTCTTTTCTCTAGCTGTTACAGATGTTTATTCCTAATAGAGCAGATTGTATCAATCACCTTTTGACACTAGATGGAGCCATATGCCATTCATATGTCAGTATTTTAGAGATCTGTAGTGATGAAAATATAGTTTAAACTGAAACTTGAGGTTACAAAATTTTATTGAGGAAAGGCTACAGTTTATAAAGTCAACATTTTATTACCTTCATAAAGTCTTCCTATTGTCTTCAAAAATTAAATGAATTATAGATATACAGTTACAAAAATAGATTTTTCATTTAAAAATTATAGGTACATATTATTATAGCACAGAGAAATTTCCCATTTTATTACATTTTCAAGTCCAACGTTTATTAAACACTCACTACCTATGTCATGATAGTATAAGTTTTAAGTTAAGATAGTATTGCTTCTAGTAATGAAAAAGATGCATTCCAATTAGCCTCTTTATTTGTGGAAAATGTTATCAGGAGTAGAAATAATACTGGAAGCAAAACTTAACAGAAAACAAAAGTATCACATGATGAACACAGTCGATTATTTGAGTAAATTCAGATTTAGTGCATAAGCAATTATTGAGTGCCCTTGTGTGTTATACTCTATGCTAAGTGCTTCCCAAACATAAATCTTTAGTCCTCAGGAGGAAACTTTGAAATAGTTATTATGCTTCCCATTTTATGGTAGAGGAAACTAAGTCTCAGAGAAAATGACTTGCAACAGATCACACTGCTAATAAATGCAGGGTGATTACAATAATATGAGATTATCAAAGACCAAATGTACACCTTAATGTGAATTTTAACATTTAATTCTAGAAAATTCTCCATAATTTGCTCTTCAAATATCTCTCCCCCATCTTTATATTCCCTCTTTCTGCTACTCTTATGAAAGGCATGTTGGCACTTCTTTTATCTTCCATGTATTTTATTCCCCATCTCTTTATCTCTCCATGTCATATTCTGGGTAATACCCCAAATCTACCTTTCAATTTTGCTAATTCTCTCAACTCTGTCAAATCTCTTGTTTAATCTTTTCATGAAGATATTGTTCCAATAATTCTGTTTCCATTTTGTTTTATTTGTTCTTTTTCATTCTACCTTGACCTTTTGCATGGGACCACAGAACCCTTCTTGATCAGATAGCTGTCTGTCGGTGACCACTCTCCTTCTGACTAATCCGTGTGGGACTAACTAGAACATAATTGCTGAGAGCTGGGAAGTGCTCAGGGCTGTGGCTTCTCTCTCCTCAGTGGCAATACATGGAGACTAAGGGCGATTATTACAAAGAACAGCCTGAAGATGTGCCAGGTCAGAACCATGGTCGACAGACCATAACTGGGTCACCTGCCTGAATAGACAAGGTGAAACAGCCAAGTTGTAAAATGAGAAGAACCATAAACTGATGGGGACTGATAGACAAGGAGGTGGGAGTCGAGGGAGGGGAAATGAGCCCAGCACAAATATGTGTGGAAGGAGCCAAGGCTCCCTAGGTGGGTGTGCTGGGTGCTTTTAAAGGGCCTAAGAGGAGCTGCCTCTCCACACGCTATGCTTTGACTGCTATTTCTCTAAGTTCCCGGCACTTGCTCCCCTACATGCAGTTGCTCCTGCTCTTCTCCCTGATTAGGATTCTTTTCTTGCCTTTCTACCTTCTTGGATTCCCTACTCTCTTGGCTTCACTACCCATATATTAGAAGGCCTTATATACTGAAAAACTGAGATGCTTACTGATTTTATAGAGTCAAGACCAGATTAGAATGACTAATCTTAGTCCTTAGCCTCTACATCACATTTTCTACATTTCTTTTAGGTATAACTATCATTTACCTTGAATAATAATCAAGTCAAAGTAATTAAACATAGTGAGCATTTTCTTAAAAAAAAAACATCAAAAAGATGAGTTGTGAACAGGGTCTATGGACAGAAATCTTTGTATTTAAGTAGCTGTGTCTGTATGCCAAGCTAAAAATACATCTGAGCCATATGCAGTTAGTGTCTTTGAGCAGCTGCTTGCTCACTTGTCCTGGAACATTCTCCTCATTCTCTTCCTGGTTAACTGTTGCTCACTTTTCAGGTCTCAATTTAAATGCCATTTCTGAGAGAGACTTGACAGGAATCCCTAGTCCCTGCTGTTCTTTCTCAGACTATATAATTTTCATTATTGCACTTATACAATTGGAATTATATACTTATTTTAATGATTGTTTATTAAACTTCTCTTTTCCTCTAGACTGTAAGCTCCACAAAGCTCTTATTTATTCATGATAACACCCAGACTCTGGTACATAGGAGGCACTCACTAAAAATTTATTATGTGATGACATTAATGAATCTGGCTCCTTTAAGAAATTGTTCTGCTAACTAACAGATGCAGTTACTTTCAAAGAGTAATGGCTCTTTGGGAGGTAAGGGGATATTTGAAAATATGTATTTGCCTCTATTCAAACCCCACAGCTCAGGACAGATTTCTTTATTGGCTAAGAAAGTGGCTTTCTGAGCTTTAATATTAAGTTATACACGAGCTGTCCAATAATAGAAAGTTGATGATGAACTTGAAGTTCAAAAATAAACATATTTCAGAAGTCAATAGGTTGGTTAGGCCTAGGATAGGGAAAAAGGGCATCTGTTATCTTGTGGATATACGATTTTATATTTCACAAGCATAATAAATAGTGAGGCACATGTTGACAGAGAGAAATTGAAATGCAGGGAATAGTCATGATTTTCTGTTGGTTGGTTTACAGTATTACCTTTTGTGCTGGTTTGGTTGTATTATGTCCCCCCAAATGCCATGTTCTTTGATTCAGTCTTGTGGGGGCAGATGTATTAGTGTTGATTAGGTTGGAACCTATTGATTGAGTGTTTCCATGGAGATATGACTCAATCACCTGTGGGCAAGACCTTTGATTGGATAATTCCCATGGAGAGGTCACCCCATCCATTCAGGGTGGGTCTTAATTAAATCACTGGAGCCATATAAAAGAGCTGACAAACAGAAGGAACTCAGTGCAGCTACAGCCAAGAGACACATTTTGGAGACGGCCATTGAAAGCAGACTTTTACTGACACTTTGCTCCAGAGAAGCTAAGAGAGGACAAAATGCCCCAAGAGAAACATTATGAAGAATGCACAGGAGCTGAGAGAGGAACTGGAACAGCAGACGCCAGCCACGTGCCTTCCCAGCTAACAGAGGTTTTCCATTGGCCTTCTTTCAGTGAAGGTACACTTGTGTCGATGCCTTAATTTGGACATTTTCATGGCCTTCAGACTGTAAATCTGTAACCAAATAAACCCCCTTTATAAAAGCCAATCCCTTTCTGGTATTTTGCATAACAGCAGCATTAGCAAACCGGAACAGATTTTGGTAACATGAGCAGGATACTGCTAAGTTTGCAAATATCAAACATTTTGGTACAACTTTTTAAATGGATAAGGGGAAGATTCTGGAAGAATTGTGAGGAGCTTGATAGAAATGGCCTAAATTGCTTTGAAGAGACTGTGGAAATATAGACACTAAAGATACTTCTAATGAGGCCTTAAAATAGAAATGATGGATGCGTCATTGCCACTGGAAGAAAGGTGATCCTTGTTTTAAAGTGGCAGAGGTTTTGGCAAAATTGTGTCCTGGTGTCAGATGGAGGCAGAATTTGAAAGCAATGAGCTGGAATGCTTAGCTGAGGAAATCTCCAGGCTACATGTGGAGGATGTAGCCTGGCTTCTCCTTGCAGCTTATAGTAAAATGCAACAGGATAGAGTATAAGCTGAGAACTGAATCTTGGGTACAAAGAAACCAGAAACTGATAATTTGGAAAATTCTGGGCTTCCAGAAAGTGAGACCCCAGAGGCTACAGCCCCACATGAGGATTTAACCAAACATGGAACCCAACTGCCATTTCAGTACAAGCCAGGACTGGAGATGGAGTTATCCAGAAAGGATTTGTGGAAAGTCCTACTGTTTGACAGTTTTGACCCCTGTGTGCTTCATGCCAAGCCAACAAGATTTTTGCGAGATCTGTAGAGATGGAGCTACTGTCAGTCTGGATTGGAGGTGACAGAGAAGGAACAAATTGAAGGAAAAATTTCTTCAAGACAGAGCCATGGGGATTGAGGTCTGGAGTCAAGAGGTCTCGGGCAGGGAGAGCAGAGTGGCCCATGCATGTGGAAAGGGTGAATTTGCCCTAGAAGCAGAGGGCAGGCCTTCCACCTAGATGCTCAGGAAGAGTGCTGCCTCCCCAGGCCTCAGAGAGGGTGGAGCACATTCCCCAGGATTGGGGAGAGCCTGGTTACCACTCCACTGTTTGGAGAGGGAACAGCCTTTGCCCCGGAGAGGCAGAGTCTGAGTGGCACCCCAATGTTTGAGGAGGGTGGGGCTGAGAAGAAGGTGAACTCCCCAATGCATGAATATGTTGGAGCACTCATCCCAGTGTTTGGAGAGAAAAGGGCTGCTGCATAAGACTTTGGAAAGTGTGGGACTGCCTCTCTCTCAAGCCCCAAGGATACAACATCATACTACAAATGACTCTCAGACTTTGAAATCTAATGGAGTTTGCCTTGCGGGCTTTAGGAATTGTTTTGGTCCTATGTACCCTATTTTCCTTTCAATTTATCCCTATGGCAATGGGAATGTTTATCCTATGACTGTCCCTCCTTTGTATATTGGAAGAAGATAATTTGTTCTAAGTTTCACAGGTCCACAGCCAGAGGGGAATTTTGCTTTAGGACAAGGCCACACATGTGACTGATTTTGACGGGATCTTGTACTTATCTATTGCTACTGAAATGATTTAAGTTTCTCTGGTACTGTGATGGGATGAATATATTTTGTATGTGGAAAGATCATGTCATTTTAGGGTCCAGGTGGTGGAATGTGTAGGTTTGGATGTATTATGTCCCCCAAAATGCCATGTTCTTTGATGCAATTGTGTATGGACAGACCTATTATGCTGATTAGGTTGGAAACTTTTGATTGAGTGTTTCCATGGAGATGTGACCCACCCAACAGTGAGTAACACCTTTGATTAGGGTGTGACCTCTTGATTGAATGTTTCCATGGAGGTTTGGCCCTGCCCATTCAGGGTGGGTCTTGATTTAATTATCTGGGGTCATATAAAAGAGTTCACATACAGAAGGCCCTCAGAGCAGGTAAGAGTGACATTTTGGAGAGTGCTGCAGCTTAGAGATACATTTTAAAGATGGCCATTGAAAGCTGATGCTGACATTTTGGAGAACGGCATTTTGAAATGCAACCTGGGAGCAAGCAAACACCAGCCACATGCCTTCCCAGCTAAGAGAATTTCTGGATGCCAATGGCCTTTCTCCAGTGAAGGTACCCTAATGTAACTTGGACATTTTTATGGCCTTAAGACTGCAACTCTGTAACCAAATAAACTCCCTTTATAAAAGCCAATCCATTTCTGGTGTTTTTGCAAAATGGCAGCTTTAGCAAACCAGAACACCTTCTTTCGTTCAACCAATATCTACTGGGCTTATGCTGTGTAACAAACTTTGGAACAACAGACAACTGAAGAGGTAGTTATACAAGAACAAATAAGAGCAGTAATCATGTAGTCAGGGACATGAGTACAAAAGAGAATGATTAACTCTGCTAGGAGAGTCAAGGAAGGCTGTTCAGAGGGGAACCAGACCCTGAAAGATGAGTAGGGGATTGCCAGCTGCAAAGAGAAGGAAAGGAATTCCAGAAGAAATGTACAAATAACAACATGAGGGTATTAGGGAGCACAGTTTATCTGAAGATCAGTGAGACACTGAGTGTGGATGGGGTAGAGGTAGGCAGTGAGGAGTGCTAAGTGGCAGGGCTGGGGCTGGATTGTGAAGAACCATGCATGCCATGCTAAGAAATGTGTAGAATATCCTTCAGGGATAGCAATGGGGACAACAGGAACATGGTTTACTGCATCCTTGAAAAAATAGCATGGCAATCAACTACTTCCTAGGAGATACATTTCTTGACTGGCATATCTCTGGTGGAATTTCACTTCTGAAGTTCTCACACTAAAATATACCATGAGAATAGGAAAGAAGACTGCATTTGTTACTTTGGCAGCTGTTTCAGTTTGCTAAAGATGCCAAACGCAATATACCAGAAATGGACTTACTTTTTTCAAAAATTCAGTTTTATTGAGATATACTCACATACCAAATAATCATCCACTGTGTACAATAAATTAATCACAGTACCATCATCTAGTTGTGCATTCATCACCACAATTTTTGAATTTTCATTACTTCCAAAAAAAATAAGAATAAAAATACAAATAAAAAAGAACATCTGAAACATGCCATCCCCCCATATTATTCATTTAATTTTTGTCCCCATTTTTCTATTCATCTGTCCATACACAGGTTAAAGGTAATGTGAGCCATAAGGTTTTCACAATCACACAGTCACACCATGTAAGCTTCATAGTTATACAATCATCTTCAAGAATCAAGGCTACTGGGTTGTAGTTCAACAGTTTCAGGTATTTCCTTCTAGCTATTCCAAAGCACTAAAAACTAAAAAGGGCTATCTATATAACACATAGGAATAACCTCCAGAAAGACCTCTCAACAACATTTGAAATCAACATTTGAAACTTTTTGTTTCATTTTTCTTCCCCCTTTTGGTCAAGAAGGCTTTCTCAATCCCACAATGCCAGGTCCAGGCTCATTCCCAGGAGTCATGTCCCACATTGCCAGGGAGAGTTATACCCCTGGAGTCATGTCCCATGAAGGGGGGAGTGCAGTGAGTTTACCTGCCACATTAGTTTAAAGAGTGAGGCCACATCTGAGCAACAAAGAGGTTCTCTGGGGGTGACTCGTAGGCACAATTATAAGCAGGCTTAGCCTTTCCTTTGCAGTAACAAGCTTCATAAGTTCAAGCCCCATGATCAAGGGCTCGGCCTTCTAAGTTGGTAGTCCCCAATGCTTGTGAGAATATCAGTAATTCCCCAGGTGGGGAAGTTTAATATTTCTACATTTTTTCCCAGTCCCTCAAGGAGTCTTTGCAAATACATTTTTATTCTCTGCCGAAATTACTCTGGGATGTATAGGGGCTTCACACTAACCTGTACAAACCAACCAAATCTCACTCCCTGTTCAAAGTTCCATGGAATTATGGTGTTTGAATGAAACTGACCATACAAGTTAAATTACATAGTATGCTACAGAAAATATAGATTTTGCACCAAATAAACATCTTTCCCTTTGGTCTCATAGAGAACTGAAGTTTTAAAACACCATCACTATGATTGCTGATGTGCTCACAGACATTGGGGACTGGTAGTTTGATGGGCTGAGCCCTCTACCACAGGACTTGCCCTTGGAAAGACTGTTGCTGCAAAAGAGAGGCTAGGCCTCCCTATAATTGTGCCTAAGAGCTTCCTCCTGAATGCCTCTTTGTTGCTCAGATGTGGCCCTCTCTCTCTAGCTAAGTCAACTTGGCAGGTGAAATCACTGCTCTCCCCGCTACGTGGGATCTGACACCCAGAGGAGTGAATCTCCCTGGCAACGTGGAATATGACTCCTGGGAAGGAATCTAGACCTGGCATCATGGGATGGAGAACATCTTCTTGACCAAAAGAGGGGTGTTAAAGGAAATGAAATAAGCTTCAGTGGCAGAGAGATCCCAAAAGAGCCAAGAGGTCACTCTGCTGGGCACTCTTACACACAATATAGACAACCCTTTTTAGGTTCTAATGAATTGGAATAGTTAGCAGTAAATACCTGAAACTATCAAACTATAACCCAGAACCCATGAATCTTGAAGACAATTGTACAAAAATATAGCTCATGAGGGGTGACAATGTGATTGGGAAAGCCATATGGACCACACTCCCTTTTGTCCAGTGTATGGATGGATGAGTAGAAAAATGGAGGCAAAAAAAAAGGCATCCAGTGTTCTTTTTTACTTAAATTGTTCTTTTTCACTTTAATTTTTATTCTTATTATTTGTATGTGTGTGGTAATGTGAATGTCAAAAATTAATTTTGGTGATGAATGCACAACTATATAATGGTACTGTAAACAACTGAATGTACGCTTTGTTTTGTATGACTGCATGGTATGTGAATACATCTCAATAAAAATGAATTATTAAAAACAAAACAAAACAAAACAAAAAAAACACTATCAATATCGTCCTTTACTCTTTATGGACTGGCTTTTAACAATGGCGATTTATTAGGTTACGAGTTACAGTTCTCAGGCCATGAAACTGTCCAAATTAAGGAATCAACAAGAGGATAACTTCCCTGAAGAAAGGCTGCTGGCATCTGGGACACCTCTGTCACATGGGAAGGCACATGGTTGGTGTCTGCTGTTCCTTTGCTCCTGGGTTTCATTGCTTTCAGCTCCTGGCTTCAGTGGTTCTCTCAGATACTCGAGGGGCTTTTCTGTAAGCTTCTCTGGATGTTTCTCCTTCTGAACACTCTGGGCTTTTTCTGTCTTTTATCTTCATAAAGGACTCCAGTAAAGGATTAAGACCCACCTTGAATTGGGTGGTTTACATCTCAATTGAAACAACCTAATCAAAAGGTCCCACCCACAATAGATCTGCCCCCATAGGAAGGGATTAAAAGAACATGCCCTTTTCTGGGGTACATGCAGCTTCAAACTAGCACAGATGTTACGAAGGTTTCAAATGCGGTAGCAGGTTTTCTGATTCCTTCCTCTGATACATTCTCCCATGAAGTTATGGGTAGCATTATAGTACAGTGTTTCAGAGCAAAAGTTTTAGCATCAAATAGTTTGGGTTTGAATTCTGCCTCCATCTTGAATAAGCTATTTAACCTCTTAAAGTCTCAGTTTCATCATCTGTGAAACTGATACGAAAATAATTTTATGTACCTCATGGAATTGCAATTAGAATTGAGATAATGTATGTAAAGTACTTAGTTCAGTGCCCCAACACATGGAAATATCAATAAATCCTAGTTACCAGAGCTGTAAGTTTTAGTTACTCCTCCAGGAAAGTAGGTAAAAAGCCAGGAACTGCGTGGACTGGACACCACAGAGCAATCTGTCTTTGGGCATACTTCATACAACACTCATGAAAATGTCGAACTGATGAGATCAGCGAAATCTGTAAGTTTTTGCGGCCAGGGGACCCGCGCCCCTCCCTGCCAGGCTCAGTCCCGTGGGAGGAGGGGCTGTCAGCTCCGGGAAGGAGAAGGGAGAACTGCAGTGGTAGCCCTTCTCGGAAACTCATTCTACTGATCCATACTCCAACCATAGATAGACTGAGACCAGACACCAGAGAATCTGAGAGCTGCCAGCCCAGCAGAGAGGAGACAGGCATAGAAAAAAAAAAATAACATGAAAAACTCCAAAATAAAAGCAGAGGATTTTTGGAGTTCTGGTGAACACAGAAAGGGAAGGGCGGAGCTCAGGCCTTGAGGCGCATATGCAAATCCCGAAGAAAAGCTGATCTCTCTGCCCTGTGGACCTTTCCTTAATGGCCCTGGTTGCTTTGTCTATTAGCATTTCAATAACCCATTAGATCTCTGAGGGGGGCCCTTTTTTTTTTTTTTTTTTTTTTTTAATCCTTTTTTCTTTTTCTAAAACAATTACTCTAAGAAGCCCAATACAGAAAGCTTCAAAGAATTGCAATTTGGGCACATCAAGTCAAGAGCAGAACTAAGAGAGCTCTGAGACAAAAGGCAATAATCCAGTGGCTGAGAAAATTCACTAAACACCACAACTTCCCAAGAAAAGGGGGGTGTCCGCTCACAGCCACCATCCTGGTGGACAGGAAACACTCCTGCCCATCGCCAGCCCCATAGCCCAGAGCTGCCCCAGACAACCCAGTGTGACGGAAGTGCTTCAAATAACAGGCACACACCACAAAACTGGGCGTGGACATTAGCCTTCCCTGCAACCTCAGCTGATTGTCCCAGAGCTGGGAAGGTGGAGCAGTGTGAATTAACAAAGCCCCATTCAGCCATCATTTGAGCAGACTGGGAGCCTCCCTACACAGCCCAGCAGCCCAGAACTGCCCTGGGGGGATGGCACTCACCTGTGACATAGCACAGTCATCCCTCAACAGAGGACCAGGGGTGTACAGCCTGGAAGAGGGGCCCACTTGCAAGTATCAGGAGCCATACGCCAATACCAAAGACTTGTGGGTCACTGGCAGAGACAAACTGTGGCAGGACTGAACTGAAGGATTAGACTATTGCAGCAGCTTTAAAACTCTAGGATCATCAGGGAGATTTGATTGTTAGGGCCACCCCCCCTCCCTGACTGCCCAGAAACACGCCCCACATACAGGGCAGGCAACACCAACTACACACGCAAGCTTGGTACACCAATTGGGCCCCACAAGACTCACTCCCCCACTCACCAAAAAGGCTAAGCAGGGGAGAACTGGCTTGTGGAGAACAGGTGGCTCGTGGACGCCACCTGCTGGTTAGTTAGAGAAAGTGTACTCCACGAAGCTGTAGATCTGATAAATTAGAGATAAGGACTTCAACTGGTCTACAAACCCTAAAAGAACCCTATCAAGTTCAGCAAATGCCACGAGGCCAAAAACAACAGAAAATTATAAAGCATATGAAAAAACCAGACAATATGGATAACCCAAGCCCAAGCACCCAAATCAAAAGACCAGAAGAGGCACAGCACCTAGAGCAGCTATTCAAAGAACTAAAGATGAACAATGAGACCATAGTACGGGATATGAAGGAAATCAAGAAGACTCTAGAAGAGCATAAAGAAGACACTGCAAGACTAAATAAAAAAATGGATGATCTTATGGAAATTAAAGAAACTGTTGACCAAATTAAAAAGATTCTGGACACTCATAGTACAAGACTAGAGGAAGTTGAACAACGAATCAGTGACCTGGAAGATGACAGAATGGAAAATGAAAGCATACAAGAAAGAATGGGGAAAAAAATTGAAAAAATCAAAATGGACCTCAGGGATATGATAGATAATATGAAACGTCCAAATATAAGACTCATTGGTGTCCCAGAAGGGGAAGAAAAGGGTAAAGGTCTAGGAAGAGTATTCAAAGAAATTGTTGGGGAAAACTTCCCAAATCTTCTAAACAACATAAATACACAAATCATAAATGCTCAGTGAACTCCAAATAGAATAAATCCAAATAAACCCACTCCGAGACATATACTGATCACACTGTCAAACACAGAAGAGAAGGAGCAAGTTCTGAAAGCAGCAAGAGAAAAGCAATTCACCACATACAAAGGAAACAGCATAAGACTAAGTAGTGACTACTCAGCAGCCACCATGGAGGCAAGAAGGCAGTAGCACGATATATTTAAATTCTGAGTGAGAAAAATTTCCAGCCAAGAATACTTTATCCAGCAAAGCTCTCCTTCAAATTTGAGGGAGAGCTTAAATTTTTCACAGACAAACAAATGCTGAGAGAATTTGCTAACAAGAGACCTGCCCTACTGGAGATACTAAAGGGAGCCCTACAGACAGAGAAACAAAGACAGGACAGAGAGACTTGGAGAAAGGTTCAGTACTAAAGAGATTCGGTATGGGTACAATAAAGGATATTAATAGAGAGAGGGAAAAATATGGCAAACATAAACCAAAGGATAAGATGGCCGAGTCAAGAAATGCCTTCACGGTTTTAACGTTGAATGTAAATGGATTATACTCCCCAATTAAAAGATATAGATTCGCAGAATGGATCAAAAAAAATGAACCATCAATATGTCGCATACAAGAGACTCATCTTAGACACAGGGACACAAAGAAACTGAAAGTGAAAGGATGGAAAAAAATATTTCATGCAAGCTACAGCCAAAAGAAAGCAGGTGTAGCAATATTAATCTCAGATAAAATAGACTTCAAATGCAGGGATGTTTTGAGAGACAAAGAAGGCCACTACATACTAATAAAAGGGGCAATTCAGCAAGAAGAAATAACAATCGTAAATGTCTATGCACCCAATCAAGGTGCCACAAAATACATGAGAGAAACACTGGCAAAACTAAAGGAAGCAATTGATGTTTCCACAGTAATTGTGGGAGACTTCAACACATCACTCTCTCCTATAGATAGATCAACCAGACAGAAGACCAATAAGGAAATTGAAAACCTAAACAATCTGATAAATGAATTAGATTTAACAGACATATACAGGACATTATATCCCAAATCACCAGGATACACATACTTTTCTAGTGCTCATGGAACTTTCTCCAGAATAGATCATATGCTGGGACATAAAACAAGCCTCAATAAATTTAAAAAGATTGAAATTATTCAAAGCACATTCTCTGACCACAATGGAATACAATTAGAAGTCAATAACCATCAGAGACTTAGAAAATTCACAAATACCTGGAGGTTAAACAACACACTCGTAAACAATCAGTGGGTTAAAGAAGAAATAGCAAGAGAAATTGCTAAATATATAGAGACGAATGAAAATGAGAACACAACATACCAAAACCTATGGGATGCAGCAAAAGCAGTGCTAAGGGGGAAATTTATAGCACTAAACGCATATATTAAAAAGGAAGAAAGAGCCAAAATCAAAGAACTAATGGATCAACTGAAGAAGCTAGAAAATGAACAGCAAACCAATCCTAAACCAAGTACAAGAAAAGAAATAACAAGGATTAAAGCAGAAATAAATGACATAGAGAACAAAAAAACAATAGAGAGGATAAATATCACCAAAAGTTGGTTCTTTGAGAAGATCAACAAGATTGACAAGCCCCTAGCTAGAGTGACAAAATCAAAAAGAGAGAAGACCCATATAAACAAAATAATGAATGAAAAAGGTGACATAACTGCAGATCCTGAAGAAATTAAAAAAATTATAAGAGGATATTATGAACAACTGTATGGCAACAAACTGGATAATGTAGAAGAAATGGACAATTTCCTGGAAACATATGAACAACCTAGACTGACCAGAGAAGAAATAGAAGACCTCAACCAACCCATCACAAGCAAAGAGATCCAATCAGTCATCAAAAATCTTCCCACAAATAAATGCCCAGGGCTAGATGGCTTCACAGGGGAATTCTACCAAACTTTCCAGAAAGAACTGACACCAATCTTACTCAAACTCTTTCAAAACATTGAAAAAAATGGAACACTACCTAACTCATTTTATGAAGCTAACATCAATCTAATACCAAAACCAGGCAAAGATGCTACAAAAAAGGAAAACTACCAGCCAATCTCCCTAATGAATATAGATGCAAAAATCCTCAACAAAATACTTGCAAATCGAATCCAAAGAGACATTAAAAAAATCATACACCATGACCAAGTGGGGTTCATTCCAGGCATGCAAGGATGGTTCAACATAAGAAAAACAATCAATGTATTACAACACATTAAAAACTCGAAAGGGAAAAATCAATTGATCATCTCAATAGATGCTGAAAAAGCATTTGACAAAATCCAACATCCCTTTTTGATAAAAACACTTCAAAAGGTAGGAATTGAAGGAAACTTCCTCAACATGATAAAGAGCATATATGAAAAACCCACAGCCAGCATAGTACTCAATGGTGAGAGACTGAAAGCCTTCCCTCTAAATCAGGAACAAGACAAGGATGCCCGCTGTCACCACTGTTATTCAACATTGTGCTGGAAGTGCTAGCCAGGGCAATCCGGCAAGACAGAGAAATAAAAGGCATCCAAATTGGAAAAGAAGAAGTAAAACTGTCATTGTTTGCAGATGATATGATCTTATATCTAGAAAACCCTGAGAAATCAACGATACACCTACTAGAGCTAATAAACAAATTTAGCAAAGTAGCGGAATACAAGATTAATGCACATAAGTCAGTCATGTTTCTATATGCTAGAAATGAACAAACTGAAGAGACACTCAAGAAAAAGATACCATTTTCAATAGCAACTAAAAAAATCAAGTACCTAGGAATAAACTTAACCAAAGATGTAAAAGACCTATACAAAGAAAACTACATAACTCTACTAAAAGAAATAGAAGGGGACCTTAAAAGATGGAAAAATATTCCATGTTCATGGATAGGAAGGCTAAATGTCATTAAGATGTCAATTCTACCCAAACTCATCTACAGATTCAATGCAATCCCAATCAAAATTCCAACAACCTACTTTGCAGACTTGGAAAAGCTAGTTATCAAATTTATTTGGAAAGGGAAGATGCCTCGAATTGCCAAAGACACTCTAAAAAAGAAAAACGAAGTGGGAGGACTTACACTCCCTGACTTTGAAGCTTATTATACAGCCACAGTTGCCAAAACAGCATGGTACTAGCACAAAGATAGACATATAGATCAATGGAATCGAACTGAGAATTCAGAGATAGACCCTCAGATCTATGGCCGACTGATCTTTGATAAGGCCCCCAAAGTCACCGAACTGAGCCATAATGGTCTTTTCAACAAATGGGGCTGGGAGAGTTGGATATCCATATCCAAAAGAATGAAAGAGGACCCCTACCTCACCCCCTACACAAAAATTAACTCAAAATGGACCAAAGATCTCAATATAAAAGAAAGTACCATAAAACTCCTAGAAGATAATGTAGGAAAACATCTTCAAGACCTTGTATTAGGCGGCCACTTCCTAGACTTTACACCCAAAGCACAAGCAACAAAAGAGAAAATAGATAAATGGGAACTCCTCAAGCTTAGAAGTTTCTGCACCTCAAAGGAATTTCTCAAAAAGGTAAAGAGGCAGCCAACTCAATGGGAAAAAATTTTTGGAAACCATGTATCTGACAAAAGACTGATATCTTGCATATACAAAGAAATCCTACAACTCAATGACAATAGTACAGACAGCCCAGTTATAAAATGGGCAAAAGATATGAAAAGACAGTTCTCTGAAGAGGAAATACAAATGGCCAAGAAACACATTAAAAAATGTTCAGCTTCACTAGCTATTAGAGAGATGCAAATTAAGACCACAATGAGATACCATCTAACACCGGTTAGAATGGCTGCCATTAAACAAACAGGAAACTACAAATGCTGGAGGGGATGTGGAGAAAGTGGAACTCTTATTCATTGTTGGTGGGACTGTATAATGGTTCAGCCACTCTGGAAGTCAGCCTGGCAGTTCCTTAGAAAACTAGATATAGAGCTACCATTCGATCCAGCGATTGCACTTCTCGGTATATACCCGGAAGATCGGAAAGCAGTGACACGAACAGATATCTGCACGCCAATGTTCATAGCAGCATTATTCACAATTGCCAAGAGATGGAAACAACCGAAATGTCCTTCAACAGATGAGTGGATAAATAAAATGTGGTATATACACACGATGGAATACTACGCGGCAGTAAGAAGGAACGATCTGGTGAAACATATGACAACATGGATGAACCTTGAAGACATAATGCTGAGCGAAATAAGCCAGGCACAAAAAGAGAAATATTATTTGCTACCACTAATGTGAACTTTGAAAAATGTAAAACAAATAGTTTATAATGTAGAATGTAGGGGAACTAGCAGTAGAGAGCAATTAAGGAAGGGGGAACAATAATCCAAGAAGAACAGATAAGCTATTTAAACGTTCTGGGGATGCCCAGAAATGACTATGGTCTGTTAATTTCTGATGGATATAGTAGGAACAAGTTCACAGAAATGTTGCTATATTATGTAACTTTCTTGGGGTAAAGTAGGAACATGTTGGAAGTTAAGCAGTTATCTTAGGTTAGTTGTCTTTTTCTTACTCCCTTGTTATGGTCTCTTTGAAATGTTCTTTTATTGTATGTTTGTTTTCTTTTTAACTTTTTTTTTCATACAGTTGATTTAAAAAAGAAGGGAAAGTTAAAAAAAAAAAAAAAAAAAGAAAAAGAAGGAAAAAAAAAAAGATGTAGTGCCCCCTTGAGGAGCCTGTGGAGAATGCAGGGGTATTTGCCTACTCCACCTCCACAGTTGCTAACATGACCACAGACATAGGGGACTGGTGGTTTGATGGGTTGAGCCCTCTACCATAAGTTTTACCCTTGGGAAGACGGTTGCTGCAAAGGAGAGGCTAGGCCTCCCTATATTTGTGCCTAAGAGTCTCCTCCTGAATGCCTCTTTGTTGCTCAGATGTGGCCCTCTCTCTCTGGCTAAGCCAACTTGAAAGGTGAAATCACTGCTCTCCCCCCTACGTGGGATCAGACACCCAGGGGAGTGAATCTCCCTGGCAACGTGGAATATGACTCCCGGGGAGGAATGTAGACCCGGCATCGTGGGACGGAGAACATCTTCTTGACCAAAAGGGGGATGTGAAAGGAAATGAAATAAGCTTCAGTGGCAGAGAGATTCCAAAACGAACCGAGAGATCACTCTCGTGGGCACTCTTACGCACACTTTAGACAACCCTTTTTAGGTTCTAAAGAATTGGGGTAGCTGGTGGTGGATACCTGAAACTATCAAACTACAACCCAGAACCCATGAATCTCGAAGACAGTTGTATAAAAATGTAGCTTATGAGGGGTGACAATGGGATTGGGAAAGCCATAAGGACCAAACTCCACTTTGTCTAGTTTATGGATGGATGTGTAGAAAAGTAGGGGAAGGAAACAAACAGACAAAGGTACCCAGTGTTCTTTTTTACTTCAATTGCTCTTTTTTCACTCTAATTATTATTCTTGTTATTTTTGTATGTGTGCTAATGAAGGTGTCAGGGATTGATTTAGGTGATGAATGTACAACTATGTAATGGTACTGTAAACAATCGAAAGTACGATTTGTTTTGTATGACTGCGTGGTATGTGAATATATCTCAATAAAATGATGATTAAAAAAAAAAAAAAATCCTAGTTACCAAAAAGTCCTACTATTATCCAAGATGTATTCAGTACACATCAGAATTCAATCCCTTATCCATGGAGCCTGAGTCAGCCATTCATTGTTCAACCTGTGAGATTATCCCACTGGAAATCCACTGATGTTAGAAATGAGTCTTGTTTTTCTGTGGCCTTGTTAAATATTCCTTCAGCTTTTCCTTCCAGGCTTAACAGAGAAATTCCAATGGCTGATGAGCAACAGCTATTCTGCACATCTGTCACCCTGAGGCCTTGAAATCATTAAGGCCATCTAAGTACAAGCAGTTTTGTCTTAATTTTTTTGTGATAGTTAAGAACTTTCTTTGAAAATCACACTTTGGTTAGTATGAAGCAAAATGATTGGAGTTAGTTTGGAACTGTTATTACTTTTGTCATCAGGATAATGAAAGAATAAAATGAGCTAAGACGTGCAAATTAATGGAGAATCATGAACAAATCCTTATGCTATATGGCTTAGAAAATTCAAAGTTGGTTAGGCAAGGGGAAGGACATGGGCAAGAAAGGCCACAGTTGAAGAGCTTTTGAAAGGTTACTGGTAAGAACAGATATTAATCTCTCTGTCTCTCTCTGTGTCCTCTCTCTGAAGGAGAGGAAGGTGAGATGGAACAGGGAAGAATTTAATTAAGAGACTGGCTTAATATAGCCAAGGACAGTGGTAACTTCCGGGAAAAAGTCCTAGATATCTTGACTTTTTAACAACGAAGAGAAAACAAGACAAAATATGCAAGCCATTATTTTGGTAAATGGGGTGAAAGGTACCTCTCACATTTTATCATGAAGAAAAAAAATCTCTTTCATATAACCCCATCTGCACTTATTGCCAGAGTGAACACAGAGAACAGGAGGCAATCAGGTGCAGAACACACTCTCACTGGTCCAGACATGTAAAAATGTAGGCAGAAAATTTCAAGAGAAAGTAGAATAATGCCAACTTAGAAAATTGCCTCAAACCAGAACTTTGATGTGCCTTGGGATTATGAAAATGAATTCCTGTCAATATGATTATATGAGGAAACCTGATAGGTTTGTACTTGTCTTTCTTAGGCCCTGATGGATTGCATTGCCCACTACATATTCTCTTTCTCTCTCTAAATCTCTCTCTCCATTTCTATCTTCTTGTTGAATAATTTGGGTTAATATTTCGGGAGAGGAAAACAACATTACAACAAAACCAATGAATGAGTAAATTAATGCACATACATTTTAGCTTTTACCAACTAGATTTTAAACTCCTTGAGGGCAAGAAATGTTATGATGTCCCCACAACACCCTGTATTCTCTGGTAGCATGACCTTGAGAGAGCCATCTGTAAGCTCTCTGTGTCAGGGCTTTATCACCTATAAAATATAGTAGTAGACCCTCCATCACTGGGTGGTTGTGATAATATAACAAAATGATACAATGCCTGACAAATGGCAAGTCACCAGGGAATGCACCTTACTGGCTGGTAACAGGATTACAGCGCTTTATGCATAGTAAATGCTCATGAGATATTTGTTAATACATTGCCCAATGTTTACAAACATACTGCTCTACTGTGAAGAACAATACTTGCACTCAGAAGGTTAAATCTTCCAAAAAAATTTATCATCCTATTTCATTTTATGTTCATTAACTTTTTAAGTATGCTCATCAGATGTTAGTTCACAGCTGAATAAACTGTTAAAGGGGGGTTGTATAAATTGCCTAAGTTTTTGGCAGACTAGAAGCCAACTAGAAATCAAGCTTTCTGGTTCACAGCTCTTTCTATAATACAAAAACCTACCTGCAGTAATCTGTAGGTAAATGAAGAGCAAATGAAATATTACTTTTAACATGACATTTGTTTCAAAAAATTAAAAAAAAAAAACATAAAAGTATAGCTTTTTTGTAAGCAATTGCTTGATTTATTCACTTCATGTTGATTTTAATCTTGAACCAATTATGGTTGTGTTTTCATTTCAGGCTCCATTGTAACAACTGCAGAATGCAATCACACAGCAAACAACCTGGGGACAGAGTAAACGGTATTAAGAACATAACCTGGTTGTGAAGGTGAAGGTCTTCGTTATTTCATTCGTCTCTGCTATTTTGTTCATTTGTTCCTTCAGTCAAGAAGGAAAGATAATTTCCCAAGATAAAAGACTACTGAGGGAATCTAACAAGATGAGCCCTGTTGCAAGATCTTGATGATATCAGAACTAAGTTGCAAAGCTGCCCAAAGTTGAAGGGGCATGTATACCTGAGGGCAGTATTAACTATTTGACTTGTAAATGACCTGAAAAGTCTAAAGGGCTTATTATTTTCAGGATGAAGAGGAGACACAAGTGCTGAAAGTGCCTTTCCTGAGGTTACTGGGTGGAGTACAGTTGAAATGCAGGACCATAAGCCCCCTGCTCAATTCATGAAGGTTTCTCAGATCCACGTCTCATCTATAGAATGCTATGGGGGAGCAGTCAAGTTGTGCTGCCTGAGATGAGGAATTGCTAGCTGTAGGACATATAGTGCAGTGCCCAGAACCACAAAGAAACTTTCCTAGGGAAGAGGGACATTTCTAACTATGTAAATGAGAGAATTCCTAGGGCCACATACATATGCCCCAAGACAGAGGCCTGTGCAGAAAAGATCAGGGGGACCCCTATGCTTTGGCCTGAAGCTATTCTCCAAACTCATTTTATGCATAACACTGAAGGACAGCACTGTACAGGTCAATCTGCAAAGACTGGGGAAGGTGTTTCTTTTTTTATCTTGTATTGTTATTGTTAGCTTCTGGCATTCAAGGAAAGCTCTGTCATAATACTAGCTGGATGCAAGCGTAAGGAACTTCAGTATTAGGTGGATACAACCTAAGTACTAGCTGGATACAAGCTTAAGGAATTACCTCAAAGTCTAAATTCAAGAGATAACACATTAAAATACTAAGTTCCTACAAAAGATTACAAAATGTACAAAGAAACAGAAAGTGATACCCAGGCAAAGGAGAAGATTAAAGCATTAAGTTTCTAATGCTTTATTAAGCATTATCAATGAGGAGGCTCAGACCTGGGACATTCCAGGCAAAGACTTTTTTTTTTTATTAAATTTAGTTTTATTGAGATATATTCACATACCAAACAATCATCCATGGTGTACAATCAGCTGTCCACAGTACCATCATATAGTTATGCATTCATCACCCCAATCTACTTTTGAACATTTTCCTTATACCAGAAAGAATCAGAATAAGAATAAAAAATAAAAGTAAAAAAGAACACCCAAACCATCCCCTCCCATCCCCTCCTATTTTTCATTCAGTTTTTGTCCCCATTGTTCTACTCATCCATCCATATAACTGGATAAAGGGAGTGCGATCCACAAGGTTTTCACAATCACACTGTCACCCCTTGTAAGCTACACTGCTATACAATCGTCTTCAAGAGTCAAGGATACTGGGTTGGAGTTTGACAGTTTCAGGTATTTACTTCTAGTTATTCCAATACATTAAAAACTAAAGAGGGTAATCTATACAGTCCGTAAGAATGTCCACCACAGTGTCCTCTTGACTGCATTTGAAATCTCTTGCCCACCAAAGCTTCACGTCATTTCATCTGGCACCCGCCTTTTGGTCAGGAAAGTGTTCTCAACCCCGCAATGCCAGGTTCAGACCAGGCAAAACTTTTTAAAAACAGTACTAAATATGCTCAAACAGCTAAAGGAAAACAAAGACAAAGAATTAAAGGACATCAGGAAAATGATAGATGAACACAAAGAGAATACCAATAGGGAGATGGAAATTATGAAAAGGCACCAAACAGAGCTGAGACCACAGTAACAGAAATTTAAAATTCCTTAGAGGAGTTCAACAGCAGATTGGAGCTGGCACAATAAAAAATCCATGTGTTTGAAGATAAGACAATTGGAATCAGTCAGCCTGAGGAGGAGAAAGAAGGAAGAATGAAAAGTGAACAGAGCCTGAGGAAACTGAGGGACACCATCAAGTGTGTCAATATACTCATTGTAGGATTCACAGAAGAAGAAAGAAAGAATGGAGCAGAGAGAATATATTCAAAGAAATAGTGGCCAAAAACTTCCCAAATTTAACAAAAGACACGAATATACACATCCAAGATGCTCAATGAACTCCAAACAGGAGAAACCCAAATAGATTCATGCTGTGGCATGTTATAATCAGACTGTTGCATGCCAAAGATAGAGAGAGAACTCTGAAAGCCACAAGAGAGAAGCAACATGTCACATACAAAGGAGACTCAATAAGAGCAACTGCCAATTTCTTATCAGAAACCACGGAGGCAAGATTGCAGTGGGAAGTCCTGAAAGCAAAAAATTGCCAATCAAGAATTCTGTATCTGGCAAAATTGTTTTTCAAAAATGAGGAAGAGATTAAGACAGTCCTAGATAAACAAAAGCTGAGGGACTTTATCACTATTAGATCGGCACTACAAGAAATGCTAAAAGGAATCTGCAGGTTCTGAAGCTGCATGAAGAAATAAGATATCCAGTGAGGGTAATGTCATGGGAAATATAAATGCCAGTGCCCTTGTATTTTTTATTTATAACCCCACTTTTTATTTCCTACAGGATCTAAAAGACAAATGCATAAAATATAATAATAAATCAATGGTTTTGGACTCATAAGTAAATATGTAATTTGTGACAAGAACTACATAAAGGTAGGAGAGCAGAGGGATATAGGAACACTTTTTATGTATGCTATTGAAATTAACTTGGTATCAAAGCAAACAAGATTGTCACAGATTTAGGATGTTAAATTTAAGCCCCATGGTAACCACGAAGAAAATATCAGAGAGTATGCAAACTCAGAGACAGAAAGTAGAGTACAGTTTACCAGGGGCATGGGACAAGAGAAATGAGTAATTAATGCAAAATGTGTGCAGGTTTTCTATTTGGGGTTAAGGGAAGTTTATTGCAATGGATGGTGGTGAGGGTACTACGACATTGTGAGTGTGATTAATCCCACAGAAACGTATGCTTGGGAGGGGCTGGGATGGGAAGATTTATGTTTTATATATGTTTCCACAATTTAAAAAAAAAGAAAGAGATAATGACAATTAAATGGAATACATGATACTGGATGAGATCTTTAATGGAGGAGAAAAGTCTCAAAAGGACATTATAGAGACCTAAGAAAAAACTGGAATTACATGTGAATAGCCTTGCTTGTAGGAAAACCACATAGAAGTATTATGTGTTCAAGGATTATGATGCATGCAACCTGCTCTTCAATGTTCAGAAAATATATAGAAGATAGATAGATAGATAGATAGATAGATAGATAGATAGATAGATAGAAAGAAAGAAAGAAAAGGAAGAAAGAAAGAAAGAAAAAGAAAGAAAGAAATGGCAAAGATGGCAAAATGTTAAAATTGGTGGATCTGTGTATCTGGGAGTGGGTAGGGGTATGTTGGATTTCTGTGTATGGAGTTTGTATTTTTGCAACTGTCCTGTAAGTTTGAAATTATTTCAAAATAAAAAGTTAGAAAAGAAACCTACATAACAGTAAGAAAAACTACAGAGCATCAGTTAAGCATTGTTCATGTACAAGTAATTGAATTTGGTCCTTTTTATCCATCACTTTTCATCCTCGTCACCCCCTAAAACAGATATTACTTGCCTCTGATCACAGGTAAGAAACAGATTTGGGGAGGTTGGTGCTTTGTCCAAGGCCTCTCAGAAGGAAACAATTCAGCCTGAAGTGACCTTAAGATCATCTCGGTTCTGAAGTGTCACTATTGTCTTCTGGAAGCTGGCTAGGCCTAAGGCTAGTATTTATCATGTTTGTTCTACATTTAAGTCTATCACATGGTGATCGCTCTGCAATGTGTCTTTGCTAAAATAATTTAAAGCATGTCTCTGGTATAGTTAAAGTGTTGGTTGTGCTCAGAGTCACATCCATGTAGCTGCCAGGCTGTTCCTGAGGGTATGACACATTTGCTCACTTTCGGCTTGAGAGTGCAAAACGGCAGCTGTCATAAATCTCTGCAGTTTTTAGCTGTAAAAATGCAAAAATGTTCCAAGAAAATGCACAGTGAGTGTTTCAGAAAAACAAATATTTGTGCATAAATGATGCTTTTCAATTCTCTCTGTGTCCCTGGCTGCAATTCTTTGGGAAGTAGTATCTACTAGCATAGTATCTGTGCTAACAACAGAACATCAAGGCTTCATCTCATGTTATGCCGTTGGCATTTCTACTAAATCATAAATGTGACATTCACATTTCCAAACCATTTCTGTCTTTCTGGCGTTTGCCTGAAAGAATTAAGTTCCACTGCTCATATTAATCATCCATCTCTCTTTAAGGTACTTACTCAGATCTATCTTTACATGGAAGATGTGCAGTCCCTCCTATGATGAGCTGGTTGCAACCATTTCTGAGACTGAAGGAAGACAGTAGCATGTATGGATTGAGAGTGTGAGCTCTGGAGCCAGACAGAAAGGTCAGAATCCCAGCCCTGCTAATTTATTAAAAGTTGCTTAACCTCTTTCAGTCTAGGTTTACCCATCAGTAAAATAAAGATGATAGTAATTTTACCCATTTCTTATGATTTTAGGGAAGATTAGAAATAATGCATGCAAAGTGCTTATTAGCACAGTATCTGGCATATGGCAAGTGCAGAATATATACTGGCTAATATTATCTTCCCAGACATTTACATCAGTTTAGAAGCCAGAGGGCTTCCATCCTAAACACTTTCAAATAATTTGCGGAGAACTTGTATACATATGAATGTTTTAAGAGATTATAAATCAGCTTTATGAATTAGTCTCTAATTCAATTCAGTAAACACTTAGTCTTTGTTTCTATGACATCCAGCACTCTGCTCAGTGCTGAGAGTACAGAGGTGATTAATCAAGAATGAACCTTGTTCTCAGAAAGCTCACATTCTACAGGGGAGAGAATTACAGAAACTGGATTTTGTCAAGTACCTTTGTGCATTAATTGAGATGATATTGTGTTTTTTTTTCTTCTACCTATTATTGTGGTATATCACATGAATTGATTTTCTTTTGTGGAGCTACCCTTGCATTCCTGGGATAAATTCTGCTTGATCATTCTGTGTAACTCTCTTAATGAGCTGTTGGATTTGGTTTGCTGGTGTTTTATTGAGGATTTTTGCATCTATATTCATAAGGGATATATTGGTCTCTAATGTTTTTCTTGTGATATCTTTATCTGACTTTGGTATGAGGGTGATGTTGACTTCATGGAATGAGTTAGGTAGTATTCCCTCCTCTTCAATTTTTTGGAAGAGTTTGTGCAGGATTGGTGTTAATTCTCCTTGAAGTGTTGGATAAAATTCACCAGTGAAGCCATCTGGTCTAGGGCTTTTCTTTGTTGGAAGGTTTTTGATTACTGATTTAATCTCTTTACTTGTTATTGGTCTGTTGAGATCTATTTCTTCTTCAGTCATTGTGGGTAGTTTGTGTGTCCTAGGAATTTACTAATTTAATTTGGTTATCTAATTTGTTGGTATACAATTGTTCATAGTATCAGTAGTAAAGCCCCCTCTTTCATTTCTGATTTTAGTTATTTGTATCCCCTCTTTTTTCTTTGTCAGTCTAGCTACAGATTTGCCAATTTTATTGATCTTTTCAAAGAATCAATCTGGTTTCATTGATTTCTCCATTGTTATTTTTTATTCTGTACTTCATTTATTTACACTTGAATCTCTATTTCCTTCCTTTTGCTGGTTTTGGATTTAGTTTCCTCTTCTTTTTCTTGATCCTCTAGATGTGAAGTAAGGTCTCTGAGTTAAGCCCTTTCTTCTATTTTAATGTAAGCAGTAAGAGCTATAAATTTCCCTCTGAGCACTGCCTTTACTGCATCTGATACATTTTAGCATGTTGTGTTTTCATTTTCATTCACCTCAAGATATTTCCTAATTTCCCTTGTGATTTCTTCTTTGACCCATTGGTTGGTTGAGTGTGTTGTTTAACTTCCACATTTCTATTATTTTCCAGTTCTTCTTCTGTTATTGATTTCTAGCTCCATTCCATTATAATCATAGAAAATACATTTGTATGATTTCAATATTTTTTAATTTATTGAGACTTATATTGTGAACTAACATGTATCTATACTTGAGAATGACCCATGTGCATTAAAGAAGAATGTATGTTCTGCTGCTGTAGGTGAAATGCTCTATATATGTCTGTTAGGTCTAGTTGGTATATAGTACCATTCAAATCTTCTCTTTTCTTAATGATCTTCTGTTTTGATGTTCTCTCTAGTACTGAAAATGGTGTATTGAAGTCTCCTACTACTAATGTAGAACCATCCAATTCTCCCTTCAAATCTGTCAATATTTGTTCAAATATTTTGGGGCTCTGCTGTTGGGTGCATGTGTATATATATATATATATATATATATATATATATGTATATATTTATTTATTTATAATTATTATGTCTCATTGTTGAATTGATCTCTTTATCAGTATATAATGACCTTGTTTGTCCCTTGTAACAATTTTTGACTTATAGTCTGTTTTTTTTGATACTACTATAGCAACCCCAGCTCCTTTTTGGTTACTGTTCCAGCTGCTAAAGCTGCTGGAATGCAATACTACCAGAAATGGGTTGGATTTTTCAATGGTGATTTATGAGGTTGCAAATTTACAGTTCTAAGATACTGAAGGGGGAGGGGGAGGAGAGGCCAGCAAGGGCATCATGAGCGTCTCCTACCATTTTGTTTTTCCTACCATTTTTGAAACCATGTTTTCTTGATTTGTCACTTGCCCAGTTACTGCAACATTTCAACTGTTTCCCGAGTTTTGAGGAATATAGCCCTGCCAATTTTTGCTAGTTCCTCAAAGATTCTGTGGGCGAATGGCACCCTGGAGCATCTTACGCTGCATCTTGGTTTACTGGAATTCCTTCTGTAGCATTCTGAACTTACCGACATTGTTGTACTTAGCAAACTGTAATGACTGATTTTTGTGTCTTTAGAGTCAGGGTCTATATTATATATCATATAATAATTTGTTTAGTGTGTGTCAGGCTCTATGCCAAGTGCTTAAAACTCATTTTTAAAAAAGTCCCATATTTCAGATAAGAAAATCAAGATTATGAAGATAAATAACTTACTAATTATCATGCATTGACTTGAATTGAAAAGAATGGATATGCTAGTGCAAAGATTATTTTAGAAATGTATCTCTAGAGTTCTCTTATCACTTGCTGTGGTGGTGACAGAATCTTGGAGGTCCAAGGGATTGTAGTGTTCATCCAATTCACTGCCACTAATGTACAGGTATTTAGTCTTTGGGTCATGGAACACATAGAACTCATTGTGTTTGAACAATTTTGGCTCTTCTAGTTCTGTTGAGGTTTTGGAATGACGAGCATATACTTTTTCAGTAGTGTAATACTCAAGTTAACTAGTGTATACAGTAAGTACAGCCCTCGAAAGCTGAAATCTTTATGCACAGTTTATGAATAAAGTATTCAGAAGCTGCTTAGCTTTCACTCACAGAGAAAATTTTCAAGTGTTTTAGAGACTCCACACTTGCCTTATTCCCTGATACTCTGATACTGGCAAAATGTGGGCTCAGAGGCTTGATTTATGGCTGTTTTAGTTTGCTGAAGCTGACAAAATGCAAAATACCAGAAATGGGTTGACTTTTACAATGGAGATTAACTTACAAGTTTACAATTCTGAGGCCGTGAAAAAGTCCAAATCAAGGCACTGACAGGATGATACCTGGACTCTAAAGGCAGGCTGCCAGCATCCGGGACACCTCTGTCACTGGGAAGTCACATGGCGCATCTGCTGGTCTCTTCCTTCCCTCCCAGATTTCATTGCTTCCAGCTTCTGGCTTCAGTGGCTTCTTCTCTGAGCGCCTGTGTGCCCTTCTCTCTAAGCTTCTCTGGATTTTTTATTATGAGCTTCTCTGGGGCTTTTTCCTGTGTTTTCGCTCTGTTTTTATCCTCTTACAAAGAATTAAGACACATCTGGGGCAGGCCTCAACTGAAATAACCTAATCAAGAGGTCCCACCCACACTAGATCTACACCCACAGGAATGGATTAGCTTTTAGAACATGCTTTTCTGGGGTACATACAGCTTCAAACCATCACAATGGCAGACAAAGACCTACTGAGAAGTCTAGTGGTTATGGCTTTTTTGTTAGTTCATTAATTCATCCATTCAATTAATTATTTTCTCATCTATTAGATAATCCAATCAATATGTATTAAGCACCTAATTTGTTCCAAGTACTGTCCTTGGCACTAGGGATAAAGAGAAATATGGGATGTGGTTCTTATCTTTGAGGAATTTATGGGCTTCCAGATGGAGTCAGTTAAATAAATAAGCAATAAAAAGATAGTTCTAAGTTAGAAATAATGCTGGGACGAGAGAAAGAAAAATGGAACTGTAATACCTTAAAAATGTTATATATGGTAATTGTGGTATCATGCCACTCAAGTAATTACAAGGATTTAAAGACAAATCACTAACCAGACTCCTTTGAGAGGCAATGTGATTCTACCAACACCACTGAGATTTTGCAGATTTAAGTCTGTGTGTATAGATTGCACACATGGCAAAAACCTCTAAGAGTACATTTTGAATCCTTAACAAAGGTAAGACCCAGGCTGGACAGACAACATGGGCAGTGATCATGGAGGTGGCCAAATAGTAAATATCAGAGTATTAGCAATGAAAAATGTCTGCCATGCTCTCCTGAAGAAAACACCATCACAGAGATCACAGGGCTTTGTTTTGCTTTTCTATCTCCTGTAGGCATTTGCCATGATAAAACTCTGAAAGATCTTCTTAGAAGGTTTTAGTTTCTCTCTCTCTTTTTTTTTTTTCAATTCCTCTTCCTCCACACTCTTCGGGACTTGATGGACCTGGTGCCACCTGCCTCAGATTTAAGAGCTCACAAAAAGGCTTCCTTTTTCTGGTAGAAGGCCGCTGGGGACGTAGCAACTTACAAAGGAAAGAGCTCGGAAAATAAAAATATGTACAGTCAGGGAAATATCTCTCTTTCCTCATGTAATTCTCATTCAAATGAGATCAAAATGTGGTAACTTATTCTGGTTACCAGTGTCGTCTGCAGGATGGCATTGTCTTCTTTGCTGAGCCACTGAGTCTCTGCAGGACTCCTCTGGAGACCGGGCTCAGGTTCCAGCACCACTTGTTGGAGCCAGTTCCTCTTCTCACTGAGTAATAACTGCAGGAGTTTTCTTCTCTTGGGCAGAGGAGTTTATATTTCCAAAATTCAGTAGATTTTGTTTTTACTCTTTAATAAAGGTGCTTTATTGGTGACAAATTAAAGTGTGCTAAAGCAATCTTATTCTCAGAAATAAGAATAATCTTAGGATAAAATTTTTCAGTGAGACATTATTTCCCATAATCCTGTTACAACAAGCAGTTGAAGCTTACCTTATGCATTTGTCTTCCCATTATTGTGCAGTAACTCAGACAGAAAAAGAGAGGTTTTATTATGAATCTTAGGCTAGATGTGTTTGTAAATCCTAACCCATCAAAATCCTTTAGTAGGGCTACAAAGAATAATGGGTTCATTTTGGCAAGAGGTAGGAAAAAGATATCATCACTATTAAGGGTATAACTGAAATATATACAAATAAGATAAATGCACCTTCCTTCTACTTACCTTTTTGAACCCAATCTAGAGAACTAAGAATGCTAGTTTAAAAGCAAGTTGGTACTGTTTTTGATCAATTCAGAAAAATACACACTAAAGTATAGATTTAGAATGCCCATAGTTCTAAATACATTTCGAGTAGCTTAGTATTTCTTCTGTAATTCACTGATCAGATTAGAAAATAGACATTTAAAATGCCAGTATTTTCAAAGCAATAGTAAGTCACTCAGTGGTACTGTCTATCCTAGCCTTGAAAATAATATTAATGCTTTACTATTAGTATTTATAAAGTGTCTCCTATCTTCAAGGAAATGCACTAAATGAATGCTATCACCACCCAGCCACAAAAATCGTTTCAAATAAAAGAGCATCTGTCTGGGCTTGGTTGAATTATGAGACCTGACCAGGGTTTTCATTGTCTTTCCATTGTCTATCTGTAAAGCCAGTCATTCAGGGCTCTCCACAATTCGGCTTAGACTTGTCTCTCTGGCCTGCCACTTCTTGAAAAACGGCCTTCAATGATATCTTTTTGGTTTTATCTTCCATTTTCTCTTCATGCCCATTATGCTCCAGCCAAGCTGAAGAATTTTCTTGCCTTGTCCCTTTGCTAATGAATTCTGTCTTGCCTAGAATTTCCTTTGCTTCATTTTCATCTGGGAAATCCCTCATACACATAAAGCCCATACCCAACACCTATCCTTTTAGAGGTGTCCCATAATTCCTCCCGCTGGGTGTGTTTGCCGCTCTTTTCTGAGCAAGCAAGGCTGGGATCATTTCTTTCACAATGTCTGGATCAGAGTACTGTTGTGAGATATGAGCTCATTAAACACTGATTGAATGGACTGCATGTGGAACGATTATAACAGAGACAGCAGAGAGTGCTTTCCTTCCCACATCTACAGGGAATTTTCATCCCCTGTAGGATAATGTAGAAGGAGAAGGAATAAATCTGTCCTGGCTCAGAGGAACAGTCAGAGTAAATCCTAAGATGCTAAAGTAGAGAGACCCACACATAATACATGGTGGCATGCAACAGACAGAAGTTTGCTTCTAGCTCATAGAACGTTTTAGCTGGTTAAGGCTGTGGGGAAGCTCTGCTCTATATTGTCATTCAGGGGCACAAGTTGCTTCCGTCTTTCTTCTCCATCTCCTAGGGCATTGGCTTGCCCAGAGGCTGAAGCTGCATCTCAGGCATGTCTGTGTTAAGCTAGCAGGAAGGAGAAATAGAGGAAATCCAAGACAAATAATTTCCTTGTAAGCCAGTGAAGCAGAAGCTTCTGCTTGCATACCATTGGTGAGAAATTTAGTCACATGGTATCCTTAGATGCACCAGTGGCTGTTACATTTAATTTCCTGAAGAAGAAACGTCTTCTTGAAGAAGAAGAGAATGGGCTTGGTATGGAGGACAACTATAAGTCAGCCTTAGCCAGTAACTAGACTCAGGGCTTCCTACCCAGAGAGGATCTGAGTAAAACTTAAATAGGCCTGTATTTCCCCAGAACTTAGACCTCCCCAGAATCAGTACTCCGTGGAAGAAATAGAAAATGCCACAATTAAATGTTTGCATTTAGTCTCAAACAGTAGGAGCAAAACATAAAAAAAAAAAACAAGGTATGTAATAATACAAAGGTAAATTTGACATGACGGGGCTTCTTTTTCTTCATTATTTGGAGGCAAGAATGGGGAAAGGCTGAGAAAAACAAAGAAAAATGAGAATTAACTTCATTTCTCCAACCACCAATGTGGAGTCACTTGTTAAAGGCAGAGGCTTAGTTTAAATCCGTCTTACTGTACACCTGACCTGACTGATGGGAGCCTGACACCAATACATAAAAACTGCTGAAGGGGACAAAAATGGAAGACCAGGTCATGCTTTTCTGAAGAGTCATACAAAATAAAAAAATGTTAAAATTACGGTGGTTGAAACACAGAATTGAGTGATAGAGAGAAAGGAATAATTTAAAGCATTTTGAAGGAGCAAGAGAATCCAAATAAACCACTGACAAGCCATTTGGAAGTGGCATTTGCACTGTGTGAGGAAGGATCTTAAATTAAGTGAACAGCCGTTTCCCCCACAGACATTTACTGCCTCTGGTGAAGGTGAGAGCATTTTCAGAGTGCCATTTTTCTAACCTTTTTTAAATTGCAAAAGCCATGCCAGAGAATGTTAGGAGCCTTATTTTTTTTTTCCTACTGAATATAATGGAATCTGTAATAGCTTTACCTAAATTGTGGTGGCTCAGAGAAGTTAAAGCACTTCTATAATTATGTCTGCAGGAAACCAAGTAAAGGACAGGTGTCCAGGGGTGAAATTTAAAGAAAGGAAGTCATATTTTCTGAATAAAGAACAAGAGTTCTTATGCCTCCTGAAAGAGAATATAAGTAACATTCAAAAACGACTAGCAGACGTGGAACAGAAATCCTAAGAGAATAAAGTGGTCAGGAAAACATACTTAAATAAAAACGGAAACTTGAGGAACTGAGATTTTGTTTTCAAAATGAAAGAGAAATTACTTTAATGGAAAATTGGAGAGGCTGAGTTTAAGGACATGGACAACAAAAACTTTTAGAAAATAAATGTATTCCTCTCATTGAGAGTTTGTGCAGATTTCCTGACCTGAACTGACAAGAAAAGAGGCATTTCAACAGTTTTATGTCACCTTGGGGGAGATAGTAGTTTCTGGACTCATTATGTGCTTCCATCTTCTGAATCTTTCGACCATCGTTTCCATCTTCTGAAATGACTCCTCATATCCTTTGCATGTCTCATTCTGTTCTTTCTTCCATCCTCTGTAAATTCATCACAACTTTGCCCATAGAGATATCAATGTCCTCTAAACTCTTCAAGTAATTTACTATTTGTCACATCCATTTTGTGGTTAGGATTTGCTTCACTGCATTGTTATTTAGCTTTAGAAGTGCTTGTTCAGTACCCCTCATTTATGGTACCCCCTACCCACCCATGAAGTTAGGAGACAGACGGAAGACGTTTCGGTGATACAGGTGAGAAATGATGAAGGATAAACAGGATAACGAGTATGGGGAAGGAGAGAAGTATGATGGATTTGAGACATTAAACCTGTCCACCGAGTATAGTATGTATTTACTTGATTTGACAAACACTCATATAGAGCTAAAACTATGTGCCAGATCCTGTTCTAAGCACTTCGCAAATAATAACTCATCAAATCCTCAAAATGGCCCTAGGAGGTAGAAACTACATTCTTGGATAGATACTGTATTTTCCAAAACCCACTCACAGAAACTATTTAGATTCATTGTTTTCCCAGAGGTCATGTAAACTTTGGAGTGCCTTTGCTCCAACCTTCAACCTCCTAACTCGAGATTCCACTGCACATACACCAAACCTCAGAGGTGGCCAGGAAACCCCGTGCCTCTCCACGGGCCCTGGTTGCCTGAGCCAACGTCTGCCTTCTAGGAAGAAAAGAATCAGTACTATTATCTTCCCTGCAGAGTCTCCCCCTGATGTGCATATGTTCCGGAATTCTCTTCCTTGTTGTAGGAGTGGGGTAGGGGAGAATTAATTCTTATTGTGGTCACTTTTTTCTGTGCTGGGCTCCATTTCTGACCCATTAAATCTTCTTTTTCTTTCCCAATTTGTCCTCCAAAGGCCTTTCTGCCCATACTGGATAAACACATGGGGTCTGGGGTCAGACTGCTTGGGTTCAAATTCCAGCTCGGCCACTTAATAGCTGCTTGACATTCATTGTAAGGATTAAATGAATCAATTACATGAAAAGAATTTAGTAAGGTGCCTGACACAAGGTAAGCATTCCCCAAATTTTAGCTATTGTTGTAATTTTTTATTATAGTTTTGTTAAATTTGTGGTACTATCAAAACAAAGTTTAAAATTCATTAAAGATATTGATAGTTTTTATACCTCTTTAAAACCCTGTGAAGCCCCTAGAATACTGTTAACCATAACGAACATAATGAGAAGCACTGAGGAGAAATGGAAAAGTCTGGATTTCAAAGCTAACCTAACCAGGTCTTCATCTCAGATCCACCACTTACTGAGTCTTAGTTTTCCCACCTGATAATTAGGATGATACCTACACAATAGGGCTGTTGAGAGAATTAAATTATTTATTTGTATGTATATGAGTGTATGTGTATTTTTGTGTGTGTGTGTATAGTAAAGTATCATAAGAATTCAATAGCATTTACTTCATGATACCTTGAGATTAACATTTATTTTCCACAGCCTGAGGTCAAGAGAGAGTAAATATGAACAAAATGACTACACATTAGGACTATGAATATGATTTTTAGCTGAAGAAGATGTTACTTGGTTCTGCTGGAGACCTGCAATAAGCGATTTGGACTGTAGAAAGATTTAATCATAGTGTTGAGGAAGAACACACTCCCTGTTTAAAGTACCAAGTTGGCAATATAACCAAGAGCTCACGCCAATTACAGACAGATCTTTAGATGAAAAGCTTATAAAATAAACTTTGTCTCACTAGTGAAAGAACTACTTGGTGTAAATGATTTAATTTTTTGTTCTTTGTGCCTCATTAAGTTATATCGTTTGGCAAGACATTTGCTGCTAACTAGAATCTATTGTCAGGTTAAATCTCAGGAAGTGAAAACTCAGTTTGGTCCTATTAATATTCCCAAAGATAATCTGTAGGGTTTTTTGGGTAAAGTTTTTGGGAAGCATTTTTCCTAAATTAATTGAAGCATAATGGTATTCTTTAATGCGAATGGGTTAGTTTATGACAATCAACTATTTTATTGAATATTTAAAATTAAATTTCTGATGACTCTAGGAAATAATACCATGGCTTTAAAAGACAACAGAAAAATGTGTTTCCTACTTATTGACCAATTCTGCTTTGAGCCAGTGGAGTACTGATGAGTTCATTTTCTTCTGCTGTGGTTTGCACAGCTAGTGGAAGAAGTTCCATTAGATACAACAGTTTTTCACTTTTTGTATCTTATTTTTATCAGACTTGTAGGAGAGGGGGCTTGCTTTTAGGCTTGTATTAGTTTAGTTGAGTATGTTGGAAAAAAAAAAAACTACTACCCTTGAGATGATTGCTATTTGCTAATGATAACAATCTTAGTTTATCACCAGTCCAACCTCCTAGCATTTAGATGTTCAATAAGTGCATTGTTAATGAAAAGTTTAGCAAGAATAACAAGAGGGGGACACTGGATTTGAGGGGTAGTGAAGACAGAGGAAGGAAAGAGAGATAGGGAAGGAGAGGACAAAGTCCATGTACAATCACATTCTAGCTGAAGACAAGACAGGAAATTAAGTGAATTCAGTTTGACATGTGCAACTAATCAGGAGGTCTTTGTGAAGTCACTGTTTATATCGGGATGCCTAGTAAGGCAGAATAAAAATGTTTTTCTTTATGTTTGTGATATTATTGTTATCCAAGACACCTGCTACATAAAAGTTACCAGTGACTTTATCCTAGTGGAGCAGACAGCATATCACCTTGGGCCAGGCCTGCTTTATTCTGAGAAGATTCTCTTGGGAAGTTTTTAGTTATGATTTTATAGGAAAAAAACAAAACAGACATCCAGCATCCTAAGGGAGGTGTGTAACAGGGAGATAATTTCTTGTTTGTTACAGAATTCTTAGCTATTTCTTGGTTTGTGAAAATTGAACGCTGCCCCAGAAAGAGAGGAAGATTTGAATAAGGAGCTATTTAGTATTCCTGGAAGAAAACTGTTGGAGGATACTTCCTCCTCCTTTGGAAACCAATGCTATTAAATGCCGTCAGATGGACTAAGAAGTTCCTGGCTGTAGTTATCTGGCAGAAAAAAATTCCAAGTCTCCTTGAGGAGTTTTAGTCATGAAGGAAAGAGAAGCCTGGGAGAGAAGAGTCGCAGACACAGCCTGTGGTGGAGGCTGGAAACCTCTCCTGACCCAGCCACTCTTGTTCCCTGAGCCTGCTGGGCCTGAGAAGTTAAATAAGGAACAGTGAGGCAGCATTTCCAGACAGGTAGTGGCATAGGGTGACCACAGCTGAACCTAACCCCTCTGGGGGAAGGAAGAAGACCTCCTTATCCTTGACTCCTGTGATCTGAGTGTAGCCACAGCCTCTGTCCTCACAGCAGCGAGCAGGGAGCACATTGGATCAGGCACCATGATGCAAGAGGGTCACCTACAGGCGCTCCAGCCTCCCTCTCTGATGCACTGAACAGACTCCTAAACCACGTGTGACAACTAAAGTAAAGTGGGCTGCCGCTGAGGGAGATTCCTGGCCAGTAAGGACCATGACAGATTCTGGCCAAACAACTCTGTGAGCACCCAGAGCTGGCCGAAAAGAGAGCTTGGGATCATCAGAGTGAAGATCCTGGGAAGGGGAGAAGAATATTTCAGGGATAGGTGTGACAGAATTTAGTTTAAATAATAAAGAAAACCTGTGGTGGTATAGTTTACACATCAGTAAGAAAAATATGTAGATTTACAAGTATTTTAGGAACACGGTAAACAATTAATTCAAATATTTAAAAAATAGTAATCAAATTTGGTATTTTTGGAGAGCTAGACCAAGTTGATTTAGTCGGAAAGAAAATCTTCATGTGTCATACCGAATATGAAGAAAAGTGGAATATTTTTCTCTCTTTTCTCCATGGTCTCAACTACTAAATGGTACCTGGAATTCCATGAAATGCTTAGTTGCAAGAGGCTAAATTGTGTTAAGGTGAGAAAGTAAGGCTGAGGGTGCCGAGAGAATGAAGGCGTGGGAGGCATTTGAAAAGGTGTCAACGCGTCAGCATTCACACTTGGTATTTTTAATTTATATCGAGAAAAGCCCTGCTTGGAGCTATATGTTACTTACTTCTGTCCTCATACCTGGATATATACTGAATTGTTACCCCATTTATTTGTAGATTGCAATCCTTATTTCCTGTGAACATTTTATCAAAGAGAATACTGCCTAATGTGAATGAGTTGACATATTGTTGAAACCGTGATTCATGATGTCCAATTTCTTTGGAATATAATGAAAACATCAAGTTTTTGATTATTTGACAGCTTTAGCAGGTGCAATTCAGTTATAAAGCATACGTGCTGAGGGCCACACAGCAAGAAAGGCCTCCTGTTGAAGACTGTGATTGAGATGAGTAAGGCATGGGCATTTCATGCTGGATTCCCATTTGCCACAGAGAACATGAGGAGGGTATTATTCAGTCATCTAAACATCTTAAATAATACTCTCTTTTGGAGGAATTATATGATGCCAGGATTGTGTTCTTATTCACACAAGCATCAGTAAAAAAGTGTCATATAGTCAATATCTACTTTTCTTGGAGCATTTTTTTAACTCTTCTTTGGTTGCACCTTTGGGAATCATCTGTACACCTCTCCAATAATACGTGAAAAAAAAACCCTGCTTTCTAGGAAAAATTGTGCATTAAACCTTTATATGGTCATCAGTCAAGAATGAAGTAACTGGGCTATGTGTCCATCTCCCAGGGTGGTTCAGAGATTGTGGAGTGTGTAACAGTTAGGTCCTGGGAGACGGCACTGCTTGAATCCCTGAAAGGAGAGACTCCAGCAACAAATGTGATGGGAACGAGACTATCACAATGGGAACAAGCCACTGTATCAGTTTCTAGGGCTGCTGTAACAAGTAATCATGAATTTGATGGCTTAAAGTAACAGAAATTTATTCTTTCAGTTCTTTCAGTTCTGAAATCAAGGTATTGGCAGGGTCGTGTTCCCTGTGAAGTCCCTAGAGAAGAATCCTTCCCTGCCTTCTCCTAGCTGCTGGTGGTCCCAGCAATCCTTGGTGTTTCTTGGCTTGTAGCTGCATCACTCCAGCCTTGCCTCCGTCTCCACGTGGCCTTCTTCCCTGTATATCCATATGTCCAAATCTCCCTCTCCTTTCTCTTATAATGACACCAGTCATCGGATTTAGGGTCATGCTAAATCCAGGATGATTTCAACTTGAGATCCTTAACTAATACATCTGCAAGCAACCTATTTACAAATAAGGTCACATTCTGAGGTTCTAGGTGGATGTGAAGTTTTGGAGGGGCACCACTCAATCTGATACAGCAACCTTTCCTCCTCTATGCTCCACTTTTTCCTACCCTATTTTTGCAGTGTGTTAGTTGAGAGAAAGCTGGGGCTTCATTTCTGGTGGAGCTACTGCTTGTGCCCAGGGGGGTCCACAGTCACAGTTGCTGAGTGTTCTATTGTAAGCCATTAGTCTCACCAGAGCTGGGGGTGGGGTGGGGTGTGGAAGGGATCCTAGCAGGTTATCACTTTCTTCTTGGGAGAACACTGGAGCTGAGATGGCTAGAAAAAGACAGTATGCAGGGGAAAATGATGTGCCTATGCCTCTGGCATCTTGCCAACACGATTATATTTTGTGTAGTCAGTAGAAGACAAACTTGGTTCCTCATAAAAAAATGCACTTGGTAATAATAGGGTGGTATATGGGAACTCTGTATTTTATGCATGATTTTTCTGTAAGGCTACAACTGTTCTAATAAAAAAGCCACTTGGCATGGCAAGAAACTGTGCCCACTGATTTAGCTGTGCAACAGTTCATTCATTCAGTATACAAATATTTCTCATTGCCTACTATGTCTAAGGAGACATAAAATTTCCCCATTTTAAAAGATTTAATTAAAACCTGTCTATATTCATTTTCCTCCTAGACAGGAGGATGGTTTTGAAAAATATAGTGTGTTTTTTAAGATGCAAGATTTTGGTTCTAGACTCTGAAATACCACTTCTTGCCTTACTCCAAATATTTTAAGAGCATTCTAATAAAGAAGCCGGCAAAATCTCAACTTCTCAGTTACATTCAATGATATTTTTAAGTTATGTCTGAGTAATAACATGCTTCATAATCACATGGAAATGGAGCTACTAATCCAATCAAAAGGATGTTTTCTTAGTCACGCTGCTTTTGTCAGTAAAGGAGAGACATTTATGCCAAGTCTATTTTCTCACCCAGTTTGCACTTCATGCATTTTACTAAAGCCTTTGGCACCTGGCCCAGGTAGGGGAAAGAGAGGAGAGAGATTCCTCTTTGTGAAGGAAGCAAGTGATCCAAAATGGAATTAAACTCCTGAGTTCAACAGCTCCATTTTCTAACCAATGGATCTAACTAGGCTGACTCTGGCACAACTGAATTGGTTTATGTGGGAAGAGTTAGTTCTAGCAGTTTTAGTGGAAAGGTTTATCAGCCACAATGGATGGTATAAATAAACCAAGCTCTACATCATGAAGTGATTGATGACCCTCCTGTTTACATTAAATTCAATTTCTATCTGCTTTTGTAGGTACTGATCTTTCTCCATTTAAAATATTCATAGGTCTTGAGAGAACTTATTCAATGTGTTTTCCTCCATCATCTGTAAACTCTGTGAAGGGAAAGACTGCCACACTTGGCTCACTGAGGGTGATAATCCCAGCACCTAGCACAAACACTTGATAAAATTATATAGAATTCAGTTAAAATAAAAATTTGTTTTCTTTACAGTAATAGATGATCAATGAATTTAATAATAAATACTATGGCTTATTCCACTATTATAAAATTATAAAAATTGGTTTGGTTCATCAGGATTTTAATTACTACACAGAAAATTAATAAAAGAATTGTCCATGGAATATCCTCAGAAATGACCCTTTTATATAAATACTTGATAAACAAGGCAAATTCCCTTTCAGATAAAGGTTTGTTCTTTTACCAGAAAGTGAAAAATTTCCTTTTCAGAGGTAAATTAAGGATATGTTTGTTTAAAGCCTCTTGTTCTCTGTTAACCTTAGCTACAGAACATTTATCTGTCTAATTTGTGACATTGTACATGCGCTTCAAAGTGGAAAATCAAAGCTTTATGAGTCTTTAAAGATTCTTATTATTTCATCTAAAAAGAAGACAGTAAGCCATAATTAGATTTTGAGAAGTAGATATTCAGTGTTAAACAGAGAAGTACATAATTCTTATTAATAATAACAATTTCTTTGTTAAATTTCCTATACTTTAATTTGGATATCTGCTCATTAATACATGCTCTCTAAACATCGGAATATGTCTATAATATTGCTTAATATTGTTTCAGCTGCTTAATGACAGTTATTTCCAGAGTGGAAATGATTTAGCAATGATAGAGATTATGTGTTCTGAAGCAGAAGAACACCTTGAAAACCATTCCAGATAATTTTTCCTGAGGCTACAACATTGCATCAGCTTTCCACTGGTGCCCATTATTTGAGCAATGATTAAAATTGAGCTAAATATGTTCCAAGAGAATTTTAATAGAACTGCATTAATGCAAATGTCTGCGGGTTAATTAAAATTCTGAATGTTCGACGGTCATAGCTGTTACTGACAATATTGTCTGACCTGTGGGCTGGATTCTGTAGTTACCAAGCATTGGGCACATTCTCTGTCTGCTGGGTTTACAGGTAAGACACAGGGAAAAGACAGGAAGCACTCAAGGGAAAAGGGCTCTTATAGACCAGATCAAGAGTATTCAGATGAATCTGGAAATCCAAGGGTGACTGAAGCTGGTTCCAAAGAAAGGTGGGATTTGAGAAGGGATTTATATGAAGAAAGGGAAGGAAACAAGTTGGTGAGCTCATTTATTTCACTCATACGCAGCTGAATAAAAGAACAGAGACAATAAGATTATGAGAAAAAAAATGAAGGACCTAATAAGGAATTGCATTTATTAGGTTGAAGAAAGTATGTGCAATTAAAACAAACAAACATGCAAACAATCAACAAACAAACAAATATGGGCTAGGGAAGAGCTGTATATAGTCTTGGAAGCAGAAAGGCTATTTATATTTGATATAAAAGCTAGGGGAAGATAAAAGTATGCTTGCAGAGATGAACAAAAATAAGCATATTAATATAATCATAGAATGTGAAATTACAGACCCATTTTTGTTGTAGATAATAAGAAGGAAACCTGAAGCCAGAAGACTTGTTTAAGTACTAGTGGTACTGTTTGCTGGCTTTGTAATTTTGGACAAATCCTGTAACTCCCTTTAGTTCAGTTCAATAAACATTTATGCTAATAATAGTGCTTGAAACAGAAAAAACAAGAATTTTTTTTCTTTTAATGAATAAGTGATGTATTAAAACGTAACGAGTATTCGGGGGCATTTTGTATTTGAAAGCACATGGGAGGAGTAAATATGCTGAAGAAGGGTGCAAATTGTTGGTGGCCTTGACTGCCATACAAAACCATTTGGACTTATTTTGGGGTCAGCAAAGAGTTGCTCCTGTGTTGAATTGAACATTCATCTCTGCCTGTTTCTCAGCTGGAATATCAAGGCTCTGCCTAAAAATATAATGATTCCTGCTCTGCATTTAACCTTTTCTTTCTCCATTGGAGGAAAGAGAATTCCGATTTTACTAACAATAGAGATTTAATAATGATAAAAGTAATAGTCACAGAGGTTTGTAAAATGGCAATATAAAGACATTAGGCTCACCTTCTGGCTGTTGATGTTTGAAACAAGGTTGAATATTTGACAGGGATCAGATAGGAATGAAAATTGATCTTAGTATGTTTGCACATATCAGAAAGTCTTTTGCTGTTATGATAATGTTAGAAGTATTAATACTTGCTCAGAATAAACGATGGTATTAATGACAATTTCGCATACTAGAAATCCATGTGTGAAAGAATCCAGTGCAAAATCAATAAAAGAAACTCAGCAACACAGTGGAAATCTGCCATTTTCCAGTTTCCTGCGTGTTCCCCATCTCACTCACTATTTAGATACGAAAGCACATATTGAGATATTTTTATTACCTACTATGGAAAATCATTTAGGACTATATTCTTTCTCAGCCAGAGAACATAATCCCAAACTGAAAAGGTACTGAGATGTCAAGGTGCCTTGAAGCTTAATATCTTTTAAGCCTTGAAGTTAAATATCTTCTAATCTGCCACCATACTATCCAGCATAAAAAGAGTACGGAGGTTTGTTTTTTAAGTCGATTTTTTTTTTGTAAACAACTTGCCTTAAAGAGGATGAATCTTGTTATTCACTGTGAGGAATGCTTTAGAATAGCATAAAATATCTGGCAAAGTTCTGATTTGCTCCCATCTAGGAGAGTTGTAAAGCAGGCCCAGGGAAGCTGCTGTGCTGGGACTTTCCCCAGGCCCTCCTTGTATTCTGAATCAATGCTCTGTTGTCGTCAAGGCTACAATGACGCATTCTGAGACCAGGGAGAAAAATACAAACCCAGCCCTGGAGTTGGTGGAAGGAACATAGATTTGTAGATAACAAATTAGTCTCTAGGATGTTTTAGTGGAGTTTTGGTCATTTGTTTAAGTTTGTGTAATTATTAACCCAAACCAAAATTACCCTATTGTTTTCCAGTCAAACTGTTTTCTCATTCAAAAAGTCAGTCATTTGTATAAAATCAGACTTCCTATATTCACAAAGAGTTTAAATAGGGGAAGAGTGTAAGGGAAAATCATGGTTTAGAGAATATAAAAAGCTACGTTATATATTTATCATTATAAATCTCACTGTGAGATTACTTCTTTAATGAGCCACCAAAGGGGAGATGGCTGCCAAGTTGAGAGGAAACTAGGAGGAGTAATAGCTGGGGGACCTTTATGTATTTTGTTTCTATCTACTAAACAGAAGAACTGTAAGGAATATTCCTACAGGAATATCTGGTTTAGAACTAGCAAATGCTCTTTTTAATTGGTTGAGAAATACCACTATAAATTGATCTCTGTTAGCATTGCTTGCCTCCACATACCACCTGGAAACTTCCTTTATTTAACAACAAAAAAAAGTGCTGTTACTTCTGTCAGAGACCTTTTCAGAAGTATTTCAGTTTGCTTCATTCCTCATCTTTTTTATTCACACACACACACACACACACACACACACACACACACACACACACACACACGAAAGAAATGTCAGAAATGATTTGACCATGGTCATTTTTGGTGGGGGCTGGGGGGTGGAAGACAGTCAACTGGGAAGGCAGGTGTGAATCTGAGGAAGGACAAATGAGCACAGTTCACAAAGCATGGAAACAAATTAGCTAATTAACTAGCAAATTTGCAGTTTCTACCCAGGGGAAAATGTCTTTTGCTACTAAAACGCCAGCAGATTGAAGAGCTTCTGGAGACACAAATGTGAATAGGAACTCAAAAGATGATCAAATTTTGCTAGTAAACAATCTGATATGTGAACAGGATTAATTAGCCTCTCCTCATGGGATGGGCGTATGATGTTTTGGTTAACTTCAATTGTTTCATGATGGGGAAATATATATATATATATATATATATATATATATATATATATATATATAGGCATATATAGATACACATATACTTTTAGTTAAAACCTTTTTTTAGCTGAGAAGGGTCTAGTAAAAGCAGAGTAGAGAAGGACTTGGTGGGGGTTATAAATATTTAAGGGTGTTCTGTAAACAAGACAAGGCTGTAGTTCTTATTTTGCCATTTTTATGTTCTGTAATATCTATAATATTAATTTTATGATGGTAATTGAGACTTATTTTAATTATAATACATAAGCAAATGATTTCCTTGGATGCCATAAAGAAAACAAGCATTGAGTCCCTATCATTTCAACTAATTTTTCCAAATTCCATCTCCACTAGATACAAATTTAATGAGCCTCAGAAAACTTTTTTAATTCACATACAGTAGAATTCAATATTTTGAGTTTATAGTTTTATGCACAAATTGACAAATGCATAGTTGTATGACTGTACCATAATGATGACACAGAACAGCTCCATCACCTTCCAAATTTCCATTTGTAGTCCACCCTCATTCTACCCTCAACCCCTGGCAGCCACTGATCTGTTTTTCTGTTCCTATATTTTTGTCTTTTCCAGAATGTCATATAAGTGCAATCTTTCATATACTATTCACTTGTTGTCAGTATCTTCAAAACCTCAAGAAGATCTATGTGATTTTTAAAAGAAGAAAGCATAGATTGAACATGTCATAGCTGCCAAGTAGAGCAGATTTCTTATATTGGTATTGGATCATTTCATGAAAAAATAGGTATATGAGAGGAATATTAGTCATGATTCCTAAACCATGAATATCCTCCTGGCCCCTGAAAGATCAAGCAAGCCCAGAAACACCAAAAGAAAATAAAGGAATCCTTGGCTCTAAAGTGGGATTGAGCTAAGGCTACTTCTGAAACAAGAAGGGCCAGTTATTCTGTGAAGGGCAAGATCTGCTGGCTTCTGGTTGAACTGTGTGTGCTAGTTTGAATATATTGTGTTCCCCAAACGCCATTATCTTTGATGTAATCTTGTGTGGGCAGACGTTATCAGTGTTGATTAGATGGTAATTCTTTGAGTGTTTCTTTGGAATGCGCCCCACCCAGCTGTGGGTGATGACTCTGATTGGATAATTTCCATGGGGGTGTTGCTCCGCCCATTCGGGGTGGGTCTAAGTTGAGTCACTGGAGCCATATGAATGAGCTGATGGGCAGAGGGAACTCAGTGCAGCTGTGAGTGACATTTTGAAGAGGAGCCACAGCCAAGAGGGACACTTTGAAGAGAGCACAGGAGCTGCAGATGAGAGATATTCTGAAGACGGCCATTGAAAGCAGACTCTTGGTCCAGAGAAGCTGAGAGGACAAATATCCCAAGAGCAACTAAGAGTGACATTTTTGAGGAACTTCAGCCTAGACAGGAATGTCCTGGAGAAAGCCATTTTGAAACCAGAACTTTGGAACAGATGCCAGCCACATACCTTCCCAGCTAACAGAGGTTTTCCAGACACCATTGGCCATCCTCCAGTGAAGGTACTCGATTGCTGATGTGTTACCCTGGACACTTTATGGCCTTAAGACTGTAACTATGTAACCAAATAAACCCCCTTTTATAAAAGCCAATCTATCTCTGGTGTTTTGCATTCCAGCAGCATTAGCAAACTAGAACACTGTGATTGTAGAGACAGCACTTGATGAATGAAAGGTCCTTCAAATATTCATGTCTGGATAGATGAAATCCATCTCTCCACTAAACCCTTGGGTGGAATCCGCTGGTAAGGCTCTCTTCCCGGGTTTCTAGGATGCACAGGCCTGTCACAGTGTGGTCTCAGTGGAGTGCAGGGTCTCCTCAGGTGGAGGGGACCTTAACTACTCAGGGGCAAATGGGACGCTGCACTCCCTTCCATAATCTTGAAACGAGTTTGGTTAAAAACCTCACAGTTTTTCTTTCACAGCAAACTCTTTCTTTACTCAGAAATGCTCTTTTTGCTTCTCTGCCAAACTCCCTGTTTTGCTGAGAGATCGAAAATCATCCCATCGACAGAAAGTAATGGTATTAAAGTGGTCCTCGGGGTCCCATGAGGGCTCAGCTCAGTCGGCCACCTGACTCAGAATAGCACAGCACTACATTTACTCTGTAAATGGTTTTGGATGATATTGATGACAGCCATTTATTTATTTATTATTTTTTAAATTTCAGGTTTTTGTCTTCCTAAAGGGCAGCAAAGAATCCTTTAGTTTAACCACAAATAAGTAAGAACTTGGGGGGTCAAAAAGTATATTGTGATAGGGAAATCCTATCGTTTGTTATGCTGTATATCTTCTTAAGACTTGGAGGTGTTTTACCAACTTTCATTAAAAAAAAAGTCTCTGAATCTGTTAATAATAGGGCATTGAAAATACATATAAATTATTTAAACCCATGTAGTAAGGGAGTGTCTTGAAATATTAATGTTTTTATTTTTCTTTACCTCACCATGACTTTTCTTCCACATTAACTCAAGAAGTAAGACTGTTATACCAGAAACAAAAGATCAAGAAATAGTTTGTCCATTTTTAAAAAAAGTTTTCCAAGTCAGGCACTTGGTATCAGCAGGAATGCCTGAGGTAAGCAAGCCCAAATGTTACGACTTGCCAACAGATTTGGAAAGAAATAGAAGAACGAGATTATACTACCCATGCTGTCCTCCCACTGCTTTAAGGAGAAGGGTTGGGAGGGCTGGCAGGAGATAGGAACTTCCCTTAGAGAAGATTGGAAGGATGAGGTGAGACAGTGGGACCTGGGAGGACCCCCCTGAGGAGCTGGGTACACTGGGGAGACCGCAGTGGACCACTGGGCTGAGGGGCTGGCAGACCCTTCCAAGAAGTCCAGTTGTTGCCTGACGAAGGGGACATGTAGGTCTTCACCGCAGAGTCGTCCACAAACAGGAGACTTAGCTGATGCCAATGAAATGGTCTCTTGTGAATGCCCCACACGCATCTTCTTAGCAGTCTGCAACAGAAGAGCTTGGATGGGACAGAATAACAGTGACTTCCACAGAGAATGAAAGGTAATTATTCAGCTTTTAAAAATAGGTAACCTAACTGGAGCATCCATGTGAGATAGGGTGATTATGGTCATTGCTAAAGCAACGAAAAACCTAAGTTTATCTCTGGTGCCCCAGCTTCCCCATTCAATGTTTACATACCCCCTTGGATATCTGCATCTGATTCACAGCTACCATTTAACACCCTAATAAAGGTGTGGGCTGACACATTTCTGGGAGAGATCTGTACTTTTGAGAGCAACATGTTAAGGATCAAAAACTTTTCATGACTCGAAAGGATGTCTCTTGGTGGAATTAAAAGTTTTAGCATTTTTATTTTGGGAAAACTTAATGGAGTAATAAAAAGAAACGAACGATTGTTACAAGCAACAACATGGATGAATCACAAAATGATTATGCTGAGTGAAAGGAGTCAGCCCCCCCCCACCATGAAAAATAGAGCACATACTGTATGATATCAGTTATAGAAAATTTTAGAAAATGCAAACTGATCTATAATCATAGAAAGCAGATCAGTGGTTGCTTGGGGATGGGAGGGGGAGGGAAGTGGCAGGAGAAAGTGATTACAAAAGGGCACAAAGACACTTTTGGGGGTGATGCATATATTCAGAATCTTGGTTGTGCTGATGGTCTCACAGGTGTAAAAATATGTCAATACTTATCAAAGTGTATATTTTAAATATGTGCAGTTTACTGTATTTCAATTATTCCTCAATAAAGCTACTAAAAAAAATAAGGAAAACTTGATGGAGTAAGAGGTCAGTTCTGCCTTTTTTGAACCGAAGCAGATAGCTGCCTATTCCACTTACTCTTAAGGTCACCGGGGAAAAAGTTATTACCTTTTCTTGGAGCAGAGAAGGCCCAGGGCTGAGAAGTAAAGTGACTTACTTAAGGCCACTCAGTTTGAGGTGCCGTCTCTGCTATATTACCCATAAAGCCACCGTGCTGTGAAATGCTCAATACGTGTCTCACAGAAGCAACTTTCACTGAGCTGGTCCTTCATATCTCCACAGAAACATGACTTAGCATTAGTTGTCCAACAGGTGTTATGGGCTGAATGCGTTGTGGGAAAACATACATAATCATTTAAATTAGAGCATTAGATATGGTCCCAGCAGCTAAAGCAGTAAGTCTCGTGATTTGTTATTCACTTCCCCTCTCTTTTTTTCTTGAAGTTGAGAGTTTCCTAAATGCTCTTGTCTGTGTATTTAGGGCTTATTTTATTTTATTATTTTTTGTTGTGTGTGGCGGGCCTTGTTTAAAGATGCTAGGCTCCTTCGCAGATAGGGAACTTTTAAAAAGTTATTTGCAGTAATGGAAATACTGCTTATCTGTTTGCTTTTCAAAGCCCTTAACCACATTGGCCCTTCTTCTCATACTGCCTTCCTCCTCCAACTGCTCTTCGGGAACTAGAGTTGGAGACTTCCTGTGATGAAGGTCACGGACTGGTCAGAAGGGTAGTCAGAGCCCAGAGAAAATGTGGGCTTGTTGCCCCTGCCCTGTGCTCTTCCACCGTCCTTCCATGAGGAGGGAGCTCTCAGACTCGGACCCTGTTAGCTGCCTGGGAGAAGGAAGCCCCTACACACACACACACACACACACACACACACACACACACACACACACACACACACACACACACACACACACACACACACACACACACACACACACACACACACACACACACACCCTGTTTGCTGCTGCCCTACTGGTCCTGGGGTTGCTTTATTTATAAGCAAAACTGCATTTCAATATTCCAATATTTCCTCCAATTAAGCATTCTCTCATCCCCGTGTAAACTGTAAAAATCTGACTTATTAGGATATATTTCATTAGTGATATCCCAAATAAACATTTACTGGTTAAATGTTCCCTATCCCTAAGGAACCACTGTGATTTTAAACTGGAATAACACCAAACATCAGCCTCTTCCTAACAATGAGCTAAAAAGATATAGACTGTGCAAAGACTATTTTATGGATATAGGATTTAAATAATTAAAATATATCCCTATAGTCTTTTCTTCCTGGAAGAGATGAGTCATTTTTCTGCTCATCTCTACATATCTCTGTGTGTGTGTTGTGTGTGTGTATGTCAAATTTCACCAGTATCTGAGATGCCCCTATATATTTAAGCCCCCATTCCCTTCCTCCCTCCTAGAAAATTAAATGAATCAGTCTGAAAGCATATACGTGTTTCGTTTGCTTATTTTTGTCGCAGAACACGTCTAATCTCTCCCTGTCTGTCTCTGCTCTAATCCTGTTTATGGACCTTAGCTCCCTGAGGTCAGGCAAGGTTGCAGTGCAGATAGTAATTTAAAGTGTCCTGCGATTATGCAACTACCGAAATTGCATAACTTAATGTATTTTTAATATATTTTGAGATATCACCTTACTTTTGTTTACTTATTTTTTTTTTATTTTTGGTAACTCTTCTGGGAAGAGAACAAAGACAAATCATCAAGAAAATCAATGAATCACGTCTCAGCAACCACAAAGTACAGGGCTTTGGGAGGGGTCACCAACTGGAGGACCCAGTGCCTGGGCAGGGCTCTTCCAGCGGGGTAGGGGGTGGCGTGCTGGTGAAGGGGGTGCAAAGGGCTGTCCTGACCCTGTGTTTAGTGTCTTACAACGGAGGACCTCCTTCAGGATTATAAAATCATTCTCCTGAAACGAGGGTCCCTTCCCAGGTTATCTTAAGCATAGGAGCGATAAATTGGTTTTAAGCAGCTACCTAAGGCAATTTTGCTGCAGCTCTGGGGAGGGTGGGGAGGAGGGAGGGAAGAAGAGGCAGATTAGATCTGGGCACAGGAGGAGGGGATGGAGTTAGGAGGGGATTTAGCTGACACATGCTATGATCCTGTCACCATGGATTCAAATACTTTATTTTGCCTTTTTATTGAAACCTATGAGATTGCTGCTTTGATATTCTCAGAGTAAACAGATCATTTTTCACCCACTCAGGGTTGTAAAGTTATGTTTACTATTTATATAAAATATATATTTCATAGATAAAGCAAATACCCTCTTTATGTTGTTTGCCAAAGGAAACAATCTCCTGGCAAGGCAGTCAGCAGAGCAGATTGCCTTTCATAGCACTGCTAACCTGCCAATCACTCTAATATTTCAAAAGCAGGAGAACTCTATCCCCACCACCATTATCCAAGGCACTTCTAAAACCAGTGCAATTCTACATTGGTGACAAGGGCTACAGACCCTTACTAAAAAAAGTGCTTTGCTCTGCATACTTAAAAAACAATAACAACAAAAAACCCAAAAAGACAAAAACAGAAAATAAACGTAAAGTCATTAGAGGATCAAAGCAATATAGAGCAACAAAGCAACAAAGGCATTTTTAAATGACTTATTTTAAAAAGCATGAAAAGAAAGAAGAAAAAACATAATTTCCTTCCATTCACAGGAGTTATCTAACAGAATTTTACTTTAGCAAGGTTTATAACTAAAATCTTGCTGTATAGAAAACAGTTTCTAGTGATATTAACTCCAAACATAGGCAAGAGTGAAATGTATGAAAGTTGGTTTATGGGGACTTCTTACCTCTACTTTTGATAATCAACTTTTAAAAATTTCTGGCACATTTGATGTCATAACTTTTCCTCAGCTCTGTGTCAAAGTACTCTCCCTACTATCTGACAAGAAAATTACTCTCAAAGGAGACTTTGTGCTATTGGACTTCAGAAATCAAAAAATTCTTTCACGATCTGGAGGAATGAGTGGTGAAATTTCAGGCATGCTGAGAGAATGCGGGGAAGCTATTTTGGGACTAAAGGTCATCCCATACCTAGCCAGGAAGGGTGTATAATTATGAAAAGGAAGCTTGAAATTTGCACATCTCTCCAAACTAAGAGAACAGGGAGCACTTTCAGAGCTTTTGAAAGAAACCTGACCAATTAGTTTAGAGTTTAGCCTCTTGCCTATTGGGGCTGCACAGTCATCCATTTACGGCTAGTGTGATCTTGGGTTTCTCAATAATCTATACTGGGTCCTAATTTTCCACAGTTGGGCAAGCTGACTTGTATCAGATCCAACTCTCAATCTTGAGTTTATGATCTCGACTAAATCTCTTATGTGCACAAACTGTCAGCACAAGCAGGCTGCTGGAGCTGACTTGTGTGGCTTTGGAGAACCCACTCCACCTTCAGTGACATCACATGGCTAGCTTGAAATCAGCCATAGTGGGAGTACTGACACCACAGAAATGGACAAACTCTCACAATCAGGGCTCCATTCCCTACCTTCCATCCACCTGGAGAAGATTGTTTAACATTTACCAGTACACACTGAATAAGTTAATATTATGTAAAATACTTAGAACAGTAACAGCATATTGTAACTTCTACATAAGGTTTAGCTATTTTTTGAAAGTTGTTTTCATAGCTAATTAATGCTTTTTTAAGAATTAAAATTTAAAATATCTACTTTCTCTGTTCATTTATTTCCTCACTGAAGGATAAGACTAAATGTAAATTCTATTATCAGGTTCTGTAATTGTTTATTCTGCACAGACAGCTTGGCCCACTTACTTTTCTTAAATCTAATTTAGACTGCAGACATCCATAATGCCAAAAGCCATAAGATTTAAAAACATGCAAATCAAAGGATTTGATTTTGGGTCTATAAAAAGCTAAGAAGCAAACAAATAAACTAATTATTTTCATTGAATTCACAGAATTACAAAAAATTTCAAGTTAGCTGATTCCCAGTGTTTATCTAATGCTCAGTCTTCTGTCAGTTCTCTCTTCTTTAAAGTCCTATAAGGCTTAAAGTTTGCTTGACCAAATCTAGCCCTGAGCTATGTCCTGTCATGTTGTATTTTCTACATTGTTAGTGTATGAAATGTGTCTCTCCAACTAGACAATTAATAGCACTTTTCTCCTTTTCTATCTCCATCATCCAGCCTATGCAGACACCTGGTAACCATGGCAATGAATTAAGCAAAGTCAAGTGAAGAAGGGGAAGATTCTTTGTCTTAAGTAAAATGACCCCCAGGTTCTCCCCGATTCTCTCTTTCCCACCTTACCACTCTAGCTCAATTTCTGCCTTTTACTTATATGTTCTCTCACTTCAACTCGGCTGTCTACTCACTGAGGACAAGGAAAGTACCATGCACCTGTTTGTAATTCCAGTTTCTTATACCCGATACATTTGTCAGTGTAAACAACAGAACCTAACTTTTACTTCAACTAGAATTATATTCATTGAAAATATATATGGGAGCTTAAAAGCTTGAAGGGAGAGCTGAAGATCAAAACTAGGGATGAACGATCAGGTTCAGAAGACCTGAGCAGTAGGAAGCACTGAGACTCTCCCACAGGCACAGCTGCTGGAATCTGTCAGCTCCATCTGCGTGCCACTCTGCTCACCATTCAAAAATCCCAGAGTGGAGAGGGATCAGACAAGCATAGGCAAAATGCCTGGGCAGCAAGAGGAAGGGGCTGACAGCCTTTAGCAATGCGTTAGCATTTTTGGACAGAGGGAAGGGCCCTGGCTACCCCACCAAGGCTGACACACCCGGGCTCTTCTTAAGAAAGGTGCCTGAATGCTGGCCTAGAGGATTCAATAAATGTTTGATGTTTTTGTTAAATATGAGGATTAAGATTGTTTTTCTCCATTTATTTGGTAGGAAGGAGTATCTTTTCATCAACTTTTAGGTTAATTTTTAACACTTTTCTACATTCTTTAAAAAAAAAAAAACATAAAAGAATGCTTATCCAAAGTTGCAGTATGAGAAGATATGAAATATTTTTCAATAGAATCCTGTTTTAACAATAAATTATTAGAGGCTTCTTATAAATCAGTTATTTCTGTAATCAATTTAGAACACGATTATATAGAAAGCACTATGACAACCAGACATTTTTCTGGAACTACAATTCTCATTGCACAGGAGAACTTTGATGTGCTTTCTATGTTTATTACTGAGATTATGTTCCCAATAATAGCTAAGATGACAGTGACTACCAGAAAAGCCCAGGCTAACAGATTCCATTGCCAACAGCTTCAGGGGACTGTAGGTCACAGTGGCTTTCATAACCCCTGCCATTCTCCTCTCTGTAGTGTGGACAGCCATTGAGTCCAAAGGAATTTTAAGAGAGATATTAGGACAATCTTGGAAGAGCTGGGCTTTGGTAGGATGATCTGCTGTGGCATTTATTCATCATTCATTCATTCCTTCATGCATTCACCAAACATTTACTGAGCATCTAGTGTTTTCCCAAGCATTGTGCAAGGCACTATGGAGAAAATAGGACTGATATTTACCCAGGACTGATATTTTACCCAGCACATAACTATGGCCATCTTGGTGGTTTATAGCCAGCATTTGTTCTGATTGGTCAGAGTCCTTCCTACACTGGTTGTTAAATATTTTAAGAATCACCCCTGGATATGAAGATAATTAGGGTACAGTTTCTGTCCTCAAGAAGCATGCAGTTTGTTATAAGGGACAGGCATACAAACAAATGAGAGTAATGTGGTATGATAATCTACTTTTCATTCCGGCCAGTTTCAGGTTTCTGGACTTTCTTAACATCTTTACTTTTCATTGTAAAAATGAAATCCATCCAGAAACAAAGTAAAACTATACTGTATTGGCAATTGGGACATTGCTGGCACTCTCTGACTTCTTCCAAAGCAGAAGTCTCTCGTTCTAATAAATTCTCAGAAATGGTTTATTTTCCCAGGGCTTGTATAGTCATACAAGCATAACTAATTGTGTAATGAGAGACAGAGACAGAAAATAGCAAATGAACAGCTATGTTCCTTCTCTTTCCTAATTATTTACTATGGTAGATTCCCCTCCAACGCTAAAAACAATATCTACAGAGAACCTACTAAGTGCCAGGTAATAGATGTGGAGGCTGGAATACAAACATTATACAGATGTGGTTCCTTTAAGAAATTGCCAATAATTTAGTATGGCTAAATTCAGAGTATGCGTCTTGAGAAATCTGAGACCCTGACAAGTTAAATAATTTTCCCAGGTTTGCTGACTCTTTCTACCTCTTCAAATAATCACTTAGCAAGTAATTTTTAGGGTATTATGAGAAAAACATAGTCAATACAAAGAAGTATCTTTAACTATGTCTTCTTTAAATGACCTTAGCTCAGTTAACATGAGAATGCAGGAGGGGAAAAAAAAAGGCTACAGCATCTGTTTTAACCTACTTTGGTAGAATACTACTGTTAGGTTTTTGGCTTCTTGTCTCTCACTTTTCACCTGGGACCAATGACATCCCACCAGCAGACATGCGTTTTTGTATCAAACTATTTAGTTATGTCCATGTTTATTTTATGGGCAACTGGAACGCACGGAGTCACCTACGGGACACTCCAAGTGTATGTGATGCACATTTTTAAGGATCTGCTGATACAGTTAGAGTACACATCAGTGAGCATATGGAAGCTATTTAGAGACTCAGTAGCAACATCACAATGCAAAATTCCAAGAGGTGATTCTAAAAAAAAAATCTTAGAAAGTGCAGAGTCTGCCCATCTCATATACTAATCCAGAAAGTCACTCAGGGAACACAAGATTTCTAGATAAGTCATTTAAAGAAGGGACAGCTCCAATCTTTAATAGATTGCTGGTCAGAGGTAATCGAATGCTTGCAAATAAATTCCAGACTAATATATTAAATTTCAAATCCCACTGAAAAAACTAATTATCTTAGGATGACTTTTTTCTGTTTCAGATCTCAGCCTGGGAGTGAGATGCATATTTTCACCATTACAAATGAAGGAATTAATGAGTGTCCCTGTCTTAAACACTCAGAGGCTTCTTTGCCTGCTGTGAAAAAATAATGAGTATTGAAAGCACTTACTATAAGTTTATACTTTATAGTTAATTCAAATGTTACTTTCTCTCATATAATATAGGCAACTTATATTAGTCAATGATGTGTAAAATAAACAGGATATTAGTGTTTTAAATAAAAATTCATATTTTAAAGGTGATCAAAAAGACTTTAAAATATTTAAAAACCACCTCTTTGTTCATTACTAGAAACTTTCTTGTCCTGTCTGTATGTTTCTTTCCCAGAAAATTCAGATTAAATAATACCTAGTTAGTGCTTACTCTTTGCTAGGAACAGTTAGAGGAAAAGAAGCACTAAGAGAAGAGAGAGGCAGCAGAGCATGAATTCTGGAGCCAGACCGTGTTTGCTCAAACTCCAGCTCTGCCCCTTTCAAGCTTGATGTGTTCCTGTTTCCTCAGTTTCTGCTCAGGAAAGTTCTTAGTTTCCTCCAATATGAAATTGCTACAACAGCAGCAGCAACAACAACAACAACCATCCCATAGTGTTTTATGAGGAATAAATGAATTGTTTGCACTAGAATACTAGAGCAGTGCCCGGTATGTGCATTTTCTTGGCAAATGTATAAAAAATAAATAAATACAAAAGAAAAATAAAGTTCCACTGTATAAGTTAGGAATGCATTTGTCACCTCAATTCTGTCATCAAAGACCCAGCTTCATTTCTTTTCTTTTTTCTTTTCATTCTACCATTCTTAGCATGTTAGCTTGATGCTTCATTTTCTCAAAACAACTACTCCAGTTGTGGGAACCACATTTTCATTCAGGGTTTGAAGAGAGAAAGAGAGTAAACAGCCTTTCAGAAGCCCCCATCAAATGTCCTCTTACATCATTATGACCTCACTGATCAGACATACATCACATGACTTTTAGCTATGAAAAGGTCTTCCTAGGCTAGCTCTTTCAGCCTCTTCAGTGAAAAAGGGCAAGAAAAAAGGGGTTTGGTTAGCCAGTCAACTGGATCTACCATAGTCACTGAAAATGTAGTTGATTTTCTAGTATTGATGGGAAAGCTATTGATAGAGAATGATAGACTAGATAGATTGACAGATAGATAGGATGACATGCATTTGTTTGGGGATGTGTGTGTTCATGTGAGAGAGAGAGAACAAATTTGCAACATGGATCAGTTATGTCTCCCCTGTAAAAACAAAACTTTGTTAAAATAAGAAGCATAAATTAAATCCATCTCTAGTGTTTATAAGAAACTGACACACATCGTTATAACTAATTTTAAAGAAATTTTAAGATCTATGTAAAAAATAAATACCTTTGTGGTTTCATTTTACTGGTATTAATTACTATTTATTTGATGCAAGATTTTCTTTTTTTCTGTTTGCCTTTCTGTTAGCTATGATACTGAAGGTGTAGAAAAGCCTGTTTGCCTACTCTTAGTTCCCTGGGGACCCAATTCAGGCTGCAGCTGTCTTAATGGATTTAAAGAATTTTGCTATCAAAATCTTGAATGACAGCCTTTAGTTTAGTGCAGATTAGTCATTGTTTTATTAGTATTCTTGGGTCTTTGGAGGAAGCTTCTCTGTCCCTTTTCATGAGGGAACTTTGACTTCTGCTCCTGAAGGTATCTGCTACATTAAGAACACAGATTCCTCCAATTCTCTGTTCCTTAAACTGGAAGACTACCTGCTCCCCAAACCCACACCCACATCCTTCCATTCTGCATTTTCTCAGGCTCTGACCATCTGTCTCAGCTTTCAGCAGATTTATAGCTCAGCTTCTGAAAAGGTTCTAATTAATATTATAGAGTAACAAGATCTACCTATCTTAATGTTAAGTGTAAGGCTTGGTTTTTGAATGCACTACGTCAAAACCTACAAGGTAGGTATATTACCTTTATTTTATAAATGAGAAAATTGAGAGAGATTGTCCCTGATCAAGGCCTCTTAGCTAGTAAATGCCTGAATCAAGTTTTTTTTTAATTCATATTTATTGAGATATATTCACATACCATGCAGTCATACAAAACAAAACGCACATTGAATTGTTTATAGTACCATTATATAGTTGTGCATTCATCACCAAAATTAATTTTTGACACTTTCAATACCACACACACAAAAATAACAAGAATAAAAATTAAAGTGAAAAAGAACAATTAAAGTAAAAAAAGAACACTGGGTGCCTTTTTTTTTTTCCTTCCCCCATTTTTCTACTCATCCATCCATAAATGAAACAAAGTGTTGTGGTCCATATGGCTTTCCCAATCACATTGTCACCCCTCATAAGCTACATTTTTATACAATCATCTTCAAGATTCATCGGTTCTTGGTTGTAGTTTGATAGTTTCAGGTATTTACTGCTAGCTATTCCAATTCATTAGAACCTAGAAAGGGTCATCTATATTGTGTGTAAGAGTGCCCACCAGAGTGACCTCTCAGCTCCTTTTGGAATCTCTGCCACTGAAGCTTATTTCATTTCCTTTCCCGTCCTCCTTTTGGTCTAGATGTTCTCCATCTCATGATGCCGGACCTAGATTCCTCCCCAGGAGTCATATTCCATGTTGTCAGAGGGATTCACTCTCCTGGGTGTCAGATCCCACGTAGGGGGGAGGGCAGTGATTTCACCTGCCAAGTTGGCTTAGCTAGAGAGAGAGGGCCACATCTGAGCAACAAAGAGGCTTTCTGGAGGAGGCTCTTAGGCACAATTATAGGGGAGCCTAGCCTCTCCTTTGCGGCAACAGCCTTCCCAAGGGCAAGTCCTGTGGTAGAGGGCTCAGCCCATCAAACCACCAGTCCCCTATGTCTGTGAGCACATCAGCAACCATCAAGATGGGGGAGCCCAACATCCCCACATTCTCCACCAGCTCCTCAAGGGGGATCTGCATATTTTTTTTTCATTTTTTTAAATTAACTTTTTTTTAAATCAAGTATATCAAAAAAAAAAAAAAAACATACAATAAAAAAACGCATTTCAAACCATAACAAGGGAGTCCAACATGTTCCTACTCTACCCCAAGAAAATAACCTAAAATAGCAACATTTCTGTGACTTGTTCCTACTGTGCCCATCAGAAATGAACAAATCATAGTCATTCCTGGGCATTCCCAGAATGTTAAATTTACCCATAATACCTTATCTGTTCTTATTGGGTTATTGTTCCCCCTTCATTAATTGCTCTCTATCGCTAGTTCCCCTACATTCTACATTATAAACCATTTATTTTAGGAGCATGTTGTTTAACCTCCAGGTGTTTGTGAATTTTCTAAGTCTCTGATGGTTATTGACTTCTAATTGTATTCCACTGTGGTCAGAGAATGTGCTTTGAATAATTTCAATTTTTTAAAATTTATTGAGGCTTGTTTTATATCCCAGCATATGGTCTATTCTGGAGAAAGTTCCGTGATAACTAGAGAAGAATGTGTATCTGGGTAATTTGGGATGTAATGTTCTATATATGTCTGTTAAAGCAAATTCATTTATCCGATTGTTTAGGTTTTCAGTTTCCTTATGGGTCTTCCATCTGGCTGATCTATCTATAGGAGACAGTGATGTGTTCAAGTCTCCCACAATTATTGTGGAAACATCCATTGCTTCCTTTAGTTTTGCCAGTGTTTGTCTCATGTATTTTGTGGCACCATGATTGGGTGCATAAACATTTATGATTGTTATTTCTTCTTGTTGAATTGCCCCTTTTATTAGTATGTAGTGGCCTTCTTTGTCTCTCATAACATCCTTGCATTTAAAGTCTATTTTATCTGAAATTAATATTGCTACTTCTGCTTTCTTTTGGCTGTAACTTGCATGAAATATTTTTTCCATCCTTTCACTTTCAATTTCTTTGTGTCCCTGTGTCTAAGATGAGTCTCTTGTATGCAACATATTGATGGTTCATATTTTTTGATCCATTTTGCCAATCTATATCTTTTAATTGGGGAGTTTAATCCATTTACATTCAACGTTATTACTGTGAAGGCATTTCTTGAATCCTTTGGTTTATGTTTGTCGGATATATTTTTTCCCTCTCTCTTATTGTCCTTCAATGAACCAATATTGAATCTCTTTAGCACTGAAACTTTCTCTATATCTCTCTCTCCTTTCTTTGTTTCTCTGTCGGTAGGGCTCCCTTTAGTATCTGAAGTAGGGCAGGTCTTTTATTAGCAAAATCTCTCACCATTTGTTTGTCTGTGAAAATTTTAAGCTCTCCCTGAAATTTGAAGGAGAGCTTTGCTGGATAAAGTATTCTTGGTTGGAAATTTTTCTCTCTCAGAATTTTAAATATGCCATGCCACTGCCTTCTCGCCTCCATGGTGGCCGCTGAGTAGTCACTACTTAGTTTTATGCTGTTTCCTTTGTATGTGGTGAATTGCTTTTCTCTTGCTGCTTTCAGAACTTGCTCCTTTTCTTCAGTATTTGACAGTCTGATCAGAATATGTCTTGGAGTGTGTTTATTTGGATTTATTCTATTTGGAGTTCACTGGGTATTTATGCTTTGTGTATTTATATTGTGTAGAAGGTTTCGGAATTTTTCCCCAACAATTTCTTTGAATACTCTTTCTAGAACTTTACCCTTCTCTTCCCCTTCTGGGACACCAATGAGTCTTATATTTGGACTTTTTATTATATTTATCATATCCCTGAGGTCCATTTTTATTTTTTCAATTTTTTCCCCATTCTTTCTTTTGTTCTGTCATTTTCCATTTTGTGGCCCTCGAGGTCACTGATTCATTGTTCAGCTTCCTCTAGTCTTGTACTATAAGTAACCAGAATCTTTTTAATTTGGTCAACAGTTTCTTTTATTTCCATAAGATCATCTTTTTTTTTATTTACTCTTGCAATTTCTTCTTTATGCTCTTCTAGGATCTTCTTCATGTCCTTTATATCCTGTGCCATGCTCTTCTTCATGTCCTCTATATACTGTGCCATGGTCTCATTGTTTGTCTTTAGTTCTTTGATTTACTGCTCCAACTACTGTGTCTCCTCTGATCTTTTGATTTGGGTATTTGGGTTTGGGTTATCCATATCATCTGTTTTTTTCATATGCTTTAAAATTTTCTGTTGTTTTTGGCCTCTTGGCATTTGCTTTACTTCATAGGGTTCTTTTAGGATATGTAGGATTATTCAAATACTAATCTCTAATTTGTCAGATCTACAACTTGGTGGTGTACACTTTCTCTAACTAACCAGCAGATGGTGTCCGTGAGTCACCTATTCCTCTCAAGTCAGTTCTCCCCAACTTTGTCTTTGTGGTGTGTGTGGGTCTGATTCTTATGGGGTCCAACTGGTGCACCAAATTTGGGTATGTTGTTGTTGTGTCCGCCCTGACTGTGAGGCATGTGTCTGAATGGTTAGGGAGGGAGGGCAGCTTTAATAATCAAAACCTCCTAGGTGTTCCTGGAGATTTAAGGCTGTTGCAAGAGTCTAAACCTTCATTTCAGTCTCATCACAGATTGTCTCTGCTGCTGACCCATAAGTCCTTGGTATTGGCATATGGTCCCTGGGATTTCTGAGTGGGTCCCTCTTCCAAGCTGTGTCCTTCTAGGGCCTCTGCTGAGGGAAGGTTGTGCTACATCACAAGTGCGCGCCGTCCCTCAAGGGAAGTTCTGGGCTGCCGAGCCATGTAGGGGCGTACCCAGCCTGCTGTAAGGATGGCTGTATGGGGTGTGTTAATTTCCCTCCTTTTCGCACAGCTCTGCCTTCCCAGCTCTGGGACAATTAGCTGTGGGTGCGTGAAAGGCTATTGTCCATGCCCAATATTGTGGCATGTGCGCGTGATGCTGGAAACACTTTCCATTGCACTGGGTTTTTTGGCGCAGCTCTGGGCTGTGGTGCCTGCACCAGGCAGGAGTGTTCCCAGTCCGCCAGGAAGATGGCTGCAAGGGGTGTGGTTATTTTCCCCTTTTGGTTCCCCTCTGCCTTCCTTGCTCTGAGACAATTAGCAGCGGGTGCGCGAAAAGCTATCTTCCATGCCAAATATTGAGGTGTTCGCACAGCCCGTTCCTGCCACGCTACACTGTGTGGTTCTCGCTGCTGTATCTGCAGCCACTTTTGGGTTTTTTAAAAAGAACTAGTCCAATTCCAAATGCCAACCCATGGTTTCCCCACACTGCAGTGTGGCTGCCGGATATTCAGCAGGCTTACTCACTTGTTTCAGAATGCAGACTCCCGGTTTCACCAAGGGCACAGTCCCTGTGGATTTAGCAGACCTTATCCAGCTGGTGCATCGCTGGAACTGGTGTTCTGGGTCACTTTCTGGCTTTTATTTAGTATTTTTCATGGAGGTGTTTTTTTGCCCTGACTCTCCCAGCTGCCATCTTAGGTTCTCTGAATCAAGTTTTGAATAAAGTTCTGTTCGACCCAAAAGCCCAAAATCTATAAAAAATATTTTTAAATTAAAGTTTATTCTTACTGCAGTAAAATACACATATAATTTAAAAGCCAAATAATGCCAAGAGGCTTATAACTAACAAAACAGCAATCCCCTGCTCACCCCTCTTCATAGTTGAGTTATACTTCCCATTGGCCAGCACTTTCAACACTTAGTTGTCTCATATGTTATTTACCTCCACAGTTCTAAGTATTATGCTTATATCATTATTTCCTTTTTATTTTAATTTGAAATTAAAATTAGTTTTAAATTGCATGCAGAATACATACATTTACATTCTCATTGTAGAAGATTCAAACAGCATTGAAGTTCATTTACTAGGAATGTTCTCTTTATTTCCCCCCCAAGCCTACTCCCCAACCTATTTTTAATCTTTTATAATGAACAATTCCAAGCACAATAAACTTAAGACAGAATAGTGCATTTAACCCTGGTACCCACCTCTCAGTAGTCTACGACAGCTTCCTTGCTTTCAGGTTTGATAACATACCCCAGGCTCATCTTGGGCATATCTTACCCCAGACCTGAAATCAGGCATTTCTCCAAAGAGCTTTCCTTCCTTTTACTGGAAAATAGTATTTAGAAACTGAACAATATATATTGACTTCCTTTTACATATATTTTTCTCTCTTATGATATTCCCTGTTCACTGAAAGCTATACCATAATTTTGGGTTAAATCAATATTCAGTGTTTATATTAATAACACCATATAATATCATTTACATAGTATTATGATTATATTTCTATTCTTGTACAGCTTTTTGACTTTCCCTTGAGCTAATTATTGTTCTGCTTTTTCATTTGTTTAATATTCTAAATACCTTATTCCATATACTTATTCTTCTCATGCCTTTCAGCTGTTTCCTAATGAACTTTTTCCTCACAAACATATCAGAAAACCTATTACCTTCATTTTTTTTGTTTTGCTTTCTTTTTGTTGTTGTTGTCATTGGTTGTTTTCTTCTGAAGATTTCTTCTAGTCATTCTGTTCAAAGCTAAACTCTGGTTGTTTTCTTGGCCTATTTTAAAGCTACTATCTTGGGACTTTTCTGTCATCAAGAGAGTTCCCTTTATGTTCTATGCTATATCTCCTACTTCTTGGATCCATGTTTTCCTCTTTTTTGGATTTTTACTTCATTTTGGTGGAGATTAACCTCCAGTAGCTTCCTGAGAAAGGGTTTATTATTGGTGAAGTTTCAAAGAACTTGAACATGTAAAAATGTATTATACCAATGCTCTTGATTAATAGCTTGGTTGGGTATTGAATGCAAGGTTGAAAATCCTTTTCATGAAGAATTTGATAAAAGTGCTCTTTTCTTTTTTTTAGGTTTCCTTATTGCCTTAGGAGTACAATATTATTCTAATATCTCCTTAATAGATGAACTTTTTGTTATCTCTGAAAGTTTTGGGATTTTCTCTTCATCCTGGTGTTTGAAATTTCATGATGATAATCCTTATATATATCTTTTTTGTTGTTGATTGTAGGTACTCAGCGGGTCTTCTAATCTGAATGTCAAATCTTTCAGTTCTGGGGAGTGTTCTTAACTTATGCCTTTGATAATTTCTTCTCATCTGCCTTCCTTCTTCTCTCTGGAACTTTGATTAATAGATATTTGATCTCCTGGATTGAGCCTATAATTTTCTTATTTTTTTCTTTTATTGTCAATCCATCTTTTAAAATTTCCTGTCTACCAAATTTCTTCAACTTTATCTTTGAGCCCTTTTGTTGAATACTCTGTTTTAAATCATATTTTCATTTTTTAAGAGGCTTTACTTGGCTGTGTTCCTTCTTAAAATAGAAACCTATGGTTCCTTGATCCAATATCTAATATCTCCTTCAAGATACATATACACACACACACACATACATGTATGTATATATAATACTGTTTCCACGATTTCATATATACTTCCATATGATATATGTATGATGAATAGACTATAAATTAAATTATTGCAGTGTTAACAACGGTTTAAAAATATTATCAAGCATTTCTGATTTGGAAAAAGATAAGTCTCCCAACTCTAATATAATTGGTTAGCTTATACAAGAAAGGATTTGCCATCTATGAAAGAAGCTTTGTTGTTTTAGTAAGTCACAGTACAAAAGAGCAATTATAAAAATGGCAATAGCATGACCCATCACTATTTCTCTTTTGAAGAGGATGTGCTTGATACCTAGACCAGTGATTCACAATTCTCTGCTTGATCACACAGGGATGGTTAACCCTGCAGTGAATTAGGGTGTATTGTCACTGACAGGCTTTAATCTGGAGATTTGTGATACAATACAGACTTACAGCTCTTCACAAATTTACTAAGGGGCCCACACAAAAAAGAAGGTTGTGATTATGGTAATTTAAAAATGTCTATTAGTTTGTATCCAACAGAAATACAATGTACCCTCTGCCATTGTATGATATCTAAAATTAAATTTCCCTTGCTTTTGTCTTCTAGAACATTTGGATACTCTGTTTACTCAAAGAACCACTCCTGTATCCACAATATACTTTGTATTCCAGAGATCTAGCACCCTTCAAAATGGTTGGTAGGTTTAAAAAATTTAAATGTACCATTCTGTATCAATAAAATAGAGGTCTCTAATAATGGTTATTGTTTGATGTCTTTGTTGATACTCAGGATTTCTACAGTTTCCTTTTCCAACCTAAAATCCTCATTCTCAGAAAATTGCTGACCCCAGTCACACAGAAGGAATGGCAAAAGTAGCTCTTAATATTTAATTATTTTCTCTATCTACATGACAAACTTCTTGAGGGATCAGACTTGATTTTTTTTTCTTAATAAAATCTCTATTTCCTACTAAACAGCAGACCTAATTGATCAATTCCTGTTCCCACTTTGCACTCCCTAAAGACTTCCTCTTCTACTTTTCCTACCTTTTTTTTTTTTAAAAAACTTTGGAAGCCCCAATTTTCCAAACAAAATGAGTACTCTCTGCACAGCACCAGTGGTTCCTTGCCAGTGTGAGGGACTATCATCCATCGGGATGAGGAGAGTTTAGAAAGCTGGAGTTTTCACTGTGTGTGTGTGTGTGTGTGTGTGTGTGTGTGTGTGTGTGTGTACTGATCATCATGGGTGCACAGGCAGAGATTCCCTGCCGATCTGTCAACCACCTCCATGGTAGCCAGTGACAGTGGCTTGCTTTTGAATAGAACATGTGCTTCTGCTTCTGCATCATTTGAGGAGGCTCCAGAGAAGGATGCCCCAGAAAAATCTCAGTTTGAATCTCAGCCTTACCCTTTGTAGCTGTGCACCCATTTCCTTATCTGAAAAACAGAGATAACATTTCTTCCCTTGTCGCACAAGTGATAGCAAGACTAAAGAGGTTATGTTATGTAGTGTCTAGCATAGCAACTGGAACATGAATAAGCCCCCAGTGGTTGGTTGTATAAATCACAGGCTTTTTCTAGACTATTTTTCTGGATTTAGAGCAATATTGAGAAAGGATCTACTCTGACTCTTTTAAATGGTATTTTCAGAAGAGGGCAAATAATTACCCAAGTTGTTGGAGACTGCTGACTGCACAGAATCCCTTCTCATGGAAAACAAGTAGTCAATCCAGGAGGAGAACTGGACAAAATTTTCATTCAAGAAATGCTGTCTCTTGAGCATGCCAAGCTTGTGTCTCCCTTTTGCACCAACTGTTCCTTCAGCTGGAATGCTCTTCCCCCCATATGCTTTATGGCTGGCTTCTCTTGTTCAGATCTTATATTAAATTTAAATTTCTCAGAGTTATTTCCTGACCATCCAATTCAGAGCAGCCCTTACAACTATCTAATATTTTTCTTGTTTGATTGACTGTTTTAATTGTTTATTTACCTGCCCCCTCCCCCCACCGCTAGAATGTAAACTTGTTGAGAACTGTCACCTTGTCCATCTGGGTCCCTGGATCCTAATGGGTCACACACACATGTGCTTAGTACATAGCAGGTGTTTGAAATATATTTGTTGAATAAATGTTTAAATGGTTAGATCATGTTTCAACAGTAAGAAAGCAAAGAACAGAAAGTCAGTCACTGACTTACTACTAGTAATGCACTACTGAGTATGTATGGGGAAGCCACCACTTGATGGTTGTGAAGCAGATGCTCAGTGAATGTTTATTGAACAAATCAAGGGACAAGGAGTCAATTTTAGTTTGTAGTTGAGAGTCGAGTCACAGTTACTGAGAAAGTTTTAGAAGCAATTTATCAATGGCCAGAACCAAGCTGAGGCAAAATATAGTGAACAGAAGTTGTCCAAGTCCTTCACACCTCGGCACTCAGTTCTCACATGTAGTCCCATCACTGCCCAATTATCTTTTGGGATACTTGTCCTGAGCCTCGATTCATTTAGCAGTATCTGCATTTTGCTCTCTATCCTTCTATCAATCAAAACTTACTTATCATATATCCTTTTCCCAAAAAGCCTTCCTCTCTTTTAAGGTGACCACTATTCAGAATAATCTGCTGTTTTATCATCCCTCTATAGTAACATATGCTGGAATCACATTTATTTAAGGGTTAGACTCTAAACTCAGAAGACAGATTGAAATAAAAATTCTCCTGGAAGGAAAACGGCACAACCACTTTGAAAACTGTTTGGCAAATCTTTATAACATTAAACATACAGTTACCCTATGGCTCACAAATCAACTCCTAGGTATATATTCAACAGAAATAAAAACATGCATTCACAAAAAGCCCTGTACAAGAACATTTGTTGCAGTTTTATTCATAATAGCTCCAAAGTGGAAACAGCTCAAGTGATCATCCACAGGAGAATGGATAAACAAGCTGTGGTATACTCCTACAATGGTTACTCCTCAGCAATAAATGGAATGAACTACTGATACACACAACTAAATAGATGAATTTCTCAGACTTCCAAAAGAGCACATTCGTATAATTCCATTCATATGAAGTTCTAAATAGGCGAAACTAACTTTGCAGGATAGAAATCCTAACAGTAGTTGCTTCTAAGAGGTGGAATGGACTGAATATAAATACATATATTTTAACTTTAATTACATACCAAAGAATATATAGTGAGCTCACAAAACCTAAATGCACACAAGAGTTGACTCCACCCTATCGAAATTTTGTTTTCTAATCAATTATTCTTAGGACCCAGGAATGACTTGAATAGTGGACTATTTTTAGAGGCATCTTTCATGCTCAGGTTCTGAGAGCACCTACTTCTCAGAGCCACTGATTTGAGTAGCCAAGCTCAGTGAATAGTGCTTTTTTAACAGTCATGAACATTTCCTCCTCTCTGACTTTGCATACAATTAGAATAATAGGAAGAAACTAGAATGTGTTTTACTATCACACTTCCCTGCTCACTGTCCAGCTAATAAGCAATGGGCTGGCTCAGGGCAGTTCAAGCAGAAAGAAGAAAAATAGTGAATCATTCAAGAATGGACTAGTATCCATTAAAATTTTGATAAAAGCATGCACTGGGCCCATCTTCATTAGGACAGAAATTCCATTTTGTAAACACCCCTCCACATCCACTGTCCAAAGGATGCCCTACAGTTGAGTTACTAAGTTGGTTTCAGTGGCCCTTTGAAATTCCCATGGGAATTTGTAAATATTTTCTATTCTGGGAGATACCAACAATAACTAATGTCAGGCCCATGGCATTAGTGGAACAGCTTTAGCTTTCTACATTTGCTTGGTTGAAGAATTGGGTAAATACAAAAGTATTACACATTTTTATGATTTTTTCATAATAATACCTAACATTTACTGAATATTTACTATGTGTTGAGCATTTTTGTAAGTGCCTAAAATGTGTTATTTTATTTTATCCCCTTTTCACAGAAAAGGTAACTGAAGCCCAGAGGGGTTAAATAATTTTGCCGAACATTATTCATCGGTGATAAAGAGAAAAGCTAGAAATTTGGTCCCTGCTAGTTTAACCCCATAGTTAAACTAGCTCAAGCACTTAATCCCTGAACTACTTTAGCTCTGGAGAGGGTGTGTATGAACACTGATTCAGTGATTACTTGTAGATCTAAAACATAATAGGAATTATCCCCAGTGAATTTCAACATAAATCCAGAAACACTCCTTTCCACTACCATAGATTATCCACTTGATAAACACACATAGTGGCAAACAGGTAATTCAAAGTTTATTAAATAATTTCTGATTATTTATTCTCTACAAGGAATGGCATATTTTATTAGGCATAATTTCAAAAGTGAATTATTAGACTTTGTCAAATGTTCTCTCAGGAGGGTGATCAGGTTTTATTTTTCTAGGTTTTTCCATTTGTTGCCACTAGATGGTGTATGGGTTATGCAAACGCAAATCTGTATCTGCAAGAAATTACCCCACAGCAAAAAGAAGGAAAATTCATCAGGAAAAGGTATGGGTGGAATTTGGACTCATTTGAAGATACTAACACCCAGTAGATGACTTGCTAACCGTTGGAGCCTAGGTTTCTAGTACCTTCCTTTGCTTTTCAGAGTAAGTATTATCCTGAGTTTAAAAAGACTTGAATAAGGGTCAAAAGTTTTGAAAGTTAAGTCTATTTTCTCTAAAAACTGTACCACCCATAATAGCAGCCAGGTCGGTATTTTGAAAAAGACATTAAACAAATTCCAATAAGCCAAACAACTGCTTCCTCTAATTGTAATGTGTATTTTCTGGAACCTACTTGAATCCACAAATAGTTATGCCTTCTTAATTTTCTGCATTCGGTTTGTAATAAAAATAGTGATGAATAACAAGCTACCAACTTTCTAGCCATCAACAGTCAAAACTATGGTAGTCTAAAATTCAGGAAAGTCCAATGAATGGGATCAGAAAATTCTTGGAAATCCCATGAGAATAAATTGTAAAACCAAAAGGAAGTCACTTACCCTTCATGAAATTTCATTTCTTCTTTTGCAAAATTAAGTAGTAAAGCACCAAGTCCCTTTGCAGGCAGACCTATGACATCTAAAGAAAAAAGGGACAGTATGGTGCTTACATCCACAAACATACCACATATGTACACACAGGCTCCCCTGATTGGTTCTAAAATAGTTAACATTCTGCTTCCATATTTAAGGATACTTGGTGACATTATAGTTGCTGAAGGGGTAAGAAGAATGAAACCTCATTTATGCAGAAGGTGTGGTAATTGGAATTGGGTCTTACACTAGAGAATAATACCATATGTTTTATCTTTTACAAGTCATGCTAATCCTGTTTGTGAGTCAAAAGATGGTGTGCCAGTTTGGATGAATTATGTCCCCCCAAATGCCATGTTCTTTAATGCAATGTTGTGGGGACAGAGATATTAGTGTTGATTAGGTTGCAGTCTTTGGATTAGGCTGTTTCCATGGAGATGCGACCCACCCAACTGTGGGTAATACCTTTGATTATATTATTTCTATGGAGGTGTGGCCCCGCCCATTTAGCGTGGGTCTTGATTTAAACACTGGAGTCCTATAAAAGAGCTCACAAACAGAAGGACCTCAGTGCTGCAGCTTAGAGAGACATTTTGAAGATGGCTGTTGAAAGCTGATGCTGACATTTTGGAGAATGCCATTTTGAAATGCAACCTGGGAGAAGGCAGACACCAACCATGTGCCTTCACAGCTAACAGAGGTTTTCCAGATGCCATCGGCCATCCTTCAGTGAAGGTACCCTATTGTTGATGCCTTACCTTGAACACTTTATGGCCTTAAGACTGAAACTTTGTAACCAAATAAACCTCCTTTATAAAAGCCAATCCATTTTCGTATTTTGCATGACGGCAGCATTAGCAAACCAGAGCAGATGGTGATGATATTATAGGTACTAATGTGCATTTCTGATTTCCTTTCACCAAATGAGGAGCTCTTTCCTCTTCATTTTTTTCCTCAGCTAAATCTATTTAATTAACTCATGGTTGTTATACCTTAATATATAAAGTTTTCATTTTTATATTGATCATTAGGCTGGGTTCAGATTAAATACTAGGTTTTTGGATTAGAAACACAATTGAACCTTCACTCGAACACATGGATGAAATAATGTCCAGTGAAGATAGCTCTATCAGCACATTGCAATTTCCACACTTAGATGCAAACATTTTGACCTAGCAACCTCTCCATTGGTGGAATTTGTGGCCGAAATGAAACCAGAACACTTGGTTTGCTTGTGTCTTCACTAGTGCTGCCGTTCTCAATCCTGACTTTACTTCCCTTGTGCTTCTTTATATCTTTACTACCTTCCTTTCTGGAGAAGAGGGCCAAGAGAAGGAGAAGGGTCCGGAGCTGAAATGAGGGGTCAGCTCTGCATAGAGGGACAGCAGCGCCGGTAAGGGGGGGTGATTTTCTTCCTTTTTGAGGGGTAAACTGATGAAGGATCCTCTCTAAGGACACACCATTCTTTTTTGGGTAAATGGAAAAACCAAATTTAGCTTCCTGTTGTTTGCTTTCACTCTGCAGAATTTTATGGGCAATAGTTGCCTTCACCATTTTATTGTAGTAGCCATTTATCCTTTTTTCAGGCAACTGCCAAAGCACACAGGCGCTCAGTGGGTATCCAGGGTGCTTTCTGAAAATCAAGCAGCCTTCTAAGCCAGATGGACAAGGGGTGGGGTGTGAAATATAGATGGGTGGAACAGAATAGCTCAAAGAGCCAATTGTATTACTTCCCTCTGGGGTCTGCTGATGTTTATGGTCATTCCATTTTTCATTCCACACCTCTAAACACCTGTCAGAGACACTCCCCTACCTAATTAATCATCAGCCTCACCACAATCCATTAATAAATTGGTCAGGAGATGCCCCCAGCTCCAAGTTGTGCTGGATGATCTGAAGCTTAGTACAGAACATACAAAGGATTCAGTTCAATTTTATAGGATACATTAATGGAGGCACAAATTATTATTCATTTACTTGACCAAAGTTTTACTCCTAGAAAGTAATCAATCTTTAAGAGAAAATATGACAAATATTTATTTTAGTATTAATGGTTAACATCAGAATAGAATGTTTACTTTCAACAAAAATGATCACTAATAAAGTTTTATACGTCTCTTTAAAATTCTGAGATAATTAAGTTCTCAGAAAAAAAGAGATTAGAATAGGTTAGCACCAGGGACTCAGGCAATGTAGATGGAAGACAAAGCAAAAGGAGAGATTTAGATGCTCTTCAGACCCACCTTCATATCTTAAACCTTCAAAGGAATAGATGCAGTCTATAAATGAAAACTAGTGTTCCAAGAACTGATGCATTTTACCCAGTTTAATCTGGCTATGTTGGAAACGACTCTTTTTCTGAGGAAAAATAAATGCTATGGTTTTATGGCACTTGTAAAAATTGGGGGATCTCTCTTTGCATACAGTTTCCTGGAACCACACATCACTATAATTTAGTGACCATTCACCAAGAGGGTCATGCAGGACCTCTAAGATGCAAAGGACTGATCTCTACAGTGCTGGGTAAAAACTCACTGGGTAATAAACCATACTAAAGCCACACCCTATTATAATGCTGCTGGGTAGGGGTTAATAATAAGGGAAAATGTAATAGCAAAAAAAAAAAAAAAACCACCAAAGCAAAAAACACTGGCTATTCAAGGAAACCTTTAGCAGATCAATCCTTAAAAAAAATCTAGTAACCAAATCTTAGAGGTATCAGTTCTGTAAAGGACTAAGGACAGTCTTGTGGTATTAGCATTATCTTGGTATGTTTCTGAAATGAACTGAACACATCAATCCTTCTTAGTATATCTTAATATAGGATTTGTAGCCCTTCACATACCTCCCTACTGCATATTCTCATTTTGAGGGAAAAAGATAGCCCCAGAGATTGAACACTGAACTCGCTAAGACAGTTCTCTTGCTTGCAATTAGTTAAATGAAAGATAGGCAGTGCAAAGTTGGAAACTCTGAACCCTAAACAATATGGATGGGACTTGTGTGGGGATGAGACCCTACTGGCTGACAAGGTCTGAATGGTATCTTTTTTTTTTTATTTCTACCACCTATTTCACTTACTTCCCAGGTAAAAAAAGAGTGAGGGGTAAATGGAGCACAGTTCTACAACCAGATAGCCTTTGCACCCCATAAAAACCTCTTTCATTGAATTGACTTAAGTTGAATGTAAAGCATCTCTTTTGACTTTTGATAAAATGTGCTGTCACATACATCTATTGTGAAAGGATCTCAGAAACAATTTTGATAGAAAACGTCTTTTAGCCTAGACCTACCTCCAAGCAAATGTGTATCATCCACATTATAATATGTCTGCCTGTGATGGTTTGAAGCTGTATGAACCCCAGAAAAACATGTTCTTAAACCTAATCCATTCCTGTGGGTGTGAACTGTCATTAAGTTGAAGCTTTTGATGAGGTTACTTCAATTAAAGTGTAGTTCACCTCAATCAGAATGGTTAATTCTATTATTGGAGTCCTTTATAAACAGAATGAAATTCATATATATGAATATTATATATATTACAAATTATATATAATATATATTATATATATTATAATTATTATATATAATAATATATATAATATATAATATAATATATATTTTATATATTAGAGAGAGAGAGAGAGAGAGAGACAGAGAGAGAGAGAGAGAAAGCCACAGAGGGAGCAGCCAGAAGCTGAGCATCACTGGAACCTGGAAGAGAGGCCAGGAGATGCCGCCATATGCCTTGCCATGTGACAAGCTAAGGACCAAAGATCTTTGGCAATCACTCCCAGAACACCACAGTCTTCAGGGAGAAAGCATCGCTTGGATAATGCCTTGATTTGGACCTTTTTCCTACCCTCAAACCCGTGAGCAAATAAATTCCCATTGTTTAACCAGACCTATCTCATGGTATTTTCTTGAGCAGCCCAGGAAACTAAAACACTGACCAACAGCCATGCAATACACAACACAACTACCATGGGGACACTTCTGTAGGCTTGAGTTGTATCCTTGAGAAACGCATCCAGTTTTATTTACCAGGTAGGTTTCTGGAAGGACCCATAGGATGATGTGGGTAAGGTGTAATGACTGAACCTGCTGCTCCAAGTGATTTTGATCTCCGTCCTACCTTAAATTGGTGATTGGTGGTTAATATTCAGCTGGGTCTGTTACTAGACTACAAAAGCAGGAACAGGTTATACAACCTGTTAATTTTTTTTTTAAGTTGTTAAATAAGAGTTAAACCCATTAGTAATGGGAGCAATATAAATGAGGTGCAGTAATTTGTGGTCCAAATGTGCACCTTTGTATAAGGTTATCTTTCATACTTCCTTTTTCCTTAAAGTAATTGTGTGTTTTGGTTAATCATAGCCATGGGGAAAAGCTGAGTATTGCAAAAGTACTATTGCTTAGCCAAACAGAAATGAATATACTCCAAATAAGCCACTATACAATCAATCAGGACAATATTGGGGTCATTATGGTTTTTAGGAGGGAGAAGGGACAGAAATGATTTAAAAGTAATTTTAATATCTTGCTTTTTATGGAGATCATATACATAAAGCACATTCACAAAGTCTGGCACAAAATGGATATTCAAAAAAATGCTAGCTCTTACGAAGTTAGTATTTGTGATCATCACAGAATGTAAATTCTTTAGCATTGATCTACCACAGCTTTTCTGCTCCCAGCATCTTTCATGCTTCAATACAGCCCTTACCTCATTGTGTGTTAATGATTGTTCAGCTGATTTGTCCCACCCCTCTGACTTGGATCTTTTTTAAGACAAGGAGCATATTTATTACTCATCAATATCTTCGTGGCACCTACCACATCATCTGACAGATTATAAGTACCTAAATATTCAAATATTCATTAAAGTAATGTCTCCATTTCAAATTTTCCCTGTTCATTAAATGTCATACTAACCATCTAGTTTCAGATAATCAAACAGAATCAAAATTGAGTCTGTTTAGAATCTTCCTAAAATTCACTACCAGAAACCCTGGAACCCTCCAAGATTCCCTCTGCTCCTTGTCTCTCTACTGCCCGTTTATCCAGTCAGTTATCAAGCCCCATAGATTCTACGTCCTTCATAATTCTTTAATTTGCCCCTCTTTTCCTATCCCTAGTTCAGTACCTTAGCTCATGCCAATGTTATTTCTTCCCTGGTTAACTGCTGCAAGCTTCCAACTAGTCTTCCCACCTCCATCTAGTCTGATACCTTCATTCATATTTTAAGTTCATGTCCATGACCATCCTTGCACACAAGTCTGATCATGACACTGCACTACTTAAATCATTCAATGTGCTCCCTGCAGCTTTGAGGAAAAAGTTCAAACTCCACAGCTTAGTATACTTGCCCTTTCGCACCTTGGACCCTACCCGCTCCCCTGCCACTTTCTTTCTAGTTTTACTGATCTATTTATTGTCTCATAGATTTGACATTTAACACCATCCTCTGCCTGGAAAGCTCTGCCTCTTCCCAATACCTATTTTTCCTCTTGCTAAAATCAATTCATTTTTTTAAGACTTAATTCAACCTTTGTTTCCTCTAAAAAAACCTTTCAGGATCTCCTCAGGAAGACGTAGATGCTCTTTCTCTGTACTCCCATAGTTTATGACATTCTCAGTACTTGTACGTAATAGGCACTCTATACCCAAAGGATACACTAAATGTTAAATCCCTTTTAAATACAATTTTAGATATTTTTATTTATTTAGACATTCTCATATAGTTCAAGAACCCCCAAGAAGTAGGAGACAAGTTGGGCATATAAGAACAAGCTGGCTTCTATAAATAGAATTAATTGAGGTTAAGTTGTGATAATTATCCCCTGATGCTTGTTTAACATCTGACCTCCTAAATCAGAGTTCCTGGGGTTGGGGTCCAGGTATCTGTGACTTCAACAAGTGCCTCAGTGATTCTTATGTCCATTAAATTCTGACAACTCACCCTCTTATAAGAATAAGAAATTCAGTGGATGGAGGTGAGGTAGGGGGGTCAGTGTAGGGATGACTGTGGTTGAATGGAGACCAAAAACACAATCTGAAAAGACATAAATTTGGAATCTTTTAAAAATATTTTAACCATAAATTTAGGCACAAAATGCAGAACAAAGTATCATAATATTTAATTTATCACAGCTTGACAGATCCATCCAGGTGTCTGATAAGCTTCGCTCTCTCTGTGTGTAATTTCCAAATTTCATCATGATTCCTAAGCCTTCAACTACCTTCCTCATATCTTCTCCCTGGCACCTGACTGTGCCTTTTAGTTCCCAGGGAAAATTTAGGTTACCAGGCACACACTTCCTCAGCTTCTTGCTCCTTCCTGTGCATGATAATTGAAGGGTACTGAGTCAGCCCTCACCCAAGGCCAATCTGTGCCTCTTCTCATTGCCACCGCTTGAGGACCAAGCATCAGTTCTCCTTCCTCCTTCTTTTGGCTTTTCTCCTGATCGTATAGACATCCTCATGTCTCTCTCATATTCCCAATCTTAGAAAAGGGAAAGAAAGAAAGAAGGAAACCTCCCTGGATTCTTATCCCCCTCTGGTTACCATTCTACGGTTTTTCTTCACTGTCAAGTTTATAGGAAAAAAAATCCTATTGACTACGGCCACTTCTTCACCTGCTCTTCACACCTATACAACTCAAGCAGTCTTCTGCCTTTACCAGCCCTCCACTCCTGCCAAAATTTCTCTTGTCAAGTCAACAAATACCTTCTTATTACAAAATTGAGTGAGTTCTTTCCAGTTCTATGTTACTTCACCTGTCTGTAGTTAACCCTCTTGGCCGTCCCTCACATTTGAAACTTCCCCTTCTTTAGTTTCCAGGGCAATGCTCTCCCCAGTTCTCTTCTTGCTTTGTGGAACCTCTTTTTTCTGACTCCTATATTCTCTTCTCAGTTTGTCTCTTCAAATATCAGTCCTCTCCAGGGTTCAGTCTTTTGTTTCTTCCTACATTCAATAAATATTTTTTGAGCACTTACTCTGTGTCCATTGTAAAGACTTTGGATTTTACTCTGAGTGATAAGAACACACTGGAGGTTTTCAGAGGAATGAAATGAACTGACTTCATTTTCAAAAAATTACTCTTGGATGCTGGGTGGAAAATAAACAATAGAATACAAGAACAGAAGAAGGGAGATCCACTCATAAGCTATTGACAAAGTGCAGATGAGATATGATGGTAGCTTGGATCGGGGTGTTTGCAATGAAAAAGGTGAGAAGTGATCAATGCTGGAAATATTTTAAAGATAGAATACACATGGTTTGCTGATGGTTTGGAAGTAAGATGTGAGAGAAAGGGAGGAGCCAAAGATGATTCCAAGGTTTTGGCCTGAGCAACTGATTGAATGCGTTGCTGTTTGCCAAGTTGGGGAAGACTGTGGGAAGAGCATATTTCTAGTAGAAAGACAAGAGTTCAGTTTTGGACATTTAATTTGAGAAGCCCACTAGACACTTGGGCCCTCTTTTTTTTTGGTACTACATAATCTTCCTAGGCAAACTCATGATACTCATGAGTTCAAGGATAACCGATATGCTGATGACTTCTAAGTTTCTCCAGCCAAGATATCTCTCCAAAGCTCCAGACCCATGTAACCAGCTGCTGACAGGATTTCCCATCTGATGTCCTACAGGTATGTCAAAATTTACGTGCTCCAAATTGTACTCACTATCTTCCCCAAGCAAAATTATTTCTCCTTCAATGTCTCCCATCTCAGGTAGGTAATGTCATCATAAGCTAAGCTTTCTCAGGTAAGTATTTTGGGGCTTTTCTAGACATTTTCCTCTTCCTTGGCCACCAACAAACCATCAATCCTATAACATTTACCTTTTAACTTCCTCTTAAAATTTTCTCCGTTCTCTCCATTTCCACCATAACTTCCTTAGGGTCAGAACACCACCACCTCTTGCCTATGTTTTCTCAACAACCTCTCTACTGGTCCTCTGTCTGTCTTCTCCTTCCCCCACAACTCTCATTCATTACCATAAATTCAGTCCTCATGATGGTGCCACCAGAGCTTTATAAAATGCAACGTGGATGATATCATTCCCTTGCTCAAAAATTTTCAGTGCTTTCACATGGCCTCCAGGATAAATATCTAAACTCTTTTTCATGGAATAGAAAAAGAGTAAACCCCTACCTCCCCCTCCAGTTTTTTCTGACCCTTTCCTCTTTTACTTTACATTCCAACTCTACTGCAATCTGTGTTGCAACCTCATCTCAACTTTTCCAACTGCCTGGGAGGCACCCCACCTCTTGCTTTCCTGTCCAGCAATGTCTTACTCATTCTGCAGGTTTCAGTCCAACTTCTATCTCTCCTCTTAAGACTTCTCTAATTCTCATGGCAGATGTAGGCTCCTTTCCTTTGCTCCCGCTAGGCTTACACGATATTTCTTGTTGTATTGAAATTGGGGGTTTGCACATCTAACTTCTCTCAAGACTATATCAGCTCCTTGAGAGTAGGGGATTGCTTGCATTATAATAGTAACTCAAGACATATTTGTTGAACAAATGAATGCATGAATGGGCAAACGAATTTGAAAGACGGGACTATAAAATTGTTTTCAAAAAGGCAGAGTTTCAAAAAGGAAAACAAACCCTGTAATCTGGAGATATATTGTAATGTCCATGTCTTGGTGGTAAGGGCAGAAATGGAAGGAACATCAAGTATCAAGTATTCAGTCCTCATTTCCCACAGGCACATTTACCAAATGTTCTGATATTTCTTTCCTCTGCTTTCCACTTTAGGAAGGAGACAGTCCAACACGAGCCACAGGAAAATTTCCATGACATTAAAGAATATCATGAAAGCTGCTATACAGCTGGTGAGATGGAGGAAAATAAACTGAGTGATTTACTCTAAACTGTCAGTTGCTTCTACAGAAAATAAACATTTCACAGGTGTTCACAAAAATGGTGCAGCCTGGTGGGTTCCCTATCTGTTTCTGAGGAGTGGATCTATATCTGATTCACTTTTGTTTTCATGACACTGCCTAGCACAGGCCTGGCATATAGTAGGTGATTGTTAAATGCATGAGGAAGAGAATAATTTGACCCATTGTCTTAGAGGCAAAGGATAAATAATGTGAAGAGTACTGGGTATTGTCCTAATCTCTCTATTATGGTACTGAGTGGAATGCTGCCGGGATTTCTTTCACTGCAAAAATATTAAGCAGTCAATAAAAACAAAAAGGCCTACAGATGTCACTAAGCATGAGAAGGGAAAATGGATCAAAGACAACTCCTGTCACCTCTCAGTAGCTGAAGGTACTTTGAAAATGAGGCTTCTCATGTGGTTAGAAACATGACGTTCCTGAATCATGTGCCTGCTACTTTGCTAAGCCATGTAACCGAGGCTTAAAAACATGAAATTTGGGCCAGAGGTGTGGGAATAATGGAAGCTTTCATCTCTTGTGTTCTATCAAGAGCCTGTCTGTTTTCAGTCCCCCAACTCAGGTGTTTTTCTCCTTTCTTTTCACCTAAGTCTTTCACCAAAGTACACCTTTTCAATTTTTCTTGAACTCTGTTCTCACTCATTTAACTTATTCAACAGATACTCACTGAACGTCTACTCTGTATCAGGCACAGTTCCAGGCCTAGTGACATAGCAGGGTTCCCTGTTATCCCTGATCTCACGGAGCTTGCGGTCCAGTACTGCAAGACCATGTGGGGTGAAAATCATGAGAGGATGGCTGGCAGAGGCTGTAGGGGCTGGTAGGAGTAGGGATCATTCAGTATCAGCCATCAGGAATCTGTGAGGTGGTAGCTTTTTCCTTTCATTTTATCCCATTTTCCACTTCCATCCTCATGATGGTCACAGAGTCTCTCTTTGTTGAGTCTGATTCTGATAGTTATTACAGCGGACTTGGTCCTGCCATATTATTTTCTGTTTTCCTTATCCTCTCAGGACTGCTGGGTGCCCTGTGAGATTCTACGATAAAGCAATTCTCTTCCCATGCCTTCACTACTGTGAGAAGCTGCAAAGAAAATTAGAAAGCAAAAGCCACAAATCTCAGGGCCAGGGTACATACACCTTTACCACCATCCACACATGCATACATGCATACATATACCAGTACAGCTTCCATACACCAGTTAAGTGAATATTATAAAGGCTAAATGAAATGCTTTGAAATATTTCATGCAGTGCCTAATAAATAGAAAAATAATAAATGTTAGATATTGTAAAGAGATTGCAGACAACCTCATATTCACCAAGTGTGTCCTGGGAGCAGAGCTGTTGTAGGTGCTATAGGAAGAAGTATTACCAAGACAAATTTCCCCTCCCTAAGCTGCTTACAAGAGAAGCACACACCCAACCCATATAAGACAACCCTGGAAGAATTCTTCTATTTACAAAGCACCTAACCAGAAACACAAATTAACACACCCAAATTGAACCAACTCTTCAGGGAAGGATTATTAAAATGTAGCCTATTAGACCATTTCATCTTTTAAATATAACTCTCCTTTCAATGGAGGAGTGTAAAAACCTTGGAAACACAGTGGGAGGTTTTTCTCTTATTTACCATTTTGGAAATGGGGAGAAAACTGGTCTATGAACTAGTTCTTGAGAGAAAAATATCTGGTTGATTAAGAAAGCTTGAATCCACTTGCTGTAAACTTCACTTTCTTGGTTCAACTCTTGCATTTTCATTGGGGATAGTCAGTTATAGACAAAAGAAAACTGTTAATCTTTAGAATTGAAATGTCTCAATCTTGTATGTTGACTATGGTCAAGAGTTTTCAACATATCAATAAGAAATGGTGGCATGGGTAACTCACCAAGCAGAGTGGCTATATTCAAACAGACTTGCTCCAGAAATTCTTCTTCTAATTAATTTCTGAAGCTAGGAGTACTACTTAGAGTGGTAATTTAATTTCTTCCCAGTACCTATGTTCTAGTTACTATTGCTATGTAACAAATCATCCCAAAACTTAGTAGCTTAAAATGCATAATTATTTTATAATCTCTACAGTTTCTGTGGAACAGCTATTTGGGAACAGGGGCTCGGCTGGGTGGTTCTGGCTCAGGGTGTTTATGTAGTTGCAAACAGTGACTGCATTGGAAAGGCGGGGGCTGGGGCATCTGAGGTCTGGCTGGTAATCTCTGTTCATGTAGTCTCAGGCATTCTCATAGCATGGCCACCTTGGGGCAGCTGAACAGCTTACAGAGCAGCTCAGGGCTCTGGCCTGAGTACTCCAGATTATAAAGCGGAAGCTGACCCAGCCTTGGAAGTCATGCAGCATCATTTCTGCTGCATCCCATTGCTTACAAGAGAGTAACAAGCCTGCCCACATTCAAGGGAATGGGAATTAGATTCCACCTCTTGAAGGGGAATTGCAAGGTTCTAGAGGAACATGTAGGATGGGAGATAAAGATGCAGCTATCCTTGGAAAATACAAACTGCCACAGCCTACTAATAACAGGTTACAGGACCAGGCTTATTTTAGGAGACTGCCAACTTTCTGATGGAATGAAAACATGAGTAACCAGAAATAAGACGACAAAAGGGTCTAGATATTGGGTCCATTTTACAATAAAGAGGGAAAACCTTTCTGTTGCTTTTTTTTTATCCCCCATGTTGGCATGAAAATACCATAGTTATTTTTACAAAATAAGAATGTGATTTTTTTCTTTAGTCCTGCTGTGTAAATATTCTATGATAAATAAAGTCCCAGGCATTATGGGAACATGGCAGAATAGGAAGCACCAGGAGTCAGTCCTTCCACCAGAACAACCAATAAACAGGCAGGAACTGTCTGAGTCAATTATTTTAAAACTCTGAGTCTAGTCAAACACTGTAAAGCATCCAGAGAAGAGGGGAGATTTTGGTAAATACCAGTAAATAGCTCTATCCTGTGGCAGTTACCATTGCCCAGGACCCACTCTCACAGCAGGCTGCAGTGTGGTCTGGACCCTGATGTAACTTGCTGGTGCCAGAGAGGGACACAAAAATCCACTTCCCCAAATGGGGGTGGGGGTGGGGGAGAGTGGAGGTGGGAGGGTACAGGCTACCTGCTGATCACTGCTTTTGATTAGCTACTTTGAAACACTGGGAGCCCCGCTCTAAGTATAGCCACTGTTCCAACTTGCCCTGGACAAACGCAGCAAAGGAGACTTGAAGGCAGTACACTTCCTCAGAGCTGTGAAGGACAGTTGAAGGGCTGCATTTGCTGGACAGGAGCTGAGTCAAAAAGTGCAGCTGTAGGAGCCGTGGAAGAGGCTCCTGGCACCATTATTGGTCCCTCCTTCATCCCCTGCCCAGGGCAGTTTGGAGCAGGCCAGTGCTCCATTTGTGTGTCCCTGGCATTGTTCTGGCTGGGAAAGACTGACTTAGGAAACTGCTCTCTTGGATGCCCCACTACCATAATTTGCCCTCCAGGCAAAAGCAGCTCCAGACAACAAAAGCAGTGTGAGAAACAACTGCAACTCACAGCCTGGGGCAAAGGCTTACTCGCTTTAAGTCCATCAGTGGAACAATTGGGAGAGGTAAGTAGAAGCAGCATTCAAACTCCTATAAACGGAACACTTAAGGCAATTGCAAGCACATGTCCAAGACAGGATTAGAAAGGACAGGGAGTACCCTGCACTTTGCATCTCATTGGCTTAACCTTCTTGATAGGAGGGCTGAACTCTGATGGAGAGTACCAGGAAACACAAAGCCAATTTGCGAAGATGGTGAAAGGTGTTTTTGGCTTAGGTTTTCTTGTGTGTTACCCCCAAGCTTTCTTATTTGACACTCAAGAAAATTTCTGTCATATAACCAGCTGGTAACAAACTAAAGAAACAGCCAATTCAGGGAATAAATCCCAGAGTTAACATTTTAAAATATTAAAATGTACAGTATGCAACAAAAGAGTAAAAGATGAAGAGATAGGATATGATGACCTTTCCAAAGGAAGAGAACAAAAATGTAGAAAACATCAGCAGAGAAGACCAGATTGTGGACATACAGAACAAACACTTAAAAAAATGTCCCTCAGCATGTTCAAGGAGATGAAGGAAAATACAGAGAAAGAACTAAAGGTTATCAGGAAAACAATGAATAAGCAATATGAAAATCTCTATAAAGAGGTAGAAAAATTTAAAAAGAAACCAAACAGAACCACTGGAGCTGAAGACCACAATAAGTGCCATGAAAAATTCCCAGAAAGGGCTCAACAGCAGATTGGAGCTGGCAGAAGAAACTCAAAGACAAGACAATTGAAATGAGTCAGGCTGAGGAGAAAGAAAAAAGAATAATTAAAAATGAAAATAGCCTAAGAGACTTCTGGGATACCATCATCAACCATACCAGTATATGCATTAGGGAAGTCTCAGAAAGAGAAGAAAGAGAGAAAGTGGAAGAAGGGATATTCAAAGAAATAATGGCAGAAAACGTCACAAATTTAGCAAAAGATGTGAATATGATATTCAAGAAGCCCAGAGAACATCAAGAAGAGTAAATATGAATAAAAATATGTCCTGCAACATACTGATCAGACTGCTGAATGCAAAGGACAAGGAAAGTGATCAGAAAGCTGCAAGTGAAAAGCTACATGTTATCGACAAGGGATTCCAAATTGGATTAAATTCCAATTTCTCATCAGAAACCACAGAGGCAAGAAGGCAATAGGTTGAAATACTTAAAGTGCTGAAAGAAAACAATTGCCAAGCAAGAATTTTATATCCAGAGAAACTTTCTTTCAAAACAAAGAAGAGATAAACAAAAGCTTAGGGAGTTCATCACTACACTTGCCCTACAAAAAATGCTAAAGGTGGTTCTACAGACTGAAAGGAAAGCACATTAGACAGCAGTTCAAAGCGACAGAAAGAAATAAAGTCTTCTGGTAAAAGTAAGGATTTGGATAAACATAAATGCCAGTACTATTGTATTGTATTTTTTGGTATGTAGCTCTACTTTTCACTTACTATAGGTGCTAGAAGGAAAGTTCATAAAAAGCAATGATAAATCTATGGTTTGGGACATACAATGCACATAGATATAATGTGCAACAAATACAGAAAAGATGGGTGATGGAGGGGTATAAGAATAGTGTATGGGTATGCTATTGAAGTTAAGTTTGTATTAAATGAAATATGATTGTTATATATATCATATTAATATATATTATTAACATTAATATATAATGTTAAATTTTAATGCATGGTAACCACAAGGAAAATAAATGAAACATATATCCAGATAGAAATGAGAAGGGACTCAATATGGTACAATACAAAAAAATCAAATAATATGAGACAAGGCACTAACAGAAGAATTGAAGAACAAAAAACGGTATAAGACTTACAAAGTCAAAAATAGCAAATTGGCAGAAGAAAGTCCAGCATTATCAGTGGTGACTTTAATGTAATTGGATTAAACTCTCTAGTCAAAAGGCAGAGATTGGCAGAATCAATAAAAAAAAGCATGACCCAACCATATTCTATTTATAAGAGGCCTTATATTCAAAGACATAAGTAGGATGAAAATGAAGGGATAGAAAAAAATATAAAATGCAAGTAGTAACCAAAAGGAGGTTGAAGTAGTCATACTACTATCAGGTAAAATAGACTTCAAGTCAAAAACTATTATGAGGGACAAAGATGGTCATTACGTACTGATAAAGGGGTCAATTCAATAAGACATGACAATTATACATATATATGCATCTAACAGCAGAGCCCCAAAATATATGAACCAAACAGTGACAGACTTGAAGGGAGAAATGATGGTTCTACACTGATAGGAGGAGACTTCAATATACCACTTTCAATAATGGATAGAACATCTGGACAGAAGATCAAAAAGGAAATACAAGACTTGATGATACTCTAAACCAACTAGACCTAACAGACTTAAATAGAACATTTCACTCAATGAAATGGATCATTCTCAAGGATAGACCATATCTTAGGCCACATAGCAAGTCTCAATAAATTGATTTATATTGAAACCATGCAATGTATCTTCTCTGATCACAATGGAACAAAGCTAGAAATCAATAACAGAAAAATGAAAAATTCACAAACATTGAAATTAAACAATGTATTCTTTTTTTTATAATAAATTTTATTTTGAAATAAGTTCAATCTTACAGGAACAGTTGCAAAAACAGTACAAACCCCATACATAGAACTCCATCATACCCTGACTCCCCGCCCCCAATACCCCAATCCATCACCTTTAAGATCCTGTCACACCACTGTCTCTTTCTTTCCCTCCCTCTCTCCCTCCCTCCCACCCTCCCTAACACCCATCATCTATTGCTCTGTCCTCTGAACATATGAGAGCAAGCTGCACATATCTTTGAGCAAACAATATAATTCACATATACCTTTCCCATGGACAAGAACATTATTTTATGCAATCTCATTAAACGCAGCTAAGAAGTTCAAGAAATTCAACATTGATATAAAGCTTACATTCTATATTTCCTTTTTTTTTTTTTTTTTTTTTTTTTTTTTTTTTTTTTTTACCCCTTGTGTCCCATCTGTGTCCCTTTGAGCCTCCTCTCCTCTGACCTCAGATCCCATCCAGGATCATTCTTGGCATTTAATTGTCATCTATTTAGACTGTCTTATTTTTTTTTTTTCAATTGTGGAAAGAGATATATAGCCTAAATCTTCCTATTCCACCCCTCCCTAGCATTCCATTAGTGGGATTAATCACATTTAGAATGTTGCAATGCTATCACCTTCCAACCATCCATTTCTAGAAGTTTCTCTTCACCCCAAACAAAAACCCTATTCTCATTTCTTAACTCCCCATTGCCCCTTCCCCCACTTCTTGGAAACCCTACTCTACTTTTCATCTCTTTGGTCATATTCTCTGATACTTTCTTTGTGTTTACCATGGGGCTTAAATTTAACATCTTAAATCTATAACAATCTTGTTTTTCTTTGATACCAACTTAACTTCAATAGAACACGTAAACTGTGTTCCTATACTCCTCCATTCCCTCACCTTTATGTAGTTCTTGTCAAGAATTACATATTTTACATTGAGTCCAAAACCACCGATTTATCATTACAGTTTATATATTTTAGATCCTGTAGGAAGTAAATAGTGGAGTTATAAATCAACAATATAGTAGTATTGGTATTTATATTTACCATGTGATCTTTATTGGAAAACTTTATTTCTTCATGTGGTTTCAGTCAATTGTTTAGTGTCCCTTCTTTTCAGCCTGCTTAGGACTGATCTACTGGTGATGAAGTCCCTCAGCTTTTGATTATCTGGGAATGTTTTCATCTCCCCCTCATTTTTATCCTTCAGGTGTTTGTGAATTCTCCAAGTCTCTGACGGTTATTGACTTCCATTTGTATTCCACTGTGGTCAGAGAATGTGCTTTGAACAAATTCATTTTTTTATTTTTTATTTTATTGAGGCTTGTTTTTATGTCCCCACATACAGTCCATTCTGGAGAAAGATCCATGATCACTAGTGAAGAACGTGTGTCCCAGTGACCTGGGATGCAATATTCTATATATGTCTGTTAAAAGTCCCTATATCTCTCTCTCATTTCTTTGTTTCTCTGTCGGTAGGGCTCCCTTTAGTATCTGAAGTAGGGCAGGTCTTTTATTAGCAAACTCTCTCAGCATTTGTTTGTTTGTGAAAAATTTAAGCTCTCCCTCAAATTTGAAGGAGAGTTTTGCTGGATAAAGTATTCTTGGTTGGAAATTTTTGTCACTCAGAATTTTAAATATGTTGTCCCACTGCCTTCTCGCCTCCATGGTGGCTGCTGAGTAGTCATTACTTAGTCTTATGTTGTTTCCTTTGTATATGGTGAATTGCTTTTCTCTTGCTGCTTTCAGAACTTGCTCCTTCTCTTCAGTATTTGATAGTCTGATCAGAATATGTCTCGGAGTGGGTTTATTTGGATTTATTCTATTTGGAGTTCGCTGGGCATTTATGCTTTGTGTATTTATATTGTGTAGAAGGTTGGGGAAGTTTTCCCCAAAAATTTCTTTGAATACTCTTCTAGACCTTTACCCTTCTCTTCCCCTTCTGGGACACCAATGAGTCTTAAATTTGGACGTTTTATTTTATCTATCATATCCCTGAGATCCATTTCAATTTTTTTCAATTTTTTCCCCCATTCTTTCTTTTGTTCTTTCATTTTCTTTTCTGTGCTCCTTGAGGAGGCTGAGTTGTTGTTCAACTTCCTCTAATCTTGTATTATGAGTATTTAGAGTCTTTTTAATTTGGCCTACAGTTTCTTTAATTTCCATAAGATCTTCTATTTTTTTATTTCCTCTTGCAATATCTTCTTTATGCTCTTCTAGGGTCTTCTTTATGTCTTTTATATTCTGTGCCATGCTCTTCTTCAAGTCTTTTATATCCCGTGCCATGCTCTCATTGCCTGTCTGTAGTTCTTTGATTAATTCCGCCAGGAACTGTGTGTCTTCAGATCTTTTGATTTGAGTGTTTGGGTTTGGGTTCTCCATGTCATCTGGTTTTATCATATGCTTTAAGATTTTCTGTTGTTTTTGGCTTCTTGGCATTTGCTTTACTTGATCTTTAATTTGTTAGAATTGCAGCTTGCTGACACACACTTTCTCTAACTAACCAGCAGATGGCGTCCGTGAGTCACTTATTCCCCTCAAGTCAGTTCTCCCCAACTTTGTGGTGTGTGGGGACCTGATTCTTTTGGGGTCCAATTGGTGCATTTAATTTGGGTGTGTTGTCGGTGCTGTCTGCCCTCAATGAGGGGCATGTGCCTGAGCGGTTAGGGAGGACGGGCAGGTTTAGGGTTTTTTGTTTTTTGTTTTTTTTTTATTAAATTCAGTTTTATTGAAATACATTCACACACCATACAATCATCCATGATATACAATCCACTATCCACAGTATGATAACATAGTTATGCGTTCATCACCACAGTCTATTTCTGAACATTTTCCTTACATCAGAAAGAACCAGAACAAGAATAAAAACTAAAAGTGCAAAAAAAACACCCAAATCATCCCCCCATCCCACCCCATTTGTCCTTTAGTTTTTATCCCCATTTTTCTACTCATCCATACACTAGATAAAGGGGGTGTGATCCACAAGGTCTTCACAATCACACTGTCACCCCTTGTAATCTACATTATTATATAATTGTCTTCGGGAGTCCAGACTGCTGGGTTGGAGTTTGGTAGTTTCAGGTATTTACTTCTAGCTATTCCAATACATTAAAGCCTAAGAGGTGTTATCTATATAGTGCATAAGAATGTCCACCAGAGTGACCTCTCGACTCCATTTGGAATATCTCAGCCACTGAAACCATTTCGTCTCATTTTGCATCCCCTTTTTGGTCAAGAAGATGCTCTCAGTCCCACGATGCTGGGTCCACATTCATCCCCGGGAGTCATACTCTGCGTTGCCAGGGAGATTTACACCCCCGGGAGTTGGGTCCCACGTAGCGGGGAGGGCAGCGAGTTCACCTGTCGAGATGGCTCAGTTAGAGAGAGGGCCACATCTGAGCAACAAAGAGGTACTCAGGGGGAGACTCTTAGGCACCATTACATACAACTTTAGACTTTCCTTTGTGGTAATGAGCTTCATAAGGGCAAGTCCCATGCTTGAGGGCTCAGCACATCAAACCACCAGTCCCAATGTTTGTGACAACATACGCTAGGGGATCAGCATCTTAAAGTTTAGAGATAGGCCTTACAATTCAGGGATAGAGTTAACTGCTGTAAGAGCTTACAATCTAGGGACTATTACAATTATTGTGTCCATGTTAGGCTATGTTCTAAGATTCAATTCTGAGTTTACACATTGTAGTTAGTCCATATTAGTGAGGCATCATCCCTCTCACCATGTTTTCTCCAACACTTTTACTCCTATATATATATTTTCCTACAATTTTATAGAGTTATATTCACATACCATACATTTATCCACAGTGTACAATCAGTTGTTCATGGTATCATCATAAAGTTGTAGATTTATCACCACAATCAGCATTTGAACATACTGATTAGTACAAGAAAAATTGTTTTTGTTTTTTTTTTAGCAATAAGAAAAAATGATAAAAAGAAAAATAACATGTCATACAATACAATACACTACTAAGGACAGCAAATAACACCATTACGAAGAATCCCATATTACTCCCCTATATTCCCTTCTCATATACATTTAACATTGGCGTATTGCCTTTGTTACATTTAACGGAGGTATATTACAATGTTACTGTTGACCATAGACTCCAGTTTGCTTTGATTATGTTTTTTCCTGAATACCATCCCTTTTTCAAATTTCTACATGGTTGACATTCATTTGCTTTCCCACATGCAAAAACATTTTTATATTTGTATATTTAGTAACAGTCATTGGCCACTCCAGTTTTTGCCACGTTATACAGTCCCAGTCTTTAACATCTATCTTTACCTCTGGTGTCATACATTCTCCTATCCCACCTCTTTCAGCTTTACTCACAGACATCTTTGTTCAGTGTACTTACAATACTGTGCCACCATCACACAGTATTATGCTATCTATTTCTGGATCTATGCAATCAATCCTAAACATTCTGTAGTCCTTCAGCATCAAATGGCTGATCTCTGCCCTCTTTCTATCTCCTGGTCGCCTGTGTTGTCAGCTTTTAACTCCCAAAGTTTGTTCCTTAATGTCTGTTCATATTAGTGAGACCATACAGAATCTGTCCTTTTGTTTCTGGCTAACTTCACTCAACATAATGTCCTCAAGGTTCATCCACATTATTACATGATCCATGTCTTTGTTCTGTCTTACAGCTGCATAATATTCCATCATGTGTATATACCACAGTTTGTTTATCCACTCGTCCTTTGATGGACATTTGGGCTGTTTCAATCTCTTGGCAATTGTGAATAATGCTGCAATAAACATTGGTTTACAAATGTCTGTTTGTCTCTTAAGTTTCAGTTCCTCTGAGTATATACCCAGCAATGGAATAGCTGGGTCATATGGCAGATCTATATTTAGCTTCCTGAGGAACCTCCATACTGTCTTCCAGAGTGGTTGCACCATTCTACATTCCCACCAACAATGAATAAGTGAGCCTCTTTCTCCACATCCTCTCTAGCACTTGTCATTTTCTGTTTTTTGGATAATGGCCATTCTGGTAGGTGTGAGATGATATCTCATTGTGGTTTTGATTTGCATTTCCTTAATAGCCAGTGAAGTTGAGCATTTTTTCATATGCTTTTGAGCCATTTGTATTTCCTCTTCAGAAAAATGTCTGTTCATGTCTTTTGCCCATTTTTTAATTGGATTGTTTGTCTTTCTGTTATTGAGATGCAGGATTCCTTTATATATTCGGGATATTAAACCCTTATCTGATCTGTGGTTTCCAAATATCATCTCCCATTGTGTAGGTTGCCTTTTGACTTTTCTGACAAAGTCCTTTGATGTACAAAAGTGTTTAATTTTGAGGAGATCCCATTTGTCTATTTGTTCTTTGGTTGCTCGTGTCTTGGGTGTGAGGTCTAAGAAATCACCTCCTTTCACAAGATCTTTAAGATATTGCCCTACATTTTCTTCTAAGAGTTTTATGGTCTCGGTGCTAATGTTTAGGTCTTTGATCCACTTTGAGTTAATTTTGGTATAAGGTGTGAGATGGACATCCTCTTTCATTCTTTTGGAAATGGATATCCAGTTCTCCAAACACCATTTATTGAACAGGCTGCTCTTTCCCAGTTGCTTCAGCTTCATTGCCTTATCAAAGATCAGTTGTCCATAGATGTGAGGGTCTACTTCTGAACACTCAGTTCTACTCCATTGAGCAGTATATCTGTCCTTATGCCAGTACCATGCTGTTTTGAGCACTGTAGCTTTGTAATATGCTTCAAAGTCAGGTAGTGTGAGACCTCCCACTTCACTCCTCTTTCTCAAGACATTTTTGGCTATTCGGGGCATCTTACTCTTCCAAATAAATTTAGTTATTGGTTTTTCTATTTCTGTAAAGTAAGTTGTTGGGATTTGAATTGGTATTGCATTGAATCTGTAAATCAGTTTAGGTAAAATTGCCATCTTAACTATATTTAGTCTTCCAATCCATGAACATGGTATGTTCTTCCATTTTTTCAGGTCTTGTTCAATTTCTTTTAGCAGTTTCTTATAGTTTTCTATGTAAAGGTCTTTTGTGTCCTTGGTTAAGTTTATTCCTAAATACTTGATTCTTTTGGTTGCTATTGTAAATGGGATTTTTTTCTTGATTTCCTCCTCTTGTTGCACATTACTTGTGTATAGGAACACTACAGATTTTTGCGTGTTGATCTTGTAGCCTGCTATTTTGCTGTATTCATTGACTAGTTCTAGTAGCTTTGCTGTAGATTTTTCTGGATTTCCTACATATAGAATCATGTCATCTGCAAATAGTGAAAGTTTTACTTCTTCCTCTCCAATTTGGATGCCTTTTATTTCTTTTTCTTGCCTAATTGCTCTAGCTAGAACTTCCAGCACAATGTTGAATAGCAATGGTGATAGTGGGCATCCCTGTCTTGTTCCTGATCTTAGAGGACAAGCTTTCAGTCTCTCCCCATTGAGTGTGATGTTAGCTGTGGGTTTTTCATACATTGCCTTTATCATATTGAAAAAGTTCCCTTCTATTCCTATCCTTTGAAGTGTTTTCATCAGGAAAGGATGTTGAATTTTGTCAAATGCCTTTTCTGCATCAATCGAGATGATCATGTGGTTCTTCTGCTTTGATTTATTGATGTGGTGTATTACATCAATTGATTTTCTTGTGTTGAAGCAGCCTTGCATACCTGGAATAAATCCCACCTGGTCGTGGTGTATAATTCTTTTAATGTGCTGCTGGATTCGATTTGTGAGTATTTTTTTGAGGATTTTTGCATCTATATTCATTAAAGAAATTGGTCTATAATTTTCTTTTTTTTTAGTATCTTTGCCTGGTTTTGGTATTAGGGTGATGATGGCTTCATAGAAAGAGTTAGGTAGCTTTCCCTCTTCTTCAATTTTTTTGAAGAGATTGAGCAGGATTGGTACTAATTCGTTCTTGAATGCTTGGTAGAATTCACATGTGAAACCATCTGGTCCTGGGCTTTTCCTTTTTGGGAGCTTTTTGATGACTGACTCAATCTCTTTACTTGTGATTGGTTTGTTGAGGTCATCTATTTCTTCTTGAGTTAATGTTGGTTGTTTATGCTTTTCTAGGAAGTTGTCCATTTCATCTAAGTTGTCTAGTTTATTAGCATATAGTTGCTCATAGTATCTTCTCATTGTCTCCTTAATTTCTGCAGGGTCGGTAGTTATATTTCCTTTCCCATTTCTGATTGCATTTATTTGCATCTGCTCTCTCTGTTTTTTTGTTAGCCTAGCCAGTGGTCCATCGATTTTACTGATTTTCTCAAAGAACCAACTTCTGGTTTTGTTGATTCTCTCTATTGTTTTCCTGTTCTCAATTGCATTTATTTCTGCTCTAATCTTTGTTATTTCTTCCCTTCTGCTTGCTTTGGGGTTAGTTTGCTGTTCTTTCTCTAATTCCTCCAGGTGGGAAGGGCAGGTTTAATAATCAAACCTCCCAGGTGTTCCTGGAGATTTAAGGCTGTTCTCTGCCACTGACACAGAAGTCCTTGGTATTAGCGTAGGTTCCCTGGGATTTCCAAGCGGTTCCCCCCTCCCTGCTGTGCTTTTCCAGGACATCTGCTGAGGGGGGGAGGGCCATGCCACGTCACAAGTGACTTCCGGCCTCCAGGGAAGCCCTGGGACGCTGGACTGTGCAGGGGCATTCCCATCCCACTTCAAAGATGGTTGAATGGGACGCGTTAACTTTCCTGTTTCCGCACAGCTCCGGGAGAATCAGCCATGGGTGTATTCAAGGCCACTGTCCACGGCCGATATTGTGTCATGTGAACGGTGCTGTAGGAAAGACTCCCTGTCAGGCTGGGTTTCTTGGCTTGGCTCTGTGCTGTGTGTTCGGCCCCAGGCAGGAGTAGCCCCGCCCACTGGGGAGACAGCTGCAAGTCATGCATCTCCCCTTTGCTCCCCTGGACCCGAGACAATCAGCAGTGGGTGTGGGAAGGGGTATCCTCCACGCCAGACACCGAGGCGTTAGTCCAGACTGCTCCCGTCTTATCTGCAGCTGTTCCCGGGCTTCTTCTTTTTTTTTTTTTTTAAAAAAATACTAACCCACCATTTCCCCACACCGCAGCGTGGCCAAGGGACTCAGCCGACTCACTCACTCGTTTCAGAATGCAGACTCCTGGTTTCACCAAACGCACATTCCCTGTGCCTTTAGCAGAACTTGTCTGGCTGGTGCTACTCTGGAAGTGGTGTTCTGGGTAACTTTCTGGTTTTTTATCTAGTGTTTTCCACAGAGGTGTTTTTTTCTATCTCACCTAGCCGCCATCTTAGGTTGAAACAATGTATTCTTAAACCACCAAAAAGGTTAAAGAGGAGAACATAAAGGAAATTAGGAAAATTATGGGTGGATGAAAATGAAAATACAACATGCAAAGACTTATAGGCCAATGGAATCGAACTGAAAGTTCAGAAATCAACCCTCACATTTACGGCCAACTACATTTGACAAGGTGGCAAAGACCACTCATTTGGGAAGTAGTCTCTTCAATAAATGGTGCTGGAAAAACTAGCTCTCCATTTGCAAAAGGAGAACCCCTACATCAAATCACATACAAAAATCAACTCAAAATGTATTGAAGACCTAAATATAAGAGCCAGAACTCTAAAGCTACTAGAAAAAACATAGGGAAGCCTCTTCATGATCTTGTGTTAGGCAATGGTTTCTTAGACTTCACACCCAAAGCACAAGTAACAAAAGAAAAAATAGAAAAATGGGACCTCATCAAAATTAAAACTTTTGTGCATCAAAGGATTTTATCATGAAAGTAAAGCAACAATCTACACAATGGGAGAAAATATTTGGAAACCACATATCCAATAAGGGTTAATATCTAGAATATATAAAGAAATTCTTCAACTCAACAACAAAAATACAGACAACCCAATTTAAAAATGGGCAAAAGACTTGAATCATCCTTTCTCCAAAGAAGATACACAGAAGATACACAGAAGATACATAGATGGTAAAAAAAGCATAAGCTCAACATTATTAACCACTAGGGGAATGCAAATCAAAACCACAATGACATATCATTTCACACTCACTAGAATGGCTACTATTTAAAAAAACAGAAAATTACAAGTGTTGGAGAGGATATGGAGAAATAGGAACACTCATTCATTGCTGGTGGGATCTGAATTAGTGCAGCCACAGAAGACAGTTTTTCAGTTCTTCAGAGAGTTAAGTATAGAATTACCATATGACCCAGTGTGCCAGTTTGGATATATTATGTCCCCCAGAAAAAGTCATGTTCTTTAACACAATCTTGTAGGGGCAGACGTATTAATGTTGATTAGGTTGGAACCTATTGATTGAGTGTTTCCATGGAGATGTGACTCAATCAACTGTGGGCAAGATCTTTGGATAATTTCCATGGAGGTGTTACCCCACCCATTCAGGATATGTCTCAATTAAATCACTGGAGCCATATAAAACAGCTGACAAACAGAAGAAACTCAGAGCTGCAGCTGAGAGACACGTTTGGAAGACAGCCATTGGAAGCTGAAAGCTGAAATTCTGGAGAACACCATTTTGCAATGCAACCTGGGAGCAAGCAGATGCCAGCTACATGCCTTCCCAGCTAACAGCTGTTTTTGGATGCCATCGGCCATCCTTCAGTGAAGAAACCCTATTGTTGATGCCTTACCTTGGACGCTTTATGGCCTTAAGACTATAACTTTGTAACCAAATAAACACCCTTTATAAAAGCCAATCCATTTCTGGTAATTTGCATAATGGCAGCAGTAGCAAACCGGAACATCCGGCAATCCCACTTCTAGGAATACACCCCAAAGAACTGAAAGCAGGGACTTAAACAAATATTTTCACACCGATGTCCATGTGGCATTATTCACAATGGCGAAAAGATGGTAGCAACCCAAGTATCTATCAATCAATGGATGGATAAGCAAAACGTGGTATATACCCATAATGGAATATTATTCAGCTGCAAAAGGAAGGAAGTTCTGACACATGTGACAACATAGATGAACCTTGAAGACATTATGTTGAATAAAATACACCAGACAAAAAGGGACAAATATTGTATCATCTCACTGATGTGAAATAATTAAAATAAGCCAAGTCATAGAGTCAGAATCTAGAATATAAGTCACCAAGGGATATGGTGGGGGTAAGGAATAGGGAGTTAAGTCTTAAAATGGGCGGAGTTTCTCTTTGGGATGATGGAAATGTTTTGGAAGTGGATATTGGTGATGGAAGCACAACATTGTGAACATAATTAAGAGCATGTAATTATATATTTGAATGTGGTTAAAAGGGGAAATGTTAGGTTGCGTATATGTTACTATAGTAAAAATTTTTTTAAAAATTCAAGTAACTGCGCAGTACAAACAGTGAACCCTAAGTTAAATCACGGACTATAGGTAATAGTACAGTTATTAAAATGTGCTTTCATCAATTGTAACGAATTTACCACACCTTTGCAAGGTGTTAGTATGAGGTGGTATATGGGAACCCTGTATTTTATGCATGATTTTTCTGTAAACCTGTAACTCCTCTAAGAAAAAAAAATATCCTTAGACCTCTATAACTTCATCATTTCAAACACTGACAGTAGTCCTTAAAAAAAAAAAAAAAGTTGATTCTCATAAGTTTTAGCTCACTGCCTGGAAGAAGAAGGAGGAGGAGGAGGAGGAGAAGGGGGGTGGGGAGGAGAAAAAAACCACTCAGTCATCTTATCTCACATTCACAGGAGAAATGTGAGAAAAACTGTGCATTCATTATGTGATACCATTTAGTGCTGAAACCAGGGCTTTACTATTTTAAAATGGTTTGGTTCTGGTGGGACTGACTAGCAATGTAATGGAAATCACATGTTTCTGAATTCTACATGATTATGAACCAACTTCCAGATGTGGAATTCTGTCAGCTGGAAAATGAATTATAATTCAGAATTATTCATTTATTTTTTACATCCTATGTAAACATTTTCTCACTTTTAATTGTATTCAAGATGATTTCGAACATGGGATGCTGTGTTATTTGGCCTTCTTAATGGATGACCATTAATATACTCTTGATCTTAACTTCTGGGGAATTATTTTTCATATACTTCATTCTATTAAGAGTTTGAGCATGAGTACTCACTCCCTCATGTGTATCATGAGAAAGGCAAATTTTCCCACAACAGTTGAATCCACTTAGATTTGTAGCAGCCTCAACTTTTCTTCTAATGTTAGCATTATATTTACTTCCAACTTACTATGTTTCCAATATCGCTTTAAATTGTGTATATGACATATGTGTGTTAAATTAAGCTAACTATCTCAAGTGGTGTAAAAAATAATGGAGAAATGGTTGTCTCTGCATATTTTTTCATTCTAACCTCTGAACTTTCAGCCTTTTCCTTTGCATCTCTAGAAAGACATTTTGGCAGAACCAGAGAAAGGATCCAATCCAAATGAGTTGGAGTGAGTTGGTCCTTCCTTGTGGGATCCGTGCCTTAGACTGAAAACACTGCCCCAGGCAGTGGGATCATCTCCAGAGTCTGCGCTCCTGCAACAAATGATCCCCGGTGGGAAAAGCATATGGGAGTTCATCAAACCAGGCCTACACATCCAATTAGCAGGGCATTTCACAACTTTCCCACCCTCTGGTACAGAAAACCTAGGGGTTTTTCTCTGGTGGTTCTGCCTATGACAGTGGCCACTTGGAATTCTTCTGAGTGTTAGCATTTATTCAGCTCTTAGCACAGATGGTTGGTAGGACCTTTTTTCTTGAAGCCAATACCATCAGACAGTTTCTTGAAAAATTTCTTCATTTTACTTTATTTAAATTAAATTGTATGTAGACCAGACACATTTTTTTTTTTTTTTTTAGAATTGCCCACAGTTACAGTTATAGTATCAAAGCAGGCTGGGAAGCAATTTGTTCTTGTGCTCTAAATGCAGTTAGATAAACACAGCAGAACCTCCTAAACAGCTTTTCAGTCAATTTTGAGTAAAATTCAGTCAATTTTGAGCGGTAGTGGTATCCCCACATTAGACCATTCGGGGTAAGACTGACATGTTGCAACTGTCTTCAAGTTGAACTTAAGGACTATACTTCAATAAATACTACCAATGATTTCAAAATCTGAAATCATTTGCAGGAGTCCATTCCTACAAATACCTCTATCTCCATATGATCTAGGAAAGAAACTGGCTTTTCTAACTGCTACTCCAACCTCAAATGCACAAAAATAAGCCAACTTGTAAACAGCTGAAGAATGACAAATTTTATCTTTGGTGGCCAGATGCTCGGTGCTACCTTAGTGCAGCAGCGAATGGAGTTTGCAGAAGAGTTAAGTGACCGACATTAGGGTGAATAATGGGAAATGATGAAAGGGAGATGTTTCTGTTTAACTTCAGAAGCTCTAGTCACAAAGATGTTCAGGATGTTTGCACATTTCCAGCAAGAAATTAGAATACTTCAGTCAAAGAAGCATCTAAAATCCGATGACTCACTCTCTCTTTCAGTAAAATGAAAGCTCTGAACGGAAATGTGTGGCTTCAATACATCTAAACTTGTCACTAGGAAAAGAAAATAGTTTCTTGTATAAAGTAACGAAAAGATGTGAGTGGTAATTAGCAACTTCTTAACGCTCTCCATGTCTAAGAAGAGATGCCATTGGTTTAGCCATTTAATATAATCATTAAAAGCACTTAATTGTAAATTTGGAAGTGGATAAAATGGAAAATTTGAATTGTATATGTGTTCCTACAATAAAAAGTTTATTATTATTATTATTTTTAATTCTAGGCTCAGGACTCAAATTGCTGTGTTCAATATAGTGACTATACCATGGACCAGTAGTTTGCCTTTGGGATGGCTACTTAAATTTTGTTCACCTCAGTTTCTTCAACTGTAAAATGGGAGCACTAATAGTATCTATCTCCTGGGAAGAGTGGATTAATTAAGATAACATGTTTAAAGTACTTAACAAAGTACAAGGTGACTATTCAATAAATGCTGTGTCATAATGATGATGATTGGTATCATTTATAAATCAAACTTCCTTAGAACCCCAGTACCCGCAATCCTGCCAGATTCCAAAACTTCAGTGGAATGAAATATATAGCTTTAATTTTGATAATCTTGTGACTTTAAAACAATGACAGGAACTATATTGACTGGTTTTATCTTTTTAAATGAATCAGACTATTGTCTAAATTGAACAAAGTTGGCCAAAAAACTGTGAAAACACTAGGCAACAAACAGCTCAAGGTCAAGATCAGAAAATATTGAAGTATAATTCTGCATTGTTCCTGACAATAAAGCAGGCAGAGCAAAGATACACACTCACAAGATAAAAAATAGGAATAACTGTCTGGTCTTGAAGTCCCTCTGTCCTAAGTGGAGACCCAAGGATAAAGAAGCCAAGCTACTTGACTGTGATGTCTCTGAGACTTAATTATCAAGTGAGGGTGTGATTATAGCTTATTTCTTCCTTGTAATTATTTCATATTTGTCCTTTCTTCTCCAAACCCCTTGATCCTACTCTAGTCAGGTTCTCATCACCTCGTGGTCAGAATACTACCACAATCTGTTTACCTTAATGTAGGACTATTCCTACCCTAAGTCTAATCCTTATCTAACCCTTGCTTTTAGGAAGTTTCTGAAGCAAATAGTTTTCTAAAAGCAAGTCTTTATTCTCATCACCCCATTCTTTAAGATTACGCATTATCTCATACATTAAATCTAAAACCCACTTTCTAGATTTCAAGAGTGCAAGGAGTTTTTCTCCCTCCTTGATGGGGATTATACCTATGTTGCTTTTAACATCTAATTAAAGAATTATATATTGCAAAAAATTTAATGTTATTTATCAGTTCAAAGTAATGTAAATAAAAATTCCAATAGGAAATTTTATGGAAGTTGACAAACTGAATATAAAATTAATCTGGAAAATAAAATACACAAGAATAACCAACACTTTTTTTAAAAAAGCAATAAAGGAAAATTTGATCTTCCATTCAGTAAAGCATACTATTGTTATAGTAATTAAAACAGCCTGGCATTTTAAATTGTTTGGAAAAATAGACAATAAATCAGTTGAACTCAATAGAGTTCAGAAACAGAAAAATACATACATGGAAATTGAGTATACGACAAAGGCAGCCTTTCAAATCAGGGTGGAAAGTAGAGTTATATAGTAGTAGTGTTTGTTGTAACTGGTTATTTATTTGGCAAAAATAAAATAAAATTATTTTAATTATAATATACAAAAAATGAACTCCAGACAGATCAAAGAGTTTAATAAAATTTAAAAACTATTAAAGAATTAGAAGAAAATATGAGATGTTTATAAATCTGGAGTGAAGAAGGTCTTTAAAGCAAGGTGCAAAATGTAAATGCCATAAAGAAAAATATTCAGAATTTAACTACATACAAATTACAGAGTTTCTGTACCATAATAAAGTTAATGGTCAAGGAACAACAAGGAGGAAATATTTGTAGTATATAAAACAGATATTCTTTAGAATATATTCTTTAGAATATATAAAGAACTCTTACAAAACAATAAGAAAAAACAATACTCAATGGTCAAATAGGCATAGGATAAGGACAGTATTCACTAAAAGAAAGATGCAAATGGAAAATAGCAATTGAAAGGAAGTTCCTTCTTATCAGTAATCAAGGGATACCAAATTAAAACAAACAGGAGATATTCTTCTTTGAGGCCTTAAAATAGCAAAGCAAACAAACAAAAAATGGAGATTAAGTGTTATATGAGAATGTGGAGAAATGAAGAGAATATAAATTGTTCAGTAGTTTTGCAGAGATATTTGGCAGTTTTTAATTAAAAGAATTTATCTAAACTAGAAAAAATCTGCCATATATGTACAAAATGGCATTTATAAGAATATTCATTTTAGCATTGTTGGTAAGAGGGAAAAATTGCTAAGCACCTAGGGAAACAGTTAAATAAATTATGGTACATTAATATGGATGAACTATGTAACAATTAAGAGACTAATCAGGATCTATATTTGTAGACTGTGAAATATTTTCAAAACATATTAACTTTACAAAGGTTGCTTAACCAAATGAACAGTATGATCTCATTTTTATTAAAAAAAAATCACACAAAACAAAACTATCTCTTTTATATACACATACATATGTAAATGCATATAAGTGGTCTGGGAAGACACATGCCAAATTGCCAGTGGTTGTTTTTCTGGGACATTAATGCAAATGGTGGGTGACTGATGGAAGCTTTATCTGTATTTTTACTATAAGAATATTTCTGTGCATAATTTGTGAATTAAAAAATATGTTTTACATATGAAAAGATGCTCACCTTCACTGGCTATTAGGGAAATGCAAATCAAAACCACAATGAGATATCATCTCACACCTACCAGAATGGCCATTATCCAAAAAAACAGAAAATTACAAGTGCTGGAGAGGATGTGGAGAAAGAGGCACACTTATTCATTGTTGGTGGGAATGTAGAATGGGGCAACTACTCTGGAAGACAGTGTGGGAGTTCCTCAGGAAGTTAAGTATAGATTTGCCTTATGACCCAGCTGTTCCATTACTAGGTATATACTCAGAGAAACTGAAAGTTAAGACACAAATGGACATTTGTAAACCGATATTTATCGCAGCATTATTCACAATAGCCAAGAGATGGAAACAGCCTAAATGTTCATCAATGGACGAGTGGATAAATAAATTGTGGTACATACACATGATGGAATATTACACAGCTGTAAGACAGAACAAAGACACGGAACATATGATAACGTGGATGAACCTTGAGGACATTATGTTGAGTGAAGTTAGAAACAAAAGCACAAATACTGTGTGGTCTCCCTAATATGAACTAACATTAATGAGCAAACTTTGAGAGTTAAAACCTGATAACACAGGCTACCAGGAGATAGAAAGAGGGTAGAGATCGGGCATTTGATGCTCAAGAACTACAGAATGTTCAGCAGGCTTGATTGTAACAATCCAGAAATAGATAGCATAATACTGTGTGACGGTAGCACAATATTGTAACTACACTGAACAAAGATGTCCATGAGTAAAGCTGAAAGAGGTGGGCTAGAAGCATGTATGACATCTGAGGTAAAGATAGAAGATAAAGACTGGGACTGTTTAACTTAGCAAAAACTGGAGTGGTCAATGATTGTGACTAAATGTACAAATATAAAACTGTTCTTGCATGTGGGAGAACAAATGAATGTCAACCAGGCAGAGTGTTGGAAAGGGGTTGGTATTGGGAAAAAAATATAATCAAAGCAAACTGGAGTCCATGGTCAACACTAACATTGTAATATGCTTCCATTAAATGAAACAAAGACAATATAAAAATATGTTTTAAAAAATGAGATAATATTAGGTACTTTGTTTTGTAACTGAGAAGTTAAGAATTGGCAAATGATTATGATTACTGAATCATTATATAGATTTTTTTTTCTTTCTATGTTGTAGAATAGCCAAAAATTAATACCTGAAATTACTGAAACTCAACTAGTCTCACCCTTGTTTATACCTACTATTGTAATGGTTATTCAAGCCTAGTCTCAGCCCTGTTTACACTTGATATTGTAATGGTAACAACTCCATCTCCCCTTGCTTGAATCCATAAAAACCCTGAACTCTTTAGATTCAGGGAGACAGATTTTTGGGCTGATAAGGCCATCTGATCTCTTGCTTTGCACGCAGCAATACACTCTCTCTTTGAAATCCCGGTGCCATGGATTGGCTGTTACGTGCACTGGGCAGAGAACCCACCACTTTTGATCAGTATCAATTTCATTAAGACTGGGGGACTATTGGGTCCCACCTGCCAGAGTAGGCAAGGTGAAAAACTGAGTTGGGAACAAACAGGAAGGTGGTCCTGACTTTCTCATATTACTCCAGTGTCTGCCATTGCTGTTAAAAATGATTGCTTATATCTTATTTTTCTTTAGACTTCATAAAGTACTTTGCTAACACCATCCACTTAACTGAGAAATTGATGCGTTCCTCGGGCAGCAATAAGTTGGTTGAAAGGACTCAAGGCTTTCTGAACTAAAAGAGAAGCAATCTGTTTGAAGACAGTTAAAGAGGAGAAGAAATCCTTTTGAAAGTGCAAGAATTAACCAAGAAGGGTGAATAAGATGGCAGCCTCCTGGGTGGCAGCATGGTGGCTTATATGGATGTGTATTTAGATTCTGGATTTGTGCTTAGAGCAGTAGGTGTGATGACTAAATCTGGCCTGGATTTCTGGCCAGCGAGAATATGCATCTTAGGAATGGAATAAACCAGGCTATGAGTGAGTCTGCTCTTCTCCTTTCAACGCCCGCACAGTGCAAAGGACAGTAGCAATAGAGCATCTGTGTTGGTTGATGTATATTATCTTGACCTGAAATTTCAGTATAATCTTAAATATTTTCTCTGTTTTTTTTTTTTTTTTGCAGCAGGCTGTTTGGGGCAAGCCCTGAAATTTTATCTGCTCTGATCTAGCAGGAGTGTTCAGGTCCGGGTGATGGGAAGGGGTTCTCAGTCTCCATAGCTTCTTTCTCTTTTTAGCTGGAGCCGTCACCCTCATTGAAAGGAGAGAGTCACACTAGCCCCAGACTAGACCTTGGATCCAAGTAGAGAAGATAGGAAAGAAAGGAATTGCATGAGGAGGGCAGGAGGCGTAGAACCTCAGTACTCCATCCTCTTCCAGTCTAGTACACAGCATGGAGGTCAAAGTGTGTGAACTAAGGACCACATGCAGTATCTGAAGATAAATCCTCCATACACTCTCAGACATTATCTATTTGAGACCCATCAGGGTTAATTAGCTAACTCTCCTGTGACCAGTTTGATCCTAATATCTAGCTGAAGACAGAAACTATGCTAAAAATTATGATGCCTGATGAATTTAAGAAGAAAGCAGTAAATGTACACTACGAGTTACTCCTTGAGACCAAAACCAAGGGCTACCACAGCTTTTGCTACAGAGTTAGCATCCAATAAGTATGAATGAATGAATACACAGAAAACTCTAAAACATTCATGAACTACTTTAAGATAGAAGACAAAACTGACTCCTGGAGATTTTTGAACAGATTATTGAGAGCTCTTGACTGACCCTAATTAAGCGGCTCCCCCTCCTGATTTTTCTGTTTTTCTCCTGTGGCAGTGGAAACACATTCTGGGACGAGTGGAAGGCTTTCCTGGTTTAATTATGCCCAAATGGAGGTTTTGCATGTTTGTGAATACTGAAAAGTTCATTATGATGGTGACCAAATGAAGCTGTTCCAGTAAACAAATAGCTAGTTGGCTTAAAGACTATTTAAGTATAAGTAGCAAATAAATTGGAGTGTTCAGGGTCTTAGAAAAAAATTAAATTGAGGGCTTATGTTTCTGTCTGAGGTCTTTCCAATATCATTTATTATGTTAAAATTACCTCTGATTAGATCCATTTAAGATGCAACGTTCTTGACATGTTACCAAGCTGCTAAGAATGGGGAGGATCAGGTCAAATTTCAGGGAGCTTGTGCAGAAGAACATCTGGAAATTGGGGAACTAATAACTCCAGGGGTGGTATGGAAGAGGATACTATGAAGAAGTTTGGTGATTTGTAGCGGTGGACAGAAAGAAAGAAAAATGAAAATAAATATTGGGAGATTTGCCAAGCTTATGGATCAAAAAAGAGATAGACAAGAAAACAGGGAAGAAAATAAGCAGGTGGATGGGAGAAAGGAGAGCTAGTTAATTAAGGAAGTATGAAGAGAACCAGATGATATTTCGAGGAAGAGAAAGTTGGTAACAGACTCAATGATACAATCCTGTACAGGTACTAGCTGTGAAACCTCAACAGAGTGCATTATCTTTCTTACCCACCAGTGTTCCAAATATAATACAAAATAGATATATTTTATATAACTATTAAATAACTATTCAGATAATGAACAATGCTTTCCTATGTAAGGTCAAAGTTACATGTTTCATAGATTGATCTTTTAAGGGGGTATCTGGTCTCCAAATAATGAAATTAAGTGTGAATTTGGATTTGGATTGGATACATCCTAGAAAAGCTATACTAGAGGTAAATCAAAGATATCACACTTAATTTTAGGGAAATGCACTGGTAATTTAAAATCAACCATTTGGAAACCAAATTCTCTACGGTTTCCTTTAAAAGTTATAAAACACAACTGTTGTAAAGAACATGGCATGACTATTTTTAATTTAAATAAAATTTAAATGCACTTCCCTTTTTTTCTTGAAATTTGCAATTCACAACTTATGGTAAAATCATTCATATTTGGCTGCTGACTTTGTAAATATTTGGAACATTAATGCAAAATATGGATGCATAAAGATTTTTGTTAACACACTTTTGCTTAATGTAATCCAATAAATTCTCTACATCAAATGACTTCTGCAGCTTAGAAACATTTTCAAATTGACACACAGGCTTTGTTTACCTTAAGAAACTTAAGTAAATCAAGATTCACTGTGCCATTCATAAATTTATTTCAAAATGCATCTGGATCTAATGTAGAGGTGAATAAAGGAGGGAGAGAAAATGTAGTTTAGTATGCAAAGTAAATAACATTCTGAAGGTTCAATTATTCTATTCATGATTTTTTTTTTTTTGGATAAAAATACTAGTATATCTCTGACTGTGTTGCTATGGGATGAAAGAATCAAACAGAAATCAAAAGTTGGTTTGCACTGTCTGCATGAGACTCTTTGTTTACAAGTGTTTACATTTGTTTACAATGTGCCTGCAAGTAACATCACATAAAAGTATCTGTGTTTGGGGATTTTAGAATTTTCTTGGTTCTTGCTTAGTAAGAGCACTGTTATGCATAGATTAATCAATTCTGGTTATCTAAGATGCTAAGGAGGTGCTAAGACAGAATTAGAAGTGTAACAGAATTTTTAGGGGAAAGTCCTATTAAAGATAAAATAGGGGTGAGATAAAAGTAGACAGGGAGAGCTTTCAAACAGCAGTGCAGGTCTGACCTGTGGAAGGAGAGATGGAAGGAAGACTGGGTAGGAAGAGCCTCCTGGAGCAGTGCAGATCCAAGAGAGTCTTGGTGAGGCCAATGGGGGAGCTCCAGAACAAAGACTGCCCATTAGAGGAGTCCTGCAGAATGGCCAGGCTCTACTACTCCCACCAAGCTCAGGCACTGGTGGGAGCAGCCTGGAGAGACTGTCACCTCAGTAAATGCTGCAGAAGATACTGGGGGTGCAGCCACTGGAGATGCCAACCAACCACACCCTTTGCAGCAGGCTGTCTCTGAAAGGGGGATCTGAGAGGCACCCCATGGCTGCCCCAAAGGGAAAGACTCCACAGTCTAGACAGGGAAACATGAATTGCAATCTTTTGGTTCAAGTAATTTTGCCCACTCTCTTGCAGTGATAATATCTCCCTTGGGTATAGCTTGGCTAACTTAACAAAATGTCATATAGTTTATCTAATTTTAATCATTCTCATTTCACAAAAGAAAGGGGCTCAGAGAGGCTAAGTGACATTGCCCAAATTAATTTTTATCAGAGCCAAGACTTTCTTCACTAAACCACAGCTGTCTCACTTTCATGTAGATAGAGTCTCAGGTACTTTACCTTGATTTTGCTTCTTTTATGATGAAATCTAACATATTGAAAAAAAAAGGTGAATGTGGCTTAAATGTATGGCCTAATGAGTAACTATTGAGTTATATAACTACAAATCAAACCTCATTACCACACTAGAAGTCCTGATGTGTCCCTTCCCAATCACAACCTCATCCTTTACTCGAAAGGGAACCACCTCCTACTTTTTGTGACCGTCTATTCTTACTCTTCTTCACTGTTATGCTACCCACATATGCATCCCTAAGCAACGTAGTTTAATTTTGCCTGTAAAGTTTACATGGAGGAAACTATTCTTTGTGCGTTCTTTTGTGTTTTGCTTCTAAGATTCATCAAGATATCTGTCAGATTCAACCATGTTGTTGCATATACAGTAATTTGTTTTCAATGCTTCATCCTATTCTATTGTATGACAATTTATTTTTACATTCTGTTCTTGATGGATGGATAGGTTGGGAAATGGACAGTTTCAACAAATGGTACTGGAACAAGGAGATCTACATATAGAAAAATAAATAACTCAAAATGATTTAGAGACCTAAATGTAAAAGCTAAATCTATAAAACCTCTAGTTGAAAGCAAGAGAATGTATTTGTGACTTTGGAAAGGTGAGGATTTCTTAAATAGTAAACAAAAGCATGAATCATAAAAGAAAAATTAATAAATCAGACTTCATCAAAATTAAAAAAGAAATAACTTTTTTGAAAAGGCAAGGCCACAGAATGGGAAAACATTTTGCAAAATATAAACCTGACAACAGACTTAGACCCAGAATTTATAAATAATTCTTATAACACAAAATAAAAAGAAAAATAACCAGATTAAAAGCAAGCAAATGCTTTGCACAGATACTTCAAAAAAAAGTAAATGGCAAATGAATACACAAAAAGATAACTGAAGTATTTAGCCCAATCACATTACTATAATTATTGATATATTTGGATTGAAATCTACCACTTTATTTTGTGCTTCCTTATTGTCTCACTTGTTCTGTTTCTTTTTCTCTTTATCTTCTCTCAGACAATACAGTTACTGAAGAACATTATAACTTTATTCATTCCCTTCCTGAAATTGTTTATTATTATTGTACACTTTAATTCTATCATTGTTTTTATTAGTTTTATACCATAGTCATTTACATCCAAACACATATTTATCACTTCTCTTTTGCTTTCAGTCTTACTTGCAGACCACACCCTCTGGAATCTTTTTTCTTTTGCCTAAAGTGAACCTTTAAAATCTTCTTTCATGAGATTCTGCTGATGGTAACTAAAGTAATTATAGTTTGTAGGATAATGTCTCCATTTTGCCTTCATTCTTGAAAAATACTTTCTATGCATTTAGAATTGTAGATGGGCAATTATTTCATTTCTGCATACAGAAACAATCATTGTACTGGATTCCAGTTTCTTTCATTGCTCTTAAAAATCTGATTGTCTCTCTGTGATTATTTTGATGACCTTCCTTTTTTTCTTGCGGCTGCTTTTTAAGATAGTTGCCCTTTCCTTAGTGTTCTGCAGTTTCACTATGACATGTCTAAATGTGGGTTTCATTTTATATTTAATGCTTGAGTTTGTTTTCTCTGAGTTCTAAAAATTATTCGCTACCACATTTTAATTATCACCTCTGACGTATTCACTCCTCCGAATCTCCTCCCTTGTGGAACTCTGATTAAAAGTATGTAGTTCTTTCTCTGTCAACCATGTCTCTCTATTGTCCTCCACACTTTCCTTCTTTTTATCTCTCTATGCTACATTCTGGTCAATTTTCTTACCTTCCACTAAATCTTCTTCAGCTGCATCTACTTTGCTCTTCAACCCATCTACTGAATTTTTATATTTATATCTTTATATGTTTCTTTTGTACTATTTAGTCTCTTTTTGAAATCTGCTAGGTCTGGTTTTAGTTTCCTTTCCTTACAGAGAGTTAGTTGATTTAAAGGAGTATGCATAGTTGTTTTATTTCTGGATCTGATAATCTCAATATCTCAATTATTTTTGAATCTGTTTCTGTTGTCATTTTACTTTTCTGCTGATTGTTTTTCATGGTGCCTTGTTTTCTTGTGTACTTGGTTATTTTTTACTGCAAGCTACTCAATGTTCTTCAGAAATTACTTTTCATAATTCTTTGGGGCCTAGGGTTGAGGTGCCTACCTGCAGAGAAGATTTACATTTCCTTCTCTAGGTCCCTGTGGAAACTGCTAATTTGGTAATGCCATGAACCAAGTTTATGGCTTGAGATTGACCAGGCCACCCAAGGGATATGACCCTCACTTCAAATTTATACCAGGACAAGATGGTGAGGACCAGTGCTTCTCAGGGCCTCTCCCCACCTCCATTATCTTTTCCCCGTTTACCCAGTGCCATGAGAAATTTTGTTACAGTGCCCTGAGGTGTGTGTTTTGAGGGGTGGGGCAAAATTGGGAGACGGGGAATTTATTTCTGGTTTATTTGTAAGAGATGTAAGCCTTTGGTACACAGCTTAATGTGAGGAGGAGCTCCTAGTAAATTTACCACGTTGGGTGGGAGCTAAGCCTTAACTTCTGTCTGCCCACTCCATAAAGCCTCCAAAATCAAAGTCCAGATTTACTGGGGTCAGCAAATGCCTTCAAGGCAGAAGAAGCTTCAGTGTTCCACTTATTTCTCTGGATTTCCACTTTGCATTGTGTTGGTCTGGTGTTCCTTCACTATTTTGCCAAACATTTGATTCTTTTAAGGAATTAAAAAAATCTCACCCAGTATTTTAGTTGTTTTCAGCAGGAGTTTTGTCTGAATAATATACTTTGTGTATAATTCCTTATGATAGGTATTTTAACCTGAAAGTTAACTAATGGAATGATTGGAACACATCTTTGAACATGGAAGTATAATGCAGTTGGAAACACACCCACTTTGTTTTGCAGAGCATAAAGAAAAACAAGTCTGATTTGGGGTATGAGGCTCTTACTTCCTTTTCTAAGATACAACTCCTTTGCAGCATCAAATCTCTGGCTAGACTAAGTCACCCTGGTACAACTGCCTAACTCTTTAGCATCATAGTTAATAGATTCCCCTCTGAATCTCAAAGCATATGAAACCCATGGTCACTGACAGATGGTGACTCTCATAATGGAGGGTCTCGTCTTGAACAGAGGGGCTAGGGAATGCCCCATTCAACCCTGTTATTACCTATAATCTTCCCTCCTACTTGCAACTATGGCTGAACAACATGGGATTGCAGGATGAAAAGAGTCCTTGGTTTCACTGTTTATTTTGAAACATTGTCAAATGTATCATTGTTGGAACATGGCAGTATTTGACAGTATTTGACGGCAAACAGATCTGGAGCACGGTCTTGATAAAGAAGAGATCTGGCCTTCTGCTCCCATTTTAGGATTAATTATAATATCAGGGCCTCTTCTACTGAGGTTTGTCAACTAGCTAGTCAGACCCAAATGCCGGATTTCTGCTTGAAATGTAACTAAAATAAACATTAGGAGAAACACACCTTCCTTTTTTCATTATGAATAAAAAGTTTAAAGCAAAATATGTCCAAATCTGCATTGCAATGAGGGCTCCTATGAGAAAATCTCTGTTTACAATGAAAGGTGAAATAAGACAGTAAAAAACTAAAATTTGCCCTCCTTCGTAAAGCTTGAAATGTGTTTCCTGGAAAAGAAGAACATTTAAACTATTGCTTTTGGTGGGGGAGGGGCAGGCAAAAACAATGAGTCATCAATTCCAAATGATGCTCTTTTAAAAATCTTCTTGCCACTTCTGGAATTATGTGTTTTAAAAAAAATTCTTTCCAGGAATAATAACCAGGATCTTTCCTATGTTCAGCAGCCACCTTTATTATAGCTCTACTAAGGCATAAAAATTAATATGTCAACATGAAATGGTGTAACTCAAGGCTGGCAGGTTGATGAGAAAACTGTGTCCTTCAAACACCAGCCTTTATTAGTATTAACCAAATTCATCTTTGGCAGATAATTCTGGAGAGTCCCTGTTATATATTAAAGTTCTAGTTTTAAAGCATTAACCCATTACAAAATTAGAATAAGTGGGAAAATGTGAAGTGATTTGCATACACACGACTCAATTATGTTTAGGAAAATAATAAGCCAAAAAGTTAGCTCACTTCAACATATTTCTAATGCTTTTTGTATGTTGATCAGTGAGTCTGATTAAATATATTTAATCATATTGGGCTTTAATTTTCTCCACAGAGATCCTACCCTAACAGAATAGGTCATACCATGATGACTCCTTAATTCAGGATCTTATAAACCTGCCTCTCTGTCTCATGGGCTGTGCTAATTGGATATACTTGGCTAGTTAGTTTTGTCAATCAGGAATTCTATTCTACTGAGCCCATTTAGTTGAAGCACTTTTCTTTTAGATATCATCTACTGATGATAAGGGTGGTTGAGGCATCAAGTAATAGCCCAGAGAAGTGAAGGTTTCTTGCCTGAGCACTGACTGGTTGGGGTTACAAGTTATAGAACAGAAAGTTGACAATTTATTGTCTTAAACAAGCCTCAAGAATATCTGGTCGGTGTCATGCTCAGATTCTTGTTACATGCACGTAATTGTCTAGGTCTAAAAACAGATGATTTTTTCAGCATATGCTCCTTTAATTTTCCCATATTTCTTTCTTCTTTTTCCCCTTTTCCTGATGAACTAATATGAATCAGGATAGATTCTTCAACTGCCAGTCAACTGCACTCTCCCTGACCCACAGGTGAGAGCATCATAGCAGCATCAGGGGCTACTGCAGATGGAGAAGACTGGCATGTGAGATAAACCCTTCCAAAAAGTCTCCCACCATAGATTGATCAGACTGCCTGAACTACGGCCCACTCAGTTGCCCCAGTTACAGCCCACACACTCCATCTCCTCAGAAGCATAGATGTGCATCAATAAAACAAAGTTCATTACTACCAGAAGAAAAATGTTTTTGCTTCTCCCTGGAAGGGAACAAATCATTCTTGCACTGAATTTGCTACCTACTCACATCATCTCCTTTTGTGTTCTCCTCCACTCTGCCTTCCTCTTCAATCCACTCTTCTCCCTCTCTCCCTCTGTGTGGCTGAACTTAACCGATTTCTGTCTCTGGAGCAGGTAAAACAAAGCCAGACAGCAATACAAGAGATCTGCTTCGGGAAGGAAAGAGCAGGACAGCTGCTTCCTCCTCAGTGCTGGCTGCTTCACTCATTCTACAGTCTCCACAGACTCAGACAGCCTGGATGCTTCCCAAACTGTTTATATCCTAAAAGGTTATTGCTGTAACAACATGAATCCATGGTAAGGCAAATTTCTTCTAAGAGAAATTTGTGATACTAAGAGCAAAAATAATCTATTTCAGGGCTTTCACAAATGGCAATTATTCAGGGGTCAGAAAAGTAATGCTAATGAGTGAAGTGAGTGGATTTAAGACAATAAGGAATGGGGAGGACCGTGAAGCACTAGATGCCCAGAGACATTTAAAAGGAGTCAAATTCAATTTTTAAAATGGCCAAGAAAAAAATTTAAAAGGATCAGATTCTGGCTGTGAGGCCATCAGCTTGCAAAACATTTGGATATTTATGTGAAATGTACACAAAACCATGCTTTAATAACATATGCTTCACAAGGATGGCTATTATTAAACAATGGAAAATAACAAGTGTTGGAGAGGATGCAGAGAAATTGAAACTCCAGTGAATTGCTGGTGGGAATGTAAAATGGTGCAGCCACTGTAGAAAGCAATATGGCAGTTCCTCAAAAAAAGTTAAATAAAGAATTACCACTTGACCCTGTCATCCCACTTCTAGGTATATATCCAAACACAGTGAAAACAGGGTGTGCCGGTTTGGATATATTATGTCCCCCAGAAAAAGCCATATTCTCTAATGCAATCTTGTGGTGGCAGATTGATTAATCTTTTTGATTAGGGTGTGACCTCTTGATTAAATGTTTCCATGGAGATTTGGCCCTGTCCATTCAGGGTGGGTCTTGATTGGTTTACTGGAGTCCTTTAAAAAGAGCCACACAGGCCCAGACACTTGCTGACACTGATGCTTAGAGATGCTTGGAGATGCAGACAGAAGGACGTTTAGCTAAGAGATGAAGCCCAGAGTTTGCTCCAGGATATGCTAAGGAAGGACCCCCAGGCACCTGAAGAGAAACATAGTGCAAGAAAGAACCAAGAATGCACAGGAGCTGAGAGAGAAGCTGGAATACAACCTAGGAGCAACAGACGCCAGCCACGTGCCTTCCCGGCTAACAGAGGTTTTCCGACACCATCGGCCTTTCTTCAGTGAAGGTATCATCTGTTGATGCCTTAATTTGGACACTTTTATGGCCTTAGAACTGTAAATTTGTAACATAATAAATCCCCTTTAAAAAGCCAATCCATTTCTGGTATTTTGCATAACAGCTGCATTAGCAAACCGGAACACAGGGTTATAAACAGATACTTGTACACCAATGTTTATAGCAACATTATTCACAATAGCCAAAAGCTAGAAACAACCCAAGTGTCCATCAACAAAGGAATGGATAACCAGAATATGGTACAAACACACAATGGGATATTACTCAATCATAAGAAAAAATGAAGTCATGACACATGTTGCAACATGGGAGAAACTTGAAAACATGCTCAGTGAAATAGGTAAGACACATGAGGACAAACATTGTATGATATCACTTAAAGAGATGACAAGAAATAGCAAATTCACAGAGATAGAAAGCAGATTAGGGGTCACTGGAGGATGGGAGAAGAGGGAAGGGGAGTGGTAACATATGCTAAGTATGTATATGTATCTATAATGTATACGATCCCTTGCCCAGGAAACAGATGTTTGTGCTGATATTATATCTAGTGTCTATATTCAGATTAATTCTGTGTGGAAAAAAAAAAAAGTGAACTCCCCAAGGTCTGGTTTGAATTTCTGCTCTGGGGTCCCCAGTTGAACAAACAAGCTGACTGCTTGTATTTATTTTCCAGTAGAACTGTCTGTAAGCAGGCTCTGCTGCCTCCCCCGACTGGCAGTGCTCTCCTCTGCATGATCATCTTACATGTCTAGGATAGATGGACTCTAAGTGCTCGTACTCAGAAGAAATTGATAGCTCAGAAATGCTGCTGCAATGAAAGGAGAGAAGAGTTTGTTTCTGTTCCATTTGCTTCAGAAAGTAACTTACTGTGCTTAGTCCCTAGGGTAAAGAAACAAGCTTAGATTTCAGATACATAAGTTGGGGGTGGGGTGGGGTGGGATGCCCTCACTTCAGGCCTATCTTTTGGATTCCAGACAAAAGGACCTCACGGCAGCCTAATGCATCTCCCCATCCCTAAGTGGCCAACTCGGGCAAACCTTGCAGGTCCAACACTCCTATAAGGGCCACAGAGAGAACTACACATTCTGACCACCATGTCTCTGTCCTAAAAGACACAGGCCAAAGAAACAAGAGCCCTGGGAAACAGGGAAAATATCATTGAAAAATCTTTTGGGAAAACAAATCTCTCACCGAAACGTCCCAAATTCCATTTTATCCCCTCCGTTCAGTCCAGGAACTTGACTGTGGATCAGAGGAAGTTTACATTTAGAGAAGGGGAGAGCATGCCAAGCTTAGTCAGCGTCTTGTCTTCGCCATTCTGCAGTAGACCGCAGCTGTGAAATATTGTAGTTGGTCCTTCCTTCAACTGTTCTGGTATGACCCTGCTATGGCAGAGTAACTGAGGCTGCTGGCCCTGGGGGCTCTCTTCGTATTTGGTCCAGCTCAGGCCTACCTGGCTGACCCAGCTGGGAGGACAACTGCTGCCCTTTCCTAAACTCTTGCTTGGCTTTGAAGACAAGCTGTTTGCTGGCCTCAAAAGATTTCTTGGATACCAAAGGTTAAACAAAAATAGGATAATTTTCTTGTCTCTGTTGTTTAAAAAATGAGGATGAAAGCATAAACACATACAATGTAGTTTAAAATAGCTTTTGAAGTGGCCAGTTCTGAGCATTAATAGGATAATGCATTGTCTCACAAGCATGTCTAATTCAGATTATATCATGCCCATTCTCTGATGCTTCTGACCTTAAAATAATAATTACTATTTACTGAGCACCTAGTAGATGTCAGCACAAAATATATATTTATTAACACATTTAGCCTGGCAACAGCTCAATCAGGCAGGTATTATAACCACATTCATTTTAGGGGTTGGGGAATTAAGGTTCAAAGAGATTAAGTTCCTCAAGGTCAAACAACTAGTAAGTGACAGAGCTAGGAATTAAACCCTAAATTTCTACTCTTTCCACTCTGATATTCCACACCCTCAAATGAGGCAGGGCCTTTATTCTCAGAAGAGGCTCAAGACCTGCTCCAACGAATGCAAACTGTGGACCCTGACCTTAGCAATTAGTTACCCGACCTCACTAATTTCACAAGAGATTTTTGTTTTCATACGTCTCATATGATATCAAGCATATGAAACTCCTCCAAATAAAAAAAAAATCTGGTCTCTATGTTCCCTCAGAGAAGAATGATTGATATCTACATGGTAAAGATGTTTCAGGCTTCAGAAAAAGGAAGGGAAAGAAAAGGGTGAGAATATACTCCTCATAGCTGTCTTTGAAAGATAAGGTGAGTGTTAGGCTCAAGTGCCTAACTACAACAGGTGCTTGATAAGTGGATGCAGTTGTGAGTGTGGAATGGCTCTGTTCCATGGGGGCATTTTCAGTGTGGGTCAGGATTGCTCAGGCACACAGATTAAACAGCTCCTTCTCACCCAGTTCTAGAGGAGCAGGCCAGTGAGAGCTTTGTTCTCAATTCTTATTTACTATCTCCCCCCTCCTCTCTTAAATTATTCTCCATGTAGCCATGGGGAATCTCATTGTATCATCCATCCATCTTCTGTTGAGGAACAGAGTCTTCCAAAAACTGTTTTAATTACTATCTCATTAATCCAGAAAAGTTGGGAAAGCCAGTCAAATGGCACTCCTCACGAAAAAATAGCTCTTCTAATTAGCAAGATTAATCAGTGAGGGGAGCTATTAATTCCAGAATGTAACTGGAAGAACAAAAGTTATTGAACAGATGGGTAGGTCCAGGACTAAAAGATAATATGTGGAAAATTTACCAGAGTTCCTCACCCAGAGAATAGACAGACCAAATGTTAGTTGTCTTTCCTAACAAAGTCCTACCTCACAGACTTTAAGAAAATATTAAAATAGACAACATATATTCAAGTATTTTCCAAAGAGTACATCAGGTTATTAATACATTATTATTATTAATTATATTATAATTTAAAGTTTATCTACGACTTCTTGTTGCAGTCACCTGCCACCTCTCAGCCAACTTCTCCTGAATCTTTGAGGTCCCCCATCACTCTGTTCTACCCTACCCCTGTCATAATTATTGGATTTTTCAATAACCACATTGAGGACCCTTCCAGAATCTTGGCCTCTCAATTCCTGGACTTCCTCACCTTCTATAAATGTGACCTTTCCCTTCCTTAGCCACTCACTTCACAATCTCATTTGTAAGCATCCTGCTCTCCACCACCACCTCTTCTCTTTCCAATGTGCTTCCTTTAGATCCCCTAGTCCAACAATCCCTTTACTCACTAGGATCCAGTGTCCTTCACCCCCTCATGCCCTTTCTTACCCACATCAATTTCCATGGAAAATCATTTTAATTGGTCCCTGGTTGTGTCAGTTTGAATGTGTTATGTCATCCCAAACACCATTATTTTTGATGTAATCTTGTGTGGGCAAACGTATCAGTACTGATTAGATTGTAATTCTTTGTGAGTTTCCATGGAGATGTGCCCCACCCAACTGTGGGTGATGACTCTGATTAGATAGTTTCCATGGAGGTGTGGCCCTGCCCATTCAGCGTGGGCCTGGATTAGTTTACTGGAGCAATATATAAGCTCAGACAGAAGAAGCGAGCTTGCTACAGCCAAGAGGAACACTTTGAAGAATGCACAGAAGTTGAGAGAGTAGCCGTAGACGAGAGACAGTTTGAAGATGGCTGTTGAAAGCAGACTCTTGCTCTGGAGAGGAATGTCCGGAGCAGCCTAGAGAGGAACATACTAGGAGAAAGCCATTTTGAAACCAGAACTTTGGAGCAGATGCCAGCCACGTGCCTTCCCAGCTAACAGAGGTTTTCCAGACGCCATTGGCCATCCTCCAGCATAGGTACCCTGTGTTGCTGTGTTACCTTGGACACTTTATAGCCTTAAGACTGTAACTGTGTAACCAAATAAACCCCCTTTTATAAAAGCCAATCCATTTCTGGTGTTTTGCAAAAAGGCAGCATTAGCAAACTAGAACACTGGTATAAACCCCCTTGCCTGCCTCTTTTTCGGCTGTGTGCTTGGCATCTCCCAACCCTGGCTAATCTGATGCTCCATTTCCTCCATGCCCAAACTGTGCCCAGGCTCTTAAGCACTGCACTGTGTGGCTATATGGGTTTGCAGTAAATGTATTAGTTCTCCTTTATATCAGTTATCCCCAGGAATGCTGTGAAAAGGGAAAGTAGATGTGCTGGTTTGGATGTATAATGTCCCCCAAAACTCCATGTTCTTTGATGCAATCTTGTATGGGCAGACGTATTAGTGTTGATTAAGTGGGAACCTTTGGATTAGGTTGTTTCCATGGAGATGTGATCACTCAACTGTGGGCAAACTCTTTCATTGGATAACTTCCTTGGAGGTGTGGCCCCGCCCATTCAGCATGGGGCTTGATTAGTTCACTGGAGTCTTATAAAGGGGATCACAAACAGAAGGAATTCAGAGCAACTGAGAGTGACATTTTGGAGGAGCTGCAGCTTACAGAGACATTTTGGAGAACACAACCCAGGAGCAAGCAGACGCCTAAAAAGGAACATCATGGGAGAAAGCCATTTTGAAACCAGAACTCTAGAGCAGACGCCAGCCACATGCCTTCTGAGCTAACAGAGGTTTTCTGAAAGCCATTGGCCATCCTACAATGAAGGCACCTGATTGTTGATGCCTTACCTTGGACACTTTGTGGCCTTTGGACTATAACTTTGTAACCAAATAAACTCCCTTTATAAAAGCCAATCCATCTCTGTTGTTTTGCATAATGGCGGCATTAGCAAACCAGAACAGTGGAATATATGGTTCAATAATATTTAATGAATTAATACTAGGTTTCATTCATGACAAATTGCCCCAGAAAGGGTGCTAAAGGTATGCTGACCTCTGCTACAGATTTCGTGGAAGAAGAAGGAGTCATCCAGGCTTCTCCAGGTGGTCAGCTATGAGTCCTACCCTGCCTGATTTGCAGGATGTCAGCTGCCACCATGCTGAGAGTTATGGGTGGGGAGAAGTTAGAATATTCTAAGCAGAAGAAATCTAACAGAGGATTATGGAGGGAGAAAGAGACGTTTGTGTTGTTGTGCTCAAGTGAAAGGAGGCCACTGAGACTGAAGAGCTGGGGGAAAGGTACAGCAATACAGGCATCAATCACCTGTGCAGGGATCGAAGGCCACGGCAAGGAATTTAGACTTGTTTCTATGTGTGATGAGAAATCATTGGATGGTTTGATGCATGTTTTAAAATGAATCAACTGAAGTTTTAAACTGATTAGTCTGATTGCTATGTGAGGAAATGATTTATGAAGACAAAAGGAGATGCTAAAGAGCAATAAGGAAGCTATTATTATAAACCAGGGAGAAATGATGGCAGCTTGGACTGGGACAATGAGTGATGGAGAAAAATAGACAAAACTGTCATATAATTTAGAGGCAGAAGTGACAGGAATTTGTGAGATATTGGATGTGGGAACATGAAGGAAAGGAAGGATTCAAGAATAATTTTCAGTGTTTTCAGTTTGTGCAGCTGGGTGGTATCATTTAGAGATGTGAACACTGGGAGACAAATGTTGAGGAGGATTAGGATTTAAACATATTAAGTTTGAGAAATCTGAAAGAGATGTAAGTGGGACTATCAATTGGCAGCTGGATTTGAGACTAGAACTCACAGAAGTAGTTAACCTGCAAATACAAAGCTGGGCATTGTTAGGATAGAGAAGGAACTTAAAGCCACAGTAAAGGGTGAGATAACTTAGGAAGAGAGTATTTTGATAGAAAAGCTCAGAGCCTAGGAACAAGCCCTTAGGAACATCAACTTCCAAAGGTTAAATATAGGAAGAGAAACCAACAACAGATACAGAGAAAGAACAACTAGAGAAGATAAGCTGAAGGATTTGCTTGAGTTACTAGAAAGAACTTGGGGTGGCATTCAGATTTCAGTTTGTGAAGAACTCTAAGACACATACTTACTAAAGTCTCTGCCGTTTCCTTATACTGTTTTACCACATTCCTCCACATCCCCTACATCTAACTCCAAATTAAATGGAGAGACACACTTTTTTTTACACGGTTTTATTGAGATATATTCATATACTCCACAATCATCCATAGCGTACAATCAATTATTCATAGAACCATCATATAGTTGTGTATTCAACACCAGAATCAATTTTTGAATGTTTCCCTTACTCCAAAAAATAAATAAAAATAAAAGTAAAAAAGAATACCTAAAACATTCTATCTCGCCCCATCCACCCTATTCTTCATCTAATTTTGTCCCCATTTTTCTACTCATCTGTCCATACACTGGATAAAGGGAGTATGAGCCTCAAGGTTTTCACAATCACACAGTCACACCATGTAAGCTACATAGTTATACAATCGTCTTCAAGATTCAAGGCCATTGGGTTGCAGTTCAACAGCTTCAGATAATTAATTCCCTCTAGCCATTCCAACACCATAAAAACTAAAAAGGGATAGCTATATAGCGCATAAGAATAACCTCCAGAGTGACTTCTCAACCCCATATGAAATCTCTCAGTCACTGAAACTTTATTTTGTTTCATCTCTCTTCCCCCTTTTGGTCAAGAAGATTTGGAGAGACATACTTCTAAGTATTTAGTTTAACAAAGAAAAGACCTAGTTGGTGGAGGTAGGGGTAAGGAACAGCAATCTAAAAATTGTCAAAAACATTAAAAGAGATTATGGATTTATTCCATTGTCAATCTGTGCCCTAGTTTCCTATTTTTATTTTCTGGAAAATATGATTTCTATGTCTCTTTTATTCTCAATTCAAAAAGAAAAAAGAGAGGGAGAGAGAGAAAAAGAAAGAGGAGAACAGAATAAATTAAACTATATGATGATGGTTTCTTGACTAGATTGTATATATTTTACATATAATTCATAATCAAATCAAGGAGATTATCTTTTCTACTGATATTAATGTATTGACTATCATTAATAGAAACATTGTACTGGGAATAATATTTAGGATATACGGAATTCTTAAATAAAATAACAGAAAAACTGATAGCCTCTAGGACCATTTAAAGGTGCTGGTTAGAAGACTTCTATCTCTGTTAAGCTGTGATGAAACATAAACTGAACTCAATGTAACAAAATATGCCGACCATCTCAACAAGTAGGAGAATGTTCACTGTCCTCCAATTACCTTATTTTTCTACTTTCCCTACACCTGGAGTGCTATCTCATTAAATAATGAGGAACTGGAAATTTCTCTGGGCCTGGAATGGAGCCAGTAGTTTCCTGTCCAGAATGGTAGGAAGGATCTGAGAACCAGGAAGCTAGGAATAAGAGTAAGATAGTGGAGAATTGATAGGCTGACTATACTAGGAATTGTCCAGGTGCTGTTCTTCATTTTCTCATGTGCTGGATTAAGTGTGTACTTCAGCACAGTAGTCAAATATCAAGGAGTAGGGAGAGACAAAAGAGAAATCCGTTCTCTCTCTCTCTCTTTCTCTTTTACAGACCGTTTGTTTCCATGCAGGCCTATGGTGGCCTCCAATGAGCCTCACCTGATATTCACCCCCTTGTGTAGCCCCCACCCATATTGTATCAGGATTGCTCTGTGTGACCAGTAGAATATGGCAGAAGTGTTGTATGTGACTTCTACGTTTAGGTCATAAAAGACATTGGACATGTGCCTTGCTCTTTCTTTTGGATTGTTCTCTCCCGTGGAAGCTGGCTGCCATGTTGGCAAGACACTCAACAGCTCTAGAGAGAGGGCTACTTGGGGAGTGGCTGAGAGCTCCACCCAGCAGCTCTGTGACTGAGCCACATGGGAAGTGGGTCCCCAGCCCATTCAGATGATTGCAGTCATGGCCAATATCTTGACTGAAACCTCCTGGAGAGACCCAGACTCAGAACTACCCAACTAAGCTGCTGCCAGATTCAAGACTCTTAGAACATATATGAAATACATGTTTGTTTTAAGCTTTTAAATTTAGGGGTAACTTGCTATGCATCAGTAGATAACAGGACATTTTGCTCAAAGCATCTTTTGGCCTGTGTAGCCTTGGCCCTGACAAAGCATGTGGCCAATGAAGAAAGTATTTGGAAGACAACAATTCCTGGAGCTAATTAGGCACTTAGAGAAAAATCAACTTCAGATCCTAAGTAAACTTCATCTAAGCAAGCAGAATCAGAAGAATGAAGAACATAGTATGGCAGCCCATGCAACAGGTACAGGAAGGACTATCATTGAATTTTGAGGTCAGGAGCACTCTAACAACAGACTGGGTACAGCTGGAAGTAACAGAGCAGGCAGCACTCCCACATCCGGGCAGGCAACGCAAGGAGGACTCTTTGCAAGTAAAGGTCCTGATAGCAGGCTGGGCTTCAGGGAAGGAGGCCACTTTCTGACAGAGACAGACACAAAGAAAGAGGGATGGTGGATGGGTATACACAGGTTGTCAAGAAGAGGCTCAGTTGTAAGGAACAATACAAGGACCTAGGGATCCTATCTGGACTACAAAGTAGTATCTGAACTCAGGAATAAATCAAGCTACTAGAAAAGATCCAAAAGGACAGTGGAGAGGCTGACGCTACTGAATCCCTGAGCAGTCCAGCTAGAGCTCCTTTCCCGTCACCTGCCTGCCATCAATAGTGGCCCCTGAGCCTAAATAGAGATGGCTCTGCAGGCAGGGATCCAGCTGTGAGTAGAGACAAGGATGGAGGAAGGCAGCATCAGGCAGATCCTAAGAACCTGGATATTTTCTTTGATCTATACATATTGCTGACAACTGCTGGGCCTCCCTCCATCCTACCCCGTTATCCATAGGGATGTAAGACTAGAATCTCAAAGTTCTTGTTTTACCCAAGAGTATAATTGCTGCCACTTCAATATTACCTGCATTATCTTACCTAGTTTGAGCTTTTTTTTTTTTTTTTTTTTGTTAAATCTCCATGGGAACTACAGAGTGATAATAATACTATAAATTTGCAGGAGTACTTTATAATTTTTCAAAGTACTTACATCTAATTTATCCCACTCAATTACTCTGGAGAGAGACAGGGAAATGATTATTATTAACCCCAGAATGAAGATGAGGAAATTGACATTCAAATGTGTTAGATAACTTGCCCAAAGTCGCTTAATAATAAGTAGTTAAGCTAGAACAAAATGCAAGTTCTGTGATTTCCAATCTAGTTTTTAAATGTCTTATGGCCTCTTTAAATCTATTCAAAACATAATTCAATCATTAAAAAGGTTTAAATTTAGTATTTGGGAACAGAATTTATTCTACTTTCTCTAATTATTACTATTCAGAAACCAGGAGGCCAGCAAATGACCTCTTGGATATTGAACTGCATGATTCCATAGGGTTTGATCACAGATCACTCGAGGAATTGGTTCAGAATCTTTAAGATACAAATACCAGAACTTGGCCCCTTATTTTTAACCTAAGGTTCCATGTAACATTCTGATTGTGGCAATATGTAAAAGAAATAGAAGAAAACCAACTCAAGAACCCAGTAGGTTCATTGCACATTGAAGGTTACTTACTCCTCAATCTCTCCATCTCTGTCCACTTATCTGTTATTTGCCCCTCCATCTCTCTTTTTCTTGATAGATATATGTGTATACATTTATTTAGATGTATATTTATGTATTTACCAAAATTCTACCTCTTACTATTATTCTTTTTTTGTTTTATTTTTGTTTTTTTAAAATGTAATTTTATTGAGATATATTCACACACCATATAATCCATCCAAAGTATATAATTAGTGGCTCAAGTATCATCATATAGTTGTGCATTCATTGCCACAATTTTGGAACATTTTCATTACTTCAAAATAAAGGAAAAATAAAAATAAAAAAGAACACCCAAAACTACCCCATACCCCTTATCCCCTCCTATTATATATATATATATATATATATGTATTTTGTCTTCATTTTATTACTCATCTGCACATACACTGGGTAAAGGGGGTGTCAGTCACAAGGTTTTCACAATCACAAGGTCACATGATGAAAGCTACACACTTAAACAATCATCATCAAGAATCAAATCTTCAGAATTATAGTTCAAGAGATTCAGGTATTTCCTTCTAGCTGTTCTAATACAGTAGAAACTTAAAGGAATCTTTATATAATGCATAAGAATAACCTCTAGAATGACCTCTCTGTCTGAAATCTCTTAGCCACTGAAACTTCATTTTGTTGCATTTCTTTTCCCCCTTTTGGTCAAGAAGGCATTCTCAATCTTATGTAGCCAGGGCCAGGCTCATCCCTGGGAGTCATGTGAGGGTAGTGAGTTTATTTGCAGATTGGCTGAGAGAGAGAGGCCATGTCTAAGCAACTAGAGAGGTTCTCTGGAGGTGACTCTTAGGCATGATTATAAGTAGGCTTAGCTTCTCCTTTGCAGGAATATGTTTCAAAATGGCAAGCCCCAAGATTGAGGGCTTGACTCCCTAATGCTCCCTAATGCTTGTGAATACATCAGGAATTCCCCAGGTGGGGAAGTTTAATATTTCCACATTTTTCCCCAGTCCCTCAAGGGGACTTGGCAAATACTTTTTTATTCTCTGCCCAAAATACTCTGGGATGTATTGGGGTATTACATTAACCTGTACAGAATAACAAGATCTCATTCCTTTTTCTAGGTTCCATGTAATTATATTGTTTAAATAAATTGATCTTACAGGTTAAATTAGATAGTGTGCTACAGAGAATATAAATTTTGTACCAAATAAACATCTCTTAAATAACAGTTAAAACTCAGGAATAGATGGGACTGCTGCAAGAGCTTACAATCTATGAATCTTTACAGTAAGCCTTATTGAACACTCTGTACTCCTGTATCTTTGATTGCCAAATCTCTGCCCATGTTCTATCCCATGATAACCTATGCTCTCAAATTCAATTCTCAGCATTTGCTCATTATAGTTAGTTTATATTAGGGAGGGCTACATCAATGGATGAGTGGATAAACAAACTGTAGTATATACATATGATCGAAAATTACCTAGCTGTAAGACAGAATAAAGTCATCACACATGCAAAAACATGGATGAACCTTGAGGACTTATGTTGAATGAAATTAGCTATAAACAAAAGAACAAATACTGTATGGTCTCACTAATATGAACTAACTATGATGAGCAAACTCTGAGAGTTAAAGTTAAGAACACAAGTTATCAGGAGGTAGAAAGAGGGTAGAGATTGGGCATTTGATGCTGAAGGAGTACAGAATATTCAACAGGATTGATTGTAAAGAACCAGAAATGGATAGCACAATGCTCTCTGATGGTACCACATATTGTAAGTATTATGAACACAGCTGAGTGTGAGTATGGTTGAAAGAGGAAGGCTAGGGTCATGTATGACACCAGAAGGAAAGGTAGAGGATAAAAACTATAACATACCAAAAACTAGAATGGACAATGATGGTGATTAAATGTAGAAACATAAAGTTTTTACATGAGGGAAAACAGTGAATGTCAATATTGCAAGGGCTAGAAAATGGGATGGTATATGGGAAAAAATGCAATCAGTATAAACTAGGGTCTAGAGTTAACAGTAACATTGTAATATTCTTCATTAATTGTAACAAAGGCAATATACCAAAGCTAAATGTCAACAGAGGTAGACATGGGAAGGGTATGAGATTCTGGTTGTTCTTGTTGTTTCTCCTTTTTTATAATTATTATTTTTTAATTCTTTATTCTTTTTTTCCTCTTCTTTTTTGTGGAAGAAATGGAAATGTTCTCATGTAGATTGTGGTGGCGAAAGCATAACTTTGTGATTATACCAGGAGCTACTGATTGTATGGTGTGAGAATACAACTATTAAAAAAATAAACACCCAATTGGTGGCAAGATGGTGGCAAACAGAGGAGTGGAAGTTAGTCAGTCACCTGGAATAACTAATAAACAACCAGGAACAACTAGCAAATAATCTGGAATAACTGCTGGGGGACAACCATGACTGTCCACACATCGTACACCAACCTGGATTGGGAGGAATGCCTGAGATCGCAGCATAAAATCTGTAAGTAAAAACTGTGGACCCGTGCCGAGAGCACCCTCCCCCCACGGCAGACTGAACGGCAAAAACCTCACTGCAGTAAAAAGCAGCACTCTTTGAACAAGTGAATATACCTCAGTCCAGGTCCAACTGGGTTTTAATTAAAAAATGTAGACTGCTCAATACAAGCTACAAATCCCCAACAAGCAGACAGAGGCTTTTAGCGACAACTGACCTTAAAGAACTAGAAGGCTCCACTGTCCCAGGAGGGGAAGCCCAGAAGACCAAGTGTTAACTCTAGCTGACAAGTGAAATCGGGGGTCCATGGACTGGCTCTGAAAGGAGGCTTTCTATCCCTTTTCTCTCTCTCAACCTGAGCAGCTCAATGGAGAAAACCTCAGCCATTTTCAGTTTGCAGCACTCTGAACCACACAAGGGTGGAGACAGCAGAGTCAGAGAGGCAAAGAACCTATTTAAATGCAGATGATAACTCCCTAGGGGGTGTATCTTCCCCAAGAGGAAGGAGATGGTGCCCAGATCTACTACCGACCTTCCACTCAGAACCAGAACCCAGAGCCTGGGGAGGACACAGTGGAAGGGTATGGGACTCCTGGCATTGGTGATGTTGTCTGACTCTTCATTCTACTTTAGTTTAATTCTGTCTTTCCTTTTGTTGCTTCCTAGCTGTCATGTTTTTTTTAATTTTCTCTCTCTTTCTTTTTTCTTTTGTCTCTCTACCTTCTTTGACTCTTTCTCCTTTGTGGAAGAAATGGAGATGTCCTTATACAGATAGTGGTGATGGTGGTGAATACATAAATACGTGAGACTATACAGGGAACCATGAATTGTTTACTTAGGACAGAATGTATGGTATGTGAACAAGACCATCTAAAAAAAAAACAGGTTGATGAAGAAAACTTGAGGGCACTATATTGAGTGAAATAAGTCAGACACATAAGAAAAAATATTGCAGGGTCTCACTGTTATGAAGTAATTATAACATGTAAACTCAAAGACATGAAATATAAGTTACCAGGATATAGAACGAGTCTAAAGAATGGGGAGTGGTTGCTTATTATGAGCAGAATGTTCAACTATGTTGAACTTAAATGTTTAGAAATGGACGGTAGCACAGTGTGAGAATAACTAACAGTGCTGAATGGTGTGTGAATGTGGTGGAAAGGGGAAGCTCAGAGTCATGTATGTCACCAGAAGGAAAGTTGGAGGTTAAAAGATGGGAATGTATAAAACAGTGAATCTTGTGGTGGGCAATGTCTGTGGTTAACTGCACAACTATTAGAAATGTCTTTTATGAACTAGAACAAATGTATGACACTATAACCAGAAATTAATAATAGAGGGGCATATAGTGAAACAAATATACCTACTGCAAACTATGTACTACAGTTAGTAGTATTTTACCATTCTTTCATCAACAGTAACAAATATTCTATACCAATATTATGAGTCAATAATGGAGGGGGGTGGTTAGGGGTATGCGAGGATTTGAGTTTCCTTTTTTTGTCTTTATTTCTTTTCTGGAGTGATGAAAATGTTCTAAAAATTGAAAAAAAATTAACTGTGGTGATGGATGCACAGCTGTATGATGGTACCATGGGCAACTGATTGTGCACTTTGGATCTTTGGATAATTGTGTGATATGTGAACAATCTCAATAAAATTAAATTAAAAAAATAAACAGGATACAAGCACTGAAGAACATGTGGAGAGAGAGAGAGAGATACCTATTCACTGTTTGTAGGGAAGTAGGATGGTGCAGCCCCTCTAGGGCAGTGTGGTGGTTCCAGGGGAAGCTGAGTATAGTGTTGCCATATGATCCTGCAATCCTGTTATTTGGTATATACTTGGAAGAACTGAAAGCAGGGACTCGAATAGGTATTTGCACAGTGGTGTTTATGGTGGCAGGATTCATGATTTGCATTGAATAGGGAGTGGCCTAAGGGCACCTACTGGTGAACAGAAGGGCAAACTGTGCTGTACACATACAACGGAATACTGAGCAGCTGCAAGAAGGAATGAAGGTGTGAGGCATGCAACTAGGTGAATGGACCTTGAGGACATTATGTTGAATGAAATAAGCCAGAAATGAAAGGACAAATATTATAAGGCCTATTATACTCTTTTAATGGATTTTGAATGAATCTTTGTGAGAAACTTTGAAACTATTTGCCATAAGCAAATATTCATATTCTTGTCCTATTTATATGGGGAATGGAGTGGGACAGTGAGAACCACTGAAATTGAACACTCTTCAGGATATATATGTATGTGTAAAGTGGGTGGACCACATCAATTTCAATGACAGGTAATGTACATGATACTTTTGTGCAATACTATGGATAATCCCTGATGCGCATCTAATTATACCCAATACATTTAATATATTTCCCAGAGGAAACTGAGGGAAGATATTACAGAAAAATCCTTGAAGTAATACTTGTCCCAGATTTGGTAGCATCATTATATATCCAGTAACCTATGTAATAAAATCATACTGCTGTTGTCTGTTGAAGCTAAAATTTGCTTTCCAGACTCCATCAAATTAATTCTTATATAATAATCATAACAATAACAAATATTTCTTGTGTGTTTACTATGTGCTGGGAACTCTGCTAAGCATTTTACATGAATTATGTAATATCATTTTCCTGACACTATAAAGCAGCAAATACTACTATCCCCACTTTGCTGATGAAGAAACCTAGGCTTAGCGAGTTAGACAGACTTCCCAAGGTCTCACGCATGGTGAGGCTTTCTGCGGTGCCAACATGGGGCGTGGGTAGTCCGAGGCCAGAGCTCTTGCTCCTTAGTGACTAACTGCAGATGCTGCAGCTTGTTCTTGAAGGCACTGGGTGAGAGTCCGGACCATCTGCACAGATTCAGACAGCAATCGCCACATTTATTAACCGGACCTTGTCAGCGCATGCCCGGTTCCCTGCCCCGATGTCCATCAGCAGACCTGGCATCACCCCAGGGAGGAGTGAGTGGCAGGCCAGGCACACAGGCCTGACTGATGAGATGCCATCCCTGAGATCCTGAAAGATTTAGGCACACCTTCCTCTCGGCTCCCATGGCAACTCTGTGCCCTAATATGACATGTCATATTATAATCTTTTGCCATAAGTCTCTTTCCCCCAACCGATTTTGAGCATGCTGAGTGGAAGATTACTTCCTTTTCATTTTTGTACCTCCAGAATTGAGCACAGTGCCTGGGCTATGATAGGCTCTCAATAAACATTTGATAATTTTTTTGTGTGTGTATACATATAAACATAAGTATATATTTATATAAATCTTATATATTTGTATATAAATCACATATGTGAGCATATGAGTATATATATACACATATGAATGCATATATATATGAATGCTTATTTTATATTTATATATTTATGTGTATGTGTATACACACACACACACACACACACACACACACACACAAAGTTACAATTCTATTGCTCTGGAGCAGGAAGAGAATGGGTTTTAGAGGTCAGCTAGCAGTTCATGCTACACTTTATTTCCAGGATACAATTTCCATGCCGTGTTCTAATTCTGATGACTTGTGCTCAAGACCTTTTTTGGGTAACACCTGCTGCATCCTCTGACTAGTCTGGAGTCCCCCCATTCTTCTTATCACTCACTCTTCCTTAGGAGGTTGGAATCCGGTACCCTGGCTGTTGGTAGACTCCCCTGAAGCTGCCTTTCTGCCCGAGTTGCTGCAAGAACGCTAGCTGCTGGTTTCCTTCTCACTGTGTCTTCTGGCCTGCTGGGGCACCCTGCACCTTATGTTGAACTTTCCAGATATAATCAATAGTTCTGGGACTGTAATCTGCATGCCACATTCCACCTGCAAGATGAGATCTCCTCTCTCACCTGGGTCTGTCCTGGCAATGGCTACACAGACACATCTTGAGATTTACAAGGCTCCATGTCTTGAATGGAAATCTAGTAAATGCAGTAGTTCTTAAAAACTGGGGGTGGGGTGGGGGGTGTGTGTGTGTCATGAATCTACTGTGAGTAGCTATTAAGAACTATAAACTCTCTCCACAGAAAAATATGCATGCAAACGTGCATAAAATTTTACACATAATTTCAAGCAGTTAATGGACTCCAAGCAAAGAACTAAAGATCTCGTGGCTTGGCAGAGGCAGTGTGGGCCAGGCACAGGAGAAGTAGGGCAGCCACTAAAGCCATCACCACAGTGGGCACCAATTCCATCTCAGTTGTCATTCCTACCGACAAAAAAAGGGATTAAAGACTTCGGTTTGTGGTGGAGGACTGACTGCTAGCTCTGGGGCAGCAGTCGGCAGTCACTCAGTAGGCGAGGACTCCTTTTATAGGTGATTTTTTTTATATGCATAAAAGGCATTTTCAAAAAGCTCTAAAGTGGTTTCATGAATAGCCTCTTGCAATGTTGTGATCACTGAGCAAGGTAGAGGAGTGTGTTCTATGTGTCAGCCCGGAACGATCGCCACCTTCCACTTAACGGTTTCAAAATTGGAGAAGTGTGGGCAAAGTGAAAAGCCCACACTCTAAGCTTTTAAACATGTATCAATAATCATGCATTAATGAGGAGTGAAAGGGAGGAGATTTGAATCATCTAGGCAGAGACTGCATCGGATTTTTTTTTTAACATCAGTTTTGCAAGTGATTCTGAATATTGAGCCTGAAGAAAAAGCATAAAACAAAATAATGCCTGGATTTTACTGCTGGTAAAATGAAAATGAAGGATCTTGTAGAGGTTTGAACTGAAATTTGACAAGTCTTTCTTTCACACAGAGGTGAATCAGCCCTGAATAGACAATTCCGAGGTGAATTTGGTAAAGGCTTTTCAATATTTTGTGGATTAGTAATCAAGACTAAGTCTGCAGAGGATATGTACTATTTACACATCAATATCACATGTTTAGGTTTTCTGATTTTGCAAAGTATTCCCTTTATTGTTATGTGATAGTCAGATTCCAGGAACAAATGATCTACACTTATGAATCTGAGTAAGTATCATGGGCCACCAGGGTAACGGAGTACATTATAGGGTTAATTTCCTACAGTTTCAGAAAATGGAGAAGAATCTGATTCATTCATGACAAATAGTTTAATCTTGAAGGAAAAAAACATTTTTAGTAATTAAAATGGGAACTGACAGAAAATTTATATTTTCTGTTGATAACTGAGAGACAAAGGCTATTACTGAATGAGTTTTGAGTAATTATTCCCATATATTTTATACAAGATCATTACCTTAGATGATTTAAAAATAATTTCCTTTAAAAATTTTTTTACATAAAACATAGGAAAGAGCTCAATTACAATTTTCTTCCCATCTTTAAGTGATGTGAAAATACATACATACATATATACATACATACATGCACACATACATACATGCTCTATTCTGGTACATTTCTGCCTTCTTTGCTTAAGAATTCTCATCTTCCAGTATTGAGGAGGAAATGATCCTGTTTCCATTTCCCCAAAATAATTCTGTTTCTGTTTCTGCTTATATCAACATGAATAGGGAAGCTCTTGATGAAAGCAGTTGAAGAATGTGGTACTATTATTCAGCAATATTCAGCTCCCCTACATCCAGGTACATGGGGGATTACACTTCCAAGACTCCTCCCTTGCACGCAGTTGGGGCCATGTGTCTGGGTGTGGGTCAGTACCAGACCCAGACATTTAGCTGCCAGTACCAGAAACTTCAGAGAGTTCTTCTCTGCTCACAGTAACCACGGGACCATTGTATCAAGATGGATTCCATCATTTTGGGTCCTTGAGGGACTAGGATGAAGAAAGCAATGAACAGCATCTTTGCCAACCCACAATGGCTATTTAGCATGATCTATAAAGAAATCTTTGTAGTTTTGAGCCAATAAAGTTTTGGGCTTCTTTGATAGTGCAAATAACCTAGGCTATCCTAATTAATACAAAGAGAACAACTAATAATTAATGACAATAATTATAATAAAACAACGAATAGTAATTATTTAAAAACCTAATGCTTATCTGATTCATACTATGTGCCAGACACTTGCCAAAACTTTCCTGTGAGGTATTAACATGGTTTCCGTTTTATAGATGATGAAACAGAGACACTAAGAGATTAAGTTGTCTGAGATTATCTGGGTAAGAGGCATTGAATGAGGACTTTAGTCCAAACAGACTTCCTCCAGAGCCTAACTGTTTACCTTAGTGATGTGCTAATAACTCTACAACTGTATCTTCCAAGAATTCATCAGCATGCCTTGGGGAAAATGATGTTCTTGGCTATGGTTCTAGGAATTCCATCTTTTAGATTCACCCAGTCAATAGTTGCAGATAAGAGACAAGACATTTAACCACACGTCAGTTTTCTACTGCCCTTATATCAGCTTTCAAAGCTAAACAAATATTCAGGGAACATCTATGAACTAAGTTTTCTACCAAGTGCATTTTTCACGTTAGTTTACTTATTCTTCCTTGCAATCCTTTCAATTATGACATTATCTCTACTTTTAAAATAATGAAATTAAGATCCAGGGAAGATACTCAATATGCCCCAAATCACCCAGTTTGTAGATGGCAGAACAGGAATTTAAACAATGGTTTATCTGACTCAAATTCCCATGCTTTTTCTCTTAGGAGAGAATCCATGCAAGTAAACATGGTAAATGAAGCAAAATTCTGTTGAGCAGATTCTGTTAGGATAGAATGGGCCTTGAACAAAGTTGGCTTAGGGGACTTGTGAGAATTTCTGCCAGCCCTGAATTCTTGGCAGTTGGAGTGTGTCTTGTGACGCTGGTTCAAAGTGTGTACTATGAACAGGCTAGTAATTCAACAGCACTGAACTGTGAAATGACTTTCCCTGCAGTGCTTAAAGTGGAAATTGAGAATGGATTTCCAAATATGCCTGAAATGACACTGCAAAAGCCACAAACATAACATCTGTTATGGATGGCTTTGGGTTATTCCAAATGTTTCACCATGAAGACCCTAAAATTATTCCCTTCAGGAGAAGTCTTTCAGTAAGCACCAGGGTTTTGGTGAACTGCAGCTTCCTGGCTTCCATAGCATACTGAATGTTTCAGCACATGCTCTGACTTCTTTTCCTTCTTTGGGCCCTTCTTCAAATCCTAATTTTTTTTAAAAAAAGCATTACATGAGCATTTTCATATTTTCCCCCTTAACAATATTTCTGACTTGTCTATAAATTTGACAGCACATCTCAAGCATACATAAACTCAAATTTAAATGCAGTGTGAACCCAAGATTGCCACAACAGCAGTAGTAAAACAAGGAGTTGATTCCTGTTTTACCCAATCTTAAGCATATTTGATTTGTCAGTAAAATTCCTCAGCAAGCTGGCAGTGCCTTGCTTCAAATACTTTAACAGCATATTTTATCATAACACAAATAAAGCCCTGCCCTTTCTTACTCTGAATTTAGATGTTTTATGGAATATTCTGAGTTCCTGGCACATTCTCTTCATGTGAAAGGTTTATGTCAGCTCCTTACCTTAGCTTGCCAAAGGTTAAAACCAGTTATAACCTGGACTTTGCTTTCTGAAACTAAATCTAAAGTGTTACTGTCTTTAAAATTCTTGCCATGAGTGGCACTCTCAGAGTTTTCTCTGCTGCTTACAGTTTGCAGAGCTGAATTTTCCCGGCCAGAGAGTCTGAGCATCATTGACATAAGAGATAAATGTTCAGTGTCTGTAGCTTCACTCTGATAAAAAAGCCAGACACATGATCACAAGAAGGCAGCTTTTTCTGTCAGACTTCCCACATTTCTCATTTTAGCTAGTATCACACGTTCACAATTTGTCCTTTTAAACTTCATTTTTCTCCCTGCCTCCCTTCCCAAACACATCCTAACTGGTTACTGTAACTGAGAACTGTTGGAGAAAAGTGGTCAGATTTTGTTTGGTGAAATTCCTGGGTAGTTTTATTTATGATGACACATATAGTCTAACTCTAACTCTATGACACACAAACTCCATTTAGCATTTATAGGAAGAATCTACAAAGGAAATGATGCTGACCTTCTAACCCTGCTAAAATATACTTTGTATTTGTAAAGGACTCTTTTTAAGGAGCTCAAAGTAAATTCAATAATCTCTAATAAACTTTCATGATTCTGAGAGGCCTTCTCAATGGAGAAATTGATAAAAATATTGCAGGATTTAGAAAATAACCCAAGCACTCATTTATAATTTCAGTGTTTTCTCAATCTTCTTTGCTTACAGATTTGATGCAGTATAGTGGGAAGAGCAGTGGCTTTGAGTCAGAAAGATCAGAGAGTTTAAACCCCAGCTCTCCTTCCATGTGACCTCAGGCAATTTACTTGTATGTATTAAACTTCAGTTTCCACATCTGCCATGACTGCATGGGCTCCTGTAAGTGTTGGGACTTTGGGGGAGTTGTAGAATGCTCTATAGAGGGAGGGAAAGCCAAATAACAATCAGGAAACCTTCTATATAAGGGTTTATGGTAAATTACTTTAAGAGGTTTTGAAGAAAGGTCCATGAATCTTCACATCTTCAGCATTTTGTTTGGTTTCTTTTCTCATTCAAAATACATATTGATATTCATACCTAACATACTATTCATAATTTTGCATTCTTTTTCTCAAAGACGGTCTCCCAAATTGTGCTTGTTTCTTGTTTCAACTCAATAATATCTGGATCCAACTACAATTATGAGAATCACATGTGTAGGTGGAGCTCATTAGATTTTTCCCTCCTTCCAGGGACAAATTATCCTCCTAAGTTTCATTTCCAATACGCAATATTAAAAGACATAAATTCTAGAAATGTATTTTGAAACACTTAAAAAAAAAGATAAAATTATATTCCATGAAAATTTTAACAAATACATTATCTTCCCTGATCTTAAGGTTAAAAAACTGGAATTAGCTATTATTTTATAAGCATTCAGTCTATCATAAAAATGTAAACTGAATTTGATTTCTAGCAGGATCAGAATGAAATCATCTCTCTGAGAGGTTTTGTATAGTCAATCACAGAAGGCACTGTTTACATCAAAAAACGTGTAAGACAGTCCTCTATTCCTTCTATATGCTCTGAGACTTAGAAGTCTTTTGTGAATGTGCAACTTCCCAATATTCCAGTGGAATTTCAAAAGTGTTTGATGCCTTGCCCATAACTGGGAAATCCAATATAAAGACAAAATTTGAGTGTCTTTTCCAGGTACTGCTTATCCACTAGATTATGACAACTCTGTATAAAAGTATAATCTCTTCTTTTTACCAAGTTTATGGTGAAAGAAATTAACATTTCAAGTGATTCCAAAATCCTTGGAGAATATGTTAACAATAATTATCAATTAATTTCTATAGTTATAATTGATCATAAATCACCTTTTCTGTTTTCAAAGTAAATTAAATGAATTCTTGATACTGTGTTTAGGCTTTCATCCAAGTTTTCTCATTTCTTTTTTATTCTAAACATTATGCATTCTTGCTATTGCTTTATAGAGTCAGAGTTGGTTTAGTTTTACACATATTTACCTTTTATTTGAATCTCAGATTTTCCTATGGGATAATTTTCTTTATTCTTGAAATGTATTTTTATATCTTTATAGGTTATGACAGTAAGGGTCTCAGGGATTTGTTGTAGTTGTTTGGGAATATTTTTATTTTACCTTAATTCTTCGGCTATAGTTAGGCTGGGTATATTATTCTGAGCTGGAAATTGTTTTATCTCTGTATTCTGAAAATAAAATTCCCACATCTTCCGTTTTCCATTATTGCTGATAAAAAGCTTGATATCAGTCTGGTTGCCATTCCTTTGTAGGTGATCTGTCTTTCTCTCTGACTGCTTTTAAGTTCTTCTCTTGTGGCCTATGGTTGCCCTACTTGGTGCCAGGGTGTGGACCTCTTTTTTATTTGTTCATCTTTGTATTTTCTTCCTTTGCATTTCCTGGAAAACTCAGCTATTATCTTTTCACCTCTCTCAATCCATTTCTTCTGTAATTCAAATTAGATATATGTTAGCCCTTCTCATTCTGTCCTTCATGACTCTTGTATCTCAAGTTTATATTCTGGGTAACTTCTTTAAATCTTCCTTCAAGTTTACTAATTTTCTCTTCAGCTAGATATAATGTTTTACTCAATTCATCCACTGAGTTTTAAATTTTAATAATAATATTTTACACTCTAAAAATCTCTTTCATTCTTTTTCATATCTTCATGGTATGATTAATAGCTTCCTATTTCTTGATCAAACTTTGTTTTATTGTTTTAAATATGTTAAACATTTATTTTTATTTTAATAATTCTAAAATTTGAAGTCTTTGAGTGACTAAGTTTGCCATTTTTTTCTGTTAACTCTTCCTCTTAGTAGGTTTTTTCCTTGGGTCTTGTTTGTTTTGGATTGTAAACTCATGTGCCTCTGTATTTTTCCTGGGTGAATCCTCCAGAGAGGATTTGCTTTCATTGCTTACCAGTCAGGAACCTTTTTTTTTTTTTTTTTTTTCTTTTTTTTTTTTTTTTTTTTTGGTAACTATTCAGAGTCCAAGTTAAGCAGACAAGTTGCTTTGTCACTTTCCATTGTTTGAGTGAAATTTTTTTCAAGCTCATAATTTTTCAGACTATGTAGAATTTTTTATGATCTTGGCTTTATGTAAGACTCTTGGTTTTAGATGGAGACTTATCTAAACAAAACCCTGTCCCTTAAAACGCAAGCCCCTAGGTCAAGGAGATTAGCAAATATCCTAAGGGAAGTAACAGTTTCATCTATGGCTCACTTCTCAAAATCTGAATTCATCTTTTTTTTTCCCTCCTGGGGATTTCCCAATTTTATTCCAGCTCAGCAATGTATTTAAACTAATTTCTAATATTATTATTCAGAAATTCTAGGTGTTTTGCAGCAGGGGGTGGTTTTGGACTGCCATAGCCATTTTCTTAAAAATTTTTTTGTATCACTGGAATCACTGACATTATTTAAGAAGTAGAAATGATCAAAGATAATAAGAGTACATCATAAATACATCATAAATAACAAGAAAAGAAAATCACATTAAAATAGTACCATCTTCTTAGCCCCAAAGTTATGAAACCTATCTGAGAGAAATAAGAGACTTTGCTTTGGATATAATTTCTCAAATTTATCTCATATTTGAGATGATTTTTTAGTTCTTACATTTTCCCTATTCACTGATGCCCCACCACTACCACCACACTGGACAATAAAGAAAGTTGAAGCCAGAATTTAGTTGCATAATAGCAGAACTCTCTCTTAATAATAAAATCATTCACTCTCCATAATATTTCATCTAAAATTGGTTGAGTTGTTTACACAATTAAAAAAATATGAGTGCTGAAAGGGTAAAGAACAGAAATTCCTAAACTGCTGAAACCATCTCAAATGAAAACATAAATATTACATTTGATCTTCCTGTTTAGTAATTTTTAAACTTTGTGGAGTATTAGTGCCCCTTGCAATTGTAACAAATATTTTATCCTCCCCAATCACATCTCAACCCCCACCCCACACACATACACACATAAAGAGTTTTGTAGCAAATAAGAAAATAAGTTCAGGAAACTCTGCCTACTATCTTCTTCTCTTGGTGATTCCTAATGTGTATATGAATATTAAAGCCTCATGAAGCTCTAAGTTAAGTGGGCTATTTGATGCTGTTTAACTGAGTACCATTCCCCCAGTGACGCTGATTATAATTTTGGTAATCACAATTTCAGAAATCCTGGACTAGAGATAAAAATAAGAATAAGCCCCCAAATTGCAGGAAACTGACCCCTGGTCATATGTGGAACCCGGCCTGCACAGCAGACTGTGGCCTAGGCTATAGATAAAGAGCCACGTGGTCAGGGCCTTGGGCCCGGATGTCAGAAAACTTCGGTTATAACCCAGCTCCACCACCTAACATTGTAAGATCATGGCAGGTTACCCCACTACTAGCAGCTTTGCTTCCTCATTTATAAAAACTGGAGGTGATAATAGGTACCTTATAGTGTTACTGAGAGTGGCTGGCACAAAGTAGATCCTCAAAATAGAAATCCTCCAGGAAGGTTCTTGGGAATTTGGAAGTCTCATCAAAAAAAGCTTTCTTTAAAGATTTAGCTCATGGTTGTAGGAGCTTCCATCAAATCAATTTCCTCCTTATTTGTTGGTAATCATAGGTTCAAGAGAATAATTTCTTTTGGATTAAAGCAGGTAGCCTCTCTGAGTAACACTGTCATGATTTCATGGCTCAATGCAAATGTAAAGAAGGAGTCGGCTTTTTCAGCATTTGAGGGAAGTTAGTGACCCAAATACAGATCTGAAGGCATCAAGGGAAATGTATATATCTCTTTATCATGCATTTATCTTGGTGAGTTTCATATTAACATTGACTGTGGTATATACTAGGTTTCCTGTTTCACTTCCCCTGTGCTTCCCAAATATGTATCATACACAAATATTATTGTAACCTTTTTTCCTTTTCATATACAAATATGATGTATAAAAATGTACCATAAATAAACACAAAGAAAGTATCAGAGAATATGATCATAGAGATGAAAAGTAGAGTATGGGTTACGAGAAGGGGGGGAAGGGACAATGGGGAGTTAAGAAACGAGTGTAAGGTTGCTGTTTGGGGTGAAGGGAAATTTCTAGTAATGGTTGGTGGGAAGGTGATAGCATTGGAACATTCTAAATGTGATTAATCCCACTAATGGAATGCTAGGGAGGGGGTGGAATGGGAAGATTTAGGCTGTATATATGTTTCCACAATTGAAAAAAAAAAAAAAGACAGTCTAAATCGATGACAATTGAATGCCAAGGATGATCCTGGATGAGATCTGAGGATGCAGGACAGGAGGTTCAAAGGGACATAGTTGGGACATAAGGAAAAAAAAAAAAAAAAAAGGAAATATAGAATGTAAGCTTTGTATCAATGGTAAATTCCTTGAACTTCTTAGCGGCGCTTAATGAGATTGCATAAAAGAATGTTCTTGTTCATGGGAATGGTATATGTGAATTACAGTGTTTGTTCAAGGATGTGTGCAGCTTGCTCTCATATGTTCAGAAGACAGAGCAATAGTTGATGGATGACAGACAGGGAGGGAGGCAGGGAAAGAAAGAAATGTCGGTGTGACAGCATATTAAAGTTGATGGATCAGGGTATTGGGGGGGTCAGGGTATGCTGTGTAGGGGTTTGTATTGTTTTTGCAACTGTTCCTGTAACTTTGAATTTATTTCAAAATAAAATTTTAAAAATTGTACCATAAAGAATGATCTAGGAGGGAAGAGGAACTCTAGGGAAAAGGTAAATCAAATAAAATAGTAAGTAAGGAAATAAATAAACTGAGAGACATCTTGGAGATGAAAGAGAAAAGAGGACGAATAATGCTGGCAACTGCTATTGAAATGAGCTGAGTACCCCTGTCCTTGGGAGATGTGAGCCACAGGAGAAATGCAGCCTTGCCACGACTCTAGGATTTCCAGAACTGGTATCTGAAGCAGATGACAGCAAATACCCTCCCTGATATTTGCACGTACACCCTAACAATAAAAGGGAAATGTATATATCTGAATCTAAATCTTCCCATTCCACCCCCTCCCTAGCATACCATTAGTGGGATTAATCACATTCACAATGTTGCATATCACTGCTTCTATCGCAGATGCTGGCACAGATGTACAGAGGCATCTCCCCTTCTCCAACATCCTATGCACGCTTTGTGTGAGCTCTAGCTCTGGAGCAGTGGGCAGCATACTCCAAGCAGAGGTTTCATGAGGCTTGTAGAGGGGACTGACGTCAGCCAATTAATAGTGTATCTGAGAGCTGAGATGCTTGAAGGCTAATACATCAGGCACCATATTTCACAAAGTTTCATATATGAGCCAAGGGAAACAGTATTTTGCTTTTCTCTAGGGCAAGATGAGGACATTCAATGTCTGAGATAGATTCTTAGTTTCCATGTTAATTACAATATTCGATATGGATGTCATATAGTATTTTTGGTTCTTGATACTTCTTCAAGTAACATTTTCACAAGGACTTGTCTAGTATTTCAGATACCCTCAGAAGTGATGGGTTTTAAGAGGATATGCGTGTAAATTATGCCATTGGCCACATGCCATTCGATGAAAATAATCCGAAGAAATTCATGTAAAATTGCACTGATGTGTCTGCCATACATATTTTCTTCTATTTTTTCCCTAGGAATGCTGTCATACCAGTGAGCCACCTTTGTCAGTAGTGATAGTATTAAAACTATGAAGGTTTGGTTCTTGCCAAAGCTGAAATATGAGAACAACTCTGATATACTCACCATTTTTTAAAAAGCACAGATATTTATTGAGATACTTCCATGTCAGATATTGTGCTGCACTGAAGTATTGGATTGGGGAAATAACAAATACACTTACTCATTCACTCAATAAATATTAATTGAGTGCCAACTATGTATCAGGCATTGTTAGGTAATGAGAACACTGCACTGACACAAGACAAAAAAAGAAAAATCCCTGCCCTCATGGAGCTTATATTCTCTCAGAGAAAGACAGTGAATGAGATAAGTGAGTAAACTGTAGATAAATTAGAGTTATGAATAAAACATACAGCAAGGGAGCAAAGGTGGGGGGAGGGAGTTGATATTGTAGATGGGATGGCCAGGAAAGCCCACACCGAGAAGGTGACCTGAAGAAGTGAGGGAGTGAGCCCTGTGAAGATCTGGGGGAAGAGCATTCCAGGCAGAGAGAAGAGCAAGTGCAAGGTGCTGGAGTGGAAAATGTACCTGGGTCCTTCCAGCAAGTGCTGGGAGGCCAGGCTGGCTGGAACAGAGTGGATGCAGGGCAAGGTGGGAGGAGGTGAGATCAGAGACCTAACTGAGAACCAGGTGCAAGGCCTTGTCAGTCTTATAAAGACTCAGGCTTTCACTCTGAGTGAAGTAGGAGTCATTAGCAGACTTTTTATTAATTTTAGTTCTTCTTATTTTTTATTGTTTATTTTTTTGCAGATGAGAGGTGTGATATGACTTCCATTTTAACAACGTTACTTTGGCTGCTGCATAGCTACTAGACAGAAAGAAGTAGGTGGAAGCAGCAAAATCACTTAGGAGGCTCTTGCAGTAATCCAGGTGAGAGATGACAGTGGCCTGGAATAGACTGGAGTGGGCGAGAGTGATCAAATACCAGATTTGATTTGGAAGGATTTTTTGATGGATTCTATGTAGTAAAGATAAATATCAAGGATTCCTCCAAAATTTTCAGTCTGAGCAACTGAAAAGATGAGACAAAGTAGCCTGAGGGACACACAGGTTTGGGTGGGGCAGCCTTAGTCTTATTAAGCTTGAGATGCCTATTAGACAGCAAGTGGCCATGTCAAGTAGGCAGGTGGATATGGGAACCCAGAGTTGAGGGGAGAGGTCTAGTTTGGAGATATCTATTTGAAAGCTGTCATCATAGAAACAGTATTTAAAGCTATGAAACTGGACAGGATCATCTAGGGAAAGTTTTGATCCAAAATAGAAAAGATCTAAGGGGTGAACCCTGGATATCTTCCAACCTTGGAGGTCTGATAATTTGGAGAAACCAGCAAAGGTGAGTGAGAAAGAATGATTTGTGAGGTGGTAGGACAAGAATCACAGGAGAAGAAGCCAAGAACAGAAATTGTTACAAGAGGGAAGGAGTGGTCATCTGTAAACTGGGTGGAATGACATTACAGATCAAGGAGATGAGGACCCAGGGTTGACCAAGGCACTTAACATAGTGGTCAATCATGACCTTGAGAGGAACACTGAACAAAGAAATAATAGGGAAGCCATGCTCAAGTGCCCAAATGTGTGGTATATAGAACCTGCCCCTTGGAATGACCTGAATTACTCGTAAACAGCACAGATTCCTGGCCCATGTCCCCAAAGAATTAGAACACTGTAAGTCTAAAATGGTATCTGGGGAACTTACTTTTTAAAATTTCCTATTTCACTCAGGTTTGGAACCCTCCAATATAGATGATTCTCTGTCAGGAGAAATAGTAATCACACTGGACAACAGAAAGTCACATAGAAGAGAAAAGTTAAAGATGAATAGGCAAAAAAGAAGCTGGAAAACCCTGGTGCCACTTCATATGCAACGAAGCTGACTGATGGTCATGAATAAAGAAAAGGAGCCTAAATTGTGTGGATTAGCAGGAGATGGATTTGGAAAAGGAGGCTGAAGCTGGAATGCTGTAAATCTTGCAAGTCATCGAAAACTGTGTAGGTAACAAATAATTACCAGAGAGTTTCTGAACCTGCATAGGACTTAATGAAGTAGGTGTTTTGTGAACATTATATATGGTGGTATTTTTTAAAGAAAGAAATTTGAAAGACAATCCATTGTAAAGGCGACTTAGCATCTCAACTTTGATAATCATACTCCATTTGTTTCTTTTTGAGCCTCAGTTTTATGGTTTTATAATTGTTCAGGACACTGCTGCATCTTTGCAATTTCTGTCATCACTATTTTCTACCATGTTTTTACATTTATCTTGAACAGTGATTCTCAATCAACAAGCTCAAACATTCTGGTGAGCCCATAAACTTTGATAAATGTTTAGTATTTATTTAGTTATCACTGAGTATAAATATTGTGGCAATTGCATTTGTTGGACAAAACACTGAGCTATGTGGAACTTGCAATGGAGTATAATGTAGGGCAAGTAAGAGGTAAGAGTAAGGTGACCCTATAATTTATCATCCAAAGAAGGACATTCTTGAGAATGAATAGGGATGCCATTAATAATTACATCAGGACAAGAGGATCAAACTGGACACATAGTCACCTAGGAAAGTGGCATACGTTAATATGAAATCTGACACATAAGAGAATTTCCTACTTATGCAACTTGTGAGAATTTTGCCTTGTGAATATATTAAGAGCATGTGTCCCTGGCTGCAAACAGCATTACTCAAACAGCTGCTATAGGGCAATGAGACAAATAGTGCAGGAAACATGAAATATTGTGGCTCTTAAATAGTGATTGTGGATTGTGATTATTTGGATTGTTTACATCTGTTCTGAGGTTTGTATGCTTGGGCTGTACTGTGGTAGAAGTTATAATTCCTTTAAGTGCGCTGCTAAAAATTCCATTTGGAAATGTGTTGTGAACACACAAACGGGTGAGTACACTGACATGGAAAGTTTTCGAGCAATGAATAAGAGCAAGTATTTCAAGGTAGTGCCTCTGAAGGTTATTAGGAACAGTTAAAGAGATACAAACTGTGGCTAAATCCTTACATTTACTTCTAGAAAACTCTACCTAGGTTATAGTCCCTCTGTTACCAAGTATCTCCTGGTATCCCCTAACCTAAATAAGAAAAAGTCAGTGTAACTCTGATAACGTTTCTATGTACCTGGCCCGTCCTTTTTGACAATTACCAGATATTTGTTGAATCTAATGATATATTTTCAATCTATTCTTTGAAGATTTCACAGTATTTTACATTGTTGATCTCTCCTTATGGAAACTATTTCTTTAAAACATTAAAATAACCTACTGTTTAAACCTTTTAGAACTGCTGTTCAGTGATGCTTTTTTTCACCTACACCAAAACTCTGGGTATTACTGTAGATTCTTTATGTTCTGTCTTTTAAAATTATTTTTACCATACCCTAGAGGTTTTAATATCACCTATGCAGATGACTGCAAATCTTAACTCTGATCTCCCTTTTCATCTCTCTCTGTTACTGGATTTCTCTTTACAGCTTATCCCAAGCCAAATCCATCAGGTCTTCTCATGACCAGTCCCATATTTGACTCTCTTGCACGATTCTCTAAAAAAGTTTACTGATGAATACTTGGTGACAGAAAAGTGCAGCCTTTCACACATTCACACTGCTCTTCCAATGCTCAGCAGCAACAGCTTCTGGATGTTTTTCATCTTGTAATTCTCCTCTAGGATTATTAGAAGCACTAGTCAATTCATATCATGTTACCCCCAAGACGTGGGAAGTAGAGAACTTTGAATTTATTTAAGGTCAAAGATTGCCTCCATAACATTTACAGTATAGAGCTGCTGAGCAGACTACATAATTCACGTGGGCACCCTGTACACAAGAGAAAAAGAAGAGGCAAGGGTTGGACTCCACATGTCCAGTTTCTCCTGCAAAACTCTCCAATCAGTTTAAATCAGAAAAGAGGCCAGGAGTGTTATGAAAGTGGCACTCCCTGCATTAAAAATAATAATAACAGGAATGGAAAGAATTGTCTCCCTTTCAGTCCCCAGTTTTCATTTTTAACCCAAATCAAATCTACTACATAATCCAACAATAAAATGATAGTAATAAGGTACCCCACACTTGAATATAAGACGCATCCCATTATCAAACTGCCAGGGAGAATTAAAGTCCAAATGCGTAAAGCCCAAAATTTAAAGTAATCCAAATCTATAATCAAATCTGCTTGCCCTTGTGGGCTAATGTCACCTAAATCCAAAATTCATCAACCACCTCAACTTCCTGTTCTGTCCAGTCTGAGCCACAGGGTTCTTGATGCCTGGGAGTGTTATGATTCCTTCAGCAGTTGCAGCCATAAGCCATACCTCACTTAAGAGTCTCAAAAGACTGTCAGAGAACTGGAACCACCCATCCACCAAATCTGGAAAACAAAAATCAATCTCCTGGCCCTGGGTAGCTATTCCAGGCAATAATGTATTCCCAGGACCCAGTGAAAACCAACAATACTCAATGTTGCCAAAGAGCTTAGCAGATAATTGTGATATAAGAGTGATGGATAGATGACAATAATCATGATTTTTGCCCTGTCCTGAAGCTAATCTAGTCTTTTAAGCCAGTGGTTCCAAATCCATGATGATGAACTTAAACTCATTTGGATGACATTTCTCATCAAAATGTTAATTTTGCCTTCTGTATTTCCTACGACTTGGATGTAAATGCAACTATACATTCTTTATTCTTTTCTCGTGAATAGCATGTAACACACTGCTGTTTTTTAAAAATTTTTAAAAGTTTGCAATGGTGACAGCATCAGCTACTAGGCCTTATTTAAGGAGCATTTGTTTCCCAGCCAATCTATTCAAAACCTGTTTAGTTCCACTTCCTCTTTTTACCCATGGTTCTGTTGCCTGCCTCTGAATTGAGTGTGGGATCTAAGGAGCATTTCTTTCCCAGGCAATCTACTAAAAGCCTCTTTAGTTCCACTTCCTCTTTTTACCCATGTTCTGTTGCCTGCCTCTGAATTGAGTGTGGGATCTACTTACTAGTGACTTGGTACTGCACTGCCTAGTGAACAGGTGTTTCAGGCCTGAGCCACATTGGTTGTTTCCACTGCCTCCTTTTATGGAATTACTTCAGCCTTAAAAGTCCAGAGCCAACTTGAAACCTCATGCTCATGTGGGGTTAACTCTTGAGTATGGGCAAGCCTCATGAACTCAAGAATCACCCCTTCCGGTCATAAAAGTAAAATAAAATTTGGGGCAATCAACCCACTTCTGCTCATCCAGCCCTGCCTAGAACAAAGGTCAGCAAATTATGGCTCACACTTGTTCTTGTAAATCAAGTCTTACTGAAACACAGCCATGCTCATTCATTTACATTGTCGTCTATGGTGCTTTCATGCTATAATGGCAGAGTTGAATAGTTACAGCAGACACAGATAGGTCTGCAAAGCCTAAAATATTTACTATCTGGTCCTTTACTGCTAGACCAGAACATTCCTAGTGCTCTAGTGCACAAGAAACGCCACTGTCTGTGGTTAGATGTAGCACATGGCATTCTTCCCCCAAAAGCTGAAAAGATTTAATCTTACTCAGATGGGCAGGGAATATCAGGGCGAGAGGCACTGACCGAGTTCAAGGCTAAGGGCCCTGCATCATGAGTTCACCACTTGCTTGAGAGGCCCCGTGTAGCCAGTGTCTGCTGAGGCCACCTCCATGACTGGCACTTGGCTAAGGCCCCCAAGGCCCACACCCTTGCTGAGAGCTACATCCCATCTTTGTTAGGCCTTGTACACCCTGTCTCTATAGATAAAGTCACTCACCTATGTGCAATGTTGCTATAGGCTACAATGACTCACTATGACCACAGTCTATGTGGTCTGGAACTAAGTAAGGTCTAATGCTGTCCACACGGGTTGCTGTGGTTGAAAAAGTCAACTATACAACTATAAAAACAAGCATGTTGTTCCAATTAGAAACCCCCAAAACCACCAAGTTCAACACTTGCCTTCACGTTCAAGTCCAAGGCCCCAACTTGCATATCCTGACCTGTCAAAAGTATTGGCACATGTTATCTGGTTTCTCAAAATCCTAACCAGTGCACACGACATTGGGGTGCTTGAGGAGAGCCAATAAACAGCACCCTATTCCTGGCCTGAGTTTGGGGCAGATTAAGAGATAAATATGGAGTAAAACCCATGATGATAATATATCATCTTTATTGCTGATAAAGCTGATATTGGTGAACATGGCCCATATCTGTGGACAAATGAATATCCTAACACCAGAAGCCAGAATTCAATACCTTTGCCCACAGAGTCAGACGAATCTCTAGACCAGGGAAGGCTGTCTCTTAAACTTATAGCATGGAGGACCAGAGCAGTAGGTATGTTCCATGTGAGGGGATCACTGAGAAAAGAAAGAAGAGAGGAAGGACTAGGTTTCTGCCTCTGTTCTCTGTCAAAACTCACTAATCTGATTAAGTCCTTCTTTCTCTCCGGGGAAAGAGAGAATGGACAGAGGCAGACCAGCTGTGTTATGCCAGTTGAGTTCCCTCTATCAGGAGTGGGGAAGAAGTGTCCCTCTCACTGACATTAAATAAAATAAAAGTTCAGCACATCATTTTGCCTTGCACAGACCTCTTTTGTGATTATTCTCTGTGTCTTGACATGCATCCACATTTCAAGTAATGGAACATTCTTGACTAACATAAATTTTGTCTCCAAAGCTGTCAGCTATAATCCATTTATACACATTTGATATTCCCACGTGACACCTGAACATAAGGGAAAATGCCTGTGGTTTCAAAACCATAAAAATAATATTCAAGTTGGATGCAATATTTATTTATCATTAGCATCTACCTGATGTAAGTAGCCTACTCTCCAGTTTTTACAGGAGACATTTTCCACTTTGTGGACTATCTTGAATTCTATATCCGTATCTATGTGTATATATCTTTCCTCTTCTATTTTGCTGCTTGATGCTGTTCTGAGATATTTTTCCATTATCCTATCCCAATAATATTTCCCCAGAGAATATGAAATAATTCCTTCATGGAATTTAGTAAAACATTTGAAAGGCAAAAGACTAGGAAAGCATTGATTAGAACATTTTAGTCTGACACAAATTATTCTTAGATAATTTACAATTGTGGAGTGCTTATGCAAATACTAAATGAGGACTGGGATACAGTGCTTTGTGCCTTTTATATGCTGAATTCTGAAAATGTCCATTGAATGGACAGCCCTATGATTCCTATTTAATCCTTACTATTTTTCTTTCAACTATTTCTATCAGGGTTAAGATTTTACAGCTGTTTACTGGAGTGTGATTATTGCTTAGTCAACGGGACTAAGGAGCAGGTCAATGTAGACAGAAGGAAACTCAGACATTATGTAGTTCATCCCATTCATTTTATGAGTAGGCAAGCTGAGGCCCAGAGAGGTTAAATGAACTTGCCCAGGGTAGACAACCAGTAGTAGCACAGCACTGAAGGTGGACCCAGACCCAAGCTTTCCAGGTGGGGACTCCACCATTTTGGTCACCTACTATATTTAGTTTCTTGGGCTGCTGTAACAAAGTACAAAACTGGGCGACTTAAAACAACAGAAATGTATTGTCTCCCAGTTCTGGAGGCCAGAAGTCCAGAATCAAGGTGCCAGCAGAGCCACAACCCCTTCAAAAGCTCTAGAGGAGAATCCTTCCCTGCCTCTTTCAGCTTCTGGTGGTTGCTGGCAATCCTTGGCATTCCTTGGCTTGTGTCAGCATAACTCCAATCTCTGCCTCCAACATCACATGGTCTTCTTTCCCATCTCTGTGTCTCCAGATTGCCTTCATATAAAGACACAAGTCATTGGATTTAGAGTCCACCCTGATCCAGTATGAACTCATCTTAACCTAACTGATTACATCTCAAACACCCTATTTCTGAATAGGTCACATTCTGAGGTCCTAGATGGACTTGAAGGCTGGGGAGGGGTGGTAATGAGGATTGGGGGCACTATTCAATCGAGCATATCTATCAAGGCCTACAGAGCTAGAAACCACAGTTTAAAAAATCTCCCGAAACATGCCCATAACAGATCTTTAAAAACTAATGTAATTATTTCAAATTATTAGTAAAAAGCCATCCCAACAACCCATAGTGTAGGCACTAGATGCTTTTAAATCCTGGTTTATTACTAGATCTAAACTTTCCACTAACTCCCTATAATTGAGATCAAAGCTGGCATTAAAGCTTTTTCAAAAGTTGAGTTTCTTTCTTTCATTTTCTGTTTCAGGAGCTTGAACTTTAGGAAATCGCACCTCAAGCTATAGTTTATCAAAGAATCTATCCATCTTCTGTTCAAAGCAATGTCTTTTCTTTCATATTTGTACCTGTGATAAACAGTATTGCAACATTTATTGGGGAAGTGAAGACCAGAAGAGAAGTGTTATTACATGGCATAAAATGACTTCTCCATCAGGGATATATATTGAGAAATCAAATAGTTTTAATCTGGTAGATTGCTTGGTATGTGAATATGAGCATTATTTTCCAAAAAAATTAACCCGCAAATGGTTAGGTGACCACACCTTTAGATTTTACATATACACACACACATGCACACACATATATAGTTTCTCTAAATTAAAACCTTGGGCCATATTTATGGGGAGCATTCCTGGAATTCAATGGTCTAAAAGTCAGAGCTAAATAGTCAATTATCTAAGCAATACATTCAAGTAGTTTCACTCATACAGGACTGCATGTGTTTTATTTAAAAATAGAATGATAATTCACCTTTTGAAAATAGAATAAGCATTACCATCTCAATTATTGATAGAAGTTTTTTTAATGAATAAAAATCAAATGATTTTGATTAATGAGAGAAAAAAATGGTATAAAAATTCAGAACATTAGAATTCCAAAATTAATTCAAGGCAAATTCTATGTTAGAAGCAAAACAAGAATAACATCCTCTCTTCCCCCCATACATGCAAAAACACACAAAACTAGGTAGAAAAATGAAAAAAAGATGAAGGGCTTTCTATAGCTTTGATTACAATCAATAGATAGTCTCAGTCTGATTATGCATTTGACAGCAACAAAAGCTTCAGGATAGTTTTTCTTTCCTGTGAATGCTCTGAAATTATATGCATCATTTTGTGTGACTGTACACCACTGTATGTTTTTCTGGGAAGATTGCTCACAGTATTCATTGATTGTCAAAGGGATTTGTAGCTGAACCAAGATTAAGAACCACCACAAGGTGACAATGTTCTGAAATATTTCAAGCTTCTACCAGCAGTTGGGGAAAGACTATGAGTAAAAGAGGGATGGCATATTTTTCTGTTATATTATTTTCTTTACTTTACTGTGTACTTACTTTTTTTGTAAAAGAGCTTTATTGAGGTATATTTGATACCTAATAAATTGCACATAGTTTAACTATACTATTTGATGAGGTTTGATGTATGTGTATATTCATGAAACCATCACCATACTGATATTAACATATCAATTATTCCCAAATGTTTCCTCCCGCTCCTTTATAACGATAAAAGAAACAATTCATAGACAGGAATTCATCAAAATTTAAAACTTCTGTATTTCAACAAACACTCTTTCAAAAATGAAAAGGCAAGCCACAGAAAGGGAGCAAATATTTGCAAAACATATATCCAGTCAATAAAAGGTGCTGCAACTGGAATCTATTGGCAAAAAATGAACCTTGATATAAAGCTCACGTTATACAAAAATTAACTTCAAAATGGATCACAGAATTAAATATAAAATATGAAATGATGAAACTTTTAGGAAATAACATTAGAAAAATATTCTTTGGGTTCTTGGGATAGACATAACAGTTCTTAGCCTTGACAACAAAAACATGATCCATAAGAGGAAAAAATGCTAGAATGGACCTCACCAAAATTAAAAACTATTCCTTGGCAAAGCACTCCATTAAGAAGATGAAAAGACAAGGTACAGCCTGGGAGAAAATATTTGTAAATTGCATATCTGCCAAAGGTCTAATATCTAGGATATATAAAGCAGTCTCAAACTGAACAGTAAAAACCAAACATTTTAGTTAGAAAAATGAGCAAAAGACATAAATTTTACTAACAGTATATTCAGATGGTAAATAAGCACATGAAAGGATGCTCAACAGTAGTCATTAGAGAAATGCAAATTAAATCCACAATGGGATACTACTACACATTTATTAGAATGGCTAAAACTTAAAAATATGATAATATCACATGTCAACAAGGATGTGGCACACCTGGAAGTCTCATATAATGTAGGAGGGAATGTAAAATGGTACAAATTCTTTGCAGAACACTTTGGCAGTTTCTTAGAAGTTAAACAATCTTCTAGCCTACCATATATATTATAATCTTTCATTTCAACAGTCTTTTCTGACCAATAGTTCTAGTTGTCATTCTTTCTAATGGCTTAAATTTATACTCAACTTTCTCAGCTATTCTGGGCAACCTAGGAAAAAACCTTATGTTTTTATTCATTACATGCAGTTGTAAACTACCCTGCTTCTCATAAAAAAATAACTGTGAATACCACATGGAGTAGTTCACAAAGCTAACTTTCAATTCTCAGTGAGAATTATATAAAGGCATCTCTTAATGAGAAATGGAAAAATAATAATGGTGGTAATAGCTTCTATTTATTGTATTTCTCTTATGTGCCAGGGAGTGTACTTGAAAATATTATCTACATTAATTCTCCCAACAATTTTATTATAGGCATTATTCTCCATATTGTACAGATGAAAAAATGGGTGCTTAACAAAATTGAGCAAATTCCCCATGGTTACACAATCACTAAGCAAGATGGGGGTGGTGAAGAATTTGGAACAAGAAAGGCCTGATCACAGAGAGTATGCTTGCTTCACTTCAGGATACTTATTCTACAGACAATAACAAATACTTGACACTCATTAATTACAGTTGTGCTTTCACGTCAAGTTGTATCTTAGGTGGAATTTCCTAAGATTGCTTGACTTGAATTTCATCTCATATCCCTCCTTTGATGGACAGTTTATGCAAGTTCCCAAGGGTATGAAGAGATACAACAAAATCTGGGATAATCTACGTGTGCAAATTGTGTAGAGATGGATTATTTTATTATTAATAATAATCACCAAGATGAAGGCAAGTTAAAACTGATTCTTCAAGGAATGTGATTACTGTGTTTTTATTTGTTTTTGCTAAGAGTAGTCATCATTCAAAATCAATTGAAAATTTATTATATATGGGCCATTTTGACATACATTTTGTCCATACATGTTATTCAAGGATAAGTGCTATTGGGGGTGGGAGTGGGGGTGGAAGTGGGTGGGGTTGTGCATTTCATAAGAACAGCAAGTCATGATGTTTCTCAGTTAATTTTTTAAATCACATAATACTGTAGTAGAATATTATTTTTTCATCTTTATCTATAAAGATGAAATAGTTTGATATTAACTTTTTTTATAAAACCACTTCTACTCTCAACCAGTTTTACAGACTAAAATAATTTTTTACTACAGATCGTATTGTGTGTTGTTTAGCCACTTGGACTATGCAACTAATCTATATTCTATTGCCTCCTGACAGACCCTCCCTCTACATAACCACAGCCCTAAATCTGCCAAAATGCCAGTGTGTCACTGGCTGAAGGCCATTAAGTCCTGGCATTGCTGATAAGCTCCATTACTCAGCACCTATTGAGCTGCCCTTAGCAAATATGGTCTGATTTGTCCCTTCACATGGAGTTTGACAAGTGTGGCCTCAAAGGTCTTTGCAAACTGTTCAGAACAAAGTATACATTTTCATACTTGTTTTGTATTTCTAAATCACATTTTATGTACATATGTGAATATATTTGTGTGCATACATGAAATCAGAAACAAGTGGGGATTTTTTTCGCCCTCGGAAAAAACACTCATCTGGTGTTTAGTTTAAAATTTTATTTTAGAAATTCAGAAGGGTGGAAAGCATCAACAAGGGCAATTATTTTTAACTTAGTGTCTTTTCCTGTTAGAATGACACTTAATTTTTCCTGGCCTCTTTTTCCTGAGTTTATCTAAAAGAACTTATGGAAATTAATTCAGAAGGTTTAGCAGGCAAAGAATTTACCTCATCTCTTCAACAGAAAGTCATTGGAGGTAAAAAATTAAATTTCTTTAGTATAAGAAGAATATTTCTTCCCATTGCTATGAAATAATCAATATATTTGGAGGTTGGGATTAGGTATGGTAAGCTATAAAGTGCAATGCTTACTATCAAATATCTGTTTTTAACAGAAAGATTATGTTCAATAGTCTTTGATTTCTGCCTAGCATGTTCCACCCAAGTGTAGTAAGAAATAGTTTTATAATATTTCCAGATTTATAGCAAGTAGCTATAATTTTATTGTCTGATCATTTAGTACTATTACCCTTTCATCACAGCTGCTTCAATAGTCCTTTACTTATGAAAGAAAGAGCATTTAAATAAACTGGAATCAAAGATTTGATTAAAGCACTAACATCAATCTCTTTCTGAAACACTCTCCCCTAAATAATATTATGTTCCCATTATGCTGTCTGATTGTATTAGTATAATTTTGTAGATATTTTTAGCAGATTGTTGAGGTATAATTGACATATGATAAACTGCACATTTTAAAAATGTACGGTTTGATAAGTTTCGGCATATGTTTACACCTTTGAAACCCATCTTATTGTATGAGTGTAACTGTGTTGATACTATTTGGATTTTTATAATCAAATCAATTTTTAAAAACAAAGATTTAAAAAATAAAATCAGAATTTAGGTGGTTAACTTTCAATTTGGTTCATTTTCTTTATCCAATATAAATACTCAGTGTGGGTGATGGATGGACTAGAATAAACTTCCTAACAATTCCAAAATGAACAATCTCTTCATTTAGTTGTTTTCACTTAACATTTTCTTAATGTTATTTTATTATCTAACTGGACATCTTTGCAATACAAAAATTGCAGGACCTATTTTTTCCAAATTCTGTGATAAATGTTTGAATATTCTTGTATCTAATATTTGTTAGACCTGATTACTACCTGTGCAAATTCCAAAGCTATTCAAGATTATCGGAACAGTTAGCTTTCATTCTAAGATTATTTATGACCCCAAGATATTATTTACATTTCCTGTTAGTCTGTAACTGAATCAAACATTTCCAAAGAAAAATGTGTGTGTTCTCAGAAACTCTCTGTACTATCATCAGCCCTGGCTGTCTAAAACATGTCTTTGTGTTGCAACGGTCTGTGGAGTACGAGGCCTGCACCCAGAGATAGCAGTTAGATCTTGCCTGGCAAGGGCAGGGCTCTGACGTGGAGTCAAGTAGACTTCACGTCAAATAAAGTACATTCTCCTCCTATGTCCCTGTGACCACAGGAGGAAAAAGCAGATTGCACATCTTCTAACACATTTCTTAGAGTTCTGAGATGAGTTCTTTTTCTTGGAATCTTGATGCCTAGATGCCTGGTTTTTCTGACTTAGAAAAAAACTTCCTTTTTTGTCCTAGAAAGATATTGATTTTTTTAATGCCTTTATTTCTTCTGGCACTAGTTCCTTTAAAGATGTCTATGTTATTTTTAGGTCTCTGAAATCCTGATGAAGTTTTCTTCAATGGCTACTCCATCACTTCAATGTAAGCATTTATGCTGAAAAGAGCTTCCAGTGTCATTTCTCCCAAGCGACTGCAACGGTCCAGGAGAAGGAAGTGGTCTCAACTCTTTTGTTACGCTGTGGGTCCCTTGGAGGTAATTTATTTTTTGCTTCTCCACAGAACTTAACAGAGTATCCACATGAATCCAGGGCTTAATAATTATTTATAAAATGTATCCATCTCAGCCAGAAGAGAGGTAAAACCCAATCCTTTATTACATCAGTACAGAGGCAGGCAGCAGTAAGCGTAAGAGAATTGCAGTTCAGTACAATTTTTTTTTCATTTTTATTGAGATTGTTCAGATACCATACAATTATCCAAAGATCCAAAGTGTACAATCACTTGCCCCTGGTACCCTCATACAGCTGTGCATCCATCACACTTAATTTTTGTTCAATTTTTAGAAACTTTTCATTACTCCAGACAAGAAATAAAGTGAAAGATGAAAAAAGAAAAAAAAAGAAAAGGAAACTCTAATCCTCCCCATCCCTAACCAGCCCCCCTCAATTGTTGACTCGTAGTATTGGTATAGTACATCTGTTACTGTTTATGAAAAAATGTTGAAATACTACTAACTATAGTATATAGTTTGTAATAGGTATATAGTTCTTCCCTATATGCCCCTCTATTATTAACTTCTAATTGTATTGTCATACATTTGTTCTGGTTCATGGAAGTGATTTCTAGTATTTGTACAGTTGATCATGGGCATTGCCCACCATAGGATTCAGTTTTATACATTCCCATCTTTTGACCTCCAACTTTCCTTCTGGTGACATATATGACTCTGAGCTTCCCCTTTCCACCTCATTCACACACCATTCGGTGCTGTTAGCTATTCTCACATCCTGCTACCAACACCCCTGTTCATTTCCAAACATTTACGTTCATCCTAATTGAACATTCTGCTCATACTAAGCAACCACTCCCCATTCTTAAGCCTCGTCCTATATCTTGGTACCTTATATTTCATGTCTATGAGTTTACATATTATAATTAGTTCCTATCAGTGAGACCCCGCAATAATTTTCCTTATGTGTCTGGCTTATTTCACTCAGTATATTGCCCTCGAGGTTTTGTCATCAACCCATTTTTTTTTAAATATGGTTTTGTTCACTCACCATACATTCCATCCCAAGTAAATAAGCGATGGTTCTCTGCATGGTCATACATTTACATGTTCACCACCTTCACCACTATCTATATAAGGGCATCTGCAATTCTTCCACAAGGCAGGAGGGAGAGTCAAAGAAGGTAGAGAGGCAAAAGAAAGAGGAAAAAAAAAATGACAGCTAGGAAGCAGCAAAAGGAAAAATAACCTTAAATCAAAGTAGAATAAAGAATCACACAATACCACCAATGTCAAGTGTCTAACATGCCTCCCCCATCCGCCCCCCCTTATCTGCATTTACCTTGGTATATCACCTTTGTTACATTAAAGGAAGCATAATACAATGATTCTATTAGTTACAGTCTCTAGTTTATGCTGATTGCATCCCTCCCCCAATGCCTCCCCATTTTTAACACCTTGCAAGTTGACATTTGCTCGTTCTCCCTCGTAAAAGAACATATTTGTACATTTTATCACAATTGTTGAACACTCTAGATTTCACTGACTTACACAGTCCCAGTCTTTATCTTTCCTCCTTTCTTCTGGTGTCTCACATGCTCCCCACCTTCCTCTCTCAACCGTATTCATAGCTACCTTTGTTCAGTGTACTTACATTGTTGTGCTACCATCTCCCAAAATTGTGTCCCAAACCACGCACTCCTGTCTTCTATCACTGTGTAGTGCTCCCTTTAGTATTTCCTGCAGGGCAGGTGTCTTGTTCACAAAGTCTCTCATTGTCTGTTTGTCAGAAAATATTTTGAGCTCTCCCTCATATTTGAAGGACAGCTTTGCGGGATATAGGATTCTTGGTTGGCGGTTTTTCTCTTTCAGTATCTTAAATATATCACACCACTTCCTTCTTGCCTCCACGGTTTCTGCTGAGAGATCCGCACATAGTCTTATTAAGCTTCCTTTGTATGTAATGGATCGCTTTTCTCTTGCTGCTTTCAGGATTCTCTCTGTCTTTGACATTTGATAATCTGATTAAGTGTCTTGGCATAGGCCTATTCAGATCTCTTCTGTTTGGAGTATGCTGCACTTCTTGGATCTGTAATTTTATGTCTTTCATAAGAGATGGGAAATTTTCATTAATTATTTCCTCTATTATTGCTTCTGCCCTCTTTCCCTTCTCTTCTCCTTCTGGGACACCAATGATATGTACATTATTGTACTTTGTTTCATCCTTGAGTTCCCGGAGACGTTGCTCATATTTTTTCATTCTTTTCTCCATCTGCTACTTTGCGTGTAGGCTTTCAGGTGTTTTGTTCTCCAGTTCCTGAGTGTTTTCTTCTGCCTCTTGAGATCTGCTGTTGTATGTTTCCATTGTGTCTTTCATCTCTTGTGTTGTGCCTTTCATTTTCATAGATTCTACTAGTTGTTTTTTTGAACTTTTGATTTCTGCCATATATATGCCCAGTTTTCCTTTACAGCCTCTATCTCTTTTGCAATATCTTCTCTAAACTTTTTGAATTGATTTAGCATTAGTTGTTTAAATTCCTGTATCTCAGTTGAAGTGTACATTTGTTCCTTTGACTGGGCCATAACTTTGTTTTTCTTAGTGTAGGTTGTAGTTTTCTGTTGTCTGGGCATGGTTTCCTTGGTTATCCAAATCAGGTTTTCCCAGACCAGAACAGGCTCAGGTCCCAGAGGGAAGAAATATTCAGTATCCAGTTTCCTTGAGGGTGCGTCTTAGAAAATTGCTCCACCCTTTGATGCCTCAGGTCACTGTGCTTTTCTGCCCAGCAGGTGATGCCTGTTAGCCTATAATTCTTTACTGGTGTGAGGAGGTATGGCCCTGTTCCCCCAGGCTCTGGGGTCTGGTTCTGAATGGAAAGGGCCCCACCCCTTTCCTCCTAGAGAAGATAGACCCCCCAGGTGGAGGTCATTAGCATTTCAATGGTCTCACTCTCTGCTTGTGCTGTCTCCACCCTTCCCCGAGTCAGCCCTGGAAACTGAAAATGACTGGGGCTTTCTCCACTGAGCAGATTTTATGCTGTGTTCTCAGGCATTTCTCCCAATTCAGGTTGGTGTATGATGAGTGGATGGTCTCGTTTGTCCCCCCACAGTTATTCTGGATTATTTACTAGTTGTTTCTGGTTTTTTGTAGTTGTTCCAGGGGGACTACTTAGCTTCCACTCCTCTCTCTGCCGCCATCTTGCCCCGCCTCCAGTTCAGTACAATTTTGAAAATTACTTTTGGGTTCTCAAATTTATTTGATATACCAAGTGGATGTGGAAACTGAGGAAGAATTAAGAATAACATAAGGGTGTGTCATAATGTTTACTATGTAATCAAGAAATATTAGGCTATGAATATATAAGCACTACAGGCTTACTTCCTAGATTCCAACCAAGTAACGGAGATAGGTTTATCTTTGGATTAACAAGTTTTCCCACAGGCAGAATAAAGATAACAGAATGTATCTGCTCACTTCCACGTGATAGCTAAAATTAATTTTTCTAGGCTTGCATGCTAGTTTTAAGTCTGCACACCTATTTTAGGGCCATTTGAATGATGAAAGGAAGCATTACTCTTTGACACTTTTTAATAAAAGTTTTATTGATAAGCAGCCATTTGCTATGGTTTCATTTTTACCTCACTGTGGGAAAACAGTGGCTAAATATAGTTTCTCACTGTGATCTGACTTCATTCTGGGACTCAGTGTCTGTGGCATCACCCTGCTGGCTACTCAGACATTCAGCCTGCTCAGGACATTTTAGCCTTTGTCCCATTCCCATGCCCATCCCCCACCCAACCCCCATTCATGGTCCCTCAAGTGAAAAATAGTGCTGCTCTCCAGTCCCAAACTGGAACAGCTGTTGGGGCAACAGAAGCTTGGTTTGGGATAAGCAGAAGAGATAAGATCAAAGTCCCAAGAAAAACAGAAAAAGAAAATAGCCTGCCCTTTGAGCCCTTGGCTGACTACCCACCAACCTTGTGTTTATAAAATCTTCAGCACATCTCAGAGGAATCCTGGGGACCAAGAAATTGGACAGGATGTTCAAGTCTCTCCATATTTTAGGTTTTAGGAGAAGTCATTTGCTCATGGTTCTTAGATTCTTTTCTGTTCTTAGAGTATCTTCCTAAATTGGATCTTGTTGAAACCAATCTGAAATATTTCTTTTGCTTTATAAGGATGCATGCAACTGAATTTTGTTAAGTGTAATAGATAACTTAAAAGTTTGTAATTTAACTTATCTTCTTGAGAAAAGAGGAATAATCAGAACCATACATGAGTTTAAGTTTCCATAGATCTGCTCTCCTATTTTGAGGTCAAAGGTCAAAAGTTTAAAAATATTCCTTCTTTATTAATATTCCTCTCCACTGAATTCTTAGAGCTGCTAACCCTTTTGCTGGATTTTGTAACCTGGGCTTCTTTTTCTTTTCTTTTCTTTTTTTAGGAAAATATGCTAATGTATTATTTTAAAGAATATTTTCTTGAGTCTTAGAATGATTCATATATAATTCTTTGTTCTTCCAGTTTTAGTAAAACAAATAGTATATATTGCTTCACAAATGGTAGAGTGGCCATGCAGACTTTCATACTGACCCTGTAAGTAGAAATCTGTATGATTTTTGACTAACCATTGGTAACTTAGAAGGACCAAAGTTTATTGCATAGAGCGCAGACCTAATTCTAGTATGTATTGAAACATTTAGGCATTCTTCATTTTACTAGGAAGCAACAAGGTACCTTGGAATTTATGAAATATGTAATTTAAGGTATTCTGATTATTTATGTTTTTTTTAAAAAAGCTTTGCTAGAACTTCCAGGAAGTTTTAATTCCTGAGCTTTAGTACCTCTGCTCCAAAATGCTTTCAGAGACCTTACATGAATGTTCAGAGTTCTATAAAGTTGTTCAATGTCCTGGGGTGATTTTGAAAAGCACAACACAAACAAATAATGAATTGCACACAAAAATCACTAAACCCTTCAGATGGTTTCTATGGCGTATGAATATACCTCAGTAAAATTGCATTAAAAAAAAAAAATCACAAAACCCTATGAGAGAAAGAAGGCTCCAGGACCATCTAGCCTGGCATGTAGGTTTTCCCATGTGCATAATGCATCCTTGTAAAAACTTCATGGTTCTTCTTATTAGCTTCTCAAAGGAGTCTTTGGCAGGGAAATGGTTAAAAACCCATGGTCTGGGATCTCCCATTGCTCCGCAGGTCATCAATACTATTTTTACTATTAGCTTAGCACCCAGTTGACCAAAAAGCATTAAATTAGTCCCTTAAGTGCCCCATGACTATTTTTACATACAGGAAGGTTATGAGTTGTAACCGCAAATGCAGCACCTCCTTCCTGTCGCAACATCATTCTTAAACCCAGCCTATAGGATCTTTTTGGTTCTTACATATTCAAGGGAGTCACGTGCTTGAACCCTGAACTTCGTGATGCTGACTCACCACCCCTTTCCTGGTTATCTGGTCCCCTTAAAGGCCACACAGCACTCTGCCATACTCACCATGAATCAGAAAAGCTAGAAATGGTTTGGAAAAACTAGGTTAATGTTCATATTTTATTCCTAAAATGTGTTATTACTTTGATCTCAGTAAATATTAAATGAAGCAAGCATATTTTACCATTAAGGCAGTATCTTTGTTTATTTTATTATATTTACTAATGCATCTCACAGGAATTACATATATTAGGGACCCAGGATCAAGTCCCCCTCACACTCCCCCACCCCGAGTTGAGCACAGTCAGAAGGTATGGGGACCATCAATATAAATGATTCCATCTTCCCCAGTTTCAAGTATCAAAAGGAAGCAGATTACCTTCTGAATTAGATGGGGAAATTAGTAGAGCTGGAATGATCTTGGAAATGACACAATTTAACTCAGTGTTCCTACAGAGTAAAAAACTAGAATCCAGTGAACATAAATACTTTGCCAAGCTTACATAGAATGTTGATGGAAAAGCCAAGTCTGGATAATCCATCCATATTTCTATCATTAAGCCCACATGTTTTTTTTCTTAATCAAGGACCTCACTCCCGCCTGTTAACAATATTCTATCAGTAAATTAAGTATAAGTCCTGTGCTCATGACACTGACAGATAAAACCCAAATAACATCAGCTGAAGCATGATGAAAAGAAGATATGTAAAAGTATACCCTCAGGAAAGGAAGTAGTTTAGGAAAAAAACACATAATTTTAAAATGAGCATTGGAGGTATCTGGAAAATTTCATATGGTGTAACTCCTTACTCCCCAAACTGACTCATAAAAGTGCTCCGATTCTGTGATAAGGGAAGGTGGGCAGTCCCAATTATCTGATCCCAAGGCCCGTTCCAAACCTCAAGTCTTTGACTCAGTTGAAATTTTTAAAACACAATATTGCATTGTTTTGGAATTTACCTGCCATCCTTTTAAAAATTAGTTTTTAGGAAGAAATCACACCCAGGTACTAGAATCAGCCTTGAGGTGGGAAGTCTTAAATGTGTTTTCTTTCATTGATTATAGTTTCACTTCAAGGAGTTTTCGGGATTTTTGTTTGTTTTTTAAGCTATTTCATTAACTGTTGCAGGGAAGTCAAATGATATTTCAAATCAGAGGTCATGAACTGGTACGGGTGGAATTTTACTTACAGATTGTTTTTGTTTTCCCACCAATAATTTCAAATTCATAGAAAATTCAAAGGAATATTAGACTTGACAGACGCATCAATTTTTATACATTTTGCCACAGTTGCTTTTCTATTCTCTCTACACATACACCCCCACATATATAATTTAAAAAACTATTTCACAGCAGGTTGCATATAATGTTCTTCTTTACTTCTTAATACTGCAATGTGTGTCTTTCTAAGAACAATGATACTCTTTTCCATAACCCCAGTATAATAAACAAATTCAGGAAGTTTAACTGTGATGAAATACATTTATCTTTTCTACTTTCCATATTGTACTTTTGTCCACTTGTCTCAGTAATGTTCTTAAATCAATTTCCCCCTATACAGAATAATCTAGTCCAGGATCACATTTTGTATTTATTTGTCAGGTGTCCAGTTTCATCTGGAGCAGTCCCTAAGCCTTTGTTTATTCATTTGTTTGGATATCAATGACATTTTTTGAAGACTTCAAGCCAGTTATTCTATAGGATGTTGCTCAGTTTGGGTTTTTAAAATGTTTCCTCATGATTAAACTTAGGTTATGCATTTTTGGCTGGAATACTACATAACCAGTGTTGTTTGTTTCTCAGGTAACCATATATGGTATTACAAGATGCCCATCTGCCTCTCCTTGGTGATGTTAATTTTGATCATTAAGTCAAGGTTTTGTCCATTTTCTCCACTGTATTGTTATTATCTTCTCTCTTGTAATCAGTAAATAATTCATGGGGAGAGGCTCTGAATCTATGTAAACATCCTGTTCTTATCCAACTCCCATCCCCACCTTGATTCAGCATCCATTAATGATTCCTGTCCAAATCATTTTTTTCTTCTGGTGGTTGTAAAACGGCAATTTTCTAACTTTATCACCCCTTTATTATATTAGTCAACATTATACTGCCAGGAAGAGATTGATCCTCCCCTCCCCTCCCCATCAGTATGAACTCATGGGCTAATTTTTTTCAATGTATTTTAATCCAATGTTTTGATCCTCATTTGTTTTGATTCTCAAAATTGTCCCAGATCTGTCCCCTTCAAATTGGTTGCCTTGTCCATTCAACCTGCTCAAACCCTCCTTTTTCTTTTCTTGTCTGTATGCACTTCCTTATCTTTCGGCAAACATGTTGTTCCAGACTCATCTTATATCTTTCCTGCTTCAACCCCAGAACCAGTCATTTAAAACAAACAAAAACAAAAACAACTTGTTCTTTTTATTAAGAGATGTTATCTAAAAACCAAGAAGATCTGGGCACTGATATCATTGCTTCAGGGATGTTATTGCTTCCTAGTTCTTTTACATTTGGTTATCTGTTGCTGGAAAACAAACCACCCCAAAACACAGTGACTTAAATTAACAATTTGTTATTGTTCCTTACAGTTCTTTGTGTTGACTGCACTTAGTGGGGGAAGTTCTTGCTTGGGATCTCCCATGCAGTTGTAGTAAGATGGTGCCTGGGTCTTGAATCATCTAAAGGCTGAATTGAAATGGCCATCCAAGATGGCTTGCTCACACAGCTGGCAGCTGATGCTGACTGTTGGCTGAGAGCTCAGCTGGGGCTTTCGACCTGAGCACTTCTGTATGGCACTCTATGCAGACAGGGCTTCCTACAGCACAGTGACTGGGTTCTAAGAGAGATGTGTCCTGAGGGTTAGCATTCCAAGAAGGAGGAAGCAGGAACTGTCAATCCTCTCAAAGGTTAGGTCTGAAACTGGTACAGTGTCCCTTCCTGCATATCCTAAGGGTCAAAGCCAACACATGCAAGCCAGATTCAAGCAGGTGGAAGCATAGCATATAGAATATGCAATAGAATGGCATGGTGGTATGTGCAGACAGGGAAAAGAAGTTGACATCAGCAATATTTGGAGACAAGCTACTATATGTATTAGAAACAATGAGTTTATACTGAGACCTCCAATTTCATTCTTCTCCCCCAGTGATCTTCCTTACCTTCCCCTATTCTCTATTGGCATCTCTCCTCTTCTAAGTTGCCTAGTTTAATAATATACAGAAAATAGCTTCAGGACTGCTGTACACATACCATAAAAAACAAACAAACAAACAAACAAACAAAAAACACACTGTGAAGGGATCAAGATTTGTTTGCAGTTCTTCTTTTCATAGGCTGAGAGTATGTTATTGAAATAATATATTTAAAACTTGCATAATATAAAGTCCCTTCCTGTTATACATTTGAAATACAGTCAGGTTATTTGTTTCTGTTTACATTCAAGTTTTGGTTTTCTTTTTTTCCATCCTTGTTGATTTAATTTTATTTTTTGAATACCTAGAATATTTACATAACTCCAAAAAAAGACATACTCAGAACTGTCACTCCTCCTTCATCCCTTCCATTCCATTCTCCCCAACTCCTTGTGGGTAAGCATTTTTTTTTTTTTTTTTAAGTTTCTGGTTTATCCTGACTGTGTGTTTGTTTTTGCAAAAGTAGGTAGACACATAAAGGAATTCTTTTATTCCCTTCTTTCTTATATAAAAGGTAGCATACAAAATATATTCTTTCATACTTTTCCTTTTCATTTAACAAAATATCCTGGAAACCAAATAGAGATTACTGTTCTCATTCAATTTTTGAGCTGCACAGCACTCCATTGAGTGGATATGCCATAGTTTATTCAACCAATTTCCTATATTTGGGCATTTTTGTTTTTCCAGTATTTTATAATTATAAATTGTAAATAATGCTGCAACAAATAATCCTGTGCATATGTATTTTGTACTGGTGGAGGTGATCTTCAGGGTAAATCTTGTGAAGTGGCATTGTTGGATCAAGAGGTAAACGCACAGAAATTGTACCATTTGCCAATCCTAACAGCACTGTCTTGAAAGGGCCTCATCAACCAAGCATATTGTCAAACTTTTTAATTTTTGTCAATCAGATAGTGAGAAATGGTACTGAATGTAGTTTTTATTTGCATTTCTCTTAGAATGAAGTCAAAAATTTTTTCGTATGTTTATGGGCCAATTGTATATCTTTTTAAAAATCAATTGGTTTTCTTATTTACTCTTTTCTATAGGATTTTAAATTTTCCCTCAATTTTCAAGTTGTTTTCTATATTAAGGATATTAATCCTTTGTATGTGATGTATATTGCAAATATTTTTTTCCAGTTAGTCATTTGATTTTATTTTGCTTTTGGTGTATGTGTATGTGTATGTGTATGTGTATGTGTATGTGTATGTGTGTTTTATGGTCAAATATATCAATCCTTTCTTGTTTTGCATTTTCGGTAATAATTAGAGAAATTTTCCCTACGATAATTTTACAGAGGAATTCACCCATCGTTTCTTTAGATACTTGCATAGTTTTTTTTTAACTTTTTATTATAATAGTATATATACAAGTCAAAATTTCCCATTTTCATCACTTTCAAGTGTACAATTCAGAGGTATTAATTACTCCACAATATTGTACTACTATCACCAATATCCCTTGCCCCAAAGCATCACCTCAAATGCAAGCTCTGTACCAGATAAGAAATAATTCCCTCTACCCCTTCCCCCAGCCCCTGTTAACCTATAATCTACTATCTGTCTCTAAGAAATTTGTTTATTCTAGATATTCCATATAAGTGAGATTATACAATATTTGTCTTTTTGTGTCTGGCTTAATTCACTCAACATGATATCTTCAAATTCATCCATGTTGTAGCATATATTAGAATTTCATTCCTTTTATAAAAGCTGAATAATATTCCGTTGTTTGTATTTACCACATTTTGTTTATCCATTCATCAGGTGATAGACACTTGAGTTGCTTCCACATTTTGACAATTGTGAATAATGTTACCAAAAACACTGGTGTGCAAGTATCTGTTCAAGTCCCTGCTTTCAACTCTTTTAGGTTCATACCTAGAAGTAGGATTGCTGGGTCATATGGTAATTTTCACTTCTCTGCGGAACAGCCAAACTGATTTCCATAGTGGTTCCACCAATTTACACTACCACCAGCAATGTATAAGAATGCCAATTTCTCTGTATCCTCATTAACACTTGTTTTCTTCTTCTTTTTTTTTTTAACAGTAGCCATTATAGTGGATATGAAATGGTGTCTCATTGTGGTTTTAATTTGCATTTCCCTGATGACACTAATGTTGAACATCTTTTCCTGTGTTTATTGGCCATTTGTATATCTTCCTTGAAGAAATTTCTATTTGAGTCCTTGCCCATTTTAAAAAATTGGTTATTTGTCTTTTTGTTGTTGAGTTGCAGCAGTTCTTTATATATTCTGAATACTAAAACCTTAGCAGATATATGGTTAGCATTTTTTTCTCTCATTCTGTAGGTTGTCTTTTCAGTTTTTTAAAAGTATCCTTTGATGTACAAACATTTTAATATTTTGATAAAGTCCATTTTATCTATTTTTTGTAGTTGTTGCTCATGTTTTTGTGTCTTATCTAAGAAATCACAACCAAATCCAAAGTTATGAAGGTTTCCCTCAATGTTTTCTATTAGGAGTTTTATGGTGTTAGCTCTTATAATTAGGTCCTGGACACATTTGAAGTTTATTTTTATATATGGTATGAGATAGGGGTCCAAATTCATTCTTTTGGAAGTGGATATCCAGTTTTCCAAGCAACACTTGCAGGAGAAACCATTCTTTCCTCAATTAATGTGCTTGGCATGATTGTCAAAAGCAGTTGGCCATAGATGTATGGGTTTTATTTTTGAACTCTCAATTCTATTCTATTGGTCAGTATGTCTATCTTTAGGCCAGTACTACACTGTTTTGTTTAGTGTGGTTTGTGTAAAGTTATGAATTCAGGAAGTATGTGACCTCCAACTTTGTTCTTCCTTTGTAATACTGATTTGCTATTCACCCTTGTGATTCACATGAATTTGAGGATCAGCTTTTCCTTTTCTGCAAAAAAGGCTGCTGGGATTTTGATAGGCATTGCATTGAATCTGCAGATCACTTTGTGCAGTACTGATAACTTAATAACATTGTCTTCCTATCCATGAACATGGATGTCTTGCCATTTGTTTAGGTCTTCTTTAATTTCTTTCAGCAGTGTTTTGTAGTTTTCATCGTTTTGTATTTTTAATAAAATCTTGGATCCATTTGGAGATTATTCTTGTGTACAGAATGAAGAATGGATCTAATTATATCTTTTTCTAAATGCCTTTCCAGCTGCTCCCAAACCATTTACTAAAAACAGCCTGTTATTGTTCCAATAATTTGTGATAGCACCATCTATGATTAAAAGAGAGTCTTTACATTATGATTTAATATCTGGTTGGGCTAAATTTACCCTCACAGCTCCACTTGTTCAGTATTTTCCCCACAACTCATGGATGTTTATATTTCCATATGAATTTTAGTATTAACTTGTCTAGTTTAAGAACAAATCTTGCTGATGGTTTTATTGGGGTCTCATTACATTTATAAATTAACTTAGGGAAAACGGACATAATGATGTTGAAGTGCTCTACCTAAGAGCAAAGGATGTCTTTCCATTTGCTCAAGTCTACTTTTGTGTCTTCCAGGAGTGTTTTATTGTTTTATTCATATAGTTTTACCATTTTCTTATTAAGTTTATCTTTAATTATTTTATCTTTTTTCTTGCTATGGTAAATATGATTTTATATTTCATAATATTGTCAAACTAATATTTAGTTACCTGTTCAGAATTTTTAATAATTTGTGAATTACTTAGCACTATCCATTATTTTACATATACTTTGTTATTTGCCTAGCCCCTAAAGGCATTTGAGTTTTTTCAAACACTGAAAAAAATTTTCAAATTATTTTATAAAAGAACCCATCATAAATAATTTTGGGATATGAGGAAATTATCCATAATGCAAATCTCACCGCAATATAGGTGTTTAAGAAATTTTATTTTTATATGTATGTGTGTGTATTTTAAGACAAGCACACTGACCTTAAAATAAATTCATTTGTACCCAAGACATATTTTTTGCCACCTGGCACTGCCCCAAGTAAAATAATGGGTATTTACTCAAAACCTGAGAGGATTCTCTCACCTAGGATAACCATAATTAAATATTGGATAAAGTATGAAATAATAACTACAATAATAAACTTGCTATAAAAAGTCTTCAGACTGCTTGGCATTTACAAATTCAGTGGCCTTTAAGAAAGAAGGTTACACCAGAACTCTCCACCCACCCACAGTTAAGTAATTAAAAATGTGAGCAAAAAGTCAGCCTTTGAATACAAGTGCAATTACATTAAATAACCTTTAATACTTTACTAATAAGTAAAGACTTGATTATCACCAGAAAGCAGTCTAATCAACTGTTAATTCTGAAGCATCTGTAGATATTTCAGATATAAGCTATGGCTGTACTTTGGCTTTTCTGTAAGGAAAGCTGGAAAGCAAAAGCAATGTGAGAGACAAAAAGGGTGAATAAGTTGAAAGGGGGAAAACAAGAGGAGAAAGTATTTAGAGATAGAGGAGAAAAGAGCAAAGTGGAGAAAAGCATTTATGTGCTTTAGGCAACTGTTTAACTTTTTCCAACATCCACAGATTTTCTCAGAATTAATTTAAAGTTGAAATTGGTATTAATTCTGAATTTTAATTATGTAAAAAGTTCTGGTCTTTTCTAATTACTTTTCTTTCTTTTAATAAAAATGATAATGTTACTTCATACTACTGAAAGATAATGTCTTAGCATTCATTTATTGTTAAAATACATATTAAACTTGCTGAAAATTTTGATGAGTGAGTATTTTCATACACAGTTCTGTTCTAGGGAAAGAGTCATGGGTATCCTTAAACATTACAAGAAAACATAACCCAATAAATGCCTTGTGACTGACTCAGGAACCACTTTAATGCAAGGCAATTATTTCAGAAAAGTTAAGCAACTGTAATTATTCATTAACCAATTGTAGATAAGTTCAAGTATGTTTTCTATTGGAAAAACATAGCCACCAGAGTCACGTAACTAAGTTATATAAATAAGCTTAGCACATTTGCCTTGTACTGACTTGTCAAGAATTTAGTTCAATAAAGAGCCATCACTTTAAAGTGTCTAAAATAGCTCCCAGAGGTAAATTCAGAAATACAAGGATAATGAAAATAACAGCTCCTGCCATTTGAAAGAAAATCGATTAATTGCTTGTTCTCAGCTAAAGTCTCTAATGAACAAGTGCATAAGGGGGAATGTCTCAGGTGAAATATCACTAGGAAAAGTTCTGTGATTATCTTAATAGCAGTAATAAGCTTTATTCTTATAGGCTTTCCAAATAATTTCATTCATCTCCTCCATTGCCATAAGACTTAGAATAGTTTACTGATGAAGCCCGAATTTATATTCAATTGGTTCTCAGATCAGTAGGGGAAATCACTGCGAAGGATCTGGGAAATTATGCCCCAAAGAATAACCAAAGCAACAATGACAAAAACAACAATAATAACTATTATGTTTGTATATCTCAGGCACAGTGTTAAATCTTTTACATAAACTTTCGTATCTTCCTCTTCCCCCAAATTTGTGAGGAAGATAACAAAAGGAATCAATGTGTGGACATGACTTTCCACTCATTTTTCTCATTTTGTTCTACAGAACTGCAAAGGAATTTATCCAATCCTTGGCATTTATAAATCAAGTAGTCTATAAGAAAGGCTCTCAAACCTAACTTTCTTCTTCTAAGGCCTTTTCTTCTTCATACCAAATATTTTATATTTTTCTGTTTCGTCTGACTAACATTAACATTTGTCAAACACCCCTGATAGAGAAATGTACATAAAACTTGAACTGTGCTCTAACCTGTACACAGTTGAGTGTGGGAAATAAAAATCACTCCCCTTGTTCTGGACTCTTAAAATTTTATGTATGTAGCTGTTGGGGACTGAATCATGTACCCCAGAAAATACATGTTCAGATGTTAATCCATGTTCCTGTAGGAGAGAACCCATTAGTAAATGGGAGCTTTTGAAGATATTACTAGTTAAGAGATGGTCAAATTTAATCAAAGCTGGTCTTACTCTGTATGGTTACAGACATTATAGAGGAAATTTGGAGACAGTCAGAGAGAGCCACAGAAGAAACCAGATGTCAGCAGAAACTGAGAGAGCAGCTACAAGTGGAGAGAGCTTGCCATGTGTTGCAGGGAAAGACTGAAGTCAAGGAACTTCAAGCCTTGTGGCAAACCATCACCAGAATGCTATGGACTCAGAGAGAAAACATGGTCTTACCAATACCTTGACTTGGAACTTCTGGCCTCTAAAACCATGAGCCAATAAATTTTTGTTGTTCAAGCCAATCTATTAGGTAGTATTTGTCATAGCAGTTCTGACAAACTAAGGCAGTAAGTGTAAACAACATTAATATTTGGCTCATCACTCTATTCACTATTAAGCCTTGACGTCAACTAAAATACCAACTTGATTTTTACCTGAGAAAGCTTTAGCCATGACCATTTGTGCTGTATTGGATGTATTACGCCCCCCAAAACACCATTATCTTCGATGCAATCTTGTGGAAGCAGGCGTTATTAGTGTTGATTAGACTGGAATCCTTTGACTGAGTGTTTCCATGGAGATGTGACTCAATCAGCTATGGGTGAGACCTTTCATTGGATTATTTCTATGGAGGTGTTGCCCCACCCATTCAGGGTAGGTCTTTATTGGATCACTGGAGTACTTTAAAAAGAGCCACACAGGCCCAGACACAGTGCAGCTGTTAGTGATATCTTGGAGAGCAACTGAGCGTGACATTTTGAAGAGGAGCTGCAGCCTAGATTGGAATGTCCTGAGAGAAAGCTATTTTGAAACCAGAACTCTGGAGCAGACGCCAGCCACATGCCTTCCCAGCTAACAGAGGTTTTCTGAAAGCCATTGGCCATCCTCCAGTGAAGGTGCCTGATTGTTGATGTGTTACCTTGGACACTTTATGGCCTCAAGACTATAACTGTGTAACCAAATAAACCCCCTTTTATAAAAGCCAATCCATTTCTGGTGTTTTGCATTCCGGCAGCATTAGCAAACTGGAACACCATCTATCCCGAATCTATGATTCTTGATGGGAGGGATTTTTTGTTTATGTATTTAAATTGAATTTATATTTTATTATGCATTTTATGCATTTATTTGTGCATTATTTTATTAACATATATAACATTATATAATATATAACTGTATTGTATACAATTTAAAAATAAGTTTTAATTTTATATTTTTCTTGCATGGCTGTTTACATATTTATATTTTATAAATATTTATCTTATTAAATTTTATCTAGTTAGATTCTGTTTATTATAATCTTAAAATCAATTTCTCTAACATATTTTCTTTCCTTCTGCTTTCATGTCCTCTCAATGATTACTTGTTGAATACATTTGCCAATTTCCAAAGCATAGTATTTATGTCCTCATTGATGTCACTAATCAGAAAATTTACATATATACATACACACACATATAAATACACATACATACACGTATATAAATGCAGAGCCTTGGATAGAACACTGGGTCTCTACCATTATAAAAGCTCACTCAAGCTTAGATGTGTTCATTAATCAGTCTTTTGTCTATATTGTCACGTCTAGAATAGGGTATGTTTCAGACACCTTGCTAAAAACCCTCATCTAAAATAGAAAAAAAAAAAAAAATCCTTCATTCTTTAAGCTGTCCACAAATCATGCTTTTTTTCCTAATAGTTTAACATAAGAGACTGAGATTGGGGTCACTAGTCTGTAGTTCACCACATTTACTTTCTTTTGCAAATTTGGAACAGTATAGCCTTTCTACAGTGTCTGGATATCTTGCATGACATCAACATTTCCTTAAAGATCACAGATAACTGTTCAATGATTAAGCTAGGATTTCTAACTGTATCCTGGGAAATAATTCATCCAGGAGACCCAAGCATAATTAGAGCAAAAAAAAGGTGCTCTCTTATAATTTCCTGTCCTAATTTCTGCTTCAATTTCATTACATCATTTTTCCCTCTCAATATGATAATTATATCCTTGACAGCGCAGACAGAGAAAAGGATGGAATATTTTCACTTTGTTATTTACTGACATGATATCAGTTCACCCTACTCATCAAATCTACTCTTTATTTTTCTTGGGCTGCACCTACCTCTAAAGTTTTATTTTTCCTTATTTTTCCAAGTCTCAGTTGATTCCTAACTTTAACCTTTGTTATACTGCTCTTATGGTGGGTCAGTTTAACACTTTGATTCATCCTGAACTATGTATTATGATTTAAGCTAGTATGTTTGAGCAGTTTGATTACATTATCTAATTTGATACTTATAATTCCTATGGGGTAGGTGTTATCAACCCCATTTAGCAGATAAGAAGTTAAGTACTTTGATAAGATCATATATCTGGTATGTGGTAGAACCAGTCTAAAACAAGCAATCTTATTCTAGATGTTGAATTACCAACTACTATGCTATATTGGTTCTTCCTTCCACATTTTGTAAGGGTCTTTTAAATCTGGAAAGAACTTTCTGTAACTATATCAATAAGCTACTTTTTCTTGATCGATGCTAAGTACAGAGTAACTTCTTGTATAACCTCTCTGCCCTCTTGGGTCACTTTTACCCTTTAAAGCAGATCTCTGTCTGACTCTTTTTAAATTTTTTGTTATTTAACTTCCTAAATTTTAGGAGGCATGTCTGACTGTATCTCCTTCTTGGGTGTTCCAAATTTAAAGATCACATTTTCCCAAAGTTCTTACATTAAACTTCATCATAAGATTCATTCTTGAAATTCAGAATTTGAAGAATATATTCTCACAGCCTCCTACACTTTTAGAAAAAGTTAATTATCAACAATACAAGTAATACTTTCTCAAGCTAAAAGATATTTTCAATAATTATATTATGGATCTAAACATCAAGGTAAAATAAAAGTTTCAGGCACTTTTCATAGAAGGTAAGTTTAATACTACAATAAAATAAAATACAGTGAGTGGCTAGTTTGGGGCAATGAATGGGCAGGAGCTTCAGATGATTCACTGGGTAAATCGACTGACTCTGTAGACAGGAAAAAGAAGAAAGGAAAAAGTTACAGAAAGAGGAAGTGAAGGGAGATGTTGATAGTGCTCAAAAGCTCACAGAAATCAAAGAAAATGTGTCAAAATGAAAAAGAGTTGAAAAATATAGTAAAGAAAATCTCCTTGGAAATAGAACAATAATTCTAAGTTAAAATAACAAACAGAAGAAAAAGTTGAAATATATGTAAGAAAAGACAAGAGAGTCTATCCAGGAGAATTTACTACATGACTAATAAGAGTTCTACACACAATAAAATAAAACACACAGACACAAACAAGAGGGAAGGAAAGGCCTAGTAAGTGCTCACCTCAACAAATGAGGAAAAAAGAACCCAAAGCACTTACTTGAGGACTTTCAGGAAAGAGAATTTTCTAAAAGCTTTACAAGAAGAAATACATTAAACACATTCTCTACAAAGATCTAAGAATCAGAATGGCATTGGACTTTTCAACAGTATGCCAGATGAGTTGTCAAAAGAATGCCAAAAGACAGAACAGTGATTTTGAATTTTTGAAAGAATGATTTTCATCCAGAATTCTATACCCAGACAAACTATCAATCAAATTGTGAGGGTAGAATTAAAATATTTTAAGATATGCAAGGTCTCAGAAAACTTATCTCCATGACTTCTTTCTCAAGAAGCTATTTGAGAGAGTATATCATAAAAAGGAAGTACTAATATTTAGGAAACAATGAAAATAGTGCCATTTTCATGCTAAAAATGGTTAACTATAGTGGGAAGATAAATAAGAAAGTGGGGGCTATGTAAGATAGCAAAATCCTTATTTATTATAGCATGAAATAAATAATGCCTAAAATTGATAAATCAAGAAATAGCAACATAAAAATAATATTCAGTGAAGGCTATGAGAAGAAATAGCTAAAACATTTAAAATTCGGTTGCCCCTGAGATGAGGGAAGAGAAGTGGGGAGGGGTGAGATAGAAGATAGTGGTTTCTCATTATCAGCTATAAAATACTTTATCATATTTTAACCAAATGCCTGTGTATCAGGTAGGATAGGTTAAGTTATAGTTTAGAAGTAAACAACCCTAAAAATCTATGCCTTAAAACATAAAGTATATGTCTCATTTAGAAAACGAGTCCATCATGAGTTGTCATGGAGACTGTGTTCCACAGCATCTTCGTTCTGTGACCCACGCTTATAGTGGCTGTGCCGGTTTGAATGCATTTTGTCCCCCAAACGCCATTATCTTTGATGTAGTCTTGTGGGACAGACTTTTGGTGCTGATTAGATTTGCTTGGAATGTGCCCCACCCAGCTGTGGGTGGTGACTCTGGTGGGATACTCCCATGGAGGCATGGCCCTGCCCATTCAGGGCGGGCCTTAATCAGGGGAGCCATATAAACATGGTGACTCAAAGAGACTGAACGGAGTGCAGCTGTGAGTGACGTTTTGAAGAGGAGCAAGCTTGCTAGAGAGGAACGTCCTGGGAGAAAGCCATTTTGAAACCAGCCCTTTGGAGCAGATGCCAGCCACGTGCCTTCCCAGCTAACAGAGGTTTTCAGATGCCATTGGCCATCCTCCAGTGAAGGTACCCGATTACTGATGTGTTACGTTGGACACTTTATGGCCTTAAGACTGTGACTGTGTAGCCAAATAAACCCCCTTTTTATAAAAGCCAATCCATCTCTGGTGTTTTGCATTCTGCAGCATTAGCAAACTAGAACAGTGGCTCATCTCTACATATGCTCACACAATTACAGAGGCAGGGAAATATGAAGGTGCCTGGAGGATACATACAATCTCTTAATTCTTATGCTAAGAAGTTATGAATATCCCACCTTTCATTTCACTGGCCAATGCATATCCCCAGCTAAACTTAACAGCTACAGGGCTGGAAAACATTACAAAACCAGATAGTGGTACATTTATTTGAGAACCATAATGCAGTTTGCAACAGCCTGCAATAAGTTTTAAAGCACTAAATATATGATATATTTAGAGAACTATAGCTCTTTACAAAGTCTTAAATTAATGTTAGCTATTTTTAATGTTTTCCCATTTTAAAATAAGCAAAATGGAAGAATTGTGGGAAGATAACAAAGTGGGAAGCTCCAGGAATCAGTCCCTTCACCAGAACAATTACTAAACTGACAGGAACTGTCTGAATCAACTATTTTGAAACTCTCGAGTTCAGTAGAACTCTGTATAACATCGAGGGAAGAGCAGAAGGAAGAGCTGGTAAATTACAGTAAATACCAGTAAATTACAGTAAATATCACCCAGCCCTCACTCTTTAGGCAAGCATCAGTGGAGTCCAGCCCCTAGCATAGCTTGCTGGTGCCAGAAAAGGACATAAAAATCCAGTTCTCCAAGATCTGGGGGGAGGGGGAAGGAAGGGGAGTAGGCCAATTACTGATCCCTGCTTTTGATGAGCTACTTCAGGACATAGAAGGCTCTTCTCTGAGAGTGACCATTGTTCCAACCTGCCCCATACAAAGGTAGTGGAGGGGACTTAAATATGGTACGCTCCCTCAGAGCTGCAGGGGAGGATAATTGAAGTGCTGCATTGGCTGGGCAGGGGCCAAGTCAAGAAAGTGCATCTTTGGGGAACCGTGGAAGAAGCTCCTGGCATTCGTCCTGGCCCCTCCCTCACCCTTCCCGAGGGCAGTTTGGAGCCTGGTGCTCCTTTTGTAGGTCCCTGGCTGGGAAAGGCTGACATGGGAAACTCCTCTCTGGCATGCTTCTCCTCCCAGATTTGGACTCCAGGCAAAAGCAGCTTGACAGAACAAAAGCACTGTAAGAATTAATGCTGACAGCCTGGGGCAAAGGCTTGCCTGCTTTAAATCCCAGGGTGGAAAACCCCTGAAAGGGAGAAGGAATGTTTCCTGGGAAGAAGAAGGGACATTCAAATGCCTGTAAACAGGGGAACCTGTAAGACTACTAACTAGCACAACCCCAGAACAAGACACAGGCACAGAAAAGACAGAGATGACTCTGCACTTTGCATTTCCCGTGAGCTGACCTTCCTGATAGGAGGGTGAACTCTGTCCAAAGCACCAGTAAACACCAAGGCAATTTGCAAAGATGGTGAAACGTGGTTTTTTTTGCTTAAGTTTGCTTGGTTTTGTTAGCTCATGACACTCAGGAAAATGTCTGTTATATCACCAGCTGGTTACAAACTCAAGAAACAGACATCAGAGAATAAATCCCAGAGTTAACATTTCATTTTAATTCAATTTTATTGAGATATATTCACATACCATACAATCATCCACAGTGTACAATCATTCACAGTATCATTATATAGTTGTGCATTTATCACAATTTTTGAACATTTTCATTACTGCAAGAGAAAAAAAGAGAATAAAAATAAAAGTAAAAAAGAACACCCAAAACATCCATCCCCCATCCCTCCCTATTTTTCATTTACTTTTTCTTCCCATCTTTCTAGTCATCTGTCCATACATTGGATAAATGGAGTGTGAGCCACAAGATTTTCCTAATCACATGGTCACACAGTATAAGCTATATAGTTACACAATCATCTTCAAGAATCAAGGATACTGAGTTGCAGTTCAAAAATTTCAGGTATTTCTTTCTATTCCAATACACTAAAAACTAAAAAGGGTTATCTATATAATGCATAAGAATAACTACCAGAATGTCCTCTCACCTTTATTTGAAATCTCTTAGCCACTGAGACTTTATTTTGTTTCATTTCTCTTCCCACTTTTAGTCAAGAAGTCTTTCTCAATCCCTCAATGCCAGGTCCAGGTTCATCCCTGGGAGTCATGTTCCATGTTGCCAGGGAGATTTACAGCTTTTGGGTTCATGTCCCATGTAGGGGAGAGTGCAGTGAGTTTACCTGCAAAGTTGGCTTAGAGAGTGTTCCGGTTTGCTAATGCTGCCGGAATGCAAAACACCAGAAGTGGATTGGCTTTTATAAAAGGGGGTTTATTTGGTTACACAGTTACAGTCTTAAGGCCATAAAGTGTCCAAGGTAATGCATCAATAATCAGGTACCTTCACTGGAGGATGGCCAATGACTTTCAGAAAACCTCTGTTAGATGGGAAGGCACATGGCTGGTGTCTGCTCTGGAGTTCTTGTTTCAAAATGGCTTTCTCCCAGGACGTCCCTCTCTGGGCTGCAGCTTCTCTTCAAAATGTCACTCTCAGTTGCTCTTGGGGTGTTTGTCTTCTCTTAGCTTCTCCAGAGCAAAAGTTTGCTTTCAAACGCCAGCTCCAAAATGTCTGTAAGTTGCAGCTCCTCTCTCAGCTCCTGTGCATTCTTCAAAGTGTCACTTTTTGCTGTAGCAAGCTCACTCCTTCTGTCTGAGCTTATTTAGTGCTCTAGTAAACTAATCAAGGCCCACCCTCAATGGGCGGGGCCACACATCCATGGAAATTATCCAATCAGAGTTACCACCTACAGTTGGGTGGTTCACATCTCCATGGAAACACTCAAAGATTTACAATCAATCAACACAAATACGTATACCCATACAAGATTGCATTAAAGAATATGGCTTTTTCTGGGGGACATAAAATATATATACAAACCAGTACAGAGAGAGAGGCCACATCTGAGCAACAAAAGAGTTTCTCTGGGATGACTCTTAGGCATATAATATTTAATATTTAAAATATTAAAATGTATAGTGTGGAGAAAAAACTAAGATGGCGGCTAGGTGAGACAGGGCAAAAGAAACACTTCTGTGAAAAACACTAGATAAAAACCAGAAAGTGACCCAAAATACCAGTTACAGTGATGCGCCAGCTGGACGAGGTTTCCTAGTTCCACAGGGGCCGTATACTTGGTGAAACCGGGAGCCTGCATTCTGAAACGAGTAAGCTGGCTGGAAGACCTGCAGCCGTGAGGCAGTCTGGGGAAGCCAGGGTTTGGCGTTTGGAGACTGACGGGCTCTTTTAAAAAAAATAAAAGGGAAAAACCCAGGAGCGGCTGCAGCTGCAATAGTGGGAACCATGCAGCAAAACAAAGCAAGAGGGGGCTGGGCCAGCCTCCTGCTGTCTGGCCTGGAAGATAGCCTGCTGCAGATACCCTTGGGGCCGGGGGAATGGAGGGGAGAGCTGGAAGCAGAAAGAAACCCCGTGGCTAGCAGCTGGCTCCCTGGAAGGCTGGACAAACTCCTGCCCGGGGCCGTGTCCACAGCCCAGGGCCCTGCCAGTTGTCCTGGAGCTGGGAAGGAGGAACTGTGTGAGGAGGGGGGTGTGGAGACACCCCATTCGGCCATCTTTGCATCAGGCTGAAAGTGCCCCAGCAGGGCCCGGCGGTCCGGGGCTTTCCTTGAGGGACGGCATGCACTGGTGACGTAGCACATCATTCCCTTGGCAGGGGTCCTGGAGGATCGCGGTGGGGCAGGGGTCCCGCTCGGAGAACCCAGGGACACTACGCCAAGTCCGGTGGTTTGTGGGACAGCGAGAGAGAGGGTCTGGGGCTGAAAGGAAATGAAGGCTTAGACTCTTGCAGAGGCCTTGAATCTCCGAGAACCTGGGGGATTTGAATATTAAAGCTGTCCTTCCTTCCTGGCCACCTGTACACATGTCCCACATTCAGGGCAGACGGCTCCAGCAACACACCCAAACTGAGTTCACCAACTGAACCCCACAAGAATCATTTCCCCACACACCGTGGGGACAAGGTGGAGAACTGACTTGAGGGGTATAGGTGACTCACAGAGGCCATCTGCTGGTTAGTTAGAGAAAGTGTACGCCACCAAACTGTTTCTGAAAAATTAGATAGGTATTTTTTTTTACAACTTGAAAGAACCCTATCAAGCAAAGCAAATGCCAAGAGGCCAAAAACAACAGAAAATCTTAATGCATATGATAAAACTAGACGATATGGAGAATCCAACTCCAAACACACAAATCAAGATACTGGAAGAGACACAGTATCTCGCTCAATTAATCAAAGAACTACAATCGAGGAATAAAAACATGGCAAAGGATTTAAAGGATATCAAGAAGTCCATGGCCCAGGACATAAGCAACATAAAGAAGATCCTAGAAGAGCACAAAGAAGACATCGCAAGAGTAAATAAAAAAATAGAAAATCCTATGGAAATAAAAGAAACTGTTGGCCAAATTTAAAAGACTCTGGATATTCACAATACAAGACTAGAGGAAGCTGAACAACGTCTCCGTGTCCTAGAAGTCCACAGAACAGAAAATGAAAGAACAAAAGAAAGAATGGAGAAAAAAATCAAAAACATTGAAATGGATCTCAGGGATATGATAGATAAAATACAATGTCCAAACTTAAGACTCATTGGTGTCCCAGAAGGGGAAGAGAACGGTAAAGGTCTGGAAAGAGTATTCAAAGAAATCGTTGGGGAAAACTTCCCCAACCTTCTACACAATATAAATACACAAAGCATAAATGCCCAGTGAACTCCAAATAGAATAAATCCAAATAAACCCACTCTGAGACATATTCTGATCAGACTGCCAAATACTGAAGAGAAGGAGCAAGTTCTGAAAGCAGCAAGAGAAAAGCAATTCACTACATACAAAGGAAACAACATAAGTCTAAGTTGTGACTACTCAGTGGCCACCACGGAGATGAGAAGGCAGTGGCATGACATATTTAAAATTCTGAGACAGAAAAATTTCCAACCAAGAATACTTTATCCAGCAAAACTCTCCTTCAAATTTGAGGGAGAGCTTAAATTTTTCACAGACAAACAAATGCTGAGAGAGTTTGTCAATAAAAGACCTGCCCTACTTCAGATACTAAAGGGAGCCCTACCAACAGAGATACAAAGAAAGGAGAAAGAGATACAGAGAATTTTAACAGACATATATAGTACCTTACATCCCAAATCACCAGGACATTTTTCTCCAGTGATCATGGATCTTTCTCCAGAAGGGACCATAAGCTGGGACATAAAACAAGCCTCAAGAAATTAAAAAAAAAAATGAATATACTCAAAGCACATTCTCCAACCACAATGGAATACAAATAGAAGTCAATAATTGTTGAACTGTAACTCACTATTTACTTCCTACATGATATAAAATACACAAACTCTAATGACAAATCAGTGGTTTTGAACTCAATGTAAAATATGTAATTTTAGACAACTATATAAAGGTGGGGGAATGGAGGAGTATAGGAACATAGTTTATGTGCCCTATTGAAGTGAAGGTGGTATCAAAGAAAAACAAGATTGATATGGATTTAAGAGGTTAATTTTCAGCCCCACAGTAAACACAAAGAAATTATCAGAGAATATAAGCATAGAAATGAAAAGTAGAGTTTAGGTTAAGAGAAATGGGGGAAAGGGCAACGGGGAGTTAAGAAATGAGTGTAGGGTTGCTGTTTGAGGTGAAGGGAAATTTCTAGTAATGGATGGTGGGAAAGAGCACTACAACATTCTAAATGTGGTTAATCCCACTAATGGAAGGCTAGGGAGGGGGTGGAATGGGAAGATTTAGGCTGTGTATATGTTTCCACAACTGAAAAAAGAAAAGAAAATTAAAAAAAAACAGACAGTCTAACTAGATGACAATTGAATGCTAAGGATGAACTTGGATGGGATTGGAGGATAGAGGACAGGTGCCTCAAAGGGACACAGTTGAGACATAAGGAAAAGGAAATATAGAATGCAAGCTTTATATCATTGTTGAATCTCTTATACTTCTTAGCTGCGCTTAATGGAATTACATAAAAGAATGTTCTTGTTCATGGGAAGTATATACGTGAATTATAGTGTATGTTCAAGGATGTGTGCAGCTAACTCTCATATGTTCAGAAGACGGAGCAATAGATGATGGATGATAGATAGGGAGGGAAAGAAATAGCGATGTGACAGCATGTTAAAGTTGGTGGATTGAGCTATCGGGGGAGGGGAGTCAGGGTATGATGGAATTCTGTGTATGGGGTTAGTATTCTTTTTGCAACTGTTCCTATAACTTTGAATTTATTTCAAAATAAAAAAATAAAATAAAATAAAATAAAATGTATAGTGTGCAAAGAAAGTTTACAAGGCAAATAAAGAAACAAGAAATGATGGCCTATCCAAAGAAAGAGTATAAAAATCCAGAAAACATCAATGAAGACCAAATTGTGGACATACCAAAGACTGAAAAAAGAAAAAAAAGATCTTCAGTGTGCTCAAGGAGCTGAAGGAAAATGCAGAAAAGGAACTAAAGGATATCAGGAAAACAATGAACATAAGATAATCTCAATAAAGACACAGATATTTTAAAAAGGAACCAAATAGAACTACTGACATTGAAAACCACAGTAATTGAAATGAAAAATTTCCAGGGGGGTTTCAACAGAATATTGGAGCTGGCAGAAGAAATGATCTGCAAACACAAAGACAAGAGAATTGAAATAAGCCAGGCTGAAGAGCAGAAAGAAAAAAATTATAAGAAGTGAAAATGGTTTAAGAGACCTCTGGAACACCATCAAGCATACCAATATATGCTTTATGGAAGCCCCAGAAGAAGACAAAAGAGAGAAAGGAGAAGAAGAAATATTCAAAGAAATATGACAGAAAACATCCCAAACTTAGCAAAAGATGTGAATATGCACGTCCAAGAACTCCAGAGAACAGAAATAAGGATAAACTTGAAGAAAAGTATGCCCTGCAACATACCAATCAATTTGTCAAATGCAAAGGACACAGACAGAGTTCTGAAAACTGCAAAAGGTAAAACATTTTATGGACAAGGGAGTCCAAATTGGATTAAGTGCTGATTTCTCATCAGAAACCATGGAGGGAAGAAGGCAGTCGGTTGAAATACTCAAAGTACTGGAAGAAAACAATTGTCAACCAAGAATTTGAAGTCCAGAGAGACTTTCATTCAAAAACAATGGATATATAAACAAAAGCTGAGTGAGTTCATCACCACTAGACTTGCCTTATAAATGATGCCAAAGGGAATTCTTCAGACTAAAAGGAAAGAACACTAGACAGTGGTTCAAAGCAGCATAAAGAAATAAAGACCCCATAAAGGTAACATTGCATAAATATAAATGCCAGTACTGTTTTATTGTACTTTTTGAAATGTAATGTGACTTCTTGCTTACTACAAGTGCTAAATTGCAAATACATAAAAAGAATGATAAATCTATGGGTTTGGACATACAATGCACAAAGATATAATGTATAACAAGTACAAAAAAAGGTGGGAGGACAGAGGGGTACAGGAAGAATGTAGTTGTATTCTATTACATTCAAGTTCGTATCAAATTAAATATAATTGTTACATACTTAGGATATATATTTCAATTAGGATGTTAAATTTTAATGGCATGGTAATCACAAGGAAAATAAATGAAAAATATATGCAGGTAGAAATGAGAAGGGACGCAATATAGTACAACACAAAAAACTGAATAAATATGAAAGGCATGAGTGGAAGAATTGAGGGCCATAAAAGGTATAAGACATACAAAGACTAAATAGCAAAATGGCAGAAGAAAGTACTGCATTATCAGTCATGACTTCATATGTAATAGATTAAACTCTCCAGTCAAAAGGCAAAGATTGGCAGAATCAGTAAAAAAGCATGACCCAACTATATGCTGTTTACAATTTAAGACTCACTTTAAATTCAAAGACATAAGTAGGTTGAAAGTGAATGGACAGAAAAAAGTATAAAATGCAAGTACTAACCAAGAGAGAGCTAAGGTAGCTATACTAATATCAGATAAAATAGACATTAAGTCAAAACTCTTATGAGGGATGAGGACAGTCATTATGTACTGATAAATGGGTCAATTCAACAAGAAGATAATAACAATTATAAATATATATGTACCTAATAGCAGAGCCCCAAAATAAATGAACCAAACACTGACAGATTTGAAGGGAGAAATATTAAAGTCTCATTAATAGTAAGAGACTTTAATATACCACTTTTATAATGGATAGACCATCTAGACAGAAGATTATTAAGGAAATACAATAGTTGAATGATACTTTAAACCAACTAGACCTAATAGATAAGTATAGAATTTTTTGCCCAACAACAACAGAATATATATTCTTCTCAAGTACACATGGATCATTCTCCATGACGGACCATATCTTAGGTCACAAAATGAGTATCAAAAGTTTAAAAATATTGAAATCATACAATGCATCTTTTCCAACTACAATGGAATAAAGCTAGAAATCAATAACAGAGGAAGAAATGGAAAGTTCTCAAATTTCTGGAAATTAAACAACATAATCTTAACAATCCATGGGTTAAAGAGGAAATGAAAGGGGAGATTAGGAAACATCTTGAGGTGAATGAGCATGAATATACAACACCAAAACTAATGAGATGCAGCAAAGGCAGTGCTGAGAGGCAAATTTATAGCTCTAAATGCTTACATTAAAAAAGAAGAGAGCTTTCAAATCAGAGACAAAGCCTCAAAAATGGAAGAACTAGAAAAAGAATGGCAAACTAAACCCAAAGTGAGCAGGAAAAGGAAACAAGGATTAGAATGGAGATAAATGAAATACAGAATAAAACTACAATAGAGAGAGTTGACAAAACCAAAAGCTGGGTGTTCTGGTTCACTAACGCTGTCATTAAGCATAATACCAGAAATGGATTGGCTTTTATAAAAGGGGTTTATTTGGTTACAATTTATAGTGCTAAGGCCATAAAAGTGTCCAAACTAAGGCATCAATGGGAGGATACCTCCACTGAAGGTGGCATCCAGAACAACTCTGTCAGCTGGGAAGGCATGTGGCTGATGTCTGCTGATCCTTTGCTCCTGGGTTGTGTTTCAAAATGGCTTTCTCCAAAATGTCTCTGGGCTTGTCTCTCTTATCTTAGCATCTCCTGTGCATCTAAGCATCTGGGTTCCTCTCTTATTTCTCCAGAGCAAACTCTGGGTTAGCATCTCCAAGTGTCTCCAGGCATCTCTCGTCTCTCTCTCTGCTCCCAAAAATTCTCTCCAAAAGTCAATCACAGCTGCTCTTGGGGTGTTTTGTCCTCTCTTTGCTTCTCTGGAGCAAACTCTGGGCTAGCATCTCAAAGTGTCAGCAAGCATCTGGTTTAAAGTATTCCAGTAAACTAATCAAGACCCATCATGAATGGGTGGGGCCACACCTCCATGGAAATATCTAATCAAAAGTATCGCCTACAGTTGGGGGAGTCAAATCTCTATGGCAACAACCTAATCCAAATATCCCATAAGATTGGATTGAAACATGGCTTTTGGAGGGACATAATATATCTAAACCAGTACAGCTGGTTTTACAAAAATATCAGTAAAATTGACAAACCTTTAGCTAGACTGACAATGAAAAAAGGAGAGATGACACAAATGATTCAAATCAGAAATGAAAAGGGGGACATTATTACTGATACCACTTAAATAAAAAGGAATAAAAGAAGACACTATGAACAACAAATTAGATAACCTAGATGAGATGGACAAATTCCTAGAAACAGAAAACTAACTACACTGACTCAGGAGAAATTAGATCTTAACAGACCAATAACAACTAAATAGATTGAATCAGTAATCTAAAGCCTCCCAACAAAGAAAAGTCCAGGACCAGATGGCTTCACAGGGGGATTTTGCCAAACACTCCAGGAAGAATTAACACCAATCCTGTTTAAATGCTTCTAAAAACTTGAAGAGGAGGGAACACTCCCTAATCATTGTACAAGGCCAACATCACCCTCATATCAAAGCCAGATAAAGATACCACAAGAAAAGAACATTTCAGACCAATATCTCTTATGAATATGGATGCAAAAATCCTCAAAAAAAAAATACTAGCAAACTAAATCCAACAGCACACTAAAAGAATCATATACTATGATCAAATGGGATTTATCCCAGTTATGCAAGGGTTGTTCAACACAAGAAAATCAATTAATGTAATACACCACATTAACAAAATGAAAGAAAAAAAACACTTGACCATCTCAATTGCTGCAGAAAAGGCATTTGACAAAATATACTACCCCTTCTTGATTAAAAAAAACACTCAGAAAACTAGGAATAGAAGGAAACTTCCTCAATATGATAAAGGGCATGTATGAAAAGCCCATGGCTAATGTCCTACTTAATTGTGAAAGATTGAAACAAGGAACAAGAAAAGGCTGCCCCACTGTCACCACTGTTATTCAACATTGTACTAGAAGTTCTTGCCAGAGCAATTAGGCAAGAAAAATAAATAAAAGGCATCCAAATTGGAAAGGAAGAAGTAAAAATTTCCCTAATTGCAGATGATACAATCCCATATACAGAAAATCCTGAAAAATGCACAAAAAAGCCCCAAGAGCTAGCAAATGAATTCAGTAAATTGGCAGGGTACAAGATCAACACCCCCAAATCAGCAGTGTTTCAAAACACAAGCAATGAACAATCATAAGAAAAAATCATGAAAAAAATTCCATTTAAAATGGTAACTGAAAGAATCAATATCTAGAATAAATTTAACCAAAGATGTAAAGGATCTGAACACCAAAAACTGCCAAACATCACTAAAGGAAATCAAAGAAGACCTAAATAAATGGAAGGACATTTCACATTCATGGATAAGAAAGCAAAATATCATTAAGATGTGACTACCCAAAGTAGTTTACAGATTCAATGCAATCCCAATCAAAATTCCAACAACGTTTTTTGCAGAAAAGAAAAGCCAGTCATCAAATTTATATGGAAGGGTAAGGGACCCCAAAAAGCCAAAGCCATCTTGAAAAAGAAGAACAAAGTTGGAGGACTCATGCTTTCTGAGATTAAAAGTTATTACAAACCTACAGTAATCAAAACAGCATGATTTTGGTATATGGACAGACATATAGACCAATGGAATAGATGTGAGAGCTCAGAAATCAACCCTCATATTTATGGCCAACTGATTCTAGACAAGGGGGCAAAGGGCCCTCAACTGGTAAAGAGTAGTCTCTTCAACAAATAGTGCTGTGAAAATTGGATTTCCATTTGTAAAAAATATGAATGAAGGTGGATCCCCATCTCACACCATATACAAAAACAACTAGAAATGGATCAAAGACCAAAATATAAGAGCCAGAACTATAAGACAACTGGAAGAAAATGTAGGGAGACTTCTTCAGGACTTTGTGTTAGGCAATGGTTTCTTAGACTTTACACCTAAAAAACAAGTAACAAAAGAAAAAACTACCAAATGGCACCTCATCAAAATTAAAAACTTTTGTGCCTCAAAGGACTATATCATGAAAGTAAAATGAGAACCTACACACTGGGAGAAAATATTTGGAGACTACATATTCAATAAGGGTTTTATATCCAGAATATATAAAGAAATCCTTCAACTTAACATCAAAAAGTTAAACAACTCAATTTAAAAAACGGGCAATCTCTCTCTAAGTCAAACTCTGCAAATCAACTCACTACATTCCCCCCTACATGGGACATGACTCCAAGGGGTATAAGTCTCCCTGGAAATGTGAGACATGACTCCTAGGGATGAGCCTGACATCATGGGATTAATAATGCCTTCTTGACCAAAAGGGGGAAAATAAATGAAACAAAATAAAGTTTCAGTGGCTAAGAGATTTCAAACAGAGTTGAGAGGTCATTCTGGAGGTTACTCATATGCAAACTTCAGCCAGATATTACAATTTGCCACAGTATGCCAAGCCCCAACTGTGTTCCCGAAAACCCTAAAGAATACCCTGGGCTCTATCTAAGACTCTATAAAAGTTGTACTTATTAAGTTTACTTTTTCAGAAACTTAAAGCCTCCAGAGAGTTTCTATGCCAGAAAAGCCCTGAAATCCAGAGGTACCAGTCTCTCTAAGAACATCAACCAGTTTCATTCCTCTACTCCATAATGTTGACACCCCTTTTCAGCATGAAGAAATTAGAATGGTCATTACCCAGATATCCCTGAAGACTGAGAGAATGATGAAATGAGAGGGGGAGGAATTGTAAAGGAGAAGTACGGATTTAACAAATGATTATGACTACTGACTCATAATATAGATATTTCTTTTTAGTTTCAAGTGTATTAGAATAGCCAGAAGGAAATACCTGAAAATGGTGAACTGTAATCCAGTAGCCTTGATCTTTGATATTGATTGTGTAACTATATAACTTTTATCTTGTGACCATGTGATTGTAAAAACCTTGGAACTGACACCCCCTTTATCCGGTGTATGAGGGTAGATGAGTAATAAAATAAAGACATGCATAAAAAAAATAAGTTGGAAATATGGGGGAAAAAGTACCCATATGTAAACTATGGACAACAGTTAATAGTACCACTTTAATAATCTTTCATCAATAGTAACAAATGAAACTACTGTTAAAAAAATACTAGAATTACAAAAAAGTGCTATCATCAATTGTAACAAATTTTCCACACCAATGCAAGTGTTGTTGTTGGTGGTGGGGTGGATTATGGGACTCCTATATTTTATGCATGAATGTTTTATAAACCTACAATTTCTCTAATAAATTTTTTTTAATTTTAAAAAATAGGCAAAAGACTTGAATATACATTTCTACAAAGAAGATATAAAAGTTGCCCAAATGCACACAAAAAGATGCTAAATATCATTAGCCATTAAGGAAATGAAAATGAAAATCACAATGAGATACCATTTCACACTCTCTAGAATGACTACTATAAAAAATGGAAAATTACAAGTGTTGGAGAAGATATAGAGAAATAGGGACACATTCATTGCTAGTGGGAATGTAAAATAGTACAGCAGCTGTGGAAGACAGCTTGGCAGTTCCTCAGAAAGTTAAGTATAGAATTATCATATGACCCAGCAATCCCACTTCAAGATTTATGCCCCAAAGAATTGAAAGCAGGGACTCGAACTGCTATTCAGACACTGATGTTCACAGCAGCATTATTCACAATTGCCAAAAGATTTAAACAATGCAAGTGTTTAAGCGCTGAATGGATAACCAAAATGTGATATATACACACACAATGAAATATTATTTAGCCATAAAAAGGTATGAAATTCTGATACATGAGACAATGTGGATGAACCTTGAAGACATCATGTTGAATGAAATAAGCCAGACACCAAAGGACAAATATTGTATGAAATAATTAAAATAAGCAAAGTTAGAGTCAGAATCTAGAATATAGGTTACTGGGGATGGGATAGGGGAATGGAAAAAGGGAGTTAAGGCTTAAAATGTACAGAATTTCTATCTGTGAGGGTGGAAAAGTTTTGCTAATGGACATTCGTGATGTTTGTACAATGTTGTGAGTATAATTAACAATACTGAATTTTATAGTTGAATGTGGTTAAAAGGGGAAATGTTTGCTATTATTAGAATAATTTTTTTTTTTAAATATCCATGGAGCTGTACAACATAAACAGTGAACTCAAGTTAAACCATGGACTATAGTTAATACAATCACAAAATTGTTCTTTCATGAATTGTAACAAAAGTACCACACCAATGCAAGGTGTTAATAATAGGATGGTATATGGAAACCCTATCTTTTATGCATGATTTTTCTGTAAACCCACAACTCCTCTAACTTAAAAAAAAGCAACATGATGCTGATTACTGATCAATTCAACCAAAATAACTGAATTGGTGTTTACCTGTCAATGACATTTCAACAGCATAGCTATATAACGAAATTCAGCCTCCAGAAAGACCCTCTTATCCTTGGAACAAAGCATGAGCTTTTTGCCATTTAATTTCTAGGATTCAAGTTCTTAGCAATAAACTCAGAAAATTAATGAGAAGGACAAAAGGCAATTCAAAATAGGTTCCACCCATTCTCCTAAAAACATTCTTCTAAAGTTTAAAATTCAGACTCTAGCATTTGGAAAAATATATAAACCCCAATGCTTAACGAAAAGAGGTACAGGCAAATTCGGGTCAGTTTAGTAGGTGAAATCTGAATGAAACACCTCCGTGGAAAACTACTGAGAAAGCCAAAAAGTGGTCTTGGTAACACTAACCATTTATAACTTCTGAGTCACATTACCCGGGCAGTCTTTCCTCAGATGCTAGCTTTCTTCTTTGTTACACATTGAATTTTGCTTTCTATTTATCCATAATAGAGGTTTTGTTGGCAGGGGCTGTTTAAGTTACATTCTATGTAGATCTCCTCAATGGGCACATTTATAAGTAGGGGTATATTACAACAAAAATGAACCAACCATTCTTTTGGCCCCATTCTTTCGGCTGTTAATGATCAGTTCAGGGCACAGAGTTCTTGGTCTGCAACTCTCCTATTGATTTTCAAACTTGAAAAATGCTTTTATTTCCCCCCTTTGAAGGAAGGGAATAGCTGAGCAGAAGCCTCTAGAGATGTTGGTATTCAGCCTAACTGAAGTGAAAGCTGCTGACCCACTGGTGCTAATTACAATCAATATTCCAAACAATAAAAGGCCAGGAACACCTGGGAATACGAGAAACTTGCCAAATGTAATATGGTATTGATACTTAAGAAAAGGCCAAAGCTCATTCTAAAAAACATAGGATAAAAAATCCAGCCTTGAGTTTAGTGAAGTCTAGCAAATTTTCTTCCTAGAAAATTTATCCACAAATTCAGTTAAGACTGGAAGTAGAAATAAATCAATCTTATCATCTTTATTCTAACTAACTCTAATGCACGTGTTCAGGTTGAGAAGCAGAACACATGATCAAATACCTTGGAACTCCTATGCAATCTCAGTTTCAGTTTTTTCACATCACTTAGAAACAGACCTTGAGTTACCTTTATTTTGAAAATAAGTGTCCGAGTAGTTAAAGCACTTTAATACTTTAAACAGCAAATCATTTTCAGACAAGCTTAGAATTTTAAAATTGATTTGCATAGTTAAACTGCACAACCACTTTGAAGCCCCTTGACGATACTCCACTGTTTGTAAGTAAAGGAAACCTTCAGACAAACTCAATTATCTAATGAGACCTCACTACGGTGGTCTTCAGTTACTTACCATCTGGGAACTCATTCTGATTCTTTTTGAGGTTGTCACCATCTTATACTTCTGAAATCAGAAAGAAAAACCTTTAATAATTTCTTGACATAACCCTCATTAATAGAAACAATATTATGAATGAAGTTTCCAAAATTTTCCAGGACAAATGCCCTTTTCAGAAAATGACCTCTTGGTAATTGTTCTGTGAACAACACTATTTAAACACTATGATTAAAGTTCTTAAAATGACCTTCCTTCCCACACAATAACTGGGTCATATGTTTCTCTTGTGCTTCTGTGCTAGTCCAGCATGATTCAACTTTTGTTTGGGGAAAAAACAGACTTTGTGTCAGCAACAAAAAAATCACTGTCTTTTATGGTAATCTGAAAAACTGAAACTTGAATTTTTCCTGAAATCAAGCACGTGGAAAATACGTATTAGTAGTATTATATTACCACTATGTTACTAAACATTTATTGAATTATGCAATTGAACACTTTTACAGGGATCATTTCATAAAATTTAATCTGAACAGCAATCCCTTAAAGTGAATACTAAAATTAATTCCATTTTGAAGTGGAAGAAACTGTTTACTAGCAATTACATATCACCCCAAATCACATAATAAATAAATGGATTTATTAGAGTAATTATTGGAAGAGATAATGAAGTCCTAACAGTAGTGATGAGAATGGAGAGGAGGCGGCTGATTTCGTGAGAAGGAACAAATGAAGGGACAACTGGGAAAATCCTTGGTTATGTTCCTGGGAAGGCACCACAGAATCAAAGGAGCCCCTAACATTTTTAAACTTTCATGAAGCCAGTCATTGCTCATCAAAAGCTTTAAACTTCTTTTCTCTTTGGAGTTCAAAGGAACCACAATAAGCTTGGAACTGGTATCTCCTGAAATCTCTCCACATTCCCAACTAGATCCTAGATTTTCCATGAAGTTCCTGTTTCTCATCTCCTCTGCCAAAAAGGCAACCAAATGGAGGAAATATCCCTAGAAAGGGGAATTTAACTCCTGATGGAATGTTCAAAGATAGATGCTAGGGAGCAGAAAAGGGCAGAAGTAGGTTGGGAATTACCAAATTGGAGATGAGTCACATGTTACTCGTGCCACACCATATGTATAAGCCCCTTTGCAAAGTTAAGACTCTCAGTCTGACAAAGAGGAAATCAAAGCCAATGATATGCAAACAGAGTTTGTTTTCGTGTTTAATCTCAAATATAGTTAGGACTAGACCTAATAAGCTGCAATTTTGTATTGCATTCCCCAAGTAAGAAATCCTAATAGATATGTTGTCTTTTATTCTTTGTTAGTGCTGCCAGACTCTAGCTTGTATACAATTGCTAATCTTCATGCTCGTTACATTTTCTATATCTGGTTACAATAGCTCTAGGCCGCTTATGTACAAACCAAACATCAGCCAGGAAAGGACAAAGGTTCCTTCATTAGACAGTGTCAGAGTTCCAGCTGAATATAGAAACTGATCTTTTTTTTTCTTTTAAATGGGGATGAAACCACACCACTGATTACTCTCATTGTCTGTGCTTTCACAAGGACAGTTCTGACATTCGCAGCTCATAATTCTTTTCTTTATTCCAGTTGATAAACATCTGTTCAGACCATTCAGTGGGAAAGAGGTAGGGAAGGTTTTGCTTGAACATGTGTGTTTATATAAAGGGTCAACAAATTTCCACTTGGTTTGGGAACTAGTTCCATTAAAACACATACTTTTTATGTTGCCTTTTAATAATATCCAAGAGACATTTTATACAGGACTTCAAGGCATTAGGTGAGAAAAGACAATAGGGCCATTTGGATATAAAGATGAATAGTTTAAATTCCTTTCCTTGTTCTGGCAGGCCTGGAATTGGACTCTGAAAATAGCCATGGGTTTAGGTGCATGAAGGAACATAGCTCATAAAAATCATCAATATTCTGGTATAAGCCAGATATGCCTGCCTCAAATGCAACTGACCTATTTCACTGCTCCATTTTACCACCATTTGTTGAACGTGTTACCCTAAGCCAATCCTGCAAACTGCATGATGGGGAAAAAAAAACCCTTACTCATTCATTCATTTATTTGTGAAACACTTAACTGAGCATCTACTGTGATCCAAGCACTGGAGCTGGAGATAGAGAAATGAATAAATCACTCTCTCTAATCACATGGAGCTCAGAAATATTTCAGTAAGATCAGTAATGAAGATAATCATAGTAGTAGCTAACATGTATTGAGTGCTTACCATATGCTAGGCAGTTTCCTAAGAACTTTACACGTATAAACTCTTTTAATGTATATTAATGTCCTTTTTGAGAAGGATAGATTATTATTCCTATTTTATTGGTGCAGAAACTGAAGCACAGTAGGGTTGAGTGAATTTATCAAGGTCACATAGTAGGATTCAGGGCAAAGGTAAGTAAGATTCAAATGCAGGCCATATGACCCATGCTCTCATAAACAGTACTGCAAGGCTGTGCTATGGGAACCACAGAGAGGGTACCCCACCCAATTGATAATGGAGGTGGGGCAGGGCATACTTCCTGAAGGCAAGGGAGCTTGGGCTGAGCCTTGAAGAGTGAGTAGGAGTTAGTCAGCCAAGGAATGGAGAAGAAAAGGTGAGGGCACTAAGATACAAATAGCATGAATCAAGCCCAGGCCCGAAAGTGACACACAGCAACTTGAAGGTGCAAATGCACTGGTGGTGGTGGTGGGTGGGGTCTTAAGGAATTCCCGGTAAGAGGGTGGAAGTAGTGGCTAACAATGTGGCTAGAGAAAGTAGGCTGGGTCCCAGCAAGGTGAGCCTTGAGGGCCTCCTTATGGAACTTGAATCATTGACTATTCCTGATACGCAACTACATGTGGTGCTTTTTGTTTTATTGTTTGTTTATATTGCTTTGAGCAATGATTTATGTGTGGAGGCCTTGGTTTCTCATGTATAGAATGAGGGGGTGGTTGAGGTGACCATTTAGATCCCTTCCAGTACTGAGACTTATGTCTGCATCTATCTTTTTCCTTTAGTCACCTGTTTGTGTGATTAAGTTCTTTCTAAAGTTAAACTTTATTAAGTTTATGTATCTGCATCTCAGCTCAATAGAGAAGCAGAATCTGGTAAAATCCTAATTATAGGCTAAAGGAGTAATGCTCCCCTTTACTTGTTTCAATGTAGGAGATGGTGATAATGTTAAGGGAATGAAACAGCAGTGGGAGAATTACAAGTTAAACATTCACAGGGGTAAATCCAAATTATATATCAGGGAAGCATGATTCTCATAAAACATCATTACAGTAGCACATCCAACCCTTTGTTCTTTGGCTTTCCTGATTACAATGACTTCTGATTCACAGGTGCAGCTTTGCCATGTCATCTCTTCTCTCAGTTGCCTCATTCCATTTCTTACTTTGCCAAAATTATATTGTCTTGCAACTCAGTCAGCTCTCTCCTCCCACTCTCTTTTTCTCTCCTCTGTAACCTTATTCTGTTTTAGGACCTGGCTATGGAATTCACATGTTGACCTGCCCTTTGCACAACACAACTATTTTTTCTCTCTTATCACAGTCAGTGAGCTTTACTTTCCCCATTATATTTAGCTTAATCTCTTTTCATTTCTTGGTACACTTGTAACAGATGTCCATTTAACTCAAAGTTTCTTGAAAAACATTTGTTATTGTTACTTCAAGATTTTGTTTATACATAGGTAGAAGGAACAGGCAAGATTCACAAGGCATAAAAAATGGAAGATTTTTTTTTTCCTTTCTTTCTCTCCTGCTTGCCCTCCCATTCCCTGCCCTTTCTACTTTCTTCCACACCCAGAAAGGATACATAATGCTTTAAAAGAAAAAAAAAAGCAATATAACTAGATAAAATGAAATTAAAATTTAGTGACTACAGAAATCAAGTCAGAGGGAAAATAAGAGGGAGAAGTCAGGAATAAGGTTAATTTTAAAACAAATTATAAGAGATCCTTTCTTCATGCTTGCAAGAGACAAACTATAAACTTAGCTCTAACCAGTTTAGCAGCTAATGCTTAGAGGGAAACCTGATTTACTGTATCCATAAAATAGAAATGAAGTTGCAACACCTGTGAAGTGCCACATTTCTTGGGGGCAAAGAATTGAGAGAAGTTTCTCCCATGAATCCTCCTAAAGAAGACCAAGTATGTGCAACATTCTCAGTGAAATCCTTACAAAAAACAATCCACATGTATAACACTGTTTTAAAGTCTTTGCTTACAGGCTGATGATCATGGCAAAGTCAATTCGGTAAAAGCCATTTTAGAGGGCTACGATTTGCTGTGGTCCAGATGTACAGATCTACGCTGATTTAGTTAATCCAGGGATAGATTTTAGAAGCTTGAGAACAGATTGTAGTGTATATTCTGTGGTTCATTGGTCACTAGAGATGATGAAGGGGAAAAAATAAGTTTGCATGGCCAAATTAATTTGGAAATGCAAACTCTTTTTGGAGATTGAAAATGCACATTAGCCTATTAAGGATTCTAAAAAGTTCTGCAGTAAAGAAACACTTATATTTGTTAACCTAGTTTTTCCCGAACATATATGGGGCTTATTTTTGTTGTCACATTGTTGTTGTTGTCCCAGTTCATTATTTGGGTCACTTTGCCATGTTCAAGGAAAAGAATAGTTGATGAAATTAATTAGATTAATCAAACAAAAATGTTTATTTAATTTTCCTAAATGTATTAGAAATCATATCAGTTTCTAGATTGTTACAAAATCATGATGGAAATTAAGTGAAATGGAATTAGATCTTGCTAAAGATTTCTAAGACATTTTGCTTTGGACAAACAAAAGCTCTTCCCTTTGGAATAGAAAGCAATGTCCATTTTGATATTAAAAAAAAAAAGACTGCTGAAAATATTAATGACATCAGTTTAACCATAACTATTTAGAACTTTTCAAATTTACCAAACATAATGAAAAACAAAAACTTTCAACTGCTGGTGTTTGAGGTTTGGTGAGCAAAGAGTATGTTTTGTTTTAACTCAACTAGTTAGCCTTTTTGCATGTCACAGGGCTACACCATGATTAAACTTATAAAACAAACATTTCTTAGAAATGCATCAATTCATAATAAGTTCTTCTTAAGTTCCTTTCTCAGTGGAAAGAGACAGGAAATTAGTGAAACATATTTAAAGAAACACTATTGTCAGCCTTCTGGTTCTATTATTAGACATGCAAAATTCTTAACAGAACTATTTTTTCCCAAACAAATACACAAATATCAATGAATGAATTTTATATGAATCAGAAGTTCTTCTTCCCAAAATATTTCCAAGGAGCACCTTTGCAGTAGCTGGTTCTTTTTCATTCTGAGCCCATTATTTTTTTTTTAGTTACACAAACATGCTATTTTGGGATGACTATTTATCTGAGATATAATGCAGATTCTGGCCTACCTTCATTTTTAGCACCCACAGAACAATTAAATTCTCTTGCTGAGAACATTGCTAGGTAGACACAAGAAATCCTCCTTTACTATGTTAGACTTTGCTGGCTTAGAAGGCATTTTTCATATTGGACATTTTTAAAGGGTTATAAACCACTGGTTGAAATCTCCAGTAAGATATCACTCTTTTCTAAGAGATATTCTTCCCTTCAGAAAGTTATAAACAGTATAAAATATTGCAACTGAAAAGGACCATATTTAGTCCTACCCCATAATTTTATAGATGCAGAGACCGAAGATCAGGGATGGAAAGGGATTTCCCCATGATCGCATACAACTTAATGGCAAAATGAGAATAAAACCTGGATGTTGTATTCCTGGACCAGTAGTTACTCAATGACATGCTGATAATTCACAGAAATCTCTTTAGATAAATCACATTTTTTTTCTGTTGATCAAATGGGTTTGTAAAAGCATGAAGTCATAGAGTTTATAAGTATTCATTAAGCACTTACCGTATTTGTAAGTAAAACAGTAGTAACACTCTGAGTCAGAATATCCCAAGATCTGAAATAATTCTGGTGTTTGAGAGAAGCTCATCCCATTCAGGCCACTAATCGGACTGAGAAAATACATAACACATATTACTATTATGCTGCTTATCCTTGGTAATCTTATTCTTCTCTAAAGTGAAATCCATAGTTCTAACCAGTTGCTGGTGACATTGAAATACCCATTTCAAGCTCAGACCTCTACCCTGAGGTCTAATATCATAAACCTAACTGCCTCCGAGACATCTCTCCTAAGTTCCTCAGGCACCTTCAACTTAGTATGGCAAAATTTGAACTCATCATCTTGACCTCTCAATCTTGTCCTGCCCTGAATTCCTATCTCAGGAACACCTTCACCATTCCTACAGCTTTCCAAGCCAGAAATCTGGGCATCGTCCTGGACATCTTCCTTTCCTCCAACTCCCACATCTAACAGTAACCAAATCCTACAGCCGTTAACTTCCTTAATAGCTCTTGCAGCCATGACTTTCTCTGTGTTTTCCTTGCCAGGGCCTTGGTTAAAGCCCTTACCATCTGTGCTGTATGGAAACAGCCTTCTAATTAATTTCCTGTGTTTCCCATCATTCCCTTTCAGATGACTAATCAATCTTTTCTGTTGCTTGGGGCAACAGAAAATATCATATATTTACTCTGTTATCAGAACCCTTTGAAATTCTATGTAGTCTAGTATTCACCATGAATCCTTGCTTAGGGAACTGGCTAATGCTAAAGGCCACCTTGCTTGGTACTAACTAATGCTTGAGCTCACTGCTTTTTAAAGTATTCTATATATTTCTGTCTTATTTCTTGAAATATCATAGAGGAAAAGTGTAGGGGAATACAGCAGATATAAATTAAACTTTTGGACATATTATTAAATAGATTTTAATAATTTTCATGAAACATATTAGTAATCTCATCACTTGCTTGGAAACAACATGTAAGTAGATATGGAAAGATATAAATGTCAATATTCTGCCTTTTTTTAAAAAAGTTTATTTAGATCTAAGAAAAGAATGACATTAGCAATGCTCATAAATGTTAGGAAAATAAAAGTAAACAAAGGTTGATAAAAATGAATCTGAGTTACAGTTGCTGGAAGAGAGTTCAATAGGGCATGAGTATGTGTATGTGTGTGAGTGAGGTGGGGTAGGGGGGTATGTGATTATCTCATTTTCTCCCATTCATGGCAAAATGCTGTTTAGAGCTATTGCTTTAAAAATATCAAGACAGCTCTGATATCTGAGAAACAGCACATGTACTTTCTGGAGGTTATAATGGGAATAAGTTGCTCACTCTCTTTATTCCCTCCATAGTGATTTTCCTCACAAGCTCACTGATTTGATGCTTTTTCTAATTTCTTTTGCCACAATTTTTTAAATTCCATAATTTCCTTTTAATTCAAAGAAGTTAAAGGGTCTAATAAGGACACCTGCAATAGCCGGGCAGCCAAATAAACCATACACATTTCATAACCCTTCTCTACAACAAAAGCACCCCTGGAATTACAAATGGGCATTTGTGCTGCAATCAATAGATGTGCTTTATATGTGTTTCTGACCCATCCCATTTTGCCAAATAATTTGCACAATTTTTGTTCAGAAGAGGACTCCTAAAAAAGCCATCAGCCATCCATATTCCAGATACTTAGTTACTTACATAGCTCAGAATCTCTCCCTTTCCTTTATTCCTCTCTCCATTTCCAGAGTACTCTATAAATAGTTAACAAACCTAGGAAATCCCATAGTACTTATTAGACTAAGTAGGAGAAACACACAAGCAGATGTAGGCAACCATACAGATGCAAAAGAAATTCACAACTCAACAACAAAAAGGCAAACGACCTAATTTAAAAATGGGCAGAAGACGAATAGACATTTCTCCAAAGAAGATGTACAAATGGCCAATAAACACATGAAAAGATGTTCAACTTCATTAGCCATTAGGGAAATGAAAATCAAAACCACAAGGAGATACCATTTCACCCCCAATAGAGTGGCTACAATTTAAAAAATGGAAAATAAGTGCCAAGAAGGATGTGGAGCAATAGGTACCCTCATACATTGTTGTTGGGAAGGTCAAATGGTGCAGCTACTGAGGAAAACAGCTTGGCAGTTCCTTGTAAAGTTAAGTATAGAATTACCATATGATCTACAATCCCACTTCAATATATATATCCAGCAGGGACTCCAACAGATATTTGCACAGATGTTCATAGCAGCATTATTTAAAATTGCCAAAAGGTGGAAGCAACCCAAGTGTCCATCCACAGATGAATGGATAAACAAAATGTGTTATCTACAAACTATAGAATATTACTGAGCCATAAAAAGAAAAAAAGTTCTAATATGTGCGACAACATGAATGAACCCTGAAGACATCATGTTGGGTGAAATAAGCCAGACACAAAAGAAAAATATTGTATCAGCTCATTTATATGAAGTAATTAGAATATGCAAATTCAAAGAGTCAGAAATTAGAATATAAGTTACCAGGGACAGGATTGAGGGTGAGAAATGAGTATTTAATGCTTAATTGGTACAGAGTTTCTGTTTGGAGTAATAGATATTAGTGATGGTAATAGATATTAGTTTTGGTAATAGATATTAGTGATGGTAGCACAACACTGTGAACATAATATCACTGAATTGTATATTTGAAAGTGGTTTATATGGGAAATTTTAGTTTGTATATGTTATCAGAACACAAATTAAAATAGAAAGCCATAGAACTGTCCAACACAAAGAATGGACCCTAATGTAAACTATGGACTTAATAATATAATTATAATAACATTGTTTCATCAATTGTAACAATGATACCAAACTAATTTAAAATGTTAATCATAGGGAAAACGTTGTATGTGGGGGTTGGATATGAGAACTCTATATTTTCTGCATGATTTTTCTGTAAAACTACAATTGCCTAATAAAAAAAATTTTAATTCACAAATGCAGAGAACTTGCAGAGTTAGAAAAGAGGACATAATCCAAACTTCCTTATTTTATAGGTAAAGAAACCAATTTTGTCTCAGAGAGGTAATTCAAACTTAGGCTGCATAGCTGGTAAATGGACACATTGCTATTAGTGTACAAAAATATTATTATTTAATCAGAAGGGCTTTGAGGACAGCAAGGTGGTGGGAGATGTTGTTACCTTAAGGTTACATGTTCTGACTTCGCATTTAAGTAATACCTATAATCAAGCTATATCATTGCATTCCTCTTCTAGGTTTAAGCGTGTTGGACCTGAGGTGAGCACTTCTATACAAGTCTGGAAATAAGCATAAGCCCAGCATGTAGCAATTATTTTAGGGGAATTGGGAAGGCTTTCTTCCAAATCTCTTCTCCATTAGTCTACCCCATCATTTGCCATTTCTCACTAGAGGAATTATACCACCTGGCAGAATTAGCATAACATATAGACAACATATGGCTTCACATTTGTATAAATAACCAAGAAAGTCACTGCCTGCCTTGTTGCTTTTCTCTCGCCCTCTCTTCTTTCCTCTTTTTTTCTTTTTCTTCCCACCTGCTTTTTTTCCTTTCATTTTCTTTCCTTCCTCCTTCCTCTTTCTTCCTTCCACGTGTATTTACAGCATGTCTATCATGTGCCAGGCACTGTAATAGGCATTGCTAATAGTAAGATTAAAAACTTGCCTTTGTCCTTGAGGTGCTCAAAGTCCGGTGAGGATGACAGATATGTAGACACATGATTACAAGGACAACACAGTGTGATACATGCTACAATACTGGAACCCAGAGGAGGGAAAAACCTAACATTGGAGTTTGGGTTGACAGGTAGAGAGAAGGTAGAAATGGTTGGAAAAGCCATCAAAGATTTCAAGAGAAAGGGCTATGTTCATGTATTCTTAAGACTGGGGTACAAGAGCGGGTCAAAAAGGCACAAAGGCATCTGAAATAATATTATAGTCTCAGAGAGCTAGATGTAATTCATAAGATTGATGGATTTTTAACTTTATACTAAGAGCAAAGAAAAGCCATCGAAGAGTTGGAAGATCTGAGATATGATCAGAATTTGTTTTAAAATGTTACTCTGCTTACCAAATAGAATATGAATTTGGGAGTTGTGTAGAAAGTGGCTGTGGCAGGGAATACAGGGAGCTATTACAACAGTCAAAATGGCTCAAGCCAAGGGCAGAGGTGGAAAGATGAAGGCAGGTAGAACTGTCAGGGCTTTGTTAGTTGACTGTAACCAACAGTGAATGCAGGATGAGACGCCCTTACCTGAGATTATGAAGTTACTGAACACCGGAAGGGGAGGAAAGACAGCTTAATTTTGGTACTAATGCATTTGAGGTCCCCGTAAGATGTCCAGTTGGAGATATCAAGCAGGAGAATTCAATGTGTGTGTGTTCAGAAAGCAGAAGAGAACACAGCAGTGGAGATATAAATTTGAGGGGTTGTCGGCATAGAGATGGTATTTGAACCACGGGAATTGATAGTGCTACTTGGACAGAAGGTGATGCATGAGATGAGAAGAGGGCTTGGATTGGGGGTTTTTCAAGTAGATGTTCTGGGAAGAAAGGAGGGTATTTGCAAGAGGATGATTGAACAGACATACCATGAAATCTGAGCCAGCTAAGTAAGGAACTGAAGACTGAAGGAGATTAATGAATAGTGAGTAAAGAAGGAAGTGGGGAAGTGGAGGTGGCTAAGGCACTGGTGGTCCCAATGATGTTAAAGAACAACTGCAGTGGTGAGCAGCTGAACAAATAAACCAGCTAGAAGGTTATGAGGAATGAGGTTTTTAAATTAGTGATTTTAGAGGACATACATTTTCAACTTGAAGACAAGGTCCTTGGTGTGACTGTGGGAGATGGCTGTGGCAAAGCGGAGAAGGCAAATATCAATGTAAGAGTTGAAGTCTCCTAGGATAGTGTCTGACTTTGGGGTGAAGAGGAAGTGTATCTCAGACACAGAGACTTCCATAAATGAAAGGGTTGTGACTGGGCAATTGGTGGATAACTACAGTGAGGAGGAGGGGAGGGGGTTTCACTGAAAAGCAGATGTGTTGTTTTTCTTTTAAAACCAGGGGGATTCAGGATCTGTGGCCTAACGGTGGCATGGGATAGCAAAGAGACACTGGCCCTACTTTTCAACCCTCATTTAAATGGAATGTGAAAGAAGAAATACCTGCACTTGAGAGAGATGAGGCAGACAGCTGGATTATAAAGTCTGGAGATGAGGTTGAGACTATAAGGCCATACAATTATGTTGAAACCCATGTCATCTTCTTTGGTTCTTGTGGAGCTAATCTGGACTCTTCAACATTTCTGGCTTCCAGTCAGTCCTCAGATTAATTCTTCATGGGAGTGCTCTTACTTATTGTTTTAATCTTTAGTTGTCTGTCTCTAGCCTAACATTCAATGACTGCTTTGTTCCAATGGTCATGGCTTTACGAATTGTATTTTGCCAGATAATAACTGCTACTATATATTTGTCCAGTTTTGCTTTATCCATCTATTTCATTCAATATCAGCCTCAATATTTAGAAATGCATATTTCCTTAGCTGGGTTTCTCAGGGCATGGATGATAAAAACTGGCTCAGTGATTTAGCTGACACCCTCCACACAACCTCTAAGAGCCTCAATGCAATGTGAAAGTTCACCTTCACATGGTTTCCTGATGCAAGGGCCTGAGAAAGAACAAATGAACACTAGCATGCCAAGAGTCAAAGATTACTTTTGATATTTCCGCAAGCTATTTCCTTCCCCCTCAAAATGGCAATTCATAGATTGTTTGGTTTTATTCAATAACTTATAGGACACGGAAACCTTCAGAGTATGTCAGATTTTAGCCATGGACATGAAAGTTAAAATTTTAAAAATAAAAGGCTATAAATCTGAACTTTCTTATGCTCTAAAACCATACGCTGATATTGTGTTTACCCTTGAGGGTGAAATGGTTCAGCTTGATCAACCAGCACAAGGATGTCAAAGCTCAAATCCCTACCGGCTTTTATTTATGTAACATTCTCTACTTGGCTCTTATCTGTACACAAAAACCAAGGGTTTCTGCCTTGGTTGTTTTCCCCATTTACTCTGAGGTCTTTTAAGAAGCTAGGCAGGCTTTTACTAATAATCACCTATAGCCAGTCTAAGCTGCCTCATCCATGTGTTTACTGTACAAGTCTGTGAAATGAAAGACTTAGGCAGAGTTCACCAGGTGATTAACACAACCCAAATCACCCATTCTGGACTGGATCTGGATTTGTTTGATTATAAGTTGCATTTGTTTGTTTGATTTTTTTTTTTTAAGATGTTTGTGTGGTCATTAATCCTCAAGTCCCCTGCCCGACTCTTTTGTAAAGTCAACAACGGCAGTTAAAACTGTGTAAGCCTAATAAATATAAAGCCTAGAACATGAAACCAAGATTCCTGGGTCTCTCTGTAATCCACTCTATCCTGCCAAGAGTACAGGCTCCTCCAAAACAGTCCTATAGAAGCACATGGGTGCTGCTTTCAGAGGTGCCGACACTTCTCACTACAACTTTGAACTAGTTTACCGGAAGTGTTTCAAAGTCACTGCTTAGGTCACCCAAGAAAATATGGTTCATTACCTGATAACCAATGCCTCAACTTTATTAAAAGCAAAAGAATATGAAACCTGTTATTATCCAGTTTCTATCTCCATCTTATTTATAATAACTAACTCTAAAGGAATCGAGTGTTTCCAAAATACCAAATCCTCCCTCAAGTGTCATGATTTGTCACTGTCGAAGATATTATTGTAGTGAAGGAAATAAATAAATAAAACTGAATGTGGATTCAGAAATTATGAGTCTCGTTCTTATTCTTGGGATGTTGACTGCATGGAAGTCATTTACTTCTTCAAGCCTATGTTGCTTCATTTGTCAATCATGGTTAACAAACATTCCTTCACATATGTATTGTCCTCCTGTTGGGTGGGCTACCTGCACATGTATCGATGACTCCCTGGGTGGTATAAGGATTGGATCAGATCATTTTTATGCATTGGCTCCATGAATGAAAGATGTATTCAATTAACCAACTTCAGGCTCTGAAAACAAATGAAAAAGAAGTCCTACAAGTGTTTTGATCACTGGCAGCTTCGCCAGAGTAAATATTTGGCTAACCAAGGTGCATGGTACTCAGTTAATATTTATCAAATGGATAAACTGACTAAGCACTGGGACCACAGGAGAAAACAGATAGCCTTACTTGTGGTCTGGTGGAAGACATGAATAAATGAATGAATGATAATACTCACTGGTAAAATATGCATTCTTGCATGTTAGGGGAGGTATCTGACACAACTGAAGATTTGCACTTCATACCTTAAGAAAATTTACACTTGAAGTTTGATTTCCTAGAGACAAAAGTTCTGATTAACAATATTCGAAAGAAACTAAAGAAGAAACATTTCTGGGATGCCCTTTCCTAGCATGATTATTGACTTTTGGCTCCATTTGAGGATAAAAAGCCTTTCAACTTATTGATTCATTCATCAATCACTTTATCAAGTAACTTTGTCTGATGGGCACTGAGGTATATCCTGAATGAGTCATTCTCCAAACCCTTGTGAGGCTCACATTTGTACTCTGCAACTTTCCCAAATCCAAAAGCCTCTTGGAGAGCAAATAATCACAGCCAACTGCAGTGCTGACACTACCCACACCAATTACTTCTGCAATAATAGGATCATCTTATTGTTAGCATTGCCGGGCAGGACTCCACGGGCAAAATAGAAAGGGGGTGAATCCCTTAACTGGATAATCGAGGCAAGGTCAGAACGGCTTCCTACAGTGAATTTATGACCACTGGGGTCTAGGAGAACTCAATTTAAAAAATAGTAATAATAATAAAAATTTTTGGTATAGCACCTTAGGTATTATTTTCATTTCCTATATAAAGGCTGAGGCTTAAAGAGTCCACGAAGCAGAGCTTGGGGGTGCCAGCCAAGTCTCCTAATTTCAGATCTCCTAATTCCAAACCCAAAGCACATTTAAATATACAGTGATGTCTCTCTTCTGACTACTTCTTTCCCTTTCATTTCTGCTTGAAAAATTCATAAGTTTTAGGATATGGTAGAAAATTACATATTTTTCTACCGTATCCTAAATGTGATATGTCATTTACCAAGATTTGGAAAAGAAAGAAGAGACTAGGTTCTAGTCTGGAGATTGCCTAACTGGTGTGCTCTTGGACATGGGGTGTACACCATCAATTAACAGTCATTGTTACTGACTAAATTATGGTACCATCCAGAAATGCTTTATCCATATAGGGTTTCTTGGTAATAACACGAGCCCCTTACATATGCAGAAGGTAAACTTCATATTAGAAAACACAAAAATTTATAGAAGATACCTCAGAGAATTGGTGTGACTTATTTATTCCAAATGAACCTAATCATTATGATTAAGAATAGATTTGAACAAAAATATTTTTTATTGCAGAGTTTTTATTTAATTGGACTTAGGTCACTATGGCCACACATAGCCTGGCATCAACAAGCAAAGTGGGTTTTAAATTGATGATATAAACAGATATGTAGCTTTGTGATAGATACAACAGCAGGTCAGCATGGAAGATGCCTGAACACTGACTTTGCAAGGGGTTCCGAGCTATTCAGTTGAACCACGTTGTAGTCCTGTACCACAGTGTGAGTTTAAACTTAAAGGTTTCTCTGAAAATAAGTAAAGTAGCAGGCTTTCCATTTTAACAAGGGGCTTTGAAGTTGGAGAGACCAGTGCTAGAAACTCAGCTCCCCTCCATTCAGCTGTGTGCCTTGGACAGGTTCATAATTCTGTACCTCTTATGTCTCACCCATAATATGGAAATAATTATACCCACATCATAGAATTCTTGGGAGGATTATTTGCAAAATACTTAGCATAATATCTGGCACATAGCTGTCATTTAAAAAAATATAAACTTTAGAGCCATGGAAAGAAAAATTATTACATACCTTTACATGCTATTATATGTTATGTACCAATAAATTCTCAATGTCTGTACTAGTGGGGAAGAAAGAAATTTAAATATCCTAGTGATGTGTGCACCCTGAAGTAGGAGAGAGTCCAAAGAAATGGATCCTCTAATTGAATATCAGATCAGGTCTCAAAATGCAGACTAAGCATGGGCATAGCCCTGGCTTTCCCAGGGGCTACTTGTCATACATCTCTCACAAAGAACTATACATCTCAGCCTACAGCATATCATGTCCCAACTTAAGCCTGAATGAAGCCAATTCTGGAAAACATGATGTAAACCTACCACAAGTTCTGCCAGGGGCAATAAGCAGCTTGCTGGGAGAATTCTTCAGAAGGGAGGAGCAGTTGGGCTGATACATCTGTCCTAAATGACAAAGTCTCAGTCACCAGCAGGAGTGGGCTACTCTGAATAGAGGTTGGCATTTGCATCCACCCAGCTTGGGTTCATTGGGTGTAGAGATTTAAGGAAAATCTGAAACTGCTGTTGACCCTTGGTTTAAATCTTGGCTTTATTGCTTACTATCTGGCTTGCCTTGGATGATTTACCTGTATTGGTTTTCTACTGCTGCATCACAAATAACCACATACTTAATGGCTTAACTCAAAGTTCATTTATTAGCCCACAACTCTGTAGGTCAGAGGTCCAGCATGGCATGGCTGGGTTCTCTGCTCAGGATCTCACAAGGTGTTGGCTGGACTGAGCTCCTGTCTGGAGGCTCTGGGGAAGAATCCACTTCCAGGTTCATTCATGTTGTTGGTGGAACCCTGTTTCTTGCAGCTGTAGGTCTGAGGTCCCCATATCATTGCTCTCAGCCACGGGCCACTGTCTGCACTTAAAAGTCACCCACATTCCTTGTCACATGCCTGCCTCCATTTGCAAAGTCAGCAACTGCACATTGAGTCCTGCTCACACTTCTAATCTCTTTGACTTCCCTTTTGTTGCCAAATGAGAAAACTGTTGGTTTTTAAAGGACTCACCCTGTTCGATACGACCTACCTGGTTAATCTCGTATCTTAAGGCCAACTCCTTTGGGACTTTAGTATATCTGCAAAATCCCTTCACCTCAGTACCTACATGAGTGTTTGCACAAAGAGAGAGGAATCTTGGGGAGGGGATGCTTTTAGAATTCTATCTACCACATTACTTAACCTCTCTGTGTCTCAGTGTCCTCATTTATAAAACTAAGATAATAATAGTGTCTAGCTCATAAGGTTGTTGTGAGGATTAAGTGGTATGATATATGTAATTGCCTAGCACAGTTCTGTCATGGTAAGAGGACTTACTATTTATCACTGGTGCTGAGGACGAGTGGCCCTGAGCCTGGTGGAGGAACCTAGTGGACTCCACGGTGGTCCTGGAGGGAGCAGCATGCCTGCAGAAGAAGTGCTGGTGACTGGAAAGTGAGACTTGCCTGGTGTGAGGAAGCAGAGTGCCACAAATGTGGCAGTGCCTGACGGAGAGGCAGGTGCCCAACAGAAGGGGGCAGAACTGGAAAAGAAAGGAGAAAAGGACAAAGACCACTGGTGACCAACCAGACTTATTCCTGAGCACACTGGCAACACTCTCCATGGACTGTACTTTCCCAGCTAACCCCTGGTTGCATATTAGGATCCCCTGGGAGCTTTCAAAAATACTAAGCCTGAGTTTCTATTTCAGTTGATGGAAAAGTTCTGGTAATGGATGTTGGTGATGGTAGCACAACCTCGTGAATGCAATTAACAATGCTGAGTTTTATAGTTGAATGTGGCTAAAAGGGGAAATTTTAGGTTGTGTACATGTTACTAGAATAAAATAAAACAAAACAAGAAAGCAAAACATAGTACCCCACAACACAAAAGTGAACCATAATGTAAACCATGGACTACAGTTAAGAGTACAATTATAGAAATGATCTTTCATCAATTGTAACAAATGTACCACATTAATGCAAGGTTCTAGTAATAAGGTGGTATATGGGAACTCTGTATTTTATACATGATTTTTCTATAAACCTACAACTTCTCTAATAAAACAAAACAATACAAAGCAAAACAAAAAAAAAGAAAAGCAAACAAAAAACAAACAAAAAAAAATCACCTCAAAAACCACTAAGCCTGGGTCTTATACCCAACCAACTGAATTAAAGTTACAGGGCTGTGTCTAACTAGATTGTAAAAGCTCCCCAAGCAATTTTGATGTAAGGGAAGATTTTAAACTACAGGGCTAAAGGGAGCTGGGGAAACAGATTATACCTGTAAGAGACCCAAAGAACTATGTTTGCTTAAAGGCCAGACTACCTGGCCACAGAATATGAGACAATCCGTTTGAAAGTAAAATCTATTTTGGGCAGAAAGTGCCCTGGCTGTCAAGGGAACACATGGAGGCCCACCTGGCCTGGTCCTAGATGTAGCCAGGGGTGGGGTGGCAGGATGCAGGGGCAGTAGCCCTGGCAGAGGGAGCAGCGGTGGGACAGGGAACTTCTCCCCTGACAGGTGCCATCCTGGCCTACCAGCCACCGTGGGAGCACCTGTGTCAGGCCAGGCAGGACTGGGTGGGACAGGGTAGCAAGATTCCAAACAAGAAATGCTGATGGGGCTGGAGCCAACACCACTGTGGGTGATACCAAAGTCCTGGATTTTCCCCTATGATTGGCCTGTTCAAGGGAAAAAGGGTTAGGTGTTGGAATTGAGTTTGTTGTTTTTTCATCAGCAGACCTGTTTTAGCTGGCATTAAAGCTGGATTATGGTCCTTGGGTACTTGCCAGCTGGGTGAAATAGAAAGACACTGAGACATGGGTTGACATGGGTTAGGAGTAAAGAAGTCAGCTCAGGATTTCAATTTGTTTCTAATCCATAGGGAAGGCAAAATGCATATGAAGAGTTAACAATATATTAAAACATACAGGTCATCTTTTGCTTTGGAATGTCTCTCTTTTGGAAATGTTTTCATGACTTCAACATAGCCTACTTGATAGTTTTAAAATATTTTTTAAAAATTATATTTATTCGCTTACATTAGGCTTTTTCCCCAGAAAACAATTTAAAGTAGATTACTGTTCTATTTATAAATTCCTAAGACAATTTTTAAATTTTAAAATCTTGATAATATGTACATTAAAGAATTTAATGATACCATTTTTATTTATAGTTTTCTAGCAAAAGTTTAACTTTTAAGCATGTCCTTTCAATGATAATATCATCACTAAGGACTCGTAAAGTGCCTTTGATCTTTATCTTTAAAGAACTTTCCTGAAAAGTACATTTCCCAGCAAATTATACCTTCCTACTTGATTTCTGGACCCTTGGCTGGCAAAGAGATGGTGGAAGTCGTATGGATCCAGGACCTTCGGCACTTTCAAGTCTCTTTAACCAAGGCCGTCATTTAATGCTCTCTCCTCATCTTTCAATCGTTTTTCTCATTGGGCCAGTTTGACATTCCTTCCTGTTTAGGGCTTGATGCAGATGTGAATTACTAAAGACCAAAACAGTAGACTGATCGAGTGGAAAAATAGATTAAGGCTGCAGAGACCTCCCTGCCCCAAATCTAGTAAGGCGAAGCTCAGGCCAGAACACTAAAGCCCCTAAATGATCCCTGGAGTGGAGAACAGAATTCAGCACTCTTGCTTTCTAGACACATGATAGCAAACAAAAAATCACAGGTTTTGTTTCTTCTTTAAGACGTGTCTTTACCACCAAAGGACTTATCAAAACAGTCCCAAAACAGAACAGATAGAAATATAACTAGGTGGTTGCAATAGCTACATTCTCAAATCCAAATTGGTTCCCTGGTTGTAAAATATACATGTCTGATCAAGTATGTGGAAAAGTAATTGGACCTAATTATGTTTTTAAGGTATCAAGTTATACTTATTTATTCTATAGAGTTAATTTAATTTGGTTAAATTAATCATTCTTTGGGTTTTTAATATTATTTATCCAAAAACATTCTTTAACGTTTTCAAAGTAAACATAACAGGATAGTGGTATCATCTGCTCTACTGTCCAGCACAGAAACCTGCGCTGAGATGCCCCTCACAGCCATCAGTCCAGAGCTGGAGGGCAGAAGCAAGCGGAAACTTACTGCATTCTGAGCTCAGCCACCTTTCTGTACTCTAGTTTTGAAATTGAACCTATAGCTTTTATAGAAAATGCACCAATGATCTGAGTGGCTGGATATCTAACTTAGTGAAGCTATTACAGATTTTTTCATTTAAAATGCAAAACTTTCTGAGAAGGTTGAAGTCCCAGCAAAGAAAGGCCAGTGCTATTTGGGGTTGTTTCTGAATATTATCACAGAGACAGGAGGGAGGAAAACAGAGATAGACACATCTGGGATGCTATTTTCAGGCTCCTGGAGTCCAGCAAGACTTTGAAAACCTGGAAGGAGACCAAGAGTGTCAAAGGAAATGATATATGAGTGAAAGCAATGTGGAAAACTATCAGAGATCGTTCATGGTGTAGCTGAGAACTTGAAAACCAGGGAGAACACAGGAAAGGCAAGGAAGAAATTCTCACCTGTCTCAGTCTGAATGGGGAGGGGTTACAGATTTTTAAACAACCAGAGCTGTAAGTATGTGAACAAGACACTTGTCACATTGGGTCTGAGTCCCTCTAAGATCTTAACACCCATGAATCAGATATTCTGGAGATATTCTGCTCTCAATCCTGGCTGCACATTAAATACCCTTGGGGAGCTTTGAAAAAATGCCCAAACTAAGGCCTTATCCCCCAAATCATTGTACTAAGGACAACTTTCCATATCAAGAATACATGCATAGATTACAATGATAGTTGTAGATTACATGTACGTTACATTTCTTAAAGAAATATTCAGGTCACAAGATATTTTTAAATAGTAAAATGATATTACATGCCATTGTAAGGGACATCTGAAAGTTAGTTAAATGTGGAATTCTTTAATTTGAAGAGTGGTAATAGTAATGAAACAATTTATTCTGAGGTCTTTTAACAATGACTATTTAAACAAAACTTACTGCTCTGTAGATCAGCACTTCTCAAACTTTAATGTACATAAGAATCATCTAGTGAATCTTGTTAAAATGCAGATTCTGATCTGGTAGGTCTGGGTGCAGCCTGAGATTCTGCTTTTCAAATGAGCTCTCAGGTGAGGCTGAAGCTGCTCCTTCAGGAACAAGCTTGGAGTATTCTAAGAGGCCTGCTTTCCCATATTCTCAGACCTGGACAACCTCTAGAAATGATGTCTACATGAGAGCTGGCACATTTCACTCCCAATCCAGGAGGATGGAGCTGGAGGAAGGAATTGTTTTTTTTTTTTAAATGCATCATGAATGACTCAGCATTTACCTTAAAAATATGTAGGTCATTAGGAACACACATTAGTTAAATAGATTTCATCTCTACTGTTTCTAAAAAGAGGCAATTCATGTGCTCCAAAATTGACTTGAAGGAAAATGTTAAATGCCGTAAATAAACCATGAGCACATACACACACAAAAGCAGCATTTTCTTTCCCTCTAGGAAAGTAACTTGCACCTGGCTGGTTTTTGCCGCAAAAAAAAATATCTGGTCTGCGGTTGCTGCTAACATAAGGTGGCAAGTGTGTGGCAAAGAAGGTAAAGAATCCACAGGGATGGCTGAGGGAGTCCAGGAAGCAGACTGTACTTAGAGCTAACACATTAAAAAATGTTTCTGATCATACTGTAACTGGGAAATTAAGAATCAATAAATGATTATGATTACTGAATCATTATATAGATTTATTTTCTTTCTATATTGTAGAACAGCCAAAAGTTAATGTACCTCAAACTACTGAAACTCGACTAGTCTCAGACCTGCTTATACTTACCATTGTAATGGTTGTTCTAGCCTAGTCTCAGTGATACCAAACAAAAGCAGCCGGTTCTGCTGAAGCGCATAATAGCCAATCCATGACACCCAGGTTTCAAAGAGAGTGGAGATCAGATGGCCTACTGACCCCAAATCTGTCTCCCTGAGTCTAAGGAATTCAGGGTTCTTATGTATTCAAATAAGGGGGGATGGATCTGTTACTATTACAATATGAAGTATAAACAGGGCTGAAACTAGACTAGAATAACCATTACAATAGTAACTACAAACAGGGCTGAGACTAGGCTACGATGACCATTATAATAGTAAGTATAAACAAGAGTGAGGTAACTTAAACAGGGGTGAGACTCGTTGAGTTTCAGTAATTTCAGGTATTAACTTCTGCCTTTTCCACAATATAGAAAGAAAAACATCCATACAATGATTCAGTAATCATAATCATTTGTTAATTCTTAATTTCTTAGTTACATCATCCCTGTGTATACTTAATAGTGTAATGGTTATTCTAGCCTAGTCTCAGCCCTGTTTGTACTTGATATTGTAATGGTAACAACTCCATCTCCCCTTGCTTGAATCCATAAAAACCTTGAATTTCTTCAACTCAGGGAGACAGATTTGGGGACTGATAGGCCATCTGATCTCCTGCTTTGTGCATAGCAATACACTCTTTCTCTCTTTGAAACCCCTGTGTCATGGATTGGCTGTTACATGCATCAGGCAGAGAACCCTGCTTTTGTTCAGTGTCAGTATGCTATACTAAAGATTATTGCACATATTCTTTGGGAAATGTTTTAAGTGAATTAAGCAAACACTGATTCTGACCTCAGAAAGACATATACTACCACAGACCCGATATTTCTTTTAGGAATTTGAATCTACAAGCAAGACTTATTTTAAAATTATAATTTCTTGCCACCTTTTAGTTTAGTTTCTCTTTTCTCCCCACTTTAAATTTGGATCTTTGGAGCTATTCAAATCTCTATAAAATGTTCTGAGTGATATGCTTGTTAATGCTCATTAATTTTTGGCCCATTGAACAGACTAATTTAAAACTCAAAAGTATTTCAAAGCCATGACAACTGTGCTTATAAGTGGCAGTAAGATGTCCTTAGAATCCAAGGGAAATACAATAAGAGAATGGGGGAGGGGGATTTTTCAGAAGAAAAGAGTGTTTGAAAAATTGGTAGAAATTAAAGAGGGAGTAATGTATTCTTCCTAATACTTTCTTTTTTTTTTTCTAATTGTGTTCCCAAATAATTACAGCCTTTCATGTTTCAAAGACCAGAGCAAGTCATTAAAAGGATAGTAGAAACGGCGCTGGGCTTGTAGGTGGTCCTTTTAGCCAAGTCCCTCCACTAAAAAGGTTAGAAAATGTCTTCTTTCTTCCTCATTCCTGTCCCAGCTGCTCAATCCTCCAATGATCTTTCTGAGAACTTGTGTATCTGTGCTGTCAAATACTATGTAAAGTATCCATGTGTGTCTGAGTCTTTGAAATATGGCTAGTCAGAATTAGATGTGCTGTAAGTATAAAATACCCAATTTCAAAGACAATATAAACAAAGAATGTAAAATATCTAATTAATAATGCTTCATATTGATTACATGTTAAATAGACAGTATTCAGGATATATTGTGTTAAATATCATCTTAAAATTAATTTCCTTGCTTTTCACTTTTTTTTTTTTTTTGATGTAGCTACTAAAAACTTTAAAATCAGACATGGGTTCACATTATTTTTCTATTGGACAGTGCTTATGTTGTATAGTAATTATCTAGATTACTCATTTTGATATTAAAATAATAGCAAATAAATAAAAGCAAATAAATAAAAAAATAAAATAAAATAAAACAGCAAATAAATAAAAAAAATAGCAAATAAATAAAAGAGGAATTCAAACCTGCATTTCTCTGAACACAAACTTTAAGAGGTGCCAAAAACTCAGTAATCAAGATAAATATTTTAATGCACTATTTTAAAAAATCAAAACTGATGCAAAAATATCCATGATGAACAAACTATCAAATTTTTATATGAAGACAGGATTTAACCTTGCCCTTGCATGATGTGGCTTCACCCGCCTCACCCCCATCTGGCCCTGGCAATTATCCCATCTCGCAGTTTGACTCCTCACTTCTGTATGACTTATCTTTGTAGATAAATTGTAAGCTCTTAGAGTAGATCTAAATCTCACATTTCACAACTGCTCCTGATGGTGAACAGGCCTAGTGAGGTATAAAGCACATGGTGGGTACTATTAAACACATGGATAGCAAAAAGACCAAAAGGAAATATACTAAAACAATGTTTACAGAGGTTTTCTCTCTATGGTGGAACAAGGGCAATTTCCCCATCATTTCTTTATTTGTGATGTGTGGTGTGTGTGTGTGTGTGTGTGTGTGGTATGTATCAATTAAAAACAATCTTTTAAAATTCTGCTGAATAATCTCTGAACTCCGTTTAAAACCATAAGCAAGCACATCTAGCTTAGAAAGGTACTTAAAACAATGATCTTGCACAAAGAATTAAACCTCATTTCTTTTGCAGCCAAACTTAAATCAAGGACACTGATGGGAAGTGCTAACCTGTTCATTTAATTTCCACTGATCACTATGTGAATCACAGGGCGGACCTTTTGAAAAAGGCCCTTTTCCAACACCAATTATAGAGTATGGGCCTGTAATCAGGGCTAAAGGAACCTGATCATTCCTCTATATTAGAGGTTCTCATCCAGAAGTGCCAGTCAGAATCCTCTATGGAACTTTTTAAAACATGCCACCATCTCGGACCCCCACCCCCACCCCATGCACACAACTTTCCCTATCTTTCTATTCCTCTTCTCAGTTAAACTGCTTGAAAAAATAGCTAATCCCCTGACTCCATTTCTTTATCTCCTTTCCTTGTTCGACTCACTGCCACCTCACTTCTCTCTCTTCTGAAGCTGTGTTTGTTATGGTTCCCATCTTTGTTGTCAAGCCTAATGGACAGTTTAGAGTCTGCATCTTTTTTCACCTCTTAGCTGCTTTGACACAGTTGACCATTGCCTCCCAGGAACACTCTTACCTCGGCTTCCTTGATTCCATACTCGCCTGTATTTATTCCACATTCCTCAATATTCACATTTCTGAGTATCCTTCAAAGGAGGTTCTCTAGTGGAAACATCCCACTTCCTCCTCCTGTCTCCCCTCTCATAATATCCCCCATATCAATATTACTCCTAATCTTCACCATGTAACTCTCCATCAACCTTTTAGAAACACTGACTCCTACTATGGGTTTGGTCTTATCCCCCTGGGATCCATCCCCTTCCCTAAATAATCATTCACTTCATGGCAGCATCAACAGGACAACCAAGATTTGGGGATTTAATCACCATCCAGACTATTCTACGAAAATCATCTGGTTTCTTTGTCTGTCTGTTCTCCCAAGTGGACCTTGTCTATGTCATACTCACCACTGTATCCCCAGAGTCTAGAGGAAAACCTGCTGTACATCAGTCTTTAGCAGTATGATCTGGACTAGAGGTAACAGAAACTCAAAATGGCCTAAGCAACAACAACAAAAATGTAGTCTACCACATAACTGAAGTCCAAGCTCAAAGATGCCAGCAGAAACTAAGGTTCTTTCAGTCTCACCACTTAGCTATCCTCTGTGTCAACATCAGCCTAAGGCAGAGCCCATGTTTCTAAGGCAAGGAAAACATGTTCTCTAGTTCAAGAAGGAAGTCTTGCCCTTTTATATGCCTGTTCATCTAATTAACAGTGGATAATCACCAACAGTAATTGGGCCAGTCATTTTATTTGCAGGGGATAGGAGGAAGGAACACCATTTGGAATACTTTACCAAGATGTGAAAATTCATGGGATAGAAAATATTTACAGCCAGAATTCACAAGATCTTTAAGATTTCCCCACTGCTGAGTTTCTCTGTTCCTTTAAGCCAAGCCCTCCCAGGAACAGGTCTTTGACCTTTACTCCAAGACACATCCCATATTTTACAAATTCCATTCTGCTTTTCCACTTCCCAATTCCTGGGACTACCCACCTCACAATCCCCGAGGAATCAAGGTCCTTTCTATGTGGTCTCTAAGTCTTGTTCTCAGTCTCACGATAAAAATATAATTGCACAAGCACCCTTAACGCTCACTTTGTTGAGTGGACAACCTCCCAGTGGATGACTCCTAATTCTGACCGATTATCCCTAGAATCTCTCTCTTCCTTTTCCTTTGTTTTGTTCCTGACTGCAAAACTATACCTTTAAAATTGCCCAAACTCCAAACACCAACAGAAGCCATTAAAGGCAAGTCAGGCTAGTTGCCCTTTCTTTGTGGTGCAACTCTGTAAACGTTTCCTAGCTTTGCTGTTACCCTTCCTCTGGCTCTGTTTCAAATCTGTCTCTTTCCTTTCCCTTGGCTTATCTCCTATTTTTAGCCCAAGGCCTGTGTCCTTTGGATTTGTCAGTCACATTTATCCCAGATTAAGCCCTCAGCCTTCTCTCAAAGCTTTGCTTGAACTCTCCCTCAGCCTGTTCTGCTCCTGGCCGCCTCAGGCTGTCAGCCTCCAGGATACCATATCCCTTCTGTTGCCCTGCATGTGGACACTTCCTCCTTTTCTTTGTCCCCATTTTTTCTTTTAATCCATATTTATCTGCACCAGACAGTCTAAACACCAATTTCCCTCTTATTCCTCACCTGCTCTGAACAACTTAACACAAGGAGGTGTTTGCTCTTACATGATTTTAGACACTCATGGCTCTCCCAGTCAGGAGGGACAAGCTCTGCTCAGGCTGTGTTCTGTAAAACGGGTTCACTTTAGCCTAGTCCCTGTTTGGCTTCACTTGAATTACAACAGTCTGTCTAAATGAAGGTCTGGCTCACTCCCCAGAAGTCAATATCTGAACCGATAATCAGCTGTATCTAACTAATTCAGGTTTGCCTGGTTTATGACAACTGGATAAGATTCTTTACATCCAAAGGTGGGAAAGTAGTAACTTCAATTATTAAGAAGAAGCAAAACAATAATTTAGATCAGGGGTCAGCAAACTTTTTCTGTAAAGAGCCAGATTATATGTATTTTTGATTTTCTGGGCCATGGTGTCTCTATGGCAGCCACTCATCTCTGCTGTTGTAGTATGAAAACAACCACAAACAATAACAAATGAATGGGGGGGGGGGGGCTGTGTTCCAATTAAATTTTATTTGCAAAAATAGGTGGTGAGCCAGATTTACACCAGGGGCCACAGTTTGCCAACCCCTGATTTATATGACGAGCATACAGGTTGACCAAAGTTCTCAAGTAAGGGTCCCCCAAGTACATCATGTGTGCCAGAAGGATGAGAAGCTACAAGTTCCCTCTTGCTGGAAGGTCAGTTCATTTGGTGGTAAATAATATGAAACATCCTTATATTAAAACAAACCCAGATATTTTAAAGAGTAGAATGCAAAATCTGCATGATTTGTAAAGTGAAAATGGATGACTTCAGATGGATATGGACCTTGTTGAGGCTGGCTCTTAGCAGTAATTTTTTGATGCTCCTCAGCCATTAGGGGGAGTTTGGTGGTAAAGTCTGAGAAACACTGACTTAGACACATATAACTGCTTACTACTTGGAACTTCAATGTAATATCATTTAATCACAGAGCTTTCATTTCTTCACAGAGTCTGAAATCTGGCCAGTGCTGGTTCTGGTGCATTGTTTTGCAAGCTAATATGCTTTGCACTCTTCTTGGATTTGACTGTGGTTCCTGTCTGCTCAGACTCTGTCTCTGCAGTTTCCCAGAAGAATCTGATCATTTCAGTAGAGAGTCCTCAAGTTTTCTGATGTTGCTTTGCTGAACTTACAGCATTTCTGGCTCTTCTCACATCTGAACACTGTAATTCCACATGCAGGCCCTGCTTAGCTGGTGGCCCAGTTTCAGCTACACTCAAGCTATCCCATTATTTTGGCCACCCACTTCTCTCAGACAGGCCTTAGAGGTCTTGCTACTCAGACCATGGACCAGTGACATCAGCATCACCTGGGAGTTTGCTAGAAATGCAGAATCTCAGCCCACCCCAGACCTACTGAATTCAAACCTGTTTTTAACCAAGATCCCCAGGTGACGCATGTGTGCACTGAAGTTTGAGAAGCACTGCTTTAAGGCACCCCACCATGCCCACAATGATCTTACAGGTCACTCATTTCCTCTCTGGTTACAGTTTTCTCGTGCCTTTCATGGACAATTATGTATTTCTAGTCTGAATGGTAGCATCCACCCACCATTCACTAATTCATTAATTCAATCAATAGGTCTTTTGGGGGATAGCCACTTTATACCAGATATAATGGTGATAGCAAGATAACACAGAAAAAAAAAAAAAAAGCCTTGAATAATTCCTGTTCTGGTAAGGGATACTGCCTGCAAGCCAAACTGATCCACCACTGTTCTAGTTTGCTAATGCTGCCAGAATGCAAAACACCAGAGATGGATCAGCTTTTATACAAGGGGGTTTATTTGGTTACACAGTTACAGTCTTAGGGCCATAAAGTGTCCTAGGTAACACATGAGCAATCGGGTACCTTCACTGGTGGATGGCCAATGGTGTCTGGAAAACCTCTGTTAGCTGAGAAGGCATGTGGCTGGCGTCTGCTCCAAAGCTCTGGTTGCAAAATGGCTTTCTCCCAGGATGTTCCTCTCTAGGCTTCAATTCCTCAAAACTGTCACTCTTAGTTGCTCTTGGGGCGTTTGTCCTCTCAGCTTCTTTGGAGCAAAAGTCTGCTTTCAATGGCTGTCTTCAAACTGTCTCTTATCTGCAGTTACTCTCTTAGCTTCCGTGCATTCTTCAAAGTGTCCCTCTTGGCTGTAGCAAGCTCTTCAAAATGTCACTCTCAGCTGCACTGGGTTCCTTCTGTTTGTCAGCTCATTTATATGGCTCCAGTGATTTAATTCAGACCCACCCTGAATGGGTGGGATAACACCTCCATGGAAATTATTCAATCAAAGTGATCACCCACAGTTGGGTGGGTCATATCTCCATGGAAACATCCAATCAAAAGGTCACACTCTAATCAAAAAGATTAATCAATCTGCCCCACAAGACTGCATCAAAGAATATGGCTTTTTCTGGGGGGAAATAATACATTCAAACTGGCACAACCACCCAGTGAAAGGACAGTGAAAGACCCACTAAAGAGGTACAAAGTTACCACAGACTGAGTGACAGACTCTGAGGAGGGTCTTGAATACTTCCTGGAGGAAATATTTCAAACCCAAAACAGCTTTAACCCCTATCAACATGACGCAGCAAAGGAAAAAGTGTTTTAAAACATTCATTAATCTTTAAAATCCAATGTGTACCATCCTCTGCACACACATACACCAGAAACTAGATTATAATAGTTTTCCTACACGTGAACAAACAAATAACAACAACAGAAGAAACGTATTAAGAAATAGCAAGAGAGTATATGCAGAGAAAAATGAAGTTTTGCCACATTCACTCTTCAGGTGTCTTTTAATCTCAGTGGAATAACTCGTCTTTAAGGAGTAGCTGGTTTAAGCCCCAAGTTTCTCATCTATTAGAAAGAGAAACAGTAGTGTACTCAGAATCTAGATCTGCTGTTTAAGCAGAGTATTTAGCACATCATGGGGTGTCAAGTGTGAGAAGGAAGGCAAATCTGTCCTTTTCTTTTCCTTGCAGATTCTGATGATCCTGCAAATATGAGAATTCTTATCATTTTCTTGATCTACTTTTATCTAATGTGACTCTCTTAGGTCAGAACTCAACATAAGAAATTAACTTCTTTTCCTATATGTTTTTTTTAAGGATCACAAGTTAATTCTCCCTCCTAAATTAAATTAAACGATAGAATTATAAAACCAAAATATAAGAAATATGGACTCAAAGAAGCTATTGATTTGTTGGACTGAAAAGAGTTATTCGGACCTTTGAGAACAGCCTTGTCCTTTAGAGTACAAGAAAGCTATGATTTAGCTTGCTATCATTTTTCGCTGCTTGTCACAAAAATGCCTTAAAGCTGGACTATGTTAGCCACTACAGTTTATAAATGAGAAATCTGAAACACTAAAAAGTAAAGTACTTTTTTTTTTTTTAATAAGTCAGCAGAGCCCTAGAAATCCATGAGGAAATATGAGCTGCAAGTAATTTGGGTTAAGATGGTTCTTAAGTCAGAGAATGACCTTATGAAGAGGTAAATTTGAAATTAAAAGCTGTAATTATCACTAGAAGCTGGAGCCTTATTCTATCCTATTCATTATGGAACAAGGAAAACATTCTCTTGTGATTTAAAGAAACCAAGGAAGGAAGGCTGATCTGAAACGTGAAACCTCTCTGAGTTGGGTATGTGTAATGAGGCCAAGCTAATGAACTACTGGTGTTGTAACATGTACAATTGTGAAAGATTTATTAATGCATAGGAGGGAACATTTTAGCACACATTATGACAAATACATATGTCTAAATATTAATGTACTCCTGGGTAAAGGGACTCTGAGTCACCCAGAAAAGTCTAAAAAGGTAATAATAACTATAAGACTGCCCACATTTCATCCTGTAGTTGGTAGAAAGTTGGTTAAAGTGATAGATTTTGAAGTGAGGATAAAGAATAATAACCCAAGGTGGCAGTTCAAGCAGGTTTAGAGGTCTGTGGAGCTGAAGAAACTGGGAGATTGGGGTGCACGGCTGTACTCAGCTCTCTCTCTGGCTTCCTGGGCAAGTCCTTTCCTGTCTGTCTCTTTGTCAGCAACCAGGGAAGGGAGCTGGAGTACTTGGTGTCCAAGGTCACACACGGGTTCTTGCCTTCCCTGGTTCTCTATTAGCATGAGCTGCTCCCACTGTCAGGGGCCACCATAGTCCAGGGAGAAATCCACTCTGCAGTGATGACCTGCAGGGCTGCCTCTGGCAAGCACATCTGCCAACTCAGCCCTCCCTTCCCCAGAGACTCTATTTCCTACGAGAGAAGGCTACTCTGAGATGCTTCCCAACATTTGATGTAAACAGCAAGTAATTTGAAGTGTGACAGAACAGAGTTCAAATCCTGCTTTCCCTGATAGCTGACTGTGTGCTGGTGGCAGTTCAAGCTTACTAGCTGTGTGACCTGAGGCTTTTTGTAAGTCTCAGTTTCTTCAGATATAAAATGGGTATAATACCACCCACCTCAAAGTCTTCTTTTGTGGATTAAGCAAGATAACACTAAGTGATTCTACATAAAAGAATATCTGGCACATAACAGATATCAAAAAAAGTTAGTTCTTTTCCTACCCTCTCCACACTTTGCACTTTTTAGTGCTTAAAGATAAAAGAATGGTATTCCAAAAGTCAATTTTAGAAAATATCCAGTGACAAGGAACAGATCTGCCTTCCTTCTCACCCTTGACACCCTATGATGTGGCTAAATACTCTGCTTAAACAGCAGATCCAGACTCTGAGTACACTACTGTTTCTCTTTTTAATAGATCAAAAACTTGCAGCTTAAGCTAGCTACTCCTTAGACGAGGTAAGAATCAACAGCAGCAGATGGGCACTGTGCTCACGTCTGACATTCATAGTTATGCCATACCTCTGGGTTGAAGAGCTAAGATAGAACACAGATGCTTCCAAGTGGACAACATGGGCGACTGTAATGGCTTGTCCAAGATATAATGCAGCCAAATCGCCCCAGAGAAATGAGAGGAAACAGGTAGGGTCATGGTCCTGGAGTGAGATCTAAGGTGTGGCAATGCAAACTTCCCTTCCCCTCCCCTCCCCTCCCCTTCTCTTTCTTTCTTTCTTGTAATTTTAAAGCCAACTACAGCAAAGACGAGATAGGCAATTTACACCCTGAACTCAGATTTTCTATAAATTGCATCATTATTTCCTACCAACATTTGAATCTCCTACAAAAATAAACATTTCTCTATGGATGATATTAGCAGCTGCTCATCAGTTAGAGAAATGAAAACAGTATAATGTGAAAATTCCTGGCTATTCATTAAATCTGAATATGGCACAAAGAACACTTAAGATGAGCTATGTATCTAGGCCATATGCATTTGAACTGTTTGCTGGAAGAAACCTTTTGTTGAATGCAATAGCCCTGATGTCAAATAATCTTGCTACTTTCTGCTAGGTTAATCCCTCTGGCAATAAACACATACCACTCCGTTTCTTTTGTTCCTGGCTTAAATTTTGAGTAAATCGATCATGGTAACAGCAGAGCTAGGAAAGGTTAAGATGCTTTATGTAGCACTTAAAATGTCTGATCCCTTATTTCATAAAGAATAAATCTGAGATAGAGACTGTGAACTGCCCGACGTGACACACTAGTGACTGCTATAAGAAAAACCAAGTTAACAGTCAAAGAATTAAAGATAATCCCAAAGGGTGCCAGGCATAGTTCTGGATTCAGAGGATGCAAAATTTAAGAGGGTCTGTCTCAGCCCTGAAGGTGCTCACAGGTTAGTGAAGGCAAAAGACTATTTCTCCTTTTCTTCTCTAGCAAAGTCAGAATTCAGCATCATAAGCTTCCATTTGCAGAGGCAGATGTCCAAAGAGCAAAGATGCCCAGGTTACTCAGACAGTGTAAACAGAATGGCAGAGCAGTGCCAACCTCACCACCACACCCTCAGCATGCCTGCCTGCTCCTTGTCCTTCTGGAGTGGTTTTATAGACCAACAGATGAGAACAGGATTGATCCTGGGATCCATGGGCAAGTCTCACCCTGCAGAGCAGTCTCAGGAGACCCTATTTCCAACAGTTTCTGACTTTCCTGCCCTAGAGTTATACATGAAGATGTATATCTTTACATGCTGCCTCCATCATTTTCCCATCACTCAGTGTTCCTCTAAAGAAAAGACTTAAAATAAGGCTGATGTGTTGTCTTCCAAACACTCCTGGAAGTGCTGCTCAGGCAGTGAGGGGCAGAAAACAACCTTATATTAGTGTGCTCCCTTTGCAAATGGATGCTTTTAAAAAATAAACACAACAGCCAGTAAGTTCTAAAAAAAAAGAACAATGATTGAACACTAGTCCAACTCAATATCAAAACTCATTTTATATATGATATATGTGCATGTATGTATAAAACAATGAGGCAGATTGCAACAATAGACAGAAAACAAGAAGAAAATAGGAAGTCCAGACATACATAGAAAGTCCAGACATAAAGAAAGTGTCAAAAATAAAAGGGTGTTTAGAAACTGATAGAGGTGGCATCTCAAAACAGTGGAAGAAAGGATTATTTAATAACTGGTATAGACAACTAGATGACCATCTGGAGAAAACAAAGAAGATCTATAATTCACACACAGTTACAAGGATAAATTCCACATGAATCAAAAATTTAAATGTGATAAAAGGGGAAACCCTAAAAACTATGAGAAGAAAAATATGGGAGAATTTCTTTATACCTCAAAGCCAAAAATCATTCAGGAAAAACTGTTAATTAGACTAAATAAAACCTTATTTAAAAAATTTGTTTAGGCAAAAAAAAAAAAAACAAAAAAACACTGCAAGCAATATCATGAAACAATCGACATACCAGGAAAAATATTTGCAATTCACATCATAAAGAGCTAATCTCCCTAATACATAAAGAACCTCTAAAAATCCACAAGAAAAAGACCAACCACCCCCCAAAAAAATGGGCAAGGAATGAACAGATGGTTCCCAGAAAAATAAATTAAAATGACTCAAACATATAAAAAAAAAGATGAACCTCATTAATAATAAAACAAATGCAAATTAAAACTACACAAAAACACAATTTTCCAGCATACAGAGCTGTAAAAATCCATAGTAGCACCCTGTTTTAGTTTCTGAGGCTGCTCAAAGCAATACTATGAAATGATTTGGCTTAAGCAATGGGAATTTATTTGCTTATGGTTAGAATTTGGCAAAATGTCCAAATCAAGGCATCATCAAGGCAAGGCTTTCTTCCCAAAGACTGGCTGCTGGCAATCCTTGGCTCCTCTGCCACATGGCAAGGCATATGGAGGAATCTGCTGGTGTCTCCCTTCACTTCTGGGTTTTGCTGATTTCAGCTTCTGGCTTCATGTCTTTCTTTTTCTCTCACTGTATACATTCCAGATATAAAGGACTCCAGTAAGAGGATTAAGACCCATCCTGAACGAGGTGGGCCACACTTAACTGAAGTAGCCTCATCACAAGATCCTGCTTACAATGGGTTCATACCCATAGGAATGGATTAATTTTAAGAACATTTTTTTCTGGGGTACATATAGCCTCAAACAACCACACACCCTGCTGCCCTGTCTGCAAAGAAATAAATCTATCATATATTGCTTTAAAAGAGGGGTAAATTATTACAACTTCTATGGAGAACAATTTGGCACTATCACTATTACAAGTATACATTCCATTGACTAGGTGATTCCACTTATTGATGTATATACACATTTTCCATTACAGCACTGTTTCTCACAGCACAAATACCCTTCAGTGACAGGGTGGTTAAACTGTGTTACATTTATATGATAGAATATTATGCAGCTGTTTGCAAAAAAATAGGAAATTCTGTATACACTGATATGGAAAAGGCACTGTGATTTACTGATAAAGAATAGATTGTAGTCTAGTGTGTATAACATGCCTTTTGGGGGGTGAATAGGTGAGGAATAATACTCCATTCTCATATTTGCTGGTATATTGAAAAAGAAACTCTAGAAGGACACATGAGACATTTAAATCAATATCTGGGTAATGGAAGGATGGAAGATGAGAGTAGGAAGAAGAATGTATAGTTCTCCAACAGAATGAGTTTCCAAAACTACAGATTAGAGACACAGCTTGGAGTCACAGAGCTGATGAGCCCTCAGTGACCCACTGAGGGATTAGACATGTGGTCTTGATCACATTATCCCAGAGCTCTTGCCAGATGCACTGGTTAGCTCTTGGGCTCTGAGAGAACACTGCATTCTAAAATTAAAGATTAGAATTAGAAGATGCCTTAAGAATCTTGTGGAATAAGACTTGGGCTCAAGCCTTCTAAGTTCTTCTCCTTTGCTCATTTCACCTTCCACTAGACCAGTGGTTCTCAACTGGGGACAATTTTGCCCCACCAGGTACATTTGGCAATGTCTGGAGACAATTTGGGTTTTACAAACTTTACAATTTGGTGGGAGGGACATGTGCTATTGGCATCTAGTAGGTAGAGGCTAAGGATAATGCCAAACATCCTACAATGTACAGGGTAGCCCACCACAATAAAGAATTATCTGGTCCCAAATGTCAGTAGTGTCAACGTTGAGGAACCCTGCACTCTAGTGATGCAATGGAAAGGATGAAGCTTTGGAAAGGATGATGCTATGGAAAGGATGAAGCTTGCGAGCCAAAGCAAAAGGAAACTACCGAGGAATCTCCTGCCATAAAGAATCCTTAGACCCACTCACATGTCTAAGATAACTTAATTACAGTCCTGTGTTGAGGCATGAGATGAACATGGATGCTTTTTCTATGACCTGGTACTATAAATGCTTTGAAAACTTAATAATTAATGATAAAACAGATCTAAAAGCATGATACTACAGTTAAAAATAACAAGTCCTTAAATTCCGACAAGTATTGGAAAGCTTTTCGGTGTAGACACTCCTCATTACTGCCAGGACTCCACTCACAGTCACAACAAGGCCTGATTCACATGTGACACCCTGTTTAGAAACCCTGTAGAGACAGTGAAATGAGTGCTCCCAAGCAGAGAGGCCGTTGCCTCTGGAAAGCAGTTCAGCAGCTGTTAACAAGTCTCTCTTTACTGCCAAGCAGCTAAGAGAAAGAATGATGTGGGGACTCACTAATTTCAAGACATACAGGGCGGGGGTGCAGGAAAGAAGAGACAGAAGGTGAGAAGGCTGGAGAAGATGAGATAGTAGCTAAGTGGTAGCAACAGACTCTAGAATGAGGTCAGCATTATTCTAAAGAGTAATCATTTCTAAAGGGAGAACTAAACAAAAAATGCATTCTGATGCCAGGGAAAACATAATCAGAAAGAATGATAGCAAGTAATAAAGAAAGATAATTGGCAGAATGGAAGAGAGAGCAGTGGGGCACTGAGCAGACACCTTCCTCAAATGAGCACTTCTGTTCCCAGTCCCCCAGTCCAGGCAGGAGGCTCCAAATGGGAGGGAGCAGGGCAGTACCCTGGCTTTCTGGGAGTAGGACCACAGCATCCTGTGGGGTATGTAGGATTTATCCAGTGCCTATGGGAAGCTTGCTTTTCTTTCTACTTTTCCAGTGGCCTGCTGTCCTGAGGAGCAGTGCCTGGAGACTTGGCAACAAGGGGGTGTTTCCTGGTTTCCTTATGGAGCTAGTCCAGCACTCTCTGTGAATTAAAATAGTGTCCCTCACTGGACACTTTCCCATTCCTCTGCTCTCCTTCAATTGCTTATCACTGAGTCATCAAGTTAGAGCCTCTTTATAATCACTCTTTCTTCTGCTGGTTGCAGTTATTCCCTCTTGGCCCAGACTGTGAAACTCTGCTGGGCAATGAACAAGGAAGTGGAAACTCAGGCACCCAGAAACAGGAATATATTCAGGGGAGGATGAGGAAAATCAGTAAGACTCACGGGTTAAAACAGTTATCTTTGGCCACTACTTTCTGCCCTGATGGAGAAATATCAACAACAAAAATCTTTCAATGATGAGACAAAATAATGTGCTCCTTCTCAAGAAATGAAGGGAGCAAAAATTGCTTCAAATTCTCTCTCCTTCTCTGAAAGCTTGCTGGGAAAACTTAAGTCTTAGACGGGATTGAGATTCAGGAATAGCCACTGTGAATGTTTAAAGAAACAGATTTGTCATTTCCACAGGATGATACTAAAAATAAGAACATCAGCTTACATTTATGACCCTTTATACTGTAGAGACTGTTGCCATATACCTTATCCTGTTTACTCCCTGCAACACCCACTGTGATTGCTATATTTCCTCATTTAAAGATGAAGAAACCAAGTTCCAGAAAGATGACTGTAAATTTCTTAAGACTACAGAGCCAAAAACTTCATAATTTTTCTATGTCCTGATATTATAAACACTCTGTGACAACCAGAAAGAACTTGGAAGAGCAGTAGCAGCAAATACTTATTTAGCATTCACAATGTGTCAAGCACTGTGTCAAATGTCTAGATTCTTTACTTTCTTTAATCCTAATAACAATCCTGTAATGTGGATGCCATCATTTTCCACTCTAATGGAGGACGGTCTAAAGTAATGTATAATATATATATGGCAGGAAGGTAGGAGGCTCATTAATAAAATTGGTACAACCTGCTTCATCAGCTGAAAATACAGTCACATCTTTTTCTTCATATATACATATTAACTTCTTAGGAGTCCACATGCACTCATTAATAGAAAGTTCATGCCTCAATATGCATGTTCGTTCTTGCAACTGTCCAAGAAACTCACAAGCTTATTCAGTTTCAAAGAATCCTCCCTCAAAATGCCAGGCAGAGAGAAAACTGGAGTGTCTGGCTGGCCCACCAGTGCCACTGATTCTGTTACTGTCCCACAGTGTCCTACTGAACACTGGTCCCCACAGTCCAAAGGAGAATGATTCCGTCTCTCATTGAGGTCTATGCTGGTCCTGATTCTTGCAGAGGCTGCTGAAAGTTTACCTACTTGGGTTATTTTGTTTGTACTCAATACTCAGCCCCAGAACGCTATGCCTGTGGGGACTGGGTCCGCAGGGCCTTCAGCCTCTTCGGTCCACTGTGTCATGGGTCTCTAGGCTCGAGTTATAATGCAGCTTCCTACATCATCCATGGCAACTTCCCCCCAAGGTTTGTGATGTCCTTTCCTACCAGATAACCTCCATCATCCAACGGATTAGGGAGGTTTGTATGACAATGGAACTCCAAAATAAAGGGAAAGGGTCCTGATCCCTTTCCTTTCAGACAGTTCCCTGGTTCCTGGGAAAATTTTCCCACCTTCTCCCTGGACCAGTTCCCATTCCAACTGTTACCGGAAGAGCCACCTTCAATAGGCCACACATGTTCATTATACCTTTCCCCAGGATAACAGGTCTGTATTGGCCTTACATTGTCATAACTAATGTTGGCCCCTCAAGTAATTTCTCCCATAACAATGCATATCTTGCCTCAAAGTGATTCTGCCTCTAGGCATAGGAGAAGCTGGCACAATTCTCAGAGTTCTTATCTTAGGAGACATCCTTACTTTTTATTGTTTGATCTCCTGCATGAATTCACCAATTGGCAGATATTGCTAATCATAACAATGTTATCTATTTTGCCAAAATATATCCAGTAAAGCTGTTCATATTTCAATCTAAACTACATTATTTTCTCAGACTACTGGCATAAAACAGAAATAAAACATCTAAATAATGCCAGATCATCTTATTAACTAGCCCATCACTGTGGAAGTCACAGCTCATAAATACCATGGTTTTATCAACATATGGTCATGTGTATATTAGACTTGATATTGCAGATGGCACAGTTCCTTGTGATACATTATGAGCAAGATAAAAAATGTACAAATCCCTCCAAAACAACAACAACAAAAAGGCAACAGATTCTAAACCACAAGCAGCAGGCTGGAATCTTATTTTATAAAGCTGTGTGCCATAAAATAATGCCAAGTAACTTTCATTACTCCAGAAGGAAAGTCGAATACTTAAGAAAGAAACGATACCTCACCAGACAGACTGGATTGAACATATATACTTCTTTTGCTCTTTCCCCAACCCTCATTAAAAGAAAAGATAATAGATTTTGTTTTAAAGGTTTAAACCCCACAGAGACAAAGAAATGGGAGAGGACATGACAGTAACATAACAGTAACCAAATTCTGGAAACGGGAAAGATAGAAAAGGCAGCAATCCTGAGGAAGCAGAATCCAAACCCGGTAGTGGGGAAAGCTGAAAACCAATCTGATTAATGCCATGAAACTCCAAAGTTTCTGGAGTTGACAGTACAAGGTATCTCTGGAAGGGAGAATGAAAAGATGGGCTGGCTGAAAGGAGGATTGGTAGAAACTATAATTAAGAAGATGGTGGATCTCCAGATACCTTCCCTCACTCCCCAAGCTAGGCAGGTGGCTGTCCCTCCCCACTCTGGCAGAGGATTGGAAGTTTATTCTCTGTAGAAGGAAAAACATAGACTCTCCAAACCGGAAAACATCAAGCACAATTAAGAGTGGGGTTGAATCTCACACATACTCGATAACCTGCCAGTTCTACTCCTAGGAATATACTTAGAAGGCAAGCAAATATAGCACGCAAAAGACATATTCAAAAACGTTCACAGAAGCATTGTTTGTAGTAGTCAATAACTGGAAGCAATTCAAACGTCCATCAGCAATAGAAAAGACAATTCAATCATAGCATATTCTTCCAATAAAATACTATAAAGCAATAAAAATAAACTGATCACTTCAACACATAAAGTTATAAATGAATCTCACAAATATAATGTTGATTGAAAGAAGTCAGGCACAAAAGGCTACATATTGTGAATTTCTAGTTATAAAAAAAATTCCAAAAAAAAGAAGCAAAGCTAATCTGTGGTATTAGAAATCGGAATAGTGCTTAATTTGGGAGAGGCAGGTTTACGCAAAGCCTGGGAAGGGACATTAAGAAACTCTGGGGATGCTGGCATCTTCTATTTCTTGAGTTGAGTGTCCATTTTATGATCCTTTATTGGGCTGACACGTACGATCTGGTAACTTTTTTGCAGGAATTTCATACTTCAATAATAAAGCTTATTTTTAATAAGTGGGCCAACTAACAGATCTAAAGGTTGCACATATAAAGTTTAGAAGTCTTGAAGAACTCCTGTTTTCATTATAGTTAGGGGTTCTTTGGAAAACTTTCCATCAGTGGAAAGGAAACGTGGGGTGGGTCTACTGGACAGGAATTTCTCTTGGCTCAGAAACCTCTTCAAAGAGGCCATCTGCTCCCAATTTGTGACATCACCACTTATATTAGTAATAAGTTGCTCATTTACTGTACACTCTACATCTCTAATATAAAAAAAAAAATCTCTATTTCTTCCTAGGCAATTGTGATGGGCAGAATTCTAAGATGTCCCCAAGTTTTTTTTTTTTTTTAAACAAAAATATTTACTCTTCATTAGCAAAACATTTCTTAAAATATACCTATTTCACCCTTCTAAACATTTATTTATCCAGAAGCACGAGACAATTTTTGAAGTTTTAGTGCCCACTGTTCAACACAATAAATATGGTTGTAGAGAGCACATAGCAACAGTAGCTTATTTACATTCATTTATAAGAAACTTAATGTCTTCTGGTGGCAGTATGCAGTCCACCAAAGGAAAGGTTTGGCATTCATGTGCTTTTTGTTCTTGGTGGGAGTCACTTCTGCTTGATTATAATTCTTGATAGAAAAAAAAATAATCAGCTGATGTCCTAGGATTTTATGACATGGTGGGGAAGAGCAAAGGGACAAAGATTAGCTGCTCCCAAGGAGGTCTTCTGGGTTTGGATCTCCAGGCAGATCTTCCTTCTTCCTTCTTCCCAGGGGAGTCTCCAACAGGCTACACAGGGAGTCAAGAGGGGAAGGCACCCAGGACACCCACAGGCAGGCAGAGCCCCATCCAGGGACAGCTCCTGATCTGCTTCAGCCACCACCACCACCACTACCACTACTCACTACTCATTACTCTCTATACTGTTACGTGCCTGTGGTTTAAGGAACTTTGGAAACCAGTTCACAGGGAAACAAGGAAAAACAGAGGTCTCAGCCAAGATGAGAAGCAGACCACATGACAGGGCCTCATGCGGCATCCTGAGCTATTGTCACTGGCTGAGATAATCTGGGGAGGCTCTGCATATTTTGTTCTACAGAGCAGAATTCTCCTTTGTTCCTCTTAAAAATTTTTTGCTGGATCATGTTGTTCCATACAATTTTGTTACACGGAAAGTCTGAAGCCCGCTTTTTCTAGCAAGTCAATAATGGTAGAAATTGCAGCTTCTCTCTCCTGATACTTGAACCTGCCTCAAAGCAGAATTTTTCCCCTGACAAACTTCTTTGAAAAGTGGATATTCTTTTTTTGTTTGTTCATTTTGATCCAACAGCCCTTCAAAAATACTTCAGACTAATAGGGGGAAGCACAGTATGTGACTTTTTATTGTGTCTTATATAAAACATTTCAGTAAAATTAAGAGCCTCTCCAGTACAAAAGTAAATATTTGTGCAAAGGGCACACTGCCAGGTTACAGTCTTGACATCCACAATTTACTCATTTTATGGTGTTTGACTCTTAAAGATATAAATCTGAAACTATGAGAAAAACATATTTGCAAAAAGCAAGTAAGGAGAATAAAGTTGACAATTAAATATTTCCATCTCTCAGTGCTTTCCTGTAGATTTCCTTATTGCTAGTCCTTAGCTAAATGGATCCAGTTATACCTTCAAGGTGAGCTGCAGGACTCCTTTCTAGGTGAGATGAGTCTTCAGGGTTATATACATTTAATTGCTGTTCTGGTTGAAACACCAACAACTGTTGTAAGTTTGCTGGGATTTGGACCCCTTATGAAACCTGTGATGTACACATGCCCAAAAGTTGCCACCAAGTACTGGCAATCAAACCTGTCCATTATCCCGCCATCCCCAGGAATAGTGTTGGCAAAGTCCTTGATTTTTGAAAGCTCTTTTGAATCCACTGGCAAAGAAGCCTTCAAATGGGCCAATTAAAGATACAGATGTTGAAAGAGCAATGCTGTGTATCTGGATAGGATATAAGCTCACTGTTTCCTATCTCAACACTGTCTTCATAAAGGGGGCAATGAATAATTTTTAAATTGGAAAAGTTTTGATAACCAGGAAAAACAATGAAATCATAAAGTAAGAACTCCATGAATTGACCAGTTTCTCCAGCTTGAAGACAAACCAGATAGAGCTCTCTTGAGGATCTCAGGAGTTCTATCTAAGGATGGTGGAATTTCTGGAATATCATAATCTGTTCCGGAATCGATATCTCCATAGCCGTCATCAATATCTGTTTCTTTGTTGCAGGTGCTCCGGGTTTCGTGGTCGTCGCCGGCCGCACAGCCGCTCCCCCCGGACCAGCGCAACCTCCCTGGTGCCTCAGCTCCAACATCTGCCACTCCCGCGTGGCCGTGGACGCCTTCGGCGCTCCGAAACCCCAGCTGCGAGCGGGGCCCGCCGGCTGGTCCGCCTTGCCACCTCGCCGAGTCGCGGCCACTAACATCCCCCCACCCCCATGGATTCGGAACCTCAACCGTGGCCCGGGTCACCCGACAACGGCATCAACTAGCGAGAGCTTGAGGCAGCCTCGGGCGAGCACGGCGTGGGGCGTGCACCGGGGGACGCCTCGGGGTGCTGGGCAAGCTCGGGGCGCCCGGCCGCTGCGGAGAAGGCGGGGGCGCGGGGCTGCAAGGCCGCCGGCTGCCAGATGCGCGCGTCCCCGCAGAGGCCCAGGCGGGAGGGGAAGGGGGTGGGGGGTAAGGAGGAAGCGCGACCCGGTTCAGCGCTTCGCGGGGCGCTGGCAGCCTCAGCCCTGCCCTGCCCTGCCCCGCCTCCCGGAACGGACGCAAGTCGGTAGGTCGGAGCACCCCTACACCTTTCTCCTGTCCCCCAAGATTCTTGACCCCTAGTGTACGCACGTCTTCACCCAGCTAGTCAAACTCCAATCTATATACTGATATGAAGGGATTTTTCAGATGTAATTTAAAGTCCCAAATCAGCTGATCTTAAAATAGAGAGATTATCCTGGGGGAACTGACCTAATGAAGAGAGCCCTTTAAAAACAGAGCCTTCTCTAGCTAGACGCAGGAACGGAAATCAGCTGCGCTCCAGCCGGCCAGGAAGAAAGAAAACATCCATGTAGTGAACCGCCTACGGAGACCTCAGTCCTACAAATGCAAGGATATGAATTCTTCCAATAACCAGTGAGCTCAGAACTGGACCTCAGGCCCCAGATGAAAACCACAGCCCCAGGTGATGCCTTGATTTCAGCCCAGTGAAATCTTTGAGTGGAGAATCCATTCACATCATGCCTGGACTTCTGACCAACAGAAATTGTGACATAATAAATTTGTATTGTTCTAAGCCACTTAGTGTAGGGTTATTTGTTAGGCAGCAAGAAAAAAACAATACAACCTCTCCCCCAATACTCCTACCAGCCACCTTCATTTTCTTGGCTGTTCCTAGAAGTTACTAACAGTAACATATGCCCTCTTCAAATTCTCTAACATTTACCTTGCATTCCTCTTAGCTGTAGATCAATGAAACCCAAGTTAGTGCTTTACTAAATGTAACAACTTGTCAGCCTGTAGCCTCCAAGTTTGAGAGGGGTCAAAAGTGAAATCTAGAAAAAGAAGAATAGTGTGAATTAAGTGATCACAAATTTATTGATCAGCTCTTGAAAATTAATTTGAATGAGCAATCTTTGAGAGATGAGTGAGCTATATTAAGGAAAAAAATAAAAATAAATAAGATGATAAAATAAGATAAAATAAAATATAAGAACATTGTCCTGTAGAATTTGTTTCACTTAAGGAATCTGCCATAGAATTTGTTTTACCTAAGGACTAAATATAGCTTAAATAGATTAAAAAGAAGCTTTGAATCAGTTTGTGTATTACAGAGGAAATGCATGGCAAGGAACTAAACGTGGAATGCATTAAGACTCAAGAACTGACATCAGGGAGGGTGACCCATATCCACCCACAGCCCAGTTTTGGGGCTTTTTTTGGCATCAGACCATTGGCTCAGATGCACCATGGGTACAGACAAATGGCAGGTCCTTTGTCTCTGCATACTGACCGCATAATTTGTGTAAGTGACTATTCATGACTTTGCTGGATCTGCACCCTTTTGCTACCACCTAGAAAAGCTGCTTTGTATTTTGCCTCATTATTATGATCAATTTATGCCATCTTTCAAAAAATTATTAATAACACTTGATAACAAGCTTTCTAATTGTAATTAAAATCATTTTCCGTGTTTCAAGCATTCATATCATTCATATTAAATGAGGTGTGAGGAAAGTTCTATTTTGTAAATAATTGCTCATATGGTGCTAGAGAATTCCATAGTCCTGAGTGGACAGGGCCAGAGGGTGTCAGCGAAGTTCTGAGAAATGGTCTAATTAAATCAGCACATAATGGGAGAAGACAAAATGCTTCTGTGGCCTAAAGACACGATGTGACTTTGACAGATGCAGAAATTGTCTGTTTCTAAAGAAAGAACGCGCGGTCAGCAGGAAAGACAGGATGTGAACAGACAAGATTGCCATGGTGGTGTAAGCAGCGCTAGTGAAGAGAGAGAGAGAATGCATCTGGGAGGCAAAAGAAACCTTCTCACCAAAGAGAGAGATTTTGCTGGGCAGCAGAGTTATTTCATCAACCTTCTCTAAACTTTACATGTACTATTTCCCCAAGCTAAAAACCCTTACTTGACTACTCAACAAATAAAATTCTGATTTTAAAAAATCAGCTTTTCAGGTGTCATTTTATGAGGATGAAGGTATCTTGAATAAACAGCTGGCACCCTGTAGGTTTTATGTTTAACTGTGACTTTGGTTCTCAACGGTACTTAAAATATCTTACTTTTTCACATATTACAAAATTTAAGACCACTATGTCAGCTTCATAGTCAATTTGCTTCAACCTATGAGGTAGGTTTATTACAAATTTCAAGATGGTAACACAGAGAATTAAACCAAATGTGGGGCCCTTTTTAAGGGTCAGATTCACAGAACTTAGTTCTACCCATGCTTTGTGTGAAGTTTTAAAAATGATAGATTAGTTTATTTAAAAAATATACAATGCTTCAGAGTTTCTATTTCCTCTTATGCCAGTTTTGGTAAATTCTATTTCACTAGGAAATTGCTTATTTCATATAAAATTTTTGCCCCAAATTTGTTTGTAGTATTCTCATATTATCTTTTGAATGTTTGTAAGATCTGCAGTGATGATCTATTTTTATTACTGACCTTCGTTATTTGTGCTTCTTCTCTCTCTTATATTTTTGGTAAGTATCTCAAGGGGCTTCTCAATTTTATTAAACATTTTCCCCAAAGAACCAGCTTTTGGCTTTGCTGATCTCCCTTCTAAATATTTGTTTTCTATTTAATCTGTTTTCATCTCTATTATTTCCTCTCTGTTACTGTTTTTTACTTTAACTTGCTGTTTTAACACTTGAAATGGATGCTTAAACCATTGATTTTCAGGCTCTTTTCTTGCTAATGTATGTTTTTGTTTTTGTTTGTTTTGATGCAATAGAAGGGTTAGATCAATAATAAGGAAATCTCGAAATTCTAAGGCAAAAAGGCAGAGATGAAAAATTCAGAAAGAGAAGAGAATAGGGGGTCATTCCCAGAAGTCTAACACCTGAATAGTAAGAGTCTCAAAAGAGAAAAAATAAGGAAAGAAATAATAAATAAAGTAATTCAAGACAATATCCCCAAACTAAAAGGACAAGGGTTTGTGAATTAAAAGGGCCAACCATATGGCTAGAAAAGTAGATGAAGGTAAAACCATATTAAGTCATATCACAATGAAATTTCAAAAACTGGGGATAAAGAGAAGATATGGCAGTCTTTCAGAAAAAAAGGGAAGAAAGGAAGGGAGGGAGGGAGTTCTGAAGAAGGAAGGGAGAGAGTGCCAAATAAAAAAAAGAGTAAAGAATTAGAATGGCAATGACTATCTCAAAAGCCACATTGGAAACTGTAAGACAATAGGACAATATCTTTGCTACTCTGAAAAAAAAAATATTTCTATTTCATCCCAAATTATTAAGTGTGAGTATAATTATTATATATCAAATAATATATTTAATATATAATTGTTATATATCAAATAATTTATATTCTCTGCACCACATATAAAGAATTAGTATTAGGGGATGTTTTTCACCAAAAGTGAAAGGGAGCCAAGACAGAAATTGTCAAGGAATTCAGGAAACAGGGAATCCAACATAAGAGAAGCAAAGGGATCCCCAGACTTATGGTGAAAGGAGATCCCAAGATGGGAGCTGTCAGTAATCTCACAAACAACCACACCACATTTGAAGTACCCAAGTGTTTGAATGTATTGGGAGGAATATTTACACAAATTAGGGTGGAGTGTAAATTGAATGTTGAATTATTGATAATTACATAGAAAAGTATTCAAACAAAAATATAATTATTAACTGGGGAAGAGGTGCTTTGTACAAGAAATAAAAAGTAATCGTGATATTTTACATGACTTGGTATTTATATAGTCATATTAAGACAAACACTTAATGCTGATCCAAGAAAAACTAATCTATAACTATATTCAGTCAATAAGGGATATGGCAAGGAGTAGTGTTAGGAGTAGGAGATGAATGAGAGCCAAATCCTTATATTTCATAGTGGAAAGTCCTTAAATAATGAGCCAATCTGAAAATCCAAGAAGGAAGAATATTAGCACTTATTAGGAGACATATGGTAGATCCTCAAATAAATAGGTAACAAAGTTGAAAATGGTTGCCATTGGAGAGCAGAAAATGAGATGATCTTGTACACAAATCATGTGTACCCCGAGGCCTCCAAAACTGACCATCAGCACATCATATAATCCAAATATTTCTTCCTTTCTCATGCTTTGTGTCCATCAAGGTCAACTGTGGCCCTGCTCATGTCAATTCTTTCATTTTATCAGATAGAAGAAGTCACATGTATAAGCCTTGCATCAATGCACTGAGAATGTATAATCTGCTTCTAGGGAAGGGCAGCAAATATTTGAGGATATAGGCTGACACAATCCAGTCAAAATATTCACTTTCCTTAAACACGCAGAGCACACTCCCACAGGAGATAACCCGAACTGCCATGGCATCAGGCTCAAAGTTAGGGGCTGGTGATGGTCTTTACATTGATCTGGAGACCTAAAAATAAGTTATCCATCCCCTGCATGTCCAACATACAGCGGTTAAGCAGGATGAGCATAGCTACAATGAACACTCACATTCAGAAGAGGGAAGAAGGGGAGCTACGGCAGTCTCTCGTCAATAAAATTCTGAAATCCCACTGAGAAGTTTTAGTAAGGGACTCCTAACCTGAGGTTGAGGAATATTCCTTATCAGTCTCTGATTCCATCTTCTGGGAACAGCTCTACAGTTCCTTTTTCTCCATGGGCCCTGAATTTGCCTTCTGAGAAGTCCTTCATTTTCCAGCATTCTCCTTGGTGCATCTGAAGGGGGCATTGAAGACCACGCCCTCATTGGGGGCTGAGGTAAATTCGCAGCCAGCTTTCCACCCATAGAAGTTTAGTCAACCAAGTTTCAAGCTGTCACAGTCTGTTTTAGTCCAAGTTGGTATTCTAACAGCACTACTCCCTCAGAAACATGGGTGTCTTCTTATCTATCCAATTCCATTAACTCTGTGTGCCAACAGACATGCCTCTCTCAGCCCTTAATTACTTCCTCTTCTGCTCTTCATTTCAGGTGTCTTGAACCCAATATTCCCCCTTAGAGGTGTCATACTCTTAATCTCTTTTCCCTGAATCATTTTTCAATGAAATACTAGGCTCCACATTAATCAATTCAGAAGTTTCGACAAAAGGTATGAAGGCTATATCCTTGATTTGTACCTTGTTCGAACTGTAATTATCTTCTTAGACATATACAGTCAGTTTCAATTTTATCATTCATGGGCTATAGATGAGAGTCAGCTGCATCTTTCAACTTTGCAAGTTCTCGAATACCTTGACTCTTCCCATTTCCTTTTATTTCTTCTTGCAAACTTGTCAATATTTTCTGAGCTCTTCTCTGTCAAATGAACCTTTTCAAATGCAGGCAACAGCAACCAGGACACACTCAATTTCTTGGCCTAAATAAACAAACTCATAGGAGAATTATTTGCCCTTTAAGTTATTCAAGGGAATAACCTTACTTAATCTTTCACTATTTCATAACATAAATTGCTATATAACCAAACTCAGTTGTTCCTTGCTACCCACCGCCTGGCCTTGAAGCCATTGCTACATATTTTAGTATTTCAGCTTAGGCATGAATTCCTCCTAAGAGTCAGGATGGGCTAAGTTATATTACAGAAATAACAGCCCTCAAACCTCTAAAATTCAGTAATTATCAACTACAGCGGTGTATTGATTATGATTCCTGCCGTGTGCCCACTGTGTGTCAGCTAAGGCTGTACTCCATGTCCCTGTGTTCACTTCAGGATGCAGTCTGCTAGAGCAGCTCCTGCCTGGGCTGTTGCCATTCTTGTGGCAAAGGAGAAAGAGAACATGTTAAGTCGTGCACTGGCTTTTCTAGCTACTGTCAAAAGTAAAACATTTCATTGGCCAGAGCAAGCCACATAACCACACTTGTTGTCGTTAAGGCCAGGAAGTATCATCTTTCCCCTGAGAGGGGCAGTGAGTATTTCAGAACAATGATACAATCTTCATCAATTATATAAGGATTTTTTTTCATAATAATTTTTCTGCAATATTAAATGTAAATTCAATGTGAAAATCAAAAGGAAAATTGGAGTGTGGGCTCTGGAGTCAAATCACCTTCATATCTCTGCCCTGCCACATACTGCACGTAAATTACTTAATCTCTCAGGCTTAGATTCCTCTCTGAAAATTAGGATAAAAATAAAACTACTTATCAATCTACATATAGGTGAAATGAGACAATGTATGTATACCCTTAGAAGATGTCACAGTAAAAGCTTAATAAATATGAATCTCATTATTTGATTTAGTATCGCTATTAGTAATATTAAAATATTGCTTTTATACATAGCCATTTTATAAATTAATAATGCTTATTCTCTCATTTTATCTACAACTTGGATCACTTTTGAAATTAAGTAAAAATAATGAGAAGAAAATCCTAAAGTAAATGGGATCGAAACAAAACTGAACTAGGGAGAGTAATACTCAATAATACCCCTAAGACACAATCTGATCTTCACCATTATTTCTGATTGGCAAATTTTAGTTAAAGTCTTTTTTATCTCATCATTAAATTCTGTTTTCACGCACACCCACATACAGAATGCATTCACACATAACGGCACACAGAACACAAAAGTCTTTCAGTAAACCTATTATAAATATAATGCTTCCTAGGTAATGATAAAGCTTCAGATAGAACTATATTATACTAAGACTTATGAAAGACCAATTAATCATGTATCCAAAAGTTATGTATTCCTGCATTTCATCTCGCTATATCAGCCAACATGTAGTCCTGTATTGATGAGATCACCACATTTGTGGAAGGTAGTGCTTAGAAACACAGTGGTTTCATTTCCTTCATAAATCTTCTAACTATGGTAACAACAATCTCAAATGATTTTTAAGATATAAGAAAGCAAAATATTTAGCCTGAAAATCTTTTCAGTCTAGTCTAGGCTGACCAGCCTGAAATGACAACATCACAGAAGCTAACAGCCTGACAGATCCAAATGTCTGGACACTATTTTCCGGTGAAGCCATATGGATGCTCTAAAATCTAATAAGGCAGTAACTGCATTAGCCAGATATATTTTGATGACAATGAAATATATTTTATACAACTCATTCCTTTTAAACAATTGTTTAGGTAAGCATTAAGATTAATGTGGTTAAGCTCTTGAAAATGTGATTATTTCACTTCATATGTACACTATACATTACAAAGTCTATTTGCCTGTTCAGGAAACAACCCAAGCAAAACAAAACAAAAATAAGCCAAGCTTGAGGAATTATTTTGGTACACTAATCAAATGGACTAAACAGCTGCCAAATTCCTACTTCATTCTGTTACATGTATTTAACTGCTTTTCATTTTGAATAGCAGTTTAATTCTATGCACATATAGAACCTTAGCAGTGGTATTTTTCAAGGCAAATTCTTTCAGTGGCCAAGCAAAAATAGCAACATAATTACCACATTCTACCCAGATAACAGCAGCATCTTTTAATACATGCACCGTTTTTCCAAAATGGAGTGAACTATGTAGACATTAGTTCACTGATCCTCACAAGTAATGGGTAAATTCAGAAGTGTTTGAATAATAACCACCCACTTAACAATCAGAGAAATAGTAACAACAACATCAACAAAATAATAGAAGACCTGCACTAGGTCATTCAGGAAACCAATTTCAGGTTCTTGTCGTCACACTCACCATTCAGAGCTTAGTTTTACATTTAACCAATATACTTACATTTATAAAAATATACTGGTTAAATACTATATTATTATTTATTATGTTATAATACTTTTTAAGTCATTTTTTTCATGAGTGCATTTACTACATGATGAACTTAGAAAGAGATGACACAGCTGCAATACAAATTATGACATTACAGATTCAGAGTACAGGATATATAGCAAGGCTCCTGGTTCACTGTGCATATTTGACGCTTGAACATGAGAAGCCATAATCAGTAGACAATTAGAATTAGACCTGAAGGCTAATCATATCAATAACATAGTCCACAGTGTTTATTCAAATCACTGAAACATTTTATTTCATTTCCCTTGTGATTAACCAATATTTTCATATATTTGATTTCTAATTACTTGTTTCTCCAGACAACCACATTGAAGAAACTGATATATGAATCTATGTGTATAGATATATCTATGCATATAGATAAATAGAATCTGTGTGTATAGAATTTATAGAGAAATCTTAAGGATTTTGAATATAACATTTGTAAGAAACAAAAATTCAAAAGAAATATGAGCAAAACAGAACAGGTGTGTCTGACCCTTCTTTCAATTTTATGCTATAAGTGGTCAGAAACAAATAGGATAAAATTGGGAGGCAGCTAGTTTTCCAGATAATTTGCCTTACCTAATTTAAGATAAAAGCACATAGAATAAAATAATAATTGAGGAAGGAGATTTTTCTTATCTTTTATATTTCGAAATTCTCATTTCTTTTATTTTCAGAATTCTATCTGGATTAAAAGACTACATAATTTCTAAATGATAAAGGAGTATATTTAATAATTACTTAAATTTAAAGCATGTTTGAAGAGTTTTTCACAGAATGCTTTCTTTCCTCAAGAATGTAGGAAATCAAACCCCAACTTTTACATATTAATTTTTATTCATCTATGTTATTATTCTACTGTATTAATGATTTTAATATTAAAACTATGCCTGATTAGTTCCATCATCAACACTTACCAGGTACTTATTACATGTAAGTTGCTATCAAGCAAAAGAAAAAAAAATGTTGCTATCAGGCATTCAGTGAATAATTTTAAAGATGAAAAGACAATTTCTAAGTAAAGATTCCCCCATGATTAACTTTTGCAAGAATGCATCTTCGTTTTGAAGAGTAAAATTAGTCATTTATTACAAACTGAGGTGTCAAAAGATTTTCTACATCTTGAAGTTGTCAAAGGATTTTCCTAGTTCATTAAATAATGACTTACTTTTAATATGTTGTAGTTTTCTGTGTATAAGTCCTTCACATCCTTGTTAGATTTATTCCTAGATATTCTTTTATTTGCTATTGTAAGTGGAAATTTTTTTTCTTGATTTCCTCTTAAGATTGTTCATAACTAATGTATAGAAATACTACTGATTTTTGATCTTGTACCCTGCCAAGCTGTCTAATTCATTTACAAGTTGTAGTTTTGTTGTGGATTTTTCAGGATTTTCTGTATATGATCACATCATCTGCAAATAGGTAAAGTTTTACTTCTTTCTTTCCAATTTTTCTTGCTCTGGCTAGAATTTCTAGTACAATATTGAATAACAGAGGTGACAGTGGGTATCCTTGTCTTGTTCCTGATCCTAGAGGGAAAGCTTTTAGTCTTTCACCACTGAGTATGATAGAGGTGGGTTTTTTATATATGCCCTTTATTCTGTGGAAGACATTTCCTTGTATTCTAGGTTTTTAAAGTGTTTTTATCAAGAAGGGATGCTAGATTTTGTCAAATGCCTTTTCAACATCAATTGAAATGATCATGTGTTATTTTTTTCCTTCAGTCTATTAATGGGGTGTAGTACTTTAATGGATTTTTTTATGCTGACCTTCCCTTGCATACATGGTTAAATCCCACTTGATCATGGTGTGGAATTCTTTTAGTGTGCTGTTAGATTCAGTTTGCTAGTATTTTGCTGAGGTTTTTGCATCCATATTCAATAGGGGTTTGGGTCTGAAATGTTCTTTTCTTTGTGGTATCTTTATTTGGCTTTGATATGAGAGTAATGTTGGCCTTGTATAATGATTAGGGAGTATTCCCTCCTCTTTGATTTTTTTTAGAAGCATTTAAGTAGGATTGGTATTAATTCTTCTTGGAATGTTTGGTAAAATTCCCTGTGAAGCCATCTAGTCCTGGTTTTTCTTTGCTGAAAGGTTTTTGACTACTGATTCAATCTCGTTACTAGTTAGTTATTGGTCAGCTATTATCTTCTATTTCTTCTTGATTTAGTGTAGGTAGTTTGTTTGTTTCTAGGAATTTTCCCATTTCTTCTAGATTATCTAATTTGTTGGTGTGTGTTCTAGTTTGCTAATGCTGCCGGCATGCAAACCAGAGAAGGACTGGCTTTTATAAAAGGGGGTTTATTTGGTTACACAGTTATAGTCTTAAGGCCACAGAGTATCCAAGATAACACATCAGTAATCAGGTACCTTCAGTGGAGGATGGCCAATGGAGTCAGGAAAACCTCCGTTAGCTGGGAAGGCACGTGGCTGGCATCTGCTCCAAAGTTCTGGTTTCAAAATGGCTTGCTCCCAGGATGTTCCTCTCTAGGTGCAGTTCCTCAAAAATGTCACTCTTAGTTGCTCTTGGGGTGTTTGTCCTTTCTTAGTTTCTCCGGAGCAAAAGTCTGCTCTCAACAGCCATCTTCAAACTGTCTCTCATCTGCAACTACTCTCTAAGCTTCTGTGCATTCTTCAAAGTGTCCCTCTTGGTTTTAGCAAGCTTGCTCCTTCTGTCTGAGCTTATATAGTGCTCCAGTAATTTAATTCAGACCCACCCTGAACGGGCAGGCCAACACCTCCATGGAAATTATCCAATCAGAGTTATCACCCACAGTTGGGTGGGGTGCATTTCCATGCAAACAACCTAATCCAAAGTTCCAACTTAATCCCCACTAATATGTCTGCCCCCACAAGACTGCATCAAAGAACATGGCCTTTCCTAGGGGAAATTATATATACAAACTGGTACAGTGTGCAATTGTTCATAGCATTCTCTTATAGTCTTTTTTTTTTTTTCCTGTACGGTTGTTATTAATGTCCCCTCTTTCATTTCTGATTTTAGTTATTTGCTTCCTCTGTCTTTTTCTTCCTTGTCAGTTTAGCTAAAGGTTTAATTTTATTGATCTTTTCAAAGAACCAACTTTTATTTTTTAATTCTCTTGGTGTGTTTTTGTTCTCTATTTCAATTATCTTTGTTCTAATCTTTGTTATTTTCTTTCTTCTGCTTGCTTTGGGCTTAGTTTGTTCTTATTTTCCTAGATCCTCCTCCTGCAAGGTTAGATCTCCAATTGAGATCTTCCTTCTTTTATGATGTAAGCATTTAGAGCTATAAATTTCCTTCACAGCACTGCCTTTACTGCATACCATAACAGAACAGTGGGGTGTTACTGTATTTTCATTTTCCTTCACCTCAAGATATTTCCTAATTTTCCTTGTGAGTACTTCTTTGACCCATTTATTGTTTAATATGTTTATTTTACACATATTTGTGAATTTTCTATTTCTCCTTGTTATTGATTTCCAATTTCATTGTTATCAGAGAAGATACATTTTATGATTTCAATATTTTTGCATTTACTGAAACTTGTTTTATGATCAAACATATGGTTTATCCTAGAGAATGATCCATATGCACTAGAGAAGAAAGTGTATTCTGCTGCTGATGGGTGAAGTATTCTCTATATATTTTTATATCTATATCTATATCTATATCTATATCTATATCTATATCTATATATATATATATATCTGTTAGGTTTAGAGTATTATTCAAGTCTTCTATTTCCTTACTGATCTTCTATCTATATGTTCTATCTATTATTGAAAGTGGTGTACTGAGGTCTGCCACTATTAATGTAGAACTGTCCATATCTCTCTTCAAATCTGCCAGTAATTGCTTCATATCTTTTGGGGCTCTGCCATTAGGTGCATATATATTGGGAATTATTATGTCTTCTTGTTGAATTGACCCCTTTATCTGTATATAGTGATCTTCTTTGTACTTTACAAAAGTTTTTGACTTAAAGTCTATTTTATCTATATTAGTATAGCTACCTCAGTTCTCTTTTGGTTACTACTTGCATGGTATATTTTTTCCATCCTTTCACTTTCAACCTACTTATGTTTTTTAATTTAAGGTAAGTCTCCAGTAAACAGCATATAGCTGAGTCATGCTTTTTTAAATCAATTCTGCCAATCTCTGCATTTTGGCTGGAAAGTATAACTCATTTACATTTAAAGTAACTAGTGACAATGCAGGACTTTCTACTGCCATTCTGCTATTTTATCTTCATAAGTATTATACAATTTTTGACCCTCAATTCTTCCATTAATACCTATTTTCATATTTATTTGATTTTTTTATTGTACCATATTGAGCCCCTTCTCATTTCTATCTGGATATATTTTTCAAATATTTTCCTTGTGGTTACCATGGGACTAAAATTTAACATCCTAGATCTATAATAATAATGTTTGATATGCTAACAACTTAACTTTAATAGCATACATATACACTATTCCTATTCTCCTCTCCTTTTTTGCCATACTTCTTGCAAATTATATCTTTACACATTGTTTATCCAAAGCCATAGATTTATCATCACTTTTTACCCTTGGCATTTTAGAAACTGTAAGAAATAAAATGTGGAGTTACATACCAAAATATACAGTACAATCATTCTGGTATTTATGAAGTATCCAAACAGTTCCATTTATAGGAGGTCTTTATTTCTTTATGCTGCTTCGATCTACTGTGTAGTGTCCTTTCCTTTCAGTATGAAAAACTCCCATTAGCAATGCTTGTAGGGCCAGTCTAGTGGTAATTAACTCCATCAGCTTTTGTTTATTTCATAATATCTTAATCTCTCCCTCATTTTTAGAAGACAGTCTCACCAGACATGAGATTCTTGGTTGGGAATTGTTTTCTTTCAGCACTTTAAATATTTCATCCCACTGCCTTCTTGCCTCCATTGTTTCTGATGATAAATAGGCACTTAATCTTATTGGGATTCCCTTATACATTGTTTGTTGCTTTCTCTTGAAGCTTTCCAGACTTTCTTCTTGTTCTTGGGATTGGACGGTTTGATTACTATGTGTCTGGGCATGGTTTCTTTGAATTTATCCTGATTGGAGTTTGCTGGACTTCTTGAATGTGCATATTTATGTCTTTCATTAAATTTGGTTATTTTTCTGCCATTATTTCTTTGAATATTCCTTCTGCCCCATTCTCTCTTTCTTCTTCTTCTGGGACTCCCATAATGCATATATTGATATGACTGCTGGTGTCCCACAGGTCTCTTAGGCTTTGTTCACTTTTTTTCATTCCTTTTTCTTTCTGCTTCTCAAATGAAAACATATCAATTATCTTGTTTTGGAGATCACTAACTCTTTCTTCTACATCTAGGGAATTTTTCTTTTCAGTTATTATTGTCTTCAATGCCAATATTTCTGTTTGTACCCTATTAAGAATTTCAAAGAGATTCTTATCTTGTACATTCATTATTCATTATTTTTGTCATATCCTTTAGTTATTTCTCTGTGCTTTTTAATCTCCTTGACCATACTGAAGATCATTTTTTCAAAAGTATTTATCTAGTAAGTCCAAAGTCTCATACACTTTGTTGATGGTTTCTGGATTTTTATCTTCTTCCTTTGGAAGGGCCATCATTTCCTATTTCTTTGTTTGTCTTGTAATCATTTGTTGCACACTGTACCTTTTAATATTTTAAGGTGGTAACTCTGGGATTTAGTCCCTGAGCTGCCTATTCCTAAAGTCTGTATTCAGCTGGTATATGACAGAGATTTCTTGAGTGTCAGGAACTAACCAAAACAAAACAAAGCAAAAAGTACCTTTCACACATTGCAAATTGGCTCTGCTTTGGCTGATGGTTTCCTTCCCAGCTTAGCCCTCCTATCAAGATCAGACCAAAAGGAATGAAAAATGCAGGGTTCTCTTGTCTTATCTGTGTCTGTGGGTGGAGCTGTGGAGCCTGCTTTTCTTCCCTGGCTTGTGCTTGCTCAAGGTCTTAGAATTCCCCAGTTTACAGTTTATAGGAGTTGGAATGCTGCCTCTACTCCCTTTGAAATAGATTTTCACCCTTCTTATGTGATCTATTAAATTACTTTGTCCCAGGCTGTTCGACTTGATTGCTTCCTACACTGCTTTAGCTGCCTACAAGCTGCTTCTCTACCTTCAGGCAAATTTGAAGAGGAAGAGCCTGAGACAACTTTCCTGGTTCAGCCGTTAGGCTCCTACTGTTTAAATTGGCACTGACATACAGGCACTTCAGTACATGCATGAGGGTTACTCTGCTCCCTGTAGAACAGGGCCAGGCACCCTCAATGGGAGCACAGGCTGGCTCCACACCACACTGGGGGGAGGTTGGGGGAGAGGTAGCAAGGGCACCATTGTTTTTTAGGCTGCTTTTTCTTGATTCAGCACTTACCCAGTTACTGCAACCCTTTACCTATTTTCCAGAGTTTTCAGGAAGATGGCTCTGCCAGTTTTTGCTAGTTGTTCAAAGATTCTGTGGGGGACAGCACCCAGGAGCATTTTATACCATCATCTCGGTTGACCAGTGTTATATTCTATTTTGCTTTTACTTACTCCTTCTTTTCCCCTAAAAACTAAGTCCAATCTTATTTTCTAACCCAGGGAATATTTCACATATTATTCATACTCTATAAATGTGGTCATTTACAGGATACAGAAAACTTTTATTGGACTCACAGCAAAGTCCCTGAGTACTTGGATTAGAGGAGTTGTAATAATTTGCTGTGTGCTCCTGTAAAGGTTATTTGGCTGCTACAGAATTTTATTGCTGTCTGAATAGAAATTAAGTGCTTTCAAATAGAAGCCAATTCTTGCTTTCTATTTTGTATTGTTTCCATAATTATGAAATATATTGGGGAAAATATAATGAAAATATCATCACCCTAGTAAACTAGATGGTGCAGATGAGTTGTCAAGCAAGAATCAAGGATAAGAGCATTTAGAGAATCTCTTACTCAATGATAAGGGAGGTATTGCAAATTATTGTCATTGAACCTTAGACCTGTGTGTTGGTTAGGTTCATGTGTCAACTTGGCCAGGTGATGGTGCCCTGGTGTCTGGTCAAGCAAGAACTGACCTATCTGTTACTTCAAGTACATTTGTGGCTGGTTTATTAAATCCTCAATAAACTGATTGCATCTGTGGCTGATTACATCAATGAAGTGTGTGTTCTTCAAAGACTTTCATCGGAGTTGCCAGCTCACTGCCTGCCCTATGGAATTTGGACTTGTGCATCCTGCCCTACAGAATTTGGACTCATTCATCAACACAGTTGTGTGAGACACTTTTATAATATCTCATATTTACAGATATCTCCTGTTGGTTCTGTTTCCCTAGAGAACCCTAATTAATACAACCCATGAACATTTTTTATGCTGAAAAAAATGTTCCCTGACACCACCTTTTGATTTATCACCAGTACTCTCTCTCCCAAGGCCCTCTGCCTTCTGTGGTTCTTCTTATCTCTAGCCTAAAGGGCTACAAGTATCTTGCAAACTCATTCAAAATCTTCCTGCCTTCCCGCTTAATTCCAACCACTCTGGCAAAAATTTCATCAAAAAACAATTTTAAAAGAAAAAAGCAAGGAGATGCCAAACATATTCAGCCTAATTTAGCTTCTCTGATTTCCAGATTAGTATATATTTGATATTTAACTTTTCTTGACTCCCTTTCTGACTTAGTCCATCAGCTTTCCAGGATGGATGATTTACAATGTCCTTTTTTTTCTCCTGGCCCCTATTAGTTGGGGAAGTGATTCAGACAGGAATCTGAACTGCCATAGAGCATAAACCTCAGAGATCTGCATACCAAGGTTTTCAAAACTACAGTTAATCAAACCAGTGAAAGCTGATAGTATTTGATTTTCTTTCAGATGCAGAGTCTTGGGGGAAAAAAAAAAAGGAGATTAAGACTAAAAATTTACAAAATCACAAATTTTAATCTCTTTCCACCAAGAACCGGAAGAGGAGGCTATAATAGAAGCATGAAATTCAAGTTAAACCTGATGATCTGTCGATGCTCATTCTTAAGATGTGCAGTTATCCATTTTCAGAGGTGTGGGTTTTGTTTGCTTGCTTGCTTGACCATTTTTAAATGTATACATTTGTTTCAAATAAAAACATTGCCTCAAGCACGTGATTTCAAACTATTTTGACGGTAGCATTATGATTTCTTGATATTCTATCTCCCCAAAGTACTTTATGGCATATTATTTTCATGCAAATAAATCAATTAACTCCATTTTAAGACTTGCACACACTGCCAACAGAGAAAACTACATTAAATCGCTACCAAGGGGCAAAAAAGAAACTTCATAATGCCCCTGATTTTTAAATGACAAATTTAACAATATAACTTACATATTTTTTGAAACACAAATTAGTTAAATATTCCACATTCATTTGTTCATTCAAATAACATCATAAGTTTAATAAGTTGCTTATATCTTCAAGGACTGACCCAAATACCAAAGTAAAGAGACTAAATGATGAAAAATAGATTTCCATTAATTTCAAATTCCTTCTACAGGTAATAAGATTTTTTTCTTTATCCTTAAAATAAACCAAAGTTCCAAACCTAGGAGTACCCCATACAGCTGTATCAATGTTTTGGTTTGGTATTTACTGACTAGACAGCATTGTACAAATTCGAATATAAACATTTTTCTCAAAGCTCTTCCTCTGTGATCCTCTTACTGTAAACAAGAAATTAAGCATTAACAAATGATTATGATTACTGAATCATTATATAGATCTTTTTTCTTTCTATATTGTAGAATAGCCAGAGGTTAGTACTTGAGATTACTGAAACTCAACTAATCCCAGCCTCCCATATACTGACTATCATAGTAATTTTTCTAACCTTGTCTCAGCACTGTTTATACTTACTATTGTAATGGTTATTTTAGCCTAGTCTCAGCCCCGTTTATACCTGACATTGTAATGGCTACAACTACATCTCCCCATGCTTGAATCCATAAAAACCCTGAACTCCTTCGATTCTGGGAGACAGATTTTGGGGCCTATAGGCCATCTGATCTCCTGCTTCACATGTAGCAATAAACTCTTTCTCTCTTTGAAACACCTGGTGTCATGGATTGGCTGTAATATGTATCAGACAGAGAACCTCACATTTGTTCTCAGTATTATTACTTCATTTTATCCCGTAAATAATTTGTGTTGTTTTTTAATTATTATCTTGTAAAGTCTATATATAAAAATCTACCTCATTCTTTTTAGTGATTGTATAGAATTCCATAACTCCATTACATGACTCACTTATTTTAACCTTTTCTTTATGGATTGGCATGTAGGGAGTCTTGATTTTTTCACTAATCACAAATGAAATGAATTTCCTTGCACAAATATATATATATGTTCATACATATTTGTATATTTCCAACTTATCCTTTAGAAAAATTACACCAGGCATCACTGTTACACATGAAAAATTGGCAAAGAAGGGAAAAAAATTATGAATTTATCCATGCATTTCTATATGAATTTTATTTCCAAGTAACCAAATAACCCTAGTTGATAAGGGAAAAGTTCTTCATCATAGAAGAATTCCAGCTTAATAAATATTTAAGGGATATTAGAATTGAAAATCATCATCTTACAATTCCTAAGATAATCATTTCAGAGGAAAGATACCAACAGATGTAATCATTCAGTAAAATACTGACAGGATATTTATAAAGGAGGGATCGGGGGTTATCTTCTAAATTCACTGATTGATCTCAGAATCTCTAAAAGTGGGAAAAAAAGAGTGTCACATGCTTCTCAACGATAAACAAGATAAAATATACAGTACCAACTATGACATATTCTTACCAAAGAGATGAACCAAAATCTAAACAAGCCAATTTATAGGAAATATGAAGGACAAATAGAAATAGTGAGACATTCTATCACACACTTGATTTGGTTTTTCAACATTATCACTAACATCCACAAAAAAGGGAGACGGAGTTTATCTAGGACAGCCTTAGATAAAAGAGACTTAAGAGACTCAAAACAGACCAAAGAGACCTTAGGATCCTGATTCTAACAAATTAAATATAAAAAGACTTTTTTAGCCAATCAGGGAAATCTTTATATGAACTAGGTATTAGATGATACCAAGGAATTATTGAGACATTTGTTAGGTTTTATTTATGGAGCTCATTATACTATCCTCTCTACTCTTACATGTTTTTGAAATTTTGCATTTAAAAAACTTTTAAATTAAAAGAAAAGATTATACTACATTAAATTTTTATCCTTACTGTTTGAGGGTGCCCATTTCTTTTCACCTTCAGCAACATTATTAAATTTTCTATTAATCTGACAAATGGAAATAGCATATTCTTACTGTTTCTATTTGAATTTAAATTTCCTTGTTAGTGAAGCTGAGCTTCTTTCAGGCATTCATTTTACATTTGTGTTTCTTCTTTTATGAATTATGTTTATATTGTCTGCCACTTGTAAAACTGAGTAGTTTGTCTTTTCTAGCTGTGGGTATCGATGCTAAGTATCATTACCAAAGTCACACAGCTAGTCAGTGTCAGAGCCTGGCTTTGAATTATCTTCACCAGCCTTTCTAATGTACCATATAGCCTCCATACTCCCTGCTTCACAAAACGAGTTTTCTTCTTCCTTTGAACCTTTTCCTCAAAAGGATAGAGTTGATATTAAAGTCTCTATCCCTCCTGCCATACTCTCTATACATTTAATTTCAAGATGACATTTTTTTGTCTAGTGTCCAATAGCTACAGGTAACCCTACTAAACCTTTATACTTAGATACTCTGGACTCAAGTGTAATATTTCTCAAGGATTGCTTCCCTGGTGATAACTGCAGGACTCTAACTAAAAACCACTTAGCCAAAGCTATTCACAGATATAAAATTCTCCCAAATGAATTAACACTTCTATTTTTACTTTTAGTTTAATAGGTTGCATAAAGTTCCTCTTAGCCTAATACCATGGGAAAGTATTTTAGATCTTTCTGAAAATGAATATTCTGTCCTCATACTGCTTTCCTATAAAGTAGACCATAAACTTGTTTAAATCTATTAGCAGAACACTAAAACTAGGGAGTTAAGGAATCTGAAATGGCTCAAGAGCCTTTTATTGTAATTAATTATAATTTTTTTAGAAAAATAATTTTTATACTTATCTTGAATTGCTTCATGAGATAGGTTTTCCCTCACAATTCATTAACCAAGGAATATCTGAAGCCAGTCCCAGCTATTGCCTATCTAGACAAACATGGGCCTTATCCCTCTTGCTTTTAATTTAATAATTATTTCTGGGAAGCAAAGAAAATACCTAGGAAGGTTAACGGACAGTATGTCAAGAAGAATACCAATGTGCTACCTAATTTATTATGTATAAATTCTATTATAAACCTATAAATCCTGCATTAGTAAAGAAAAGCCACTGGCTCCTAGGTCTAATAATCATGATCAAATTTTTTATATAATTTGTTAAATCTTACTGTGGACTTGCCAAGGGGAAATGCACATCATTCAGAGATCTTGAATTTGGAATTGGATGCAGTATCTGGATGGGCCTTTGGGTTGCCTCAATTTGCAGTGTAGGTGAATGAACTTTCAATGTTGTATGTAATAAATGTAGGCATTTTTGAAATTGCATGTATTGAGAAAAAGATAAATAAATAAATTCTGGGTAGCCAAGAGGTAGAACTTAGTCCACATCTGTTATCTCTGCCTGCCAAGCATCTATTCTCCTTTTGGTTGAGAGGAGAACCTCTTCCTTGTAGTCAAATTTGGTGTGTTTTTTCCTAAGATCTTAGTCTAGATCATGAACCCTCTAAGAGCAGTTGTCTAAAGTTGCAAATAAGTATGAACTGTGCCTCAAACAACTGAAAAAGGTATAAGAAACTGCTCTGAGGTGGCAGGAGTATTTGGGGCTTCTTCAGCTACGACTCTATACATATTCGGGATCACTAAAGTTGCTAAATATCCTTTCCATGCCAACTCACTATACTTCTGTACCTGTAATCTCAAAAATTGGTTAATGGAGCATATTTATGAAAGTGATTCTTTGTTGTCAAACACCTAGACTAATATGCATCTTTCACAGTTTCCAGATGTTTCAGCTGGAGGTAGCACACAGTTTCCCAGCCCCAAAAATGGGAACTTAAGGTAACCTATACTCCAGTGATACTAAGAGATTTGTTTAACCCAAGCTATGCAATTAGAATCTTTCTAGACACTTTTATGACAAAACAATCAGGAAAGACTTTCATCCATCTTCCAGGATTTCTAAGATGGTGTGTTAGATTGCTAGGGCTGCTGCAACAAATTATCACAAACTTGGTGGTCTGAAATCAAGGTGTCAGCAGGGCTATGCTCCCTGCAAGCTCTAAGGGGAAATCCTTCCCTACCTCTCCCAGCTTCGGTGGCCCCTGCTGCTCCTTGACTTGTGGGTGCGTAACTCCACTCTCTGCCTCTATCTTCACATGGCTTCTCCTCATCCCTGTGTGTTTTCTCCTTTTTGGTCTCTCACAAGGACACTTATTATTGGATTTAGGGCCGATCTGAATAATACAGGAGAGTCTCATTTCAAGATCCTTAACTTAATTACATCAGCAAAGACCCTTTTCCCAGATAAGGTCCCAGTCACAGGTTCTGGGGATTAGGATGTGGGAAACCTTTTGTGGGGGATCACCAATCAACCCACTACATCTGGTAAGAAGTTTATCAGGGACTGTTAGCAGGAAACTTACCTAGTAAATAAAAAAGCCTATCTGCCGGGGAGAAAGAGACAGGGAACCACATGGTTGGAATCTAGATATGCAGCTCAACTTCTCAGTTACATAAGCCAGTGAAGAATTCTATATTTGTATGCACTTATTTGTTTATTATTATATCATTTTGCTTCGATTTTTTTGCTTGTTACTTTAAGACTACTCTGTCACTTGCAACCAGAGAACCGTATAATAATAAATGACAATTCCTTTCAAAAGAAGTTTAAAAGCGTGGGTTATGCTAACGTGGAGAGAAAGTGTACACATTGCTAGTGTGTTATGCCATCATGAATGTTCTTTTTTTTAACTTTATGAAACTGTTCAGGAAAAGGATTTGGAAGACTTTATTGAAATCATCAGGAAAAGACATTAGAGTACTTACTAAATCCTTGAAGCTTGATTGTTTCACTAGGCAAAAACAATGTGAGTCTTTGAAGGAATCATCACAGTACATTAGCTAATTTTTAACCTATTTATTAAGTACCTGTTATGTGACAAGCATTGTGCTACGTACTGTGAATAGATTCGTGAACAAAATCGATCTGGTTTCTGTACTCACAGAGGCAATATTTTAGAAAATAATGGGCTCTGTATTAATCAGGTATTAGTAAAGAGTGAATATATCCATCAGTGCTCAATTGCAGAGAACAGAATTCACACTCTTGGCTTAAATAGAATAGAATATTGACAATAGAGCTTATAATAACCAGAAATTAATATGAAGTGAACGTGTCAGTCAGTATCCAGTTGCAAAAAAGTGTTTTAATTATACCTTTTACAGGGTATTGAATGGTTTTTGGAATCATTCAGAGGACTGAAGAAATACACTCCAGGTTCATTTTTCAGATACTCTTGTATGTTCATGCTGAACTGGGCAGCTGCAGTGCCAGAACCTTCACTGCCACAAGAAGGAATCTTCCACCATTGTGTATTGCTGTGACTGTGTATTGCTACTACAGGCAGAAAGCAGCTGCTACTCCAGCCAGCTCCAGACCATGCAATGCCCGCTGCCTTCCACATCAGAAAATGGATATCCCACACCCCACCACTCAACCTCCATGAACTGCACAAGGCCTTGCACCACTGCTAATTCTGGCAGAGGAAAACCAAATGCCTCTATGAGCAGCAGAAACAGAGGCTGCCTTCCAAAAGGGCTGTAACTGAGCAGAACCATACAGAATCCATTATTAAGGGTTTCTTTAACAATGTGATTTTAGTTTTTCAGCCCACTAGAAAAAGGCTACCACATCACTATTGGTCTGTAAATTGGAAGGACAAAAACATGGTTTTTAAAAGCCATGCTTTAGAAAGCTTCCTTGGTATTTAGAACGTCTTTGCATGTCAGCTTTGGGGACTATTAATGTTTTTAAAAGCCAGAGTGATAGTCTTCTGTTCTCCACAGTTTGTTTGTTTTTTAATAGAAGTGTGTGGTTCCTAATTTTTTATTGTTTAGTTGGTATGATAGACACTCAACTCAATGCAAGACTTCAAGTGCCAAGTACTGCTGCTGATTTGTTACTGTTTTTTACTTCAGCCAAATAATTAAAATAGATAAAAGCCCATTGTGGAAAAGGATCAAAAGCAATTATAACCAACTTACCAACATAATGAAGCAGATGTCAAATCATTAAAAGATAATGGTAAGAAATGTAAAACTAGCCTCAAATTTGATGACATTGTTATCATTATATAGTATCACATAAACAGAGACTTCTCAGAAGTATGCTGTTTTTTTTTGACAATTACCCTTATACCTATAGCAGTAAAATTTCCCTCCAAATTAATGCGAATTAGGGAACACCATTGTTTTGCAAATTAGAGTTAATGTGCATAGAAGCTGAAGCAGTTGACAAATTGGTTATACTAGTGACAAACCACAGCAGAAAACATTCCAAACTTTGTTGTTTTCTGGTTTGCTGTTACGTTGTTAGACATTTTTTTATGCAAGAGAATTACCTAAAAATTATGAACAGTCTCTATTTCCAGAGTGGTAGGAATTAAATCACTTTTTCTTAGATTTTGCTTAGTGATAGTCAACAAATGATCCTTTTGATGAAAAAATAAATAAAAATGTAAAGCAAATATCCTAAGGGTAAGAGAACAGAATACTTCTTTGGCTTTGCAAGGATTCAGGATATAAATGTTGGTGGTGTGAGAAATTAGGTATATCCTGCAAGCATCTATTTTAATTTTTGGCTTTATTTTGTGGCCAAAGAGCTATTTCAGAGGAATAGGTATGGACCCCAAAGCCTTTCCTTTAAGGTTTGAGAATTTCTGACCGACTGCTATATCCCCAACAAAGGCAGCTGGTTAGCGCGATTAGCAGGGATCCCCAACAAGAAACTTATCCAAAAGTCTTGTCTGGACTGATGAGTTGAGTTCAATATCAAGGCCTTGGTTGTCAGAGAGGAGGACTGGAAGAGCAGTGTAGCTGACCCTGCTTCAGCAAGTCTCAAAAAGAATTAAAATGCTAAGCACTAAAAGCAATACCATTTGGGAATTTTAATCCACTTTTGCGTGGAATATCATAATTCAAGTGTTTCACTGGATATAGAGGATCTCTTTGTACCCTGATGAAGTATTGCCACCTTAGAGGCAGACCTTGGCTAGCAGACTGACCATACTTTCTTGTTTCTCATTCTTTTCTTCTTTAGAATTGAACACTTGGATCCAAGTAAGCACTTTGGAAAGAGACAATATGGAAGTGTACTCATCAGAGAGATGCCTGGGCCATGCTATAAAACACTTACATCTAATTATCAGGAGGTATGGCTTAGAGGTCAGTATTTTTCAAAGTTCCCAGGTACAGTCAAGGTTAAAAACTACTGGGTTAGATGGTCACAAACTCTAACAGCTTCACATTCTTTTCTGCGTTATCTTTTCTCTACAAGCCTCAAATCCTTGTCAGGGGCTGGATGAACTCCCGGCTTCCTCAATGAATAGGAACTAAAAACTTCGCCTCTTTTATTCATAGGTTTATATTCATTTACTCTTTCATTCAACATTCAGTACACATGATGAACACTTACCCTATACCCTCAAGTAGGTGCTTAAAATAGACATCTGGAATATAGTCCCTTGCCCTCCAGAAACCAAGCAGGTTGCTTCCACTTACCCACCACTACAAGATGGAACCACACACCTATTTAGTCATCTCTCTTAAGAGATCCAGTCAGTTATATGGCATGCAATTCTAAAAAAGGAAGTCAATTGATATAAACCTCTAGTTTCTCATGAGATTTTCAGAATTTCCTGTTCCCAGTCAAGTTTGGAATAACTTGAACTCAGATGACCCTTGTATCCCAGTGTATTCTCATCCTATCTGTCTTAGACCAGCATTAGCAGAAAGACAAACAGAAAAACAAAAGTATGCTTATTCACATTTGTTCCAATCTAAAGAAATATTGTGGATAAATTTCTTTATTCAAAAGCAGCTCACTGATCTTTGTTAGGTAGCTAAATTATATTAATTATATGTAGGGCTCTAAAAGAGACAAAAACTGTTTCTAGAACTTTTGATTTGGAGACTATTGTTTGCAGGTGATTTTTCAATGTATTTTTAAAAGCACCATTATGTCTCACTAAGGACAGTTTCCCCAGTTTCCATAGTGATACTCAAAAAAAGTGTAGGTGCAATCAAAGAGAATGACTACATTAATAGGAGGTTTAACATTTCTGTTGAATACAAGTTTGCTCAATATTTTAAAATAATTGTGCTATTTTTTAAATCCTCATTCCTTAATGGATACATTTAACATCAGCTGCCTTCTTTATGAAATGAGTAATAAAGCCCACTTTGCTTGAAATTTAAAGCAGTTTCAAAGATACTGAAAGATATTCTGATCATGTCTTGTTTTTATAAAGATCATGTGGATAATTACTTCAGGCAATTAGAGAGCAGTTTTAAAATAACCGTGTTCAAAGTTATGCAAGGAAGGGGGATGGGAATATGATATGTGAGCAGATACAAAATAAGGCAATTCTTGCCCTAAAGGAGTTTACAGTTGTTTTCAATCTATTGACGGAATCTAGCCAGTGGTTCTGTTAGGAAGTTAATTTCCAGAGTGGTAACAACCATAGTCAACATTTACATACCTCATGGATCAACAGAGGAGTAAAAAAAATACTTGAAATAACTTACAAAATGTTCTCATGATGCTCTTTTTATCCACCTATGTATTTTGTGGAATTGTCTCACTGAGAAGCCAGATAACTATCAGGCCTAAAGATTTATTATTGAATCATTTCAGGAGCAAACAGAATCAACACCATGCCTTGTGCCATTTATTCAGCAAACAATTATTTTCCCCAGATATTCTCCTAGGATTCTCATGAATTACATGAACAATGGTTTTTAGGAGAAAAGAAAAAGACAAACAAAAAAAAACTGTCTATAAGAAGAATAAACATTAGCAAATTAGCAGAGATCTAATTCAAGTGTGCAGGAACCTCCAAAGTGCATTAGATGTGTGTCGATGGCAATATTTTAGTATTCTTCTATGAGCATTCAGTTACAAAGCAAGCTAAAGGAGGACTAAGACTGGAGATTAGGCTTTGTTCTCAAGGAGTCTGAGTGTGTGTGTGTGTGTGTGTGTGTGTGTGTGTATTCAGCTGAATATTAATTGAGTGCATGTCCTGTGCTTTCACTGTGTTTGGCATTGGGGAGAGGAAAAACACATGGTCTCCACTTTCATCTTGTGCAGTGACAGACTTAAACCTAGAAATTCTAATTACTGGAAACGTGCAAATGTAATAAGTGCTTCATTGGGGTAGGTATTAACAGTGGTATATGAGCCTATGGTGATTGGAGGAGGGGTGTTTCCTTGGACAGGAGGTCAGAGAAGACTCTCTAGAAGAAAGGATATTCCAATAAAATTATTTACAAACAGGCGCTGTGCCAGCTTTGGCTTATGAAACATAGTTGGCTGACCTGTGCTATCAAGTTTTTGCAACAAAGCTTACAAACAATCCTCAAAAGATCAATTTGCTCAACCAGTAAATTAACCGGTGCCAGATCTGAATTCAATTCTCTTTAAAGAGAGTAAAACCCAGAAAATCAACAACATATCAATCACAATGTTTACCATACAAAAAATGACTAGACATACAAGGAAGTATGAAATTGTGATCCATAATCGAGATTAAAATGTCAATAAAAAGACTGAAAGACAGATAATGACATTGGGATTAAAAGACAAAACTTTAAAACAGTTATGATCATGTTCAATATTTAAAGAAAAAGATTGCATAAGTAAACAAGAAATTCACCAAAGAAATAAGTCTATGAATACAATACAAATTCTAGAACTGAAAAGATTATATGAAAAGAAAAATTCACAGCGTTTTGGACACTACAGAAGAAAAGATCAGTGATTTGAAGACAGGGCATTAGAAACTATCTAAACTGAAATAAAGTGAGAAAAAATATTAACAAAATAATGAACAGAGCCACGGTGACATTTAGAAAATATCAAGTGGTGCAGATTCTTGTAATTGAAGCACTGGAAGGAAAGGAGAGCGAGAATGGGGGCAGAACATACTTGAAAAACTAAGGTTAAATATATTCCAAATTTGGTGAAACTTACCAATCTATAGACCTAAAAAATTCAACAAACTCCAAACAGGATAACATATCAAGTCTAATACTTGGAAAAAAAAAAAAAAAAAAAAACATAAAAGAAAAATCTTAAAAGAAACCAGAGGAAAAAAAGACACATCCCATACAGGGTATCAATGATAAAAATTACAATTGGTTATTCATCAGAAGTAATGCAAGCCTGAATACAATGGTATGGTAGACAAAATAATGGCCCCTTCCCCCAAAGATGTCCACATCCTAATCCCCAGAACCTGTGAATAAGGGACTCCGCTTATCCTAGGTTATCTGGTTGGGCAGCATGTAATCACAAGGCTCCTAATAAGGCAAAGAAGGAGGCAGGAGATGTGATGTTAGAAGCAGCAGTTGGAGTGATACACTATGAACCAAGGAATGCAGGTAGCCTTTAGAAGCTGGAAAAGGCAAGGAAACAGATCTTCCCCAGAGCCTCCAGAAGGAACAGTCCTGCCCTCACTGATTTTTAGTCCTGTAAGACTCATTTTGGACTTCTGACCTACAGAATTATAAAATAATAAATTTATATTGTTTTAAGTCACTAAGTTTGTGATAATATTTACAGCAGCAATAGGAAATTATACAAATTGAATGACATTTAAAGTATTGAAAGATGGAAGGAGTCATTAATGTTAAACACTATATCAAATGAAATGTCTTTCTAAAGTAAGAATGAAATAAAGATATTTTTAGACAAAAGCTGAAAGATTTTGTTGCTAACAAATCTGTAGTACAAGGAACGAGTTTTTTAAAATCTTCAGACTAAAGGAAAATGCTACCATTTGAAAACTTAGGCCTAAACAAAGGAATGAAGAATCCCAGAAATGGAAAATATGTAGATAATATAGAATATTTTTTCTCATTTCTTAATTTCTTTAAAATTTAATTTATTTTTATAGCAAAAATGATAACAATGCATTGTGGGGGTTATAGCAAACATGGAAGTAGAATGGGACACAGCATGGGAAGGGGAAAAATGTAAGTTTATTGTAAATTTATGGTAGACTATGGTAACTTTAGGTTACATTTTATAATCTCTAGTGCAAACACACAATACACACATGAAAGAAGTATAACAAAAAGCCAACAGAGGACATAAAGATGAAAGAATAAAAAATACTGAATTAAACAAAATAAGGCCATAAAAGACAAAACAATGAATCAAGTACAGATGAAACAAAAAGAAAACAAATAACAAGATGCTAGACCTGAACAGAAACATGCCAATGATTATGAAACACTTCAATAAAAGGCATAAATTATCATACTAGACTAAAAAAACAAGACCCAAATACAAAAGATGTGCTTCAAATATAAATACACAGACAGATTAAAAGTAAAATGATAGTGGGGCAACATGGCAGAGTTGTGAGGCGTGGAAAATAGTTACTTCTCTAGGGCAGCTGGTAAATAGCCAGGAACTGCATGGAACAGCAGTCTTGGGACTTTTGTTAACAGCACGCATCATATATCAGTCTAGAATGGGCGGAACAGCTGAGATCGCAGTAAAGACCTATAAGTTTCCCCAACCAGGGGGCTGGTGCCCCTTCTCCCCACCCCTAGGTGTGGCAGACTGTATTGGAGCTGGTTCCCTGAGGGAAAAAGAAATAATCTGTGCTGGGAGCAAGGAGGGGGGGCTCAACCAGGCCCCCACTGCAGAATTAATTAACAAATTCAGCCTGCTGAATAAAAGCTCTAAGCATATATAAACCAAGAGTGGGCACAAAAGGAACCAGGAGGATTTGGTCCAGCAGAGAGGAGGCAGGGCTGACAACGATAACAAAAAAAAAAAAAAAAAAAAAAAAAAAAAAAAAAAAATCACACAAAAAAACAGAGACTTCTGGAGTTGGAGGTGCTCAGAATACTGGAAAAGGGCTGGGCTCCAAGAAAAAGGGTCACATAGAAATGGGTACCAACTCTAGCTCTTGCTTACTAAAGGAAAATGCTACCATTTGAAAACTTAGCTCTTGCTTACTAAAGGAAAATGCTACCAAATTTATTGTAGTATGATACCATAGTTCAGAGCTGGGGTCCGGTTCTGTAAAGGGTTCCTCCTCTTCCTCTTCTTCCTCCTCCTCCCCCTCCTCCAACCCTGGCAGTGACAGGGTCTGCTAAGAATTAAAAACACTGCACCTCTTTTCACTGGTGGGGAGCTGTGGGCTGACAAGCACCACCTACTCAATGGGATAGGGAAAGCACAGAGTCTAGAGGCTTCACAGGAGGGTCTGAAAACCTGCAGGGTCTCATTCTCAGGGAAACATGATACAAAGTGCACTCTCCTCCTGAGACCTGGGCCTGTCTGGACTGAGGTTGATTATATCTGGGGAGACCCTCTCACAAAAAGGTTACATAGAGGCAGGGGAAGAACTAGAAAAACAAGAGCTGAAAATTTCAATCAACTAAACAGATGCTGTGTTAGATAGATGTCTAGAATAAGTTAAACTGAATGCCAAAGAACAGATAGAGAACAAAGCCAACCAACAAGGAAACCCTAGGTAAGAGAGTGAAAATGGGCTCCAGAATAAACTAATCAAGAAAATCAGATGCCTAAACTAATCTAGAAAATCAGATGCCTAGGCAGCTAAAAATAATGAGCCATAATAGGAAACATGAAAACATGGACCAACCAAAGGAACAAACTAACACTTCAACTGAGATACAGGAACTGAAACAACTAACTAAAGATGTTCAAACAAATCTCCTGAATCAAATCAACAAGCTGAAGGAACATGTGGCAAAGGGATGAAGGATAGGAAGAAGATATTGGATGACCATTAAGAAGAATTCGTAAGCTTGAAAACACAGATGGCAGAAATTTTGGGAATGAAAAGCATAACAGAAGAGATGAAAAACACCATGGAGACATACAACAATAGATTTTAAGAGGCAGAAGAAAGGATCAGTGAACTAGAAGACAGGACATCTGAAATCATACACACAAAAGAACAGATAGGGAAAAGAATGGAAAAACATGAGCAGAGTCTTAGGGAGCTGAATAACAACATGAAGCGCACAAGTATACATTTTATGGGTTTCCCAGAAGCAGAAGAGAAGGGCAAAGGGGCAGAAAGAATAATGGAAGAAATAATCACTGAAAATTTCCCAACTCTTATGAAAGACATAAAATAACAGATTCAAGAAGCACAGCATACCCCAAATAGAATAGATACCAACAGACCTACTTCAGGACACTTAATGATCAGATCATCCAACATCAAAGAAAGAATTCTGAAAGCAGAAAGAGAAAAGTGATCCATCACATACAAGGGAAGCTTGATAAGACTATGTTCAGATTTCTCCACAGAAACCATGGGGGTGAGAAGGCAGTGGTATGATATATTTAAGATACTGAAAAAGAAAAACTGGCAACCAAGAATTCTATACCTGGCAAAACCATCCTTCAAAAATGAGGGAGACAGTAGCCTTGAATCTTGAAGATGATTGTATAGCAATGTAGCTTACAAGGGGTGACAGTGTGATTGTGAAAGCCTTATGGATCACACTCCCTTTATCCAGTGTATGGATGGATGAGTAGAAAAATGGGGATAAAAACTAAATGAAAAATAGGGTGGGGGGTATGATTTGGGTGTTCTTTTTTACTTTTATTTTTCATTCTTACTTTTGCTTTTTCTGATATAAGGAAAATGTTAAAAAAATACATTGAGGTGACGAATGTACAACTATATGATGGTACTATGAACAGTTGATTGTACACCATGGGTGATTGTATAATATATGAATATATCTCAATAAAACTGAATTTTAAAAAAAAAGGAGGGTGATATTAAAATATTTTCAGACAGACACCGAGATTTATGAATAAGAGACCTGCACTACAAAAAATACTAAAGGGAGTGCTACAAGCTGATAGGAAAAGGCAGGAGAGAGAGGTTTGGATAAGAGTGTAGAAATGAAGACTATCAGAAAGGGTAAAAGAAGAGACAGAAAAAATAAGATATCATATGTTGTTCTGGTTTGCTAATGCTGCAATTTTGCAAAACACCAGAAATGGATTGGCTTTTATAAAGGGGGTTTATTTGCTTAGACAGTTACAGTCTTAAGGTGATAAAGTGTTCAAGGTAAGGCAACAATAGGGTACCTTCACTGCAGAAAGGCCTCTGGCATCCGGAGAACCTCTGTTAGCTGGGAAGGCACATGGGTGATGTCTGCTTGCTCCCAAGTTGTGTTTCAAAATGGCATTCTCCAGAATGTCTCTGTGTCAGCTTCTCACAGCAAACTCTGGGTTAGTACCTCCAAAGCATCAGCAAAACTGCTTTTAATGGCCGTCTTCAAAATGTCTCTGTAAGTTGCAGCAGGGAGCTCCTTATGTCTGAGCTTCTTATATAGGGCCCTAGTAAACTAATCAAGGCCCAGGCTGAATGGGTGGGGCCACACCTCCATGGAAATTATCTAATCAGAGTTATCACCTACAGATGGATGGGTCACATCTCCATGGAAACAACCTAATCCAAATGTTCCAACCTAATCAACACTAACACGTCTGCCCCCACAAGACTGTATCAAAGAACTTGGCTTTTTCTGGAGGACATAATATATACAAACTGGTACATACCACTCCCTAGGCCCCAGAAAAACATGTTCCTTCCATATACAAAATACAAACATCCCATTACAGTATCACAAAAATTTAAATCATTACAGTATCAGTAAGAAAGTACAAGATCCCATCAAAATCAGTCACATGTGTGGTCTGTCCTAAGGCAAAATTCCCCTCTGGCTGTGGACCTGTGAAACTTAAAACAAATTATCTGCTTCCAATATACAAAGGAGGGACATTCATAGGGTAAATATTCCCATTGCCATAAGGAGAAATAGTAAGGAAAACAGGGTTTAAGGGACCAAAACAATTCCTAAAACCCACAGGGCAAACTTCCTTAGATTTCAAAGTCTGAGAGTCATTTAGAGAACGGCATTTTATCTTTGGGGCTTGAGAGAGTGGAAGCTCAACCCGTTCCAAAGGCCTACAGGGCAGCCCTTTTCTCTCCAAACGGCTGGGGTGAGTGCTCCACCATATTCACACACTGAGGAGACTACCTTTTTCTCGGTCCACCCTCCTCAAACATCAAGATGTCACCCGGACCCTGCCTCTCCGGTGCAAAGGCGCTCCCCTCTCCGAACAGTGGGGTGGCAGCCAGGTGCTCCTGAATCCTAGGGAAATGTGTTCCACCTGCTCTGGGGCCAGAGGTGGCAGTACTCTTCCTGAGTATCTGGGGCAAACTCACCTTTTCCATGTGCCTGGGTTGCTCTGCTCTTTTTGCTCAAGATTTCTTGACTCCATACCTCAATTTCCATGATTCTGTCCTTGAAGAAATTTTTCCTTCTATTTTTTCCTTTGTCCCCTCTAGTCCAGACTGGCCATGGTTCCGTTGGCTCCACCTATACAGTTCTCTCAAAAATCTTATTGGCCTGGCATGAAGCACACAGGGGTCAAAGCCATCAGACAACAGAACTTTCCACAAATCCTTTCTGGATAACTCCACCTCCAATCCTGGCTGGTACTGAAATGGCGGTTGGGTTCCATGTTTGGTTAAATCCTCACATGGGGCTGTAGCCTCTGGGGTCACACTTTTTGGAAGCCCAGAATTTTCCAAATATCAGTTTCTGGTTTCTTTGTACCCAAGAGTTCAGTTCTCAGCTTATCTCTGTCCTGTTGCATTCTACTATAAGCTGCAAGGAGAAGCCATGCTGCATTTGCTATATTTACCTTGGAGACCACTTGAGCTAAGTACTCCAGCTTGTTGCCTTCAAATTCTTCCTTCCATCTGACACCAGGACTCAATTTTGCCAAATTCACTGCCACTTTAAAACAAGGCTTGCCTTTCTACCAGTTTCCAATGAAACATTCATCATTTCTGCTCAAGGCTCCATCAGAAGTACCTTTGAGTCCACATTTCTACCAGCAGTCTCTTCAAAGTAGTCTAGGCTTTTTCTGTCAAGCTCCTCACAATTCTTCCAGAATCTCCCCCTTATCCATTTAAAAAGCTGTTCCAACATGTTTGGTATTTGAAAACTCAGTAGCACCCCACTTCTCTGGTACCAAAATCAGTTCTGGTTTAATGCTGCCATTTGCAAAATACCAGAAATGGACTGGCTTTTATAAAGGGGGTTTATTTGGTTACAAAGTTACAGTCTTAAGGCCATAAAGTGTCCAAGGTAATGCATCAACAGAGGGTATCTTCCCTGGAAAAAGGCCATTGGCATCTGGAAAACATCTGTCAGCTGGGAAGGCACGTGGCTGGCATCTGCTGATAGGTTGCATTTCAAAATGGCATTCTCCAAAGTGTTGCTCTTGGGGCATTTTGTCCTCTCTTAGCTGCAGTTGCTCTTCAAAATGTCACTATCAGTTGCTCTCCAAAATGCCAACTCTTAGCTGCTCTCTGTTCCTTCTGTTTGTCAGCTTTTTATATGGCTCCAGTGATTTAATTCAGACCCACCCTGAATGGATGGGGTAACACCTCCATGGAAATTATCCAATCAAAGTCACCACCCAAGTTGGGAGGGTCACATCTCCGTGGAAACATCCAATCAAAAGGTCACACCCTAATCAAAAATATTAATCAATCTGCCTCCACAAGATAACACCAAAGAACATGGCTTTTTCTGGGGGACATAATATATACATGTAAAATCCAAAAGACAAAATGGTAGAAAAAAGTACTGCCCTTACAGTAATAACACTAAATGTTAATGGTTTAAATTCCCCCATAAAAAGAGAGACCAGCAGAATGCATTAAAAAACAGGACCCATCTATATGCTGTCTACAAGAAATTCACTTTAGAAACAAGGACAAAAATAGATTGAAAGTGAAAGGTTGGAAAAAATATTTCATGCAAACAACAAGAAAAAATGGGAGTATCTTCATCAGACAAATTAGACTTCAAATGTAAAACAATTAAGAGAGAAAGAAGGACACTATATATTAATAAAAGGGACAATTCATCAAGAAGACACAACAATCATAAATATGTATGCACCGAGTCAGAGTACCCCAAAATACATGAGGCAAACACTGACAACACCGAAGGGAGAAGTAAATACCTCTATCATAATAGTTGGAGGCTTCAATACACCACTCTTATCAATGGATAGAACATCTAGACACAGGATCAATAAGGAAACGGAGATGTTGAATTGTATGATAAATAAACTAGACTTGACAGACATTTATAGAACAGTATATCCCACAACAGCAGGATACAAATTTTTCTCAAGTGCTCATGGATCATTCTCCAGGCTAGACCACATGGTGGGTCACAAAGCAAGTCTTAACAAATTTAAAAATATTTAGATTATACAAAACATTTTCTCAGATCATAACAGAATGAAGCTGGAAATCAATACCAGGCAGAAGATCAGAAAATTCACAAATATTTGGAGGCTAAACAACACACTCTTAACCAGTGGGTAAAGGAAGAAATTACAAGAGAAATTAGTAAATACCTCAAGGCAAATAAAAATGAAAACACAACTTATCAAAACTTATAGGATGCAGAAAAGGTGGTGCCGAGAGAGAAATTTATTGCCATAAATACCTATATTAAAAGAGAAGAAAGGGCAAAAATTGAGGAATTAACTGTTTACCTGGAGAAACTAGAGAAAGAACAGCGAACTAACCCCAAAGCAAACAGAAGGAAAGAAATAACAAAGATTAGAGCCGAAATAAATGAAATTGAGAACAGGAAAACAATAGAGAGAATAAACAAAACCAGAAGTTGGTTCTTTGAGAAAATCAATAAAATCAGTGAACTTTTAGCTAAGCTAATGAGAGAGAGACACAGAGAGAGAGAGAGAGAGAGAGAGAGAGAGAGAGGAAATAAATACAACCGGAAATGGGAAAGCGGACATAACTACTGATTCCGCAGACACAGAGGAGATAATGAGAGGATACTATGAGCAACTATATGCTAATAAATCAGACAACTTAAATGAAATGTACAACTTCCTACAAAAGCATAAAGAACTAACACTGACTCAAGAAGAAATAGACAACCTCAACAAACCAATCACAAGTAAAGAGATTGAGTCAGTCATAAAAAGCTCCCAAAAAAGAAAAGCCCAGGATCAGATGGCTTCATATGTGAACTCTAACATGCATTCATGAAAGAATTAGTACCAATCCTGCTCAAACTTTTCAAAAAAAATTGAAGAGGAGAGAAAGCTACTTAACTCATTCTATGAAGCCAACATCACCCTAATACCATCATCAGACAAAGATACTACAAAAAAAAAAAAAAAAGAAAATTATAACCAATCTCTTTAATAAATATAAATGCAAAAGTCCTCCACAAAATACTCACAAATTGAATCCAGCAGCACATTAAAAGAATTATACACCATGACCAAGTGGGATTTATTCCAGGGAGGCAAGGCTGGTTCAACACAAGAAAATCAATTAATGTAATATACCACATCAATAACTCAAAGTGGAAGAACCACATGATCATCTCGATTGATGCAGAAAAGGCGTTTAACAAAATTCGACATCCCTCCTTGAAAACTCTCAAAAGGATAGGAATAGAAGGGAACTTTCTCAATATGATAGAGAGAATATATGAAAAACCCACAGGTAACATACTCAATGGGGAGAGACTGAAAGCTTTCCCTCTAAGATCAGGAACAAGACAGGGATGCCCACTGTCACCATTGTTAGTCAACATTGTGCTGTAAGTTCTAGCTTGCGCAATTAAGCAAGGAAAAGAAATAAAAGACCTCCAAATTGGGGAGGAAGAAGTAAAACCTTAACTGTTTGCAGATGATATGATCCTATATGTAGAAAATCCAGAAAAATCTACAGCAAAACTACCAGAGCTAATAAATGAATACAGCAAAGTGGCAGGGTACAAGTAATGAGCAACAGGAGGAGGAAATCAAGAAAAAATTGCAATAAAATTTTTTGAAAAATTTACAAAATTGAAAAAATTACAATAGCAACCAAAAGAATCAAGTATTTAGGAATAAACTTCACCAAGGCCACAAAAGACCTATACACATAAAACTACAAGAAACTGCTAAAAGAAATCAAACAGGACCTAAAAAAATAGAAGACCATACAATGTTCATGGATTGGAAGACTAAATATAGGTAAGATATCAATTCTACCTAAACAGACATAGATTCAATGCAGTACCAATTAAAATCCTAACAATTAACTTTGCAGAAATAGAAAAAAACAACAATAAAATATATTTGGAAGGGCAGGGTGCCCCAAATAGCCAAAAAATATCTTTAGAACGAGGAATGAAGTGGGAGGTCTCACACTACCTGACTTTAAAGCATACTACAAAACTACAGTGGTCAAAACAGCATGATACTGACATACAGATAGTTATACCAACCAATGGAATCAAATTGAGTGTTCATAAATAGACCTTCTCATCTATGGACAATTGATCTTTTATAAGGCAGTCAAGCCAACTGAACTGGGACAGGGCAGCCTCTTCAATAAATGGTGTTTGAAGAACTGGATATCCATTTCCAAAAGAATTAAAGAGGACTCCTATCTCACACCTTACATAAAAATTAACTCAAAATGGATCAAAGACCTAAACATTAGTGCTAAGACCATAAGACTTTTATATGAAAATGTAGGGAAATATCTTAAAGATCTTGTGATAGGAGGTGGTTTCCTAGACCTTACACCCAAAGCATAAGCAATGAAAGAAGAAATAGATAAATGGGATATCCTCAAAATTAAACAGTTTTGTACATCAAAGGACTTTGTCAGAAAAGTAAAAAGACAGCCTGCACAATGGGAGACAATATTTGGAAACCACTTATCGGAGTAAGGTTTAACATCCAGAATATATAAAGAGATCCTACAACTCAACAACAGAAAAGCAAACAACCCAATTAAAAAATGGGGAAAAGATGGATAGATACTTTTCTGAAGAGGAAACACAAATTACACAGAAACATATGAAAAGATGCTCAACTTCACTAGGTATTAGGGAAATGCAAATCAAAACCACAATGAGATATCATCTCACACCTACTAGAATGGCCATTAACAAGAAAACAGAAAATTACATGTGCTGGAGAGGATGTGGAGAAAGAGGCACACTTATTCCCTGTTGGTGGGAATGTAGAATGGTGCAGCCACTCTGGAAGGCAGTGTGGTGGTTCCTCAGGAAGCTAAGTATAGATTTGCCATATGATGCAGCAATTCCACTACTACGTATATACTCAGAGGAACTGAAAGCTCAGACACAGACATTTGTAAACTAATGTTTATAGCGGTATTATTCATGATTGCCAAGAGATGGAAACAGCCCAAATATCCATCAATGGACGAGTGGATAAACAAACTGTGGTATATACATTCAATGGAATATTATGCAGCTTTAAGACAGAACAAAGTCACAGGACATATAACAATGTGGATGAAACTTGAGGACGTTATGTTGACCGAAACTAGCCAGAAACAAAAAGACAATACTGTATGGTCTCACTAATATGAACTAACATTAGTGAGCAAACTTTGAGAGTTAAATCTGAGAACATAGGATATCAGAAGATAGAAAGAGTGTAGAGATCGGGCATTTGATGCTGAAGGAGTATAGAATGTTCAGGAGGATTGACTGTTTAGAACCAGAAATGAATAGCACAATACTGTGTGATGGTAGAATGATATTGTAAGTACAGTGAACAAAGATGTCTGTGAGTAAAGTTGAGAGACAAGGGCTAGCAGCATATCTGACATCAGAAGGAAAGATAGATGATCAAGACTGGGACTGTGTAACTTAGTGAAACCTAGAGTGGCCAATTATGGTGACTAAATGTACAAATATAAGAATGTTTTTACATGTGGCAGAACAAATGAATGTCAACCTTGCAAGGTATTGAAAAAGTGACAGTATTGGGGAAAAATATAATCATGAAAACTGGAATCTATGGTTAACAGTAACATTGTAATATGCTTCCATTAAATGTATCAAAGCCAATATACCGAAGCTAAATGTCTATAAGAGGGGATATAAGGGAGGGGTATGGGATTCTTGGTAATGGTGATGTTGTCTGACCTTATCATTGTATTGTATTGTAATTTTTTCTTTTATCTTTTTTATTGTTCTTTTTCAAAAATTTTTTGTGTAATGAATATGTTCAAGTTCTGATTGTGATGAATGTACAACTACATGATGATACTGTGAACAACTGATTGTACACTGTGGATGATTGTATGATATGGGAATATATCTCTATAAAATTGCAGGGGAAAAAATAAACAGATGGATACAAATGCAGGAGAAAACCTGGAAAGAGGGATTTACCTATTCACTGTTGGTGGGAAGTAGCATGGTGTAGCCCATCTGGAGGGCAGTGTGGTGGAGCCACAAGAAGCTAAGTACATGGGTGCCATAAGGTGTTCTTTTTTACTTTCATTTTTACTCTTTTTTTTTTTTTTTTGGAATAAGGAAAATGTTCAAAAATTGACTGTGTTTATGAATGCACAACTATATGATGGTACTATGAACAACTGATTTTACACTGTGGATGACTGTATGGTATGTGACTATATCTCAATAAAACTGAATTTTTTAAAAAAGTAAAATGATACAAAATGACATACTATGCAAAGATAATTAAAAGAAAGCTGCAGTAGCTATAACAAAGACTTTGAGATTTGGAATATTACAGATAAACAAGAACATTTACTCATGATAAAAGGTTCAATTCACCAGGAAGAGATAATAATCCTTAATGTTTGTGTACCTAATACTAAACCTTTATAAAGCATAAAGCTTACAGAATTGAACAGAAAAATAGGCATATAAACAATTATACTTGAAAATTTTAAAACATCTTTTTCAGTCATTAATGCAAAAATGTGACCAAAAATGAGCAAGGATATAGAAGATGTGAAAAACATTATCAACCCACTAGACCCAATTAATATTTACAGACGCTATACCCAACAATGCACAATGAACATTCTTTTCAAGTGCATGTGGAACAATTGCCAAGATAAACTACTAGTTGGACCATAAAACAAATCCCAATAAATATGAAAGGATGAAAAGTCATACAGAGTACATTCCCTGACCACAATGGAATTAAATTACAAATAAGTAATAAATATATTTGGGAATTAAACAACACACTTCTAAATAAACCATAGGTCAAAGAAGAAATCCAAGGAAAATCAGAAAATAATTTGAAATAGTGATAATGATAATAAAACATATTACAACTTGTGAAATACAGCGAATGCTGTTCTTAGGACATTTATAGCTTTAAAGGCTTATATTAGAAAAGAAGATTAGTTGAAACTTAGTGACCTACATTTCTACCTTAAGAATCTTTAGAAAAAGTAATGCAAGTTAAACCCAAAGTAAGTAAAATGAAGGAAGTAAACATAAAATCAGAAATCAATGAACTAGAAAATAGACAAGTTACCATCAGTGAAATTGAAAAACCTCTAATGCCATTTTTATATTTGAATTTTTAAAAATCTTCAGGTACCTTAACTTTTATACAAGTTAGATTAACAATTGTCCCCACATCATTGTATGGCAAGTAATTTACTGTAATAAATTATCAATCATTTTATAACTCTGTATAAGAATTTTCACAGTCCCTGAGTTTTCGCTAAATCAAAAACTAATTCCTCAGTCTTTCATTAAGACAGTCCATGTTCTGGTTTGCTAAAGCTGCTGGAATGCAAAATACCAGAAATGGATTGGGTTTTATAAAGGGGATTTATTAGGTTACAAATTTACTGTTCTAAGGTCATAAAAGTGTCCAAACTAAGGCATCAACAAGAGGATAACTTCACTGAAGAATGGCTGACTGTGACCAGAACACCTCTGTCAGCTGGTAAGGTACATGGCTGGCATCTGCTGATCCTTTCCTCCCGGGTTGCATTGCTTTCAGCTTCTGATTCCAGTGGTTTTCTCTTTAAGCATCTACAGGTTCTCACTTAGTTTTTCCAGGGCAAACTCTGGGCTTCCTCTTAGCTTAGCGTCTCCAAATGTCTTTCTGTCCACATCTCCATGCATCTAGGTCTGTGTCAGCTCTGATCTCTCTCTCCCTAAGCTCTCTGAAGGACACCAGTAAACTAATTAAGACCCACCCTGAATGGGCAGGGTCACATTTCCATGGAAACAACCTAATCAAAAGATTCCACCCACGATAGGTCTGCCCTAAAAGAGCAGATTAAAAGAATATAGTCTTTTATGGGGTACATAACAGATTCAAACAGCACTGTCCACAATCTGGCTTAAACCACCTTTCCATGCTTCTCTCCTGTTTTTTACTTCCCTTGAGATAATTTCACGCTCCAGCCAAACAGGGAGATTATCTGAATGTTTTCCTTGTTTCTTGCCATCTTCCTCTGTCCTTTCAGTCTGCCTTATTTTTTCCCTCTTACCTTCCCTCTCTTCCTATCCTCTCAGTCTGCCTTATTTTTTCCCTCTTACCTTCCCTCTCTTCCTATCCTTTCAGTCTGCCTTATTTTTTCCCTCTTACCTTCCCTCTCTTCCTATCCTCTCTCCCTCGCTATCAACTCGTCTTCCTTAACAAACATCACTAGAGTACCTCCTATGTGCCAGACACCGCACTAGGTGCTGGAAGTTATCTCCTGTTTCTACTTGTTGAAATATCAACAAGCAATGCTTAGATTTTACACCAAATCTGAGTATAACTCTCAAGTGCGAGACAGGATGATGTCATTCAAACATCCCTTAGTCCAGTTTCTGGGTACTGTCAAGCTGTAAGCTCCAAAAAAGCAGGCGCCATGTCTGTTTATTCCTTTATCCCCAGCACCTGGCATTACTGATATTTGGCCAATACTCGACTGATAACTTTCAAATGAATGAATGAGAACAAGCAAAAAGACCAAAAAATGACAGAAGAACAGGAGAAGAAGACAACAAAGGAAACAGTTGGACTGCCCAGGATCCACAAGGAGAGGGGACTTGGAAGGCTTGGAGTTGGAATGATTAAACCAGTTGAGAGCTAAGAGTCAAATATTCTTGGATTTTGGAAGACTTGGAGTTGGAATGATAAAACCAGTTGAGAGGTGATAGTCAAATATTCTTGGATTGTCACCCCATACCTAGAATGTCTTCAAGACTCATAAGGTATGAGGAGAGCATGTGTTTTAAGTTCCATTTCTTGAATTCAGAGATGAGAAAAAAAAAATGTATTTTTCCAGATGCACTTCCTTTTATCAGGCAATGAAAATCACTTCTATTTATAATTATTTATGAGGAAACTCAGCTAAATAGTGCTCAACTCTCAACTCCAGCTGAGCCTCAACTGAAAATACTGATAATTTCTCTCCCACTGGGGTATAGTTATGACTAAATGTGGTAATTTCTGATAAGGGCACTGCATAGGGCCAGTTACATAGAAGAACTCAATGTGTGCAGCTACCTTACGTATCTCAGCATCCACACAGTTCCAGTGGATAGAATCAACTTGTTATGGATTATGTGTAGTGTATCAAGGATATGGAATGTATTTGTGATTTTAGGGATCTTGTGAAGTAGCAACCTGGTGGTGTAATGGTAGCATATAATGTAAGTGGCTAAGAACTCTGGAACCAAGAGCCAGGGTTCTACTCCTGGCTCTGTCACTTATTGTATGAACTTGGGAAGTCACTTAACATCACTCTGCTTATTTACTCACCTATAAAATAGGTATACTATTAGGATCTACCTGATAGGGCTGTAAAAAATAAATGAACTAATAAATATAAAGGGCTTGTTATACAAACCCAACACATAGTAAGCATTAGCTCTTACAATATTTCTGGTTGTAATCAACACACAGCATTCCAAGCTGGAATAGCATAATGGTTAAGGGCACTGGGGTCAAGATGCCTGGGTTTACAGATTCTGGGACATAATTAATACTTAACAAATGTTATATTCTCAATGAAAAGTACATACCCTCAAAGTGCTCATGATCCAGTAGGAGAGTGAGAGAGATGTAGCAAAATGTATTTATTGATACCTGTTTCTACAGTGCACAATAAGAGTATAAAACACACTCGTTTATCTGGAAAGGTAGGGAAATATCACCTAATTATAACTTGGATGTATTATAATCATTTAATTAGCTGTTTGGAATAACAAATATTGACAAAGAAGAGGAAACCCCACTGGAGAAAATAAGCACTATCTTAATGGGATATTCTTGTTTTGATCATAAATGTCTTAGATATGGTTCATTTATTCTAGATTCCCTAAAAGACTGTTCAACTGTGGTAATAACAGTGAATCTGGCTCTTACTTCATCATGGCAGGACATATGCTTAATTAAGAATGCAAATCAAAACAACCCACCACCCACCTGTAAATGTGCTATTTTCACAGCTTGCTTCACAGCTCTTCTTCCAGCACCTGGTAATTCTTTGTGTATTTTTGTACTCCAGAGGAAATCACTGCCATTGTCATAGGCTGTGTCTAAATAGGTTGCATACACCCAAGTGTTCTGTGTTATTTCTTCACACTTATCACCCCCATCTGCCTACCCTGGGCTTTTGTTCTTTCCATTTTGATTTTTTTCTATGACTGTGCTGAGAAAAAATCAAAAAGTTCCCGGCTTGTTTGAGTACAGAGGTGGGGAATGTGTGATGTAAGTCAGGGAAGTCTAAACTAAAGTCATCAGAACCAAATCCCATTACATATCGGAGTCTTACGGTGGTGGCTCAAGATGGCCATTACATAAAGTAATAATTTCTGCACTTGGTTCTGTGGTCATGCTGATCAGTAGAGAGTTCTGGTTAATAACATTCTGAGCATCTAAAAATATATGACTATGCTTGGGTTTTCTATTGTTCTGCTTGTTCCTGACTTCCTCACTACCTCAATTTCAGTTAAGATTTAGTTTGAAGTATCTTTTTCTTATCCTTTCTTCACCCTCAAAGAGGAATGAAACAGTTTATAGTTATTGTCTATATGAGTGATAGAAGTGTAATATCTCACCACTTACACAACTCCCTTCTCCATGAAAAAAAAAACTAACCAGTTTGAAGATTTTATGTCCCAGAAACTTCTTGCCAGAACTGGAGGACTACTTCCACTGGGAGCAATGATCTGAACCTCAGGGAAGCAAAGATTTACTTTCTTAAAGAGCTTAACCTTAGTCAGTTTGGATCATTAATGAAGAGATGTCTTGGGAACTTGCTTGTTTTAAGCTTAAGGAACACTGAATTAAAAAACAAGTTGCATAGTAATAATTTTACCATTGTATTAGTTGTAGTCTTTTGGTTACAAGCTGTGGAAACTACAATTCATGGTGGCTTGAGAAATAAAAAAGATTACTGGTTCAATAATGACACCAGAAACCAGTCTCCCTCCAACCTCTTTCCTACCTTTCTCTGTTGGCTTCAATATCAGGGTCCATATGGTAGTAAGACATCTGCCAGGAGCTGCAGCCTTACATCATCCCAAGTGCAAATGCAGAGAAATTTTATTCTCCTCCTCAAACTGGGATGAGTCCCATGATTTGGCTGGTAGATGGCTCCCTTGGCTTAGGCATAGTTAACATGCTCTTCCTTGAGCCTTAGGGCTGAACACTGGGGGAGATTATTTCTAAGGGAAATTTAGGGTGCTATTAACAAGTATTAACAAACAAAAAAGGAGAAATGGGATAGTAGGCACTCAAAAAACAAATGTTTAATAATAGCCAACATGTCATCTATTGATAAGATTTAACACAGACTGAGTACTTACCATTTGTCCGCAATGTTCTATGAGTTTATTGGCTCTTAAAAGAAAGCAATTTCCTGTGTTTCTCTGTGTTGCAATCACTAATAGAATTAGAGAGTTGTTTCTTGTCTCACTGTTAATTTAGACTCATACTTAAAAATTCAATATACTTAACCAGAAATTAGAATCATAGAATTTTAGGGCTGGAAGAAGTCCTGAACTTCATTATGGAGATAGGTACCACAGATGCAGTAAGACATAGTGCAGGATTCATCAAACCATTTTGATCAGGGTCTTCTATGAACTGAAAATTTGAATATATGTACATATCACTAATGAATTACATTCCTATTCTACCACAGTAATATATTATCTGATTATAAAATATACATTTAAAATAGAAATTACTAAAGGACATTTTAAAGAGGAAATAAGTGATTTTATAAAGTTTTGCTAGTCATGATGGCTTACCATCTGCTTATATCTCAAGCACAATATTCACTTCATCAGATTCATCATTAATGATGGCAGATGAAAATCCATGGTTCAGTTGTTCTTCTGATAATTTCAAATATTTTATTCAACTTCTTTTCAGTGTTGATTATACTGACTTTAAAAAAATAATAAGTCCAGACCTTGCTGATAAAAAGCTCATGGTAAGTCTAGGAAGAGAGTCAGTTTTGCTAATTTCTTGTTCAATTGTGACCAAATTATGGGTATTTTCTTTACTCAGCAGTTTTGTTTTGTTTTGTTATCTGCAGGAATCTTTTTAAACCACTTGCACACTCTATGAACATAACTTTATTTAAAACAAAATATACAAAATCTGTCAAATCTCTTGCCTGGCACTCATACTCAGTAAATCAGTCATAATATGCTGACAGCAACATTCCTCTCTTGAGGACCCTCCACGCTTGCCTCAGGACCCTTCCCACATCTTAAGTACTCACAAATGAGGGACAGTGTCAATCTATGCATAATATATTTGAAGAGCTGATTTTTTTCTCATTTTTAAGATAAAAATAAAAATGAGTGCTAATGTTTTCTCTCTCCTACCCACTGAACGGCCTCGAGCAGTCTCTGGATTATGCCCATTGCACAATGGAGACCATGGCTCATGGCATAGAAAGAGAATTAACAAACTGTGTTTTCTGGTCCTGCCAGACTCTACTGTGTGATGTCAAGTCTGAGCCTTTGGCCATTTGTAAAATGGAGATTATGAAGTCATCCTCACAGAGTTTTCTTGAGACCTGCATGAGATAATTAATTCCATGGTAAGGAATCTTTTCCAGAAGGGCAATATGATGTCTGAATTAGGTTCTTGCATAGTCTGGAGTCAGACTCCTTACTCTCAAAGGCTAAGCCAACAGTGTAACCCTGGGAAAGTTACCTGTGCTCTCCAAGGGCCTGTCTCCTCACCTGTTAAATGGTACTATTAGTAACATCATAGTAGTAGCATCATATATATATATGTATATGTTATATATATATTTTATATATATATATGTATATATGTTTTTTATATACAGTAATATCATATACTAGTAGCATTATCTTCTAGGGTTGTTTTGAGGATTAAATGCAGTATCATTCATGAAGCTCTTAGCACAGTGTCTGATACCACAAGGGTTAGCTCTCATTTCATTATTACTATAAGGATCAATTCTGAAAAAACAAAAATTCTTATTTAAAGTTATTTTTATTCAAAATGAATATAACTATATAATCCCATGGTAGAAACAAAATATAAATGTATTTCCTTATGATTTAGACTATGTACTCCATCATATAGAACAGTGGCTATCAACTCCTGGGGTTCCCCCAAAACCCTTTCAGGGGCTCTGAGAGGTCAGAACAATTTCGTAACAATCCTAAGAAGTTACATGTCTTTTTCACTCTCGTTCGCTCAAGAGTTTATACTGGAGTTCTGCAGAGTCTATGTGTGTGATATTGCAACAGATCAAATGAAGAAGCAGATATAAGAATCAGCTGTCATCTATTGAGCTAGACATTAAAGAGATTTGTAAATTTTCCTTTACCCTCTTCACACTAGATATTTTTTTTGAGTTGGAAAACATATTTATTTTTCATAAAAAGTAAGTTATTTATGTAAGAAGCTTATTATTTTTAAATAAATATACACATTTTTAAAATTTGTCAGCTTTAATTTCTAAAACGGTAACTATTTATAGATAAAATCCACAGAAATAAAAGACCTTTGGGATCCTTAGTAACTTTTGTCTAAATGGGGTCCTGAAACTAAAATATTTGAGAACTGCTGATACAGAAGATTGTTGAAGAGAAAATTGGCCCTTCTTTCAGCTACTAAAATTAGCCACACATTCTAATCTTTCAGCCTGAAACTAGACACTGGCTGGTAGCAGGAGGTTAAGCTAGACACATAGGTCCCTCAGGGTGGTTATCACAGCTTATAAAGCACTGAGATCCTACATGGTGAGTACCAAGGGCTCAATAAAACGTAGAGATTGTAGCACAGTAGTTATGGAAAAGGGATCCAGAAATATTAAACATCTTGCCTAAGGCCACAGCCCATTAGTGGCAGAGCTGGAATCTCAAATGGGACTCTCTTCCTCCAAATTTTTATCTGAGGATGGGGTTTCAGATACAGGAATTCTGGAGCTTCTTAAGATTGTCTTTCAGTCTAACAGTCCCTCTCAAATATAGCAGAAATACAAGAAAAAAAATCATTATGAAACATTTGTCTATTAAGTAGTAATTCTATCTTAATCTTAACACGAATCTTGCCTTACCATGGACCATTTAGTCTAAACCTTACAAGAGCTACAAAACACTCACTTTAATGTTTTTCCAGTTATAATCTAAGTAGAGCACATCATATGTTGCATTTTATGGGTCCTCTTTATAGAATTTCTCAACCTAGAATCTGCATTTTCCCCACAAAATGTCTTATACAAATGCCACATTATTCTATTTCTTTTACATCTAGTCACATTTATGCCTTTTGGCGGGGGGGGGGGGGGGGGGGGGGGGGGTGATTTTAAATCTATTCCACAGGAGCAATGACACATTTCTCCCCTTTTTGTCCCTCATTCTCAAGTATTATAGAGTTACTACATTTCAACAACTAGGTAAATTATCCTTCTGTACAGAAAAATGAGTCTTCATTCTGATTATAATCTACAGATGTTTAAAAATGCATGCTGGTAGCTAGTCAGGCAATTCTGTTTGAAATCAACTCTCCAAAGTGACTTGTGGCCTTTTTATTTATTTATTTTACTTCAGGCAGGTGGGGTTGGCGGCTAATTTGACTATTTTGGTGGGTTTTTAAAAATAGTAGTAGAAACCAAGTTTGAGGTTTCAAAGTCCCCCTCTCTAACTCCCATATTTAAGTGGTAACATTTGGGAGAGTGCCATAGGAAATTTTGAGGCAATATAATCCTTTACCCAGAACAGGCAGTTCTAAAGCAACTAATAATTTAATAATGTTGTTTTGTTTTGCAGAAGTGATCTGTGGGCTCAATTGGCTTGCAGCTGCATAGTTTGCTGAATACTTTTACTTGTTGCCTGTAGTTTTTTTCCAGGTTATGATTGTAGCAAAGATTTCAAGAAAACATTTTCCAAAACGTAGGTTCCATCTACGATGCTTAATACAGAAAGTCTCAGAGACAAAAGTAACCATCAAATCTGCAGTCCAGCAACACAGTTGGGTTTTCTGTTCAGATAGGCCTGGGTTTTTTTCTCTGCTCCACCACAGACCATTGTGATCTTGGGCACATCACTTAACTGCCCCAAGCTATAAACTATAAATTATGCTTGTAAAATAGTTCCTACACATATCCTTGCTGTGCAGATTAAATAAGGCTAAGTTTGTTACACCTGGTACAGTTTTCCATACCTAATTAGCACTATATACATGCTTGTCATTTTTATTATTAGGGTGTGGGGCTGAGGGCAGGGAGGGAGGGAGGGAGGATGGGTAAAGGCTGAAGAAAGAGAAAGAGAGAAAGTTTAATACAACAAGAAAGAAAATAATAAAAGTATTTTACTAGGAAGTATTTTGATAAACATAGGAATTAAAAAGAGGGACATTTGTAACAATTGAGGAAAAAAAATAAAGACGATAAATCAGTTGCCAAAACATGCTGGGTTCAAAGCAAAAGTCAGAGATTTCCTGTGAAAGCCATACCGTTTGAGAAAGCATGGATAAAATTATTTAAATTTATACTTTTTTCATAAGTCCAGACCATGCATTACTTGCTTCTAGAAATCTGGGTTTCCCTGGGGGCTTAGAGGAAGGAGCCGCTCCTAGAATCTTCCTTGGGGATTGACCTGTTGTAAATTTGTCTGACTGGCTTTGTGGAGAAGCCCCAACCATACTCCTTCAGAGACATCAAAGTTATATTACAGGTAGAACAGAAAGCAACTACAGTTGTAACAGAGCAGTTGCATTCATGCTTACCCAGATATGGATAAAATTTCCATGACCTACAGCAAAAAATCTTGATTTAAAGTCAACTCCATTCTGTCACCACCTCTAACATTTACTTTAGAGTTAAGATAGTTTCAGAATCCTGATAAATGCTAGGGCTTTTATTGTTCCTTTGAAAAAAGAAAGAGAAATTGTCCTTCTACTGTTTTGTATTTCAGTCTTGAATGGTTTGGTAGAAAGAATGCAATACAAAGTTTGAATTATATTTAGATTAAATTCCTGGGGCTTTATGCATTTTGCAAGTAGAATCTACAAAAAAAAAAAAAGTGTTTTACCTTGTGATACTAGAAAAGTGACAGGACTTGTTCTAACATTTGGGGGGTTAATACTACAATTCTAATTTAACAAATAAAGTTAGATGCTCTGAAATTCTTAAATACTGTTGCCTATTAAACATTCCAGTTGAATGGGCATTCGAACTTTCCTGTATCTTCATTATAAAAATGGCTTTAGCCTCATTTTCTTTCCCCTCTATTAAATAATCCATTTGGTTGGGAGTTTTACCACTGGCAGGCTGCATGCAGCTATGGATTGAATTACAGTTGGGAGTCTCAGCTGTGTAAAATCTGATAAGATGGCTTCTCACGGTCATCTGGGTGTTTTAAAGATCAAACAAGGAAAGCCTTATTTGAGCTTAGGAAACCCTCCAGGAAGGCTTTTTTTTTTTTTTTCCCTGGAAAAGAACAGTATGGGGAATCAAAATGTTTCCTATGGAAATCTGAAGTAAATCAACAGACAAGCATTTTCCATTAGTGGGTAAACTATAATCTTTCTGTTTCACCTCAGCCTTTTTTTTTTTTTTTTTTGGCTTTTATAAAAGGGGGTTTATTTGGTTACACAATTACAGTCTTAAGGCCATAAAGTGTCCAAGGTAAGTCATCAACAATCGGGTACCTTCACTGTAGGGTGGCAAACAGTGTCTGGAAAACCTCTGTTGGCTGGGAAGGCACGTAGCTGGCATCTGCTCCAGAGTTTTGGTTTCAGAATGGCTTTCTTCCAGGACTTTCCTCTCTAGGCTTCAGCTTCTCTCCAAAATGTCACTCTCAGTTGCTCTTGGGGTGTTTGTCCTCTCTTAGCTTCTCCAGAGCAAGAGTCTGCTTTCAACAGCCGTCTTCAAACTATCTCTCATCTGCGGCTACTCTCTCAGCTTCTGTGCATTCTTCAAAGTGTCCCTCTTGGCTGTGCCTCCTCTTCAAAATGTCACTCACAGCTGCACTGAGCTCCTTCTGTTTGTCAGCTCATTTATATGGCTCCAGTGATTAATTTAGACCCACCTGAATGGGCGGGCCAACACCTCCATGGAAATTATCCAATCAGAGTCATCACCCACAGTTGGGTGGGGCGCATCTCCACAGAAATACTCAAAGAATTACAATCTAATTAACAATGATAAGTCTGCCCACACAAGATTACATCAAAGATAATGGCGTTTTGGGGGACATAATACATTCAAACCAGCACACCAACTATTATAGATGTTAACTACATATGCAAAATACCTTCACAGTAACACCTAGATTGGTGGCTGATTGAATAACACAGTACTATAGGCTGGCCAAGTTGACACATAAAACCAACCATCAGAGAGAATATCCAGGGAACATGGCAGAGTAGGGAGCTCCAGAACTCAGTCCTTCCAACAAAACAGCTATTGAGCAAGAAGAAACTGTTTGAAACAATCGTTCTGAGGCTCCAGAGGCCTGATGATCACTGTACAGCATCTTTACCGAAGGAAGGCCAATGGCATCTGGAAAACCTCTGTTAGCTAGGAAGGCACGTGGCTGGCGTCTTCTGATTCTGAGTTGTGTTCCAGCTCTACTCTTAGCTCCTGTGCAGCCTTCAAAATGTTGCTCTTGGAGTGTTTTGTCCTCTCTTAGATTCTCTGGAACAAATTGTCAGCAAAAGTCTGCTTTCAATGGCTGTCTCCAAAATGTCTCTCTTGGCTGCAGCTGCTCTGAGGTCCTTCTGTCTGAGCTTTCATAGGGCTCCAGTAAACTAATCAAGACCCACACTGAATGGGCGGGGCCACACCTCCATGGAAATAATCTAATCAAAGGTATTGCCCACAGTTGGGTGGGTCACATCTCCATGGAAACACTCAATGAAAGGATTCCAACCTCATCAACACTTATATGTCTGCCCTCACAAGATTGCATCAAAGAACATGGTATTTCGGGGGACACAATACACCCAAACTGGCACACTGTGCTCCAAAACTGAGTTTTAAATACTCACAAAAACTGAGAGAGTTCACCACCCAGAGACCTGCCCAACAATAAATAAATACTAAAGCGAGCTCTACAGGTTGAAAGGAAAAGACAAGAGATAGTGGCTTGGAATAGTGTAAAGAAATAAAGATTTTTCAGCAAGGGTAACTGTGATGGTTGGGTTCATGTGTAACTTGGCCAGGTAATGGTGCCCAGTTGTCTGGTCAAGCAAGCACTGGCCTGTTACTGTGAGGACACTTCACATACTTAAATCATCAGTAAATTGATTGCATTTATGGCTGCTTGCATCTATAATCAACTAAGGAGAGTTTCTTCAGCAATGAGAGGCATTTCATCCAATCGGTTGAAGGCTTTAAAAGGAGTAGTGAGGACTTCAGCAGTCAGAAGAGAGCACTTTCTTCTCTACATTAGCCAGCCAGCTTCTCATGATTTTGGGAGCTGGCAAGTCCAAAATCTGTAGAGCAGGCTGACAGGCAAGAAATTCCAGCAAGAGTTGATGCTGTGGTCTTAAGTCTGAAATCTATAAGGGAGGTAGGCAGACTCACCTCAGCCATTTTTTTTTTTTTTTTTTTTTTTTTTTTAGGGAATCAGGTTTTATTGTTCTGTTTCACAAAAATGTAAATAGAAATTTTTTGCTACCAGTAATGGGTATCAGGAAGGATATAACTGGAAACTTTTGCTTCCCTGCCTTTTTTTTTTTTTTTAATTAAATTCAGTTTTATTGAAATACATTCACACACCAATCATCCATGATATACAATCCACTGTCCACAGTATGATAACATAGTTATGCATTCATCACCACAATCTATCTCTGAACATTTTCCTTACATCAGAAAGAACCAGAACAAGAATAAAAAATAAAAGTGAAAAAAGAACACCCAAATCATCCCCCCATGCCACCCCATTTGTCCTTTAGTTTTTATCCCCATTCCTCCACTCATCCATACACTAGATAAAGGGGGTGTGATCCACAAGGTCTTCACAATCACACTGTCACCCCCTGTAATCTACATTATTGTATAATTGTCTTCAGGAGTCCAGACAGCTGGGTTGGAGTTTGGTAGTTTCAGGTATTTACTTCTAGCTATTCCAATACATTAAAGCTTAAGAGGTATTATCTATATAGTGCATAAGAATGTCCACCAGAGTGACCTCTCGACTCCATTTGGAATCTCTCAGCCACTGAAACTATTTCATCTCATTTTGCATCCCGCTTTGGTCAAGAAGATACTCTCAGTCCCACGATGCCAGGTCCACATTCATCCCCGGGAGTCATACTCTGCGTTGCCAGGGAGATTTACACCCCTGGGAGTCGGGTCCCACGTAGTGGGGAGGGCAGCAAGTTCACCTGTCGAGATGGCTCAGTTAGAGAGAGAGAGGGCCACATCTGAGCAACAAAGAGGTACTCTCACCTCAGCCATTTTTAAAGAAAGGTGACTTAGGAAACATTATCTACTGAAATTTCCTGAACCATTGACTTGTACTCTTTGGCTCAAACTCTAAAAAAGTAATTAAAGATTAAGAAGAATATGGTAAATTTGCCAACTTTAGCTATGGAGTCACCCCAGTAACATTTTAAATCTTATAATGTGTCTCTGCTCCCAGATTTAGTCATGTTCGTATTTAGGCTAAATGAGGCTTTTAAAATCTTTTAATGCATGGTTATACAGCATTCACTCATTTGTTCAACAATTAGTTATTGAGTGTATACTCTGAGAATTGTTTTCCAATTCTCAATAAATTCAACACTGTTCTAGAGTTCTAGACATGTTGAATGCTGGGTCACCAAACATCAACACAAACCTTTGATAAGACCATGCTGAGTTTATCAGGTTTATTGATAAGGAACATTACCAATGTAAGAAAGAGTCAAGTTTAGCTTTCACATAAAGGCAAGGTGCAGTAGGGAAAATGGAAACTAGACAAGACTGGCTCAAATGGGCTCCGTGGTTAAAGGGAAGGAGAGGGCCCCTGACGTAAGCCCAGAGTTGGCGCTAGCTCCTTCCCAAAGGCAGACTAGTTAGCTCTTTTGGATAGGCTGCACAATTTAAAATCCCAAAGGTGGGCTAGTTAGCTCTCTCGGATGGGCTGTACCCTCTGGAGTATCCAGCCAATAAAGACACAGGGGAGGGACTTGCCTGTTAGGCTTAGGATATAAATATTGCTGTGTTCTATTGTTTGGCGTGCCTGTCACATTTTTTGGTTGTGCACCTGTCCTTGCAAGATCATGAATAAATTCTTTTCCCCTCCATAATCGTGTGAGCATTTATTCTCTTTTAGATACAGAGTTCTTTCCAACAACTTGGGGGCTCATCCAGGATCCAAAGCATTGAGGAGGACCCCCGGGATGGAAGAAGGGAAGATGCACCCCACTGTTTGAGCGGTCTCAGACTCCATTGTTAGGGGCCTGCCTCTGACTGCTGGTGAGACCGACAATCAGATGATTAGGTTTGCCGCTTGTAGACAAGAAAAGGGGAAGGAAAAACATGCCTCACAGCGACTAGGTAACTCTAGGCATAGACCAAGGTAAGAAAAAAAAAGGACTATTATGTATTGCCTTGGTGGTTGGAACATTCTGATGAATCTGAGGCGGATCCTGAGGGAAAGATGCCCAGACAAGACTCAGAATGGGGAATAGAGGCAGTTGGCCAGCCGGGGATAAAGGGAAGGGGGTACCTGTAGGGTCCCTGTGAACATTCCTCTGGATAGTCCATTGGGGAGGATGTTGAAACATTGGGCTGAAAGTGATCAGACCAAGGGAAATGATTAAAGAAAAATGATCAAATATTGTTATTATATTTACACAAAAGAAAGCATTTTGCAGCCTGATGTATTCTGGCCACAATATGGGGCAGATGAGGATTGGCTCTGTGCCGACCTCCTCTGTTATATTAATGAGAAAAAAACTTTTTCCAAGGAGGAATCTGACTATGCCATGTCTGGCTGCAGGGAAAGGAGACCAATTTTTATCCCATAAAAGTTAAAACCCAAGACCCAGAGACTGAATCTTTAGAAACTAAAACCTGGGATCCTTTGTTAAGTATTCCCCTGCCTTATGTTTCTCCTGCCCCACAGGGACAGGAACCGATGAAGCCTGGGGATTCGCCGGGACCAGTCCATGCCCCCAGGCAACTGGAGAGCCAATTGGTGTGAACTACTCACCGGTTACAACCCACCAACAGTTAAGAAAAGAACTGAAATAGTGGAAGAGGGATACCCAAAAGTTTCCATTTCCAGAGGCTCCTGAGGAAAGGAGGGTGAGAGTATATAAACCCGCTAAGTCTTTGTACCCTCTAAGAGAAGTACCTATTGGACCAGGAGAAATTGCTTAATTTCAAAAGAAAAATGAAATCATTAATGGAAGACCCAGCAGGGCTAGCCAAACAATTAAATCAATTCTTAGGTACCAGTTTATATACCTGGTCTGAACTTAGGTCCATACTAAATATCCTCTTTACAGGAGGAGAAAGGGGAATGGAGAGGAGGGCGGCTATGAGAGAATGGGAGAGGCAGCACCTGCCCGGACAAGGAGTAATGGCAGCAGAGCAAAAGTTCCCCAATGTAGACCCCAATTGGGACAATAATGATCAGGGGAATAAAATACACATAAAAGATCTTAGAAAACTAGTTATACTGGGAATAAAATTGGCTGTACCCAGATCCCAGAATCTAAGTAAGGCCTTTGAGGTAAATCAAGAAAAAGATGAGACCCCCTCAGCCTACCTGTGAAGGTTAAGAGACCAGGTGAGAAAATACTCAGGAATGGATTCTAATGATCCCATGGACCAGGAAATGCTAAAGGCCAGTATATAAAGGGATCTTGGCCTAATATCCAGAAAATGGACGCATGGCTGGATAAGCCATTGGAGGAGTTATTAAGAGAGTCTACAAGCAGGGAGGAGACAGACAGAGGCAAGATAAAGTAGTAGTCAGGGCCAATTAGAAAGAAAGAGAGGGGATTTATAGCATAGGGTTTGTGTAATTCTCTATTTGTATACTTAAGTGATGTGGGACTGAATAGGTATTGGTGGATACATTTGCATATTTTAGTGTGCTGTGTAATTGAGTCTATTTAAGGCACATGGAAGTTGCGTTTAAATTTCATTAATGTGTGTATTCAGGGTGCACAGGAAGTTGTATGCACATTTTCTAGGACTGTGCATTTGGATTTTATAGCAGAAAGTTGTTAGTATGCATTCTGGGAGTTGAGAATCATGTATCTAATGGAAGTTTGGGTTGTGTGTTTAAACAGGGATGTGGGATAATTGTATTTGTATGTAATGAAAGCACGAGATACGATTATGTAGGAGTCTTTGGAGCCATGGAAGTCTGTCAGTGTATGATTTAGGACTTGGCAGAAATTTCCTGTGTACTCATCTACAGTAAACTGGAGATATTTCTTTGTGTCTTTGTAGTGTCTACTAGTTTGTGTGTACTCTAGAGCTGGGCGATTGTGTGCAGGTTCATGATAGTATGGAGAATGAGACAACTCTTTACTTGAAAGTGTGAGAAAAACTGTTTGTGTAGAGGTTTTCTGTGTATATGTAATAGTAGTGTGCTGGCTGTACATGCTTGTAAATGGGCATAATGTGTGCGTGTTTTGTATGGTTATGGGTGTGTATATAAGTTATATGTGTCTGTCTGTGTTCCAGATATATAAGGGGCTGTGTGTTCTTAAGATTCGTCGTATGGTTTTGCTAATATATTTTGGACAAAAGCAAAAGGTTCATACTCAAAGTGCAAGTGGATTATGTGCACATGTTCCCGTAAAAGGGGTTGAGGTTCACTAAAGCTGAATTGAACGAACTTGGGACAGTGAGTGGTGCGTATCTCTTCCCAGCTCTGTGTTTGGTGATGCCAGGTTGCTAGCTTGAAATTGGCTCTGGTGGGAATAGAAACACTACATATATTGTCAAATGCCACACACCAAGGCTTGTCTTCCTCTCCCTGGAGAGTGGGTTATTACTCATCTGAGAACAAACCTTGTGTGTGTGTTCAAGGTATACATATACATGAATCAAGTATATTCAGGCATCACTAAACTAGGTGTACTAAAGACTGTATTTTGAGTGGGCATTTAAGAATGGTAAGCCTTTTTGTGTTCATTAATCTTGGGTTATTCTAAATTATTGTTGTCCTTTAGTCTAATTGTTCCATTCTTTTAAATCAGTAAATAGCTTTAAATGTTGGTAAATTCTTGCTGCTCTTTATGCGAATGAGTTCAGGAGTATCTGTACCTGAATGAGGTATTAGCAGTTTTACACCAGGGGGGTCATTGGGGAGTACAGGCCATGTGTAATCTGGTTCTTAAGCATTTTGGATATGTGGGCCTTTATACTGTAGCCACACAAACATATGAACAATGCAAAATTTGCCAAAGGGTTACTAAAAATGTTCTAAGGAAACAGGTACATGGGGGAAGGGAACCAGACCTCAAGCCATTTCAGAGTATTCAAGTTAATTACACTGGAATGCCCCCCAGTAGGGCAGCTAAAACTAGAAATCTCCCTTCCTTAGATTCAAAGGACCTCTTCCTTAAAAATTATGTACTGGCTTTGTCTCCTACTCTGTCGTCCCTCAGGCATTGTGGTTTGCTGGACCAGACTCTGCCTCTTAAATTTGCTGTCCATCAACACCAACCCAGCAGCTGGGTCCTAATCAAGTCATGGAGGGAGTCTAAACTTCAACCGATCTGGGAAGGACCCTATCAAGTCTTGCTGATGACTGAAACAGCAATCCAAACAGCAGAAAAAAGCTGGACTCATTACACCCGAGTAAAAGGACTAGTACCTGAACCAAATGATAAATACCTGGCAACTCCTCCTGAATCCTGGAAAGTAAATCCCACCTCAAATCCCCTAAGGATCACTCTAAAAAGACAGTAATTGACAAAGCATATTGGGAAGAAAGAGGGGGTGAATCAAATCCTGTGTTTTTGCATAGTGACTTATGTTCAGCCTAAACATGAAATTCCATCAAACTGGTCGTAAATGTAATCAAGGGCTTGGAGTCCCAAACAGTGCAGCTTGACGCTTGTCAGGTAATTAACTGTGGGGACTCAGAACATCAGCAACAGCTAAGGGAGAAAAATAAGTATCTATGTGTGCAAACTTTTCAGTTAAAAAGACAAACTGTTGGGGGAAGGGCAAACTTTTCAGGGCGTAATTTATGAATCAGCTAACCCTCATTACTCCTGGAACACTGTCTGGTGAACAACACAGTATAAGGGATGGGTCGCACCCACGTAAGAGGGGAAACCATTAAGGGATAAAATAACCTTTTACAAAGGCAATGCTCCACCAAATTGCAAAGATCTCCAGTGTAATCCAGTAATAATAACTGTTAGGGAAGTGGACGAACAGGTAAAATGACAGTATGGGATCGGGGCCAATGTCACAGATACAGACCTCCTGGGATTGTTTCATATCCAAGTCCTCCCCTCCCCACCCAATGTATTCCCAACAACACCCTCTCCAACTAACTCATCAGTAATATTCGAGGAAACTTGGCTGGAGTCCAACTTTCCAGTTCAAAATGATCACAAGGTCATTAGAGTAAAGGGCCAGAGACTTAAAGCAGACCACAAAAATAGAGACAGGTTACAGAGACACAAATGCTTGGGTAGAATGGGTCAAATATACTGTCCAGAGTCTAAACAAAAGCGACTGTTATGCTTGTGCAACAGGCCAACCCACTGCTCAGATTGTGCCCTTCCCCTTAGGTATGGAAAAGCATGAAAAGGAGTTTAAGTGTATGATACTCCTCTTTCAAAATGCTACTCCTGGTAAAAATTGTAGTACGTTGTCCTCCCTTTTCCCTCCAGTCCAGAAGGGAAGTGTCAAGGCCGTACCAGCTTCTCACCTTGGTCCCAGAAACCACTCCGCCTGTCTCTCCAGATAGAAAGAAGGGCTCCAGGATCTTGAAACCATTGCCTTGTGTACATGGGTGTGGAACATTAGTAAGGATAGTACTGGCAACTTCTCCAGCTTAGCTATACCCCAAGCAGACCTCTGGTGGTACTGTGGGAAGAGTGTCCTCTGGCCAACACTACCTGAAAAGTGGGGAGGAACCTGCACTCTGGTTCAACCGGCTATCCCATTCACCTGGCATTTAAAAGTAAAAAAAAAAGTACCAACCCAAGGCAAAAGAGATAAGAGAAATGTACAAAATGTACCTGATTCCTTTGATAAACAAATCTATTTAAGTAGTACAGGGGTTCCCTGGGGAGTTCCAGATGAGTTTAAAGCTAGAAATCAAGTGGCTACAGGATTTGAATTGTTCTTATTCAAATAAAAATGTGGATTGGATCAATTGTATCTATTATAATCAGCAAAGATTTATCAACTATACCAGGAATGCCTTTAAGGGAACAGCAGGACAGTTAGATGCCATTAGCCAAATGGCATGGGACAACAGGATGGCCCTAGACATAATGCTAGCTAAAAAGGGATGTGTCTGTGTTATAATTGGGGGAAGCTGTTGCATGTTCATCCCCCATAATACAACACCTAACGAAACTATCACCAAGGTTTTACAAGGCTAAACAGCCTTATCTCAAAAACTAGCAGAAAATTCTAGCATTAACAACCCTTTCACAGGGTAGCTAGAAAATTGATTCAGTAAATGAAAAAGAGTTGCAATGTCTGTTTTAACTTCCCTTATCATTTCAGCCGGAGTACTCAAAGCAGTTGGGTGTTGCATTATCCCATGTGCCCAAGGGTTAGCTCAAAGACTCATTAAAACTGCCCTAACCAAGCAAATGCCCGTGCAATATCAGCAGAACAATCTATACCCCCCTCAAAGAAAAAGATCCCTATGATGAGGAATGTGAAAAAGCTCTTAGCAAATTTGAAAAACTAGAATGTGAAAACTAAAAAGAGTTTAAAAAGAAAGAGGAGGGAATCTGTAAGAAAGGGTTAAGTTTAGCTTTCACATAAAGGCAATGTGGAGTAGAGAAAATGGAAACTAGACAAGACTAGCTCAAATGGGCTCTGCATTTAAAGGGAAGGAGAGGGCCCCTAGCGTAAGCCCAGAGTTGGCACTAGCTCCTTCCCAAAGGTAGCCTAGTTAGCTCTCTCGGATAGGCTGTACAATTTAAAATCCCAAAGGCAGACTAGTTAGCTCTCTCAGATAGGCTGTACCCTCTGGAGTATCTAGCCAATAAAGAAACAGGGGAGGGACTTGCATGTTAGGCTTAGGATATAAAAATTGCTGTGTTCTATTGTTCAGCATGCCTGCCACATTTTTTTGGTGGTGGTGCCCATCCTTGGAAGATCGTAAATAAATTCTTTTCTCTTCCACAATCGTATGAGCACTTATTCTCTTTTAGATACAGTGTTCTTTCCAACAACCAGCTTCACCAAACTTTGGTGGTATCTCTGAGGAGGAAGGCAAGGTCAAGATTTATTGAGACTTGGAAGTCTGACTTAGAGCGAGTTTTTCAATGAGGTACGGTGGGGGGTGGGGGGAGGATTAATTAGGACTGGGTAAGCACCATGATAAAACAGTTTAGGATTGGTGAAAACAACAAGGTGAGGATTTTTGAGGCAAAGGATTCAAAGCAGCTTTGATATTAACTGTCTGTACTTGCACTGATTCTTTCTGTTGAACAGTTGATGGATCTTTTTGGAAGTTACTGTAATGAACAATCAAGTTATATGTCTGGACAAGAGTCTCTTGGAATAGGAGAAGTATGCTAATGAAGATGATGTAATCATAAAGTCACATTAATATAGCCAGTTAGCTGTGTGGTTGTGCGAGTGGGGGATCGGGGGGTGGGGTGGAGGGGGATGGTAAGCAGTTCCATTCTCAGGTACTCAGGATCCACAGTGGACAAAATGGATGAAAATCCCTACATTTTGGAATTAACAGTCTAGCAATTTCAATTAACCTTAGATTTTGAACAAAAATGAATAGTTTAAATCATGTATCAGTCACTGGTTCCCTCTTTCATAGCTTAATTTGAGATTAACCAGATGCTATTTCTTCTAGATCATTCGACAAGGTTTTTTGGACTCTTCAAGTACCTGGCTGTGGGCTGGGTGTGATGGCAAGATTCCTTCCTCAAGAATTTCATTCTCTAGTGGGTAATACTGACTTGAAAACAGAAACTTCTAAGCAAGTAAGTTAATCCTAAGAAAGAGTTATTTATCCAATAAAATTACTATTTGTCCTAGCATAGTTTTCTAGTTATAAAAGTACTTACTCTAAAATTGCAATGCATGAAAAGGGGAAAGTGAATGGGCAGAAAGGGAAATCCATAGGCTATTTTATAACCTGGTCCCAGATTGTTAAATCTGTTTCAAACGGACTGTATTTGCATAAGACCCAAGGTCACTGTGTTTACTTGTTCTTATGACTTAAGCATGAAGAAGCAGCTACTTGTTTCCTGCCTCTCTTCCCACCCTGTTCAATTATTCTACAGGTGGTTTTAACACTTAATCAGAGCCACAAAATCCAAAAACTTTCTGGAGTCTGGCAAGACAGCGTGGGTGAAGTGGCTAGATACAGGGCAACAAGTTGGGAGCTGAGTTTAACAGGAGAGTGCCTGCCCGGCCTTAGGGTATGCCCATTGTGGGTGTGGGGGTGGGGCCTGGGGGGAGGTACAGGCCAAAGAAAGGTCTATAGGCCTGATTCAACCTGCCTGTGACTTGATTATTAGCGCTGATTAAAAAAAAAAAAATTAAAGCCTTAAGCTAGAGCTTCCACCAGGGACTTAACCATTAGCAATCCCTTGCTCTTTTCAGAAATGTTATCCTGCACCCCTCACCCATGCAGGGGAATCTCAAAGTGGGAGACAAGTAAATCTATTATGGGTTTTTATTTTACACAAAAGTTAACTCAGTAATCATTTCACTAGGAACAACCTTTATTTGAAGAAAAGAGAAGAGTATATCTTTTGGCTTGAAGTTTTGGTCACTGTGCTATAATTAAGATAAATTTAATTGTCACACATCTTGTTTAATGCATATCTTTTAAATGTCATTTCTAATTTCGAAATTGTGTTTTTCCATATGATAAAATCTCAAAAAATAGGTCTGTGGCCTAGATTGTTAAAAAAGGGATGTTAAAGCCCATAGAGTTCAAATCTCCCATTTTTCAAGTGAATGAACAAAGTCAGAGACAGATTTATTCAACTGAAGTCACAAAGCATATCAGAGGTGGAGCTGAGGCCAAACCTCAAGGTCTCTGTCCAATTTCTTCTGCCTTTCCTAAGGGGATTCTCTTCTAGGGAGACAGGGTGGGGTGGGAGAACTGTCTTCTTTTTAAAAGTGCTTTCAAAAATTGACAAACTGTGTACAAGTTGAAAACAAACAATGCAGAAATCTATGAAGTCAAATGTTAAAGCCCTCAGCTTCCCTTTTTCGTTCCCAATCACAGCCTCCTCAGGGTTTACCATGGTAACAATTTTGTATGTATTCTTCCAGATCTCTTTTACATACATTAAAATATATCCAATATAGGCAAACATTTTATTCTGTTTGATTTTACAAAAACAGGATTTTGCTTCTGCAATTTTATTTTTTCAAAATCATGGGAATCCTTCCATATACAGATACCTGCAAAATATTCCATGGTGGGTGGGCCACAACTTATTTTCAGTACTCCTTTATTGACTGACAGTTATGTTGTCCCCAGTTTTGGGCTAGCACAAAAATGTTTCAATGAACATGTTTCTACATATATACTTTACTAGGTGTACCAACATTTCTTTAGCAGAGATTCTTACAAGTAGAATTTCTGGGGCAAAAGGTTTTCACCTTCTTATATTTCATATTAGTACCTACCAAATTTGCCATCCAGAAAAAAGTTCAGTTCTCACTCCACCACTAGGGAAAGTGAGAGCTCTCCCCAGCACTGAGTGCTATCCAGGACAGCATTTGCACCACTCATCTGGATTTACCGAAAGTAAGTGCCTGAACCAAACATGAACAAAAATAAACATAGAAGGGAAATTTTAGCAAGCCAAATTAGAGAGGGATAAGAATTGCACTGGCCTTGGATTATCTGTACCTGGGACTTGATGTCCCCAGTGTGCACTTCTTTCTGCATGTCAGCTGCTTTAGCTCAGCCCGGTGTCTCTATCAGCGCTCCCCTTAGTTTCTAAGAAACCACATACTTCTGAGTTCATCTTCCAACAGTTCAATGAGCCAAAAGGAAAAAGGAACTTATTTCTCTTAAAGTTAGTTTCAAAACCCTAGGGAAGATTCAGCCTGCATCACATGCCCACCACCTGGAACAATTACGGTGGGGAGGGGGGTTCAGGAGGGAGTATATGAAGTGTTATGATTGAAGCATGTGCCCTACTCACCCTCTGAGGCACTTAATACCCTCAAAAAGAAAGAAAAGGAGTGTTGGACCGACTGGTACACACACACACACATACACACACACATACAACACACACAAATAGCGACGACGGAATTAAACGGGTTCTTAACAATTAAATTATCCCTCTTTGGGATCATGGTTCAGACTTCTACATGTAAGGTAATTGTAAACTTGTTCAGACGTTTCAACAGCTCCCAAGGGCAACATCTCTTAGCCTACAATGTTCATATTTTCTAAAGATTTGTTCTAACAAGTTTACAGTGAAGAAAGAACTGTAGGTTCATATTAGAAAGCCTGTTATTAAATTTCCACAGAACACATCTGAGCCATTAAAAAAAATGAAATCCCAGTAATGGCAAAACTCATTATAAATGCCTTTTGCTGGTGCTGGCCTTACTTCAGGGTTTCCTAGACCTGTTGAGTGAGTGGAAATCCAGAGTTTCACTAAATCATTGCTCCAATATGGTTAGTTGGTCAAAATCTATCTCATCCATCATTAAAGAATTGCAAATGGGAACACGGATGCAGAGAGTCATGATGGTGAATTCTCTTCTGGACCCAGAGGTGGATTCTGATGTCTAGTCTGGCATTGGAATCAGCAGACAGAGGGGAGGGGGATCTGCATTGACTCTTACGGCACATACACATAAGAAGCCAAGAAGTACAGTGGGCAGAGCAGGGCTCTGGAGCCAGAATGCCTGGGTTTGCATCCTGGCTATGACACTCATTAGCTATGTGATCTTGGCTAAAATATGTAACCCCCATGCCTCAGTTTCACCATCTGTAAAATAAGGACAAGGATGCTATCTCCTTCATAGGTGTTGTGAAGACTTAATGAATTAATTTGTGTCAAGTGCTAAGCACATAATAAAACAGTACTTCTTATTATCATTATTTTGGGCAAATTATGCCACAGTTTCTTTAAGTCTAAACATGAATTTTAATTATCAACCGTGTAGGGTTGTTGTCAGGATTAACAAGATGGTATTTGTGAATTTTGATTGTAAACTTTAAAGAAAGACAGTCAACATTGATTGAATAATTACCATGTTGAATAATCTGCTCTAATACTTCCCAAGGATCACTTCATTTAATCCTCACTACAGTCTTATGATCCCATTTTAAAGATAAAGAAATGGAGGCACAGAGAGGTTAAGTTACTCACACAGTGTTACAAAGCTAGTAAAGGGTGGAACATGAATTCAAACCCAGAAGTCTAATTCCAGAACTTAAGTACTTAATTAACTTCACTACTCTGCCTCTAGGGAGGCAGTTATTTTTGCAGTTGTCTAGGTAACCCTCACATGCCTTCATCCAGGGGAGCAGAGGGACAAGGGCAAGAGTGGCAACCTGGGTTTACATCATGGAACTTTTTCTTACTAGTTGTGCAACCTTGAGTGAGTTGTGTGAACCTTCACCAGGATGATTGTGATGATACGCCCACAAATTCCCTAAAGTGAGTAAAGTTTACATTCCAAGACTCCTTCACACAATGTTGGGTGCCTTAAAGGATCCAGCATGGGAAGTGCTGTATTGGACAGTAGGCAATGTGGGTGTCAGGAGAATCCTTAAGGAGAGGAGCCAGGGGTGCCAGGGCTATGGGGAAGAAGAAGAAGGGATGATTCTATCATTCAGTTAACTTTATCCCATTAAATCCTCCCAACAAGCCTATGAGGAAGGAAGATATTGTTCTCATATTACAAATGGAGAAACAGGTATCTCAAAAAAAAAAAAAAAAAGGCAATGGTCTAGTACTGGAATAACCTTTTTTCATAAATATAGATTTATTAATAATTTATGAAGACATAACACAGACAATACAATTATAAAGTTAAAAATTGAGAAAACAAAATTATCAATACCACTGATCATAATTAATATGTATGTGAATACACACACACACACACACAAATGTTAATAGCTAATATTTTTCAGAGGTGGAAATAAGGGTGACTACCCCCCTCCCCCTTTTGTATTCTGGAATAACTTTCAAGTCCAGATATGCATTTGGGAGAGATTTTTTTACCATAATACACCTTACCATAAACAACATTCTAAAATTGCAGTGCAAATGAATTAGGTTGTGTTCAACAGGAAAAAAAGCCATAAGAGAATCTTACTTAATAGTCTGTCACCACCATTGATGAAGCTATGAGCCTCATCACCTTGCCCTCAACATTTTGCCTGTTGGTTTCTCCACACAGTCATACAGGCCCTCGGCCAAAGCACCCCGGATCACCAGCTTCCCCCACAGCCTGCCTCTGGTGAGTTGGGGAGTCATGCTTGCCCAAGGCTCTGTCTTGGGATTGTCCCCCTTTGTGGACCGCTGCCCCACACCTGAGTGGCAAGTGCTGGCGAGATAAGATCTTCCCTTCACTGTTTCCACTAGTTCCTCCTTCCCTCGTGTTGGCCCTCTTCCCTCTTTACTTGCTCTAAGAACAATGGGACATAATATTTTCAAACATCGCTCCCTCAAACCCTTTCTGTCAATATTCTGCCATTCTAAGTTTATCAATAGCATTCAGTCACTCCCTTCTAAGATAGCGAAATGCCTATCGACAATTATAAGTTTATCTGGAAATTTTAAAATGTAACATAAAATTTTATTTTATTTACTAAATACAGAGTTCCTAGCTTTGTATTCATTTATTTTTAAATAGATAATCACTCTGATGATTCAAATCAAAGAGACACAGAAGGTAAGATTGTAAAAATACATCCTTCTACCTCACCCCCAGTGACCAAGTTCTCCTCCCTACAGGTACTCCATCAATGTTCGCAGTTTCTCAATTATCAGTCTAGAGATATTTTATGTTTATACCAGCAAATGACTACATGTATTTCCACACTCAAGGGTAGGGAAATTAGGCTTCACTTTTTCAATGGAGGCCTGTCAAATAGTTTGTCTATATTTTGAAACCATTCCCCATATTTTATGCTTATCCAAACAAATAACCTATTTTTATTAACAGCAATTCAGTGCAGAAAAACTACTCTTCTCCTTGATTTCCTTTATTTAACAATATATTTTGGCTAACATTCCAAATCTATATATGAAGAGGCTCCTTTGTTTGCTTATTTTGTAATAGCTGCATAATAATTCCCTGTAAGGGAGTATATACCGTAATTCATTTAACTAGTCTCTTACTGATATGCAGTTAAATTGCTTCTAATATTTTGTTCTTAAAAATATTATTTCACACATGTTAAGTATCTCTATAAAATAAATTACTTGGACTGGAAGTACTGGATCAAAGGGTTTGTGTATTTGTGATTTTGATATCTACTGACAAATTTCCCTTCATAAAACATATTATAATTTACACCCTCACCTGTAGTATACAGAAGTACCATTTAGATGAGAAAACATTTTCTCTGCATCTCATTCAAAATATCTGAAATTGCAGCCATTACTTTCTTTGATAATAAAAATAAAGTAAAAACATGAGATGACAAATTACCATCATGTATCCTTCTAAGCAGAGCCTAGAGTTAAAACCATGCAAGGAAGTCTTTGTAAACAAGCACAGATAAGAAAATTTCCCTGTGCTGGAGGCAAGCCTGCTCCTAGCATTTGCATAATGAACACATTACCAACTCCCACACTCTTTCCATCCCACCAGCTGTTCCGAATAGTACCAACAATTCCCTCAGTGACAAAGATGGAATATGCAATCATACACTATCCATACATTTAAGAGATATTAATTTCGTACCTACCACGTGCCTCGTGATGGAGTGATATATGAGCTCCCAGCCTCAGGCAGTTTCGAGTGAGATCACATCTAGAGGGCAAGACCGAGGGGAAGTCAAACCGCAGCATTGCTGGTGGAAGCAGAGCCCTGCTGTGGAAAGGAGAGTCTTTATAGTTCATGGAAACCTAGTGATTCTGGCAGATAGAGGCTGTTTCTGTTGTCCTTGCAATCTTATAGCACAGTTGTTTAAAGTCCGGCTACGGTAAATGGACTATGAACTCCCAGGAAAGACAAATTCTTAATCTTAATCTAAGCTCCTGGGGGTGTGAATTTATTTAGAACTAGGACTTTCTGACGATACCATTAACTAAGGTATGGTCAACTGTATCACGCTCTCAATCCACATTATGGGAGGCCTTATAAAGAGAAGAAACCGGAAGCCAGGGTCAGCGAAAGCTACAGGGAGGGGCCAGAAGCCGGAAGCCGGAGGGAACCGGAAGAGCGGAGACGAGGAGACGAGGAGACACAAAAAGGAAGAGATTGCCGCCACTTGAGTCAGAGAAACACGCCAAGGAACCTCAAGGGTTGTGGCAAACCAGCTCGTAAACACTATAGACTTTGAGGAAAGAGCCTGGCCTTCCTCATGCCTCGAATTTGGACTTCCAGTTTTCCAAACTGTAAATCAAAAAATTCCTGTTGTTAAACCAACCCTTTGTGTTGTATTTGTCACAGCAACCTGGCAAGCCAAGGCAGTTGCCATTAGATTGAAATCCTTCGTCTGTACTTCTCTATACTTCTGTTTACTTGTCTGTAGACTGAATAATAGTAGTAACTCGTGTTATGGTAAAGATAAAATAGTATATGTAAAAAAAAAAAATGTCAAATATCTACTTTTCCTCATCTCCAGATTTCCATATCTCCCTTGGACTAATTCCAGGCCAGTTTATAATAGCATGAAAGAGCTAGTCCAAGGAAAGAGTGGTCAGATTCACAGGGAGTGTAAAAACTTCTCAGTAGTTATCATCTAGGACAAAATGCACCAGTAAAATTTGACTCATTCTTTTAGCACTTGACTGTGAGCTCATCTATGATCCCAGAGCTTGGGGGTGAGGGTGAAGGGGTCGGGGGAATAGGAAAGAAATAAAGACTATTTGTGATTTAGAATTATTATCCAATTTGGGAGAGAAAAATACCCACATGAAATGACATGAATTAAATATGAAACAATATATTACAGTCCCACCTCAATAGATGGAATCCAGCTAGCCAGAATCCTTGATTAGTTTTGTTTTGTTTTATTTTCTGGTTTCCCCGTATAGGAGAGAGACAAATAACAAGACAACAAAATGGGAGATTTCAGAAAGCAAAAACCAAAAAGCAACTTGCAGAGCACACAGCATTCAAGGCCCTACTGGATCTGCCTCTGGGGGCAACAGCCTCTGACCTCCTATTGCTCACTCTTCTCCCCACTTGCCCTGCCCAACACCATGGGCATTCTTGCTCTTCTTCAAACACCGAAGTGCTCATGTCACAGGATTTCCATACTCTTCCTCTTCCTGGATCCTTCTTCTCTCCCTTATTTACATGCCCATTCACTGCTTACTTCAGGTCTCTGCTCAAATGTCACCTTTCCTGAAGCCTTCCCCAAACATTCAGTGTCAAAGAACAGACCCCACCCTCACCCTGCAGTTCTAGTCCCCTTACACAATTTTCATTTTCTCCATGTTTCTCACCATCTAACACACTGCACATTTGGTATATTTATTGTCTTTCCCTTGTGTGATAGTTCAAAACTATGTGCCCCAGAAAAGAGTGCCACAGAGAGGGTCTTAATCCTCGTACTCTTTAATAAGAGGATAAAACACATACAGAAGCTAAGAGATGAAATTAAGAGAAGCTCAAAGAGAAAAGCCCCAGAGAAGCTAAGAGAGGACTCACAGAACCTCGGAGAGGAGGAACACTGGAACCAGATGCTGAAAGCAATGAAACCCTGGAGCAAAGGGCCAGCAGATGCTGGCCATGTGCCTTCCCATGTGACAGAGGTGTCCCGGATGCCAGCAACCTGTCTTCAAAGTCCAGTTATTGTCCAGTTGATCCCTTGAGTTGGACATTTTCATGGTGTAAGATCTGTCAATTGTAAGTTAATAAATCCTCATTATAAAAGCCAACCCACTTCTGGTATATTGCATTCCAGCAGCTTTAGTAAACCAAAACACCTTGGAACAACGTTTTGTTCACAGATGTATCCCCAGGGCCTAGAAAATCTTGACATACAGTAAGTGTTCTGTAATTATTTGTTGAATGAATGGATGGGCCTGCTTCATCATCTGTTTATCCCGATATCCTATAACCTCTGCAATTCATAGTACCTACGAAAATAATGTGTTCCTCTATTTAGACACTTATTGCATTCAGCCCAATGTTAGCATTATTTATATGTTAATTATATTCCCCTCTTGGACTTTAAGGTTTCCTAAGGCAGAGCCTATACCCTGTCCATCATTAAAGGCCTAGTACTTAGTAAACATTGAAAGAAGGAATAAATTTGGCCTTAATGATCTAGTGCCTCGAAGCATAGCAAGAACCCAAATCCCCAAAATAATAGTCAATCCATTTATTATATTTTGTTTACCAAGGCAAGAAAATATGTTATATCTTTGAAATATTTCAACAAGGGCACAACTAAATGGGTGGACTTTTTTTAGCCTTCATTTCAGTATGAAATCCAATTAACCGGCGTGATGCCATTTTTGAACATTCTGACTTAGCTGGGATAAAGGCTCATTGGAAAAAGAGAAATTTTATTCTCATTAAACCAGAGAAATGCAACAAAACAAGTAAATGCGTGCCGAAGAACATTAAAGATATTCAATTGGAAATAAGGTCCAACTCCCCTGGATACAGAAAGAAAAATTATTTCATTCAGCATGGTAGTAATGTATGCCATCGTGATCCTTAGCCTCTTATAAAATTGGTGACTGTATTTGCCCTGATTTCTGTTATATGTGGTTTCCAAAAATTCAGTAGGAGGGTAGTAGTAGGTATGATGCCTGGCTGCTTGCCCTTAGTTGGCCAAAAATGGACAAAGCAGGTAGAGTCAGACCAGAGCTTTAGAGAGCTCCAGGACAGAAGTCTGGACGTGTATGTGTTGCTTGGGGGATCCGACAGAAGGAAAACGGAACCCACTTGGATAATGTAGCATCAGAAAGTCCAAACAATAGTGATTGTCTTAGCGGGTAGGCAGAGCACAAAATCAAGGAATACGATTTTAGCACTCAGGAACAGGACTCTAATAAATGAGAGGATTGTTTCAAACTTTAAACTTTATAGAGAGACAAATCTTTGATCACAGAGAAAATTAATCTGTGTTTTGGTAATCCACCCAATGTCCCCAGACATGGAGGAATAAGGCAGTTGGGAGAAACAAAGCAAAAGTCACTTTCCTAGTAATTTCACTTAACATCAGTTTTGACTTGATCAAAACATCAGTTTTGACATCAGTTTTGACTCAAGCTTGTGACTGAGAAGAGTAATTGGTCTCGGTGTGTAGAAGTATTAATCCAGTAGAGGGGCTGGATGGCCCCCACTTGGGAAGAGGCGGATGGTATGGAGCTGGGAATCTGATGGACCTCAACACCTCCCTGTACGTCAGGGACATAAAAGCAAAATTCAAAACTGGAATGCAGGGTCTTGTCCTTTTTGTCCTCATGGACTGCCAGCTTTCTTACAACCACAGGGATTAATTCTAAACCTAGAGGCATTTCATGTATCTTGCATTCTAAAGACCTTTGTAATTATCTCTGGGAGAAGCAAAATAATGTGGGAGCCTGAACATTGGAATTCTCTTCCCTAACATTTGGTGTCTTCATTTTTAATGGGTAGGTGTTAAGAGTCAAAAGAAATATAAGATCGTAGGTATGTAACTTTTTATGGGTTTTTAAAAAAATGTAAAATAGACCATCTTAAGGAAATAAAGGAAATATACCTCTCTCCAGATGTGAACATAGCAAGGATCCTGTCCCTGATTCAGGAGCAATTAAGGCATGAATGCTAGAGTATGTTGAGAATAAAAACTCAAGAACAGAGGGATGAAGGTGAAGGAAAGTCTGAAAAAAGGAATCCAGGAAAAAAAAAGAAAGGTGACAAGGCCTCGAAATCCCAGGAAAGTGGATTGAGAGTCAGGACAATTCTACTATCCCTGCCCGTGGATGGACCACTCGAAGCAAGGCTGTTGAGTAACCTGAGCTCACCAGACCATGATGTGGTAGCTTGTGAGTGATCCAACTACCAGTTAATTATTACCTCTCACACTGCAGTTTCCCTAAATTGTGTGGGAAGCCAGCTTTAGGTGCTGAATTACAGAGGATCAAAGTTGGGTGTGGAAAATATGTAATGAGACAAAGACTTAATAGTAGATATTTTCTGCTCAAAAGTATAAGTGAGAAGACTTTACTGAAACCACTTTAAATTGTCTCCTTTAACATTCACAATACGTGGATTTCTTTCTGCCTTTTTCAAAGTACCTTAAAGGAAATAAGACATAGCAAGGATCCACAGAAAATTCCACCATACTTGCAAGTTCCTTGAGGCAAAAACTAGTTTTACTCATTTCTTTGATATTCCCATTAATGTCTACTTCATTGTTGAGCCAGAGTGGGACTTATATAAATACTTTTGACTAATTGACTTTTAGCTGACGAATCTGAGGTTGTGTTGTGTCCAAGCTGTGGTGGTTACAAAAATGAATGCAGGTCTCCTGATTAAACTCAAGTCATCAGTCACACACTATCTTGGACTCCTATATCATTACAATTCCAAATTAAAGTGTTTCCTTTTAGGGTTTTAAAATAAATAGATGAGCTCTAGGAATGTGAATTCTTTTATAATTAAAGTTTTATTTTAATTTAACATCTTATGTTCATTTTAAGAAAGAGACTTAAATTTCAGTGTCTAATAAAACATACACTTCCAAAACTATAAGGAATTTGTAGTTTTTAAGGTTTTCATGTCCTCTTCCCATCAGCAAAGAGAGAATATTCTGAATATTTTGTTACTCCTGTTCTGCACCACTGACCCCCTGACTCTTGGACTCATCTCTTTCATTCAAATGTTTCTTCTTTTCTAATCTCTTCTGTTAATTTACCCAGGAATATTTACTGATAACTGCTATTGATTTTTTTTCTCTTTTCCATACTATCTTTTTCCCTCCCCAAATAATTGTTTGATACATCAGTTAGTCATTCTTGTTATTAACTGTTAATTTAAAAAAGGAAACCCTGCTTTTCTCCAAAGATTTGGCATGCTATAAGTGTAACCATTAATTTTCTGATTCATGGAACTGTGTTTTACGCACTGTTTCTTTACAAGGAGGAACATGTTCCGAACTATAGCTCCTCAAAATCTCTCTTTATAAGGGAATATGAAATACTTGTATTTTTTCTTTGACTGGACTCTTACTTCTAAAAATCCCTCTACTGACTCCTAATTCTGAAGCCATATCTATTTGCATTTTAAGACATAAATTTATTTTTGAAAAACAATTAGACATAATAAATTCAGGTATATAAATGGAGCATGAGAATTTAAGAAAAAGAAATGCTGAATCATGGGCTTGTTTTTCTCATGAAATCATTTACTTGAACCACGAAAATACTGGTCTCTTAGTCCAGTGAATGCCTAAAACCCTGAGATTGGTCTCATTTCACCTACTAAAGCCAAGTACTCAACGTTATTATTACAACAATTTGAATTATTTTACTCATATTTAGCATTCATTAGCTTCCAAATCCTTAGAATTTTCTTCATAACTTTTGTTTGAAATTTTGAGTAAAATATATAAATTGAAAGATAGATCAATTTCAAATATTTTAAAGAAATTAATGTTTAACTTTTGATTTAAAGTAAGAGTACGTTTGATACACTACAAATTTCCATGATTTATTTGTAATCAAATAATTGTTATTACCCTCGTTAGTAAAATACATTGCATGATTTATTAAAATTTTCCAGTTCTGAGACAGTTTTTCTACTAATAGATGTAATTTCAATCCAGTTGCCACTGAAACTGTGTATGAAATGAAGTCAGTATTAACAATATAATGAAATACGGAGCTTTTTTTAAGTTTCTGTGTATACTATGCACTCAAGGTGGTGTACTGTAGTGGCTTGGAAGTCCAGTCTGATTTTATTTCTTCTATCTTACAAGCTTTGTGTCCTCAAACACGTTGCTTAATCTATTATTCAGTTTTCCCATTATTAAAACGGGGATGAAGCGCGGGCGGTCCTCCCGAGCACGAAGCCGGGGCGCTCTCTGGGTCTCCCCCAGACGCCCCTTCTGCCCCTAAAGTGCGAGAGAGGCCTGGGCGCCGGGACTCCCGCCTCGCCGTGGGGCCGGCGCCCGCGCAGCCGCAAGCCCGAAACCCCGAAACCCCGCGAGGCGCCCCCTCGGGCCCTTAGGTCCGTTTGGTCGGCGGAGACATGGGATTCTGAAGGAGACCTAAAAGCTTCGGAAGAGCGCAGATCTATTGATGAGGAAGCGGCCCTTCAGTCTCCTGGTAAGAGAAATATGTACTAAATTCCCTCGCGGTGTTGACTTCAGTTGGCAACTCAGGCCCTGTTGGCCCTACAGCAGGCAGCAGAAACTTTTCTAGTTCAGCGCTTTGAGGACGCCTACCTCCCCTCTTTACATGCTGGCCGCGTCCCTCTTTTCCCGGAGGATGTGCAGCTGGCCAGGAGGATCTGAGGCATGGACGAGATTGAGCTTCCGCAGCCAGGGTCTCTGTAAGTCTTTTCTGCTCACCCAGCCAGCAAGTGGTTTTTTTGTTTGTTTGTTTCTTGTTTTTTGTTTGTTTTGTTTTGTTTTGTTTGGGGGTGGGGGAATAACACCCAGCTTCTCATCTCTGGAGTTGGAGTTTCTCTGAAGGAATTTTCCTTCTCCATCCTTAGACCCTTATCTTGCTTTCCCTTTGTTCTTTAGAAAAGGCTAAACCTGTTTTTAACTTTATGCTTGGGACACGATGGCTAAGGCCTTTTTGTACAATATTAAATAAAGATATTTTTCTATTAAGTGGAGACCAGACGACCTGAGTCTCTGACAGAGTTAAGCTTCTCCATATTATAAGGACCAGATGATCTCATTTTGATTAAGAGAAATGTTTCTTACCTTGTGAAAATGCCTTATTAGTAAATATGTTAGTAAAATTTCAGGGATGATACCAGAGACCCTCCCTACACCCGTGACCAGGTCCGTGGGGTCTGAGCCGCGCTGCCTGGATTAGCTGTTCTTGGCGGCACGTGCATGTTGCCATGAGGCTTTGCTCTTTTTTTTTTTTTTTTTAAAGAAGACTGAAGATTGCATGGCTTTTCTCTGCAACAGAGGTAATATATGAAACAATCAACACAATTCCAGAGACCTCAGAATTATTTTCAGATAAAGATTCCAAGGTTGACTTCAGTTTGCAAATTATTAATATGACTGTTTTAATGATTTTGAAGACATCAGATATGCTGGTTAATGGAGAAAAGGATGATTGCTTGTTGTTTTAGAACTTTCTGTACTGCCTACAATTTTTACCTTGTGTATATTTAATTTTATTTAAAACATACAGCAAAAATTAAGAGACAAACACTTCACTCATGGAAGGGTCAGGCATGCCTGGCATGCAAATATCCATCCACCAGATTAATCTCATCTTTATAGCAATGTCAAGCTATTGAGTGGACTGTGCCAGTCAACAAATTTATAGCTTTTCAAAAATTTAATTGGGGTTGAAATCAAAAATATTTAAGGTTTGATGTTCTAGTTCTTTCCAGTAAATGCCTATCAATGTTATTCAGAAATTCTAACCTGTAGAATTTAACATTTTATTCTCATTTGTAAATCAACATGTGTAATAATCTACACTTTGGACTTTTTTATAACTCTGTGGAGAGATAATAGAAATAATTTTTAATGGAAAAGAACTTAAAACTTAGGTTATTAGAGCATACAGAGATAATACTTTTTTGTATTTTTTAACATTAAGTTCTTTAGTTGTAGATGACGTGTTTGCAAATTTAAACAAGAGAATTAAGGGATGTTTGTGCCTCCAATGGAGTGAATATGAGCAGATAAAAACCTTGCCTTATTGCAACTGAAAGCAGTTTAAAAGATTTTCAGAGAAATGAGAAATGCCATCCAAAGATTTTAGATTTTGTGCATGGTAAAAATGATTAGTGGTAGGGGACTACTACTTATAAAGTGCCAGTCACCTGATTTCAGAGACAAGTTCTATTGTTGAATAAACAAATTTTAACCCTTTAGGGGAAAAAATGGGGATGATAATAGTACTACCTCATAGAGTGATTGTATTATTTGAGTTGATAATTGTTCTATATGTTTGACACACAGCAGAGGCTAAGTAAGTGGTTGGTGAAGAGACACAGTCCCTCCAGAGCCAGCAGAACTTTATGTAATATATCCTAATGTTACACACTCAGTGAACAAAAAACATCTGAATATTTTATTCCTTTGAAAACCTTCAGGACCTTATTTCAGAACTTCAGTGTTATACTCCTCTATTCTTTTGAATAAACACTGTGGTTCACTTATTTTCAATGGATATTTCTAAGAACTCTTTAAAAGTGTATTTACTTGTCAACATAAGACCCCCCCTCCCCTGTAGATCATAAAGTCATTTCCATAAAGTAATTCCCACAACAGATTTGTGCATGTGTGTCTTTATGGTTGGGGGTGGTGGGATGTGGGAATACTTGGGTGTAAAGAAAGCCTGTAATTATGAAGGGTTAAGGAATGGGGTACAGGGGGTGCTTCCCAACTCCTGAATGGCAAGCAGTCTCCTCCTTCCTTCCTGTAACATTGTTCTCATAAATGGCAAAATTCATATTCTAAAGTTTAAGTCTGTGGTCTCCCTCCCCCACCTCACTTTAGGTATTACTATTACTAGTAAAATATTCTAAAATATTAATAGGCAAATAATAAGGATTATTTTTCATAAAGGATTTTTCTTAATTTAAAGCATTTGAAAGGTTAAAATTTTTTTCTTCCTGAATTAAAAGGAAGCTATTTACATATATGATGTATTTTTTCCAGGACATTCATTCTCTACTTCTGGAATTAAATGGGGCAGAGAGAGGATTTATTTAATTCTGATCTTGAATTTTCCCTTTCCTGAAGGGGAAATGGAATTATGTTAGAGGCCCAGTAATTAGGTTTTGCAAGGATAGACAGATCCTCGGAGTAGACTATACTTAGAGTCTAACTTTTACCTCTCCTTTAGATAATAAAGAAAATAAGAAATATTTCCTAGCACGTACCTCAATGAAAAAAATCCTCATAGAAGCCACTACACTCAGTGTTCGCTATCTTTTTGTAGTGTCAGACAAGAAGGAGAAGAGATTCTTTCTTTTCTTTTTCCCTCAAAGACTTTTCTTTTCTTCAAAGACTTGCCTTTTCCTCAAAGACTTGCTGAGCCTAGAACTTGGAGTGGAACTTAGAAAAGATCTTTGGTGGAGTCAGCAGGCAAGACGGCAAGCTCCTCGCATACAAGTACATTTGGAACTAAGCTATGGAATAATGAAGGAGAGAAAAGTGTTAAGGTCATCAACCCCTAAACCTTTGATAGGCAAATTCAACCCTCACAAATGAGATATAATATGACTGGCATGGCATAACATGATGTGATGTGATGTGACATGACACAATGTAATATAATGCCACAATAATTTGGGTCTTAGAGAAATTTCATTGTCACTGGTTGGTTAGGACATTTTGGTTTCATATGCATTGCTCTTTCTGAAAATAAAAATGCATTAACATGTATTTCTGAACTTTTAACATGATTTGTAGAGCAAACATCATTTTTTATTATACCAGGTCTCCAGACAAGGCTAGGACAATGGAAGAATTAAAGAGGAGCTTTATAATGCAGTTTTAGAGTCTGTTAGTGATTTTCAGAGTTGGGATAAACAAAATTGTTATTTAAAAAAGCTCTCTGGTGGAGTCAGCAGGCAGGACAGCAGAGTATACTCTAACTTGACCCTGAAGGTCCTTAACCAGACAAGAACAATAAACTACTATGCTTAAAGCCAGAAGTACTACAATGTCTCTAGATGTTTGTTTGATCTGTGTTTTTTCCGGTTATTTATGTTGGTTTGTCAAGTGTCACCCAAAAGTCTCCTGACCTCACACGCCTGTGAATTCAAATGAGGTCATTTTGTTATTTAGACTCACCTGCAGCTCAGTAACACTCACCACTCAGCCAAATTCTTGGGGTCCCTCTTCCTCCGTCTTCCTTCTGAGGCCCCAGGCCCTATCTCTGCTGCTACTTACCTCTGGTTGCCACTCGATGGTCCACTTATAAACCTACTCCTTCGGGGATGTGGAGGGAACCTCTTCTTCTTACTCTGAATTAGCTCTTGGAACAGTCAGGCTGCAGAGTTGTTTGAGACCCCAAAATGTGACAGCTCACTAAATTTAAACTCAGACCTTCCTCCCCATGGCATAAGGGGAATTCCAGTCTGAATGGTTTGAGAGCACATTCCAGTGACAGCCCCACACTCTATCTATATCTATTTCTTCCCTCCAGTTTTCCTCACTGGATGAATTTCCTCAGGGGATCCTGCTATTCCTTCTTATAACTTGCCTTCTGTCATTTTCTCCTCACCTAGTAAACAAGACACAAATATATGTATTAGAATCCCAATCATAGACAAGGTTCTGGTTCTTCTCACTGGTAGTTCTTCAGCCATTGTAAAGGCAGCTGATATAGTTAGATAACAGGGTTTAACCCCATATACTAAAATAGGAAGGAACTCTCAACTTCCTGAACCTGATTCCAAAATGTTTGACAGTCTCAGGACTGCCACTTACTGGAGGTGTAACCTTGGGCAAATTACTCAACCTTGTTGCAGTTTAGTTTTCTTATCTCCAAAATTAGAACAAATAGAAAAGATTGCTCTTTTGAGATTTGAATGAGATAATGTATGGGAAAGCTCTTTGTAAAGAGTTCTGTATATAAGGTATTTTATATGTGACAGGAGTCCTCATTTGATCTCTTGCCAGGATTCAGGGGTATGTGGACATGTCTGGGGAACTTATTGTCTAGGTTGACTAACAGTCTATTTGTAAGAAGACTGAAGAGCCTTCCCAGAGAGAGTCCATCTTAAAAGAAGGATTCAGACCAAGGAACTTGACTCAATAAGGACCTTAGTCTTCAGAAAGAAGGGTTGATTTTCAGCTCAATATGATGGCTATCTGGATTTCTCTTTATGTTCAACTCCTACTGGGCCAGGTCTCCCAAAATACCTAATAAGGGAACTGAGTTTCCTCTGATCAGGGCAAGCTTTAAAATGCTAGAAGAATTTGAATTATTTCTAGTAAGGTGACTCCATTTGTACCACAGGAGGTGAGGCCTAGGGAAATGAATTACATATGTATATATACATATATATAAAATATATATGAAATATACTGTAAATACTTGATTGTATACCATGAATGATTGTATGGTATGTGAATATATTTCAATAAAACTGAATTTAAAATAAAATAAAATAAAATAATTAACTGGCAAAAAAAAAAATATATATATATATATATATATATATATATATATATATATATATATATATGAAATGTATTCTCCTTTTGCCACCTGTTTTAGTTTGCAAAAGCTTATGAAATGCAATATACCAGAAATGGGTTGACTTTTACAATGGGGACTTATTAACTTACAAGCTTACTACAGTTGTTAGGCCATGAAAATATCCAAATCAGGGCATCAACATGAAGAAAGGCTGCTGGTGATCTGGGATTCCTCTGTCACATGGGAAGGCACATGGTGGTGTCTGCTGGTCCTTCTCTCCCAGCTTTTGTTGCTTTCAGCTTCTGGTTGCTCCATCTGTGACTTTCTTTATGTTTCTGTGTGTCCTGTCTCTCACCTTTTCTGGGGCTTTTTTCTGTGTCTTCTTTCTGTCTTTTATCCTCTTATAAAGGATTCCAGTATGAGGATTAAGATCCACTCTGAATGAGGCAGTCACATCTCAACTCAAGATCCTATTCACAATGTGTCCACACCCACGGGAACGGATTACCTTTAAGAACATGATCTTTTCTGGGATACATACAGCTTCAAACCATCACACCACCCTAAAAAATACAGTAAGCATTTCCTAAGAAATTAACCTGCATACTTCATCACTTTATACAATTTTTGCTGAGACTACTGAAAATTATAGTTTTTATTTCTTTATTTTTGATCTACAAAAGTGGGTTTAGTTGGTGTAATGGTTAGGTTCATGTGTCAGCTTGGCCAGGTGATGGTACCCAGGTGTCTGGTCAAGCAAGCACTGGCCTAACAGTTACTACAAGGACATTTGTGGCTGGTCAATAAACCAGAAGGCTGGTTTATTAAATCATCAGCCTGTTGGCTGCAGCTGTGACTGATTACATCAACGAAGGGCATGTCTTCCACAATGAGCGAATGCAGTCAGCTGGATTTAATCCAATCAGTTGAAGACGTTTAAGCAAGACAGACAGAGGACCTTCTTTTTCATTGGCTAACCAGCAAAGGGTTTCCTGAGGAGTTCATCGAAGTTGCCAGTTTGTTTCCAGAGGACTTCATCGAACATGTTCATCGGGGTTGCCAGTTTGCTGCCTGCCCTACAGAATTTGGACTCATGCATACCCATAGTTGTGAGAGACACTTTATAAATCTTATATTTATAGATAACTCTTGTTGATTCTGTTTCCCTAGAGAACCCTGACTAATACAGTTGCTTATGACAAGATGGTTTGAACAATTAAAATTAAAAATAAAGTACTACTTTATAGCAGATCTTATATAACGTAAATATCTTTTCCTTTTTGGAAACTAGTTATCAACTAAGATGAATCACTTGTAATGTTTACTTCTTCAGGAACTGGCAGGCAAGCAATAAGCAAATCTCAAAGGATATTGATGATTAAGGCCTCAAGGACATTACTGTTCCTGCCTGAAACCTTAACCAAGGCAAATTCTGAACATACAGAATTTAGAATTTCAATGTTTCTTCAAATTGGGAGTTGACAAATACAGAAGAAACCATTGGTCTGACTGTTCACAAAACAACTTAAAGCAATTACAATAAGTAAGTAACATAACAATATCTTGAAAGCAAATTGGCATCTCAAAATAGAATGGTGGTAGTTCCCCACACCAAAAATCTTCCCAAGAAGTTCACCTGAAGAAGGGAGAAACACAACTCTTTCTCTTGGATCTTGAAATTATGCTAGTCTCATATTTGCATTGTCCTCATAATCATCAAAGTGTCTTCATATCTGTTAACTCCTGTGTGCCCCACAACAACCCCATTTAATAGATGGAGAGACTGAGGCTCAGGGGAGAGCAGTGCCTTAGGTCCCACACTCAGTGGCAAACAAAGCATCAATACCAAATCCTCTTGATTTGCTTGTAGGGGCAGCAGCCAAGGTTTGATGAGGACAGGTATGCTGTTACTCCACACTTGCTGATGGGAAAACTGAGGCACAATGTCACCAGTGAGCTGTCTAAGGTCTGGGCAGGAAACAGGCTCCAGGGCCTGAAGCCAGGTCTTCAGACGCTGGATCCCATGAGGTTTCCGCTGCTCCACGAAGGTCATGCACTTCCTCTGGAGTCCCAGGACTACCCTTGGCTTCCTTCCTCTCCTTCCTTCCCTTCTTCTTGCCAAGGCGATACTAGCTCTCAGGTCTAAAGGGAAACTAACCTCTTAGGCATGAATTTTTAAACTGTTGAAACATTTCTTTAATACTTCAAAGACAAATTTGTATTTTCTATGATTTTAACTTTTGTTCCTAATGAGAGAGAAAAGCTCAATCTCATTTGTTAAAAATGAACATATTAAATTATACCTTTTTAAAGAGGAAATGGATTGTTTTTTTTTTCCTCATATAAAGAAAAGTAATCTAAAAAAGACAGACAGTGGGGATGGGGGTGCAGAAAATATATAACTACAGAGAACTTTGAGGAGAGGAAGGGCTGTCTAGAAGGTGTTTTAAGATGTTTAATTTACTATGTACTGTGTGAACTCCACAGTGTAATCCCCACTTGGATGTCTTCGAGAGTTATTCAATAGAGGCCTTGCCTTGGTTTCCCAGGGCTACCATAGCAAAATGCCACAAACTAGGTTGCTTAAAACAAGAGAAATCTATTGTCTCGCAGTTCTGGAGGCTAGAAATCTGAAGTGAAGTTGTCAGCAGGGCCACCATGCTGCACCTGAAACCAGTAAGTTTCCTGGCCTCTGTTGGTTTCTGGTGTTTGCTGGCAATCCTTGATGTTCCTTGGCTTGTAGATGCTTCTGCCCCCATCTTCACATGGTCTTTGCCCTGGTGTCTCTCTCTCTCTCAGTGTCCAGTTCTCCCCTTCTTGTAAGGACATCAGTAATATTGGTTTAGGGCCCATCCTAATGCATTTGGCCTCATCTTAAACAATCTTCAGAAATTCTGTTTCCAAATAGGGTCACATTCATGAGACTAGGAGTTAGGATTTAGCCATATCTTGTCGGGGGGCACAAATCAACCCTTAATAGGCATAGAATACTTTTCAATGTTATTGGAAATGGATTTGGACTTCTTTTATTTTGAATGTCATATCAAACTAAGGTGGGCCAATTTTATTTGAATCACACGTTTTCCCCTTAGGTTCATTGAGAGATGGAGTGAAGATGCTACTGTGAAGTGAGAGACAGTAAGGATTTAAGTGAGTGAGCTGCTAGGAACCAATAAGAAATACTGGGACCCTTCAAATGCCAAAATGTGACCCCCATACAAATTCTTCTGGATCAGTCAATACTTCTTAACAAAAGTCACTAAAACCAAAAAGGGGTAATAGAGTCTATCTATCTATCATCTATCTATCTATATATTTGACTATTCTTCTACTAAATAGTTTCTATATATTGATATTTGCTTTACAAAAATTTCCCATATGAAATCTCCAAAAGAGAAAAACTAACCAATATTTTTAAAAGGCAGTGTGAAAATCAGAGCTCTGGACCATAGTTCAACTTTTCACACTTGCTGACAAATGACTCACTGTCTCTCACCTTCATGTGATATAGAGCCAAGGAGTGAAGAGGCTAAGGATGACAAAGTATTATCAAACAGGAATAACAAAATGCTTAAAAAAAAAAGAACTGGGACAGAACACTCTCTTCAACAAATGGGGCTGGGAGAACTGGATATCCATAATCAAAAGAATGAAAGAGGACTCCTACCTCATGCCCTGTAAAAAATTAACTCTTAACTCAAAGTGGATCAAAGACCTCAATACAGGAGACAGCACAATAAAACTCTTAGAAGATAATGCAGGGAAACAGCTTCAAGACCTGGTAATAGGAGGTAGCTTCTTAGACCTTACAGCTAAAGCACAAGCAATAAAAGAAAAAATAGATATGTGGGAACTCCTCAAAATCAGAAGTTTCTGTGCCTCAAAAGACTTTGTCAAAAAGGTTAAGAGGCAGCCAGTTCAAAGGGAGAAAATATTTGGAAACCATATATCTGGTAAGAGACTGATATCCTGCACATATAAAGAAATCCTACAACTCAACAACAATAGTACAAATAGCCCAATTATAAAATGGGCAAAAGATATGGAAAGGCATTTTTCCAAAGAGAAAATACAAATGGCTAAAAAACACATGAAAAACTGTTTATATTCAGTAGCTATTAGGGAAATGCAAATGAAAAACACATTAAGAGTTGATCTCACACCAATAAGAATGGCTGCCATTAAACAAATAGGAAACGGTAAATACTGGAGAGGTTATGGAGAAGGTGGAACCCTTATTCATTGCTGGTGGTAATGTATAATGGTACAGCCACTGTAGAAGACAGTTTGGCGATTTCTCAGAAAACCAGACATCAGATTACCCTATGATTTAGCAATTCTGCTTCTCAGTATATACCCAGAAGATCTGAAAGCAGTGACATGAACAGACATTTGCACACTGATGTTCATAGCGGCATTGTTCACAATTGCCAAGAGATGGAAATAATCCAAGTGTCCTTCAACAGATGAGTGGATAAACAAAATGTGGTGTATACGTATGATGGAATACTATACAGCAGTAAGAAGGAACAAGGTCCTGAAACATATGACAACATGGATGAACCTTGAAGGTATAATGCTGGGTGAAATAAGTCAGACACAAAAGGAGAGATATGGTATGTTACCACTACTATGAACTCCCTGAACAATGTAAAATCAATGTCTTATAATTTAGAATATTGGGGACTTAGTGATAGACAAAAGCTAGTGGAGGGGGAATGATAATCTAATTTCTTCAGATATGTTAATTAGAGTGAACTCAAAGGTATGGGAAAGGATGGGGTGGTGTTGTTAATGGGATTATAAATATCAGAGCTGTATTGAAGGGGAATAGGATTGGAAGGGGTAGTTTGAAGGCATATATCCCACAGATCAGCACTACAAATGTAGATAAGTGCTTGCATGATATACTTCTAAGGTATGACACTAGTACAGAGAATTGACAACAGAATGGTATATGGGAAAAAATCTACCTGTTGCATACTAGGGACTGTAATTAATACGAATACCATACTAGTATTACCTGAATACTAGGGACAAATAATTGTGGGCTGACAAGAGCTGTGAGATGTTTTGGGTCATGAGAATTGTTTAAAATGGAGAGTGATGAGGATTGTACAACTAAGTGATGATAATGTGAGATATGGATGGATTTTCATGGACATAACACATGCTATATGAACTTGGAAACCCCCTACTTAATAAGTCAAGCCCTTGATCTTGAGGCTTGCTCTTGTGAAACTTATGTAAAGGGGAGTCTAAGCCCCCCTATAATTATGCCTATGAGTCACCTCCAGAGAACCTCTTTTGTTGCTCAAATGTGGACTTTCTCTCTCTAAGCCTAACTCTGCAAATAAATTCATCACCCTCCCCTCCTGACGTGGGACAGGACCTCCCAGGTGAATGATCTCCCTGGTGACATGGGACATGGATTCTGGGAATGAGCCCAAACCCGGCATCAAGGGGTTGAGAATGCCTTTTGACCAAAGGTGGGAAAAGGAAGGTAACAAAATAAGGTTTCAGTGGCTAAGAGAACTCAAATAGAGTTGAGAGGCTGTCATGGAGGTTACTCCTATGCAAGGTTCAGCTAGATATGACAAATGGCCATGGTTTGATAAGCCCAAATTAACAGAAGTCCCGAAAATCCTAAAGAATACCCAGATCCCTATCTGAGACACTATAAAGTTTCACTCACTAAGTTTATTCTTAAGAAACTTAAATCCTCCAGAGAACTCCTATGCCAACTAAGTCCCAAAACCCAGAGGCAATAGACTTTTCAAGAACATAAACAGATGTGTCCTCTTTTCCCATAATGTTGACACCCCTTTTCAACATGAAAAAGTTAGGGTCGTCCCTGCCTAGATATCTCTGAAGATTGGGAAAATGATTAAACTAGAAGAAGGGGTAGCAACAGATAAGATGGACTTTAATGAAGGATTATGAATACCGAATCTCTACATAATTTTATTCTTCTTAGTTGCTAAGGTATTAGAATAGTTAGGAGGAAAGAATTGAAATGGTGGAACTGTAACCCATAGCATTCTTTAAAATTTGCTCTATAGCTACTTGTTAAATTGCACTTGGAAAGTTATTGCTTCTATGTATGTATGTTATATTCCACACTAAAAATATGATTTAAAAATAATAATAAAAAAGGTTTCAAATTATTCTGTTAGGTCTGAATCTTTCCTAGTTCTTTAGCACTGTAAATTTCCATTTACAAAATGTAACCATCCATAAAGCAGTAGAATCTAGCCAGGGATTCCCACAGGGGTAGGCAGGGTCTCATTCTGAAGGATGCTGCTACACACTCCTTTCAGCAAGTCCCTAGGTACTTGCGTGAGTATCTTTTGGAGAATGGGTGGCTGCTTGCATGAGACTCACTGAGATTCCAAACGACCCTAGAGACTCCAAAATGACGTCCACCAGTTAAGGAGTCCAGCAAGAATGCTGTGGCCTGGACTTAAGAGTGCATCTTGCATGATAAATGTTATTCTGTAATAGCCTTGGTTCTGCAACATCAGACACTAAGCAGCAGCTCTTACAAAGTGAGAAGTGACCTTGGGCAAAAAGCCACGAAGAAAGGGTCAGAATTTCCCAACCATGGCACTGAAATTAGGCCAATTATTGTGGCGGTGGCAGAGTGAGATGCCCCACTTCTCCTGTGAGCCACAGGGAGGGAGGCTCACCTTTCCAGCAAGGTCTCTCCCGCCAGCTAGTCCAAGAGCTATGGGCACCTGTTCATTCTTTATTTAGTAACAGTCCACTTTGCAATCCACTATTTTCAACTGCCTCTATTTTTATTCCTGTCATAATCTGGATATCCTTGGCTCATGAGCTACTCTATTCTGACCCTCTCACCCCCAAGCTGCCTCCATCAATAAATACAAATTTTTTTTTATAGAATGCCTGACTGTCCTTGGCTGAAATCTCCTTTTGCCAGGGCCTGTGGCTACCTTTAAATACTTCCCTTTTTGAACTTAATCTTTTGGTGGGCTTCCTAGACCACTTTCCTCAGACACACCTCTCTTGGAAGAAGGTTAGTCTTAAAATAAGTCCCATTTGATAGTTCATCTTTCCTCCAACATAGTTTCACTTCTAGGTCTCTGAAGTTTTTTTATCTTAAAAAGTATCTCATTAAAATCCAAATACTCCTGGAAATTATGAACCCTTGTTAACAAAGATTTGCAACAAGACCTATGGATGCCTAGCCAATTAATGGGCTAATGACACATCAGTATTTTCAGCTCAGATTTCTCTCCTGAGCTTTGTATCCACATATTCAACTAGGTATTTCATCCACGATGTTGCCCATACCCTTCAAACTCCATGTGTTCCAAGCCCAGCTTATCTTCTCCTCCAAGTCTTACTTATTTCCTAATGAGTGAAACGGCATGCCATCTACTGAGGCCCCAAAGTGATAATCCTAGATTCTTTGTGTATAAATTTGTGTAATGATGATAAAGCTAAACATACTAATTTTATTTGCTTGAAAGCACATTGGCTTAAATAAAGACCCATTCTATATTCTTTGAAGAGGAAAGCAAATATGCGATTATCCTTAAATAATTTAAATAGTTAAATCAATACTATCCAATAGAAATAAAATTTGAGCCACATGTGTAATCAGTTTTAAACTTCCTACTAACCACATTAAGAAAAAGTAAAAAGAAAGAGGTGAAATTAATTTTAATATATTTTATTTATCTTTTTGAAATGTTATCTTTTGACATGTAACCAGTATAAAATTATTAATGAGATGTTTTACATTCTTAATTGGTACTAAGTGTTTGATATTAGGTATGATTTTACATTTACAGCATATCTCAATTTGTGCTGACCATATTTTAAATTTCCAATAGCCACATGTGGGTAATGACTGCCATATTGGATATTGCAGATCTAACATAATCCAGTCAAAATTAAACTTGAAAAAAAAGGGGGTACATGATGATTGCAAAATGATTCTGAAATTATTCTAAAATTTATAAATTTAGAATCTAAAAGTACTCCAAAAAAGAAGAAAAATAATAAGCATTATACTGGTTCAAATTTTAGAAACAGATTAACAGGACAGCAAAGCTTATAAATAGATTGGGTTATAATTAAGACCATAGCCAACTCCAAGCAACAGAGAAAGGAAGGATCCTTTGATAAATTCTATTAGGGTAACTGTTGAAGAAGGTGAGAAAATAGTATTTTTTGGTCTTTCACACCCTTCTCACCATATATAAAAATAAATTGCAGAGAGCTTAAAGCTCTGCATTTAAACGTAAGAAAGAAAATAGAAAATATTAGAACTTTTAGTTATTCAAGGGCTAAAAATTTTCCAAGATGATGTGAGTAAATAAATTACAAAGGAAAAGACATAGATACAACTTCAAACAGATTTAAAACATGTAGAAAAATAATGTAAACAAAATAAAAAAGAAAACAAAGGAAACATGAAAAATTTGAAGGAAATATATAAAAATGTTTAGGTTTATATTTTAAAGATAATCAAGATACTAATCAGTAAAGAACACAAACAGAAAATTCATATTTAAAATACTATATTATCTCACTGACATGAAATAATTAAAATATGCAAATTTATAGAGTCAGAAACTAGAATCTGGGTAACCAGGGACTGGGGTGGGGTAGGGAGTGGGGAGTCAATGCTTCATCGGTGCAGAATTTCTTTGGGGTGAAGGGAAAGTGTTGGTAATGGATAGTGGGAATGGTAGCACAACCTGGTGAATGTGACTAACACCACTGAATTGTACATTTGAAAGTGGTTATAATGGGAAATGTTAAGTTTGTGTTTGTTATCAGAATAAAAATAAAAAATAAAAATCCATAGAACACAGACAGTGAACTCTAATGTAAACTATAGTTAATTTTATAATTATAATAGTGCTTCCTCAATTGTAACAAGAGTATCACAATAAAGCAAAGTGTTAATAATAGTGAAAACTGAATATGTGTGTGTTGGGGGGGATAATATGGGAACTCTACACTTTCTGCATGATTTTTCTGTCAACCTACAACTACTCTAATTTTAAAAAGTAAATTAAAAATAGTAAACTTAGAGCAGCCCTGGAGTACTAATTCTCAGGCCCTATATTCAGAAATAAGATGTGTGAGAATCACAAAGGAATAAACTATCTACATGAAAATGGAAAAAAAAATATTAGAAGCATACCTATAGGCTCACTATTAGTTAAATAAATGAAAATAACCATAAATAATATCTATATTGATTAAATTCATTCATTCAATATTTACCGAGCACTCACTACATGTAAGGAACTCTTCTAAGTTCTGGGAACACACAATTGAACACAACAAAAAATGCTGCTCTTATGGAACTTATATATTCATTGTGAATACAGGTAATGAACATATAAACAAGTAAATACATGTGTCAGATGGTGAGAAGTACCAAGAAAGTAGTGTTTGGGGTCAGGGATTGGGGAAAATGAGAGCAAGGAAGACCTCACTAAATGACATTTGAGCAGAGACCTGAGGGAATTAAGTGAGCCAGGCAGATGTTAGGAAAAAGAATGTTCCATGCAAATGGAAAAGCAAGTGCAAATGCCATGAATGAAAGGGCAGAGGCACAGAGAGGGGGGTAAGCAGAAATCCACCTTGGAGAGCCTTACAGGTTATGGTAAGAACTTTGGTTTCTATTCTAAATGAGTTGGAGAACCATATGAAGTTTTTTGTTTTTCGTTTTTTTTAAAGCCATATTCAAATATAGAATTCAGTGCTGTTAATTATGTTCACAATGTTGTGGCAGAGGAGTGACTTGATCTGTCTTTGTTTTAAAAGCTGTGTTTATGTGTGGAGAGCAGAATGTGGGATGGAAAGGTGGAGAACAGATTGTAAGAGGACAAAATTAGAAGCAGGAAGAGACCAGTTTCAGTAATTCAGCAGAGAGATGAGGGTGGATTACGATAAAGATGGTGGAGACAGGAAGAAGTAATCAATTATGGGTATATTTTAAAGATAGAACTGACAGGCCTTGCTAATAGATTAGATGTGAGTTGTGGAAAAGAGAATTCAAGATGACTTGAGATTTATGCTGGAGAAAGAGGAAGAACAGACTTGCCATTTCTGAGACCAGAAAGATGGGTGTCAAAGGAGCAGGTTGCAGAATGGGGAGGTTGGTGGGAGGCAGAATCAGGGATTCCTTCAAGTGTTTTGTGCTACATATTTGATATCCAAATGGAGATGTGAAATAGGCAGTAAAATATAGCAGTTAGGAGTTCAGGGTAGTGATGTATGTGGGAGATATAAATGTCATTGATATCACTGTACACATGGTTTACATATTTGTGTGTGTGTGTATGTGTGTGTGTATATACAGTCAATCTCATTATTCACAGATTCTTTATTTTCAAAATCATCTACATGCTGAAATTAATTTGAAACCCCAAAATCAATAGCTGCAGTGCTTTTTAGGTCATGCAAAGAGAGGCGAAAAATTTGAGTCACCAGATCAAATGTTCCCAGCTGAAGTGGAGCAAGGCGACACTCTTATTCCTGTTTCAGCTCTCATACTGTAAACAAGTGTCATTTTCACAGTATATTTAGTGCCATGTTTTTCTCATTCTTGTGTTTTTTGTTAGTGATTTCACTGTTTAAAATGGCCCCCAAGCATAATGCTGAACTGCTATCTATTATACCTGAACACAAGGCTGTGATGTGTCTTATGGAGAAAATACATTAGAAAAGCTTCTTCAGTTGTAAATTATAGTGCTATTGGCTATGAGTTCTTTGCCAATGAATCAACAGCTTATATTATATAAGGTGTCTTTAAATAGAAACACACATAAAACAAGGTTATGTACTGCTTGTTGATGAAAATATTATGACAGAGGCTCACAGGAATCTGTGTATTTTCCCCAGGAGCAGTGGTTCAGCATTCACTAATTCAATGTTCTCAGTGGCTTTATAGAACATAACTCCTGCAAATAACAATAATCAACCATATACAGTCAAAGGAGTATCAAAACCAATGGGGAGACATGTTGTTTACTAGGTTGTGTTAGGAAATCTCACTCAGAACATGGGGAAAATTAAACTGGATTTGTACTTTATACTATATACATGTAGATGGACACCAGATTAAACATAAAACCCTAAACTTATGAAGTCAGTAAAATAAATGTAGGGGTTATCTATGTGACCTTGTGGAAAAAAGATGTACTTAAACCACATACACAAGATAAGCTTATCAGATTTGATTAGATCAAAATTAGGGATCTCTCTTTTACAAAGAATATTATGGACAAAGATAACAAACAGCAGAATGCTAGAAAATTCCAATAATATCTAAAACCAACAAGGGATTAATATTTTAAAAACAAAAAACTTTTGCAAATCAAAAGGAAAAGGACACGGACAGAGATTATGACTAGGAATCACATAAAAAAGGAAAACTGAATGAATAAGAGATCTTCAAACACATCAGTAACCAAAGAAATGCAAAATAAACAATAAGACACCACTCTAGATGCATCAAATTAGCAAATTTTAAAATTCTAGAGACAGCCTATTTGGGATTGAATCATGTCCCCCACAAAAAGTACTTAAGGCCGGAATCCCTGGTCCTGTGGGTGTGAGCCCATTTGTAAAAAGGACCTTTGAAGATGTTAATAGATAAAGTGTGCCGAATGAGGGTGTGCCTCAATCCAATATGACAACATTATAAGCAAAGGAAATTGGACACAAAGAGAAAGAAGCCACTGAGAGCATCCAGAAACTGGAAGTCAACAGAACCCAGAAGAGAAAGGAGTTGACACCATGATGTACATTGCTATGTGATGGAAAAGTGGAGGAACCCCAAAGATCCAACCCTGGGAGGAAGCAAACCTTCCAGCCTCTGAAACCATGAGCCAATAAATTCCTGTTGTTAAGCCAACCCATTATAGGGTATTTGTTTTAGCAGCCAGGAAATGAATATACTGCCCAATATTGATGAGAATGTAAATAGATTGGAAGCCTCCTGTATTGCTGATGAAAGCAGAAAATTAGAGTAAATCTGGAGAATGATTTGACAGCACTTAATGAAACTCATCAGGCAAAAATTCTGCAACCTGCCATCACACTCTTGGGTATAAATTTCAGAGAAATGCTCTCAAAAACCATCATTTGACATTTGCAAGGATACTCATTGCAACATTATTTGTCTTTGCTGAAAACTGGAGACGGATTAGGTGTCCACAATCAAATACCACATATGTATGTTTAAAACCTTAGAAATACTATATATTTTACAAGGCACATACATATCCAAAGAGCAGATATCTATCAGATATCTTGGGGATCAGGAATAGAGGGGTAAAGAAAAGTAAACAAGAAAAGAGTCTTGATTATGCTGAGAATGATAGGGTATCATAAACTGACGGTATGATCCACTCCACTCTGCAAATGAGGTTGAAAGGGAGAAAATGTACTTACTTCTATATTACAAACCAAGGTGCACAGATACAAATAAGAATTACACAGAAATATAGATAGAAAAAAAGTAAATGTTGAAAGGTATAGGTGATAAAATTATGTGGGAAATTTTTTCCTTTACCATTAGAATGTTAGTGTTCATGACACTTTTTAAAAAAGAAAAACTAAACATAATACAAGGGAAACCCCAAAACTGTTTATTTTTATGAATACTGAAAACTAGCAAAGGAGTGGATAAGTAAAATTAATAATTTGAGTAAAATGGCAATAATTATTTATTGGACTTTCTCAATATTTTTACTTCATTATTTTTACTATGGTAACTATTTTGGCTATTTCTAATATGCCATGGTAATTTTATTTCATTTATTTATGTAGTAAATTTTTGTTCATTTTTTAATGCTCCTCCCAAAATAAGCTTTGGGATTGAAGAAGGAAAGGGCAATGGAACTCTGCTGCAATACTTCCTGGCCTGTTTTGATAGATCTAGGCAGTGTAAAGGTTTAGGATGTTCTGCAACCCCTACACTAAGAGTTCTTGATAAACCAAAACCAGGAATGGAGTCTCTCAAACTTACTAAAACCTGTTTTCCTTGCTAAACCTATGGAGAATGGACATGCTCATCCTTAGCCACCTATATCTGAAAACATTTGCCTCACTCTTTTGTTGCTGTTTCACATTTTTTGTTATTGTTTCCTTTGGTTCAGACAAATCTGAGTTCCTATAACATATGGAACCTCTGTTCGCTAAAAGGCAGAGACAGCCCACAGTTAGGATGATGCTCCTGATAGCAGCAAACAGATTTCTTGTCATTGCTCCACTTTGGTGATCTTTATTTCAGGACCTTTCTGCAGTGGTCAAATGTGACATGAAGCTCTGTAATTCAGACTATGCATATCGTGACATGGTATGTATATCACGCACACTTTCATTAAGCTCTGGAGTTTAGGGCCACTTGGACTTTTAGGACCAATACATCTTCCCTATACCTACCATTCTTTGGCTTCCAAATCTCGAAAATAGTAGATACTTTGTTTTCAAAGAGAAAGAAAGTTATTCTCGGGCCTATTGCTTTCCTCACTCCTTCTCTTTTCTCCTCCTTTCTAGACTAATGGTTAAGCAAGGGCCAGAAGCCAGACACCTAAATTCGAATATTGTCTCCACCATCGTATCCTCTTGGGCAAATTACTTAATCTTTCTTTGTCTCAGTTTTGTCATCTGTAAACTGGAGAAAATAACAGTAACAATCTCATAAATTTGGTGTGAAGATTAATTGAAAAGCTTAGAAAGAACTCACTGCATTATTGCTGTTATTATAGTTCCTATATGCCAAACCCTTTACTATAGGCTAAGATTGCCATACTGAATAAAACAGACATAATCCCTGTCCTCAAGTGGCATCTAGCTTACTGCGAGTCATCCATCTATTATTCAGCATCAAATTTCCATTAACTAAAAGGCAAAGGTCCTAATCCATATCCCAGGATGCTTCGTGCCTCCAATCACCCTCCTCTGCTTCCTCAGTTGGGGCCAGGGTTTTCGGGGATCTCTATCCCCTAGTCTCCTCATTTCACTTTTCTCATCTCTTCTACCTCCAGAGGTTCTTGGATATCACAGGCATCTGCTGCAATATCCCCACTCTCTAGAAGGGCAAACCTGGGTACTGAAGAGTACAAGAAGAGAACACCAGGCAGGAGGCTGTGAGTCAAATTGTAAAGAGAGTCAAGACAACATCCTCATAGTCCCTCTAATGGTAAGTCAACAACTGATGTTGCAGTGAGAATCTTCTTCATTGGATATATATCATTGTGTCAGTGGGGAAAGAGTACCATAGATGAATTCAGAGTGGAAAAGTCAGACATTGGGGGTGAGAAGTTACAAAACTAAATTTGGCCCCAAAAAAGCTGACAAACAGGCAACACAATCAGTTTGTCATAATATTTGGTCTATGCAAGGCTCTCCCTGCTTTAGAAGCACCCAGGTGTAAACCTGGTGCCAAATAATAAAACTATGGAATACTAGAGAACTACTGATCAGAAGACAGCTTTGTTACAAGGGGAAAATGCAGGAAAAAATAAAGGTTGTTTGAAAGAAGATGCTGGATGAGTCCAGTGAAAACTTGATTACTGTAAGGTTGATGTAATTCTCTGGACTCATGAAAATAAAGCTCTGAGGCATATTACTAACACTTCAACTCAACTGGACCTTTCTTACTGTTCATCAACCCTTGGAAACTACACTGAATAGGTGTGATATATTTGTGAGTGTATGTGTGTGCATGTAAACTAAATAATGGAATAAGTAATGCAGTCAAGACTTTAAAATTTAGAACTTGAATCTTTTGGTGAATCTTCCTAAATTTTCTCCACCCCTGATGTCTTATGTTTCTAAAGATAAGATTTGCCTTTTACTTCCCATGTTTGCAGTTAAAATCCCAAATACTATTTGCAGTGGTACTTGCCACAGGATGTCAGAGGGGATGAAATATGGAATCTTGGATTCCATTAGGCAAGGAGAGAATGGAAAAGATCAAGATAGACAGGATAGCCTGCCATTAGGGAAGAGAGACCCAGATCCCAGGATTTGAAATTTATTTTCAGTAGTCCAGGTTCTGATATAAATTCTATGTAAAATGCAAAATATTTGATATCAGTTGAATCTGGAATCTGCTAGGTAGATAGATCTGGTAGGATGAGAGGAGTCTCAAAGGGTGCAACTCATTTATTTTATTAATCAAATACTGACTGCCGAATGTTATCTGAGAATCAGCGTTCCTAGTCCTGCCTGAGGGTGAGTGTACATATGGTCACCCACGTTTCCCACCAACAATCAAAGCAAACTGCTAGATTTAAATGTTCATAGCGAAACTTTGAAAATCTGCAAATGAACACTGACATTCAAATATTTATTCTTATTAATAATAAATTACAAAATCTGGAGTTCTAAAATCATTTAGAATGATTCGAAGATAAAGTCACAGACCCTCTTATAAATGTCTGTACTTCCTTACATTGTTGTTCAATTTGATGAGAAATTTAAGTTTCTACAGTGGTAATCTCTTCTTTCCAGGCAAGTTTCCCTTTTACTGACTTAAATGTTGCTATAGTAGGAGAAACGTGTAAGGGATAAAATGATAAGACCCTGTAAGAAACAAGAAAACAGAGGCACAGTCTGGCCTGAACCAGTATCACTGAGCCTAACAATTTTCCTATTTCCATGTCTCAGAGATTTCTATAGACACTAAATACATATTTTTTTAATTAATGGATTCCACTTTTTTTATCCTTTTCCATTTAAAAATATAAACTCTACGTTTCATTCTCTAATTTTATTGCATTTTCTCTTTTTTCTTGGTTTTTATTTCTCTATGTTTTAACCACATCTCTGTCCCCCAAGAACACACCAACAGCAGTAACAGCTGACGTAGCCTTCCTTCAGTGCAGCCTGATGTGCTGCAAGTGCATTACAGAGGAGTTTCCTAAAGAAAGAGAGTCTAGAGTCTTCAGAAATCATAACCTAATATATGAAAATCTATCCACAAAATCCAGACATTCATTCTTCAGAATCACTTACTACCCTGGAAGATAGCAGAAGTAGGGGGATAAGGGAAGATATGAGCATCCTTGTTGAATATGTTTAGTTAAATAGAAAAGTTTATGATTACACACACAAAAAAAACAAACAAGCAAACAACAACAACAAAAACAGTGATCTTGTGAGCTATAATCATACCCTAGGATAATCATATAATTTCAACTATCCCATATTATGTTGAAATAAAATAAAAGGTACAGAAAACATATCCATCTGAAATTCTTTACTGGTATTTCCCAATGACAAGTTAAAGAAAACCTTCCAGTGTATTGGGGTGACATTTTGGAGTGTGCCAGTGTTGACAAAATCAAGGAACCCTTTTTAAAATCTGGAAAGGAAAAGCAAATAAGAGATCCCAAGAGATTGTACTATGGATTTAAGTTAACCACACCAAGCATGTTTACACCTTGACTAAATCTCTATGAATCAGAAATCACAATGACTTTTTAAAAAGCGTCCTAGGGCTAATTTTTTTTTTTTTTAATCTCCTGAAACTGTTCTATAACATTCTTAAGAGATGAACACAGATGATTAATTAGTTCAACTAATTTGTTCATATACATGCATTAAAGCTACTCAGCATTAAAATTCTCTATAATATTTAAATGTTAAAGCCACTTCCAGTGTTTTCCTAGAAATCATAGATACATATGTATGTAATTTGTATGTCTATCTATGGATATGTACATACTTGTATCTATATGTGAGTATATATGTGAGTATGTGTGTTTGTGTGTATATTTATGTGTGTGTAAGCACACATGTTTAACATATCTTTAACACAAAAACAACAAAAAAGTGTTAAGTCCAGTGCATGCTTAGGGTAAAAATTAAATCCAGACTCCCAAGGCTTAGCATGTTAGTGCTCTCTGGCTTGAAAGACTACATATTAAAATACTTAAGTATCTATAGTACTTGTAAGTGAATCAAGGCAACAGGGAACAAGAATTCCTGTTACAGTTGGATGACTTTCACCAGCTTCCTTATCAGCAAATCTTTTTTCAGGTAACTATTCCTTAACTCATTATTTAGTTTTGCCTCCTAAGAGATCTTCCCCCTCCCTAAGAGTCTGGTTGCATTTGCTCTAACAACTCAACTGCAATCCCATTATTACATGATTCATTAAGTAGCCAAGGGTCAAAAACCATTTGGAGTCTACAGTAGGTTTCAATTCTGTGGGTGGCATAATAAAAGAGATCCAATAAATGTTTCAAATTTGTGAAGAAAATTGTAGAAATTTTTGCTTTCTTTGAGTCCTGAAAGAAAGTGGTTTTTAAACCAAAGAGCCATTTCACAACCAAACTCTAATTTTAATTCAAAGATTGTGCCACTCAATATTTCACAACTAGACTCATGGGTACTTAATTGCTAATGAAATTTATAGGTGAAGAGCAGGGAGTCTTTGTCTCTGTAAAATGCTCTCAATACCATTTTCTCCTTGGCAACCTCTACCTGACAGCTCAATAGCACAAACCGCTATAAAGTGAAGGCTTGAAGGAGGACTATAATGCCAGCATTTGGGAAGTGAAGAATAATTTTAAAGATTTGGTGGAAAAGAACAGGCTGGATCTAGGGGAAATAACTTTTTTACAACTATCTGAAAAAATAAAGACATCATAAACCCATACACAAGTTAGAGTCCCTGCTTTAGTTTTAAGAATGAAGGACATTTCCTAGAAATTCTGGATGTCAACTGGCCTTCTAGCTCTTTTGCATGTAAGTGGGCTACTCCTTCACTGAATACGCACCCCCATTCTCATTACCAGACCTTCATCCCTTTGCATTTTGTCTTCTCTCCAGCATAACCTCTACTCACTCTTCAGGTCTGACCTTAGCTGTCAATTCCCCCAAGAAATCTTTCCCCTCTCTTAATTGTGTATCTCCTCTACAAAGTGCTATAAGCAGTTCAAACTCAACATGCACAGACCCAAGGCCTCCATGACCCACCAAACCTGCTCCTCTTCCTGCTCTGCTTCCCACATCCACACCATGGCCCAGCCAGAAACAAGGATGTCAGCTTTGGTTTTCCCTGTTTCCACTCCCCACATGACCTCGGTCAGATCTGCCCACTTCTCACTATCCCTACCCCCAACTCTTCTCACCTGCTTTATGGCAGCCCCTTAACAGGGTTTCCAGATCCATTCTTGGCTCCCTGACATCAAATCTTCACCCCACTGGCAGAGCCACCTATCTAACATGCAAATTTTATCATTTATTCTTCAGTTTTAAACCCCTCACCAGCTCTCCATTGCCTTCAGGTAGAATCCAAACTTCTTACCATGATTTACAAGGAACTTCATGATCCCTTACCTTTTACAGATCTTTCCCTGAATTCCAACTCTCGGAGGTATGTATTATCACCAGTCATATAGAGACAATCAAATTAATTCTCCATGATGTTGAAAACCATGATTAAGATCACAATGGCCAGGAACTGGTAGTATTAGAGCTGAATTTCTATTAAAGGTTTGAACTCAGTATTCAGAAATTTAATTCAAATTCAGAAGTTTGAATTTATTTTTGCCCGGGATGGTATGTATTCTAGGGTCTCATTTAACATACTCTGGTCTAATATACAAAACATCATTGTTCTATTTCATTAGCTTGGTACTGGCATTTAAATTATTAGACCATCCTTACTTGTTACCTTATCTAGGTTCTCCTGAAAACAACCTGAAGAGGGAGTTGTGTATAGATGATTATTTGGGAAATGATCCCAGAGAGCAGGAGTGGGGAACTGGGAAGAGTGAGGCAGGGAAGGAGAAATAGCCAATAGAAATGTGTATTAATAATGTCTTCCTTGTGGGCAATGGGGTCTCAGTTCTGTCAAGACCTCCAGAGAAGCACACTGGACATCCCCCCAGAATTGCTTTCTAATGCATGGGAGGCAGGGAGCATTTCCCATCACCTCTGTCTCCATTAGTGGAAAGTTGCCCTGGGGGTGTTAACTCCCCCAAGGTTCTCAGCTGTACGTGTGGACCAAAGAAGGGTCTGTGGAGCCCCAGGGCAGAAAGCAAAAGCATGCAGTATACATTTTAGGCTGCTCTGCTGGTGGAGCCCTACACAGCAACCACAGCTGAAATCAGACATGAGGCCCAGGGTGGAAGTCTGGGCACTAGAGGAATCTGAGACACCGATTGTCAGGAAATGAAATAATTTGAAAACATAATGCTATTCATGAGTGTTTTTAGACTCATGACATATTTGAAGTACATGGAATAGACTATAGATGACAACAAATACATTTTTTTACTGATTTTTCTCTACAGAAAACAAAGATAATTGAACTATGTGTAGGTGGTCCTATTAAGTGACTCATGTGTTGCAAGCAGGTACCTGATGTTTAGTTTCAAAGCTAGGACTAGTACATAAGTAATTGTGCCTGGAAAAAGGTACAGATTTCTCTATTCCTTTGAATCCGTTTATAAAAATGTTAATATTAAAAACTGTGGGCCCCAAATTATTCACACAGGAAATGATTTTAACCATTTTTTAGAAACTTTGACTCTTTTGACTGGTTTTCTCACTATCTTTATTCTATGTAAATCCTCATGCTTCTTTGCTTACTTACATATTAAGGCTTTAAGAAACACGCCGGAGTAATTCACAAAATGAAACCTTTCATATCTTTGGAACACAAACTCTTAATATCTATTTCCATCTCATTTTAAAAATGTGCTCTATATCCCTAGACAAAAGATAGGGAGAGAGGATATAATTTAAAATATTAACAATGGTTATTGCTTGGTATTGAGATGAAAGGAAATCTGTTTTCTTCTCTGTGTTATTTAGAATTTCCCAACTTTTTAATAGTTTTTATATGTTATTTTTGCAGTCAGAAACAATCATACAATATACATTGTTTTTTAAAAGTAAATTTTAAAAAATTTTTAAAAATTTAAATTTTAAAAAAATTTTAGGTAACCATTTTTATTTCTGTGGAGTCAGTTGTAATGTAATGATCCCCTTTCATTTCTGATTTAAATTATTTGTATCCTCTCTCTTTTTCTTTGTGAAGTCTAGCTAAAGGTTTGCCAAGTTTTTTGATTTTTTCAAAGAACCAACATTTGGTTTTGTTGCTTCTCTCTATTGTGCTTTTGTTGTTCACTGTTTCATTTATCTCTAATCTTTGTTATTTCCTTCCTTCTGCTTGCTTTGGGTTTAGTTTGCTCTTCTTTTGTAGCTCTTTCAGTTTTGAAGTCTTTTTTTTTTTTTCTTTTTTAATGTAATGTAAGCATTTAGAGCTATAACTTTGCCTCTCAGTACGCCTTTGCTATATCCCATAGGTTTTGGTATGTTGTATTTTCATTTTCATTTGCCCCAAGATATTTCCTAATTTCCTCTGTGACTTCCTCTTTAACCTGTTGGTTGAGAGTGTATTGTTTAATTTCTATGTATTTCCCATTTCTCCCTCTGTCATTGATTTCTAGCTTCATTCCATTGTGGTTGGAAAATATACATACATTGTACAATTTTAATATTTTTTAATTTATTGAGACTTGTTTTGTGATCCAATACATGGTCTATCCTGGAGAATGATCCATGTGCACGCAAGAAGAATGTGTATTCTGTTTTCATTGGGTGCAGTGCTCTATATGTCTGTTAGGTCTAGTTGGTTTACTGTATCATTCAAGTCCTGTACTTCCTTATTGATCTTTTGACTTGATGGTCTCTCTGTTATTGAAAGTGGTATATTAAAGACTCCTACCATTAATGTAGAACCATCAATTTCTCCCTTCAAATATGTCAGTGTTCATTTCATATATTTTGGGATGCATCTGTTAGATCCATATTTATTTATAATTGTTACATCTTCTTGTTGAGTTGACCCCTTTATCAGTAACATAATGACAATCTTTATCCCTCATAACTGTTTGTCGCTTAAAGTCTATCTTATCTGATATTAGTATAGATATCCCACTTCTCTTTTGGTTACTACTTGCACAGTATATATTTTTTCTATCCCTTCACTTTCAACCTACTTATATCCTTGAATTTAAATTAAGTTCTTACAGACAGCATATAGTTGGGCTGTGCTTTTTTATCCATTCTGCCAGTCTCTGCCTTTTGGTTGGAGAGTTTAATCCATTTCTATTTCAATTCGCTACTGATAATGCAGGACTTTCTTCTGCCATTTTGCTGTTTAGCCTTTGCAAGTCTTATCCTTTATTCCTCAATTCTTCCATTAATTCCTACTTTTATATTTACTTGATATTTTGTGTTGTACCATATAGAATGCCTTCTCTATTGAATCTAGATATATTTTTCATATATTTATTTGTGTTACCATGGGGTTAAAATTTGACATCCTAAATATCTAACAATCATAATATCTAACAATCAACTTGAATTCAGTAGTATAAACATACACTTTTTCTAACCCCTCTGCATCCCCACATTTTTTGTACTTGTTACCACTTACATCTTTGTACATTGTATGTCCAAAACCATGGATTTTTCATTACTTTTTTATGCATTTGCATTTTAGCACCTGTAGGAAGTAAAAAGTAAAGTTACATATGAAACAATATAATATAATAATACTGGGGAGAACCTAAGACAGTGGCTAGGAGAGATGGGGCAAAAAAACACCTCTGTGAAAAATACTAGATAAAAGCCAGAAAGTGACCTAGAACACCAGGTCCAGTGATGCACCAGCTGGACAAGGTCTGCTAAATCCACAGGGACTGTGCACTTACACTCAAGTAAGCTGGCTGAATGTCCGGCAGCCATGCTGCGGTGTGAGGAAACCATGGATTGGCAGGCAGACTAGTTCTTTTTTAAAAAACCCAAAAGCAGATGCAGATACGGCAGCAAGAACCACACAGTGAAGTGCAGCAGGAACGGGTTGTGCAAACGCCTCAATATCTGGCATGGAAGACAGCCTTTCACACACACACTGCTAATTGTCTCAGAGTGAGGAAGGCAGAGGTAAGCCAAAAGAAGAAAATAACTACGCCCCTTGCAGCCATCTACCCAGTGGGCTGGGAATGCTCCTTCCCGGCGCAGGAGCCACAGCCCAGAGTTGCGCCAAAAAACCCAGTGTGACAGGAAGTGTTTCCAGCAACACGCACACATGCCACAATATCAGACGTGGACAATAGCCTTTCATGCATCCACAGCTAATTGTCCCAGAGCTGGGAAGGCAGAGCTGTGTGAAAAGGGGGAAATTAACACGCCCCATTCAGCCATCCTTACAGCAGGCTGGGAATGCCCCTACACAGCCCAGTGGCCCAGAACTTCCCTTGAGGGATGGCGCACACTTGTGACGAAGCACAACCTTCCCTCAGCAGAGGCCATAGCAGAGCACAGCTTGGAAGAGGGACCCATTCAGAAATCCCAGGGACCATACACCAATACCAAGGACTTGTGGGTCAATGGCAGAGACAATCTGTGGTGAGACTGAAATGAAGGTTTAGACTCTTGCAATTAGCCTTAAATCTCCAGAAACACCTGGGAGGTTTTGATTATTAAAGCTGCCCTCCCTCCCTAATAGCTCAGACACATGCCTCACATTCAGGGCAGACAGGACCAACAACACACCCAAACTTGGTTCACCAATTGGACCCCACAAGAGTCAGACCCCCACACACCACAAAGACAAAGTTGGGGAGAACTGAATTGAGGGGAATAGGTGACTCGCAGACACCATCTGCTGGTTAGTTAGCGAAAGGGTATGCCACCAAGCTGTAGATCTGACAATTAGAGATAAATCTGTGAATAATCCTACATACCTAAAAGAACCCTATCAAGTAAAGCAAATGTCAAGAGCCCAAAAACAACAGAAAATTTTAAAGCATATGAAAAAACCAGACAATATGGAGAACCCAAACCCAAACACCCAAATCAAAAGATCAAAGAAGACACAGTACTTGGAGCAATTAATCAAAGAACTAAATACAAACAATGAGAGCATGGCACAGGATATAAAGGACATGAAGAAGAGCCTAGAAGAGCATAAAGAAGAAATTGCAAGAGTAACTAAAAAAATAGATGACCTTATGGAAATAAAAGAAACTGTTGACCAAATTAAAAAGATTCTGGATACTCATAGTACAAGACTAGAGGAAGCTGAACAATGAGTCAGTGACCTCAAGGACCACAGAATGGAAAATGAAAGAAAAAAAGAAAGAATGGGGAAAAAAATAAAATCAAAATGGACCTCAGGGTTATGATAATATAAAACATCCAAATATAAGACTCATTGGTGTCCCAGAAGGGGAAGAGAAGGGTAAAGGTCTAGAAAGAGTATTCAAAAAAATTGTTGGGGAAAACTTCCCAAACCTTCTACACGATATAAATACACAAAGCATAAACACCCAGCAAACTCCAAATAGAATAAATCCAAATAAACCCACTCCAAGACATATTCTGATCAGACTGATAAATACTGAAGAGAATAAGCAAGTTCTGAAAGCAGCAAGAGGAAAGCAATTAACCACATGCAAAGGAAACAACATAAGACTAAGCAGTGACTACTCAGCAGCCACCATGGAGGCGGGAAGGCAGTGGCATGACATATTTAAAATTCTGAGAGAGAAAAATTTCCAACCAAAAATACCTTCAAATTTGAGGGAGAGCTTAAATTTTTCACAAACAAATGCTGAGAGATTTTGCTAATAAAAGACCTGCCTTACTTCAGATACTAAAGAGAGCCCTACTGACAGAGAAACAAAGAAAGGAGAGACAGAGATAGAGAAAGGTTCAGTACTAAAGAGATTCAATATTGGTTCATTAAAGGACAATAAGAAAGAGAGGGGAAAGAGTATATCTGACAAACATAAACCAAAGGATAGGATGGCTGATTCAAGAAATGCCTTCACAGTAATAACGTTGAATGTAAATGGATTAAACTCCCCAATTTAAAGATATAGATTGGCAGAATGGATCAAAAAATATTAACCATCAATATGTTGCATACAAGAGACTCATCTTAGACACAGGGACACAAAGAAATTGAAAGAGAAAGGATGGAAAAAATATTTCATGTAAGCTACAGCCAAAACAAAGCAGGAGTAGCAATATTAATCTCAGATAAAATGGACTTTAAATACAAGGATGTTAGGAGAGACAAAGAAGGCTGCTACATACTAATAAAAGGGGCAATTCAACAAGGAGAAATAATCATAAATGTTTATGCACCCAATCATGGTGCCACAAAATACATGAGACAAACACTGGCAAAACTAAAGGATGCAATGGACATTTCCACAATAGTTGTGGGAGACTTGAACACATCACTCTCTCCTATAGATAGATCAACCAGAGAGAAGACCAGTAAGGAAATTGGAAACCTAAACAATCAGATAAATGAATTTGATTTAACAGACATACATAGAACATCACATCCCAAATCACCAGGATACACATTCTTCTCTAGTGATCACAGAACTTTCTCCAGAATAGACCATATGCTGGGACATAAAACAAGCCTCAAAAAATTCAGAAAAGTGAAATTAAAAAAAAAATTATGTTGCATGCAAGAGACTCATCGTATACACAGAGACACAAAGAAATTGAAAGTGAAAGGATGGGAAAAAATTTTTCATGGAAGCTACAGCCAAAACAAAGCAGGAGTAGCAATATTAATGTCAGATAAAATTGACTTTAAATGCAAGGATGTTATGAGAGACAAAGAAGGCCACTACATACTAATAAAAGGGGCAATTCAACAAGAAGAAATAACAATCATAAATGTTTATGTACCTAATCATGGTGCCACAAAATACATGAGACAAACACTGGCAAAACTAAAGGAAGCAATGGATGTTTCCACAATAATTGTGGGAGACTTGAACACATCACTCTCTCCTATAGATAGATCAACCAGACAGAAGATCAATAAGGAAATTGAAAACCTAAACAATCTGATAAATGAATTTGATTTAACAGACATATATAGAACATTATATTCCAAATCACCAGGATACACATTCTTCTCTAGTGATCACAGAACCTTCCCCAGAACAGACCAAATTCTAGAACATAAAACAAGCCTCAATAAATTAAAAAAAAAATGAACCATTATTCAAAGCACATTCTCTGACCACAATGGAATACAATTAGAAGTCAATAACCACCTGAGACTTTAAAAATTCACAAACACCTGGAGGTTAAAAATGAGGGGGAGATGAAAACATTCCTGGATAATCAAAAGCTGAAGGACTTCATCACCAGTAGATCAGTTCTATAAGAAATGCTAAAGGAAATTGTGCAGGCTAAAATGAAGGGACACTAAACAATTGACTGAAACCACATGAAGAAATAAAGATTTCCAGTAAAGATCCCATGGTAAATATAAATACCAATACTACTGTATTTTTGAATTGCAACTCCACTATTTACTTCCTACAGGATCTAAAATACATAAAGTGTAATGATAAATCAGTAGTTTTGGACTCAATGCAAAATATGTAATTTTTGACAAGAACTACATGGGGGGGGGAATGGAGGAGTGTAGGAACATAGTTTATGTGTCCTACTGAAGTTAAGTTGGTATCAAAGAAAACAAGATTGTTTTAGATTTAAGAGGTTAAATTTAAGCCCCATGGTAAACACAAAGAAAGTATCAGCGAATATGACCATAGAGATGAAGAGTAGAGTATGGGTTATGAGAAGTGGGGGAAGGGGCAATGGGGAGTTAATAAGAAATGAGTGTAGGGTTTCTGTTTGGGGTGAAGAGAAATTTCTAGTAATAGAGGGTGGGAAGGTGATGGCATTGCAACATTGTGAATATGAATTAATCCCACTAAATGGAATGCTTGGGAGGGGTTGGAATGGGAAGATTTATGCTGTATATATGTTTCCACAATTGAAAAAAAAAAGACAGTCTAAATAGATAATGACAATTAAATGCCATAGATAATCCTGGATGAGATCTAAGAATAGAGGAGAAAAGGCTCAAAAGGACACAATTGGGACATAAGAAAAAAATGAAATATAGAATGTAAGCTTTATATCAATGTTAAATTTCTTGAACTTCTTAACTATACTTAATGTGATTACATAAATGAATATTCTTGTTCATAGGAAATGTATATGTGAATTATATTATTTGTTCAAGGATGTGTGCAGCTTGCTTTTATATGTTCGGAAGACAGAGCAATAGATGATGGATGATAGGGAGGGAAAGAAAGAAATGATAAAGTGACAAAATATTAAAGTTGGTAGATCTGGGTATCGGTGGAGGGGGGTTGGGGTATGCTAGAGTTCTGTGTATGGGGTTTGTATTATTTTTGCAACTCTCCTGTAAATTTGAATTTATTTCAAAATAAAAAGTAAAAAAAAAAAAGATAGTAATACTGGCATTTATAATTACCCAAATGGTTACTTTTACCACAGGTCTTTATTTATTTATGCATTTTGAACCACTGTCTAGTATCCTTTCCTTCCAGTCTGAAGAACTCCTTTTAGCAATACATGTAGGACAGGTCTACTGGTGACGAATGCCCTCAGCTTCTGTTTATCTGGAAATATCTTAATCTCTCCTTCTTTTTTTTTTTTAAATCTTCATGCTATTGAGATATATTCACATACCACGTAGTCATACAAAACAAATCGTACATTCGATTGTTCATAGTACCATTACATAGTTGTACATTCATCACCTAAATCAATCCCTGACACCTTCATTAGCACACACACAAAAATAACAAGAATAATAATTAAAGTGAGAAAGAGCAATTAAAGTAAAAAAGAACACTGGGTACCTTTGTCTGTCTCTTTGTTTGTTTCCTTCCCCTATTTTTCTACTCATCCATCTATAAACTAGACAAAGGGGAGTGTGGTCCTTATGGCTCTCCTTCATTTTTGAAAGAAAAATCTCACCAGATATAAAATTCTTGGTGAGTAGTTGTTTTATTTTTTCAGCACTTTAAGTACCTCAACGCACTGCCTCCTTGCTTCCATGGTTTCTGATGAGAAATTAGCACTCAGTCTAATTGGGACTCCCTTGTGCATAACACATTGCTTTTCTCTTGCAGCTTTCAGAACTCTCTCCTAGTCTTTGCATTCGATAGTATGATCAGTACATGATGGGGTGTGTTTTTCTTCATGTTTATCCTGGTTGGTGTTCTGTGGGCATCTTGGATGTGCATAGTCATGTCTTTGCTAAGTTTGGGGAGTTTTCTGTCATTATTTATTTGAATATTCCTTCTGTCCTTTCTTCTCTTTTTGGGACTTTCACAATGGTTATATTGGTACACTTGATGGTATCCCTGAAGTGTTTTAGACTATTTTTGCTTTTTATAATTTTAGTATCTTTCTGTTCCTCAGCCTGACTCATTTCAATTGTCTTGTCTTCAAGTTCACGGATTTTTTCCTCTGCCATCACCTATCTGCTGTTGAAACCCTCCTGGGAATTTTTCATGTCAGTTACTTTGGTCTTCAAATACAGTAGTTCTATTTGATTCCTGTTTAAAATTTCTATCTCTTTGCTAACATTCTCATATTGCTCATTTATTGTTTTCCTGATATCCTTTAGTTCTTTCTCTGTATTTTCTTTCATCTCCTTGAGGATTTTTCAGATCATTTTTCAAAGTCTTATTTTGGTGTGTCCACAGCCTGGTCTTCTTCATTGGTGTACTCCGGATTTTTATCCTCTTCTTGTGGATGGGCCATCATTTCCTGTTTCTTTTTTGTCTTGTACTGTTTTATTGCACATTGTACATTTTAAATTTTAGAACGTTAACTCTGGGGTTTATTCCCTGAGATGTCTGTTTCTTGATTTTGTAACCAGATGGGGATAAGACAGAGAGTTTCTTGAGCTTCAGCCCTCCAATCAGGAAGTCTGCCCAAGGTGAACACAGTGTTCTGGGTCTTCTTTGTCTTTCTGGGGCCTGTGACTTGTCCTGGCCTTGTGCTTGTTAGTTGTTAGCTCCAGGATTCAGTCTTTCCACCAGAACAACTATTAAATGGGCAGGAACTGTCTAAAACAACTGTGTTGAAACTCAGAGGGCACTACACACTGTACAGCATCAAGGGAAGAGTGGGAAGAAAAGGCTGGTAAATTGTGGTAAAGACCAGTAAACTGCTCTCTCAATGTGGTGGCTACCGGCACCCATCCCCGACTCTTGTGGCAGGCCGCCACAGGGTCCAGCCCTGACTAGTTCACTGGTGACAGAGAGGGATGTAAAAATCCTCTTTCCTAAGACCAGTTGTGGGCACTCCTGGTCACTGATCATGGCTTTTCATTATCAACTTTGGATCACTGGGGGCCCAGCTCTGGGGGTGATTGTTGCTCCAATCCACACCAGACAAAAGTGGAGGTAGAGGAGACAAAGGCAATCCACAATTCCCCCACCCCAAACTAAATTTGATCCCCTTCCTCCACTACCATTATCCACTCTTCAATACCCTATAGTTTTCCTCTAGAGCATTATTTCTCAACCATGGTACTATGGACATTTTGGGCCTCAATATGCTTTGTTGTGTGTATGGTAGGGGAGCTATCCTCTGAATTGTAGTGTCATGTATACAACCTAACATTTCCCCTTCTAACCACATTCAAATGTATAATTTAGTGCTATCAATTACACTCACAATGTTGTGCTACCATCACCACTATTCATTACCAAAACTTGTCCATAAACATATTTGACTGAACAATTGTCCTTCAAATTACAATAATAGTGAAAAGCTTTAAACTCCAGAATACATCGATTCAAGTCTTGACACTTAACCCTTATTTGCTGTTGACTGTGTGCAAATCATGAACCTCTTGTTGCCTGCTTCCTCAGGCACAATAATAGCCCTGCTTCATAGTATTGTTGTACAGATTAAATGTTAGCACTAATGTGCTTAACCATGCCTGGTATATAAAAAAGCCAATTTACAGATGTATTTCTTGAATGTAAAAGACAATACATGGACATCAAAGAAATAAAAGAAATGCTATTATTTTAAAAGTTCTAATAAGTTTCAAGGGAAGATTGCATGTTAACGAATGGAAGAAAAGAATGACATCAATAGGTGACTATTCTCAATTTAGCTATAAGCAGAATTTTATATATTTGCCAATTATCTTCTTCTCCTACATTTTGGAATTTGGAAACATGTCTAAAAAAATCTCCCTACAGATCTCAAAGCATTGTCTCTAACTGTGGTTCCTCAAAGTGACTGATCATAGGAATCACTTGAGAGCTTTTTAAAAATACATTATTTCCTGGCCTTACCACCAGAGAGTCTGATTCTTTGGAACTGAGGTGGAACAAGGAGTTTACATTTGGAGTTTTGTTGCATTGATTTTTTTTTCTTTTTAATCTGGAAGTCCCTGATTTAGAATTCCACACCAATTAACCATATTGTGCTTTGTCTTCTCTTCCTCCATTTTTCAAGGAATGCCAGTAGAAATCAGGCCAACCACTGAGAACTCATCCTTCTATAGACTCTTGTCTTGGGTTTTATTTTAGTATTACTTTTCTTGTGTTCAAGGATTTCTCAGCAATCACACTTAGTCCCTTCTTCTGGAGATTACTAAATATTGAAGATTTTTAAAATAACTCACAAGAATTGAATTAGAAATATAATATTTAATTTTGTCAGTAATTGAAACTGGTTGGGATTATTGACCTATGAGACAGATGTTTTTTGGTAAACATTGTGGCTATTAAACAATTAAAGCAGGTAAATTATTCATTTCCACTAAATAATGAAGAAAATAACATTTTTGAACATCTACTCTGTCCCAGGCCCAGGCATTATTTTAATGTTAATTAATTTATTCTGCCTAACAACTCTGTGAGGTAGGTGTTATTTTCACATTTTATAGACCAGGAAGCCGTCATTCATGGCAGTTGAATAACTTGTTCAAGATCCCTCAGCCACCAAAAGGGTGAGGTCAGGTTCAGACCCAAATTTCTGGCTCCATGTCCAGAGCTGTTTCTGCTTCACTGTATTCGTAGAAGGATAGAGGGGCATCTCTCTTTTCTACAGTTAAAAAAAAATGCATTCAACTAGATTTGTTTCTAATGCACTATAAACTTATCATAAACTCTTTGGTAACCCTACTCTTTAATAGAAAAAGTCTTTTTTGTTAGAATTACTCCACAGCCTCCACAATGAGTAGGCTGTGAAAATTGGCAGAACAGTCTGGAGTCTGAATTAGTCAAACATCAATCCACTTGTAAAAGTCCTTGGAAAAGAAAAAAATCGTTAACACTTTGCCAAGCGGTAGAGAGGAGGATGGCTTGATGGATATATGAGCTTTCTTCCCACAGTGCAGAACATTCTGGATATATGAGCTTTCTTCCCACAGTGCAGAACATTCTACTTCGCAACTTCAAACTTCATCACGTTTTTTCCTCTGATTGAATCACTTTTAATACACTTGGAGGTGAATTTTTCCCCAAGCCACTGGGTAGCCCTCTTGCCTTTGTTGCATGTGACCCGTCCTTGTGAGTTCGGGGGCCCTCCTGCCCTGGCTCCAGTTGCCGCAACCAGGTTAAGGAACATTCGTGTCTTCTGCCTGGCAGCTTCTCTCACAGCAACCACTGCTCCCCACACCTGCTCCTATCCCTTTGCCTCTCCTCATTTAAAGTCTTTGCCTAAAGGAGTTTCTTGGCTGAGCAGATTGGAAAAATCTCCTCAAAATACATGACCAAGAACTTCTGAACCATTTAAAAAAAAAAAAAATCTAGATAGGGATGAGGTGACTGAGAAACTGGGGTCATTTTCCAGTTTTATCCCATTTTCCATTTCCATTCATTCATTCATTTATTCACTTACTCATCATTTACTCAATACATGCTTTCTAAGAGGCAAAAACACATGTAAGCAACAGGGATGATTAAGTATCTACTCTCTACCCTCAAAGAGCCAGCCAAGTGATAATTTATAAAGCAGCCTGATAAAAACAGTGGTGGAAGCATACACAGAGCATTATGGGGGCACAGAGAAGCTCATTCAACCCAGACTAGGGGTGGGGGCAGGGAGAAAATGGTAAGGGAAAGTTTCCTGGGGAGGCTACCCCTTAGTTCATTCTGGTTGTGGGGATTGGAGAGGGCAGTAGAATGGAATTGATAAAAGGCATTCTAGAAAATGGGAACATCATGAGCAAAGGCTATGAAGAAGAAACAGTCGTGTGTGTTGCGGCTATGTGTGTGTGAGTATGAGGGTGTGTGGGTGTGTGTGTTGAATGTATGGGTGTATGACAGTGGGAATGTGTGTGAGTGTGCATGAAAATGTGGGGGGTGGGGGAAGGGCTGTAGGCAGTTCTGTGTGTTTGGAGTGAAGAGTGTAAGGAGGGGAACAGCAGAAGATGAGGCTAGAAAGATAGGAAGTGAGGACCACCTTGGTGTCCCAGATATAGTTACTGAAGCCAGGGCACCATGTCACCAGGAAGCAGAAAGTAGAACAGAAAAGTAGAAAATGAAGGACTACACTCATAGATGCCTTTTTTACTTCTCTCTAATTATGGGTCAGAAATCCTGAGTTGTACAAAGATCTAACAACTTACTCCAGTCTGAAAATAAGGCCATCACTCCTCAGGATCCTTAGCAACTCTCCCCCAAAGACTTCTTCTCTGGGCTTTAGTTTCTTAAGTTGTCAAATGAAAAGGTGGTACTTCAGAGTGATTAAGTTTCTGGGTTTCACTGCTGGAGTCTGTGTCCTCCTTTCAGTTGTGAGTGCTATAAGCTGGGGCCAATTATTTAAGTATTTGTGCCTGAGTTTCCTTGCCTATAAACTGGGGGAGGTAGTTTTTAATCTCAGAGTTGTTGTGCTCATTAAATATACACATAGAACCTATCAATAGGTATTAACTGATAATATGTATATGTAACTCATATAGCTGAGTTTTTAAAAAACGTTTTAAGTACCCTGATAACATATTAGATGCTTAAAAAATATTAACTCCATTACCCTTTTATGCAAATATAAATGCTTAATATTTATGTTTAAGGAGAAGGAATGCAAAGGATAAAACATATCTAATTTTTTGATGAATGCTACCAATGTAGAGACAAGACAACACTTGATGGAAATTAATAGGCATTTCATTAGCAGCAAGCAAAGTGAAAGCACTTTTGCAGTCACATTGGAATTTGGGCTTCTTGCCAGTCACAGCCATATATTTAATAACAGCTTTAACGATGAGTGTTTTATGAATAGTAGTGACATCAAAATTATGCAAGATAATCATGGGAATAACAATATAAGGAATATCCTATGTTATGCCTCGGGCTGTACACCTGAGGAATGGAAAAGAAATCCTCCCTCAGTACAAAGCAAAGGGATGGAGAGGAGCCAAGCAAACTAAGGAGAGGGCTGGTCAAGAAGGAATTCTTAGAAATATTTTACTACGACCTGTGACCCAACAAACATATTAAGAAAAAAATCATCTTATAAATGGGATAAATTATCTATTGAACTAAACCAATGCATGCGTTTATGTACATAAGTTAAAAGCAGAGGCTTTTAAGTGGGGTCCGAATAGAAGGAGGAATACTCATGATAAGGCTTCTACATGCTGTCACAGAGTGGTGATATGGGTGACAGCAGCTCCCAGCACATGCTGGGAGGATGGTGACAGATGACATGAATTGCCAGTCCTGCTCTATCCCCGGATCTCAGTCTCCTCCCACAGTAAGCACCCCCTCCATTCCATTCCCTCACTTAAACCTCTCATTCAAGATACCTTCAATGATACAGACTAGGAATCCACTATCCTGCTCTCTGAGCCATGGAGGAAACTTCCAACCCTGCAGGCCACAATAACAGGGACATTTTCTATTTAAATCAATAAAGCCTTCATGTAATCAATCAATAAATATTTATTGTTTTTCTGGGATTTTTATTGAAGTAGTACTCATGAAGAGGGCAAATAAACACCACATTTCATTGAATCCAACATGCCATCAGTTAAAATTTATACCATAATTTTAGATAAACTGAGAAAGGCAAACCAATTCTGATTAATTGATGAAACAATATCTTACTGATTGTCTCGTTGCATTATTTCTTTCATCTATTCAGAGGCATTTGGCAATTTTGCTTTTCTTCAATAACCTTGCTTGACATACGATAAGCAGTCTTTTTGTGCACATATTAGTGCAAAAACATAAAAAGTTTCAACCACTTGTGGTTTTCTTCCTTTCTTAGGTCACATAAAGTGCTTAGCTGTTACTTTGCAAGAAAATATGGAATTGTAGTCATCCCTCAAATAGCTAATATTTTTCTACTTCACAACCATTAAATCTATGATTTATTCCACTATTTCTGTACATTTCTGTGTACAAATAGCTTTCATCTGATTGCTGAATTATAATACAACCTTTCTGTTGGCATTTTAAGTGGCAATTAAATTCAACATATGCAGTATCAACAATGCCCATACTTCAGCTGATGTGATTATACCATCCAGAGCTACAAATAGGTTCACTCCTGTGCAGGCAATGACGATTCAGTCACAACCTTTTCCCAACATGGTGATGGTAACAATCCATAGATCATCAGTCACATCCGGCATTCACAGATATTAAAATATAGGGAAGGACAGTGCATCTCAGGTTGATAAAATAAAATAACAAGACTTGATTCCTGTCTTCCAAATTTCAATAGGTCATACTTTGGAGGTAAGATATTATCATGTAATAAGATAACTACAAGTCAATTACCTCTATAGCTTTCAAGAGACTGTCACAGACAATAAATATTCTAGGTCTTCAGAGCAGAAAGATAATACTATGGTTGTAGGTTCCTTCCAAAAGGAAGGATAGAAACCTAATTCTCTTTGAGGTCCTATTCCTACATGCCAAAATACTCTACAGTAATGATTTATGCAAGGAGATCTGACACTTCCATCTAAATTTGCCAGACATTCAAAGAGCTGTAGAGAGTTATGGCACTATTCAGAGTTCAGCAGTCACCATTCAGGTGTTAGTGCAGCAACTAGAGAGGAATGGGGAGTGTGTCCTGGCAGTCAAAGGCTCGCCCCACAGCCCTCTGGCCAGCTGGCACAGGGACCGTCTCCCATATGCTTGGATATGCACATATTGGTGCTTAAACCATTCCTCCCACCTCAGACATTCTCACTGGTCCAAACCACCAACTGTTAAAGCAGGCTCAGTTAACTCCTCCATAAGAATAACAATGTTTCAAGATTACTGGCTGTCATGAAGGCAATTACGGCACTGCAAACGTGCAGATCTGGGGCATAGAGGGCTGACCAATGGACCATTACTGACATTGTAATTCACAGCGTCTACCAAGGTTGCTTTGGAAGCATCCGTTCTCTTCCTACTCAAGTCCTACCTTTGCTTCCACAAGTTTAGAACATTTTGAAACTGTAGACCAAAGTAATATTCCTTGAATCTGAGCATACTTGGTGTGTCATGAATATTTGGAATGATGTATAGATGACATGATACATGTCTTTTACGTAGAGGGTTCTTATGAATGATCAAATGCTAACACTTCATTATTTGCTCAAAATATTTTTAAACATAGAAGGAAAGTGTGGAAAATAGGAGTCAAAATATATCTATTTATTTATTAGAGGATACAAGAATCCAACAAATGCAGTTGATAGCACCATTTTTTTTACTCTAGTTTCTAATAGCTAGAGTGCTGATGTAAATTTGATACTAAGTGGCTGTTTCCCACTGGAATGTGATCAAAACAAACAAAAAATGCCAGATCACACCAAAGAACTCAGGCACTACTCCAGCTTTTCTAAGGGAGACAGTTGACTCCAACGGTTAAGGGACTGTTTCAAACCTACATCACCGTTACTGTGAAAAGAAAAGATCACAATCATATCGGGAGTTCCAGCATGTAAGAATTGTGAATGTTAGCAGCTGTCAGCCCACTGGGACTAAGTTTTTTTTTAATTGAAAAGCTTGTGGTGGAACCCCAACACCCAACAACTACACCTACAGTTAATGGTTTTTCTATTAACGTATCTGCACCCAATTATCTACTCAAACCTTTTAAAGGCTCTGTAATCAACCCAGAATTCATTAAACAATTCTATCCTCCAAAGAAACACCAAATCTGAGATACAAGTATTGTAAATCACTGTCAAGATTCACTATAACTTAAAACAGACTCAAAATGGAAAGTCTTACTTTAATCCAAGACATGTTTTCCAATGAATTTCTCAGGATGTTTTGACCCATTCCCTCAGTTTTCCATAATAACATACATAAATTGAGCACCAGTTTCTCCTTATAAAAGAAATATTACTTTTCAAATATTCATTTACATGATATTTTAATCAAATTTCCTGAAAAGTATCTCAAAGTTAGAGTTTATTTAATCATTAGCTGATATTTCAAAGAAGAAATGTCTTGGTTTGCTAATGCTGCTTTTTTGCAAAAAACCAGAAACGGATTGGCTTTTATAAAGGGGGTTTATTTGGTTACAAAGTTACAGTCTTAAGGCTATAAAGTTGCCCAAGGAAAGGCCTCAACAACAGGGTACCTTCCCTGAAGGATGGTCCGGAAAACCTCTGTTAGCTCAGAAGGCATGTGTCTGGTGTCCGCTTGCTCCCCGTTTGCATTTCAAAATGGCATTCTCCAAAATATTGCTCTTGGAGCATTTTGTCCTCTCTTAGCTGCAGCTCTTCTTCAAAATGTCACTCTTAGTTGCTCTGAGGTCCTTCTGCCTGTGAATTCCTTTATATGACTCCAGTGATCCAATTAACACCCACCCTGAATGGGCAGGGTAACACCTCCATGGAAATTATCCAATCAAACATTTCACTCACAGTTGATTGAGTCACATCTCCATGGAAACACTCAATCAAAGAATTCCAATCTAATCAACACTAAAACATCTGCCCCCACAAGATTGCATCAAAGAACATGGCATTTTGGGGGACATAATATATCCAAACTGGCACAAGAAATATACCTAAGAATAACAGAACCACAAAGAATGGAGTCCCTATTTATAGATTCTCTTTTAAAAAGAAAGCATTATTTAATCTTTTGACTGACCTAAATCAAAGTAAGAAATAATTATGTATAGAAATAATTATAAAATGCTAATTGAAAACTTAGTATGCAATTTAATCCTGGTTAAAAACAAAGTGACAGATTGTCGATAATTTTCTCAATCCAGAGCCATTTTGGGTGGATTCTCCTGGGATTTGCCACTATTTGGGAAACTGCAGCTTTCATTTCTGTTCTATTCTCACTTGAAACCTCACCTAGACTTTTCTGGGTGGGAGGGACCACTATTACTTTCAAGTCCAAATCTCTTCTCCTGCCAACTTATTCATCTTTTGCTCCACAAATTCCTTATGACATGGAAACTACCTAAGAATCTTTAGATGCTACTAAAGGGGAAAACAAAATATTCAGCACTTTTTTTTAATGTAAGAAAGTCTTCTTCAACCAAAATTGCCCTCTGACCCCATAAAGTTTTTCTTAAAATATCTTTTAAAATAACCGAGGCCGTGTGCTGCTGTTCAGCCCTGTGCCTTCACACTGCCCTAATAAATATTGCCATGATGCAGAGGAACGGGGTGTAATTGCTTTGGGTCTCTTGTTATGAGATAGTTTTAGGTCTCTTCTGTGCTAAATACCTTTCAATGACTATGGCAAGGGCTGTGCTAGGAAGTTTGCATCCCACATGGAATCGGTTTGTCAGTTGTCATTTGTTTCTCAAAGGACAATCAATCCCTCTGAGAGACCCCACTTAGCACTTCCAAGGTGAGGACCAGGTTACCTGAACGATGTCAACACAGGGACAGTATTTTCAATGAAACCAACAGGATTTTTCACTAGATGGTTTTTAATCATTGACTTTTAAAGTCACTTATTTACACAAGTAATTCAGATATGTTCTGTTTTGAGTCTGTTCCCACACTCATTAAAATGACTTCTCCCTCTGGTCAGATTTTTACTTGCTTTGTTCTTGCTGAAGCCAGCATTTTGGATTCAATGAGTTTTCTTCAGTTCTCCTTATTTTCAGAAATTTTGCTATAAAGTGATTGCCTGTTCTGCCACCAGCATTACAATTCCATAAGACTGTATATGACACATTCCCTACATACATCTACCCAAGTCAGGATTAAAACTGGGCTCCAACAGTTGTATCACAGTTCAAAATGCTGGTTTTTTTGTGAGTAGGACCAAAGGTTCATGGAGTCAGGCACGAAGGAGGCAGGGGGTTAGGAGCCCTGTGGTCCCACGAGAAGGTCAAGGGGCTCCTTCTCCAGAGGGCTCAAGTTCAATTCCAACTCCCAGCCCATATGAGTGGAGTTCATTGAAAATTGGAATTAAAAAATATTTTTAAGCCTCTTACCCTGCCCTTAATTAATAGTACCTCTTTTTTCAAGCCTTTATAGACTGATGAGGACTTAATTGATCAAACAAATGAAGACTGATTTTTTATCTAGCTCACATTAGACTGTGTCCTTCTGTATTATGAAAGAACTGATCTAACCTGACTTTTTAAATCTCTTGAGACAATTATTTTAATAGTGGCTTTAATGAGTCGTAATTCACATACTAAAAAATTCACTCCTTTAAAGTGCACAATTCTGTGGCTTTTAGTATATTCTAAGAATTGTGTAACCATCACTACTATCTAATTTTATAACATTTTCATCACCCTAAAAAAGAAACCCCATGCCCATTAGCAGTCACTCCCCCTTGGTACCTGGCAACCACTTATCCACTATCTTTCTCTATATATTTGCCTATTCTGGCATTCATATAAATGATATTATCCAATATGTGGTCTTTTGTGACTATTTCTTTGGCTTAGTGTAACACTTTCAAGTTACATCCATGTTTTAACATGTATCAGCTTTTTATTCCTTTTTATTGTCAAATTACTGGACTGTGAAGATCGGGCTCAATAGCTCAGGGAAAACTATATGTTAGATGTTTATTACCTAGAGAAGCTTTTTTATCTTAGCCTGATGCAGTTCACTCCATTTATAGGTTATGACTCAAGAGCAATTTGGTAAATATAATACCACTTCTGCCAAGGCCCTGGCTGGAAACAAAAAGCAAGCCCGACTTGCTTAAATTGGTAAGAATTTAATAATGCAAATTCAGAAAGATGTAGGCACTGGGGGGAATCACCCTGGGATGGCTCAGGACCTCAGAGCTAGTTGGAGCAGGGGCCTCTTCTACCCCTGGCTGAGGGGCAAGGAAAGGACAGTAACTAGATCCCAGAGAGGGAGCTCTTGGAGCTGACAGGGGTGGAGCATGGGAGGGAGAGTATCGGAGGACCAGGAAGGTGGGGCCAGCAGCCCCGCTCCAGGTGAGAGAGAAGAGACTGAGGCAGGACAGGAGGGAGTCTGGGAAGGCACTTCCCGGGGGATCCAGGTGTTCAGAGAGAAAGAGCAGCGAGGGAGCAGAGTGGATTGTGATGAGTGGGCCAGTGAGGTCATAGTGTGTGGTTCAATTCCTACCCAGTGCCACTTCTAAATCTGCAGTAAAGTTGCAGATACTTTTTTTTTCTCTCATGAAAACCAGAATAGACTGAGCTGAGAGAGCAGGTTTGGGTGCAACAACACAAAGAGAAAGGAAAAAGAGAAAAGGATATCAGGAATTCACAGTAATCATGGGGAGGCCTTTTGTTTCCCTGACTCATGCAGATTTGGGGGGGTGGGCAGCAGCTTGTGAGTGACACTGACAGTGTCTGGATACATTTATATCTGGGATAGCAAATCACTCATTTTTAGATGAAATTATTCATAATGATAAACCATAGCCTTAATATGATCTCCACAAAAGATCGACTCATGCTCCTTTAATTAAACCAAATTTAAAATGCATACATCATTAGTTCTTGTTCAATGCCATATATTTATCTTAGTTAGTAATATTGCGATAACATTACTTTCTTCCCCCTTTCATTGCAAATAGACAATACCACAGCTAAATTATAGATAAAATAACTTTTTTTACTTGTGCGTTTGGAAAATCACCACCACATAATTTGTTGGAATGTACATTTTGATTCCAAATAGCAGAACTTGAAATAAATTTTTTTAATGTATTTGTGTGTACACTGGGGATCTGTGGTCAGAATAACTGAGTCTAAGTGATCTGCCAGAAGGAGGTAGGAGAGACTGATGTGGGGGAAACAGACAGAGATTGACTTCTTTTTATTGGGAGATAAGAAATTTAGAAAGGCGATTATCAGTGAGGGAATTTGGGGTAGTGCTGCTCAAAAGGGAAATTTTGCTGTGTTGAAGAAGGGCAATAAATTAGATTAAATATGTACTGTCAATGAATTCTGAACATATGTTTTTCAGTAAGGCACCGGGACAAACTAGATAGAGAAAGAGGTTGAAGAATATTTACATTCATGGGACTAACCAAAATGAGGTAGGCCAAGTTCACAGCTGAAATTAGCCCAAATGAAAGAGGTTCCAGCTAAATTCATGGCATTGGCACCTCTCTCAGTTTCTCTACTTATTGAGGCCCTCCATATCTTAAGAATTTATCAGTAAGGCCAGATGGAAATAAAATCATCAGGACTTGGGGGCTTACCAAACTGTGCAGGGTTTGAAGAGTGAGGTAAGGAGAGAAGCTCAGGAGCTCGATACAGAGTAGATCTGCCTGAGTACTACCACCTCTCACACTTTAATGTGCACATGCATTCCCTTGAGATCTTACTAAAATGCAGATCCTGGTCTGGTAGGTCTGGGGCAGGATCCAGGATTCTCCAGTTCTAACAGGTTTCCAGGTGATGCCAATGTTGCTCTTCCATCGATCACACACCCTAGACCTCTTGTCTCTCCTTCTGGCACAGAGACCATCAGTGTAAATGAATTACGTATTCCTGAGTCCATCTCACTTGTTCTATTATGTAGCATTGGTGCCCCAGGAAGTCCTGGGAATGGACAACAGTGGAGCATTCTCTCTGTAACTTTTATGAATTCGTTTGGCTGGTAGCTGTAGTCACTTTGTGATGTCCTTGCTGCCATCAAACCCATCCAAATGGATCAGGAAAAAGAGAAGCATGGGTCAATGGAAAGCTTATTTATTAAGTAAAACCTAATTTATCTGGTTTAAAAAAAGAAATGCCCAATGAAGAAGACAGTGTATGATGTTAAGAGTACAAAGATTTGTCAGAGCTTCTTGGTCTTAAGGAGCTTATGGTACAGTACAGAGCTTCTTATTCTCAGGAGGAAAGGAAAGCATATATCTATGTCACCAACCTTTCCTGAAATTTAGCATTTCCTTCCATTATGAGAGCAGGCACCACCATGGTATTAACAAAATCTACAAATTTGTTGCCAATGCAAATCACAATATTTTCATATTAGATTATTGTTGTTGCAAATATCAATCTATACAATTTATGTTCATCACTATTTTGAAATCACACTCATTATTATACTACCTCTAAGTCTCACAAGATCCCTGTCTTTCTGTCCACAAATGCTCCTGTGATACAAGTCAGCCAACGACTGGGCAATTCTGAATCTTTTTGGCCAGCCTCCGAAGGGTGAGGTCGTGTCTAATACGTTTGTCACCCCAACATCTACACTTTTTTCACAGTGTATCCCATCTTCAATTTCTTGTCAGTAACTATGTGGAAGAAGGTGAGTGAAAGACTACTCCACAGTTTAATATTTTAGTTTTATCTAAACCACAGCAGACTTCACACCACTGTTCTTAAAAATAAAATGAATTTGCCTACATATTAAAAGCTTTATCTTGTTCTTTAATGTTAACAAAAAAGCATATATACACTTTTATGCCCAAATTGGTTTTTTAGTATTCTGATAACTATATCTTACTGTTTTCAAATACTCCTATGTATTTATTTTGTGCATTAAAAAATATCATTTTGAGAAAGGGTACATAAGCTTCATTGGCTGTCAAAGGAGTCCAGGGCTCAGAAAGGGTTACATTCCCCTGGAACAGAATAATGCACTTTTGATGAGTTCATTATCAACTAAAAACCACTTTTTCTTAATGATTAGAGCTACTCTGGAACACTGGGCATTTCTTTTCTCAAACTTTCACAGGAAACTGAGTCTCTGGGATGTTAAGTTCTTGCCCATCATGTGTAGATACCAAATGGTGGAGCCAGCCCTCCAAAGGACCTAGTTCATTCACTCATTTATTCATGCAGCAAAGGTTTGTTAGTACCTACCGCAGGCCAGGAGTAGTTCTATGTAAAGGGACATAACAGTATCAAAGCAGAAAAAACAAAGAAACAAAAACTGCTTGTACTCTAGAGGATAATCTTTCCTCCACTGCAGACACCTCAGGTAAAGGGACCACGAATAAGACAACAAGTAAGGAAGCAGGAGATAGAGAAATGTAAATTTTCCTCAAGTAACTAAGTTAACCAAATGATTTATACTTCTCTTCTGAGAAAGCAAAGCAACTGTAGTTTATTGCTCTCTTCATTCAAACTATTTTACTTTAAAAAATTGATTCTTTCATTTGGTCCTTTCAGACTAATCCATAGTTACTTAAAACGTGCTAGCAGAACACCACTGTTGGGGCATTTCTATGAGTCTTAGGTTCCCAGGGTGTAACAACTGCAAAAAAAAAAAAAAAAAATCATCTGAGAGTATTTATTCTTTAGCTGTACTGTTTACAATTATACGTTCTCTGGAAACTTTTTCATGAAACATTTTTATGGCCACACAAGCAATTGATAACTTTTGCTTTGACAAATTTTCAAGCCAAATTGTTTGCAGTTATAACGCAGAACTTTGGGCCCTAACAGCCAACTGATCTATACATAGCAGGGTTTTCTGAGAGGGATTTTGGCACCAGCTCCGGGTACTCCTGTTGCCCATCTTTCTGCTGCGGTGGGGCAGCCATTCCTTCAGGCGTTCATCTTAATCAAAGTAATCTACCCAGCCCTTGGCCTCTGGGTCATCAGTGACATATTTGCACTTCGGATACTTGGCAGAAACGATGCCATCAACCTTCCCTTGTACAGCTCCTAAATAAAAGTCCCATTATGAGAGCCAGCACTTACGAAGAAATACCAGAAGGACATCAATCCAGTTCTCCAGTTCTTCTAAATGTTTTCTTTGGACCAAGTCAGACAATAGAAATAAAACAACCATCCACTGAGCATTCATTCCAGGCCCCTGTGCTAAGCCATCTACCTAGTTGTCTGATTATAGCAACGTCCTGAAGGATAGGGAGCGGAAATTACTTGCCTGAGGTCAGGTAAAAGGATTAGTCTTCACATGAGTTTGTCTGATTCCTTCATCATTACAGTAAACTGTCCCTTGTTATAGCACTGCATGCTTGAATTGCATTGTTTTAGACCTTTAAGACATACTCGTCCTGAAATGTGCTTTATTTAGCCTTACCTTATTGGATGATATTGCTAAGTGCTCCTACAAATATCCATATAGAACTGGCAAAGCTGATGATGGTTGTTGCATAAATGAGGACTGCCAGAGAAATTATTCTCAGGTCTCTGGGTCAAGAAAGGCCAAAAACAGAATAATTGTTTTTTGTTTTTGTTTTTTTTGTTTGTTTGTTTTTTGCTTTTGCTTTTTTCTCTAGGACCCTGAATGCCATGTGTCCTTAAGATACTGATCCTGTTTTCTTCTTAGCTTTTGCCTTTCAGAAGTACAGAGACAACTGTTACCAACTGTACATATATATTTCTGAGTGCCAACTTTACCATAGATTTACTATTTTCCTATACTTTCTCTTTGCCCTACTTTTCTCATTTACTTATTTTAACTATTTTTCATCGTGTGTGTTTTTGAGCCCACTTATATCCTTTGTGAAACTAGTTAGAATATACCAAATAAGTAAATACAGTACGTCTAATATGATTCGAATTAATTTATTTGGCAAGAATTTATTAAATGCTTATTATATTTCTAAAACTATTATAGACACTGCATATATAGAGAAACTTCCAAATATGAAACAATAACATAACTCATATATTATGCTGATGTTTAAAATACAACTTCTTACTCTATTAGCCAAACAGCATTTAACCAAAAATAACTAAGACTCATAGGTACATCCTGACTGATATTCTGCTCACTTGTATGACAACACACAATATATATTTATATACACTTTATTTTTTAGAGTAGTTTTAGGTTTATGGAAAAGCTGTGCAGAAAGTACAGAGAGGTCCCAAATAACTCCCTCCCCTTCTCCCACCATTTCCTCTATTACTAACATCTTGCATTACTGTGGTATATTTGTTACAGCTGATGAACAATATTGATACATTATTATTCACTAAAGTCCAGAGTTCACATCAGAGTTCACTCTTTGTGCTGTACGGTTCTGTGTGTTTTGATAAATGCCTAATATGTATCCACCATTATAGATCATACAAAATAGCTTCACTGCACTAGAAATTCCCATTGTTCCCCCTATTCATCTTTCCCTCTGAACCCTTGGCAGCTCTTGGCCTTTTTACTGTCTCTACAGTATGCATTTAAGTTTCCTCCAAGTCTTTTCATGGCCTGAGATTCTGTTTTTTTCTTTTCCAATCAGTAAATAATACTCCATTGCATGGATGTACCACAGTTCCTTTGTCCATTCACCCTTGAAGGACATCTTGGTTGCTTTCAATTTTGGGTAATTATGTACAAAGCTGCTAAAACATTCATGTGCAGGTTTTTGTGTGGACATAAATTTTCAGCTCATTAGGGTAACTACCTAGGAGCACAACTGCTAGACCTATATATTTTTAACTAGATTGAATATTGTCAGTTTGAACAGTTTAATGGATTAGGCATACAGAGCAATTAAAACCAAAACACATTCATGAAAGCAGCTATAGTAGAGGAAAACGACAATAGTGTTTCTTCAACATCTTTGTAGACATTAATTAGGCCTCAAAACTTTTTTTTTTTATTTTAATTTTTAGCCTGAATAATGTGCCAGCATCTCTAGGTCTGAGAAGGGGAATGAATTATACTTTACAAAACTTTCCATTAGATAAACATGAAATGCAATAGCAGAACCCAAAAGCAGGCCAGAGTTGCCTGCTATGACTACTAATCCCATTCTACAGAGAAAAAAGCAAAGAAATTAAGAGATTTTTGTCAAGATTACCCATAACTGACATGTTTAATCCAGTTTTGTTATTATGCAGAGTTTATCTCATTCACTGAGTGTTCTGGGCACCTTCAAGAAGGTGAATTAATCATTAAGCAATTTCTGCAAAGCTACTTAAGTCAGCTTTTTCTTTCCACCTCCAGAGCAATGACACATACAAATGCATTCATGGAATAGGATGCAATTAAAGCTTAAATTGATTTGCATTATTGACTAAACATCAGCTAAAGTATGAGTTTAGGATTTGTTTCCCAGCTAACTTTTTTTCCTACAAAAGGAAGAGGATAGATGTCTTCAATTTTTTGCCCATTTACTTGTCAAACATACATTTAAATGTTTTTCACCACACCAACTATTAGCTACTGTTCTTCTGTGAATATAGATCCCTCTAGTTAATAGACTACTTGAGTTTTCATTGCTATTTCCAGAAAAGATTGCTACTTATTTCTGTCAAGCAAACTTGATTCAAACTTCAGAACTGCAAATAGAAAGGCCAAGGAAAACAATAAGCTAGTTATCAGAATTGTTGATCCTCTCTGAGCATATTTTCAATAACTTTAGAAATGATATGACATTACTGGGTGTGCCAGTTTGAATGTATTATGTCCCCCCAAACGCCAGTATCTTTGATGTAATCTTGTGTGGGCAGACATTATCAGTGTTGATTAGATTGTAATTCTTTGAGTGTTTCTTTGGAATGCGCCCCACCTAGCTGTGGGTGATGACTCTGATGAGATATTTCCATGGAGGTGTGGCCCCACCCATTCAGGGTGGGCCTTGATCAGTGGAGCCAGATAAATGAGCTGACGGGCAGAGAGAACTCAGTGCAGCTGTGAGTGACATTTTGAAGAGGAGCAACAGCCAAGAGGGATACTTTGAAGAAAGTACAGGAGCTGCAGATGAGAGACAGTTTGAAGATGGCCACTGAAAGCAGACTCTTGCTCCGGAGAAGCTAAAAGAGGCCAAATATTCCAAGTGCCAACTAAGAGTGACATTTTTGAGGAACTGCAGCCTAAAGAGGAATGTCCTGGGAGAAACCATTTTGAAACCAGAACTTTGGAGCAGACACTAGCCACGTGCCTTCCCAGCTAACAGAGGTTTTCCGGACACCATTGGCCATCCTCCAGTGAAGGTACCCGATTGTTGATGTGTTACCTTGGACACTTTATGGCCTTAAGACTGTAACTGTGTAACCAAATAAACCCCCTTTTATAAAAGCCAATCCATATCTGGTGTTTGCATTCTGGCAGCATAAGCAAACTAGAACACTGGGAGTTGCCTGATACAATCACTTTAGAATTAGATAAACCACATCTTTATATTAAGAAGAAACCTGAGATATACTTACAAGAGGAACTCAATTTTAAATCTTTTTTTTTTCTGCTGCACAAAATTCTGTCTCAAAATCATCAGATATTAAATTATGGCCCTTCTTAGGCTCCACTCAAGATAGAACTGATGTTTTAAACCAAAGAATTTCTTTGTATTGAATACTTACAAAGACAATGAAATGATGACAAATGAAAATTAAGAGAATTTTTACCATCACAATTCATGCATATTCCATTTAGTGTGTTTTTGGCCACGGATCACTGAAAACCCTCCCCAGACTGGCTTAAGCAGTAAAAGGGGGTGCATTGACTCAGGTAACTGGGTCTGCAGGCACAGGTGGGCTCCAGAGTTTCCTTTCCATTTCCCCATGACTCCTTTAGCTGTATCCTCCTCTATTTTTTGACTTGGTCTTCAGACATTCCTGACCACATGTTCTTGCTCTACAATACCCAGGAAGAGCCATCTCTGAAGAAAAAGTCACCCCCTTCTCAACAAAAAATGTCTTCACATCTCATTTGTTAGAATTGAGCCACATGTCCACTCCAGCATCAATCCCAGTGCCCTGTGTGTCTCTAAACGCTTAATATTTATGTGTATGCCAGAGCTCACTCATTCACTCAACAAACATTTAGGGAGCAGTACTCTCTTTTAGAAACTTCATTTATCATCTGCAACTGGCAACATTTACTGGGTGACTTAGGCCTAGCTTATTTACACCAATTATTATGGTCGGGGGAATGTGACTACCCTGACTGGCTTCAACCAATCCACCGCTTAGGGGATGGAACTGCCTTTGAGCACTCACAGCTCACAGCTCACAGCCCCTGGTAGAGGGCTGAATCCAACCCAGACCTCAAGGCTGCTTTGCAACTGACAGCTCCAATCCCCCAACTTCTCTGGGAGTTCTTTTGTTCTACTTTTTTCATCAGAACAGAGTGATGATGTGAAACCTAAGCATGCGCGTACACACACATACACACACACACACACACACACAACAGTTACAAAAATTTTTATAGATAGAAGCCTAAAAGCCAAGGTGAGCTCCTACTTCCCAGTTCTGAGATTTTACCAAATGCCAGACACGGAAATTTACTTGAAGTCTAGATCAAAGTAAATGTGACTTTTCTTAGCATTTTCTCACCAGTTCTTGAGGGAAACTTTGTTCACTAGACTTTACTGAACTGGCTCCCAGACTGCCTCTTATTTGGGAAATATCAGCAGGCAGGAGGATTCCCACCTCCTTAGCAACTTCCTGTGAGGCAGCTGTTCTCAGTGATGTCACTGTGTGAGAATTCAAGGGCAGACAGGATGCTAAGGAAGCTGGAGCCCTCTCTCTGGCACAGAGTTAGGTAATGTATCGCTGTCAGAGTCATGGAGACAAAGAGACATGCTGAACCAGCGGCAGTTCCTCTTCAATGGTGCTGGGAAATAGAATATATATGTTGAAGAGTGCATCTGAGCAAATCATTAAGTTCAGCCTTATAAGTCCACAGGGGCAAATAATTTCTGATACAGAAGGAGTCAACCATACCACTAAATTTTATCATTGAATTCTATTTCTTCGAATGGTTGTTAGAAAAGACAATAATAGTATCTATACTTCAAATAAAGGTATACTAGTACCTCTCCTAAAAAGGAAAAAGACTTCTTATTCTAACCAAATTGTAAATTTAGAAATTTGTCCATAGGAATAGGTCATTAACTATTTAGGGTGAGAGTTTGTGCTTTTAAAACAAGAAAATTCATAGTGTCCTTTATTTGAACCTTTTTATTCTAAATCTTTAAAAATCAAGTCTCTAACAAATCCTGTCAGGTTCACAAAGAACACATCATACTCAGCTAAGCAAATTCCTTTCACAAGCCCAGAGGCAGGTCTGTCAGTGCCTAGAGGATGTCAGAGAAGTAATCTCTTGACTGAGGCATATACTGTAATAATCTAAGAAAATATGTTCTCTAGAGTTCCACTGATTTAAAAACTGATTCTGTTCAGTCAGTCAGTGGTCAGCCAATCAACACGATTTCTTGTACAGTTATTTCATGCCAGGCACTGTGCTTACTGCAGTCCTCATTTCCCAACGTTACCATCACCAGCACCAACTCAGGGTCACAAGAGAAAGGCAAGATGGATGAAGAAGTTAGAGGATAGAGAGAAGGAAGAAGGAATAAGGAAGAAAAGGAAGGAAGGAAAGGAAAGAGGAATGTGGAAAAAACATTTATCCAGTGGTGCTCAATTAATCCTGCTGGTCAGGCTTCTTTTTTCACCATGGTCTTGTATCATGGGAATGGAGGGAATAAAAGGGAGAAGGGGGTGAAGGTGAAACAGGAAGGAAGAAGAAACCCTGCTCCAAAGCTCTCTACTACCCCCACTTTTAATTTTGAAATAATTTCATACTCACAGAAAAGCGGCAAAAATAATGCAGAGAACACCAATATACTCTCTACCCAGAAACCCAGATTTACCAACTTTTAACACTTTGCCACATTTGTTATATCATTTTATCTATCTAACTATCTATTTTCTAAACATTTGAGAGTAGATTGCATACTTTATACTCCTTTACCACTTAATACTTCCAGGCATATTTCCAAAGAACAAGGGTATTCACTTATGTCAGTTCCATTCTTAATCCTATCACCATCCAACCTACAAGACTATACCCAGGGACACATCTCTAGACTAGATCCCTTATCCAGGAGTGTTGGAAGAGAACTCTAGTGCCTTGAAACCAGCAGAGACAAAATAGGACAAGATGTGTTCCTGTCTCCCTATAATGTAACTCTGAATGAAGATCCTGGTGGCAGTTAGGGTATCTATCACTACACACAGTAGTTCTGTAAAATTAATTATTTATTTCATTAATTCATTCACCGAGGACCTACTATTGTCAGTCATTATTCTAGGCTATGGGACGCAATGATGAACAAGGTACCTTCTCTCAGGAAGCTTATATATTAGCAGGGGGACACATACAAATACAAAGAAATTAGCAAGAAAATATCAAGGGGTAGATTGTAAGAGCTATGTAAAAATTAAAACATGATAATGGAATAGAGTAACTAGGTGACTCATTTATATTGGGTGTCACAGAAGGAATAATAGTTGAGGTGAGTCCTCCTTAGCAAATGTACCCAGTGACATTTTTCAGAATGTCTGAAGAGCAAGAAGGAGCCAGCTTTGCTAAAATCAGAGAGAAGAGGTCTCTAAGCAAGCAAATGACTAGTGTAAATGCCCCAAGCTGGGAACAAACTGACTCATGCAAGTAGCTCAGGGGAGACCAGTGTGACTGGAGTAAAGAGGGTGAAGGGTTGTGGTGTGAAATAAGGTCTAAGAGGGAAGCAGAGGGCACACCACAAAGGGCATTCTAGGATAGAGTAAGAAGTTTGAGTTTTGCTCCTAGAGTAAGATGAAGCCATTGTGTTAGCCATGCGCTGACATTCCTCTAGCTTTATCAGCACATATAACAACCATATTGCATGCTAAAGAGGTTTGCATACTACAAACATATTGCAAGTTAAAGATTATTTCCATGAGAAAATGTTTGTCTGTATTCCAAACAAAAAACTCACATAATTTCTTCAAACTTGATCCATTTGTAACCTGAGCTGGTATCTTCCTCTAATATGGTTTGGGCATTGTCCCTGTGTTGCCTCACTCTTTACTTTCATTCCTAATGATAAACTTGGAAAGTGGAGGACTGCAGGCTATTTGAAACTTTTAGGCCTCAAGGAAGATCTGATTTACCCTTTCTCTCTCTCTTCTGATGCACAACCAGCCTTACCACTAGCAGAGCCCACTTTAGACTGGTCATTTACATTATCTAGTGCTGGGTCTACAGTTTGTAGGTCTAGTATAATTTATTTTGAAATGTTCCCTGATAAAAAAGCGAAAAATCAATTCAGACACTCTTTCTCTCTCAGTTTTAATTAAGCTGACCTTCATATTAAGTTTTTCCAGAAGACTTTTTGACTTAAAAAACAACAGTAATAAATCATCACCTCTTTGAAAATTCCATTAATAAGCAAAACATGAAATGCAATTACATTTTAGGTTATTTGTGAAAATTATTCTCTGGTGATTCAACTATTTCAATTTTAAATATATGTTCCTATTTTTAGGGTAAGAGATCACACTTTAGTATATGGCATAATCTACATCAAATAATTTGAAGCAAGTTAGTACTTAAATAAACATAAAACGGTGTCCTTCAGTAAGTTAATGGCTACCTGGTACACGAAGGATTTACTTTCTCTTCAAGTAACTTAGACAAAACAAAAAAAGAAAAATGATTATGTTTTTTACCATCAGCTTATTTCTTTCCTCTCTCATTTTACTATAAGCTGCAAGGAGAAGCCAGGATGAATTTTCCATATTTAGTTTTGTAATCTCTTCAGCTAAGTATCCCAGCTCATTGCTTTTAAATTCTGCCTTCCATTCAGCACCAGGACTCAGTTTTGCCAAATCTCTGCCACTTTAAAACAAGGATCGCCTTTCTTCCACTTGGCAATGACACATTCATCATTTCTGTCTAAGGCCTCATTGTAAGTAAATTTAGAGTCCATATTTCTACCAAGAGTCTCTTCATAGCTATTTGAAGGCCGACCTGGTCACAGCCACTGCTGAGTGCTCAATCTGCCAGCAGCAGAGACCCAGACTCAGTCCCCAATGTGACACCATTCCCTGAGGTGATCAGCCTGCTACCTGGTGGCAAGTTGATTACATTGGACCACTTCCATTATGGAAGGGGCAATGATGTGTTCTAACTGGAATAGACACATACTCCAGATATGGGTTTGCCTTTCGTGCACACAATGCTTCTGCCAAAACTACCATCCATGGACTTACAGGATGCCTTATCCACCGTCATGGTATCCCACACAGCATTGCTTCTGATCAAAGAAACTACTTCACAGCAAATGAATGAGGGAATGGGCACATGCTCATGGAATTGTCTGGTCTTACCATGTTCTCCACCATCCAGAGGCAGCTGGGTTGATAGAACGGTGGAATAGCCTTTTAAGACTCAACTAGGTGGCAACACCTTCCAGGGCTGGGACAGTGTTCTCCAGGAGGCTGTTTATGCTCTGAATCAGGGTCCACTCTATGGGGCTGTTTCTCTTATAGCCAAGATTCATGGGTCCAGGAATCAAGGGGTGGAAATGGGAGTGGTACCACCCACTGTCACTCCTAGTGATCCACTAGGAAAATTTTTGCTTCCTGTCCCTGCAACCTTAAGCTCTACTGGTCTACAAGTCTTAGTTTCAAAAGGAGGAGTGTTCCTACCAGGAGACATAACAATAATTCCACTGAACTGGAAGTTAAGACTGCCACCTGGCCACTTTGGTCTTCCCATGCCTCTGAATCAACAGAAAAAGACGGGGATTACTGTACTGGCTGGGTTGATTGATCCTGACTATCAAGGGGAATGAGGACTGCAACTACACAATGGAGGTAAAGAAGAGTTTTCCTGGAATACAGGAAATCCCCTAGGGTGTCTTTTAGTACTACCATGCCTTGTGATTAAAGTCAATGGAAAACTGCAACAACCCAATCCAGGCAGGACTACCAACAGCCCAGAAACTTCAGGAATAAAGGTTTGGGTCACCCCACCAGGCAAAGAACCAGGACCAGCTGGAAGTGCTTGCTACGGGTAAAAGAAACATGGGATAGATAGTGGAAGAAGGTAGTGATAAATATGAACTATGACCACATAACCAGTTACAGAAATGAGGACTATGATAGCATGAATATTTCCTCCTTGTTTTATTATGAGTGTGTTTGTATTTGTCCATAAAGCAAATATCTTTGTTTTCTTCTCTATCTTACCCCCTTATCATATGACATAAGTTGTATTGTTCATTTCATAGTATTTAAGTTATAGGATATCAAGTTTAAGAGTGAATGTTACACAAGGACTTGCACCCTATTCTGGAGGGATTTAGTGTGTTTCTGGTTGTATGCTGGATAGCTGAGTATTGTTAGATGAAACATAAGTCAGTTACTGTGTTCCATTTAGAAGTGAAGTATGGTTTAAGGTGACGTGTATAGCTGCCAAGTTGACAAGGGGTGGACTGTGATGGTTAGGTTCATGTGTCAATTTGGCCAGGTGATGGTGCCCAGGTATCTGGTCAAGCAACCACTGGCCTAACTGTTCCTGCAAGGACATTTGTAGCTGGTTAATAAACCAGAAGGCTGGTTTATTAAATCATCAGTCAATTGACTGCATCTATGGCTGAGTACATCAATAAAGGGTGTGTCTTCCGCAATGAGAGAAGTCAATCGGCTGGATTTAATCCAATCACTTGAAGGCTTTTAAGGGAGAAGTGAGAGAACCTTCATTTCTTCTTCAGCCTCTCCTAGGGAGTTCATCGAAGACCTTCATCAGAGTTGCCACCTTGCTGCCTACCCTACAGAATTTGGACTCATGCATCCTGCTCTATGGAATTTGGACTCTTGCATTCTACCCTATGGAATTTGGACTCATACATCCCCACAGTTGCATGAGACACTTTTATAAAATTTCATATTTAGATATCTCCTGTTGGTTCTGTTTCCCTAGAGAACCATAATTAATGCAGCACCCTTTCAAGGTGAAAACTATTCATTACCCATTCATTTAGGAGTCCTGATGCTTCCTGTGTGTGAAATGCTCATCCTGAGCTTCCACGGCACTGACCAGGTGATGTTGCAAATGCCTGTTGATGTCCTCATTTCCCAAGTAGACCAAACCTCCTCGAGGCTAGGGCTGTGTTTCACTCATCTTTACAACCTCAGTGTGTGTTCAGCATATACTATGTATTCCATAAATGTTTGTTGAATAAATGACTGGGTGAATAAGTGAAACATACACAATAATGCCCTTTTCACTGAAAGAATTTTTCAAAAGAAACTGGAAGAATCATCATTTGGAGTCTCATTTACTATAGTAAAAGTTATAATAGCAAGTCATCTCTAGATTCCAGAATCTATTAAAATATTATTTATTGATAGCAGATAAACATTAATAATGTGCCTCAGTGGGATTGTGATACTTCTTTATTGTCATGAACTAAATATAAATCCTCTACCCTTCCACCTCACATGGGTTAGTACTTATTAACAACAATTTTGATAGTCCTAGGTTTCCTAACAGAGCTTCAAGGAAATGACAGTGTATTCAAGGAAGTTAAGTCTATTTTTTCCCCTTAAGAAAATAGGCAGAATTTCTCAGAAACTGTTAAAGATATGTTACTTAGGTTTTTGATGGGATTGATTGATTTATTTTGTATTATGTTTCAGTGTCATATTGCAACTGAAACCATGTCTATTCTATGCACTGCCTCAAGTCCTTTCAAAGACAGATGGAGCATAAATTTAAACAGATAAAGGTACCAATTTAATCCACTACCACTACAGAGTATACAACACTTATGCCACTTACTATATTGGTATATTTTTTTCGTGTCTATGAAATTAAATTAATGGAATGAAGAATGCATTGCTTTGCTTTATTTATAAGATATTTAAACCTTATTACTTGAAATGCAGAAAGTGATTAACTACTTCATTTAAATAGCTCTGACCTTAACTCAATGCAAAGTATAACAGCGAAAAGAAACAAAAAATTATTCCCCTTTTAAGTTCCTAGGGAAAATACAATCCTTTCAAATCCATTTATGAATATGTTAATCTCATTCTTAAATGTTATAATTCAAGATACAATATATAGTTATTTTCAGAGCTTTGCCATCTTTTTCTTAATTATATTCTTCTGCAAAAAAAAAAAAAAAACCCTACAAAAAACAAAAAGCTTACATCTGTCTTTGATAATAAATAATTGTAATAAGACTATGGAAGAACTTTTAGCTTTGAAACAGAAGATTTTGTAAAAGGTCTTCCACTCCTATTCTAAAAATATTATGGCAAAATATAGGTGGGAGGCTGAATAATGTCCCATCAAAGAAAATCCACGTACTGTGTGTGTTACTTTATGTGGACAAAAAGGACTTTGCAGATGTGATTACATGGAGGATCTCAAGATGGGGAGATCATCCTGGATTACCTGAGTGGTCCTAAATGCAAGCACATGTATCCTTATAAGAGGAAGGCAGAAGGAGACTCAACACACAGAAGAGAAGAAGGCAATGTGACTATAGAGGCAGAAACTGGAGTGATTCGACCACAAGCCAAGGAGTGCCAACAGCCACCAGAAGTTGGAAGAGGCAAGGAATAGATTCTCCTCTAGAACCGTGGGAGGGAATATGGTACCACTGGCAACTTGATTTCAACTCAGTAATACTGATTTGAGACTTCTGGCATCCAGAACTGTGAGAGAATTTCTGTTGTTAAAGTCATCAAGTATGTGGTAATTTGTTACAGCAGCCCTAGGAAACTAATACAGTGCATGATTCAGATTCAGATATGCAAACATTTATCAAAAAGCTACCACATTTCGGGCACTGTGTCAAGGGCCTTCTTATGATATCTCAGCTGATCTTTATAACAATGTGTTGAAGAAGTTATTATCACCATCTCTATTTTACAGATGGGCAGCTGAGACCTGGGGAGGTCAAGTCCTTCAGCATCACACCAATAGAATGGAAAATGCCTACACTACAGTATAGCACACGATAGGCATTCAGTAAATGCCTGCAGAATCTGACAGTACACTGCATTTTAAGGTGACTGGCACTTCTTTTCAGCATTCTCAGATCTTACCACAGTAAATGGGTAAACATGAGGCTCTGTAATCTTCCTGGCTTATTTGTATTTTTATTTATTTATTTTTGTAGGAGTTCTGCTATTTTATCTGAACAGGATATTAAACTGTCTGACAATATTTTCCTTTTAAACTCTTTAAGCATGTTTGATGCTGGCCTTTTCAAATTACATTGTATTATTAGTCCAATACTGTTCTCTCCTCTATTGTTTAATTGAGGGTGCTCAGAGAAATTGTGTAAGCTAATGTAGTTCTTTTAGCTAATCTGGAAAAACACCTCCTATATATTGTCATTACTTATATATTCTAACATTGAAGTTGGAGGTACGCAAATGGAAAATGGCTTAGGATTAAGCTTTATGTTTTTTTTCTTCTTCAAGTTTTATGTTTTATTAACCATTTCTCCCCAGCACCTAGCACAGTGCCTAGTATATCGTAAACATTCAGTAAACATTAGATAAATGAAATGCTGGATAAACAATTCCTCCACTGAATGCCACACATATATAAAACAATTAATTTCTCCCTGAAATGTTGCTCTGGATTGGATTTGATTGGCTAGTTGCAGACAATGTTCAAACTCGGTAGTTGCTGAAGAAACTTGGTCAAATCATAAAATGGCCTTAAGCCTCAATTTTCTCCATTGCAAAATGAGAACAATAAGCTGTAATCAAGGAGTAAATTATGCAGATGGTGGAAAGTAGTTCTTGAAGTTCACACCTGACCACAATTTCCTCAGTAAAGAAGTTAAGAGCATCTGTGAGCAGAGAGTTGAAGTGGAGTTGAAAACTTGAGAAGTGAGATAAATTTCTTCTTTATTCCATCTATGATTATGGAACAACTCCTAAGTGTTAGCTACTGTGCTTGTCTCCAGAAACATTGCCATAGGCAGACAATCATTTACACTAACCTCAGGAGTCTGACATCCAGTAAAGGTTTGGAAATTCTGTGGTAGAGAAGAGGTGACAGGGGCAATTTGGAATGAAGAACATGATACAGTCCTGAGTTCAAACTGTTGATAAACAAGACCTTTAGTATGATTGGCCTTTGCCTACTTCTTTGACTTCATTTTCAACCTCCAACATCCTACTCCTTCCTCTCCACTCCTAACACACACACACACACACACACACACACTCAGAGGCTATATTTCAGCCTTACTCGGTTATTTGTATTTCTTCAAACTGCCACATTCTTTGTTTCATGCCTTTGCACATTCTACTCTCTTTCCCTGAAAGTCCCCATTCATCTTTCTTTACCTTGTAGGCTCCAAGGTTCCCCTGGGAGCTCTGTCTTCATGGTTTTATGCCTTTCTTCAACTGTCTGTGCCTCCCCTGTCCCACAGTACAGGACACTCCCTCCAATCCTGGACAGGAATTGACTTTTGACTTGCTTAAGAGCAGAGACTGCGTCTAGCATCTCTCTCCCTCATGCTGAGCACAGTCCCTGGCACACAGCAAATGTGTAATACACATTTCTTAGATCAAATGAATATCGTTAATTAATGTAGAGAAATGTCATATGCAAAAATATTCAGAAATTTACTTGTACACTGTTGTACTATGTTCATAGTAGCATTATTCACAATAGCCAAATGGTGGAAACAATCCAAGTGAACATAGATGGATGAATGAATAAATAAAATGTGATACGTACATGCAATGAAATATTAATCAGCCATTAAAAGAAATGAAATTTTAATACATGCTACAGCATGGATGAAGCTTAGTGTTGTGAGGAATGAAATAAGTCAGACACAAAAGGTCAAATATTGTGTCATTCCACTTATATGAAATGTCTAAAATAAGCAAATTGATTGAGTTGGAAAGTAGATTAGCAGTTACCAGGGAAGAGGGGGATGGGAAGATAGAGAGTGATTGCTTAATAAGTACAGAGATTTTGTTTGAGATCATGAAAAATTTGGGGTAATGAACTGTGATGATGGTAGAACAATATTGTGAGTGTAATTAATATCACTGAAATGTATACTATTAGTGGTTAAAATGGGAAATTTTATGATATATCTATGTTACCACACACACACACAAAGGGAATGAATGGATACATGCAACAATGTGGAGGCATCTTAAACCCATGCTGAGTGAAACAAGACAGACAAAAACATGTACTGAATGATTCCATTTATATGAAATTCTAGAACAGGCAAAAGTAATCTATAGTGACAGAAAAAAAAAATCAGTGAATGCCTGAGGTTATGAAAACGTTCTATATATTGATTGGAATGGTGGGTTTTGGGTATATAAATTTGTCAAAAGTCAATGAAAGTTCAATGAAGTAAAATATTTGTAGGTAAATTATGCCTCAATAAAGTTGATTACTTGAAAAAAAGTATTCAGCCACATGGCAAAACAGCTCCAGGGCTGATTTATGGTACTTTACGCATCTGTTGCCAGGTCTCGTCTCACTCTGCTCTGGAGGACAGTGGCTTCCATCACCACCATCCACAACCTCATCTACCATGAAGCTACATCCACTCCCAGCCTGACTGGCCATCAGATGCTAAGTGAGTTGTCTCCATCCTTCACCACTCAAAAGAAAAGTCCTTGGAATTTTGGCACATATCCTTTGAAAGTTGTGGTTCTGGTTTGCTAAAGCTGCTGGAATGCAAAATACTGGAAATGGATTGGCTTTTATAAAGGGGGTTTATTTAGTTACAAAGCTATAGTCATAAGGCCATAAAAGCATCCAAACAAAGGCATCAACAATAGGGTACCTTCACTGAAGAACACCCATGGCATCAAAATCCTGTTAGCTTAGAAGGCACGTGGATGGTGTCTGCTTGCTCCTAGGTTGTGTTTCAAAATGGCGTTCTCCAAAATGTCTCTAGGCTTGGCTTCTCAGGGCAAACTCTGGGCCAGTATCTACAAAGTGTCAGCAAAAGTCTGCTTTCAGTGGTCTTCTCCAAAATGTCTCTCTAAGCTGCAGCACTGAGCTCCTTCTGTCTGAGACCCACACTGAATTGACAGGGCCACACCTCCATGGAAATAATCTAATCAACAGTATTAAGCAAGGTTTGGTGTGTCACATCTTCGTGGAAACAATCTAATCCAAAGATTCTAACCTCATCAAACACTAATACGTCTGCCCCCACAAGATTGCATTAAAGAACATGGCATTTTGGGAGGCATAATACATCCAAACAGGCACAATTGCCAAGCCCAATTCCACAGGTATGTAAGGTTTTTCAACTGTACAACTATTATATGAACCATGTCTCAAAATGTATAACAAGGAGGCTCTGAAGAAGTCATAAAGCGTCGAGTCTCTATCTAGAGATACGTCAATCTTTTTTGAAACTAAATAGAATGTGTAAAAATTATAAGGACAATAAAGTCAGCTGAAAGGTTTCATTTCTTTGCAACCTCGTATCTTCAAAGGAAGATGTCGATGAGCAAGTACTATTTAAAACAGTCTCACAAAAATTAGGAATCATGAATCCTATTTTTTACTTCATCTCTGTATTGGATTGTGACTTCTGGAAATGATTCAGGTGGTTTTACAACAAAACCACTTTCACTTTCTGTAAAATTGCACACTAAAATGAGAGCTTATGGGGAAAAAATAGGGCTTGGACTGATCACTCAGAACCCATGGAACTTTGTAACCAGAGCACAAATAAGAACAACTAACAATCCTAATAAATCTCTACTGGCATTTATGCCTGGTCAGTCAATCTTTACAGCCTGAACTCCTGGAGCTGGTGTTTCCCTTTTGACATGGAGAACCTAGAGGTCACCCTCTTCTAATAGAATGTTTTTGTCAAAATCAAAAGTTGGATTCAGAGTGTAGTTTTTTACATTTTTCCTTTGTTTTAATACAAGGGAAATGTCTTTGTAGCGTCTTCATCTGCAGTCAGTTTCTCAAGGAAGCTTAACATAGGAGAAAGCACAGCAGTTCTTGAAGCCACCAAGTGATCTCTACTTGCCGCTCTGTAGATTTCCAGAGTTCTTCCTAAGGTTTTCACATATTGCTAAGGCAACCTGATTACTTGAAACATTAAAATACTGGGGGGAAATCATATATAAACCAATACATGACTGATAAATTATATCAATGTCCTTCTATTTCCCAATGGTGAATGAGGCAATTCACCATTGGGAGAAACACTCTTTGAAGTAGGACAGATTAAAGTTATAAATCCTTATTTAATTATTGAGAAAAAAATCAGTTGGGGCTTAATGAGATCATGTCAAGAAACTTCAAATTCTATGAGACAAATATACTATGTAGCAATATCCAGCATCTCTTTGGAGCTTCCCAAATAACAATTGTTGTGATCACTTCCACTTTTACATTTAAAGGAAATGTGTTGTCAGGTACTGCAATTCCTACCCTGGCTACCTTCCCAGAAAGTTGTGTGCTAAATACATTGAGGCAAAAGCAATGAAAATGTGCTCATTTTTTTGCTGTTGGAGTCCTTTTGGACATTTTCCAATAAATGACTTATTGATAAAATGATTTGGAGGAAACAGTTTCAAACTCAGCAGCTGACAATGCTTCCACAGTGGTCTATCTTTTTACTTTCCTCTGGAATGAAGATGTTTAAGTACCATTGGAAAATAACTTTGCTGAATCCTGTCAGCTCCATTTCTCTGGAGAACCCTGACTCATACTCAAGAAAGAAGAAGCAATTCCATTTAGATTCAGCATTTGGGATTTAGGAGAATACTGACTTCACATTTCAACCTCAAAGTTCATTGGTAAACAGTTTCAGGATTGGAGTGAAGAACAGATGAAAGATGGGTCATAAATAGGACGCATAGAGCAGTACAGGTAGAGATAAGACAGAAATCAAATGACTCCAGGGGTTTACATTTTAGAAGACTGATCAAGGACTTATTCATTTATTTATTCCACAAATATTAATTAAGAGCCTACTTCTTGCAAGACACTAAAGATTAGTGAGGGCAGAATATTAAAATGAAGTCCCTGTCCTCATAGAGTTTATAGTCTAATGGGGGTCAGAATTTATCAAAGTGTCACATAAATAACTGTAAATTTCTAAACTTATTTTTATATAACTGTTTATATGAAAAGAATCAGGCTAAAGTATAAAGTTATAGCCTGATAAGTGCTAGGAAGGAGAGTTACAAGAAACTGGAAGAGAAGGTTAGAAGAGAGATTGATCTACTTAGGGAGGACAGCTTTTCTGGAGAAAGTCATGATTATGCTGAGCTTTAAAGGAACTGGTGGCCTGGGGCAATGATGAGGTAAGGGTGGTGGGGGTGGAAGGCAGTGAGAAGACAGTGGGTGTAACGGCCTGTGGGGAGAGGGACTGGAAAAAGCGTCATGGCTGGGTCCAGAGTGCCCTGAGCACATGCCTTAGAGACAGAAGCTAGAGCTAAATATGTTGATCCTTGGGGGCCATGGGGGAGATTTTGGTCCATTTTGGGGGGAATGTTTTGTTCCTGTAACGAAAATCCTTAAATTATCCCTGCAAGGCAGATGGAGAGTCCTATTCCAACCGACAGATAAGTTGGCAAGCACAGAGAAGGAATTTATCCTTTGCTCCAGTGAAGGCTGTTGTGGTCCTCATAGCTAACAGTAACTTCTTCAAAAGGATTAGAACATCCTGCCTGGTGATCTTATATCTGCGAACAAAGCATACAGGCTAAAACGTCATGTGACAGTCCTTTGGGTAGAGACCTCCCCACCCCCTACCACTGAGCTTCCCCCTTTCCCCCTGTGAGAACACAGCCCCTAAACTCTGGCAGTAGGGTGGACAATCAATGAGAAGATGACAGAGATGTAAGACGACTTTTGTTAGAGCAGTTTCAGAAGAATTATGGGGGTAAAAATCAGATTACTATAGGTAATTACCGGTTAGCCAGACAGTTATTTCTGAAAATATGAAGAGAAAGAGAGGGAGAGAGCGTGGAGACTTAACCTTAAAGAAAAATGAGGTTATAGGGATCATATTTGTGCTTGTTAAGAAAAAGCTTTTTTGGAGAAAAATTTTCAAACATACACAAAAGTTGAAAAGATAGTAAAATGAACCCTCATATTTATCCATGTTAAGCAAGTGACAACAATTAAGGTTCTTTAACGTTCATATGCTTCACTATGCCTCACCAAAAATATAGATTTTTAAAATACAAATACAGTGTTATTACATCTAAGAAAATTAATAATTTTTATGATTACTATGCCATACCGAGTCCATATTCAAAATCCCACCACTGTCTCAAAAATATCTTTTTACCATTGACTTACTGATATCAAGATAAAAATAAGTTTCAAATAGTGTATTTGTTGATTGTTACGTCTCCTTTAGATTTCTTTTAATCTAACATATCCCCTTCCTTCTTTGCCTTGTATTTCTTGATGCAACTGGTCAGTTCCTTTGTCTCCATATTTCTTATAAATGGAAGTTAGTTTCTATAGCCTTCATGTGTGGAATTTTCTTAATAATGGGAATGTTTAAATATGTCTTACATTAAGTAAAAGGAGCTGGTGATGAAGTAGAAGAGAAGGCAGAATAATTACTGTTTTACAAGGTTATATAGATATAGACTACACAGAAATCAGTCTTTGGCTGAAAGTGAATTTTTTTTTCTTTTCAAATAAGAGAAATAGAGATAAGGATATATGCAGTATCAGTAAATTTTGAGGTGGTAACAACGGTGATTCTCAAAATATTGATTAACCTGTGTGGCCTGTGCACCAATCAAATGGAACAGAGTACCAACTGCAGTGGCCCCAAAGCTATGCCCACATCCTAATCCCTGAAACCTGGAGATATTACCTTATATGGCCAAAGAGTAAATGTGGCATTAGATGGCAGAAGATGTGATCAAGTTAAGGATTGTGAGAGGAGGACTTCATCCTGGGTTATCCGAGTGGGCAGCAAATGCAATCACATGTATCCTTATAAGAGAGAAGCAGGAGTTTGGAGACAGACACAGAGATGGCGGTGATAGGACCACAGAGGCAGTGACTGGAGGTGTGCAGCCAGGACCCCAGGAATGTCGACACCAAACAGAAGCTGGAAAAGAAAAGGAATGAAATCTCCACTAGAGCTTCCAGAGGGAGTGTTGCTCTGCCTACTCCTTGATTTTGGATTGCTGGACTCCAGAATGGCGAGAGAATAAATTTCTGTTAAGTCACCAAGTGCACAGTAACCTGTTACAGCAACCACAGGTAGGAAATGAACACACTGGCCTATTCGGGATCCCTGCAAAGAACCCACATATGTGAGGACACGGGCTCATCTCAGGTGCACGTCAGTCCTTGGTAATGGACAGGGCAGCAGATGTTTGTGCCTAATGGCTGAAGTAAAGGTAAGGTGACTTGTAATAACCAGCTTTCAGGGTTGTTTAGATTAGAGATAAAGAATGGACAATGCCTAGCACAGATGAGGCATGTAGGGGGTATACACTATTATAGGTGCATAAAGTGCAACGTGTCAGGGGAGAAGTAAAGGTAAGGTCTGATGGGACGGAGGGGCTAGGGCATGGTTGGGATTTTGAGACATAAATATTTGGATGTAACAGTGGTAGTGAATGAGAAAGTATGTCAACCAAGGAAGGGGTGAAGAGTTTCCAGCAAAATCCAGGGTCCAGAAAGAACAGTGAGCATCCTGGAGGCACATGGTTAATTTGGTTATAAAGGCAAAGTCGTGGCATTATTAATACTGGTGAAAAGATATCTAGCAATCAACAAAGAAATAGAGCACACATATTTGCAAATCTTGTGTAATTTTTAAAAATTGATAAGTGGGGAGAAATGGCTGAAAGCAAAAATGATGAAATACTAATGGTTGTTAATTGAAGAGAGTATGGGAATTTATTATAACATTCTCAGTACTTTTTATAGTTTTTCACTATCTAAAACACTTAAATAATTGAAAAGTGAAATAGAGAATACTAAAGATACAAGGTTGAACTATCTCAATTAAATTTTGTTTATAATTTAATTGTAATAAAAATATAAATAAAGAAATTTGGAAATCAGGGATTAGGAAAAAAATCAATAATAGCAACACTATATTACAACCACTATTGATGTATTTCTATTCCCATGATTTTGTAGTAGATTTTTTTGGCAGGGGGAGGCACTTACATAGTACAAGTTTGCATATGTTGTCATTTTATGAATATAAACTTAAATTTTCCTGTTATTGTATAAATTTTATAACACATGGTATTTAATTATTATACTCTTGCACTCTTAGAAATAATGGTTTTTCATTTAGTTCATCTTCTGTGAGTATTTCTGAGTCAAAGGGTATGAAAGTTATTAAGGTCCTTCTTAACAGATTTGAGGCTTTGCTGTCCAGGCCCCAATTTTCTCTAAGAGGATTTATGTTTCTACCAGCAATATATGAAAATGTCTGTTTCACCACATCCTTTTCAGCATTAGATGACATTTATATTATTGTGTTAATTTTTTAGACCAAAATTTATGTTTTAATAACACTGACTAACATTTACAGACCACCTAGGCAGTGCCTGCATGTCCCTCCTTTGCTAAGTACTTTTTAAACAACACTAAAATATAAGTCTTGTTCTTGCCTCAACCTTACAGAGAAATTGAGGCATCAGTCAGTCAGTCAACAGCGTTCCAGGCACCATTTTGGGTGCTGGGGATACAACAGGGTAAATTCCCTTCGCAAAGTCTCTTACATTCTGGAGTCCAGAGAAACACCATAAACAAAAGCAAATTAAAAAGATCATTTCAAATAGCGGTAAGTGCTTTGTAGAAAATAAAACAGAACAATATACTGAAGAGTGAGGAGCTATTTTAGTTAGGATTGTAAGGTAAGGTCTTTATACAATGGCTGAAACTGAGGAAGTTGTCATTTGACCATCTCGGGAAAAGCATTCCAAGGAAAAAGAAGAGCAAGTGAAAAGCCTTGAAGCACACATACATACACACACACACACAAAAGCAGTGTGGCTGGAGTGTGGTAGAAAGGGATAGAGAGGAGGGCAAAGATTTCAAAAGGAAAACTGAAGCCAGACCCTTTAGGGCTATGAGGTTAGTTTGCGGGGGTGGGTGAAGGGGGTTCCTTTATGTTCAGTGGGAAGCCATTGCCGAGTTTTATGGAAAGGAGTCCTGATTTATGCTTTAGATAGATAATTCTGGCTCCTGTATGGAATATAAACTGTTGAGCAGGAGTGGAGGCAGGGAGATGTATTGAGATGTTGTTGCAGTAGTTCGGGGAAGATACTGATGGTTTGGACAAGGCTTGCATGGGGAGATTCAGGGAAAGAGATGAATCAGATGAACTTTCTAAGTTTTTGGCTTGAGCAACTGGGTGAGTGGTGATGCCATTAGCTGATTTATACAGAGGTGAGAATGGAGAAGATAGGAGGAGAGATGTTCAGCTGGTCTTTTTGGGTAATTTTAAAGTTTAAGGTGCCTCTTAGCCATCCAAGTGGCAAATTTGAATAGACAGTTGACTTGGGATTCTGTGGCTCAGGGAAGAGGTGTGAAACAAAAATAAAACCTGGGAGTCTTCAATCTGTAGGTAGCATTTAAAGGTGAGATTCTTGAGAGGTCACCTATGTAGAAAGTATGGATAGAAAAATGGATATGGAACAGATCCTTTGAGCACTCCATCAATAGATCTGGTAGTTTCAGAAAGAGGTGTCAGTAAAGGAGACCAATATGAAATAGACAGTAAACCAGAGGAAAACTATGTGAGTGTGATCTCATGAAGCCAGTTGAAGAAAGTGTTAAAAAATATAAATTAAAAAAGGACCATATGATCAACTATATCAAATGTTTCAAGAGATCAAGTAAGACAAAGACAGAGAAGGAGAAGTTTGCTTTGTTTATATCTAGGTCCTTTGTGTTCTCAAATACTGTCTTTCATGGTCCAGTAGGGACAAAATGCTTACTGGAGTGGGCCAAAGAGAGAAGGGAATGAGAAAGTGGAAAGAGTAAGTACAGGCAACTCTTTTGAGATTTGCTGTGAACAAAGATGAATTTATAACTGAAATGTCTGACGTACTTTGTCCAAGTGCACACAGATAGAAAGCCTGAAGATCCTTGCTTTGAACTCCAGATTTTCTGACTCCAGATGAGACAAGCTCTTAACCAAATATACTATGTTTAATTTGTATCTAAAGAGCATTTTTCTAAGTATTTACTTAACATCACCTCTTTAATTTTCAGACAGTGATTTTGTTATTGTCATTTCAACATTTGCTTAATATTTGAGATGCTGTCAGAACCAATTCTTAGCTAAGAGTTCTGAGACTCCTAGATAGTAGGGAAGGGTCCAAAGAATACTGAAGTGTGGCATAAATTTTGTCACTGAAATGATCTTTGTTTATCACAAGGAAGAATTAACTGCATATTGTGCACTTTGGGTATCCTACATCCAAAAGAAATATTTCCCATTTCCCAACCTTGCTGAAAGGTTATCTTGTTGAAAGAGTAGAGCTAAAAGTGATTTCATGATGCTTCATCTCAAAGCTTACATACGACATACCAAGAAAATTATTTTTCTTTGGTTTATATTTAAGATAAGCCAGTATAAGTGATGTAAGAAGTGAATGTTACATGAAGCAGAATGACTCAGAATAATAAAATATATGGTCATTTAGGTTTGGGGATATGGTTCTTGAGGTGGAATTTAAAAGTGGACTATTAAGACTGCCTGTGATTTTATTGATAAGACTTGGAAAGGAAGGAAGGAAGGGATGGAGGGAAGGAAAATAACAACTATTGATCACTCATGCACCAGGCACTATGCTAAGTACTTTAAAATGCATTATCTTTTTTGGTTCTTACAAAAGCTCTTTTGAGATTATGATCTACATTTTTGAAGACAATAAAAGTAAGGTTCAGGGAGGTTAACTCTCTACTATAACACATTAGGTGAATTAAGGAGCTAATACATGGATTAAAATTCCAACTCTGTCTATTAAATATATTATCATTTGTGCTATCAAAAACTTTGTCAGTGAACTATGACATGTAGCTTTATTTCTTGCTCAGGTTTACTTCAAAGGGGAAAAAATAATGGCATTATATAGGAATTTTTAGAATTTTTACCAAACAACATTCTGTTCCACCTTATCCGAGAAGGGAAAGGGGGCAGAAGCAATAATAGAGGAAATAATTAATGAAAGAAGAAATCCCTGCATGCCAGGTTCAATATGGGTTTACAAGGAATACAGAAATAGAAAGTTAATACAGTTTTGCTGGTACATTAATGGAGGACCTACTCCTAAGTGGTTGCTTAGTTGGAGGAAAAAAACCTGATAAAATATTTCTCCTGTGCACTCCTTGAGGTATCCTCTCAGAACCCAGCACTAACAGGAGGGTCTCAATATATATTTGTGGAAATACTTCTGATCATTAGGTGCTTTGGATTTTGAGAAGGTGAGAATAACCTGGCCACATTAAGAAAAAGGAGGCTAAGGAATTGTATGAACTGGGACAGAAACCGAAAGCTGTCAGAAACCCAGGCAGCTCTGGAACAAACTTCTTCTTATTCTCTGGGCTTCATGGTCTTTCTGCTTCATGGCCTCTGTGTGCTGGTTTGTTCTCCCCTGATTTGGTCTACTTTGTAAAGGAAGCAAGTCTGATAGACTCACTGTTACCTCCTTTGGGCAGAAATCTTAATTCCGGCCACTGCTTGGTCCAAATTTGAGTTAGGTCCCCTCCACTGTCCCAAAATTCATTAATAACTCAGAGAACTGCCGAGGGCTACTTTCCTGAAAAGGGAACTGTGAGAAAGGCCAAGTCAGCTGGAAAGGAACTTGCAGGGTGATCATGACCCATGCATTCAGTCCCTTCCAAGGCTAATGCAATCATCTGATTTAATTTGCATCAACAGCATGGAGTCTGGGTCACTCTCTGCTTGGGTCATTTCAATACAAGTCTAATACTTTTAATCTTGTCTTTGAAGAACAAAGGAAAATCAGATGATATGCCCTTTCAGAATTCTTTTAAAAAGAAACATGATATCTGAAATCTAGAATGTGCAAGGATAGTAGACACTTAAGGAAAAAGCTGGAAAGCAATTGTCATCTCAGAGTTTTGACGAAATGACATAAAACCAAATTCATACACTGCTTACTTTATACAAAAAGTCTCTTCATCAGCTAACAAAGCTGCAAGAGTTCTGTTTTATTTAAAGCTTACAGAGATTTGATACACTGGTAGCAATAGGTCATATTCTGATATATAAAGGAATAGCTTTTTCCTCAATGTAAAGAATGTGTCTTGTAATTAGGATTCTAGGATAACAAACATGGTTGGTAAAATGCAAGAGATGAGTGAGAGACTCATTGCTTCATGAAAAACGAAGGTTGGCAAAATACACAAAATGCATCAGGGACATGAATGTAGCTTGACAAGTGTTTCTTTTCTTCAGTTTGGCACTTGCACAAGTATTCTGTAAAAAATCCTGCCTGTTGTAAAAAAAAAAGTGAGTTTATACATAATATAAACACATGGGAGTTCTAGATTATGGAGTGTTTTTTTTTCCTTCTTTTAAAATTTATATTGAATTTCTATTGCAGTGATTAAAATTTGCCATATATATTCCATAAATCCTTTAGCAGGAAGTAAAAATAATTAAATTGTAGTCCCAAATGGGGAATATTTAGAAATTAGTAAAGAATATAATTTCATTTTGGCATACAATACAAATCTTGTGTCAACAGATATTTTGGATGGTCAACTGCTGCTGGGAAGCAGGTTCAGGAATCCCTTCTCCTCCAATGAATCTATAAGAATCTGGAGTTTGTATGCTGTGGAGGAACAGAGTTTGACAATATCCGTGTGTCTATACGAATCAATAAATTTATGTAAGAGCTGAGAATCTGCCTTTGGAAAAAAGAGACAAACTCTGACCTCATTTGGGCTCAAGTCTAAAAAAACACTTAAAATGAGGTGGCACATGACGAAAACCAGAATCCACCATCAAAGGGAAGATGGAGCCTGGACCCATAAGCTATGGACTCATAAGCTGCCCATAGCAAGAACCAAAGGGCCTGGTGATGTGGAAGCACCCTAGGGATGACGATGTGTGCGTGAGCATTGAAAGAATTGTCCCTCTCAGCATTTTGGAGACCTGACAGCTCTGCTGTGAACAGGTCATCCCCACTGTGTATAACACCCAGAAAGAGGAAGTGATCATCCTTCCATTTTTTCAAAAGCATCACAATCTGTGTGAGTTGAAGTAAGCGCACATGAAAGCCAGTGGGACTATCAGGGTTTAATCAGGGTTGCAGGAATCCCAGTGATGTGGTTTATATTCCTAGTCCCGAGGGCAATAACAGATCTTCCATTTCCTCATTGGTTGCAGAAGTGAAGGAAAAGACACCAAATCAGGACCCTTCAGGGACCCATCACCTATGGAGTTTGTCCACAGGCATAGCTCAGATTTCCTGCTCTACCAGCAGAAAACAATAGTGAAATACATCCAAGAAAGTGCCCACCCAAGGAATGCCTGTTGAATAAATGTATTCACCCCTCAGATCCAAAGGAATATTTGGAGAGAAGGGATCTATCACAGACTAAACTTCCTGTAAGCCTATCACATAGGATTTGGAGCATCAAGAATTAAAACTTCAATGTAAATGTTTTCTTGTTTGTATGCAAATTTAGATACAGCAGTCTTACTGGTATACATTTTAAGTCAATCAATTGTCTTCTATACAAATATTTAATTTCAATGGCAGTGATATTTTAAAAAAACAAAACCACATCATTGCAACCTCATGCCTATAGCAAATATTTCATTATTACTCTTGAAAATTTACCTAAGAGGAAGGCAAATGAAAACTATGCATACACACTGAAGTGCTTGCTCCCTGGCATAGTGGAAAAGACTATGAAAACACTTGGGGGTGCTCCAAGAAAAGTGCTTCTTGAATGTTACAAGATAGCTGAAAAAAGAAAAAAATGGTGGAGCCTGTCAGCCCCTGACAGCCCGATCTCTAAACTGAGGAAAGCTTCAGATACTTGTCTTCACAAACTCATCCCAGGGACTGTCATTGCACTTAATGGGGCCATTTGTCTGCTGGATGGCGTCTGTTTTTAGGGATGTGACTGTGGGTGTTGGGCACTCCACTGGGCTTGCAAGCATGACCACAGTTGGTTCTGGAGTGAAAAGCCTCAATGTGACTGTTGGAGGCCACCATGTATTCACTTAATGGGTTTTACCTTTCCAGAAACCTGGAAAAAATCCAACTGCCACATCATGAAGGGGATTTCTGCATAGTCGAGTCCATTCTTTCTTTCTTTCTTTCTTCCATTTTTTTTATAATCCCGTGTCTCTCTTTTTTTAAATTCAGTTTTATTGAGATATATTCACATACCATACAATCATCCAAAGTGTATGATCAATTGTCCACAGAATCACCAGTTGTGCTTTCATCACCACAATTTTTGAACGCTTTCATTATGTCAAAAAAGAAGAATAAAAATAAAAGTAAAAAAGGACACCCAAAGCATTCCATCTCCCCCACCCTTCCCCCATTATTCATTTAATTTTTGTCCCCATTTTTCTATCTGTGTGTCCATACACTGGATAAAGGGAGTGTGAGCCGCAAGGTTTTCACAATCACATGGTCACACTGTGTAAGCTACATAGTTAATACAATCGTCTTCAAGAATCAAGGCTACTGGTTTACAGTTCAACAGTTTCAGGTATTTCCTTCTAGCTATTCCAATACACTAAAAACTAAAAAGGGATATCTATATAGCACATAAGAAATAACCTTCAGAATGGAGTCCATTCATTTTTAATGACCATAGCTAACATTTATTAAGCACTTGTTATCAGCTGGACTTTTCTTTAAATAATCAAAACAGCCCTAACAAGCAAGAACCCTCATTATCCCCCACTGAACCCTTAAGGAAACTGAAGCCCCAGGAAGTTAAGTTTCTTATCTCCCTAGCAGGAACAGAGCTGGTATTCAAACTTCAGCAGCCTGGCCTGACCTCATGCTCTTAACCACTGCCTCACCAAACCAGAAACCAGCCAGCCAGAGGCTGATGTGATCCTCAGGTAGAGCTATGGCCTTAGTTTTGCTTGATTGGTAAATAGGTCTTATTGTGAATATGTGCTTATGAGCCACCATTTATTGAGCATTTACTATGAGCTAGACGATGTTCTTTGTACATCATCCCATTTACTTTGCACATCAACCCACTGACACTGTTATTATCTCCATTTTACAAAGAAGCAGGTTTGAACAGGTAGGGAATTACTAATTAATTCATGCAAAAACTTTTTTGTTTCTGATACCTTCCGTATTAATGCCTGATTGATAACAGTGGTGAACAATGAAATATTTGTGTCCTCAAAACTGATATTTATATTTTCATGATACATTAAACCAAGATGGGCTGGGAAAGTTCTCCTGGTAGTTTATTTCCCCAGAGTGGTCAGTAAGTAAAACAAGTTAAAAAAATGTCAGTCTACGATAGATTAATCATCCCCCTTGCAAAAAATAAAAATTAAAGCAAAAAAAGAAAAGGTAAATATATCACGGTAGTTTGGAGTTTGTCTCCACCACTGCCTTGCTCAGGAGCAGTGGGATAGTTCTGATGGGTCTACTGGGAGGAACTCAAGTGTGGCTCATTTGATCAGTGATATATTAAGAAAATATACCTCTCCTCTCTCAGGTCCTATATACTCTGCAAAAGGCAATGCAATTGAGTAGCAGTTGGATTTTATTTTCTGGTTGCACATGGGCTTTCTAGATTCTGAAGCAGATGAGGAAAATGCTTATTCTTTGTTCATCTAGTATTTGTTTCTATATTTTTAAACTATTTCACAGAATGATCAGACATGCATGAATTCTTGGGAGTACAATTCAAGAACCCAGCCTAGATGGCAGCCTAAACCCAGGAGAAAGAGAGGAAAGATAATATATGAAGTCAACCACAGCTGTTTGCAAGCAGCGGCCTGGGTTTGAGTTGGACTAATCCTGAAAGCTTTTCATTTCTAGTCACTTTTGTGGTTGTATTAGTCAGAGTTCTCCAGAAAAACATATACACGTAAATATCATGAGACTTATTATAGAAATTGACTCATGTGACTGTGGGGATTGGCAAATCTGAGTTTCGCAGGGCAGGTCGCAAGTTGGGAACTCCGATAAAGGTTTCAATAAATTCCCCAGGAGAAGCTGACTGACCGAAGTAGAGAGAGAAATTCTTCTGGCTGCTGAAATCATCAGTTCTCTCTTTAAGGCCTTCAACTGATTGGATGAGACTTCTCCTTGCTGAAGACAATCGCCTTTGTTGATTGCAGATGTAATCAACCACAGATGCAGTGACTTAAAGCCATAAAATGCCCTCACAGTTACAATTAGGCCAGATCTTGCTTGACTAAACAACTGGACACCATAACCTGGCCTACTTGACGTGTGAACTTAACTACTACACTGTTCTTACCAATCATAGCTTGTATGTTTTAGTGCTTTCTAAGCATGATATTATATCTTGTACATAGATTCGCTCACAAGAATCTCATGTGATAGCTAGTATTCTAGTCTACGTTTTACAGATGAGGAAAGGAGGTTAAAGAGATTGAATAATTTGCCCCAGTTTGTGCAGCTCAGATCCAGGCAATCTAATTCCAGAATGCTCTGTGATCATCCATCCATTTGCCACCCTTAAGTCATGCTTGGGTTGGTGCCACATCTTGTTTCATCTTGTTTGAAGTCCTAGCTATCTATCAAATTAGGTTTATAAATGTTTGTTTTGTCCAAATTATGTTTTTAACTCACAGAGAAAAGGTGAATAATGAAACAATGGATAGTAAAAAAATAATGCACATTTGATTTTAAAATATGTTCATTCATTCCTTCAGCAGTATCTATCAAATGTCTAGTTGACCTTCTGCTCAGAGCCAGGCACTCTGCGGGCAAAGGCTGACCCACGTCACATTCACAAATTCTTCCCTTGAGGCTGGCCGGCCCCTTGTGGATTTGTCCCCAATTCTGCAGTATAGAGAAAGGAGTGGAGGTGCTTGATTCAGTTAGAGATCGGGCCCTGGACCATCAAGTAAATCATCCTTCATGTGGAATAGCAGAAAGAAACTTGGGTTTGAGCCCCCCTTTTGCCATGTTTGCTGTGGGAACTTGGATAAGTTTCCTAGCCTTTCTCCCACATTTTCATTTGTAAAATGGGAAAATTTTTTTACTTCACTATGTTGAGAATATAAGAGAGAATACATGTATGGTACAAGGATTAAAAATCATTATTGACAAGAAAAAAATTGGGGTAGTTCTCCTGCCACCTTTATGGAGATTCAGTCCTGAAACTGGAGGAACTTTTCTTTGCTGGTCTTCAGCATCCTTAACTATAGTACAGTATCAGGAGGCAGATGTGTATGTGTGCGCATGTGTGTGCATGTGTTCACATGTGTGTGCATCTGAGAGTGCATATTTGAGTGTGTGCATGTGTGTACTGGGAGGGAGGAGGGAGGATGGTGGAGCTAAATTACTCTGTGTTAGAAATAGAGGAGAAAATGAGCCCCAAGGGAGGCTCCTGGGCCTGGATACTGCAGCCAGAGGAGACTGGGAGGCCTTGAGGGGAAGGGGACAGAGTTGGTGAATGGGGATTCGGGCTGGGAATTGCTGTGCCCTGTGTGACGTGAAACCTCATTTCTGTTTTCCCTGTGACAACTTCAGCCTACATTGTTCAGTAACACAAATTTTCTTTTTCTATTTTTGAGCATATATGTGTGTGGGGCAATGCCGGCATCTGAAGGAACCAGGTGGCTCCCCAAGAGACACTAATTTCCAGCTATGCTTTATATACACTCACACAAATGTATGTCTACATGTGTGCACATGTATTAAAAATAATATCAGGTTTAGAAATTCTACAGATATGTGACTGTTGTAAAAGCAGGGAGGGAGAGGACAGACTGAAAATTAGAAAAGTCTCCTCTAGGAGGGCATGTTGGCCTCTGCCAATCAAACCGGAACCTTTCTTCTAAGAAGGGACCAGAGATGATAGCTTCTCTAGGAAGACCAGGGACACTCCACTTCCAATGACCAAAGGTGTGGAGAGGAAAACTTCAGCTGCCTGAAACTGCTGGTTTGGACAGCAAAGGCCAGTGGCTTCATGCCCACTACACTGTCAAGGAGAGAATGCAGAGGGCCCAGGACTTTCTCCAAATACAGCCACAGGCCCCGTGCTGGCTGAGGGCCCCTTCTGTCCTCAGCCTCTGTCCAGGCATCTCTATTTCTAAAACATGTCCCTCGAAGTGGGGGGCAGCACTCTGCTCTGCAGAACATAATTCCCTCAGGTGCTCTGGATGCACCCTCAAGCGCCCCCAATGGAAGACCCATCTCTGACTGTAGGGCTTCATATAGCTAAAGGACAGTATGCAAATTTCTATTTGTGAACACGAAGCTTTTAATAAAATATGAGACTGAAAGAAGCAAGTGTCTACTTGAAGCTCTTGGTCCTAAGGTTGTACTTCTTTACCTCAAGGAATATTTTGGTGGAAAATTTGAAAAGCACTAATACAAATTAGGATAATTTGTGGCATATTACAAATGAAAACTTTGTTATACAAAAATCAAGAAAATAGTAGCTCATAATTAAATTTAATTATGACTGAGAGTGACACAGATATAACTGTTTCCATTTATCTGGTCAATATTTGGGAACCATTTATTATGTACCAAGCACATAATAACCCATCTGTATTCAGAACTCACTGGTTTATAAGTTTCTAGTTCAGCATATCGCTGAAAACCAGTATGTGAAAATATTCATGAATTAAACTCTTCATTTCGCATTCCGAAGAGGTCCCCAGCAACTGACCCAAAAAGGTTTATTTACTTTACACACAAATTCTATTTAAGGTTGGTTATGTGGCTCCCATACCGAAATCAATAAACAATGAATCAGAGGAGAAGGCTCCTTCCAGGAAACAACTAAGTAAAGTTAAAAGTTACAGTTGACAAAATCATATTTTGAAAAAACTAAAAAGAACTGTTATTTCTGACCACCTGCTATGCACCAGACATCCTTTGTGTGATTATAACAACCCTGGGTATTATAGCCAGGCTGGGAAGAGGCTGGGCCAGGCTCAAAACAAGTCTTCAAATTCCAAAGCTCATGATCCTTCTGTATAAAGCTGTGTACTTCCATAAGAAAGCAGATCAGAGTGTAAATGAGGTTAGAAAATTTTTTATCTAAAGCAACTGAGGGCTTTTATGCCCTGAAGGGTAGGTAGCACTTGAGTCAGGTGTTAAACTTGGTCTTTTAGAATAACTCATTCGCCAGGCATTCCATGGTCAGCGCACAGAGCTAAATCCAGATCAGGCGTGATCACTGGAGAGTCACTCTTCTTCTTCCTATCTGTAATAGGTATAATTTATTTTGTAAGAGTCACATTATTCCTAGCTTCTGGGTAAAACCTGTATTCTCTTTTTTGAATGAAATGGATTTTCACTTATGATATTTCCAAGGAGCTTATCTTGATTGAGCATGTACACCCTTCCTGCCCCTTCTCCACCTTGATTTTATAGGTAACCAGTTCCCCTCTCTACCCTGCAGCAGTAACTCACACAGGGTGGGCATGAGGATGGCATCAGTCAATGTTTTTAAAGAACTTAAAACAGTCCTTGGCACATAGTAAGTGACCTTCAGGGTTTCTCCTTTTATGGAAGTGCCTTTAATTATAAGGCAAAAGAATTGTAAAAGTGGACATTTGCTCCTCCATTATTACCCACTTGCTCAAGATACAATAAAATAACCCAAAATAGAATTCTGAATTTTATTAGAGAATATATCTAAAATACAATATTTATTAAGTTATGATATATTATTTGAATGGAAATATACTCTGTATCACAACTATAATTATAACAATTTTTACAGATAATCCTTCATTTACAGCTCTGTAATGCAAAAGTCACTAAATTACAACATAAGTCATATTTAAGATCACATTGCTACAAATGTATAACAATTTTTAACGTTTCCTTTTAATATAATATCTTGGAATTATGAACATTTATGCTATCTGATTTACATTACACAGAATCATGAAGATTTTACCTGATTTACCTTACATAGCTCAATTTACTTCGGGATATGCATTTGCTCTCAACCTGTCTGCTTTCCTTTGTTTAAAAAACAGCGTTTCAGTGAAGAGTTGGGAGTAATCACCACCCTACATGCTGTTAACAGTCGACGTACTTTATTCCTATTCCTTCTAGCATATTCTCTGTTATAGAAAAGTTACTACTGTAAGCAAAGTACCAGCAATGGCCATTCTGCAAGCATCACAATTAGTCTAGGGCTTCACAATTATTAGTACCCATGTCAGATGAGAAAAGAAGGTCTAGAAAACCAGACACAAAGCAGCCAGGGTCCCAATTACCAGGTGAATCTGTGCTTAGCTACCAAAGGGAAAACCCAAAGAGTCACTATTTGGACACTGGCCCCAGGATCTACTTAAGTAAAAGGAAATACCCAAAGATTCACTATTTTGAACACCTGCTCTGAGAACCTCTTATTTGAAGGAAGCTTTGATTTGCCTGTTCTTCAGAGGCTGAGCTGGGCGCCAGTTGGCCACCATTGCTTCTTCAGGTTCACCCTCCACATTGCAATTAAGTTGGCGAAATTTCAGCATCTAGAAGACAAAAAGAAAAATCAAAAGTTTCACATTAATATTCACATAAGATTGTATTATATCTTAAAATATAGTCTCCAACATTCATGCTACCATGTGTCAATAGCTGAAATTCAATTTGACTCACAATAGGTCCATAACCCCATGTAGATTATAGATGAATGTTTTATATAATGAAGCAGTTTATATAAAAAACACAAAAAAATCGTTGGTGCCATTTAGAAGGAAATTCTCAGTGAGTTTGTTTTTCTTCTTCTAATTTTAAAATCCAACAGCAAAAGCCTATAAAAGCATTATTTCTGAGATGAAAATAATAACAATACTCTAGATCCAAATTTAAAATTTTATTTTCTGCCCAAAGATAGACAAACTTCGGCATATGCACAGTATGATAACGTGGTGGGATCTGTAGGCTCCAGGGGTAGAGTGATGAGCTGGCCTCTCTGCTTAAATATAAAGAAACAAAGGAATGAATTTGCCTAAACTGGTACTTCAAACCTGGTCTTTGGTTATTTTTTATTTCCTTTTAATTTTTTTCTGGTTTTCTGAACTAGTCTCCCATTTCTTGTTTTTCCAAAGTGCTACTTCCCTTGCCCTAAGCGGGACTTGATCTAAATGAAGAAGGGTGGTTTGGCAATAAGTATAGCGGTCCATGAATCAATAGACCTTAATTTGACCTCTGTTGTCCAGTAATATTCTCCCAATCATCCCCATAAAGTCAACTTCAATGTAGCTCAGCTTTACTAATATGCACTACTATTGCTACTGCAATACAAGGGAAATCTCTGATGACATCTGGGGTTGATCTTCACAACAGAATCCCAGTACTCTGAAGGATTTAGGATCTGTTAATAAAGTACCATCAGATCAAACTTTTTGACTAAACCAAGATGACTGCTTTCCACTCTCTATTAAATTATATTATTTCTTACATATTATTTTATTACATTATTACATATTAAATTAAATTACATTACATTAAATTACATTATTACACTGGTCAAGATGACTCATTAATTTAGCAAGAGACAAAGCCTGAAAATAGAAAATAAAGGTGGCAGAATGTAGCAGTTCTATGCTTACCTAACATCCATCCCCTCATACTTTCCCATTAGTAGATATTTGTCCTGCCCTTTAAGCCTCAGGGGGGTAAATCTGTGTAGGTCTTAAGTGATCATGGTTCTCACATTCCCTTGCCAGGGATTGGTTTGGAAGTGAGTGAGGAACACAATTATGGCCAGTGAGATGTGAAAGATCTGCTAGAGGACTTTTGAGGAAGGCGTCCCTGTTCTTAGGAAACTAATGGAAGAGTGCTCCCTTCTTCACCTGGACCTGGTTGTATCTGGACGAGATGCTCCATCTGCTCTTGCAAAACCACCTTAAGGATGAAGCTGTAGATGGGCAAGGAAAAGTCAAGGGAATTATAAAAATGTGGAATCAGAGCCCTGGCATTCTGAGCTGAGTGTATTTCTGAACTCCTTGCTATATGATTTGACATATAGCCCTATTAGTATTTTCCCCATAGATGCAGCTAATGTTTCTGGTTTAATATCACTTTCTATCTGAATTGACTGGCACATGACTTGAAAATTGGCCTTATAATCATAAAATATTTGAGCAAGCTTCTTGACATAGTAGCATAAAGAAATAGTATAATGCTACTTATTTGTAAATGTAATGTTTGAGTTACAATTTTAAAATGAAAATTAATTTTACTTCCTTCAGTGGGAACAGTTTGAGATCCTCAGCCTGAGAATGGTTACCACAAATGGATTTATTGTGTGCACACACACCCATACACACAAATACACAAGGGCCACTGAATCTATTCCATCCATTAGTCCCTATACACTGAATTTTCCCTTTCAGATAGAAAGTGATATTAAACCAGAAACATTAGCTGCATCTATGGGGAAAATACTAATAGGGCTATATGTCGAATCATATTGTGTATCCACTTCAGTTGCTACTCAGTGACTTAAAGTTGCATTAATCATTTTTTACATCAACGAACTACATTGTATGTGAAATGTAAGAATCTCTGGTCTAAACTGCTAAAGCAACCTGGAATAAGTTTTTTTCAATACTTTTTCTCCAAGGACGACTCTCATCTTTCTCCGAATTCAGAAATGTCTTCTGATAGAAATAAAACCACAGTGTCTCGTCTGAGTGAGCAGCGAGCTGAGAATTACACTGATATCTATGTAACCTTAAATATGAAATCTCATTTCTTTGGGTCTGGGTTTCCTCAAAGGTCACAAAAAAGCATTTGTTGGGTGACATTTAGTCTACACGATAACAGTCCGATTTTACAGACTAAACAAACAATCTCAGGCTCTATCGTTACTAACAATGCATACGTGTTGAATGCCGTTTACTTGCCAGGCTCTGTGGAAGGCTCTAGATTCCAGAGCTAGAAGATACACTGCCGACTAATGTTCCACCTCTCTCAGCAGACACCCCCTTTAGAAACTGACCTGCTCGCTGCTCACGCTGATGGGTTCTCTTAGCAGAATCCAGGTCACACTTTCCAGAAGAGGAGGGGTGGTCAGGGAACCTGGGTAGGTCCAGTAGTCTAAGCTCTCGGGAAGGAGTTCACGAGGATCAAAGTTAGTGAATTCGACGCTCTTACCCTGGAACAAGGCAAACATGCAGGTTAAAAATGTCACTTGATCAGGATGGGAGGAATGCAGGAGAGCAGGAAATCTAAACTGGGAGATTCCCCTCTGATAGCCACGAAGCACTGGCAAACAAAATGAAAAAGAAATTAAATGAGAATATGTGACTTGGAAATATAGGTTGGCAGATATGAGCAAGAAAACTATTACTTTCACATGTCCCTTTCTCTTCTTGGCCTCTAAAATATTGCATCCTTTAATAGCTAGATTCAAACTAAGAACTGCACTTACTTCTGGTCACTACATTTTTGAAGCAATAGATTCAAACAGGAATGTGTTACTGGAAGAGGCACAAGGGTTTTGCAAAGAAAGAAGACTATGTCATAAGAGAAGAGTTAATGGGAATTAAAGAAAATTAGCTTGGGGTGGGGTAAGGGACTATTAGAGAGTTGGGTCTTCTGGAAGGGGGATCAGGTGAATTCTATATGATTCAAGAGGCTCAAGCTAGGATTAATAGGTGAGCATTTCAGAATACAGAGGCTGCTTCAACATGAGGATGAGCGTCATAAACAAGGGTTGCTGGTGATGATTCCCCACCACTGGAAGTTACCGCAGTGTTTAAGGAGAGGTGGAATGACCTCAGCACAGTTACACTGCAGACAGGATTTAAACACAGGATGGATGAACTCCAAGAGGCCACAGAACATAAAACTCCGTGAAGCAGGGCCTTGTTAGTATTGTTCCCCATTGTATCTCCTGGGTTAGCAACGTGACTGGCAACATAGTAACAAATATTTGCTGTATGATGATCTTTCGGCTCCCTTGCAATCATGTGATTCTCTTGACAATTATATATGGATGTCCAAATGATGGGAAGCAAGATTAAATAAATACAAGTCTCAGAATTATACTGGTGTTAGGTCAACTATTGGATAAAGAAAAATTAAATATACAAGCAAAACATTTTACTTTAATTAACTATTCATCAAAATTCCACATGTCAATGAAACTACTCAATTTGATCAAAAGGAGTTTCTAAAACCCGTGGGGTATAGAAAATAGGTACTTCAATGAGATGGTAGAAAATTCAACTTTACCTTTGTTTTAATGGAATCCAGCACATCAATGACTTTCTGAAGGCCTTGTTTAGCACTGCCAACCTATAGAAAAACAAAAGGGACAAGATATTGTAATCCAGCTGGTAGCACACCAGTTTTGCTTTGGACAGCTCTATCATAAAATGTCTCCATAAGTGAACCAAAATCCATCACTGTATAAATGCTACCCATTAGTCTTGAATTGATTACATGAGCACCACAGAAATTCCTATTTTCACTGAATTTCCGTGCTGTCTCTGCTTGCAACCCTATGGTTCCCCTTAAGGTACTCTCTCCAATGTCTCCAGTGACTTCCAACTGCCAAGTGCAAAGAATACTCTTCTAGGGATTACCTTAATCTTCTTGTAGGATTTTACACTATTGTCTGCACTCCATGTTTTAAAAATCCTCTCCTCCTTTGTTTTCCTTTTGTCCTCCAGCTTCCCAAATTTCCCTTTATTCTTATACTCTTTAGGCTTTTTGGAATTTCTTGGGGTTGCCCCTTCCTCAGTTCTGCCATGTCCCTCTCCATGCTTTCCTTGGGTGAGCTCAGACACATCCATAGCTTCCACCTCCACATAATGACATCAAGGCCCATGAATCTCCAACCTAGACCTTCCTCCACTTGACAACTACCTGAAGGTTGCCCAACCCATATGCCACAAGGTTACCTGAAATTCTCCAAAACCAGAGAGTCACTGTCCTTCACCCCTTAACAACTTGATCTTAATTTAGCATTGACTATCATGAATGACTACTATAAAGATTAAGTTTGAATTAAAAAAACCACAACCTGTTAGCCATCCACAGTATACCTCTTTACAATCTTCACATTCACATCCAAACAGTACCTAATAGATACCTCTCAATTGTCTTTTTGTCCTCTACCTTCACTGCTACTAGCAGATATGGAGGGGAAATAAGCCTAAAAAGACTTCAAAGCCATAGGAATTTCCTAGGCTTTTTTGTAGAATGTCTTGTTTGTTACAAATGTTCTGTCTGGTCAATCTTTCTTGAAAACAGGAAGAAAAGAACTGGGTCATCAACTAACCTTCAAAAAAACACCCAAAACAGCCAGTCCATCAGGTTGTTTCGCAGCTTTCTCAAAATCCCCGTATTTGGTGTTCCAATGAACCAAATGAAGCTAAAGCCACAGGAAAAAGAAACAAAACCACAAACAAGTGATTTACATAATAAAAGCCTATAGATTTTATCCAGTGCATTTTTCTTCATAGCTAGCTTGCTAAAGAAAGTGACATGGGGATAATTTTCAATATAAACTTGTATTTCATTTTAATGCTCATTACTTACTACTTGGCATAATAGCAAGTGACTTGTTTCATCAAAACTCTCAGAAATGCATATTTTTGAGGGAAGGCAAAATTTCATATCTAGATTTATATTAAAACAGGATCTTTCCATTTGAATTCATTTACTTTTTGCAAATGGTGTCCTAGGAGACAGTAGAAAAGGTTTTGCAGCCTTCAATGTAATATCATAAAGATTATAAGTAGCCAATGTGAAGATCCTTTATAAAGAAGTGGTTCACTTGCTTTGAGTTTATAAAATTAAGCTTACTTTGACATTAAGGATAAATATCAATTTACAATTTTCCACGGAAAACAGAAAAATCACGTCTTACCTCTGCAGCATATTTCTTTTGATCCACAGAATGCTCAGAACCATGGTCATCAGATGAACCCCAGTGAAAATGAAACTGAATCAATCTGTAAGTGCCAGTGAGGGGGCCTCCTTTCAGCACTAAAATTTAAAAATATAGTTTTACATACACTTTTTATTTTTACATATATATTCTATACATATACTTCTGTTATTTTACATATGCATATTTTATACATACACTTATGTATTTACACATGCAAACTCATTACATACAGACACACATGAAATACACACACACCAAAGATTAACCCTACTTTACAGTACAAAATTTATGCCTTTAGCAACTTTTTCACTTTGTGAGGATTAAATCCAGGCTCAGCTTCAATCTATAGGGATGAACAAAATCCTTTCAATGGATTTTGTTCTCACTTGTATTTGGTGAGGGAGGAATCTTTTCCCATCTTTGTTTTCTGACCACAGTGACAACTCCTTTCTGGTTTGTTTTGGAGTCACAGGTTCAGGTTAACAGAGAGGAAACTTTAAGTTGGACTACAAATTCCTCTGTGAATCATTTAGGAAGTACCCATGTTGCTATTTTCCAACTCATCAGTCTGCAGTACACAACTTGCACGTCTGGGAATCTTTCTCTTCTACATCAGTTCAATGACTGCCCTACAGCCTGCTTTGTTAATTTCCGATATCAGTTATTTCATGCCAGAATATGTGAACTAATAAGTGTCTTGTTGATCTTAACAGTATAAAATCCAATTGTCCTTGCACAGACTTCCCAAATTCTTTAGAGTATGGATTGTCACTACTATTAATGAGCTTTGTCCTCTTAAAATTTTTTGCTTAACCTCTCTGACCTTAATTTTCTCATCTGTAAAATGGACACATTCATTATTTATTACTTCATTAAGAATTTATTGATCGTCTACTATATGTATTGCACTGCATTCTATTATCCCTAAGACTTAAAATTCTAACTTTCACAGTCTTACAGTTTATCTGTAAATAATGAGTTGTGTCTTGAAGGAAGATGTAAAATAGTGAGGAATCACTTCAAAAAACACTTTTTGCTTAATTTATAAGTATTAATGGGCTTAACCAATATATTTAAATTATTTTTAAAGTAATTTAGTTCTACTACTTCAGTTTTCTCTACAACTGGGATTAAAACATCTATTGCTATGAGTGTATTTAACTTGGGTTTATAATTCCATAAAATAATGAACCCAAAACTTACTTTGGCTTTACAAAACAAAGGAGCAAGTTCTGTAAAACAAAGTTTGTTCACTTAACTTCACCTAAATATACTTAATTGGTGGCAACACCCATTAATCTACACAAAGTAAAAGATAATCCTGGCTGAAAGATATTTAGTAGGTGGAGCCTTAATATCACCACCTCTGGCTGCCAGCTCTTCCTTACAATAAGCCAGCAGAAAAAAAGAAAAAGGAAAAAAGAAAGAAGGAACAAATTATAAATGAGGCTATAATACAGATCTTTTGAAGAAACATGAATTTGCATGTACTCTGATAAAATCACTTCTTTTGAAACATAAATCTACTTACTGTAAAAGTTTATTTTGTTCTATAAAATTAGCCTCAACCTTCAACACTAGGCTGTTTCAAAAATGAAATAATTCCCACTTGTTTCATAATAATATACTAAAAAAATGGAATACATGCTCACAAAATCAAATGACACTGAAAAAAATTCCCTTAAAATAACTTTTTAAAGCTGCTAACCAACTGGCTGATCATAACAAGCAAATACCATTTGTTATTCCTTAATTCTACCAAGTGGCAAAATTAATTAAAGATAACTGATCTTTCTAGACTTATCTTTTTCCCCCTATGAAGAGTCATACCAAGATCTTAAATTCAAAGGGAATGAATATAGCTTTTAGCTATTTATTTGTATTCTCTCCTTTGCAGACCTTAAAATTTAATCTTAATTTACTTGTTTCTGAGAACATTTCAAATTAGACATGAGTGTATATGAGCTTTTATAAACAAGGCTTGCTAATACTAAAATGACCTGTGTTCAGTGATTAAACACTTTCTGTGCCAATCCATTATCACCAGATACCTGTTATAGCTCTGATTAAAATAAAAATATGTTGCTATGTAGACTATAAGTCCATTGTAATTAGAAAGGTTATTCAATTCTTAAAGTTTAATGGCTAGAGACAGCATTTCTGGCTTTTTTTCAAATAGGTGGTTATTTCTCAGCAAGTTCTTAGTGTAGAGTTTAGTCAATGAAGCACCTCAAAAGCATTAAACTGTCATAAATTCTAAAGAAGGTAGCCTATAAGTTATTTGAGAAGTGGATAACATTTTTGTTAAAAGATAGGGATCTTATGCAATATTCCGAATCTATTCATTTATTTTGATTACAATATGCCATTTTCTACTACTATACCAGTTTAAAATGAAACCTGTTTTTTAATGCAAAAATGTATTTTAAAAAATAGAAATCTTAACTGCATATTTTTTCTCTGTAAACTTTAGCCATGTTATTGAGGCTCTAAAGAGTCAATGGCGTATTGCATCACAAAAATGTATTCCACGAGGGCCAGATATACACAAATAGAATTTTCTACTACATCAGTTATGAGCGTCTCAAAACAATGTAAATTTAAATTGCAACAGCAATAGCTCCAGTTGATTTTAATTTTCATGATCTGTCACCAGCTATATATTACTTCTATAAGGCACAAAGTATGTACCAAATACAATATGATAGAATAATTTGTCTTCCTATACATATCCTTTAGGAAAACTATGTAGATTATGTTATTTGTGGAAATTAAGAGATTCACTCCAGTAATTGAAATAAACTAGACTACCTATACAAATTGAAAATTGAAAATAACAGTTTTTGAACTTGTTTCCTAATCACTTACAATTACTACTTGATATAAGATGCACCTGAGCATCTAACTAAAAACCTTAGTAAATGTCAATTATCCCTCTTAAACCTGAAATACAAATAGCCTACTTCCAATAATTTTAAATTTAAAAATAAACTTTAAGTGATTTCCTGTTAACGAAGTAAATGAATAATTCTATACTGAAAACAGTATTTCCAGAAGCTGAACAATTTACTTTATGGATAATTTGCAAATAGTTAAATCATCCATTGCTATTTTGCTTTTTGGCAGTAGCCAATAATACTAGGGCTACATATTAAAGTTCAGAAAATGAATACAAATGTAGACAAATCTGAGAAAAAGACACCTATATGCTCTTTCTTTTAAAGCAGAGAGTTTTTTAGCTGTCACACCAGAGTAAGGACAATCAAAATCAAGAGAACAGAAGATTGTCATTTCAGTTAGATGGCAATTACACAGGAGTGAAAAAAAACTTATTTTGCCATGAACATAATAACTACATTTCAGTGTTTAGAATGAGATACTTAGGGCTTTCCTGGTACCATTTGCAGTGTACATGATAAGCCCTGTCACTTACTATGTTTCCTTTTAAGTTATCATCACTTGTGGAAGGAAAGTTTTAAAGCTTCAAAAACAAGTCCCTGAAAATTAAGCAGGATCTATGTATTTAGATCCATTGCATCATACAGAAAATAGCCTGCTTGAAACGCACCCAGGTAAACTCATATAACTTCCTTCCGAATTTTTCTTGAAATAACAAAAACCAATAAAAAGATTCCCATTTCTAAAACAAAAATAATAATAAATGCGATGAGATGAGACCTTGTATATCTGTTAGCCCAATAACTTGAGCATTGGTTTTCAACTATATTTACCCTTAACAGGAAAGTTTCAAAATCATTAATAAAAGTTAATAAGTTAAAAACTCGAAAGGGAAAAATCAATTGATCATCTCAATAGATGCTGAAAAAGCATTTGACAAAATCCAACATCCCTTTTTGATAAAAACACTTCAAAAGGTAGGAATTGAAGGAAACTTCCTCAACATGATAAAGAGCATATATGAAAAACCCACAGCCAGCATAGTACTCAATGGTGAGAGACTGAAAGCCTTCCCTCTAAGATCAGGAACAAGACAAGGATGCCCGCTGTCACCACTGTTATTCAACATTGTGCTGGAAGTGCTAGCCAGGGCAATCCGGCAAGACAAAGAAATAAAAGGCATCCAAATTGGAAAACAAGAAGTAAAACTGTCATTGTTTGCAGATGATATGATCTTATATCTAGAAAACCCTGAGAAAGCGACGATACAGCTACTAGAGCTAATAAACAAATTTAGCAAAGTAGCGGGATACAAGATTAATGCACATAAGTCAGTAATGTTTCTATATGCTAGAAATGAACAAACTGAAGAGACACTCAAGAAAAAGATACCATTTTCAATAGCAACTAAAAAAATCAAGTACCTAGGAATAAACTTAACCAAAGATGTAAAAGACCTATACAAAGAAAACTACACAACTCTATTAAAAGAAATAGAAGGGGACCTTAAAAGATGGAAAAATATTCCATGTTCATGGATAGGAAGGCTAAATGTCATTAAGATGTCAATTCTACCCAAACTCATCTACAGATTCAATGCAATCCCAATCAAAATTCCAACAACCTACTTTGCAGACTTGGAAAAGCTAGTTATCAAATTTATTTGGAAAGGGAAGATGCCTCGAATTGCTAAAGACACTCTGAAAAAGAAAAACGAAGTGGGAGGACTTACACTCCCTGACTTTGAAGCTTATTATAAAGCCACAGTTGCCAAAACAGCATGGTACTGGCACAAAGATAGACATATAGATCAATGGAATCGAATTGAGAATTCAGAGATAGACCCTCAGATCTATGGCCGACTGATCTTTGATAAGGCCCCCAAAGTCACTGAACTGAGCCATAATGGTCTTTTCAACAAATGGGGCTGGGAGAGTTGGATATCCATATCCAAAAGAATGAAAGAGGACACCTACCTCACCCCCTACACAAAAATTAACTCAAAATGGACCAAAGATCTCAATATAAAAGAAAGTACCATAAAACTCCTAGAAGATAATGTAGGAAAACATCTTCAAGACCTTGTATTAGGCGGCCACTTCCTAGACTTTACATCCAAAGCACAAGCAACAAAAGAGAAAATAGATAAATGGGAACTCCTCAAGCTTAGAAGTTTCTGCACCTCAAAGGAATTTCTCAAAAAGGTAAAGAGGCAGCCAACTCAATGGGAAAAAATGTTTGGAAACCATGTATCTGACAAAAGACTGATATCTTCCATATATAAAGAAATCCTACAACTCAATGACAATAGTACAGACAGCCCAATTATAAAATGGGCAAAAGATATGAAAAGACAGTTCTCTGAAGAGGAAATACAAATGGCCAAGAAATACATGAAAAAATGTTCAGCTTCACTAGCTATTAGAGAGATGCAAATTAAGACCACAATGAGATACCATCTAACACCGGTTAGAATGGCTGCCATTAAACAAACAGGAAACTACAAATGCTGGAGGGGATGTGGAGAAAGTGGAACTCCTATTCATTGTTGGTGGGACTGTATAATGGTTCAGCCACTCTGGAAGTCAGTCTGGCAGTTCCTTAGAAAACTAGATATAGAGTTACCCATTCGATCCAGCGATTGCACTTCTCGGTATATACCCGGAAGGTCGGAAAGCAGTGACACGAACAGATATCTGCATGCCAATGTTCATAGCAGCATTATTCACAATTGCCAAGAGATGGAAACAACCCAAATGTCCTTCAACAGATGAGTGGATAAATAAAATGTGGTATATACACACGATGGAATACTACGCGGCAGTAAGAAGGAACGATCTCGTGAAACATATGACAACATGGATGAACCTTGAAGACATAATGCTGAGCGAAATAAGCCAGGCACAAAAAGAGAAATATTATATGCTACCACTAATGTGAACTTTGAAAAATGTAAAACAAATGGTTTATAATGTAGAATGTAGGGGAACTAGCAATAGAGAGCAATTAAGGAAGGGGGAACAATAATCCAAGAAGGACAGATAAGCTATTTAACGTTCTGGGGATGCCCAGGAATGACTATGGTCTGTTAATTTCTGATGGATATAGTAGGAACAAGTTCACAGAAATGTTGCTGCATTATATAACTTTCTTGGGGTAAAGTAGGAACATGTTGGAAGTTAAGTAGTTATGTTAGGTTAGTTGTCTTTTTCTTACTCCCTTGTTATGGTCTCTTTGAAATGTTGTTTTATTGTATGTTTGTTTTCTTTTGTACTTTTAACTTTTTTTATTGTATGTTTAACTTTTTTTTCATACAGTTGATTTAAAAAAGAAGGGAAAGTTAAAAAAAAAAAAAAAAGAAAAACAAGGGAAAAAAAAAGATGTAGTGCCCCCTTGAGGAGCCTGTGGAGAATGCAGGGGTATTCGCCTACCCCACCTCCATGGTTGGTAACATGACCACAGACATAGGGGACTGGTGGTTTGATGGGTTGAGCCCTCTACCATAAGTTTTACCCTTGGGAAGACGGTTGCTGCAAAGGAGAGGCTAGGCCTCCCTATGGTTTTGCCTAAGAGCCTCCTCCCGAATGCCTCTTTGTTGTTCAGATGTGGCCCTCTCTCTCTGGCTAAGCCAACTTGAAAGGTGAAATCACTGCCCTCCCCTCTACGTGGGATCAGACACCCAGGGGAGTGAATCTCCCTGGCAAAGTGGAATATGACTCCCAGGGAGGAATGTAGACCAGGCATCGTGGGACGGAGAACATCTTCTTGACCAAAAGGGGGCTGTGAAAGGAAATGAAATAAGCTTCAGTGGCAGAGAGATTCCAAAAGGAGCCGAGAGGTCACTCTGGTGGGCACTCTTACGCACACTTTAGACAACCCTTTTTAGGTTCCAAAGAATTGGGGTAGCTGGTGGTGGATACCTGAAACTATCAAACTACAACCCAGAACCCATGAATCTCGAAGACAGTTGTATAAAAATGTAGCTTATGAGGGGTGACAATGGGATTGGGAAAGCCATAAGGACCACACTCCACTTTGTCTAGTTTATGGATGTATGAGTAGAAAAATAGGGGAAGGAAACAAACAGACAAAGGTACCCAGTGATCTTTTTTACTTCAATTGCTCTTTTTCACTCTAATTATTATTCTTGTTATTTTTGTGTGTGTGCTAATGAAGGTGTCAGGGATTGATTTCAGTGATGAATGTACAACTATGTAATGTTACTGTAAACAATCGAAAGTACGATTTGTTTTGTATGACTGTGTGGTATGTGAATATATCTCAATAAAATGAAGATAAAAAAATGAAAAAAAAAAAAGAGATGTTAATCAACTGTTGATTTAAAATAGAGTAGCCAAATGAATAAATCATTTCTAGACTTAAGCATCCAGTAAAGTATATCCATTTTTTAAGACATGTATGTAGAAACTAAATGTTAGCTATGTTTATCATTCAAATATTCTTATTCAAATTCTATTTTTAAATGATTGCCATTTAGTGTAACTCCAACAAACAAGGAATGACACAGCTAGCAAGTTCAACTCTTTAACCTTCCATTTGTTCATGTTTATGTTAAGTGGATTTGAGTAGAGTACCTCTACCATTTGTTCTAGCTTTGAGTGATTAGAATTCTGTTTTTAAAAAAGTCTAAAGGGTGTTTTTCCACTGGGTATGATTTTTTTTTTTTTTTAACAACTGAAAAAATTTATTTTGTAGACTTGGGTTTTTTTTTTTTCTCCTAAATATCACCATGTTAATATATTCTGCATTCTGAAAAACAAACAGACTTCCTTTTTCAAACAAAATATCAAAAATGTTGAAGAGGTATAGGCAAAATTACAAAGGAGTTTTTTAATATGTAAAGAAGAGTGAGTCTTTATAACAGTCACTCCTCACCCTAGTTTTTGCCAAACCTACTTGCCTGTCTAGAGCACATAATAAGCTGTCCTATGTGCCTGGCGTTTCCTAGCTCCCTTTGCCTGGAGTCTCCTCCAAGACACCAAAATCCTTCAAGCTTCAGTGTAAGCCTTCTTTATTTACCCTGGAAAGGCTTACTTAGGTGGATTCCTAAGGCTCTTTCCTGTTTCCATAGTTCCTTGGAAATGCCTCCGTTTTGCACATCTCAGTGACTACTGTCTACGATTTCTACGTCTTCTACTTTAGGTCTCCCTAGCACCGAATCTGGGGGAACAGGAGAGGGACCAAATCTCCATCCTGCCCTCATGGTGCTTTGCTTATCTTGCATTTAATTGATGTGAGTAACTTTTTTTGTTGCTTTGTATCAGAACTAGGTGGATAATCCATGTTTCTCTAAAGACATGGGTTTGAGCCCCATTGTAAACCACTTGCTTTCAATCTGTTTCTCAATCTAAACATGGTCAGTCATTTTTTAAATGTATGAGTTACTCACCAGAGAAACAGCTGGAAAAATGTGGCTAGCTCTAATCACTTACTGCTCATTTAGAAATCCATCATAACTTGACATACTCACGGTAAAAACATAATAATAACTATATAATAGCTTCATATATAAAGTCAGTATATAATTTAATATGATTAATGGATGATTTGGAATACATAAAAATAAGATATTTAAGAACCATTGAATAGTGGGGGCTAATTTTAGAGCTAACTAAGTAAAAACTTTCTTCAGAAATCTCATCAGAGGTGTAATAGCCAAAGCAATTGCCTAATGAGGCAGTCAAATGGTGTGTAGACATGACACGGCAATGGTCATTAATTGGGGGATTGCTATGCACCAGGCACTGGGGTATGTACTTTATATATACTGTTTTAGTTTGCTAATGCTGCGGAATGCAAAACACCAGAGATGGATTGGCTTTTATAAAAAGGGGGTTTATTTGGCTACACAGTTACAGTCTTAAGGCCATAAAATGTCCAAGGTAACACATCAGTAATCGGGTACCTTCACTGGAGGATGGCCAATGGCGTCCGAAAACCTCTGTTAGCTGGGAAGGCACGTGGCTGGCGTCTGCTCCAAAGTTCTGGTTTCAAAATGGCTTTCTCCCAGGACGCGCCTCTCTAGCAAGCTTGCTCCTCTTCAAAACATCACTCACAGCTGCACTCCGTTTCCTCCCCCCAAGTCAGCTCATTTATATAGCTCCACCGATCAAGGCCCACCCTGAATGGGCGGGGCCACGCCTCCCTGGGAACATCTCATCAGAATCATTACCCACAGCTGGTTGGGGCACATTCCAAGCAAATCCAACCATCACCAAAACGTCTGCCCCACAAGACCACAAAGATAATGGCATTTGGGGGACACAATACATTCAAACCGGCACATATACTATCCCATTAGTCCTTTCTCTGTGGTAGGTACAACTGTTACCCCGATTTTACAGTTGAGAAAACTTAGAGAGGATAAGTTACTATGACTCCCATGATCACTGGGCAGAGCTGGACTCTTTAACCCCGTGAATGCTCAAGAACACCAGAATGCACACTGAAATCCACTTCCCAGGAATATATATGTTCCTGGAGCAATAATTTCATGATCAAATCTGTAAGCAATATAGTGATTAACCTCACCTGGTTCCTTTTGTCAGACATTTGTTTCCTCATTTTTCCAAAAATGACTTTAAACATCCAATTCTATGTAACATCTAATGAGGTATATAATTTTTGGACATAACATCCATTGAAAGCAATGATTTCACAGGCAAACATGGAAACAAACATACATTCATCATGGGTCTGAAAAAAATACTTAATAGCTACAGACTAAAGTAACTCACTTCTTTCACTTTTTAAATAACTAAACCTGAAATTTCATAGTATTCTCTATACATGTACAAGACTTTGGGCCTTGTTATACTTTAATTTAAATATACAGTATATTTTACATGCAAAAAGAAATTGTTTTCCTTATACTTAATTGAAATCATTTGAGTATTGTTTCTTTCGGGGGGGAGGCATGCTTGGGCAGGCAATGTAGCAGAATCATGGAAGGAGTGTTTTCAACATACATCCTCTACCTGAGTCTAACAAATTATATTACGCCAGAATGTGTGAGTATATGTGTGTGTGCTGGGGAGGAACACAGACAGGGCATAAGTAAGTTGAAAATACTTCTCAGATGGCCTCCATATATCCCTCCCATCAAATCATCTTCTAGAATTATGGTTTCAGAAAACCAAGTATCAAAAACTGCTAAAAATGGGACAATGGAAGAAGAAATTTTTCAAAACTGGACTGAATATATTATACAATTATGTAAGAGCAGCAATCCACTTGACTATATTGGTTATAATTACTTGTTGCTCAGTATATTAATACCGTAGGTCTGTAGGTCATTACTCCAAAACTTTGACAACAATATTGCATGTTTTTTCTCTTTTCTCATTTCCCTCCAACTGCTATCACCACCACTACCACCACCCTGCCCCAGGCACTATCTCCAAACAGCGTTTGCAGCACCGTCCGTTCAATGAGCTTCAGAGGAAAGCACTCAGGGAAATTAGGGCACTGGCAATTAAATCAACCAGTGGGCAAAGAAGGCTGGGATTATGTCTGAATGAGATTGTTCTATTTCTAAATAAGAAAAAAAAGCATTCAGTGGACATCCAGTAAACAGTTCTATCACAAACTGTGGCAACTGGTTTGGTCAGTAATGGCTTAGGTATGTACAACCGATTCTAAAATATTTTCATTTGTGGAATGAATTTCTGGGTAGTTGCCAAGCTATACTGCCACCTTTATCACACTAGCCCAATACTGAGACATACCCATAAATACAATGGTTCCAAGAATTTCAATATTTTAAATTGTCAGCTTTTCACCATTCTTCTCATTGATACCTTGAAGATAACACCAAGATATACTTTTGTTGGTTTGGCATCAACACTGGGAAATAAATATTTTAGAAAGAATCCTAAAAGTTCAATATGTGCAAATCTTATCATGGCTGATCTGTATTTCCCAAACACTTTGCCTTTTGTGACGTTTCACAGGCATGTCACAGTTATTCTGTGCCCTACATAGAGAGCCAGGCATTTTACCCGGGACAAACAGTCCCAGGCCACTTCAAAGTAATTAGCCTACTTCTCTGCATCTGGGACCTGATAAAGATGACCAGAGTGGTATTTTAGAGTACTGAGACAAAGTATAGTATTAACGGGTTTTCTGCCACTAGCCCAGACTCTACCCATTAAGCTGGGTAAACAGGTACTGGCCACAAGCTGCAAGTTATTTCTTAAACACTGACCTGCTTTGTCCTGGGAGTCATCAAACTCCACGTTGAAACAGTGACCATTGTTGAGGATCCTGCGAGAGGTCGCTTGCTCATAGGAAATGCTCAGAGGCTGCAGGGCAGGGTCGTGCTTGGCTGCTTTGGTATCAATGTTGATAGGGGACTGGCGCTCTCCCTTGGCAATGGGGAAGGTCTTATGCCAGTGTTCAGGGCCTGGGGGTGAGAGGACACATGCGAATGACCCAACGGGGCGAATGGCACACCCAGACCCCAGGAAAAGGGCAATGATATGGACCCAATCTGCCTGGGTTCAATTTTGGCAGCACCACTTAACAGCTGAATTACCTTTAGGAAAACACTCCCTGAACCTAGTTTCTTCAGTTGTAAAATGGGGTAATAAGAACATCTACCTAAGGGAAGTTTTCTGAGAATTACAATCGATACACGTAAAACTCTCAGAACAAATAACGTGCATCATATAAATATTAGCTGTTTTTAATTGTTTTACTGAAATTCAATTGAAATTGGGCAGCCATGACGTCAGGACTTGTTGGGATTTGGGATAGGCAAGCTCTCTTATAAAGCACCCAGGCAGGTCGGGATTCCTCCCTGGTTTCCTCACACTGAGACTGGATGGAAGGACAGAGGCATTTGGGGGACACAATCTATTCAAAAGGGTCACGATCCACACCACCCGGGAAACTCCTCACACACGCGCCAGAGGCTCCTTTCTCTTCCCTGGGCTGCCTTGGAGAACCCAGATCTGTGGACAGGAGAAAGCCTTGTTCCTGGTGATCCCCTAACATTAAAAGTCAGGAGAAAAGTCAGCAAGCAGCGCAAAGGTTTCAAACCAGCCGGAGAAAATGCCCCGGGAAAGTCCTGCCGAGGGCTATAGCCACAGGTGGTGGTGAGGCTGCCGGGTGTGCGAAAGGACAGGGGGAGTCCCCAAATTTCTCTGGATTAACAACTAAAAATCTCCATTATAATCCTTCCCCGCTTCCTCCTGTGTCCTAACTCCTCGGATTCCGCGGCCAGGGCTGCGCACTTTCTCCCCTGGGCTCCAAGCCGGACGCAGGATTCCTCGACAGTGGCCACGGGGCCGGGACACCAGGGACCTCCCCGGCGCCGGGGACGCGCAGGCGGGGCGGCCTCCCGGGGCTCACCTGAGCCTCCCGCGCGCCGGGCGGCCGCGGTAAACAGCAGGTGCGGGCGCTGCGGGGCCGGGCCCGGGTCGCCGCCGCCGCCGCCGCGCCGCCCGGCCGCCTGCACTCACCGTTGTCCTTGCCGTATCCCCAGTGATGGGACATGGTCGCGCCGGCGGCGGGGGCAGAGCAGGAGTCGGCGCTGGGATCGCGGCAGCTGCTCGGATGCCTGCACCGTGCTGCCCGCGGGTCGCGCCGTCTCGGGCTTTTATAGGATCCCGCCAACTTCGTGCTCGGGGGCGGCCCGGGGGAGGGGGCCCCGGGTGGACCTGGGCGGCGGGGGGAGGAGGTGACGGGCGAGGTGACCTCCCAGCAGTCGGGGCGGGCCCGGCGGGCGAGGCGCCGGGGGCGGGGAAACGACCTCTCCGCGGGCTCTCCGCCGGGCTCCAGAGGGCTTTCCCCGCCGCTCCGAAGCCCTCGGTCTGCAGCCCGGTCCGGGTCCTCGGGGCGGGCAGCGTGGCTCCGAGCTCTCGGCGCGCAGCGGCTCCCGGGCGCCTCGGTCCAACTGTGCCTGCAGCGCGTCTACGCGCACCCCATCCCCCTCCCGGACGCCGAGTCCGGCAGCGACGCTGACTGCTCGGGCCCCGGGCCCCAAGTGCCTTTCATCCTCTGGCTCCATTGTGATAGCATCCCCGGCCTCGGAGCCCTCTCGTCCCGCCCATCCGCCCCTCCCGCGCCGGGGTCGCCAATCGGGAAGCCTCGCTCTCTGGGGTCTCCCTTGAGTTGCCGGCGAGCCGGGTTAGAGCTATGACCTTGGGGCAAATAGGGATACGGTCCCTGCGGCGCTGGGAAACGAGCGGCCCCGGGTGCTGAGAGCCGTGCGCCCCCTGCTGGCCAGCCTGGGATACAGCGGAAAAGAGCGCGACAGTGTCTTCCGCGGGCCGTGCACGCTGAGACTGGGAGTTCGCATTTCCTTTCATTAGTCGGGGTCGTGGGTCGGCAGGATCACTTATGAAGTTCTCACCTCCTTCCACCTTCCTTCCTCTCTTTCAAAAGTTACCTGTGGGGAGACAGAACTTCCTAGTTGAGTACATAATTATTTAAAACAATCGAAACGTGTGAAAAAAGCAAACTTTTCCGGAGAAACCGGACAAAAGAAAGAATTTCTTGCAAAGAAGGGAAGACATTCTTTGCAGGGAACGGAAACTTGGCATCTAGCAGACTTAAGAAATAATTTAAAAAAAATTTAATAGGGAGTGTACTGCCTTTTTGAGGCAAGGCTGTGGACCCTATGCAATTTTTTGCCTCCGTGGGCCCCTTCCTCCATTATACATATTTGAATTATAGTTTATGGTTGCCTTGTTATAAAGACGAATAGCTAAATAACTCATATTTCAACATAGTCTTTAACTTTAAAGTTCAATTTTTTCCTTCTGATTAAAAAAAAAAAACACATTTTCTTGGGTCCCTAAAAGTAGTGTGTCTGATAGGTAAGTCGGAACTGTTTTGAAATGGGGACAGAATTCCTTTCCTTCAAGAAACTTGACTTCTTAAAAGAGAGGGGGAATTTTGTCCCGTAGTCTCTGTGACCTTTGAGAGACTAGTATTAGAGTTAAAATAGGGGAAGCCGGATACAGTCTTAGACAGTTCTATCAGCCATGACATCACCCTACTTATATTTAAAAGTTATAGATAAATAAAACTGTAACTTTTGTAAATTTGTGTAAATTTATGTAACGTTGATTTCAAAATCCTTTACCACTCATTTCAATCAGTTCTAGACAAGTATGATCCATGTTTAGATTTCACTTGTTCTTGTTCCAAAATTCTAGAAAATTGGGTTACCTCTGTGTATGTGAGTATTTTCTGTCCCAGAAAAAAAAGAGCAAGCTATAAAGCAGGAAAAATCTGATTTGAAGTCTGTGTCTCAATTTTTTTTTTTTAAATTAAGTTTCTAACATATTAATCTTGGTAAACATATATAGTAAAATGGAAAATATTTGTTTTCCAAAAAAAAAAAAGACTATGTTTTACAAGGAGAGATTTATATGGTATATTAAACATTAACTAAAAACTAATAAGATAATAAAAAGCCAGAAAATAACGTATTTGTTACATTTATAGAGTTAAAGTAAATTCCATGGAGGCCAAGAGGCACTCCCTTCTTGGGACTCCCATACTTCTTTGCAGGCATATCCCTCCACCCTAGTATTTATGATACTGTCCTCTAATCAGATACTTTTTTAATTAGAATCACCAATTAGTAATCCACTGCCCCAGTAAAGTATAGGCTCCTCACTGGTAATGTAGGAATAATGATACCTACTCCAGGGTTGGTGTGAGGATTCAATCAGCAACTGTATATAAATCACCTGCCACATTAAGGCACTCAGTAAATAATGGTTTCTTCAGTTAGTTCTAGGCAGTTCAAAACTGATTATAATGTGATGGATGCAGAATTGAATACTGAGCAAGTTTCAAGGGAACAATTTAAGAGGAATGTGCCAACAGCATTAGGTGTTTTTGTTTGTTTTTCTTTTGAGGAGGGGCATGATGGGGTCAGGGAGACTTCCATTCTAACCCACTTCCAATTTCATTTGTCTTTCTTATCAGACTGAGCTCCCTGAGTTTGGGAACTGCATCACAGTACTCACCCCCCTATCTGAGGTGCCTAACACACTTTATCCAACCCGGAGCCCAGAACAAACCAACCTGGAGCTGTTGGAAATTATGAAGCCTTAATACACCAAATGGCAGTGACAGCAGTTACCCTTTACAGAAGCCAATCATTTGGCTTTGGATTTGAATCTGGCTCTGTGAACTTGGGCAAATTGTTGGCTCTTGCTAAGATTTGGTTTCCTCATCTGTAAAGCTAGGATAGTAATAATACCTACTTCATAGAGTTTTGTTGTTGAGTAGATGACATAATGCATATAAAGGATTTAGCAGGGTGCCCATACTTAGAGCTTAATAAATATTAGTTAACAGTATTGCTGTTATATGTTTCATGAGCTCCTATCATGTGTTGAATATTTTTTAGGTACTGTGTAGGCTATCGAGGGTGTAATCATCTATTCATTCAATGAATTTTATTGAATAAAATAAATCATAATAATGTGCAAGACATGAGCACAGGGGCTACAGCCATGAACAAGATCAACATGCTCTCCGCCCCAGAGTTGACTTGAGGGTGGAAAGGGGTAGAATATAGTAAATGAATAAACAACAAACTGAGCTTCAAACTGTGACAATTAGCACGAAGAAAATAAAACAGGAATGACGTAGCCACAAAGGGAGGTGAGGTTACTTTGGGGGCTCTGGTTATGGAAGACCTATTGACAATTGAGGGACCACTAAGGAAAGATCTGGGGAAGAGCATTTCAGCAGATGCAAAGGCCCTGAGCAAGAAAGTTTCTAGAACAGAAAAGTCTGTGGCTGGAACATTGTGGTTGAGAAAGAGACTACAAGCCAACAGCAGGCAGGGGCTGCAGCCTGCAGATCCTGGCAGACCATGATGATACCAGAAGAGGATTTTATGCTGATTGTACAAGGAAGCCACTGGGAGATTTCAAAGAAGGGAATGGCACAAACAGCAAGTAAAGTGAGTTAAGAGATTATCTTTATTTTGAGATGAGGAAACTGGTAGAAAGAAGTTCCTGGATGCATTGTGATACTCCCCACACCTGGCAAAGGCTTTCCACAAATAGAACCAAACTCCATTTCCTGACATATAAGGTCGGTTTCATCCTGGTTTCCACTTCCCTGCTGGCCTGAGTCTCAGCATTCTTCTACCATCAGATGAGAGGGAGCCTCACACTGTGGCTGAGAGCCCCAATTCTGGGCATTTGGAGCCAGGTTCTACCACTTATCCACTGCCGAACCTTAAATGACTTCTTTTGCCTCCCCAAGCCTTAGTTTCCACACCTGAATGTGTATTAAGAGAACCCGGGGTTGTTGCCTGAGAGTTCAATGGACTGAGTTGTGAAGGGCTCAGCATGGAGCCTGGTGTGTTTTGAGCTGCTCTATCAGGGTAGTTGTTATGGTAGGAAGAGAGGCATGGCATTGTGCAATGGGCTTCAACTTTGTAACAAGGCAGACCTGAGTTCAATCTGGCTCCAACACTTACTTGCTGCCTTACCTTGAGCAAGCTCAGCAATCCCTCTAAATTCATTTTTTTAAATTGGAAAATGGGGGGAGCAGGGGAATTTTAGTTCCGGAGCATTGCAATGAGAACCAACATGTTCGAAACACCTGATGTAGTCTCTGACACATATTCTTTATTGAATAAAATAGTATGATTATCATTATAATGCTTACCATTGGAAAATAATAGTTTCACTCTTTCATTAGAATGAAAAATTCATATTTATTCAATGAACATGTTTTGAGTTCCTACTTTTATAAAAATAACTAATACTTATTGAGATTTTATTACGTGCCAAGTATGGTTCCGAATGCTTTACGGAGCCCTACTTCACAGCTAGGGACACTGGGCATAGAGGTAAGTCGGTCCACACCAGGTCTCGCGGGGAGTGGCGGAGCCAGCTGTGACACTTGACAGTCCTATCCCCAGTTCTGAGGTCTTAGCCGTCTGCTATGCGGCCTCGCTGAGCGCCAGCTAAGTGCCTTCTAGGAGTTGATAAAGTCATTTGCCTCATGGTGTTGTAGTAACAATGCATTAATCATATGAATGCAGAACTGCTCTGTAAAACAGTTATATCAACGTGCTGGTCATTTTAGGGCTGCCTGCCAACCTCCCTGTAACCACTAGTGTGGCAGGAGATAGCGCTAACTCTAAATTTAATGAACACTTGAGTTCAACTTCCGGTAGTAAACTGCTTTTCAGACTTTTAGAAAGTTAGTTCTAAACCTATCTTTGTTCCATGATGACTAGTAATGTTCACACTTTTCTAGAAGCAATCAAATCCATTTAGTTTTAAGAGTAGTCTGTGAATTCGAACATGGTTGCCAAGTTTGAATTTCAGTCATAACTGCAACAGAGTTTTTAAGTGGGATAATGACACTAGAAATATATGAATTATGCATTTTAAATATTTTATGTTACATGACAGCTGCCACATGTGGCACCATGAAATAATCTAATAAGAGTACTCAATACTCCATGGTCCTAGAGCAGTGGTTCTCATTTGTAGCTATTTTGTCCCCCAGGAGACATTTGACAATATCTGGAGACATTTCGTTTGCCTCAACGAGGGTGGGAGTAGGGGGAACAGTGTTACTGACATCAAGCAAATAGCGGGCAGGAATATTTCCAAATACTGTACAATGCACAGAACAGCCCTCAACACAACAAAAATTACTTGGTCCAGAATGTTGGCAGTCCCCAGATTATGAAACCTGCCTTAAGAACGTCTAGAGTAACGCTTTTGTAAAAAGTCCAAGAAAGAGTTATGCCTGTGCCTGGCAACGTGTGAGCCCTGGGACAGCATTTACCCTGATACTCTCACATATCTTTCACTGATTAGATTGAATATAAAAGAATAAAATCCAGTCTCTGCACCTTAACGTTAAGGTTATTCCTGTTCACTTGGCTTCAACATTCTTGGTATGATGACTTTCCTACCTAAATCAGAATAGTTTAGTTATGTTAATACAGTTATGTTAATATTAGCTTCACCATGTGATTAAATTTCTCTTTTGCTTATAAATCACCACCCTGTATGGGGAATTTTATTACTTCCTTTTAGTAACAAGTACAATTTAACATTTTCCATGCAAGGGGAACTGTAAGCATGACAGGGAAGTTTTTCCTCCTGCTCAAGGCAGGGGTCAGAATTCACCAGAATCGCTAACAGGAGACCTAAACACCCATTCCATCCTCAGATTTTAAACGTGAAGTATAAATATTTTTTCTTTCTTTTCTTTTTTTTCTTTCTTTCTTTTTTTTGGCTTTTGTTTGTTGATTAGGGCGCCCTCATGTGTCTCCACATAGCCATGTCTTCTTTCCCCCCTAAAGAGAACCCAGCCTTCCAGTAACCATCATTTTAAGAACAGTAATGAGGCAACTTACTTTATGCTTCTAGGGCTTGTCTACCCCCAGGAACTGCCCATAGCAGCCTTAGGTTCAACAGAGCTTGGTCTCACATGCTTTTTAAGGTTATTTTAGACAAAGAAAATTGTACCAAGATAAAAAAGCAGATAAATTTGATTTGCTGGAAACTGTATCCAAGTGGGGAAACCAGCAATTTTATAATCCCGTAACACATATGGAAAGGCTACAGGAAACTAAGACAGTTATATTTGTTAGTTCTGTAGTTTGTTGCTTTGTGCTTATCCAGGTTAATTCTATAGGAGAAAGGAAGCATATTTTATACAAGAAAAGATTCTGTGCAAGTTTGGACTGCTTAAAATTATGATTTGGGGAAACAGGAATAGCACATAACCTAAGAATATTCTGCTGCCTTTGAACCTCTGTAGCATTTTCTTTAAATTCCTTTGATTTACATTATAATTTTGTCTTACCATGCCACAAAAAATTTTCAAAATAATTCCACAGAATTCTCTCATGCTTCTCTAAGTGTCTATGCGTGTGTCTCTCTCTCTACCCCCTTCCACCTCAGAATGGTGCCTTGTACATATATATGTATTTTAATTAATTAATGTCATACATTTAAATAGGCAAAAGAATAGCATAGTAAGTGCTCCTTGATCTATGATAAAATATGCCTTTTACTTTCCTCTCCTCTCTCCCCTTCTCCCTTCGCCCTTCTCCTCCTCCTCTCTCCCCTCTACTCCTCCTTCTTTCTCTCTCTTCCTCTCCCTCTTTTTGCCGTCTTTTACTAGGCTGAAAGTCATAACCAATTCATAAAACTACATAGGGTCAGTCAAAACTGTGTGCTACACTTCTTATAATTCATAGCAGTGTCTTATTTGCACTAGCTTTCTAAAGTTTGTAACAAAATTTTCCTCTTCTAACACACTGAGCTAGTCCCTTCTTTGTGAGCAGTGGATGAACCAGTGAACCAGCATGGTGAGAGGCCACGGAAGAGAGCCAAGCTAAGGCTGGCATGCCTTTGACATGAGGCTCTCAACTAACAGTCTCCATAGTGTGGGGCACACACCTTGTGGTGCCCCCAATGTCCCAATGATCCACAACAAGGCAGAAAGAAAATGTGAGTGCTTCTGTTTCTATTTACTTTTTTTACTTCCCATTATAAATTTCTACTTTGTTTATATTTAATTATTGTATAGTATGTAGGTATGTATTCAATTTACCGTTTGTACCAGATTAACATTTAAAATCTCTATATTGGGGGTTCATGCAAAAAAAAAATGTGCCTCAATGCCAGCATCTTCCAAAAAGTCCAGCAAAAGGCCCAGGTCTCTAAAAAGCCGTGTTTTGCAGGCAGCCTGTGCCCCTGGCTCTGCTATCTGTCCCTTTCTTCGAATGGCACATACCACTATCTCACATGTATTTCATGCCCTGTGTGCTCAGCACCAAACTCAAGCCTGATGAGCCCTTCCCTTCAGACGCACAGCCATGTTTTGTACAGTTTCTCTTGAATAATGTTTGGAGATAGCTCTTTTCTGTTTCTTTCTTCTCTTTGATGCTTCTAGGTAGCTCTTGATCTACTTTTCTCTCTCCTGTACTCACAAATAAACACTTTTGAAAGGCCTAAAATCCTTTCAAAAAGAGTGTCTTTGATATTCATTTACATTTACTTTAAAAAATCCCTATCAAATATTGAATATTGCTGCTGGGCTAAAAGCTCTGTGCTTTGGATGTAAACTTTCTCCATTAAGTGTTGTGGTTATTTCATAATTTCTCTGAAATTCTCTACCCCTCTCAAGGCCCAGTCAATGGTTCATATCAATTAAGCTGCAAAGAACAAGAGACTTAGTACACCTCACCATCTTGACAACAGATTCTTTGTTAGAGAAAACAAATTAAAAGGAAGAAATTAGACCTTCTCTGATGAAATATCATTAAAATGCTACCTAACATGAAAAATATTTATGATAGGCAGCCATCAATTTATGTGTCAAGTTATGAGTTGAGCCACAAAGTGCCCTTCATCCCACCCCCTCCAAAGTAGGCCCTGAGTCTGATTTTTGATGAACTCACTGTCTGAATAGAGGTTTTGTTAAAAGATTTCTCAAGAACATGGTAAAGTAAGGTCTAGGTAGTAATTACAAGTGCATGGCTATGTTTGCAGCGTAAATGTCTGTGTTGTTTGTGGACGAGAGGAAATTTACCTGTATCTGCCACCTATTTGGTTGAAGTGGGATGGAATGTGTCAGTTAGAAATATGTTTTTAATTTTCAAAGCAACATACTTTGCACATCTCTGTCTATGAAACAAGCATTGGCATTAGAAAGAGATATGTTTCATACGTGTGTGGGTTGCTTTGAATACCTTCACACAAACCTAAATGAAATAATGGAGAACTAAAGTCACTAATGAGAAAATTAAGGCAAACTCACTGAAAAGAGGAAATCATGCCAATTAGTTATCATCAGAGTTCAATGTCACCAGCTCATTGCCAAACCGACCGCTTCACTTTACATGTCGGAAGCACAGATGCTAAAAGAGATAAATATCCAAGTAGCAAATTCCCTTATATCTCCTAAAACATGTGTCTCTCCTATACTGGTAAATTAGTTTTTAAAATTTAAATTTGCAAATGATAAGGTTCAGATGTATGTATGTAAGACTGCTTCTCTTCTCCCATCCATACGCCCTTCACTGAGAAGCGTGGTCACGGTCGATATCCATGCATTCCTCTAAGAACTCGTGCAGAGGCCTGGCTTTGACCTTCCTAGGCTGGGTCAGAGCCCAACCAGCTCATGGAGCAAGACAAGCATTAAATAGTTTTGGATTCTCCCTGCTCTTTTATCGTCATCCATCCATTCATCCATCAGTCCATCCATCTGTCCATTCCTCCATCCATTCAACAAATACTTTTTGAGCACTGACTGGGCTCCAGATAATGTATTAGATACGGGAATTCAGTAGTGAAAAAGGAAAATAAAGTCCTTACCCTCATAAAACCTCACTGCACCCGGTGCTCCACACACACACACACACACACACACACACACACACACATCCCATAAGTAAATTCAAACACACAATCAAAACTCTAAAAGAATTGCTTTTAATAAGGTGTATGACATTTCAGGCATCATGCTTTACATATTCTGTCTTAAGTTTTAAAACCTCCCAAGACAAATATCATTATACTCTGTTATTCTGATAAAGCAACTGAGGCTTAGGGAACCTAAAGTTAATCTTTCGTGCTTAACAATTATAAGTGGCAGAAATGGGTTTGAAGACCAAATTTTATTGACTGCAAGTTTCATGCTCTTAACCACTATCCTTTAACACACACACACACACACACACACACACACACACACACACACACACACATCATCATCTTACATTAAAGATAGCATTTAAAAGTGTGTTTGTGGAGAACCTAAGATGGCGGCTAGCAGAGATAGGGCAAAAAAACACCTCCATGAAAATACTAGATAGAGGCCAGAAAGTGACCCAGAACACCAGTTCCAGCAGTGCAACCACTGGAAAAGGTCTGCTAAATCCACAGAGACCAGGCACTTGGTGAAACCGGGAGTCTGTATTCCGAAATGAGTGAGTGAGCCACTGAATGTCCAGCAGCCACGCTGCGGTGTGGGGAAACTGGGTGTTGGCGTTTGGAGGCAGACTAGTTCTTTTTTTAAAAAAAACCCAAAAGCAGCTGCAGATACAGCAGTGAGAACCTCAGAGTGAAACGCAGCAGGAAAGGGCTGTGTGAATGCCTCAACATCTGGCATGGAAGATAGCCCATCGTGCATCCACTGCACAAGGAGGGCAGTCTCGGAGTGAGGAGGGCAGAGGGGAGCCAAAGGGGAAAAAAACCATGCCCCTTGCAGCCATCTTCCGGCGGGCTGGGAATGCTGCTGCCCAGGGCTGGAGCCACAACCTGGAGCCGCACCAAGGGACCCAGTGTGACGGAAAGTGCTTCCGGCAACTCCAAGCACACGCCACAATATAGGCTCTGGACAGTGGCCTTTTGTGCACCCCAGCTAATTGTCCCAGAGCTGGGAAGGTGGAGCTGTGCGAAAAGGGGGAAATTAACACACCCGATTCAGCCATCTTTACAGCAGGCTGGGAATACCCCTGCATGGCCCGGCAGCCCAAGTCTTCCCTTGAGGGATGGTGCGCACTTCTGATGTAGCACAGCCTTCCCTCAGCAAAGGCCCTAGAAGGGCACGGCTGGGGAGAGGAACCCAGTTGGAAATCCCAGGGACCCTACGCCAATACCAAGGACATGTGGGTCAGTGGCAGAGACAATCTGTGGTGACATTTAAATGAAGGTTTAGACTCTTGCAACAACCTTAAATCTCCAGGAACACCTGGGAGGTTTGATTATTAAAACTGCGCTGCCTCCCTAACCACCCAGACACATTCCCCACATTCAGGGCAGACAGCACCAACACACCCAAATTTACTGCACCAATTGGACCCCACAAGAACCAGACCCCCACACACCACAAAGACAAAGTTGGGGAGAACTGACTTGAGGGGACTAGGTGACTCTCGGACGCCATCTGCTGGTTAGTTAGAGAAAGTGTACGCCACCAAGCTGTAGATCTGACAAATTAGAGATTGGTGTCTGAATAATCCTTCATATCCTAAGAGAACCCTATCAAGTAAAGCAAATGCCAAGAGCCCAAAAACAACAGAAAACTTAAAGCATATGAAAAAACCAGATGATATAGATAACCCAAACCCAAACACTCAAATCAAAAGATCAGAGGAGACACAGTAATTGGAGCAATTAACCAAAGAACTAAAGACAAACAATGAGAGCATGGCACAGGATATAAAGGACAGGAAGGAGAGCATGGCACAAGACATAAAGGACATGAAGAAGACCCTAGAAGAGCATAAAGAAAAATTGCAAGTGTAAATTAAAACATAGATGATCTTTAGGAAATAAAGAAACTGTTGACCAAATTGAAAAGATTCTGGATGCTCATAGTACAAGACTGGAGGAAGCTGAACAATGACTCAGTGACCTCGAGAACCACAGAAAGAAAAATGAAAGAACAATAGAAAGAATGGGGAAAAAATAGGAAAAATCAAAATGGATCTCAGGGATATGACAGATAATATAAAATGTCCAAATATAAGACTCATTAGTGTCCCAGAGGGGAAGAGAAGGGTAAAGGTCTAGAAAGAGTATTCAAAGAAATTGTTGGGGAAAATGTCCCAAACCTTCTACACAATATAAATACACAAAGCATAAATGACCACTGAACTCCAAATAGAATAAATCCAAATAACCCACTCCAAGACATATTCTGATCAGACTGTCAAATACTGAAGAGAAGGAGCAAGTTCTGAAAGCAGCAAGAGAAAAGCAATTCACCACATACAAGGAAACAACATAAGACTGAGTAGTGACTACTCAGTGGCCACCATGGAGATGAGAAGGCAGTGGCACGACATATTTAAAATTCTGAGAGAGAAAAATTTCCAACCAAGAATACTTTATCCAGCAAAGCTCTCCTTCAAATTTGAGGAGGAGCTTAAATTTTTCACAAACAAACAAATGCTGAGAGATTTTGCTAATAAAAGACCTGCCCTACTTCAGATACTAAAGGGAGCCCTACTGACAGAGAAACAAAGAAAGGAGAGAGAGATGTAGAGAAATTTAAAAGACATATATAGAACATTGCATCCCAAATCACCAGGATACACATTCTTCTCTAGTGATCATGGAACTTTCTCCAGAATAGACCATAGGCTGGGACATAAAACAAGCCTCAATAAATTTAAAAAGATTGAAATTATTCAAAGCACATTCTCTAACCACAATGGAATACAAATAGAAGTCAATAATCATCAGAGACTTGGAAAATTCACAAACACCTGGAAGTTAAAAATGAGGGGGAGATGAAAACATTCCCAGATAATCAAAAGCTGAGGGAATTCATCACCCGCAGATCAGTCCTATAAGAAATGCTGAAGGGAATTGTGCAGGCTGAAAGGAAGAGAGACACTAAACAATTGACTGAAACCACATGAAGAAATAAAGATTTCCAGTAAAAATCACATGGTAAATATAAATATTAATACTACTGTATTTTTGAACTCCACTATTTACTTCCAATACCCTAAAAACTAAAAAGGGATATCTATATAGCATATAAGAAATAACCTCCAGAATGGAGTCCATTCATTTTAATAACCAAGCTAACATTTATTAAGCACTTGTTATCAGCTAGACAGTGTGTTAAGACTTTTACGTAGATTGTTTCTTTAAATAATCAAAATAGCCCAAACAAGCAAGTACCCTCATTATCACCCACTGAACCCTTAAGGAAACTGAAGCCCCAGGAAGTTAAGTTTCTTATCTCCCTAGCATGATCAGAGCTGGTATTCAAACTTCAGCAGGCTGGCCTGACCTCATGCTCTAACCACTGCCTCACCAAACCAGAAACCAGCCAGCCAGAGGCTGATGTGATCCTCAGGTACAGCTATGGCCTTAGATTTGCTTGATTGGTGAATAGGCCTTATTGTGAATATGTGCATATGAGCCGCCATTTATTGAGCATTTACTATGAGCCAGACTAAACTGTTCTTCTTTGTACATCATCCCATTTACTTTGCACATCAACCCATTGACACTGTTATTATCTCCATTTTACAAAGAAGCAGGTTTGAACAGGTAAGGAATTACGAATTAATTCATGCAAAAACTCTCTTTTGTTTCTGATACCTTCCCTATTAATGCCTGATTGATAACAGTGGTGAACAATGAAATATTTGTGTCCTCAAAACTGATATTTATATTTTCATGATACATTAAACTAAGATGGGCTGGGAAAGTTCTCCCGGTATTTTATTTCCCCAGAGTGGTCAGTAAGTAAAACAAGTTAAAAAAATGTCAGTCTATGATAGATTAATCATCCCCCTTGCAAAAAATAAAAATTAAAGCAAAAAAGAAAAGGTAAATATATCACGGTAGTTTGGAGTTTGTCTCCACCACTGCCTTGCTCAGGAGCAGTGGGATAGTTCTGATGGGTCTACTGGGAGGAACTCAAGTGTGGCTCATTTGATCAGTGATATGTTAAGAAAATATACCTCTCCTCTCTCAGGTCCTATATACTCTGCAAAAGGCAATGCAATTGAGTAGCAGTTGGATTTTATTTTCTGGTTGCACATGGGCTTTCTAGATTCTGAAGCAGATGAGGAAAATGCTTATTCTTTGTTCATCTAGTATTTGTTTCTATATTTTTAAACTATTTCACAGAATGATCAGACATGCATGAATTCTTGGGAGTACAATTCAAGAACCCAGCCTAGATGGCAGCCTAAACCCAGGACAAAGAGAGGAAAGATAATATATGAAGTCAACCACAGCTGTTTGCAAGCAGCGGCCTGGGTTTGAGTTGGACTAATCCTGAAAGCTTTTCATTTCTAGTCACTTTTGTGGTTTGTATTAGTCAGAGTTCTCTAGAAACCTGATACTTATTATAGGAATTGACTCACGTGACTATGGGGATTGGCAAATCCAAATTTCACAGGGCAGGTTGCAAGTTGGGAACTCCGATAAAGGTTTCAATGAATTCCCCAGGAGAAGCTGACTGACAAAAGTAGAGAGAGAAATTCTTCTGGCTGCTGAAATCATCAGTTCTCTCTTTAAGGCCTTCAACTGATTGGATGAGACTTCTCCTTGCTGAAGGCAATCTCCTTTGTTGATTGCAGATGTAATCAGCCACAGATGCAGTGACTTAAAGCCACAAAATGCCCTCACAGTTACAATTAGGCCAGATCTTGCTTGACCAAACAACTGGACACCATAACCTGGCCTACTTGACGTGTGAACTTAACTACTACACTGTTCTTACCAGTCATAGCTTGTATGTTTTAGTGCTTTCTAAGTATGATATTATATCTTTTACATGGATTTGATCATAAGAATTTTATGTGACAACTAGTATTACAGTGCACATTTTATAGATGAGGAAAGGAGGTCTAAGAGACTGAATAACTTGCCCCAGTTCGTGCAGCTCAGATCCAGGCAATCTCATTCCAGAATGCTCTGTGATCATTACACATTTACCACCCTTAAGTCATGCTTGTGTTGGTGCCACATCTTGTTTCATCTTGTTTGAAGTCCTAGCTATCTATCAAGTAAGTTTTATAAATGCTTGTTTTGTGCAAATTGTGTGTTTTTAACTGACAAGGGAAAAAGTAATTAGTGAAGCAGTGGATAGTATAAAAATAATGCACTTTTGATTTTAAAATGTTAGTCATTCCCTCAGCAGTATCTATCAAATGTCTAGTCGACCTTCTGCTCAGAGCCAGGCACTGTGCGGGCAAAGGCTGACCCACGTCACATTCACAAATTCTTCCCTCAAGGCTAGCCGGCACCTTGTGGATTTGTCCCCAGTTCTGCAGTATAGAGAAAGGAGTGGAGGTGCTTGATTCAGTTAGAGATCGGGCCCTGGACCACCAAGTAAATCATCCTTCATGTGGAATAGCAGAAAGAAACTTGGGTTTGAGCCCCCTTTTTGCCATGTTTGCTGTGGGACCTTGGATAAGTTTCCTAGCCTTCCTCCCACATCTTCATTTGTAAAATGGAAAATTTTTTTACTTCACTATGTTGAGAATATAAGAGAGAATACATGTATGGTACAAGAATTAAAAATCATTATTGACAAGAAAAAAATTGGGGTAATTCTCCTGCCACCTTTATGGAGATTCAGTCCTGAAACTGGAGGAACATTTCTTTGCTGGTCTCTAGCATCCTTAACTGTAGTACAGTATCAGGAGGCAGATGTGTATGTGTGCGCACGTGTGTGCATGTGTTCGCATGTGTGTGCATCTGTGAGTGCTATTTGAGTGTGTGCATGTGTTGTACTGGGAGGGAGGACGTGGGATGGTGGAGCTAAATTACTCTGTGTTAGAAATAGAAGAGAAAATGAGCCCCAAGGGAGGCTCCCGGGCCTGGAGACTGCAGCCAGGGGAGACTGGGAGGCCTTGAGGGGAAGGGGACAGAGTTGGTGAATGGGGATTTGGGCTGGGAATTGCTGTGCCCTGTGTGACGTGAAACCTCATTTCTCTTTTCCCTGTGACAACTTCAGCCTACATTGTTCAGTAACACAAATTTCTTTTTCTATTTTGAGCATATATGTGTGTGGGGCATTGCCTGGCATCTGAAGGAACCAGGCAGCTCCCAAGAGACACTAATTTTCCAGCTATGTTTTATATACACCCACACCAAATGTATGTCTATGTGTGTGCACATGTATTAAAAATATTATCAGGTTTAGAAATTGTACACATATGCGACTGTTGTAGACTCGTTGTGTCCCATGCCTGGGTCTCAGAGCTGGAGGACATCATTCCTCCTGCAGAAATTTCAAGAACTTTTCAAGCATGCAGACTTGAAACGCCTTGGAAAGTAGACACTCAGGGGGAGGGAAGGCAGGGAGGGAAAGGACAGACTGAAAATTAGAAAAGTCTCCTCTAGGAGGGCATGTTGGCGTCTGCCAATCAAACCGGAACCTTTCTTCTAAGAAGGGACCAGGGATGATAGCTTCTCTAGGAAGACCAGGGACACTCCACTTCCAATGACCAAAGGTGTGGAGAGGAAAACTTCAGCTGCCTGAAACTGCTGGTTTGGACAGCAAAGGCCAGTGGCTTCCTGCCCACTACACTGTCCAGGAGAGAATGCAGAGGGCCCAGGACTTTCTCCAAATACAGCCACAGGCCCCGTGCTGGCTGAGGGCCCCTTCTGTCCTAAGCCTCTGTCCAGGCATCTCTATTTCTAAAACATGTCCCTTGAAGTGGCGGGCAGCACTCTGCTCTGCAGAACATAATTCCCTCAGGTGCTCTGGATGCACCCTCAAGCGCCCCCGATGGAAGACCCATCTCTGACTTTAGGGCTTCATATAGCTAAAGGAAAGTAGGCAAATTTCTATTTGTGAACATGAAGATTTTAATAAAATATGAGACTGAAAAAAGAAACTGTCTACTTGAAGCTCTTGGTCCTAAGGTTGTACTTCTTTACCTCAAGGAATATTTTGGTGGAAAATTTGAAAAGCACTAATAGAAATTACGATAATTTGTGGTATATTACAAATGCAAACTTGTTATACAAAAATCAAGAAAATAGTAGCTCATAATTAAATTTAATTATGACTGAGAGTGACACAGATATAACTGTTTCCATTTATCTGGTCAATATTTGGGGACCATTTATTATGTACCAAGCACATAATAACCATCTGTATTCAGAACTCACTGGTTTATAAGTTTCTAGTTCAGCATATCGCTGAAAACCAGTATGTGAAAATATTCATGAATTAAACTCTTCATTTCGCATTCCGAAGAGGTCCCCAGCAACTGACCCAAAAGGTTTATTTACTTTACACACAAATTCTATTTAAGGTTGGTTATGTGGCTCCCATACCGAAATCAATAAACAATGAATCAGAGGAGAAGGCTCCTTCCAGGAAACAACTAAGTAAAGTTAAAAGTTACAGTTGACAAAATCATATTTTGAAAAAACTAAAAAGAACTGTTATTTCTGACCACCTGCTATGCACCAGACATCCTTTGTGTGATTATAACAACCCTGGGTATTATAGCCAGGCTGGAAGAGGCTGGGCCAGGCTCAAAACAAGTCTTCAAATTCCAAAGTTCATGATCCTTCTGTATAAAGCTGTTGTACTTCCATAAGAAAGCAGATCAGAGTGTAAATGAGGTTAGAAAATTTTTTATCTAAAGCAACTGAGGGCTTTTATGCCCTGAAGGGTAGGTAGCACTTGAGTCAGGTGTTAAACTTGGTCTTTTAGAATAACTCATTCGCCAGGCATTCCACGGTCAGCGCACAGAGCTAAATCCAGATCAGGCATTAATCACTGGAGATTCACTCTTCTTCTTCCTATCTGTAATAGGTATAATTTATTTTGTAAGAGTCACATTATTCCTAGCTTCTAGGTAAAACCCAAATTTCCTTTTTTGAATGAAACGGATTTTCACTTATGATATTTCCAAGGAGCTTATCTTGATTGAGCATGTACACCCTTCCTGCCCCTTCTCCCCTTGATTTTATAGGTAACCAGTTCCCCTCTCTACCCTGCAGCAGTAACTCACACAGGGTGGCATGAGGATGGCATCAGTCAATGTTTTAAAGAACTTAAAACAGTCCTTGGCACATAGTAAGTGACCTTCAGGGTTTCTCCTTTTATGGAAGTGCCTTAATTATAAGGCAAAAGAATTGTAAAAGTGGACATTTGCTCCTCCATTATTACCCACTTGCCCAAGATACAATAAAATAACCCAAAATAGAATTCTGAGTTTTATTAGAGAATATATCTAAAATACAATATTTATTAAGTTATGATATATTATTTGAATGGAAATATACTCTGTATCACAACTATAATTATAACAATTTTTACAGATAATCCTTCATTTACAGTTCTGTAATGCAAAAGTCACTAAAATTACAACATAATTCATATTTAAGATCACATTGCTACAAATGTATAACAATTTTAAAAGTCTCCTTTTAATATAATATCTTGGAATTATGAACATTTATGCTATCTGATTTACATTACACAGAATCATGAAGATTTTACCTGATTTACCTTACATAGCTCAATTTACTTCGGGATATGCATTTGCTCTCAACCTGTCTGCTTTCCTTTGTTTAAAAAATAGCGTTTCAGTGAAGAGTTGGGAGTAATCATCACCCTACATGCTGTGAACAGTCAACGTACTTTATTCCTATTCCTTCTAGCATATTCTCTGTTATAGAAAAGTTACTACTGTAAGCAAAGTACCAGCAATGGCCATTCTGCAAGCATCACAATTAGTCTAGGGCTTCACAATTATTAGTACCCATGTCAGGTGAGAGGAGAATATCTAAAAAACCAGACACAAAGCAGCCAGGGTCCCAATTACCAGGTGGATCTGTGCTTTGCTACTAAAGGGAACACCCGAAGAGTCATTATTTGGACACTGGCCCCAGGACCTACTTAAGTAAAAGGAAATACCCAAAGATTCACTATTTTGAACACCTGCTCTGGAACCTCTTATTTGAAGGAAGCTCTGATTTGCCTGTTCTTCAGAGGCTGAGCTGGGCGCCAGTTGTCCACCATTGCTGCTTCAGGTTCACCCTCCACATGAACCTAAGTTGGCGAAATTTCAGCATCTAGAAGAGAAAAAGAAAAATGAAAACTTTCGCATTAATATTCACATATTCTAAAATTGTCTTATATCTTAAAATATAGTCTCCAACATTCATGCTACCATGTGTCAATAGCTGAAATTCAATTTGACTCACAATAGGTCCATAATCACATGTAGATTATAGATGAATGTTTTATATAATGAAGCAGTTTATATAAAAACACAAAAAATCCTTGGTGCCATTTAGAAGGAAATTCTCAGTGAGTATGTTTTTCTTCTTTTAATTTTAAAATCCAACACAAAAGCCTATAAAAGCATATTTCTGAGATGAAAATAATAATAATCTAGATCCAAATTTAAATTTTATTTTCTGCCAAAGATAGACAAACTTTCGGCATCTGCACAGTACGATAATGTGGTCCGGGATCTGCAGGCTCCAGGGGTAGAGTGTTGAGCTGGCCTCTCTGCTTAAATATAAAGAAACAAAGGAATGAATTTGCCTAAACTGGTACTTCAACCTGGTCTTTGGTTATTTTTTATTTCCTTTTAATTTTTTTCTGGTTTTCTGAACTAGTCTCCCATTTCTTGTTTTTCCAAAGTGCTACTTCCCTTGCCCTAAGCGGGACTTGATCTAAATGAAGAAGGGTGGTTTGGCAATAAGTATAGCGGTCCATGAATCAATAGACCTTAATTTGACCTCTGTTGTCCAGTAATATTCTCCCAATCATCCCCATAAAGTCACTTCAATGTAGCTCAGCTTTACTAATATGCACTACTATTGCTACTGCAATACAAGGGAAATCTCCGATGACATCTGGGGTTGATCTTCACAACAGAATCCCAGTACTCTGAAGGATTTATGATCTCTTAATAAAGTACCATCAGATCAAACTTTTTGACTAAACCAAGATGACTGCTTTCCACTCTCTATTAAATTATATTATTTCTTACACATTATTTTATTACTTTATTACATATTAAATTAAATTACATTACCTTAAATTACATTATTACACTGGTCAAGATGACTCATTAGTTTAGCAAGAGACAAAGCCTGAATATAGAAAATAAAGGTGGCAGAATGTAGCAGTTCTATGCTTACCTAACATCCATCCCCCCATACTTTCCCATTAGTAGATATTTGTCCTGACCTTTAAGCCTCAGGGGGGTAAATCTGTGTAAGTCTTAAGTGATCATGGTTCTCACATTCCCTGCCAGGGATTGGTTTGGAAGTGAGTGAGGAACACAATTATGGCCAGTGAGATGTGAAAGATCTGCTAGAGGACTTTCGGGGAAGGCTTCCCTGTTCTTAGGAAACTAATGGACGAGTGCTCCCTTCTTCACCTGGACCTAGTTGTATCTGGACGAGATGCTCCAACTTCTCTTGCAAAACCACCTTAAGGATGAAGCTGTAGATGGGCAAGGAAAAGTCAAGGGAATTATAAAAATGTGGAATCAGAGCACTGGCATACTGAGCTGAGCACTACACTATTTCTGAACTACTTGCTATATGATTCGACAGATAGCCCTATTGGTATTTTCCCCATAGACGCAGCTAATGTTTCTAGTTTTAATATCACTTTCTACCTGAAAAGGAAAATTCAGTGTATAGGGACTAATGGATGGAATAGATTCAGTGGCCCTTGTGTATTTGTGTGTATGGATGTGTGTGCACACAATATATCCGTCTGTGGTAACCACTCTCAGGCTGGGGATCTCAGACTGTTTCCGGAGAAGGAAGAAACATAATTTTCATTTTAAAATTGTAACTCAAACATTACATTTACAAATAAGAAGTAGCATTACAATATTTCTTTATGCTACTATGTCAAGAAGCTTGCTCAAATATTTTATGATTATAAGGCCAATTTTCAAGTCATGTGCCAGTCAAGCATACTTTTTTCTTTTGTCCGTTTTAAGATACTAAGTAAATTTCTAGTATTAGATGTAGATGTCCTTTAAAGAAAGATGTGAAATACTGCAGTACTCATAAGTTAACATTCTAAATGAAAAGAAAGAACACGGGAATAGAATCCTTGCTCCAAGACCTGATTCTGTCTTGAGGTAGCTGAGTGCCAAGCACTTCAATTTACCTGCACCGCAGACAATATCTGTAAAATGTGAAGGCTGGACAGCATGATCTCTAGTTCACATTCCAGCTATGTAAGTTCTGTGATTCCACATTCAACATAAAAATATTTTAGGAGTATTTGTAAGTTTAAATCACATTACAACTGGTTGTAATTTTCAAGACTGTTGGCTACTGACTGTCTCCTTAAACTATCCAGGATCCAAGTTCTTACAGATCCTACTAAGGAGTGTCCATCTTCTATATTTCAACTAAGGTTGACAGAAATAATATAGGAAAAATTCTTTGGTATCCACTTCAGTCGATACTCAGTGACTTAAAGTTGCATTAATCACTTTTTACATCAACAAACTACATTGTATGTGAAATGTAAGAATCTCTGGTCTGAACTGCTAAAGCAACCTGGAATGAGTTTTGTTCAATACTTTTTCTCCAAGGACGACTCTTATCTTTCTCCGAATTCAGAAATGTCTTCTGATAGAAATAAAACCACAGTGTCTCGTCTGAGTGAGCAGCGAGCTGAGAATTACACTGATATCTATGTAACCTTAAATATGAAATCTCATTTCTTTGGGTCTGGGTTTCCTCGTAGGTCACAAAAAAGCATCTGTTGGGTGACATTAAGTCTACACGATAACAGTCCGATTTTACAGACTAAACAAACCGCCTCAGGCTCTATCATTACTAACAATGCATAGGTGTTGAATGCCGTTTACTTGCCAGGCTCTGTGGAAGGCTCTAGATTGCAGAGCTAGAAGCAGCAGAATGAGGATTAGAGGCCAGGGCTGTCTGATTCCAAAGGCCAAGATACGCTGCCGACTAATGTTCCACCTCTCTCAGCAGACACCCCCTTTAGAAACCGACCTGCTCGCTGCTCACGCTGATGGGTTCTCTTAGGAGAATCCAGGTCACACTTTCCAGAAGAGGAGGGACGGTCAGGGAACCTGGGTAGGTCCAGTAGTCTAAACTCTCGGGAAGGAGTTCACGAGGATCAAAGTTAGTGAATTCGATGCTCTTACCCTGGAACAAGGCAAACATGCAGGTTAAAAATGTCACTTGATCAGGATGGGAGGAATGCAGGAGAGCAGGAAATCTAAAGTGGGAGATTCCCCTCTGATAGCCACGAAGCACTGGCAAACAGAATGAAAAAGAAATTAAATGAGAATATGTGACTTGGAAATATAGGTTGGCAGATATGAGCAAGAAAACTATTACTTTCACATGTCCCTTTCTCTTCTTGGCCTCTAAAATATTGCATCCTTTAATAGCTAGATTCAAACTAAGAACTGCATTTACTTCTGGTCACTACATTTTTGAAGCAATAGATGCAAACAGGAATGTGTTACTGGAAGAGGTACCAGGTTTTTGCAAAGACAGAAGACTATGTCATAAGAGAAGAGTTAATGGGAATTAAAGAAAATTAGCTTGGGGTGGGGTAAGGGACTATTAGAGAGTTGGGTCTTCTGGAAGGGGGATCAGGTGAATTCTATATGATTCAAGAGGCTCAAGCTAGGATTAATAGGTGAGCATTTCAGAATACAGAGGCTGCTTCAACATGAGGATGAGCGTCATAAACAAGGGTTGCTGGTGATGATTCCCCACCACTGGAAGTTACCGCAGTGTTTAAGGAGAGGTGGAATGACCTCAGCACAGTTACACTGCAGACAGGATTTAAACACAGGATGGATGAACTCCAAGAGGCCACAGAACATAAAACTCCATGAAGCAGGGCCTTGTTAGTATTGTTTCCCATTGTATCTCCTGGGTTAGCAACGTGACTGGCAACATAGTAACAAATATTTCCAGTATGATGATCTTTCAGCTCCCTTGCAATCATGAGACTCTTGACAATTATATATGGATGTCCAAATGATGGGAAGCAAGATTAAATAAACACAAGTCTCAGAATTATACTGGTGTTAGGGTCAACTATTGGATAAAGAAAAATTAAATATAGAAGCAACATTTTACTTTTATTAACTATTCATCAAAATTCCACATGTCAATGAAACTACTCAATTTGATCAAAAGGAGTTTTTAAAACCCATGGGGTATGGAAAATAGGTACTTTAATGAGATGGTAGAAAATTCAACTTTACCTTTGTTTTAATGGAATCCAGCACATCAACGACTTTCTGAAGGCCTTGTTTAGCACTGCCAACCTACAGAAAAACAAAAGGGACAAGATATTGTAATCCAGCTGGTAGCACACCAGTTTTGCTCTGGACAGCTCTATCATAAAATATCTCCATACAGTGAACCAAAATCTATCACTTTATAATTGCTACCCATTAGTCTTGAATTGATTACATTAGCACCACAGGAATTTGTATTTTCACTGAATCTCCACTTTGTCTCTGCTTGCAACCCTATGGTTCCCCTTAAACTAGCCTCTCCAATGTCCCCAGTGACCTCCAACTGCCAAGTGCAAAAAATACTCTTCAAGGGCTTATCTTAATCTTCTTGCAGGATTTTACACTATTGTCTGCACTCCATGTTTTAAAAATCCTCTCCTCCTTTGCCCTTTTGCCCTCCAGCTTCCCAAATTTCCCTTTATTCTTACACTCTTTAGGCTTTTTGGAATTTCTTGGGGTTGCCCCTTCAGCAGCTCTGCCATGTCCCTCTCCATGCTTTCCTTGGGTGAGCTCAGACACATCCATAGCTTCCACCTCCACATAATGACATCAAGGCCCATGAATCTCCAACCTAGACCTTCCTCCACTTTACAACTACCTGGAGGACTGCACAACTCATATGCCACATGGTTACCTGAAATTCTCCAAACCAGAGAGTCACTGTCCTTCACCCCTGAACAACTTGATCTTAATTTAGCATGACTATCATGAATGAGTACTATAAAGAATAAGTTTGAATTAAAAAAAAAACAAAACCTGTTAGCCATCCACAGTATACCTCTTTATAATCTTCACATTCACATCCAAACAGTACATAATAGATACCTCTCAATTGTCTTTTTGGCCCCTACCTTTACTGCTACTAGCAGATATAGAGGGGAAATAAGCCTAAAAAGACTTCAAAGCCATAGGTATTTCCTAGGCTTTTTTGTAAAATGTCTTATTTGTTATAATGTTCTGTCTGGTCAATCTTTCTTGAAACAGGAAGAAAAGAACTGGGGTCATCAACTAACCTTCAAAAAAACACCCAAAACAGCCAGTCCATCAGGTTGTTTCGCAGCTTTCTCAAAATCCCCGTATTTGGTGTTCCAATGAACCAAATGAAGCTAAAGCCACAGGAAAAAGAAACAAAACCACAAACAAGTGATTTACATAATAAAAGCCTACAGATTTTATCCAATGCATTTTTCTTCATAGCTAGCTTGCTAAAGAAAGTGACATGGGGATAATTTTCAATATAAACTTGTATTTCATTTTAATGCTCATTACCTACTACTTGGCATAATAGCAAGTGACTTGTTTCATCAAAACTCTCAGAAATGCATATTTTTGAGGGAAGGCAAAATTTCATATCTAGATTTATATTAAAACAGGATCTTCCCATTTGAATTCATTTACTTTTTGCAAATGGTGTCCTAGGAGACAGTAGAAAAGGATATGCAGCCTTCAATGTAATATCACAAAGATATAAGTAGCCAATGTGAAGATCTTTATAAAAGAAGTGGTTCACTTGCTTTGAGTTTATAAAATTAAGCTTACTTTGACATTAAGGATAAATATCAATTTACAATTTTCCACGGAAAACAGAAAAATCATGTCTTACCTCTGCAGCATATTTCTTTTGATCCACAGAGTGCTCAGAACCATGGTCATCAGATGAACCCCAGTGAAAATGAAACTGAATCAATCTGTAAGTGCCAGTGAGGGGGCCTCCTTTCAGCACTAAAATTTAAAAATATAGTTTTAATACACTTTTTATTCTTACATATATATTCTATACATATACTTCTATGTTATTTTACATATGCATATTTTATACATACACTTATGTATTTACACACACACACTCATTACATACATACACACATGAAATACACACACATCAAAGATTAACCCTACTTTATAGTACAAAATTTATGCCTTTAGCAACTTTTTCACTTTGTGAGGATTAAATCCAGGCTCAGCTTCAATCTATAGGGATGAACAAAATCCTTTCAATGGATTTTGTTCTCACTTGTATTTGGTGAGGGGGGAATCTTTTCCCATCTTTGTTTTCTGACTACAGTGTACCTCCCTTCTGGTTTGTTTTGGAGTCACAGGTTCAGGTTCAGAGAGAGGAAACTTTAAGTGGGACTACAAATTCCTCTGTGAATCATTTAGGAAGTGCCCATGTTGCTATTTTCCAACTCATCAGTCTGCTGTACACAACTTGCACATCTGGGAATCTTTCTCTTCTACCACAGTTCAATGACTGCCCTACAGCCTGCTTTGTGAATTTCCAATATCAGTTATTTCATGCCAGAATTTGTGAACTAATAAGTATCTTGTTGATCTTAACAGTATAAAATCCAACTGTCCTTGCAAAGACTTCCCAAATTCTTTAGAGTATGGATTGTCACTACTATTAAGGAGCTTTGCGCTCTTAAAATTTTTTGCTTAACCTCTCTGCCTTAATTTTCTCATGTGTAAAATGGACACATTCATTATTTATAACTCCATTAAGAATTTATTGATCGTCTACTATATGTATTACACTGCAGTCTATTATCCCTAAGACTTGAAATTCTAACTTTCACAGTCTTAAACTACAGTTTATCTGTAAATAATGAGTTGTGTCTTGAAGGAAGATGTAAAATAGTGAGGAACTACTTCAAAAAACACTTTTTGCTTAATTTATAAGTATTAATGGGCTTAACCAATATATTTAAATTATTTTTAAAGTAGTTCAGTTCTACTACTTCAGTTTTCTGTAGAACTCGGATTAAAACATCTATTGCTATGAGTGTATTTAACTTGGGTTTATAATTCCATGAAATGCTGAACTCAAAAATTACTTTGAATTTACAAAACAAAGGAGCAAGTTCTGTAAAACAAAGTTTGTTCACTTAACTTCACCTAAATATACTTAATTGGTGGCAACACCCATTAATCTATACAAAGTAAAAGATAAAGCTGGCTGAAAGATATTTAGTAGGTGGAGCCTTAATATCACAACCTCTGGCTGCCAGTTCTTCCTTACAATAAGCCAGCAGAAAAAAAGGAAAAGGAAAAAAGAAAGAAGGAACAAATTATGAACGATGCTATAATACAGATCTTTTGAAGAAACATGAATTTGCATGTACTCTGATAAAATCACTTCTTTTGAAACATAGTATACTAAAAAAATGGAATACATGTTCATGAAATTAAATGACACTGAAAAAAATTCCCTTATAATAACTCTTTAAAGCTACTAACCAACTGGCTGATTGATCATAACAAGCAAATACCATTTGTAATTCCTTAATTCTACCAAGTGGCAAAATTAATTAAAGATAACTGATCTTTCTAGACTTATCTTTTTCCCCGTGAAGAGTCATATCAAGATCTTAAATTCAAAAGAGAATGAATACAGCTTTTAGCTATTTCTTATTTGTATTCTCTCCTTTGCAGAACTTAAAACGTAATCTTAATTTACTTGTTTCAGAGAACATTTCAAATTAGGCAGGAGTGTATATGAGCTTGTAGAAACAAGGCTTGCTAATACTAAAATGACCTGTGTTCAGTGATTAAACACTTTCTTTGCCAATCCATTATCACCAGATACTTGTTGTAGCTCCGATTAAAATTAAAATATGTTGCTATCTAGATTATAAGTCCATTGTAATTAGAAAGGTTATTCAATTCTTAAAGTTTAATGGGTAGAGACAGCATTTCTGGCTTTTTTTCAAATAGGTGGTTATTTCTCAGCAAGTTCTTAGTATAGAGTTTAGTCAATGAAGCCCCTCAAAAGCATTAAACTGTCATAAATTCTAAAAAAGGTACCCTATAAGTTTTTATTTGAGAAATGGATAACATTGTTGTTAAAAGATAGGGATCTTATGCAATATTCCGAATCTATTCATTTATTTTGATTATAATATGCCATTTTCTACTACTATACCAGTTTAAAATGAAACCTGTTTTTTCAATGCAAAAATATATTTTAAAAAATAGAAATCTTAACTGCATATTTTTTCTCTGTAAACTTTAGCCATGTTATTGAGGCTCTAAAGAGTCAATGGCTTATTGCACCACAAAAATGTATTCCACAAGAGCCAGATGTCCACAAACCCAATTTTCTACTACATCAGTTATGAGCATCTCAAAACAATATAAATTTAAATTGCAACAGCAATAGCTCCAATTGATTTTAATTTTCATGATCTGTCACCAGCTAGCTATTCATATTACTTATATAAGGCACAAAGTATGTGCCAAATACAATATGATAGAACAATTTGTCTTCCTATACATATCCTTTAGGAAAACTATGTAAATTATGTTATTTGTGGAAGTTAAGAGATTCACTCATGTAATTGAAATAAACTAGACTACCTATACAAATTGAAAATTGAAAATAAAACTTTTTGAACTTTTTTCCTAATCACTTACAATTACTACTTGATAGAAGATGCACCTGAGCATCTACCTAAAGACCTTAGTAAATGTCAATTATCCATCTTAAACCCAAAATACAAATAGCGTATTTCCAATAATTCTAAATTTAAAAATAAACTTTGAGTGATTTCCTGTTAATGAAGTAAATGAATAATTCTATACTGAAAACAGTATTTCCAGAAGCTGAACAATTTACTTTAAGGACAATTTGAAAACAGTTAAATCATCCATTACTATCTCGCTTTTTGGCAGTAGCCAATAATCCTAGGGGTACATACTAAAGTTGAGAAAATGAATACCAATGTAGACAAATGTGAGAAAAAGACACCCATATTCTCTTTCTTTTAAAGCAGAGAGTTTTTTAGCTGTCACACCAGAGTAAGGACAATCAAAATCAAGAGAACAGAAGATTGTCATTTCAGTTAGATGGTAATTATACAGCAGTGAAAAAATAATTTAGTTTGCCATGAACATAATGAACAACATTTCAGTGTTTAGAATGAGATACTTAGGGCTTTGCTGGTACTATTTGCAGTATGCATGATAAGCCCTGTCACTTATTATGTTTTCTTTTAAGTTTTCATCACTTGCGGAAGGAAAATTTTAAAGCTTCAAAAACAAGTCCCTGAAAATTAAGCAGGATCCATGCATTAAGATCTGTTGTGTCATACAGACAATGGCCTGCTTGAAATGCACCCAGGTAAACTCATATAACTTCCTTCCTAATTTTCTTGAAATAATAAAAACTAATAAAAAGATTCCCATTTCTAAAACAAAAATAATAATAATAGAGATGAGATGAGATGTTGTATATGTTTGCCCAATAACTTGAGCATTAGTTTTCAACTATATTTACCCTTAACAGGAAAGTTTTAAATTTATTAATAAAAGTTAGTAAGTTAGCAGGATTTAATAATCTGACTGCTATTCTCTTCTCCCAGATAAAACTAGCAATAAAAGATCTCAAGCAGGGAGAGTTATTTTTTTTTTAATTATTAAAAAAAAAGTAACAGGATTAGCAATTTTTCATTAATTTAAGGTGGCTTATCTTTAAATGAATTTAGAAGATTTATGAGAGCTTTAACCCAAGCTTCTAGTTAAAACCTCTAACTCCACATTTTAAAAAGAATTCTCTGAAGCTTAAACATAGCAGTAAACTCAACCAGCTTTCTTGGTCTGATATCCAAGTACTTAATTTTGGTTATAAAATAACAGTTAGGATACATTGGAAAACCTGGATCTACGAGACATTCCACAAGGCTGAAATCTCAACTGAGGGGAAAAAAAAGTAGATGAAATGAAGGATTAAAATGCAGGAAATAAGAGGTAAAAGATAACTAAAAATGTTAACATTATAAAAATACCTTCTAATAAAAAGAGATGTTAATCAACTGTTGATTTAAAATAGAGTAGCCAAATGAAAAAATCATTTCTAGACTTAAGCATCCAGTAAAGTATATCCATTTTTTAAGACATGTATGTAGAAACTAAATGTTAGCTATGTTTATCATTCAAAGATTCTTATTCAATTCTATTTTTAAATGATTGCCATTTAGTGTCACTCCAACAAACAAGGAATGACACAGCTAGCAAGTTCAACTCTTTAACCTTCCATTTGTTCATGTTTATGTTAAGTGGATTTGAGTAGAGTACCTCTACCATTTGTTCTAGCTTTGAGTGATTAGAATTCTGTTTTTAAAAAAGTCTAAAGGGTGTTTTTCCACTGGGTATGATTTTTTTTTTTTTTTTTTACAACTGAAAAAATTTATTTTGTAGACTTGGGTTTTTTTTTTTCTCCTAAATATCACCATGTTAATATATTCTGCATTCTGAAAAACAAACAAACTTCCTTTTTCAAACAAAATATAAAAAATGTTGAAGAGGTATAGGCAAAATTACAAAGGAGTTTTTTAATATGTAAAGAAGAGTGAGTCTTTATAACAGTCACTCCTCACCCTAGTTTTTGCCAAACCTACTTGCCTGTCTAGAGCACATAATAAGCTGTCCTATGTGCCTGGCGTTTCCTAGCTCCCTTTGCCTGGAGTCTCCTCCAAGACACCAAAATCCTTCAAGCTTCAGTGTAAGCCTTCTTTATTTACCCTGGAAAGTCTTACTTAGGTGGATTGCTAAGGCTCTTTCCTATTTCCATAGTTCCTTGGAAATGCCTCCGTTTTGCACATCTCAAAGTGACTATTGTCTACGATTTCTACGTCTTCTACTTTAGGTCTCCCTAGCACCGAATCTGGGGGAACAGGAGAGGGACCAAATCTCCATCCTGCCCTCATGGTGCTTTGCTTATCTTGCATTTAATTGATGTGAGTAACTTTTTTTGTTGTTTTGTATCAGAACTAGGTGGATAATCCATGTTTCTCTAAAGACATGGGTTTGAGCCCCAATGTAAACCACTTGCTTTCAATCTGTTTCTCAATCTAAACATGGTCAGTCATTTTTTAAATGTATGAGTTACTCACCAGAGAAACAGCTGGAAAAATGTGGCTAGCTCCAATCACTTACTGCTCATTTAGAAATCCATCATAACTTGACATACTCATGGTAAAAACATAATAACTATACAATAGCTTCATATATAAAGTCAGTATATAATTTAATATGATAAATGGATGATTTGGAATACATAAAAATAAGATATTTAAGAACCATTGAATAGTGGGAGCTAATTTTAGAGCTAATTAAGAAAAAACTTTCTTCAGAAATCTCATCAGAGGTGTAATAACCAAAGCAACTGCCTAATGAGGCAGTCAAATGGTGTGTAGACATGACACGGCAATGGTCATTAATTGGGGGATTGCTATGCACCAGGCACTGGGGTACGTACTTTATATATACTGTTTTAGTTTGCTAATGCTGCGGAATGCAAAACACCAGAGATGGATTGGCTTTTATAAAAAGGGGGTTTATTTGGCTGCACAGTTACAGTCTTAAGGCCACAAAGTGTCCAAGGTAACACATCAGTAATCGGGTACCTTCACTGGAGGATGGCCAATGGCGTCCGAAAACCTCTGTTAGCTGGGAAGGCACGTGGCTGGTGTCTGCTCCAAAATTCTGGTTTCAAAATGGCTTTCTTCCAGGACGTTCCTCTCTAGCAAGCTTGCTCCTCTTCAGAACGTCACTCACAGCTGCACTCCGTTTCCTCCCCCCAGTCAGCTCATTTATATAGCTCCACCAATCAAGGCCCACCCTGAATGGGCGGGGCCACGCCTCCATGGGAACATCTCATCAGAATCATTACCCACAGCTGGGTGGGGCACATTCCAAGCAAATCCAACCATCACCAAAACGTCTGCCCCACAAGACCACAAAGATAATGGCATTTGGGGGACACAATACATTCAAACCGGCACATATACTATCCCATTAGTCCTTTCTCTGTGGTAGGTACAACTGTTACCCCGATTTTACAGTTGAGAAAACTTAGAGAGGATAAGTTACTATGACTCCCATGATCACTGGGCAGAGCTGGACTCTTCAACCCCGTGAATGCTCAAGAACACCAGAATGCACACTGAAATCCACTTCCCAGGAATATATATGTTCCTGGAGCAATAATTTCATGATCAAATCTGTAAGCAATATAGTGATTAACCTCACCTGGTTCCTTTTGTCAGACATTTGTTTCCTCATTTTTCCAAAAATGACTTTAAACATCCAATTCTATGTAACATCTAATGAGGTATATAATTTTTGGACATAACATCCATTGAAAGCAATGATTTCACAGGCAAACATGGAAACAAACATACATTCATCATGGGTCTTAAAAAAATACTTAATAGCTACAGACTAAAGTAACTCACTTCTTTTACTTTTTAAATAACTAAAGCTGAAATTTCATAGTATTCTCTATACAAGACTTTGGGCCTTGTTATACTTTAATTTAAATATACAGTATATTTTACATGCAAAAAGAAATTGTTTTCCTTATACTTAATTGAAATCATTTGAGTATTGTTTCTTTCGGGGGGAGGCACGCTTGGGCAGGCAATGTAGCAGAATCATGGAAGGAGTGTTTTCAACATACATCCTCTACCTGAGTCTAACAAATTATATTACGCCAGAATGTGTGAGTATATGTGTGTGTGCTGGGGAGGAACACAGACAGGGCATAAGTAAGTTGAAAATACTTCTCAGATGGCCTCCATATATTCCCCCCATCAAATCATCTTCTAGAATTATGGTTTCAGAAAACCAAGTATCAAAAACTGCTAAAAATGGGACAATGGAAGAAGAAATTTTTCAAAACTGGACTGAATATATTATATAATTATGTAAGAGCAGCAGTCCACTTCACTATATTGGTTATAATTACTTGTTGCTCAATATATTAATACCATAGGTCTGTAGGTCATTATTCCAAAACTTTGACAACAATATTGCATGTTTTTTCTCTTTTCTCATTTCCCTCCAACTGCTATCACCACCACTACCACCACCCTGCCCCAGGCACTATCTCCAAACAGCGTTTGCAGCACCGTCCGTTCAATGAGCTTCAGAGGAAAGCACTCAGGGAAATTAGGGCACTGGCAATTAAATCAACCAGTGGGCAAAGAAGGCTGGGATTATGTCTGAATGAGATTGTTCTATTTCTAAATAAGAAAAAAAGCATTCAGTGGACATCCAGTAAACAGTTCTATCACAAACTGTGGCAACTGGTTTGGTCAGTAATGGCTTAGGTATGTACAACCGATTCTAAAATATTTTCATTTGTGGAATGAATTTCTGGGTAGTTACCAAGCTATACTGCCACCTTTATCACACTGGCCCACTACTGAGACATATCCATAAATACAATGGTTCCAAGAATTTCAATATTTTAAATTGTCAGCTTTTCACCATTCTTCTCATTGATACCTTGAAGATAACACTAAGATATACTTTTGTTGGTTTGGCATCAACACTGGGAAATAAATATTTTAGAAAGAATCCTAAAAGTTCAATATGTGCAAATCTTATCATGGCTGATCTGTATTTCCCAAACACTTTGCCTTTTGTGACGTTTCACAGGCATGTCACAGTTATTCTGTGCCCTACATAGAGAGCCAGGCATTTTACCCGGGACAAACAGTCCCAGGCCACTTCAAAGTAATTAGCCTACTTCTCTGCATCTGGGACCTGATAAAGATGACCAGAGTGGTATTTTAGAGTACTGAGACAAAGTATAGTATTAACGGGTTTTCTGCCACTAGCCCAGACTCTACCCATTAAGCTGGGTAAACAGGTACTGGCCACAAGCTGCAAGTTATTTCTTAAACACTGACCTGCTTTGTCCTGGGAGTCATCAAACTCCACGTTGAAACAGTGACCATTGTTGAGGATCCTGCGAGAGGTCGCTTGCTCATAGGAAATGCTCAGAGGCTGCAGGGCAGGGTCGTGCTTGGCTGCTTTGGTATCAATGTTGATAGGGGACTGGCGCTCTCCCTTGGCAATGGGGAAGGTCTTATGCCAGTGTTCAGGGCCTGGGGGTGAGAGGACACATGCGAATGACCCAACGGGGCGAATGGCACACCCAGACCCCAGGAAAAGGGCAATGATATGGACGCAATCTGCCTGGGTTCAATTTTGGCAGCACCACTTAACAGCTGAATTACCTTTAGGAAAACACTCCCTGAGCCTAGTTTCTTCAGTTGTAAAATGGGGTAATAAGAACATCTACCTAAGGGAAGTTTTCTGAGAATTACAATCGATACACCGTAAAAACTCTCAGAACAAATAACGTGCATCATATAAATATTAGCTGTTTTTAATTGTTTTACTGAAATTCAATTGAAATTGGGCAGCCATGACGTCCGGACTTGTTGGGATTTGGGCTAGGCAAGCTCTCTTATAAAGCACCCAGGCAGGTCGGGATTCCTCCCTGGTTTCCTCACACTGAGACTGGATGGAAGGACAGAGGCATTTGGGGGACACAATCTATTCAAAAGGGTCACGATCCACACCACCCGGGAAACTCCTCACACACGCGCCAGAGGCTCCTTTCTCTTCCCTGGGCTGCCTTGGAGAACCCAGATCTGTGGACAGGAGAAAGCCTTGTTCCTGGTGATCCCCTAACATTAAAAGTCAAGAGAAAAGTCAGCAAGCAGCGCAAAGGTTTCAAACCAGCGGGAGAAAATGCCCCGGGAAAGTTCCTGCCGAGGGCTATAGCCACAGGTGGTGGTGAGGCTGCCGGGTGTGCGAAAGGACAGGGGGAGTCCCCAAATTTCTCTGGGATTAACAACTAAAAATCTCCATTATAATCCTTCCCCGCTTCCTCCTGTGTCCTAACTCCTCGGATCCCGCGGCCAGGGCTGCGCGCTTTCTCCCCTGGGCTCCAAGGCCCCGGACGCAGGGATTCCTCGACAGTGGCCACGGGCCGGGACACCAGGGACCTCCCCCGGCGCCGGGGACGCGCAGGCGGGGCGGCCTCCCGGGGCTCACCTGAGCCTCCCGCGCGCCGGGCGGCCGCGGTAAACAGCAGGTGCGGGCGCTGCGGGGCCGGGCCCGGGTCGCCGCCGCCGCCGCGCCGCCCGGCCGCCTGCACTCACCGTTGTCCTTGCCGTATCCCCAGTGATGGGACATGGTCGCGCCGGCGGCGGGGGCAGAGCAGGAGTCGGCGCTGGGATCGCGGCAGCTGCTCGGATGCCTGCACCGTGCTGCCCGCGGGTCGCGCCGTCTCGGGCTTTTATAGGATCCCGCCAACTTCGTGCTCGGGGGCGGCCCGGGGGAGGGGGCCCCGGGTGGACCTGGGCGGCGGGGGGAGGAGGTGACGGGCGAGGTGACCTCCCAGCAGTCGGGGCGGGCCCGGCGGGCGAGGCGCCGGGGGCGGGGAAACGACCTCTCCGCGGGCTCTCCGCCGGGCTCCAGAGGGCTTTCCCCGCCGCTCCGAAGCCCTCACTTTCTGCACAATTTTAGAATAATTAGTTAACTTAGAAGGAGAAGGACTATCAATTGCTGTGAGACTCGTCACCAGCCTCTGGAGGTATAAATTCGGTAAATACAAAGACTTACGGACAAATGTCTAGGAATGTAAGGGGGGCAAGAAGGATTCTGTGAAGGTAGCCAGGCTGTTAGACCCGTGGGATACTTTTCTCTCATTTCTGTGAAGCTGGATTGTGATCTTATTAACACAGATGAAGTAGGAAGATATTTTGATTATTACATATCCCTTTCCTTCCTCTCTTTCAAAAGTTACCTGTGGGGAGACAGAACTTCCTAGTTGAGTACATAATTATTTAAAACAATCGAAACGTGTGAAAAAAGCAAACTTTTCCAGAGAAACCGGACAAAAGAAAGAATTTCTTGCAAAGAAGGGAAGACATTCTTTGCAGGGAACGGAAACTTGGCATCTAGCAGACTTAAGAAATAATTTTAAAAAAATTTAATAGGGAGTGTACTGCCTTTTTGAGGCAAGGCTGTGGACCCTATGCAATTTTTTGCCTCCGTGGACCCCTTCCTCCATTATACATATTTGAATTATAGTTTATGGTTGCCTTGTTATAAAGACGAATAGCTAAATAACTCATATTTCAACATATTCTTTAACTTTAAAGTTCAATTTTTTCCTTCTGATTAAAAAAAAAAACACATTTTCTTGGGTCCCTAAAAGTAGTGTGTCTGATAGGTAAGTCGGAACTGTTTTGAAATGGGGACAGAATTCCTTTCCTTCAAGAAACTTGACTTCTTAAAAGAGAGGGGGAATTTTGTCCCGTAGTCTCTGTGACCTTTGGGAGACTAGTATTAGAGTTAAAATAGGGGAAGCCGGATACAGTCTTCGACAGTTCTATCAGCCATGACATCACCCTACTTATATTTAAAAGTTATAGATAAATAAAACTGTAACTTTGTAATTTGTGTAAATTTATGTAACGTTGATTTCAAAATCCTTTACCACTCATTTCAATCAGTTCCAGACAAGTATGATCCATGTTTAGATTTCACTTGTTCTTGTTCCAAAATTCTAGAAAATTGGGTTACCTCTGTGTATGTGAGTATTTTCTGTCCCAGAAAAAAAAGAGCAAGCTATAAAGCAGGAAAAATCTGATTTGAAGTCTGTGTCTCAATTTTTTTTTTAAATTAAGTTTCTAACATATTAATCTTGGTAAACATATATAGTAAAATGGAAAATATTTGTTTTCCAAAAAAAAAAAAAAGACTATGTTTTACAAGGAGAGATTTATATGGTATATTAAACATTAACTAAAAACTAATAAGATAATAAAAAGCCAGAAAATAACGTATTTGTTACATTTATAGAGTTAAAGTAAATTCCATGGAGGCCAAGAGGCACTCCCTTCTTGGGACTCCCATAGTTCTTTGCAGGCATATCCCTCCACCCTAGTATTTATGATACTGTCCTCTAATCAGATACTTTTTTAATTAGAATCACCAATTAGTAATCCACTGCCCCAGTAAAGTATAGGCTCCTCACTGGTAATGTAGGAATAATGATACCTACTCCAGGGTTGGTGTGAGGATTCAATCAGCAACTGTATATAAATCACCTGCCACATTAAGGCACTCAGTAAATAATGGTTTCTTCAGTTAGTTCTAGGCAGTTCAAAACTGATTATAATGTGATGGATGCAGAATTGAATACCTGAGCAAGTTTCAAGGGAACAATTTAAGAGGAATGTGCAACAGCATTAGGTGTTTTTGTTTGTTTTTCTTTTGAGGAGGGGCATGATGGGGTCAGGGAGACTTCCATTCTAACCCACTTCAATTTCATTTGTCTTTCTTATCAGACTGAGCTCCCTGAGTTTGGGAACTGCATCACAGTACTCACCCCCCTATCTGAGGTGCCTAACACACTTTATCCAACCCGGAGCCCAGAACAAACCAACCTGGAGCTGTTGGAAATTATGAAGCCTTAATACACCAAATGGCAGTGACAGCAGTTACCCTTTACAGAAGCCAATCATTTGGCTTTGGATTTGAATCTGGCTCTGTGAACTTGGGCAAATTGTTGGCTCTTGCTAAGATTTGGTTTCCCTCATCTGTAAAGCTAGGATAGTAATAATACCTACTTCATAGAGTTTTGTTGTTGAGTAGATGACATAATGCATATAAAGGATTTAGCAGGGTGCCCATACTTAGAGCTTAACAAATATTAGTTAACAGTATTGCTGTTATATGTTTCATGAGCTCCTATCATGTGTTGAATATTTTTTAGGTACTGTGTAGGCTATCGAGGGTGTAATCATCTATTCATTCAATGAATTTTATTGAATAAAATAAATCATAATAATGTGCAAGACATGAGCACAGGGGCTACAGCCATGAACAAGATCAACATGCTGTCCGCCCCAGAGTTGACTTGAGGGTGGAAAGGGGTAGAATACAGTAAATGAATAAACAACAAACTGAGCTTCAAACTGTGAGAATTAGCACGAAGAAAATAAAACAGGAATGACGTAGCCACAAAGGGAGGTGAGGTTACTTTGGGGGCTCTGGTTATGGAAGACCTATTGACAGTTGAGGGACCACTAAGGAAAGATCTGGGGAAGAGCATTTCAGCAGATGCAAAGGCCCCGAGCAAGAAAGTTTCTAGAACAGAAAAGTCTGTGGCTGGAACATTGTGGTTGAGAAAGAGACTACAAGCCAACAGCAGGCAGGGGCTGCAGCCTGCAGATCCTGGCAGACCATGATGATACCAGAAGAGGATTTTATGCTGATTGTACAAGGAAGCCACTGGGAGATTTCAAAGAAGGGAATGGCACAAACAGCAAGTAAAGGGAGTTAAGAGATTATCTTTATTTTGAGATGAGGAAACTGGTAGAAAGAAGTTCCTGGATGCATTGTGATACTCCCCACACCTGGCAAAGGCTTTCCACAAATAGAACCAAACTCCATTTCCTGACATATAAGGTCGGTTTCATCCTGGGTTCCACTTCCCTGCTGGCCTGAGTCTCAGCATTCTTCTACCATCAGATGAGAGGGAGCCTCACACTGTGGCTGAGAGCCCCAATTCTGGGCATTTGGAGCCAGGTTCTACCACTTATCCACTGCCGAACCTTAAATGACTTATTTTGCCTCCCCAAGCCTTAGTTTCCACACCTGAATGTGTATTAAGAGAACCCGGGGTTGTTGCCAGAGAGTTCAATGGACTGAGTTGTGAAGGGCTCAGCATGGAGCCTGGTGTGTTTTGAGCTGCTCTATCAGGGTAGTTGTTATGGTAGGAAGAGAGGCATGGCATTGTGCAATGGGCTTCAACTTTGTAACAAGGCAGACCTGAGTTCAATCTGGCTCCAACACTTACTTGCTGCCTTACCTTGAGCAAGCTCAGCAATCCCTCTAAATTCATTTTTTTAAATTGGAAAATGGGGGGAGCAGGGGAATTTTAGTTCCGGAGCATTGCAATGAGAACCAACATGTTCGAAACACCTGATGTAGTCTCTGACACATATTCTTTATTGAATAAAATAGTATGATTATCATTATAATGCTTACCATTGGAAAATAATAGTTTCACTCTTTCATTAGAATGAAAAATTCATATTTATTCAATGAACATGTTTTGAGTTCCTACTTTTATAAAAATAACTAATACTTATTGAGATTTTATTACGTGCCAAGTACTGGTTCCGAATGCTTTACGGAGCCCTACTTCACAGCTAGGGACACTGGGCATAGAGGTAAGTCGGTCCACACCAGGTCTCGCGGGAGTGGCGGAGCCAGCTGTGACACTTGACAGTCCTATCCCCAGTTCTGAGGTCTTAGCCGTCTGCTATGCGGCCTCGCTGAGCGCCAGCTAAGTGCCTTCTAGGAGTTGATAAAGTCATTTGCCTCATGGTGTTGTAGTAACAATGCATTAATCGTATGAATGCAGAACTGCTCTGTAAAACAGTTATATCAACGTGCTGGTCGTTTTAGGGCTGCCTGCCAACCTCCCTGTAACCACTAGTGTGGCAGGAGATAGCGCTAACTCTAAATTTAATGAACACTTGAGTTCAACTTCCGGTAGTAAAACTGCTTTTCAGACTTTTAGAAAGTTAGTTCTAAACCTATCTTTGTTCCATGATGACTAGTAATGTTCACACTTTTCTAGAAGCAATCAAATCCATTTAGTTTTAAGAGTAGTCTGTGAATTCGAACATGGTTGCCAAGTTTGAATTTCAGTCATAACTGCAACAGAGTTTTTAAGTGGGATAATGACACTAGAAATATATGAATTATGCATTTTAAATATTTTATGTTACATGACAGCTGCCACATGTGGCACCATGAAATAATCTAATAAGAGTACTCAATACTCCATGGTCCTAGAGCAGTGGTTCTCATTTGTAGCTATTTTGTCCCCCAGGAGACATTTGACAATATCTGGAGACATTTCGTTTGCCTCAACGAGGGTGGGAGTAGGGGGAACAGTGTTACTGACATCAAGCAAATAGCGGGCAGGAATATTTCCAAATACTGTACAATGCACAGAACAGCCCTCCACACAACAAAAATTACTTGGTCCAGAATGTTGGCAGTCCCCAGATTATGAAACCTGCCTTAAGAACGTCTAGAGTAACGCTTTTGTAGAAAGTCCAAGAAAGAGTTATGCCTGTGCCTGGCAACGTGTGAGCCCTGGGACAGCGTTTACCCTGATACTCTCACATATCTTTCACTGATTAGATTGAATATAAAAGAATAAAATCCAGTCTCTGCACCTTAAGGTTAAGGTTATTCCTGTTCACTTGGCTTCAACATTCTTGGTATGATGACTTTCCTACCTAAATCAGAATAGTTTAGTTATGTTAATACAGTTATGTTAATATTAGCTTCACCATGTGATTAAATTTCTCTTTTGCTTATAAATCACCACCCTGTATGGGGAATTTTATTACTTCCTTTTAGTAACAAGTACAATTTAACATTTTCCATGCAAGGGGAACTGTAAGCATGACAGGGAATTTTTTCCTCCTGCTCAAGGCAGGGGTCAGAATTCACCAGAATCGCTAACAGGAGACCTAAACACCCATTCCATCCTCAGATTTTAAACGTGAAGTATAAATATTTTTTCTTTTCTTTTCTTTTTTTCTTTCTTTCTTTTTTTGGCTTTTGTTTGTTGATTAGGGCGCCCTCATGTGTCTCCACATAGCCATGTCTTCTTTCCCCCCTAAAGAGAACCCAGCCTTCCACTAACCATCATTTTAAGAACAGTAGTGAGGCAACTTACTTTATGCTTCTAGGGCTTGTCTCCCCCCAGGAACTGCCCATAGCAGCCTTAGGTTCAACAGAGCTTGGTCTCACATGCTTTTTAAGGTTATTTTAGACAAAGAAAATTGTACCAAGATAAAAAAGCAGATAAATTTGATTTGCTGGAAACTGTATCCAAGTGGGGAAACCAGCAATTTTATAATCCCGTAACACATATGGAAAGGCTACAGGAAACTAAGACGGTTATATTTGTTAGTTCTGTAGTTTGTTGCTTTGTGCTTATCCAGGTTAATTCTATAGGAGAAAGGAAGCATATTTTATACAAGAAAAGATTCTGTGCAAGTTTGGACTGCTTAAAATTATGATTTGGGGAGACAGGAATAGCACATAACCTAAGAATATTCTGCTGCCTTTGAACCTCTGTAGCATTTTCTTTAAATTCCTTTGATTTACATTATAATTTTGTCTTACCATGCCACAAAAAATTTTCAAAATAATTCCACAGAATTCTCTCATGCTTCTCTAAGTGTCTATGCGTGTGTCTCTCTCTCTACCCCCTTCCACCTCAGAATGGTGCCTTGTACATATATATGTATTTTAATTAATTAATGTCATACATTTAAATAGGCAAAAAGAATAGCATAGTAAGTGCTCCTTGATCTATGATAAAATATGCCTTTTACTTTCCTCTCCTCTCTCCCCTTCTCCCTTCTCCCTTCTCCTCCTCTTCTCTCCCCTCTACTCCTCCTTCTTTCTCTCTCTTCCTCTCCCTCTTTTTGCCGTCTTTTACTAGGCTGAAAGTCATAACCAATTCATAAAACTACATAGGGTCAGTCAAAACTGTGTGCTACACTTCTTATAATTCATAGCAGTGTCTTATTTGCACTAGCTTTCTAAAGTTTGTAACAAAATTTTCCTCTTCTAACACACTGAGCTAGTCCCTTCTTTGTGAGCAGTGGATGAACCAGTGAACCAGCATGGTGAGGGGCCACGGAAGAGAGCCAAGCTAAGGCTGGCATGCCTTTGACATGAGGCTCTCAACTAACAGTCTCCATAGTGTGGGGCACACACCTTGTGGTGCCCCCAATGTCCCAATGATCCACAACAAGGCAGAAAGAAAATGTGAGTGCTTCTGTTTCTATTTACTTTTTTACTTCCCATTATAAATTTCTACTTTGTTTATATTTAATTATTGTATAGTATGTAGGTATGTATTCAATTTACCGTTTGTACCAGATTAACATTTAAAATCTCTATATTGGGGGTTCATGCAAAAAAAAAATGTGCCTCAATGCCAGCATCTTCCAAAAAGTCCAGCAAAAGGCCCAGGTCTCTAAAAAGCCGTGTTTTGCAGGCAGCCTGTGCCCCTGGCTCTGCTATCTGTCCCTTTCTTCGAATGGCACATACCACTATCTCACATGTATTTCATGCCCTGTGTGCTCAGCACCAAACTCAAGCCTGATGAGCCCTTCCCTTCAGACGCACAGCCATGTTTTGTACAGTTTCTCTTGAATAATGTTTGGAGATAGCTCTTTTCTGTTTCTTTCTTCTCTTTGATGCTTCTAGGTAGCTCTTGATCTACTTTTCTCTCTCCTGTACTCACAAATAAACACTTTTGAAAGGCCTAAAATCCTTTCAAAAAGAGTGTCTTTGATATTCATTTACATTTACTTTAAAAAGTCCCTATCAAATATTGAATATTGCTGCTGGGCTAAAAGCTCTGTGCTTTGGATGTAAACTTTCTCCATTAAGTGTTGTGGTTATTTCATAATTTCTCTGAAATTCTCTACCCCTCTCAAGGCCCAATCAATGGTTCATATCAATTAAGCTGCAAAGAACAAGAGACTTAGTACACCTCACCATCTTGACAACAGATTCTTTGTTAGAGAGAACAAATTAAAAGGAAGAAATTAGACCTTCTCTGATGAAATATCATTAAAATGCTACCTAACATGAAAAATATTTATAATAGGCAGCCATCAATTTATATGTCAAGTTATGAGTTGAGCCACAAAGTGCCCTTCATCCCACCCCCTCCAAAGTAGGCCCTGAGTCTGATTTTTGATGAACTCACTGTCTGAATAGAGGTTTTGTTAAAAGATTTCTCAAGAACATGGTAAAGTAAGGTCTAGGTAGTAATTACAAGTGCATGGCTATGTTTGCAGCATAAATGTCTGTGTTGTTTGTGGACGAGAGGAAATTTACCTGTATCTGCCACCTATTTGGTTGAAGTGGGATGGAATGTGTCAGTTAGAAATATGTTTTTAATTTTCAAAGCAACATACTTTGCACATCTCTGTCTATGAAACAAGCATTGGCATTAGAAAGAGATATGTTTCATACGTGTGTGGGTTGCTTTGAATACCTTCACACAAACCTAAATGAAATAATGGAGAACTAAAGTCACTAATGAGAAAATTAAGGCAAACTCACTGAAAAGAGGAAATCATGCCAATTAGTTATCATCAGAGTTCAATGTCACCAGCTCATTGCCAACCGACCGCTTCACTTTACATGTCGGAAGCACAGATGCTAAAAGAGATAAATATCCAAGTAGCAAATTCCCTTATATCTCCTAAAACATGTGTCTCTCCTATACTGGTAAATTAGTTTTTAAAATTTAAATTTGCAAATGATAAGGTTCAGATGTATGTATGTAAGACTGCTTCTCTTCTCCCATCCATACGCCCTTCACTGAGAAGCGTGGTCACGGTCGATATCCATGCATTCCTCTAAGAACTCGTGCAGAGGCCTGGCTTTGACCTTCCTAGGCTGGGTCAGAGCCCAACCAGCTCATGGAGCAAGACAAGCATTAAATAGTTTTGGATTCTCCCTGCTCTTTTATCGTCATCCATCCATTCATCCATCAGTCCATCCATCTGTCCATTCCTCCATCCATTCAACAAATACTTTTTGAGCACTGACTGGGCTCCAGATAATGTATTAGATACTGGAATTCAGTAGTGAAAAAGGAAAATAAAGTCCTTACCCTCATAAAACCTCACTGCACCCAGTGCTCCACACACACACACACACACACACACACACACACACATCCCATAAGTAAATTCAAACACACAATCAAAACTCTAAAAGAATTGCTTTTAATAAGGTGTATGACATTTCAGGCATCATGCTTTACATATTCTGTCTTAAGTTTTAAAACCTCCCAAGACAAATATCATTATACTCTGTTATTCTGATAAAGCAACTGAGGCTTAGGGAACCTAAAGTTAATCTTTCGTGCTTAACAATTATAAGTGGCAGAAATGGGTTTGAAGACCAAATTTTATTGACTGCAAGTTTCATGCTCTTAACCACTATCCTTTAACACACACACACACACACACACACACACACACACACACACACACACATCATCATCTTACATTAAAGATAGCATTTAAAAGTGTGTTTGTGGAGAACCTAAGATGGCGGCTAGCAGAGATAGGGCAAAAAAACACCTCCATGAAAAATACTAGATAGAGGCCAGAAAGTGACCCAGAACACCAGTTCCAGCAGTGCAACCACTGGAAAAGGTCTGCTAAATCCACAGAGACCAGGCACTTGGTGAAACCGGGAGTCTGTATTCCGAAATGAGTGAGTGAGCCACTGAATGTCCAGCAGCCACGCTGCGGTGTGGGGAAACTGGGTGTTGGCGTTTGGAGGCAGACTAGTTCTTTTTTAAAAAAAACCCAAAAGCAGCTGCAGATACAGCAGTGAGAACCTCAGAGTGAAACGCAGCAGGAAAGGGCTGTGTGAATGCCTCAACATCTGGCATGGAAGATAGCCCATCGTGCATCCACTGCACAAGGAGGGCAGTCTCGGAGTGAGGAGGGCAGAGGGGAGCCAAAGGGGAAAAAAACCATGCCCCTTGCAGCCATCTTCCCGGCGGGCTGGGAATGCTGCTGCCCAGGGCTGGAGCCACAACCTGGAGCCGCACCAAGGGACCCAGTGTGACGGAAAGTGCTTCCGGCAACTCCAAGCACACGCCACAATATAGGCTCTGGACAGTGGCCTTTTGTGCACCCCAGCTAATTGTCCCAGAGCTGGGAAGGTGGAGCTGTGCGAAAAGGGGGAAATTAACACACCCGATTCAGCCATCTTTACAGCAGGCTGGGAATACCCCTGCATGGCCCGGCAGCCCAAGTCTTCCCTTGAGGGATGGTGCGCACTTCTGATGTAGCACAGCCTTCCCTCAGCAAAGGCCCTAGAAGGGCACGGCTGGGGAGAGGAACCCACTTGGAAATCCCAGGGACCCTACGCCAATACCAAGGACATGTGGGTCAGTGGCAGAGACAATCTGTGGTGACATTTAAATGAAGGTTTAGACTCTTGCAACAACCTTAAATCTCCAGGAACACCTGGGAGGTTTGATTATTAAAACTGCGCTGCCTCCCTAACCACCCAGACACATTCCCCACATTCAGGGCAGACAGCACCAACACACCCAAATTTACTGCACCAATTGGACCCCACAAGAACCAGATCCCCACACACCACAAAGACAAAGTTGGGGAGAACTGACTTGAGGGGACTAGGTGACTCTCGGACGCCATCTGCTGGTTAGTTAGAGAAAGTGTACGCCACCAAGCTGTAGATCTGACAAATTAGAGATTGGTGTCTGAATAATCCTTCATATCCTAAGAGAACCCTATCAAGTAAAGCAAATGCCAAGAGCCCAAAAACAACAGAAAACTTTAAAGCATATGAAAAAACCAGATGATATAGATAACCCAAACCCAAACACTCAAATCAAAAGATCAGAGGAGACACAGTAATTGGAGCAATTAACCAAAGAACTAAAGACAAACAATGAGAGCATGGCACAGGATATAAAGGACAGGAAGGAGAGCATGGCACAAGACATAAAGGACATGAAGAAGACCCTAGAAGAGCATAAAGAAGAAATTGCAAGTGTAAATTAAAACATAGATGATCTTTAGGAAATAAAAGAAACTGTTGACCAAATTGAAAAGATTCTGGATGCTCATAGTACAAGACTGGAGGAAGCTGAACAATGACTCAGTGACCTCGAGAACCACAGAAAGAAAAATGAAAGAACAATAGAAAGAATGGGGAAAAAATAGGAAAAATCAAAATGGATCTCAGGGATATGACAGATAATATAAAATGTCCAAATATAAGACTCATTAGTGTCCCAGAGGGGAAGAGAAGGGTAAAGGTCTAGAAAGAGTATTCAAAGAAATTGTTGGGGAAAATGTCCCAAACCTTCTACACAATATAAATACACAAAGCATAAATGACCACTGAACTCCAAATAGAATAAATCCAAATAAACCCACTCCAAGACATATTCTGATCAGACTGTCAAATACTGAAGAGAAGGAGCAAGTTCTGAAAGCAGCAAGAGAAAAGCAATTCACCACATACAAAGGAAACAACATAAGACTGAGTAGTGACTACTCAGTGGCCACCATGGAGATGAGAAGGCAGTGGCACGACATATTTAAAATTCTGAGAGAGAAAAATTTCCAACCAAGAATACTTTATCCAGCAAAGCTCTCCTTCAAATTTGAGGAGGAGCTTAAATTTTTCACAAACAAACAAATGCTGAGAGATTTTGCTAATAAAAGACCTGCCCTACTTCAGATACTAAAGGGAGCCCTACTGACAGAGAAACAAAGAAAGGAGAGAGAGATGTAGAGAAATTTAAAAGACATATATAGAACATTGCATCCCAAATCACCAGGATACACATTCTTCTCTAGTGATCATGGAACTTTCTCCAGAATAGACCATAGGCTGGGACATAAAACAAGCCTCAATAAATTTAAAAAGATTGAAATTATTCAAAGCACATTCTCTAACCACAATGGAATACAAATAGAAGTCAATAATCATCAGAGACTTGGAAAATTCACAAACACCTGGAAGTTAAAAATGAGGGGGAGATGAAAACATTCCCAGATAATCAAAAGCTGAGGGAATTCATCACCCGCAGATCAGTCCTATAAGAAATGCTGAAGGGAATTGTGCAGGCTGAAAGGAAGAGACACTAAACAATTGACTGAAACCACATGAAGAAATAAAGATTTCCAGTAAAAATCACATGGTAAATATAAATATTAATACTACTGTATTTTTGAACTCCACTATTTACTTCCAATACCCTAAAAACTAAAAAGGGATATCTATATAGCATATAAGAAATAACCTCCAGAATGGAGTCCATTCATTTTTAATAACCAAGCTAACATTTATTAAGCACTTGTTATCAGCTAGACAGTGTGTTAAGACTTTTACGTAGATTGTTTCTTTAAATAATCAAAATAGCCCAAACAAGCAAGTACCCTCATTATCACCCACTGAACCCTTAAGGAAACTGAAGCCCCAGGAAGTTAAGTTTCTTATCTCCCTAGCATGATCAGAGCTGGTATTCAAACTTCAGCAGGCTGGCCTGACCTCATGCTCTTAACCACTGCCTCACCAAACCAGAAACCAGCCAGCCAGAGGCTGATGTGATCCTCAGGTACAGCTATGGCCTTAGATTTGCTTGATTGGTGAATAGGCCTTATTGTGAATATGTGCATATGAGCCGCCATTTATTGAGCATTTACTATGAGCCAGACTAAACTGTTGTTCTTTGTACATCATCCCATTTACTTTGCACATCAACCCATTGACACTGTTATTATCTCCATTTTACAAAGAAGCAGGTTTGAACAGGTAAGGAATTACGAATTAATTCATGCAAAAACTCTCTTTTGTTTCTGATACCTTCCCTATTAATGCCTGATTGATAACAGTGGTGAACAATGAAATATTTGTGTCCTCAAAACTGATATTTATATTTTCATGATACATTAAACTAAGATGGGCTGGGAAAGTTCTCCCGGTATTTTATTTCCCCAGAGTGGTCAGTAAGTAAAACAAGTTAAAAAAATGTCAGTCTATGATAGATTAATCATCCCCCTTGCAAAAAATAAAAATTAAAGCAAAAAAAGAAAAGGTAAATATATCACGGTAGTTTGGAGTTTGTCTCCACCACTGCCTTGCTCAGGAGCAGTGGGATAGTTCTGATGGGTCTACTGGGAGGAACTCAAGTGTGGCTCATTTGATCAGTGATATGTTAAGAAAATATACCTCTCCTCTCTCAGGTCCTATATACTCTGCAAAAGGCAATGCAATTGAGTAGCAGTTGGATTTTATTTTCTGGTTGCACATGGGCTTTCTAGATTCTGAAGCAGATGAGGAAAATGCTTATTCTTTGTTCATCTAGTATTTGTTTCTATATTTTTAAACTATTTCACAGAATGATCAGACATGCATGAATTCTTGGGAGTACAATTCAAGAACCCAGCCTAGATGGCAGCCTAAACCCAGGACAAAGAGAGGAAAGATAATATATGAAGTCAACCACAGCTGTTTGCAAGCAGCGGCCTGGGTTTGAGTTGGACTAATCCTGAAAGCTTTTCATTTCTAGTCACTTTTGTGGTTTGTATTAGTCAGAGTTCTCTAGAAACCTGAGACTTATTATAGGAATTGACTCACGTGACTATGGGGATTGGCAAATCCAAATTTCACAGGGCAGGTTGCAAGTTGGGAACTCCGATAAAGGTTTCAATGAATTCCCCAGGAGAAGCTGACTGACAGAAGTAGAGAGAGAAATTCTTCTGGCTGCTGAAATCATCAGTTCTCTCTTTAAGGCCTTCAACTGATTGGATGAGACTTCTCCTTGCTGAAGGCAATCTCCTTTGTTGATTGCAGATGTAATCAGCCACAGATGCAGTGACTTAAAGCCACAAAATGCCCTCACAGTTACAATTAGGCCAGATCTTGCTTGACCAAACAACTGGACACCATAACCTGGCCTACTTGACGTGTGAACTTAACTACTACACTGTTCTTACCAGTCATAGCTTGTATGTTTTAGTGCTTTCTAAGTATGATATTATATCTTTTACATGGATTTGATCATAAGAATTTTATGTGACAACTAGTATTACAGTGCACATTTTATAGATGAGGAAAGGAGGTCTAAAGAGACTGAATAACTTGCCCCAGTTCGTGCAGCTCAGATCCAGGCAATCTCATTCCAGAATGCTCTGTGATCATTACACATTTACCACCCTTAAGTCATGCTTGTGTTGGTGCCACATCTTGTTTCATCTTGTTTGAAGTCCTAGCTATCTATCAAGTAAGTTTTATAAATGCTTGTTTTGTGCAAATTATGTGTTTTTAACTGACAAGGGAAAAAGTAATTAGTGAAGCAGTGGATAGTATAAAAATAATGCACATTTGATTTTAAAATGTTAGTCATTCCCTCAGCAGTATCTATCAAATGTCTAGTCGACCTTCTGCTCAGAGCCAGGCACTGTGCGGGCAAAGGCTGACCCACGTCACATTCACAAATTCTTCCCTCAAGGCTAGCCGGCACCTTGTGGATTTGTCCCCAGTTCTGCAGTATAGAGAAAGGAGTGGAGGTGCTTGATTCAGTTAGAGATCGGGCCCTGGACCACCAAGTAAATCATCCTTCATGTGGAATAGCAGAAAGAAACTTGGGTTTGAGCCCCCTTTTTGCCATGTTTGCTGTGGGACCTTGGATAAGTTTCCTAGCCTTCCTCCCACATCTTCATTTGTAAAATGGGAAAATTTTTTTACTTCACTATGTTGAGAATATAAGAGAGAATACATGTATGGTACAAGAATTAAAAATCATTATTGACAAGAAAAAAATTGGGGTAATTCTCCTGCCACCTTTATGGAGATTCAGTCCTGAAACTGGAGGAACATTTCTTTGCTGGTCTCTAGCATCCTTAACTGTAGTACAGTATCAGGAGGCAGATGTGTATGTGTGCGCACGTGTGTGCATGTGTTCGCATGTGTGTGCATCTGTGAGTGCATATTTGAGTGTGTGCATGTGTGTACTGGGAGGGAGGACGTGGGATGGTGGAGCTAAATTACTCTGTATTAGAAATAGAAGAGAAAATGAGCCCCAAGGGAGGCTCCCGGGCCTGGAGACTGCAGCCAGGGGAGACTGGGAGGCCTTGAGGGGAAGGGGACAGAGTTGGTGAATGGGGATTCGGGCTGGGAATTGCTGTGCCCTGTGTGACGTGAAACCTCATTTCTCTTTTCCCTGTGACAACTTCAGCCTACATTGTTCAGTAACACAAATTTTCTTTTTCTATTTTTGAGCATATATGTGTGTGGGGCATTGCCGGCATCTGAAGGAACCAGGCAGCTCCCAAGAGACACTAATTTTCCAGCTATGTTTTATATACACCCACACAAATGTATGTCTATGTGTGTGCACATGTATTAAAAATATTATCAGGTTTAGAAATTGCACACATATGCGACTGTTGTAGACTCGTTGTGTCCCATGCCTGGGTCTCAGAGCTGGAGGACATCATTCCTCCTGCAGAAATTTCAAGAACTTTTCAAGCATGCAGACTTGAAACGCCTTGGAAAGTAGACACTCAGGGGGAGGGAAGGCAGGGAGGGAAAGGACAGACTGAAAATTAGAAAAGTCTCCTCTAGGAGGGCATGTTGGCGTCTGCCAATCAAACCGGAACCTTTCTTCTAAGAAGGGACCAGGGATGATAGCTTCTCTAGGAAGACCAGGGACACTCCACTTCCAATGACCAAAGGTGTGGAGAGGAAAACTTCAGCTGCCTGAAACTGCTGGTTTGGACAGCAAAGGCCAGTGGCTTCCTGCTCACTACACTGTCCAGGAGAGAATGCAGAGGGTCCAGGACTTTCTCCAAATACAGCCACAGGCCCCATGCTGGCTGAGGGCCCCTTCTGTCCTAAGCCTCTGTCCAGGCATCTCTATTTCTAAAACATGTCCCTTGAAGTGGGGGGCAGCACTCTGCTCTGCAGAACATAATTCCCTCAGGTGCTCTGGATGCACCCTCAAGCGCCCCCGATGGAAGACCCATCTCTGACTGTAGGGCTTCATATAGCTAAAGGAAAGTAGGCAAATTTCTATTTGTGAACATGAAGATTTTAATAAAATATGAGACTGAAAAAAGAAACTGTCTACTTGAAGCTCTTGGTCCTAAGGTTGTACTTCTTTACCTCAAGGAATATTTTGGTGGAAAATTTGAAAAGCACTAATAGAAATTACGATAATTTGTGGTATATTACAAATGCAAACTTTGTTATACAAAAATCAAGAAAATAGTAGCTCATAATTAAATTTAATTATGACTGAGAGTGACACAGATATAACTGTTTCCATTTATCTGGTCAATATTTGGGGACCATTTATTATGTACCAAGCACATAATAACCCATCTGTATTCAGAACTCACTGGTTTATAAGTTTCTAGTTCAGCATATCGCTGAAAACCAGTATGTGAAAATATTCATGAATTAAACTCTTCATTTCGCATTCCGAAGAGGTCCCCAGCAACTGACCCAAAAAGGTTTATTTACTTTACACACAAATTCTATTTAAGGTTGGTTATGTGGCTCCCATACCGAAATCAATAAACAATGAATCAGAGGAGAAGGCTCCTTCCAGGAAACAACTAAGTAAAGTTAAAAGTTACAGTTGACAAAATCATATTTTGAAAAAACTAAAAAGAACTGTTATTTCTGACCACCTGCTATGCACCAGACATCCTTTGTGTGATTATAACAACCCTGGGTATTATAGCCAGGCTGGGAAGAGGCTGGGCCAGGCTCAAAACAAGTCTTCAAATTCCAAAGTTCATGATCCTTCTGTATAAAGCTGTGTACTTCCATAAGAAAGCAGATCAGAGTGTAAACGAGGTTAGAAAATTTTTTATCTAAAGCAACTGAGGGCTTTTATGCCCTGAAGGGTAGGTAGCACTTGAGTCAGGTGTTAAACTTGGTCTTTTAGAATAACTCATTCGCCAGGCATTCCACGGTCAGCGCACAGAGCTAAATCCAGATCAGGCATAATCACTGGAGATTCACTCTTCTTCTTCCTATCTGTAATAGGTATAATTTATTTTGTAAGAGTCACATTATTCCTAGCTTCTAGGTAAAACCCAAATTTCCTTTTTTGAATGAAACGGATTTTCACTTATGATATTTCCAAGGAGCTTATCTTGATTGAGCATGTACACCCTTCCTGCCCCTTCTCCACCTTGATTTTATAGGTAACCAGTTCCCCTCTCTACCCTGCAGCAGTAACTCACACAGGGTGGGCATGAGGATGGCATCAGTCAATGTTTTAAAGAACTTAAAACAGTCCTTGGCACATAGTAAGTGACCTTCAGGGTTTCTCCTTTTATGGAAGTGCCTTTAATTATAAGGCAAAAGAATTGTAAAAGTGGACATTTGCTCCTCCATTATTACCCACTTGCCCAAGATACAATAAAATAACCCAAAATAGAATTCTGAGTTTTATTAGAGAATATATCTAAAATACAATATTTATTAAGTTATGATATATTATTTGAATGGAAATATACTCTGTATCACAACTATAATTATAACAATTTTTACAGATAATCCTTCATTTACAGTTCTGTAATGCAAAAGTCACTAAAATTACAACATAATTCATATTTAAGATCACATTGCTACAAATGTATAACAATTTTAAAAGTCTCCTTTTAATATAATATCTTGGAATTATGAACATTTATGCTATCTGATTTACATTACACAGAATCATGAAGATTTTACCTGATTTACCTTACATAGCTCAATTTACTTCAGCATATGGATTTTGCTCTCAACCTGTCTGCTTTCCTTTGTTTAAAAAATAGCGTTTCAGTGAAGAGTTGGGAGTAATCATCACCCTACATGCTGTGAACAGTCAACGTACTTTATTCCTATTCCTTCTAGCATATTCTCTGTTATAGAAAAGTTACTACTGTAAGCAAAGTACCAGCAATGGCCATTCTGCAAGCATCACAATTAGTCTAGGGCTTCACAATTATTAGTACCCATGTCAGGTGAGAGGAGAATATCTAAAAAACCAGACACAAAGCAGCCAGGGTCCCAATTACCAGGTGGATCTGTGCTTAGCTACTAAAGGGAACACCCGAAGAGTCATTATTTGGACACTGGCCCCAGGACCTACTTAAGTAAAAGGAAATACCCAAAGATTCACTATTTTGAACACCTGCTCTGGGAACCTCTTATTTGAAGGAAGCTCTGATTTGCCTGTTCTTCAGAGGCTGAGCTGGGCGCCAGTTGTCCACCATTGCTGCTTCAGGTTCACCCTCCACATTGAACCTAAGTTGGCGAAATTTCAGCATCTAGAAGAGAAAAAGAAAAATCAAAACTTTCGCATTAATATTCACATATTCTAAAATTGTATTATATCTTAAAATATAGTCTCCAACATTCATGCTACCATGTGTCAATAGCTGAAATTCAATTTGACTCACAATAGGTCCATAATCACATGTAGATTATAGATGAATGTTTTATATAATGAAGCAGTTTATATAAAAAACACAAAAAAATCGTTGGTGCCATTTAGAAGGAAATTCTCAGTGAGTATGTTTTTCTTCTTTTAATTTTAAAATCCAACAGCAAAAGCCTATAAAAGCATATTTCTGAGATGAAAATAATAATAATCTAGATCCAAATTTAAAATTTTATTTTCTGCCCAAAGATAGACAAACTTCGGCATCTGCACAGTACGATAATGTGGTCCGGGATCTGCAGGCTCCAGGGGTAGAGTGTTGAGCTGGCCTCTCTGCTTAAATATAAAGAAACAAAGGAATGAATTTGCCTAAACTGGTACTTCAAACCTGGTCTTTGGTTATTTTTTATTTCCTTTTAATTTTTTTCTGGTTTTCTGAACTAGTCTCCCATTTCTTGTTTTTCCAAAGTGCTACTTCCCTTGCCCTAAGCGGGACTTGATCTAAATGAAGAAGGGTGGTTTGGCAATAAGTATAGCGGTCCATGAATCAATAGACCTTAATTTGACCTCTGTTGTCCAGTAATATTCTCCCAATCATCCCCATAAAGTCAACTTCAATGTAGCTCAGCTTTACTAATATGCACTACTATTGCTACTGCAATACAAGGGAAATCTCCGATGACATCTGGGGTTGATCTTCACAACAGAATCCCAGTACTCTGAAGGATTTATGATCTCTTAATAAAGTACCATCAGATCAAACTTTTTGACTAAACTAAGATGACTGCTTTCCACTCTCTATTAAATTATATTATTTCTTACACATTATTTTATTACTTTATTACATATTAAATTAAATTACATTACCTTAAATTACATTATTACACTGGTCAAGATGACTCATTAGTTTAGCAAGAGACAAAGCCTGAATATAGAAAATAAAGGTGGCAGAATGTAGCAGTTCTATGCTTACCTAACATCCATCCCCCCATACTTTCCCATTAGTAGATATTTGTCCTGCCTTTTAAGCCTCAGGGGGGTAAATCTGTGTAAGTCTTAAGTGATCATGGTTCTCACATTCCCTGCCAGGGATTGGTTTGGAAGTGAGTGAGGAACACAATTATGGCCAGTGAGATGTGAAAGATCTGCTAGAGGACTTTCGGGGAAGGCTTCCCTGTTCTTAGGAAACTAATGGACGAGTGCTCCCTTCTTCACCTGGACCTAGTTGTATCTGGACGAGATGCTCCAACTTCTCTTGCAAAACCACCTTAAGGATGAAGCTGTAGATGGGCAAGGAAAAGTCAAGGGAATTATAAAAATGTGGAATCAGAGCACTGGCATACTGAGCTGAGCACTACACTATTTCTGAACTACTTGCTATATGATTCGACAGATAGCCCTATTGGTATTTTCCCCATAGACGCAGCTAATGTTTCTAGTTTAATATCACTTTCTACCTGAAAAGGAAAATTCAGTGTATAGGGACTAATGGATGGAATAGATTCAGTGGCCCTTGTGTATTTGTGTGTATGGATGTGTGTGCACACAATATATCCGTCTGTGGTAACCACTCTCAGGCTGGGGATCTCAGACTGTTTCCGGAGAAGGAAGAAACATAATTTTCATTTTAAAATTATAACTCAAACATTACATTTACAAATAAGAAGTAGCATTACAATATTTCTTTATGCTACTATGTCAAGAAGATTGCTCAAATATTTTATGATTATAAGGCCAATTTTCAAGTCATGTGCCAGTCAAGCATACTTTTTTCTTTTGTCCGTTTTAAGATACTAAGTAAATTTCTAGTATTAGATGTAGATGTCCTTTAAAGAAAGATGTGAAATACTGCAGTACTCATAAGTTAACATTCTAAATGAAAACAAAGAACACGGGAATAGAATCCTTGCTCCAAGACCTGATTCTGTCTTGAGGTAGCTGAGTGCCAAGCACTTCAATTTACCTGCACCGCAGACAATATCTGTAAAATGTGAAGGCTGGACAGCATGATCTCTAGTTCACATTCCAGCTATGTAAGTTCTGTGATTCCACATTCAACATAAAAATATTTTAGGAGTATTTGTAAGTTTAAATCACATTACAACTGGTTGTAATTTTCAAGACTGTTGGCTACTGACTGTCTCCTTAAACTATCCAGGATCCAAGTTCTTACAGATCCTACTAAGGAGTGTCCATCTTCTATATTTCAACTAAGGTTGACAGAAATAATATAGGAAAAATTCTTTGGTATCCACTTCAGTCGATACTCAGTGACTTAAAGTTGCATTAATCACTTTTTACATCAACAAACGACATTGTATGTGAAATGTAAGAATCTCTGGTCTGAACTGCTAAAGCAACCTGGAATGAGTTTTGTTCAGTACTTTTTCTCCAAGGACGACTCTTATCTTTCTCCGAATTCAGAAATGTCTTCTGATAGAAATAAAACCACAGTGTCTCGTCTGAGTGAGCAGCGAGCTGAGAATTACACTGATATCTATGTAACCTTAAATATGAAATCTCATTTCTTTGGGTCTGGGTTTCCTCGTAGGTCACAAAAAAGCATCTGTTGGGTGACATTAAGTCTACACGATAACAGTCCGATTTTACAGACTAAACAAACCGCCTCAGGATCTATCATTACTAACAATGCATAGGTGTTGAATGCCGTTTACTTGCCAGGCTCTGTGGAAGGCTCTAGATTGCAGAGCTAGAAGCAGCAGAATGAGGATTAGAGGCCAGGGCTGTCTGATTCCAAAGGCCAAGATATGCTGCCGACTAATGTTCCACCTCTCTCAGCAGACACCCCCTTTAGAAACCGACCTGCTCGCTGCTCACGCTGATGGGTTCTCTTAGGAGAATCCAGGTCACACTTTCCAGAAGAGGAGGGATGGTCAGGGAACCTGGGTAGGTCCAGTAGTCTAAGCTCTCGGGAAGGAGTTCACGAGGATCAAAGTTAGTGAATTCGATGCTCTTACCCTGGAACAAGGCAAACATGCAGGTTAAAAATGTCACTTGATCAGGATGGGAGGAATGCAGGAGAGCAGGAAATCTAAACTGGGAGTTTCCCCTCTGATAGCCACGAAGCACTGGCAAACAGAATGAAAAAGAAATTAAATGTGAATATGTGACTTGGAAATATAGGTTGGCAGATATGAGCAAGAAAACTATTACTTTCACATGTCCCTTTTTCTTCTTGGCCTCTAAAATATTGCATCCTTTAATAGCTAGATTCAAACTAAGAACTGCATTTACTTCTGGTCACTACATTTTTGAAGCAATAGATGCAAACAGGAATGTGTTACTGGAAGAGGCACCAGGTTTTTGCAAAGACAGAAGACTATGTCATAAGAGAAGAGTTAATGGGAATTAAAGAAAATTAGCTTGGGGTGGGGTAAGGGACTATTAGAGAGTTGGGTCTTCTGGAAGGGGGATCAGGTGAATTCTATATGATTCAAGAGGCTCAAGCTAGGATTAATAGGTGAGCATTTCAGAATACAGAGGCTGCTTCAACATGAGGATGAGCGTCATAAACAAGGGTTGCTGGTGATGATTCCCCACCACTGGAAGTTACCGCAGTGTTTAAGGAGAGGTGGAATGACCTCAGCACAGTTACACTGCAGACAGGATTTAAACACAGGATGGATGAACTCCAAGAGGCCACAGAACATAAAACTCCATGAAGCAGGGCCTTGTTAGTATTGTTTCCCATTGTATCTCCTGGGTTAGCAACGTGACTGGCAACATAGTAACAAATATTTCCAGTATGATGATCTTTCAGCTCCCTTGCAATCATGAGACTCTCTTGACAATTATATATGGATGTCCAAATGATGGGAAGCAAGATTAAATAAACACAAGTCTCAGAATTATACTGGTGTTAGGTCAACTATTGGATAAAGAAAAATTAAATATAGAAGCAACATTTTACTTTTATTAACTATTCATCAAAATTCCACATGTCAATGAAACTACTCAATTTGATCAAAAGGAGTTTTTAAAACCCATGGGGTATGGAAAATAGGTACTTTAATGAGATGGTAGAAAATTCAACTTTACCTTTGTTTTAATGGAATCCAGCACATCAACGACTTTCTGAAGGCCTTGTTTAGCACTGCCAACCTACAGAAAAACAAAAGGGACAAGATATTGTAATCCAGCTGGTAGCACACCAGTTTTGCTCTGGACAGCTCTATCATAAAATATCTCCATACAGTGAACCAAAATCTATCACTTTATAATTGCTACCCATTAGTCTTGAATTGATTACATTAGCACCACAGGAATTTGTATTTTCACTGAATCTCCACTTTGTCTCTGCTTGCAACCCTATGGTTCCCCTTAAACTAGCCTCTCCAATGTCCCCAGTGACCTCCAACTGCCAAGTGCAAAAAATACTCTTCAAGGGCTTATCTTAATCTTCTTGTAGGATTTTACACTATTGTCTGCACTCCATGTTTTAAAAATCCTCTCCTCCTTTGCCCTTTTGCCCTTCAGCTTCCCAAATTTCCCTTTATTCTTACACTCTTTAGGCTTTTTGGAATTTCTTGGGGTTGCCCCTTCAGCAGCTCTGCCATGTCCCTCTCCATGCTTTCCTTGGGTGAGCTCAGACACATCCATAGCTTCCACCTCCACGTAATGACATCAAGGCCCATGAATCTCCAACCTAGACCTTCCTCCACTTTACAACTACCTGGAGGACTGCACAACTCATATGCCACATGGTTACCTGAAATTCTCCAAACCAGAGAGTCACTGTCCTTCACCCCTTAACAACTTGATCTTAATTTAGCATGACTATCATGAATGAGTACTATAAAGAATAAGTTTGAATTAAAAAAAAAACAAAACCTGTTAGCCATCCACAGTATACCTCTTTATAATCTTCACATTCACATCCAAACAGTACATAATAGATACCTCTCAATTGTCTTTTTGGCCCCTACCTTTACTGCTACTAGCAGATATAGAGGGGAAATAAGCCTAAAAAGACTTCAAAGCCATAGGTATTTCCTAGGCTTTTTTGTAAAATGTCTTGTTTGTTATGAATGTTCTGTCTGGTCAATCTTTCTTGAAAACAGGAAGAAAAGAACTGGGTCATCAACTAACCTTCAAAAAAACACCCAAAACAGCCAGTCCATCAGGTTGTTTCGCAGCTTTCTCAAAATCCCCGTATTTGGTGTTCCAATGAACCAAATGAAGCTAAAGCCACAGGAAAAAGAAACAAAACCACAAACAAGTGATTCACATAATAAAAGCCTACAGATTTTATCCAGTGCATTTTTCTTCATAGCTAGCTTGCTAAAGAAAGTGACATGGGGATAATTTTCAATATAAACTTGTATTTCATTTTAATGCTCATTACCTACTACTTGGCATAATAGCAAGTGACTTGTTTCATCAAAACTCTCAGAAATGCATATTTTTGAGGGAAGGCAAAATTTCATATCTAGATTTATATTAAAACAGGATCTTTCCATTTGAATTCATTTACTTTTTGCAAACGGTGTCCTAGGAGACAGTAGAAAAGGATATGCAGCCTTCAATGTAATATCACAAAGATTATAAGTAGCCAATGTGAAGATCCTTTATAAAAGAAGTGGTTCACTTGCTTTGAGTTTATAAAATTAAGCTTACTTTGACATTAAGGATAAATATCAATTTACAATTTTCCACGGAAAACAGAAAAATCATGTCTTACCTCTGCAGCATATTTCTTTTGATCCACAGAGTGCTCAGAACCATGGTCATCAGATGAACCCCAGTGAAAATGAAACTGAATCAATCTGTAAGTGCCAGTGAGGGGGCCTCCTTTCAGCACTAAAATTTAAAAATATAGTTTTAATACACTTTTTATTCTTACATATATATTCTATACATATACTTCTATGTTATTTTACATATGCATATTTTATACATACACTTATGTATTTACACACACACACTCATTACATACATACACACATGAAATACACACACATCAAAGATTAACCCTACTTTATAGTACAAAATTTATGCCTTTAGCAACTTTTTCACTTTGTGAGGATTAAATCCAGGCTCAGCTTCAATCTATAGGGATGAACAAAATCCTTTCAATGGATTTTGTTCTCACTTGTATTTGGTGAGGGGGGAATCTTTTCCCATCTTTGTTTTCTGACTACAGTGTACCTCCCTTCTGGTTTGTTTTGGAGTCACAGGTTCAGGTTCAGAGAGAGGAAACTTTAAGTGGGACTACAAATTCCTCTGTGAATCATTTAGGAAGTGCCCATGTTGCTATTTTCCAACTCATCAGTCTGCTGTACACAACTTGCACATCTGGGAATCTTTCTCTTCTACCACAGTTCAATGACTGCCCTACAGCCTGCTTTGTGAATTTCCGATATCAGTTATTTCATGCCAGAATTTGTGAACTAATAAGTATCTTGTTGATCTTAACAGTATAAAATCCAATTGTCCTTGCAAAGACTTCCCAAATTCTTTAGAGTATGGATTGTCACTACTATTAAGGAGCTTTGCGCTCTTAAAATTTTTTGCTTAACCTCTCTGCCTTAATTTTCTCATGTGTAAAATGGACACATTCATTATTTATAACTCCATTAAGAATTTATTGATCGTCTACTATATGTATTACACTGCAGTCTATTATCCCTAAGACTTGAAATTCTAACTTTCACAGTCTTAAACTACAGTTTATCTGTAAATAATGAGTTGTGTCTTGAAGGAAGATGTAAAATAGTGAGGAACTACTTCAAAAAACACTTTTTGCTTAATTTATAAGTATTAATGGGCTTAACCAATATATTTAAATTATTTTTAAAGTAGTTCAGTTCTACTACTTCAGTTTTCTGTAGAACTCGGATTAAAACATCTATTGCTATGAGTGTATTTAACTTGGGTTTATAATTCCATAAAATAATGAACCCAAAACTTACTTTGGCTTTACAAAACAAAGGAGCAAGTTCTGTAAAACAAAGTTTGTTCACTTAACTTCACCTAAATATACTTAATTGGTGGCAACACCCATTAATCTATACAAAGTAAAAGATAAAGCTGGCTGAAAGATATTTAGTAGGTGGAGCCTTAATATCACAACCTCTGGCTGCCAGTTCTTCCTTACAATAAGCCAGCAGAAAAAAAGGAAAAGGAAAAAAGAAAGAAGGAACAAATTATAAATGAGGCTATAATACAGATCTTTTGAAGAAACATGAATTTGCATGTACTCTGATAAAATCACTTCTTTTGAAACATAGTATACTAAAAAAATGGAATACATGTTCATGAAATTAAATGACACTGAAAAAAATTCCCTTATAATAACTCTTTAAAGCTACTAACCAACTGGCTGATTGATCATAACAAGCAAATACCATTTGTAATTCCTTAATTCTACCAAGTGGCAAAATTAATTAAAGATAACTGATCTTTCTAGACTTATCTTTTTCCCCGTGAAGAGTCATATCAAGATCTTAAATTCAAAAGAGAATGAATACAGCTTTTAGCTATTTCTTATTTGTATTCTCTCCTTTGCAGAACTTAAAATGTAATCTTAATTTACTTGTTTCAGAGAACATTTCAAATTAGGCAGGAGTGTATATGAGCTTGTAGAAACAAGGCTTGCTAATACTAAAATGACCTGTGTTCAGTGATTAAACACTTTCTTTGCCAATCGATTATCACCAGATACTTGTTGTAGCTCCGATTAAAATTAAACTATGTTGCTATCTAGATTATAAGTCCATTGTAATTAGAAAGGTTATTCAATTCTTAAAGTTTAATGGGTAGAGACAGCATTTCTGGCTTTTTTTCAAATAGGTGGTTATTTCTCAGCAAGTTCTTAGTATAGAGTTTAGTCAATGAAGCCCCTCAAAAGCATTAAACTGTCATAAATTCTAAAAAAGGTACCCTATAAGTTTTTATTTGAGAAATGGATAACATTTTTGTTAAAAGATAGGGATCTTATGCAATATTCCGAATCTATTCATTTATTTTGATTATAATATGCCATTTTCTACTACTATACCAGTTTAAAATGAAACCTGTTTTTTCAATGCAAAAATATATTTTAAAAAATAGAAATCTTAACTGCATATTTTTTCTCTGTAAACTTTAGCCATGTTATTGAGGCTCTAAAGAGTCAATGGCTTATTGCACCACAAAAATGTATTCCACAAGAGCCAGATGTCCACAAACCGAATTTTCTACTACATCAGTTATGAGCGTCTCAAAACAATATAAATTTAAATTGCAACAGCAATAGCTCCAATTGATTTTAATTTTCATGATCTGTCACCAGCTAGCTATTCATATTACTTATATAAGGCACAAAGTATGTGCCAAATACAATATGATAGAACAATTTGTCTTCCTATACATATCCTTCAGGAAAACTATGTAAATTATGTTATTTGTGGAAGTTAAGAGATTCACTCATGTAATTGAAATAAACTAGACTACCTATACAAATTGAAAATTGAAAATAAAACTTTTTGAACTTTTTTCCTAATCACTTACAATTACTACTTGATAGAAGATGCACCTGAGCATCTACCTAAAGACCTTAGTAAATGTCAATTATCCGTCTTAAACCCAAAATACAAATAGCGTATTTCCAACAATTCTAAATTTAAAAATAAACTTTGAGTGATTTCCTGTTAATGAAGTAAATGAATAATTCTATACTGAAAACAGTATTTCCAGAAGCTGAACAATTTACTTTAAGGACAATTTGAAAACAGTTAAATCATCCATTACTATCTTGCTTTTTGGCAGTAGCCAATAATCCTAGGGGTACATACTAAAGTTGAGAAAATGAATACCAATGTAGACAAATGTGAGAAAAAGACACCCATATTCTCTTTCTTTTAAAGCAGAGAGTTTTTTAGCTGTCACACCAGAGTAAGGACAATCAAAATCAAGAGAACAGAAGATTGTCATTTCAGTTAGATGGTAATTATACAGCAGTGAAAAAATAATTTAGTTTGCCATGAACATAATGAACAACATTTCAGTGTTTAGAATGAGATACTTAGGGCTTTGCTGGTACTATTTGCAGTATACATGATAAGCCCTGTCACTTATTATGTTTTCTTTTAAGTTTTCATCACTTGCAGAAGGAAAATTTTAAAGCTTCAAAAACAAGTCCCTGAAAATTAAGCAGGATCCATGCATTAAGATCCGTTGTGTCATACAGACAATGGCCTGCTTGAAATGCACCCAGGTAAACTCATATAACTTCCTTCCTAATTTTCTTGAAATAATAAAAACTAATAAAAAGATTCCCATTTCTAAAACAAAAATAATAATAATAGAGATGAGATGAGATGTTGTATATGTTTGCCCAATAACTTGAGCATTAGTTTTCAACTATATTTACCCTTAACAGGAAAGTTTTAAATTTATTAATAAAAGTTAGTAAGTTAGCAGGATTTAATAATCTGACTACTATTCTCTTCTCCCAGATAAAACTAGCAATAAAAGATCTCAAGCAGGGAGAGTTATTTTTTTTTTAATTATTAAAAAAAAAGTAACAGGATTAGCAATTTTTCATTAATTTAAGGTGGCTTATCTTTAAATGAATTTACAAGATTTATGAGAGCTTTAACCCAAGCTTCTAGTTAAAACCTCTAACTCCACATTTTAAAAAGAATTCTCTGAAGCTTAAACATAGCAGTAAACTCAACCAGCTTTCTTGGTCTGATATCCAAGTACTTAATTTTGGATATAAAATAACAGTTAGGATACATTGGAAAACCTGAATCTACGAGACATTCCACAAGGCTGAAATCTCAACTGAGGGGAAAAAAAAGTAGATGAAATGAAGGATTAAAATGCAGGAAATAAGAGGTAAAAGATAACTAAAAATATTAACATTATAAAAATACCTTCTAATAAAAAGAGATGTTAATCAACTGTTGATTTAAAATAGAGTAGCCAAATGAATAAATCATTTCTAGACTTAAGCATCCAGTAAAGTATATCCATTTTTTAAGACATGTATGTAGAAACTAAATGTTAGCTATGTTTATCATTCAAAGATTCTTATTCAATTCTATTTTTAAATGATTGCCATTTAGTGTCACTCCAACAAACAAGGAATGACACAGCTAGCAAGTTCAACTCTTTAACCTTCCATTTGTTCATGTTTATGTTAAGTGGATTTGAGTAGAGTACCTCTACCATTTGTTCTAGCTTTGAGTGATTAGAATTCTGTTTTTAAAAAAGTCTAAAGGGTGTTTTTCCACTGGGTATGATTTTTTTTTTTTTTTAACAACTGAAAAAATTTATTTTGTAGACTTGGGTTTTTTTTTTTTCTCCTAAATATCACCATGTTAATATATTCTGCATTCTGAAAAACAAACAAACTTCCTTTTTCAAACAAAATATCAAAAATGTTGAAGAGGTATAGGCAAAATTACAAAGGAGTTTTTTAATATGTAAAGAAGAGTGAGTCTTTATAACAGTCACTCCTCACCCTAGTTTTTGCCAAACCTACTTGCCTGTCTAGAGCACATAATAAGCTGTCCTATGTGCCTGGTGTTTCCTAGCTCCCTTTGCCTGGAGTCTCCTCCAAGACACCAAAATCCTTCAAGCTTCAGTGTAAGCCTTCTTTATTTACCCTGGAAAGGCTTACTTAGGTGGATTCCTAAGGCTCTTTCCTGTTTCCATAGTTCCTTGGAAATGCCTCCGTTTTGCACATCTCAGTGACTACTGTCTACGATTTCTACGTCTTCTACTTTAGGTCTCCCTAGCACCGAATCTGGGGGAACAGGAGAGGGACCAAATCTCCATCCTGCCCTCATGGTGCTTTGCTTATCTTGCATTTAATTGATGTGAGTAACTTTTTTGTTGCTTTGTATCAGAACTAGGTGGATAATCCATGTTTCTCTAAAGACATGGGTTTGAGCCCCATTGTAAACCACTTGCTTTCAATCTGTTTCTCAATCTAAACATGGTCAGTCATTTTTTAAATGTATGAGTTACTCACCAGAGAAACAGCTGGAAAAATGTGGCTAGCTCTAATCACTTACTGCTCATTTAGAAATCCATCATAACTTGACATACTCATGGTAAAAACATAATAATAACTATATAATAGCTTCATATATAAAGTCAGTATATAATTTAATATGATTAATGGATGATTTGGAATACATAAAAATAAGATATTTAAGAACCATTGAATAGTGGGGGCTAATTTTAGAGCTAAGTAAGTAAAAACTTTCTTCAGAAATCTCATCAGAGGTGTAATAGCCAAAGCAATTGCCTAATCAGGCAGTCAAATGGTGTGTAGACATGACACGGCAATGGTCATTAATTGGGGGATTGCTATGCACCAGGCACTGGGGTACGTACTTTATATATACTGTTTTAGTTTGCTAATGCTGCGGAATGCAAAACACCAGAGATGGATTGGCTTTTATAAAAAGGGGGTTTAGTTGGCTACACAGTTACAGTCTTAAGGCCATAAAGTGTCCAAGGTAACACATCAGTAATCGGGTACCTTCACTGGAGGATGGCCAATGGCGTCCGAAAACCTCTGTTAGCTGGGAAGGCACGTGGCTGGCGTCTGCTCCAAAGTTCTGGTTTCAAAATGGCTTTCTCCCAGGACGTGCCTCTCTAGCAAGCTTGCTCCTCTTCAAAACATCACTCACAGCTGCACTCCGTTTCCTCCCCCCAAGTCAGCTCATTTATATAGCTCCACCAATCAAGGCCCACCCTGAATGGGCGGGGCCACGCCTCCCTGGGAACATCTCATCAGAATCATTACCCACAGCTGGTTGGGGCACATTCCAAGCAAATCCAACCATCACCAAAACGTCTGCCCCACAAGACCACAAAGATAATGGCATTTGGGGGACACAATACATTCAAACCGGCACATATACTATCCCATTAGTCCTTTCTCTGTGGTAGGTACAACTGTTACCCCGATTTTACAGTTGAGAAAACTTAGAGAGGATAAGTTACTATGACTCCCATGATCACTGGGCAGAGCTGGACTCTTTAACCCCGTGAATGCTCAAGAACACCAGAATGCACACTGAAATCCACTTCCCAGGAATATATATGTTCCTGGAGCAATAATTTCATGATCAAATCTGTAAGCAATATAGTGATTAACCTCACCTGGTTCCTTTTGTCAGACATTTGTTTCCTCATTTTTCCAAAAATGACTTTAAACATCCAATTCTATGTAACATCTAATGAGGTATATAATTTTTGGACATAACATCCATTGAAAGCAATGATTTCACAGGCAAACATGGAAACAAACATACATTCATCATGGGTCTGAAAAAAATACTTAATAGCTACAGACTAAAGTAACTCACTTCTTTCACTTTTTAAATAACTAAACCTGAAATTTCATAGTATTCTCTATACATGTACAAGACTTTGGGCCTTGTTATACTTTAATTTAAATATACAGTATATTTTACATGCAAAAAGAAATTGTTTTCCTTATACTTAATTGAAATCATTTGAGTATTGTTTCTTTCGGGGGGGAGGCATGCTTGGGCAGGCAATGTAGCAGAATCATGGACGGAGTGTTTTCAACATACATCCTCTACCTGAGTCTAACAAATTATATTACGCCAGAATGTGTGAGTATATGTGTGTGTGCTGGGGAGGAACACAGACAGGGCATAAGTAAGTTGAAAATACTTCTCAGATGGCCTCCATATATCCCTCCCATCAAATCATCTTCTAGAATTATGGTTTCAGAAAACCAAGTATCAAAAACTGCTAAAAATGGGACAATGGAAGAAGAATTTTTTCAAAACTGGACTGAATATATTATACAATTATCTAAGAGCAGCAATCCACTTGACTATATTGGTTATAATTACTTGTTGCTCAATATATTAATACCGTAGGTCTGTAGGTCATTACTCCAAAACTTTGACAACAATATTGCATGTTTTTTCCCTTTTCTCATTTCCCTCCAACTGCTATCACCACCACTACCACCACCCTGCCCCAGGCACTATCTCCAAACAGCGTTTGCAGCACTGTCCGTTCAATGAGCTTCAGAGGAAAGCACTCAGGGAAATTAGGGCACTGGCAATTAAATCAACCAGTGGGCAAAGAAGGCTGGGATTATGTCTGAATGAGATTGTTCTATTTCTAAATAAGAAAAAAAAGCATTCAGTGGACATCCAGTAAACAGTTCTATCACAAACTGTGGCAACTGGTTTGGTCAGTAATGGCTTAGGTATGTACAACCGATTCTAAAATATTTTCATTTGTGGAATGAATTTCTGGGTAGTTGCCAAGCTATACTGCCACCTTTATCACACTAGCCCAATACTGAGACATACCCATAAATACAATGGTTCCAAGAATTTCAATATTTTAAATTGTCAGCTTTTCACCATTCTTCTCATTGATACCTTGAAGAGAACACTAAGATATACTTTTGTTGGTTTGGCATCAACACTGGGAAATAAATATTTTAGAAAGAATCCTAAAAGTTCAATATGTGCAAATCTTATCATGGCTGATCTGTATTTCCCAAACACTTTGCCTTTTGTGACGTTTCACAGGCATGTCACAGTTATTCTGTGCCCTACATAGAGAGCCAGGCATTTTACCCAGGACAAACAGTCCCAGGCCACATCAAAGTAATTAGCCTACTTCTCTGCATCTGGGACCTGATAAAGATGACCAGAGTGGCATTTTAGAGTACTGAGACAAAGTATAGTATTAACGGGTTTTCTGCCTCTAGCCCAGACTCTACCCATTAAGCTGGGTAAACAGGTACTGGCCACAAGCTGCAAGTTATTTCTTAAACACTGACCTGCTTTGTCCTGGGAGTCATCAAACTCCACGTTGAAACAGTGACCATTGTTGAGGATCCTGCGAGAGGTCGCTTGCTCATAGGAAATGCTCAGAGGCTGCAGGGCAGGGTCGTGCTTGGCTGCTTTGGTATCAATGTTGATAGGGGACTGGCGCTCTCCCTTGGCAATGGGGAAGGTCTTATGCCAGTGTTCAGGGCCTGGGGGTGAGAGGACACATGCGAATGACCCAACGGGGCGAATGGCACACCCAGACCCCAGGAAAAGGGCAATGATATGGACCCAATCTGCCTGGGTTCAATTTTGGCAGCACCACTTAACAGCTGAATTACCTTTAGGAAAACACTCCCTGAACCTAGTTTCTTCAGTTGTAAAATGGGGTAATAAGAACATCTACCTAAGGGAAGTTTTCTGAGAATTACAATCGATACACGTAAAACTCTCAGAACAAATAACGTGCATCATATAAATATTAGCTGTTTTTAATTGTTTTACTGAAATTCAATTGAAATTGGGCAGCCATGACGTCATGACTTGTTGGGATTTGGGATAGGCAAGCTCTCTTATAAAGCACCCAGGCAGGTCGGGATTCCTCCCTGGTTTCCTCACACTGAGACTGGATGGAAGGACAGAGGCATTTGGGGGACACAATCTATTCAAAAGGGTCACGATCCACACCACCCGGGAAACTCCTCACACACGCGCCAGAGGCTCCTTTCTCTTCCCTGGGCTGCCTTGGAGAACCCAGATCTGTGGACAGGAGAAAGCCTTGTTCCTGGTGATCCCCTAACATTAAAAGTCAGGAGAAAAGTCAGCAAGCAGCGCAAAGGTTTCAAACCAGCCGGAGAAAATGCCCCGGGAAAGTCCTGCCGAGGGCTATAGCCACAGGTGGTGGTGAGGCTGCCGGGTGTGCGAAAGGACAGGGGGAGTCCCCAAATTTCTCTGGGATTAACAACTAAAAATCTCCATTATAATCCTTCCCCGCTTCCTCCTGTGTCCTAACTCCTCGGATTCCGCGGCCAGGGCTGCGCACTTTCTCCCCTGGGCTCCAAGCCGGACGCAGGATTCCTCGACAGTGGCCACGGGGCCGGGACACCAGGGACCTCCCCGGCGCCGGGGACGCGCAGGCGGGGCGGCCTCCCGGGGCTCACCTGAGCCTCCCGCGCGCCGGGCGGCCGCGGTAAACAGCAGGTGCGGGCGCTGCGGGGCCGGGCCCGGGTCGCCGCCGCCGCCGCCGCGCCGCCCGGCCGCCTGCACTCACCGTTGTCCTTGCCGTATCCCCAGTGATGGGACATGGTCGCGCCGGCGGCGGGGGCAGAGCAGGAGTCGGCGCTGGGATCGCGGCAGCTGCTCGGATGCCTGCACCGTGCTGCCCGCGGGTCGCGCCGTCTCGGGCTTTTATAGGATCCCGCCAACTTCGTGCTCGGGGGCGGCCCGGGGGAGGGGGCCCCGGGTGGACCTGGGCGGCGGGGGGGAGGAGGTGACGGGCGAGGTGACCTCCCAGCAGTCGGGGCGGGCCCGGCGGGCGAGGCGCCGGGGGCGGGGAAACGACCTCTCCGCGGGCTCTCCGCCGGGCTCCAGAGGGCTTTCCCCGCCGCTCCGAAGCCCTCACTTTCTGCACAATTTTAGAATAATTAGTTAACTTAGAAGGAGAAGGACTATCAATTGCTGTGAGACTCGTCACCAGCCTCTGGAGGTATAAATTCGGTAAATACAAAGACTTACGGACAAATGTCTAGGAATGTAAGGGGGGCAAGAAGGATTCTGTGAAGGTAGCGAGGCTGTTAGACCCGTGGGATACTTTTCTCTCATTTCTGTGAAGCTGGATTGTGATCTTATTAACACAGATGAAGTAGGAAGATATTTTGATTATTACATATCTCTAAAACTTCCACCACCACCACCAAACTGCAGTTCACCTCTGGGAGGGAGCCAAATGTTTTTTAACAACTTTTTTTTGTATTACAGTAGTTATCTTAGCATTTTTTTTTTCCTGGCCAGTTTTTATGATGGTGAAGGCTTTATGCCTTCATAAAAATCAGTCAGAATGTAATTTTATTTTACCAAGGGCATTCTTAACATACTGTCATGGTTCCACTAACTGCCATAGAATACCCTAATATTGGACTTTTAAAACTAAAAATAGTATTTCTTTTATAACATTCCCATGTTTCTGTTAGAGGGAAGGACTGGATAATTTAAATTAAAAAGTTATACAGTAGCTAAAGAAAGTTACTTTTTTTCTATCCCAGAAAAAAAGAGCAAGCTATAAGGCAGGAAAAATGTGATTTGAAGTCTATGTCTCAATTTTTTTAAAAAAATTAAGTTTCTAACACATTAATCTTGGTAAACATGTACAGTAAAATGGAAAAATATTTGTTTTCCAAAAAAATAGATTTTAATATGTTTTACAAGGAGAGATTTATATGGTATATTAAACATTAACAAACTAATAAGATAATAAAAAGCCAGAGAATAACATATTTGTTACATTTATAGAGTTAAAGTAATATCCATGGAGGCCAAGAGGCACTTGCTTCTTGGGACTCCTATAGTTCTTTGCAGGCATATCCCTCCACCCTGTTCTCTAATCAGATGCTTTTTTAATTAGAATCACCAATTAGTAATCCACTGCCCCAGTAAAGTATAGGCTCCTCACTGGTAATGTAGGAATAATGATACCCACTCCAGGGTTGGTGTGAGGATTCAATCAGCGACTGTATATAAATCACCTGCCACGTTAAGGCACTCAGTAAATGGTTTCTTCAGTTAGTTCTAGGCACTTCAAAACTGATTATAATGTGATGGATGCAGAATTGAATACCTGGGCAAGTTTCAAGGGAACAATTTAAGAGGAATGTGCCAACAGCATTAGGTGTTTTTGTTTGTTTTTCTTTTGAGGAGGGGCATGATGGGGTCAGGGAGACTTCCATTCTAACCCACTTCCAATTTCATTTGTCTTTCTTATCAGACTGAGCTCCCTCCCTGAGTTTGGGAACTGCATCACAGTACTCACCCCCCTATCTGAGGTGCCTAACACACTTTATCCAAACTAGAGCCCAGAACAACCTAACCTGGAGCTGTTGGAAATTATGAAGCCTTAATACACCAAATGGCAGTGACAGCAGTTACCCTTTACAGAAGCCAGTCATTTAGCTTTGGATTTGAATCTGGCTCTGTGAACTTGGGCAAATTGTTGGCTCTTGCTAAGATTTGGTTTCCTTATCTGTAAAGCTAGGATAGTAATAATACCTACTTCATAGAGTTTTGTTGTTGAGTAGATGACATAATACATATAAAGGATTTAGCAGGGTGCCCATACTTAGAGCTTAACAAATATTAGTTAACAGTATTGCTGTTATATGTTTCATGAGCTCCTATCATGTGTTGAATATTCTTTAGGTACTGTGTAGACTATCGAGGGTGTAATCATCTATTCACTCAATGGATTTTATTGAATAAAATAAATCATAATAATGTGCAAGACATGAGCACAGGGGCTACAGCCATGAACAAGATCAACATGCTCTCCGCCCCAGAGCTGACTTGAGGGTGGTAAGGGGTAGAATATAGTAAATGAATAAACAACAAAGAAAGTGAGCTTCAAACTGTGACAATTAGCACGAAGAAAATAAAACAGGAATGACGTAGCCATAAGGGGAGGTGAGGTTACTTTGGGGGCTCTGGTTATGGAAGACCTATCGACATTTGAGGGACCACTAAGGAAAGATCTGGGGAAGAGCATTTCAGCAGATGCAAAGGCCCTGAGCAAGAAAGTTCCTAGAACAGAAAAGTCTGTGGCTGGAGCATTGTGGTTGAGAAAGAGACTACAAGTAGGTGAAGCCAAAGGCAGGCAGGGGCTGTAGCCTGCAGATCCTGGCAGACCATGGTGATACCAGAGGGGGATTTTATGCTGATTGCACAAGGAAGCCACTGGGAGATTGTAAAGAAGGGAATGGCACAAACAGCAAGTAAAGGGAGTTAAGAGATTATCTTGTCCTCCTCTTTATTTTGAGATGAGGAAACTGGTAGATAGAAGTTCCTGGATTCATTGTGATACTCCCCACACCTGGCAAAGGCTTTCCACAAATAGAACCAAACTCCTTTCCCTGACATATAAAGTCGTTTTCATCCTGGCTTCCACTTCCCTGCGAGTCTCTGAGTCTCAGCATTCTTCCACCATCAGATGAGAGGGAGCCTCACACTGTGGCTGAGAGCCCCAATTCTGGGCATTTGGAGTCAGGTTCTACCACTTATCCGGTGCCGAACCTTAAATGACTTCTTTTGCCTCCCCAAGCGTTAGTTTTCACATCTGAACGTGTATTAAGAGAACCCAGGGTTGTTGCCAGAGAGTTCAATGGACTGAGTTGTGAAGGGCTCAGCATGGATCCTGGTGTGTATTGAGCTGCTCTATCAGGGTAGTTGTTATGGTAGGAAGAGAGGCATGGCATTGTGAAATGGGCTTCAACTTTGTAACAAGGCAGACCTGAGTTCAGTCTGGCTCCAACACTTACTTGCTGCCTTACCTTGAGCAAGCTCAGCAATCCCTCTAAAGTCACTTTTTTAAATTAGAAAATGGGGGGAGCAGGGGAATTTTAGTTCCGGAGCATCGCAATGAGAACCAACATGTTCAAAACGCCTGATATGGTCTGTGATGCATAGTCATTATTGAATAAAATAGTATGATTATCATTATAATGCTTACCATTGGAAAACAATAGTTTCACTCTTTCATTAGAATGAAAAATTCATATTTATTCAATGAACATGTTTTGAGTTCCTACTTTTATAAAAATAACTAATACTTATTGAGATTTTATTATGTGCCAAGTACGGTTCCGAATGCTTTACGGAGCCCTACTTCACAGCTAGGGACACTGGACATAGAGGTAAGTCGGTCCACACCAGGTCTCGCGGGGAGTGGCGGAGCCAGCTGTGACACTTGACAGTCCTATCCCCCAGTCTGAGGTCTTAGCCGTCTGCTATGCGGCCTCGCTGAGCGCCGGCTAAGTACCTTCTAGGAGTTGATAAAGTCATTTGCCTCATGGTGTTGTAGTAACAATGCATTAATCATATGAATGCAGAACTGCTCTGTAAAACAGTTGTATCAACGTGCTGGTCGTTTTAGGGCTGCCTGCCAACCTCCCTGTAACGGCTAGTGTGGCAGGAGATAGCGCTAACTCTAAATCTAATGAACACTTGCGTTCAACTTCCCTTAGTAAACTGCTTTTCAGACTTTTAGAAAGTTAGTTCTAAACCCATCTTTGTTCCATGATGACTAGTAATGTTCACACTTTTCTAGAAGCAATAAAATGCATTTAGTTTTAACAATAGTCTGTGAATTCAAACATGGTTGCCAAGTTTGAATTTCAATCATAACTGCAACAGAATTTTTTTTTTTTCATTTTTAATGAGATTGTTCAGATACCATACAATTATCCAAAGATCCAAAGTGTACAATCACTTGCCCCTGGGTACCCTCATACAGCTGTGCATCCATCACACTTAATTTTTGTTCAATTTTTAGAAACTTTTCATTACTCCAGTCAAGAAATAAAGTGAAAGATAAAAAAAGAAAAAAAGAAAAGGAAACTCTAATCCTCCCCATCCCTAACCAACTCCCCTCAATTGTTGACTCGTAGAATTGATATAGTACATTTGTTACTGTTTATCAAAAAATGTTGAAATACTACTAACTGTAGTATATAGTTTGTAATAGGTATATAGTTCTTCCCTATATGCCCCTCTATTATTAACTTCTAATTGTATTGTCATACATTTGTTCTGGTTCATGGAAGCGATTTCTAGTGTTTGTACAGTTGATCATGGACATTGCCCACCATAGGATTCAGTTTTATACATTCCCATCTTTTGACTTCCAACTTTCCTTCTGGTGACATATATGACTCTGAGCTTCCCCTTTCCACCTCATTCACACACCATTCAGCGCTGTTAGTTATTCTCACGTCTTGCTACCAACACCCCTGTTCATTTCCAAACATTTAAGTTCATCCTAATTGAACGTTCTGCTCATACTAAGCAACCACTCCCCATTCGTAAGCCTCGTCCTATATCTTGGTATCTTATATTTCATGTCTATGACTTTACATATTATAATTAGTTCCTATCAGTGAGACCCTGCAATAATTATCCTTATTGTCTGGCTTATTTCACTCAGTATATTGCCCTCAAGGTTTTGTCATCAACCCATTTTTTTTTAAATATGGTTTTGTTCACTCACCATACATTCCATCCCAAGTAAATAATCGATGGTTCTCTGCATGGTCATACATTTATGTGTTCACCACCTTCACCACTATCTATATAAGGGCATCTACATTTCTTCCACAAGGCAGGAGGGAGAGTCAAAGAAGGTAGAGAGGCAAAAGAAAGAGGAAAAAAAAAAGACAGCTAGGAAGCAGCAAAAGGAAAAATAGCCTTAAATCAAAGTAGAATAAAGAATCAGACAATACCACCAATGTCAAGTGTCTAACATGCCTCCCCTATCCCCCCCTCTTATCTGCATTTACCTTGGTATATCACCTTTGTTACATTAAAGGAAACATAATACAATGATTCTATTACAGTCTCTAGTTTATGCTGATTGCATCCCTCCCCCAATGCCTCCCCATTTTTAACACCTTGCAAGGTTGACATTTGCTTGTTCTCCCTCGTAAAAGAACATATTTGTACATTTTATCACAGTTGTTGAATACTCTAGATTTCACCAAGTTACACAGTCCCAGTCTTTATCTTTCCTCCTTTCTTGTGATGTCTCACATGCTCCCCACCTTCCTCTCTCAACCATATTCATAGTTACCTTTGTTCAGTGTACTTACATTGTTGTGCTACCATCTCCCAAAATTGTGTTCCAAACCATGCACTCCTGTCTTCTATCACCCTGTAGTGCTCCCTTTAGTATTTCCTGTAGGGCAGGTGTCTTGTTCACAAAGTCTCTCATTGTCTGTCTGTCAGAAAATATTTTGATCTCTCCCTCATATTTGAAAGACAGCTTTGCTGGATATAGGATTCTTGGTTGGCGGTTTTTCTCTTTCAGTATCTTAAATATATCACACCACTTCCTTCTTGCCTCCATGGTTTCTGCTGAGACATCCACACATAGTCTTATGAAGCTTCCTTTGTATGTAATGGATCGCTTTTCTCTTGCTGCTTTCAGGATTCTCTCTTTGTCTTTGACATTTGATAATCTGATTATTAAGTGTCTTGGCGTAGGCCTATTCATATCTCTTCTGTTTGGAGTATGCTGCGCTTCTTGGATCTGTAATTTTATGTCTTTCATAAGAGATGGGAAATTTTCATTAATTATTTCCTCTGTTATTGCTTCTGCCCCCTTTCCCTTCTCTTCTTCTTCTGGGACACCAATGATACATACATCATTGTACTTTGTTTCATCCTTGAGTTCCCAGAGACGTTGCTCATATTTTTTCATTCTTTTCTCCATCTGCTCCTTTGCATGTAGGCTTTCAGGTGTTTTGTTCTCCAGTTCTTGAGTGTTTTCTTCTGCCTCTTAAGATCTGCTGTTGTATGTTTCCATTGTGTCTTTCATCTCCTGTGTTGCGCCCTTCATTTCCGTAGATTCTACTAGTTGTTTTTTTGAACTTTTGATTTCTGCTGTATATATGCCCAGTGTTTCCTTTACAGCCTCTATCTCTTTTGCAATATCTTCTCTAAACTTTTTGAATTGATTTAGCATTAGTTGTTTAAATTCCCGTATCTCAGTTGAAGTATATGTTTGTTCCTTTGACTGGGCCATAACTTTGTTTTTCTTAGTGTAGGTTGTAATTTTCTGTTGTCTAGGCATGGTTTCCTTGGTTATCCAAATCAGGTTTTCCCAGACCAGAACAGGCTCAGGTCCCAGAGAGAAGAAGTATTCAGTATCTGGTTTCCCTGTGGGTGTGTCTTACAAAATTGCTCCACCCTTTGATGCCTCAGGTCACTGTGCTTTTCTGCCCAGCAGGTGATGCCTGTTGGCCTATAATTCTTGACTGGTGTGAGGAGGTATGGCCGTATTCCCCCAGGCTCTGGGGTCTGGTTCTGAATGGAAAGAGCCCCACCCCTTTCCTCCTAGAGAAGACAGACCCCCCAGGTGGAGGGCATTAGCATTTCAATGGTCTCACTCTCTGCTTGTGCTGTCTCCACCCTTCCCCAAGTCACAGCCCTGGAAACTGAAAATGACTGGGGCTTTCTCCACTGAGCCAAAAAAGAAACAGATAGCCCCCTTCAGACCCAGTCCAAGGTGACCCTCTGGCTCTCCAAGGTCAGTTGTCACCCAAAGCCTCTGTCTGTTTTTTGGGGATGCGTACCTGTAGTGAGCAGTTCACACTCACTACTTAAAACCCCAGCTGGAGCTCAGCTGAGCTATATTTGCTTGCTGGGAGAGAGCTTCTCTCTGGCACCACGAGGCTTTGCAGCTCGGGCTATGGGGGAGGGGGTCTCGCAACTAGGATCCGCAGGTTTTACTTACAGATTTTATGCTGTGTTCTCAGGCATTCCTCCCAATTCAGGTTGGTGTATGGTGAGTGGATGGTCTCATTTGTCCCCCTGCAGTTATTCTGGATTATTTACTAGTAGTTTCTGTTTTTTTGTAGTTGTTCCAGGGGGACTACTTAGCTTCCACTCCTCTCTATGCCACCATCTTGCCCCACCTCTGCAGCAGAGTTTTTAAGTGGGATAATGACACTAGAAATATATGAATTATGCATTTTAAATATTTTATGTTACATGACAGCTGCCACATGTGGCACCATGAAATAATCTAATAAAAGTACTCAATACTCCATGGTCCTAGAGCAGTGGTTCTCATCTGTGGCCATTTTGTCCCCCAGGAGACATTTGACAATATCTGGAGACATTTTCGTTTGCCTCAACGAGGGTGGGAGTAGGGAGAACAGTGTTACTGACATCAAGCAAATAGCGGGCAGGAATGTTTCTAAATACCGTACAATGCACAGGACAGCCCTCCACACAACGAAGAATTATTTGGTCCAGAATGTTGGCAGTCCCCAGATTATGAAACCTGTCTTAAGAACGTCTAGAGTAACGCTTTTGTAAAAAGTCTGAGAAACAGTTATGCCTGTGCCTGGCAACGCGTGAGCCCTGCGACAGAGTTTACCCTGATATTCTCACACATCTTTCACTGATTAGATTGAATATAAAAGAATAAAATCCAGTCTCTGCACCTTAAGGTTAAGGTTATTCCTGTTCACTTGGCTTCAACATTCTTGGTATGATGACTTTCCTACCTAAATCAGAATAGTTTAGTTATGTTAATACAGTTATGTTAATATTAGCTTCACCATGTGATTAAATTTCTCTTTTGCTTATAAATCACCACCCTGTATGGGGAATTTTATTACTTCCTTTTAGTAACAAGTACAATTTAACATTTTCCATGCAAGGGGAACTGTAAGCATGACAGGGAAGTTTTTCCTCCTGCTCAAGGCAGGGGTCAGAATTCACCAGAATCGCTAACAGCAACACCCATTCCATCCATCTTCAAATTTTAAATGTGAAGTATAAACTTTTCCCTTCCCTTCTCTTCCCTTCCCTTCCCGTTTTTGCTTTTGTTTGTTTATTAGGGCACCTTCATGTGTCTCCACATAGCAATGTCTTCTTTCCCCCCTAAAGAGAACCCAGCCTTCCAGTAACCATCATTTTAAGGACAGTAATGAGGCAACTTACTTTATGCTTCTAGGGCCTGTCTCCCCCCAGGAACTGCCCATGGCAGCCTTAGGTTCAACAGAGCTTGGTCTCACATACTTTTTAAGGGTATTTTAGACAAAGAAAATTGTACGAAGATAAAAAATTAGATAAATTTGATTTGCTGGAAACTATCCAAGTGGGAAAACCAGCAATTTTATAATCCCATAACACATATGGAGAGGCTACAGGAAACTAAGATGGTTATATTTCTTGGTTCTGCAGTTTGTTGCTTTCTGCTTATCCAGGTTAATTCTATAGGAGAAAGGAAGCATATTTTATACAAGAAAAGACTCTGTGAAAGTTTGGACTGCTTAACATTACAATTTAGGGAGATAGAAATAGCCTATAACCTGAAAATATTCTGCTGCCTTTGAACCTCTGTAGCATTTTCTTTAAATTCCTTTGCTTTACATTGTTATTTTGTCTTACCATGCCACAAAAAATTTTCAAAATTATTCCACACAATTCTCTTATGCTTCTCCTAGTGTCTATGTGTATGTGTCTCTGTCTCTACCCCTTCCACCTCAGCACGGTGCCTTGTACATATATATATTTTAATGAATTAATGTCATACATTTAAATGGACCAAAAGAATAGCACAGAAGTGCCCCTTGATCTATGATAAAATATGCCTTTTTCTTTCCTCTCCCCTCTCCGCTTTCCCATCCCCCCCCCCCACTCCTCCTCCTTCTTGCTCTCTCTTCCTCTCCCTCTTTTTGCCACTTTGACTAGGCTGAAAGTCTTACCATTTCAGAAAGCGACCTAGGGTTAGTCGAAACTGTGTGCTGCACTTCTTATAATTCATAGCAGTGTCTAATTTGCACTAGCTTTCTAAGCTTTGTAACAAAATTTTCCCCTTCTATCACCCTGAGCTAGTCCCCTCTTTGTGAGCAGTGGATGAACCAGAGAACCAGCATGGTGAGAGTCCACGGAACAGAGCCAAGCTAAGGCTGGCATGGCCTTTGACATGAGGCTCTCAACCAACAGTCTCCACAGTGCGGGGCACATACCTCAGTGGTGCCCTCAATGTCCCAATGATCCACAACAAGTCAGAAAGAAAATGTGAGTGCTTCTGTTTCTATTTACTTTTTTTATTTCCCATTTATAAATTTCTACTTTGTTTATATTTAATTATTGTATAGTATGTACGTATGTATTCAATCTACTGTTCGTACCAGATTAACATTTAAAATCTCTATATTGGGGGTTCATGCAAAAAAAAAAAAAAAAATGTGCCTCAATGGCCGGCATCTTCCAAAATGTCCGGCAAGAGGCCCAGGTCTCTAAAAAGCCATGTATTGCAGGCAGCCTGTGCCCCTGGCTCGGCTATCTGTCCCTTCCTTCAAATGGCACATATCACTATCTCACATGTATTTCATGCCCTGTGTGCTCAGCACCACATTCAAGCCCGATAAGCCCTTCCCTTCAGATGCACAGCCATGTTTTGTACAGTTTCTCTTGAAAAATGTTTGGACGTAGCTCTTTCTATTTCTTTCTTCTCTTTGATGCTTCCAGGTAGTTCCTTGATCTACTTTTATCTCTCCTGTACTCACACATAGACACTTTTGAAAGACCTAAAATCCTTTCAAAAAGAGTGTCTTTGATATTCATTTACATTTACTTTAAAAAATCCTATCAAATACTGAATGTTTCTGCTGAGCTAAAATCCCTGTCCTTTGGATGCAAACTTTCTCCGTTAAGTGCTGTGGTTATTTCATAATTTCTCTGAAATTCTCTACCCCTCTCGAGGCCCAATCAATGGTTCATATCAATTAAGCTGCAAAGAACAAGAGACTTAGTACACCTCACCATCTTGACAACAGACTCTTTGTTAGAGGAAACAAATTAAAAGGAAGAAATTAGACCTTCCCTGATGAAATATCATTAAAATGCTACTTAACATGAAAAATATTTATAATAGGCTGCCATCGATTTATGTGTCAAGTTATGAGTTGAGCCACAAAGTGCCCTTCATCCCGCCCCCTCCAAAGTAGGCCCTGAGTCTGATTTTTGATGAACTCACTGTCTGAATAGAGGTTTTGTTAAAAGATTTCTCAAGAACATGGTAAAGTAAGCTCTAGGAAGTAATTACAAGCACATGGCTGTTTGTGGCATCAATGTCTGTGTTGTTTGTGGAGGGGAGGAAATTTACCTGTATCTGCCACCTATTTGGTTGAAGTGGGATGGAATGTGTCAGTTAGAAATATGTATTTAATTTTCAAAAGCATCATACTTTGCACATCTCTGTCTATGAAACAAGCATTTGTGTTAGGAAGAGATATCTTTAATACGTGTGTGTGGACTTGCTTTGAGTACCTTCACACAAACCTGAATGAAATAATGGAGAACTAAAGTCACTAATGAGAAAATTAAGGCAAACTCACTGAAAAGAGGAAATCATGCCAATTAGTTATCATCAGAGTTCAGTGTCACCAGCTCATTGCCAACCGACCGCTTCACTTGGCACGTTGGAAGCACGGATGCTAAAAGAGATAAATATCCGAATAACAAATTCCCTTATATCTCCTAAAACATGCCTCTCTCCTATACTAAGTTAAATTAGTTTTTAAAATTTAAATTTGCAAATGATAAGGTTCAGATGTATGTATGTAAGACTGCTTCTCTTCTCCCATCCATACGCCCTTCACTGAGAAGCGTGGTCATGGTCGATATCCATGCATTCCTCTAAGAACTCGTGCAGAGGCCTGGCTTTGACCTTCCTAGGCTGGGTGAGAGCCCAACCAGCTCATGGACCAAGATGAGCATTAAATAGTTTTGGATTCTCCCTGCTCTTTTATTGTCATCCATCCATTCATCCATCAGTCCATCCATCTGTCCATTCCTCCATCCATTCAACAAATATTTTTTGAGCACTGACTAGGCTCCAGGTACTGTATTAGGTACTGGAATTCAGTAGTGAAAAAGGAAAATAAAGTCCTTACCCTCATAAAACCTCACTGCACCCAGTGCTACACACACACACACACACACACACACACACACGCACACATCCCATAAGTAAATTCGAACACACAATCAAAACTCTAAAAGAACTGCTTTTAATAAGGTGTATGACATTTCAGGCATCATGCTTTACATATTCTGTCTTATTTGATTTTTACAACCTCCCAAGGCAAATATCATTATACTCTGTTATTCTGATAAAGCAACTGAGGCTTAGGGAACCTGAAATTAATTTTTCATGCTTAACAATTGTAAGTGGCAGAAATGGGGTTGAAGACCAGATTTTACTGACTGCAAGTTTCATGCTCTTAACCACTACCCTTTAACACACACACACACACACACACACCACCTTACATTAAAGATAGCATTTAAAAGTGTGTTTGTTACCCCTAAACTTAGTTCTCCATGCAAGAATCTGAGCCCCTGTATATGCCCTGAACATCAGTTTCCTTATTGCTAACTTTCTAACCACATCTTTTCCTGCTCAGTTCTTCCCTGAACTGTTCTTGCCCTTAAAATCTGCTCTGCTTGGCTTATACAATCTTCCTATCCTTGCCCAGCTCTCTCTTTAGGCTCCTGATCCATCCATGTGCTCTTAGTGTGTACCTCTGGTCCTGCTTTAAGTCAATCACACGTAGGAGCAGAAGTATAAATTCTATGAGTCTACGTTTCATAGTGTTTTCAAACACTTCCATTTGTATTATACTTTCGTGGGAGTCAAGGACCCTTCAGGAATGATTTCCCTTGAAGAAATGTGTTTGGAATCATGCAAATGTCAAATGAGTTCAGTGAGTAGGGTAGAAATTTATGGACATGTTAAAAAAGACAATATGCACTTTTAATGACCAAAATATTTTCCCTGAGCTTCCAGGCTCCTCTACCTGGTAATGATTTAAGTACAAGGGAGAATCTGATTCCCTGTTTACTCCACAGACTCGATTCTCACCTGGCTAAAATTAGCTTTTAAATCACTGGGTTTTATGCTGCTGCAGTGCACCTGGTCTCCTGTGACTGCACCGCTACGACGCGCTCTACTCTTACTGATTACCTGTGAATATTTACCTGGTCAAGTTGTCAGGTGGCTGCCTACTGACGGCCTTCCAATCTAAAGAGGTTCATTAGCTCTCTAGTCATTCCTTTGCTCCTAAATTTTATGCCTAGACTATTTTCTTTCCATTTGGATGTTGTGCCAAATGTATGAACTCTCCTGGGTGTGATTTGTGCATCGCACTCAGGATTCTGACTTTATGACGTGCCTGGACAAGCCAAAAATTAACTTCATGGCAGGAGACTTCGATCTTTACCATTAGGATGGATTTTGCACTTCATGCAGAGCTCCAAGAGACCCTGTCTTGTCAACATTGAAAGTCAGTGAAACAGAATGAACTCTATGGTTTTTCCACCTCCCCTCTTTGGTGCATTTTCTGGATGTGTTTCTAATCAGGCACTTCCTCAGATAAGGTGCCAAGCTCCCAGAGGGGAACCTTCCTCTGAAGACATTCTCTGTCCTCCCCTGAATGACCCCACCCAGCATTTATTACTATAGCCTCCTGTGCTGGTTCCTAATGTGGCCACATCTTGTTTTTCCTCCTACATTTTAAAGATCATCTCCCCAATGCCAAGCCCCTGCTGAGCCCATTATAACTCCTTTAGTATTGTCTGAATTGATGAGTTGAAGATTCATGATGTTACCAACAAATACATAAAGAAAGATAAGTGAATTTACGTATTGAATAAAAAATAAAATTTTTTCTTTGTTAAAGTAAAATTAATTTATAATAGTTAATATCCATTGAGAGTTTTATTATATGCCAGAATACAAATTCTAAGTGGTTTACATGTATTAACTCATTCCATCCTTAAAATAACCTTTTAGGAAGGTACTATTATCCCCTTTAAGGATGAGAAGACTGAGGCATAGAGAAATTAACTTGCCTGAGACACTTATCCAGCCTGGGCCGTGTAACTTGAACTCAGGCAATTTGGTTCCAGAGCGCACTCCTTCCACTACCTCTTGAACAATGAACACTGTAAAATGTTCATTTCTCTTTTATTTACATTTTCATTCACCAACTATCATCTTTTACCCTTCAGGCCTCACTTTTGGCAATTAAGATTTATGACAGACTGTGAGTAAAGATGAAAGAGGTGGGATAGGGGAATGTATGACACCAGAGGTAAAGATAGATGATAAAGACTGGGACTGTATAACTTGGCAAAAACTGGAGTGGCCAATGACTGTTACTAAATATACAAATATAAAGATGTTTTTGCATGCGGGAAAGCAAATGAATGTCAACCATGTAGAGAGTTGAAAAAGGCATGGTATTCAGGAAAAAACATAATCAAAGCAAACTGGAGTCTATGGTCAACAGTAGCATTGTAAAATACCTCCATTAAATGTAACAAAGGCAATATGCCAATGCTAAATGTATATGAGAGGGGGATATAGGGGAGGAATATGGGATTCTTGGTAGTGATATTATTTGCTGTCCTTGCTATTGTATTGTATGACACTATTTTTCTTTTTATCATTTTTTTTCTTATTGCTAAAAGAAACAAACAATTTTTCTTGTAGTAATCAATATGTTCAAGTGCTGATTGTGGTGATAAATGTACAACTTTATGATGATACCATGAACAACTGATTGTACACTGTGGATAAATATATGGTATGTGAATATAACTCTATAAAATTGTAGGAAAATATATATATAGGAGTAAAAGTGTTGGAGAAAACATGGTGAGAGGGATATACGTATCTACTGTTGATGAGCAGGTAGAATGGTGTAGCCTTTCTGAAGGTCAGTGTGGTTGTTCCACAAAAAGTTAAGTATGTGGGGACCAAAAGGTCCTGCAGCCTCATTATGGGGTATGTCATTTGAAGATCTGAGAGCAGAGACATGAATGGACATTTGCAAACTGGTGTTCATGGAGGCAGTAATGATTTGCAAAGGGTGGAGATGACCTAAGGGTACATTGACTGAAGAATGGAATGGTGTACTGTGGTGTACACATACAGTGGAACATTGAGCGACTACAAGAAGGAGTGAAGCTGTGAGACACACAACGAGGTGAATGGATCCTGTACACAGTATTTAAGTGAAGTACACCAGAAATAAAGGCAAACACTTTAATGCCTCACCAATATGGACTAACTACAATGTGTAAACTCAGAATTGAATCTTAGAACATAGCCTAACATGGACATAATTATTGTAATAGTCCATAGATTGTAAGCTCTTACAGCAGTTAACTCTATCCCTGACTTGTAGTGCATATCTCTAAACTTTGAGATGCTGATTCCTTAGTGTATAACCTGATTGGTCTCTGGAACAATGCATATCTCTGAGACACCTGAAACTCAGAGCTAGATAGAGCTCGGCAGATATGAATGTCAGTATTAGTGCATACAGCCACTGTTAAAAAAAAAAAAAAAAAAAAAAAGCTGAAAAAGAGCCCAGAGTTCAATTAGTGATATGAATGAAGCAGGTCTGGTTAAGACCAGGGCAAGCCAGGCCAAAGGGTAAAGGTCGAAACTGACTGTGTTTTAAAACTTCAACTTCCATATGAGACCAAGGGAAGAGATGTCTATTTGGTACAGGATCTAAATTTTCTAAACGGTACAACTCTACAGTCAGTTTGTTCAAACACCACAACTGCATGGAACTTTGAATAGGAAGTGAGATACGGTAGGTTAGTATAGGCTGGAGTGAAATAGTGACACATCCCAGAGTAATTTGGGCAGATAATAAAAAATATATTTACAGCTGTCCCCTCCCCAGCCCCGAGGATCTGGGGGAAGGTGCAGAAGTGTTGGACTTCCCCACCTGGACTGGTGTTGATGTTGTCACAAACATTGGGACTGGCGGTTTGATGTGCTAAGCCCTCGAGCATGGGACTTGCCCTTATGAAGCTCGTCACTGCAAAGGAGAGGCTAAACTTGCATATAATTGTGCCTAAGAGTCTCCCCCTGAGTACCTCTTTGTTGTTCAGATGTGGCCCTCTCTCTCTCTAACTGAGCCACCTGTACAGGTGAACTCGCTGCCCTCCCCCCTACATGGGACCCGACTCCCAGGGGTGTAAATCTCCCTGGTAATACAGAATATGACTCCCAGGGATGAATGTGGACCCAGCATCATGGGACTGAGAGTATCTTCTTGACCAAAAGGGGGAGGCAAAATGAGACGAAATAGTTTCAGTGGCTGAGAAATTCCAAATGGAGTCGAGAGGTCACTCTGGTGGACATTCTTATGCACTATATAGATAACACGTCTTAGGTTTTAATGTATTAGAATAGCTAGAAGTAAATACCTGAAACTACCAAACTCCAACCCAGCAGTCTGGACTCCCGAAGACAATTATATAATAATGTAGATTACAAGGGGTGACAGTGTGATTGTGAAGACCTTGTGGATCACACCTCCTTTATCTAGTGTATGGATGAGTAGAAAAATGGGGATAAAAACTAAAGGACAAATGGGGTGGGATGGGGGGATGATTTGGGTGTTCTTTTTTTACTTTTATTTTTTATTCTTGTTCTGGTTGTTTCTGACGTAAGGAAAATGTTCAGAGATAGACTGTGGTGATGAACGCATAACTATGTTATCATACTGTGGACAGTTGATTGTATACCATGGATGATTGTATGGTGTGTGAATGTATTTCAATAAAACTGAATTTAATAAAAAAAATTGAATGAAAAAAAGATTTACGACAGATAAATCTCAAAATATTTAACAATCCCTCACCATCTTTTTTTTGTAGATGAATGTTAATGGTTAATAATAAACATTTGCGAATAGGAAACATGGTGTCAGTTTAGAATTAAAAAATCATTGCTCTGAAATTAACATGATTAAAACATAGCATGGCTTTTAATTTGTCATTTTTGTAATTATTTTGTAATTGTCTAGTGACCCAAATAAAATTTAAGGTATTTTTCTGCCATCTAGTGACGCAAATGAGAATAACATGCAAACAAGCGTTCTCATTTACATAAATGCTGTATTAGGAATCATTTTAAAAAATCATTAAATTGGCATAAATTAAATCTGTCTGAAAAACTTTAATTCTGACATTCACAAGTATCAATATTTTTCTTAACCCTTCTCATTGATTCTTCCTCAGCTAAAAAAATATACTTTGCTCATGTCCAGGGTTTTTTAATATCAAATTACTGAAGGCATTAGTAAAGAAAACTAAAATACAATTATTTTTTTTACATATGGTTTCTGATGTAGTTTTGGGCCATATGTATTTCTTTATCCCAATTATATTTGCTACAACTCTTATTTGAATAATTGACATATATTCTTTTTTCCCACATGTATCCAAGCGTTTTAATAATTGACCAATTTCAACCATATTTATTTAATTATATAAATGATTACAGTTAGACATGAAATCTGCTATTTTGCATGCTTTATGTAGAATACTTCCCATTCATCCATGTAACTATTCACTGAGTACATTTTAATAAATTTTATTTACATAGTTGGTCCTGTAGAGTTTTTTTTTTTTCTTTTTTTACCTTTCATACATACAGCCTGTCTTCCCATTAAAACAGCAAGGATTATTATATTTGCACCCTCAGATACTAAAGCATCTTATGTTCAGTGAATTCTTGATGATGCCCCAGTCATAAGCTTTTAACTATAGAATCATCTGAAGATTATGGCACACTTAGCTCAAATTAGTTTCTACCCTATTTTGAAATTTTTAAATATCAGCAATGATTTCAATTTGAATAACAAAAATTGTCAGGTGCTGTAACCTTTTCACCACAGCAGCTCCTAGCCATGTCCAAGAGGCTTTGCAAGCTGTGTATGCATGCAATTGTTTGGAGGCCTGGCCATGATCAGGAAAATGTTCACCCTGCTATTGAAAAAGGACATAGATACGGCTTCAATATTGGAAAGGCTAATTATAATAACTCAGCACCTTGAGTGTGAGGAAAAGTTGGGGTGAGGTTTTAAGTTGCGTGATAATTGTGAGGATTGGCAATGACTCAGATTGGGGGTGGAGGTGGGGGTGGGGCAGAATTTGTTCTACTGGAAAGCTCCCAACTGGAGCTAAAGAGACCATTTGCCAAGGATATCTAAACTAAATAAGATGCGCAAAAACCAGTATGATTTCTAACCATGAAGAACAATGTGTTGTTTAAGAAGATGAGTGTTTATCCTGGATTGAGCAATGTTTGTGATGTCATTTATTCACTAAATTTTTACTGAGGGCTTATTGTCAGCCAACAGGAACAGGCAATAAGGTGAACATCAATGTACAAATTCATATCCACACTCTCCTGGAGTTTCTGGTCTAGGACAAAAGCCTCATTTGATTGGGCTTTTTCCCTCAAAATGGTTCCAGGCTTGTTCCACCTATGTTCTCAGAAAAGCACCATTTGTAGCTGGCCTTAGGTTGTATCTTCTTACCCTGTGTAGAGTGTGTGTTGAATACATTTTCACAGTGTCCTATTACTAAGTAAGCACCCTGAGAGAATCAGCTTGTATATTACCATTAATGATGAAAGCTCCACACCTCCTAATTTCAAGGGATTTAATTAACACATCCAGTTTGCACTGACCAACCTGGTTTCTTTTCACCCAAGTGATACTCTATTAAATAACTTTAGCCTCCTAGGACTCTGTCACATGACTTCCAGCATCTCAGGACTCTCCTGACCCAATACTATTCTCATTCCTATGGGGAATGAAGTTATTGCTGCTGTTTCCTAAAAGTAAATTAACATGTTAGCCAGTGATGTGATGAAAGACATATCAAAGGCATGGACTGGAAATTAGAATTTCAATGACTTTATGCCTAAAGATACTAAATGTCTTGAAGGTCTAAGTATATGGACTTGTGCAGTGTTAGGCCAGCCTCATCCCCAGTCACATTTAAAAAGATAGGAAGTATATAAATGCTACCATCTGATTTGATTTCATGCTTCTAGATATTATCTAATGCACTGGACTGAATCCCAGAAGCTTACATCAACTTTGAGGCCTCTGGCAGCTACTTCAAACTCTCAAACACCCAGTCCCACATTCTTCTTGTCTGCAATTTCCTCAGAAGACCTTCACCAATTGCTCCCTGAAAATTACATTTTATAGAATACTGAGCTTAGTTTATGCATTGTTAATCATCAGATATTTACCTTGTGGCAAAATTTAATGGAGGCATTTAAAAATACCCAAGTCTTCGCCCCAGCGTGAGGAGTGTAGCTTTAGGTCAAACTGAGACCTTGAGTTCTTTCATCACTACTCTTCAGTTACAAAAACAAACTTGCAAAGTTAGCCATTCTTGTTTTTACTCCATTTTTGTCGTTTATTTCCATTTTTGTCATCTATAACCCTTTTTCAGTTTAAAAAAAACACACACACAACTTTTATATTTGTGTCTTTATTGGTTTTGGTGATCGCTGACTGCTTTTACTTCAAGTACCATCATTCGCTTTTGCGTGTTGTGGGAATCATTAACTCCAGCCTCAAATTAGAAAGCTATCAGAGGCAGTTTTTATTTTAATAGGCATGCAAAGATACAAATAGTAAAATTAAAAGTAAATGGCCCTCCTTCAGGTAAAGATAAATATTAGGATAAAGTCAACTATCTTTTTGAAGAAGAAATTTGGATCCCAGATCAAATTTTTTTAACTACTGGCCTTAGTGTATTTTCCTTTCACTGACAATCAAAACAAGGTGATCTTAGTAGTAGCTAAAATTGTAATAAATGATGGACTTCTTTTTGGTTTTATTTAAGAGTTCAAATGCATCATCTCATAGTCATTTTAATTTCCGGTTAATGTTTATATGATCTCCACACACTTCTTTTAAAGATGGAATTACTTGTTATTTTTGTTACATGGACAGTTCTCGTATTTTAATATGAAAATAATAAAACTGAAGCTCTGTGAAATTTAAGACAGAAAAACGGTGCCCACTAGCCATTTTCCTATATCTTTTCTCTCCTACCTGTTTCTTCTACTTTGAAACCCTAATAGAAATGCTACTTTTATAGGGAAGATGGTTACTACAAAGGATAATGTGAAATTCATGCTTTTATGTTACATCTTGTCAAAAGTAACCTTGGCCTGGTGTTGGCATCTCTCACATTCATTGCAAGGAGCACCAAAAGGAGGCAAGGAGCCAAGCTTTCCAGTGGCAGGCCTCCTTTCCTGAAGACGGCAAGCTCCAGCGGCCTCATTTGAAGGAGGCTTTCACCACCCTGCCCTTGATGGGCTGTGTAGGACGCCAGTTCCTGACCAGGGGCACTGGGGGCTCATTCTCAGCGCTGGAGTAGAGGGTCCGCAGCTTGGCTATCTGCAAGGGGCAGAGCAGAGCGTCAGCACCACATCTCCACCAAGTTCACACGCTCCGCCACCCAGAGTCAGAAATCACTGGCTTTCCAAACAAGAAAAGCAAACCACAAAAACCGTCTCCAGCGTTCAGTCTAGAACTATTCGGCTGCCAGCTCCTGGGTAATACAAATTTGTTCTTTATTTGTAAAACCCTTTTCTTCATTTTATACAGGATCAACATGCTCTGTGGTCAAAATATTTTCTCCCTGAACTGTGAAATAATTATCATTTTGATGTGAGGGGTCAATATGAAATATATATTCTGTGTAGGAGGGGATGAAAACATTAACATGCCAGTGCAAACAATAATAAAGTTTCATTGTGTAAGTTTAAGGAGTCAATTATTTTAAAAAGAGCAGAAAGAAATTAGAATCATGCTGCATTTAAAATTTTAAAACCTGATTTTTTCTTAAAGGATAAGCATTTACAAAACTTTCATTAGTAATGCTATATTTCTGTATTAAAGTACTGTTTTTAGCTTTTGTCCTTAAAAAAATTTTCTTCTTCTTTCAAAATATTTTTATCAGTAAAAGAGACCATTAAATCTGATCTCTTGATTAAAATGCCTATATATATTTGAGTTCACAAGTGGCCAAAATATGAAAGCTATTGTCTTAAGCAAGGGAGACTGGTACTCATAAACTGATTTTACTATTAGAGTAGACTTTTATGATCTAGGATTGGAGTCACTGTGTTGTCCACTTGCTTTAATTTGTTTGTCTCCATGTCACTGTCCACTTACTATCTCCCAAATAGCCTTTACTTGAAAGTTTATTTAATAAATGTTGTAAATACTTTCGCTGGATGAATAGTAAAAAAGGAGGCCTGAGCAGAGAAAAGATGCCTTGGAAGCAAACATTGCAGTGGGAATAACAGCCTCCACTTACTTATTGGCTGTGTGATCACAGGCAAATTACTTCGATTTCTGAGCCTCAACTTACTTATTTACCGGTACAATCTGAGAAATAATATGCACCTCACCAGGCTTTTAAATTTCCTCCATTAGCACCCTTCTTCCTAGGGCTGTATTTCTCATCCCAACTCCTAATTAGTGCTTAGTATTTGGGGGACCTCCAAATTAACAAAGACGAACTCATATAAAACTTGAGCGTTACCAGATCATAACTATCACAACCACTTTTCAATGATCCTGGTACCCTTTGGCAGTCACGTTTTAGAAAGTTGAACAAGCTGATGGCAATTCACCAAGGCAAACTATGAATTCTTTAGTTGTAGAGCTCTTCCGTAGGCACGCATTTAGTAACTTTTATCTTTCACTGCCAGCCAGCGAGACACGTCCGTGGGTTCACAAGCCTCCGCGGCTGCGCCTTACCTGGTCAGAGCTCACGGTGACGGGCTCTTTCAGCAGGAGCCACACGATGCACTCCTCGCAGGGCGGCGTGGTGAAGGAGCCGTGGTAGGTCCAGTAGTCCCGGCAGGCGGGGAACAGGCAGGTGGGACTGAAGTTCGTGAAGGGCGCCTCCTTGCCCTGCGAGAGAGCGGGTGCAGGCGCGGGGAGCCGTGGTCCACCCAACGCCCCGCCTCCCCACCCCCACCCCACCCCATTTTATTTGTAATGAATTTCAAATGCCATAGAGAAAACGGATTTTTTTTTAAAAAAGTAAATCTTTTTCAGAAGTTAAGGACAAATGGGAGAGACCGGTTTGCGTGACTATCTGACACAATCATCACACTTTACACTCATTTTAACTGTGGGTAGAACTATAAGCCCATCAGTTCTCAAGAAAAAGGAGAAACTCAGATCGAAGATGTAATAGAATTATTGCATATAAATTAATGCTTTGGTTCTTTATGACTAAAAAACAGGCTTGCATTTTTATTGAATATGGCATTCAGAATACCTTCTCTAGTGATAAAGCCTTACTAGCATTTGAAAAGAACACTCTTAAAAGATAAAGTCTGCTAATTAGAAGTGTCTACTGTTAAGAATTAAAGCATATAGACCTGGCCCAGCAGAGAACGGGCAGCACCAGGACTCAGAAGACCGATTCTGGCTGACATGTAGTACCTCTATGAGTGTGTGTGTGTGTGTGTGTGTGTGTGTGTGTGTGTGTGTGTGTGTGGTGGCGGAGAAGGGGCGAGCAGAGGTGGGGGTGGGGTGGTCACTCAATTTCTCTCTTCTCCAATTCATTAGGAAAGTAATTATCTGACAAGCTGACTTTGAGGATTAAATAAGTGGATCAATGTAAAATGCTCTAAAAACTGTGAATCATACAAATATGAGGACATTTATTTTTGTATGTAAGCTTAGCATATCCATCAAATTTAGTAACAGGTTTTAGATGAAAGAAATACATTTGAAAATGTATAAAGTAAATCAAAATACTTTGCTTTGTGGTCTAGATGGGGAATTTTTTTTTATTTTATTTTTTTTACCTTTGTCTTAATTTTATCCAATGCATCAAGGAACAGCTGGAATTCGCCTCTCTCGCGTCCTATCTGTAATTTTAAAAAACAAAAACTAAAAAAAAAAACAAAACACCACCAAGAATCCTATTTTTCCCTTCCCCATAATTTAGGATTTCCTCCAAAACTGACTTTGATCCATCTGCCTCCAACTGGTGTTTATAAATGTACCATCTTATATTAGCAAAAGCATAAGTTTATTTTCCTCCTAAGATTTTAGGGTACATGTTTTCTGATCTGAACTGGGACTCCAAGCCTCTGAAGTACAAAGCCACAAAATTACATGTTTATCTGGTTTTATGCCCTTGACCACCTCTGCAAAGTCACTCTCCTTAAAGAATTAGAGTGAGAATATATTCAAAACTACTCATTGTCTTTCCCCTCAGACCCACTCCACTTCCAGTTGTGCTATCTTCAAGCAGTGAAAAGGACCCAGTGAATTCAGAACATTAAACAAATTAGGTCATTCAACAAGAAAGAAGCAAGATTTTCACCTCTGTCTTAAAATCTAGATTATGTTACCACTGAGCTCATGTGTTAATGACACTAAGTCCTCTTTAAACCAAGTCTGGCTCGACAACACACACATTCCCTGTGCTATCTTAGCCTGGGATCATATGAGTCGTGGCCACCCTAAGCAGAGGGCATGTCGAGCCAGGGACTTGGCATCGTGGTGGTTCCACCATTGGAGATTCTGTTTTCCAGCACAAGTGAAGTGGAGCAGTGGGAGAAGATGATGAATGGATGCCCCTCTCACCTTCATCGACGCCATATAATATATATATTTTATATATATATACTCTCCCCACCCCTCACCCACATACTCACTCACACATCCAAATCTTGAGAAAATTTAGAAGTGCTAGGGGAGCTGGAGTATGGAAAAAGGTACCCTTTTTTTGAGAGAGCAGAACAGCTTGAGCTGTTCTTAGAATTATCTTGATCAGCTGAATGGATACTAAAATGTATTCAGGAGGAAATGATATCCCCGCTTAAGCAAGAGGACGGAATGAAACTCACACTACCCTGAGAACTGAAAAAGAACTGAAGTTTGAAAGAAAAAGTATAATTAGTTTTTACCTTACCTTCAGAAAAATGCCAACCACAGCTATTCCATCAGGTTGCTTCAGAGCTCCCCCAAAAGTGTTATACTTTGGATTCCAGTGAACCAAATGAACCTGAAACCATAGAATATAGGTTAGGAGGTAAATTCTTAGATTAAGAGAATAAGTGTCAAATGATCCACAGTAAACCTATTTGTTCAATTTAAGGTTGTGGAACACTCTCATAGATGTTAGAAAACTCTAAACAGTAACATGTACTGTTTTGATGAAATGTTTAATGAGCCAAATCAAAAATATATAAAATTATGACAAATACATTATAACTTTGTAATAAACAAGTCCATGAAAACTGTACTTTTGTTAAACCAATTCAAAAACCAATTCAAAACATTTATTTTAGTTTTGTATAATACTAACTCCTTTTTCTGACTAAATCAAATAGTGAAACATAGAAATATAAACAGAAGCTGATAACATGTTAATGTCACAATTAGTAGGAAAGTAGGGAAGGAAAGATAAGGGGAGAATTCTTAGGCATGTCCATATCTGCCTCCTTTTAGCAGTCAGTATTCTAGAACTATCTTAATTTAGAACATGGGAACCAGTTACATTAGTCAAATTTCCCATACTGAGTTACATAGAGTGGCAAGAGAATACAACAGTTCATGGCAATTAAAAATATTTTATTCAAGATCAAAAGTGTGAGATAATCCCATGTGCAAAGATAAAAATGCCTTCTTTGCCCATATCTATAAGAAATACTACAGTTTCTCTATTTGTGGGGAAAGCTGTCAAGAAAGTGCCCTCAATAGTTAATTTATCCTGCCCCTGGCTCTCTAGGTTAGTTGTAGAGAAACAGAATGACCAATGAAGTATTTTGGGTCTCCTTGAGTTTAGTTTCAACCAACAATTAAGCAGCCTAATTAATGATTCCTGCCGGAAGTGCTTAAAAGTTCTTATTGCAGTTCATTATGTTTACAGGAGCTGGCCTTTGGAAAACAGTGAAGTGGGTAAAATTAAATGATCGCCACCACCAGAGCATTCACTATTCCTTACAGGCTTGGCTTTATACAGTCAGCACGCAGGAGGCTTGTCTTATTCCCTTGTGTGCATTTCCCCTGCAAGCTGGTACCTTGATCTGAGCTCATCATGCTTTTCATTAATTGGTTAACGGAGACAGTGTGGTGCCTATTCAATTTTGTGGGTGTGTATATGTGTGTACATCATGACACATGTCAAGATGCCAGAAACTAATAAATGCAATTATTAATTCCAATTCTTATAAAAGAGGCAGCTTAGAGCCCTAAATAAGATGATGGACTCTGAAAAAAATCTGCATAAGGTAGAACACCAAGTGACTTCTTTATCAGCCGTGTGACTTTATTATGTAACTTTTTTTGTCCCTCGGTTTCCTCATCTATAATCGATCTCATAGAGTTACTAATTATATTAAATCAGTTAATACACATAAGCATTTCATAAGTGTTAGCTATCTTTATCTTTTCTGATTCACTCTTTTATACTAAACTGCAATCCAATTATTAATATAACTTGGGAAGTCTTCACCCATGAAGCTAACTCACCTATACTCTAAACTGTCAAGCTTAGAATGCCTGGTAGCATCAGCTTCTGCTAAAACAACGACAGCTCTTTTCATCACCACAGGCTGGAGATGAATGCAGCAGGTGCTACTTTGTTGCTGTGGTTATTTTTCATTTCCCCTCGTTCCTACCTCCGCTGCATACTTGACTCCATCCACGCTGTGCTCAGATCCGTGATCATCCGAGGAGCCCCAGTGAAGGTGAAACTGACGAAGTCGGTAGGTTCCGGTGAGAGGACCCCCTTTCAGTACTGCGATTCAGAGAAGCTAGGTCAACAGTGAGTTCATGAATTCTTTTACAGAGCTCCACTTTAAACAAGCACTCCCATTGCCAAAAATCCAAGAGCAAAATGTGGGCAGCCTGCTGGGTGGATGGTGCCGTTTCCAAGCACTCTGGGAACCAAAATAAAATTTTTTTTTTTCTGCTTTATCCTTTGGTTTGTTGTTTGTTCATTTTAAAATGTTAATTCAACATTGCTGAAAACAAAAGTAAAATAAAAGATGGATAATAAAGATGCACATACCCCAAGAATAGGTCAGAAATGGCGTGCAGTGGAAGAACATGACACTTGAGAGCCAGACAGATTCCGGTTCCTATCCTGGCTCCACCCCTAGCTAGCTGTGTGATCTTGGGTAAGTCGCTAAACTTCTCTGAACTTGTTTGTGCATCTCTAAGAGGTGATAATAATACCAACGTTTCCGAGCTGCTGAGAGGATTAAATGAGATTAAGGAGTCTGAAGTGCTCACCACCGTGCCCAGCACAGCCACTACTGAGCAAATGTAAATTCCTTCTCCACGTCTTGCTTCCAACTACATTTTTCTTTAAGACTTCAAGCAAGAACTTTCATCCAAGTCTAATTTAGACCGTGTCTATTCAAACGAGATGAAATGGAAAATTCAGAAATTTCCCAGTAATCATTCAATATCGACAGTTAAACGAGAGGATTCTCAGTAGCATCAATTTGGCCTCGTTTTATTAATACCTCAAACCTTTACTTAATCTGGCTTCAATTCATTCAGTATGGGGAGTGATTTGGAGATTCAAATATCTGCCCAAGGACACTAGGAAACTATGCAGAAACCCTAAAATCAAGATTTACCAAGATAAACAAGATCAAACTAGAATTCAGAGGGTACCTGTTCTGGAAAGGATGGGGCAGGTATTAGGGCTGAAGTGGCACAGCAAAAAACATGGTGTAGTCTGAAAAAACAGTCCTTGATCTGTATGAGTTTGGTTCTATAGGACTGAAATGCTTTGGTTCATTTCATTTTTTCCCATCCAACCACTAGGCAAGTTATTATCTGGAAATATGAGTCCAATTTATTTGAATGACCATATGATATTGCCAATATTAAACCATTTTTGCCTACACATTTTCATCTGGTTCAACATAAGATACTGTTTAATTTTTGTTGTAGTTTTTCTTCAAAATGGAACTTGATCTAAATAGGGCAGGGAGAAAAAAGGAACAGATAACAACATGAGGTCATTGTTTAAGACAACATAAATTTCTGTCGTAGCCCTTACTCAGAACCTCCTATCAGGCAGGAAGTATGAACCCATTATGTTACAACATCATTAAGAATATTCATTTACGTGCATTAACAATGATGATAATTTTAACTTTATTAATAATTTGAGTTTATTTGTAGTTATAAGAAATTGTTTTGTTGTACATCAAGCACCAAAACATTAAAGGAAGATTTTTTAACCCCATTTACAGTGAAATAAAACATTTCTATTAGTCTTTTATTTCACTGTTTTGTTAATAGTGCAGGTGAAATAAAGAGATTTTTTTTACAAGTGATCTTCCAGTTTCAGAAACACAACTACTACTCGAGAAGAAATTGTCAGATATTATAAAAATACTCACCATAAGGATTAATCAGATAAATTCTGCTGTTTGAAAAACACGTAGATAAAGCATTGAAAGAAAGTCACCCTGATTTGTACAATGACCCTATTTCTGTACCCTCAATTGGCACCATCCCAGCAAGAGGGGAAGAAAGTGCTTAGTCTGTTTCTTTGCTACATTCCTTGCTTTGTAGAATGAAATCTCTGGGAGTCTTGCTCTCCAGTAAGGAAGCACAAGAACCCTCAGCAGTAGGCCATGAGAACCTGATGAGTGCTCATTTGGATTCATTGTCTTCATTGCCTTATCCACACTCCCTTTCAAAAACTCATTGCCAGCTTTTTGCTTGGGCCTGGGGCCATTTTGCAACAGTAAAGTGCCCAAGGTTGGAGGGTGACACATTCTTCTTCAGTGCATAAATATAATTCTTCACAACTAAAGCAAAGTCAAATGTCATCTGCATTTTCAGAGATGAATTGCCCCCCTCTTCCCACTGTTACTGGGTCATAAATCATATTTTGCCAATACATACATTGGAAATGTCCACATGACTCTACCTAAGTGTCATACTTACTTGACCTATCGTAACTATCATCAAACACAACCCTGCAGGTCTTCCCGTTGTTCAGAATAGTCTTGGCAGAGCCAGGGTCATAAGATGCTGTGAATGCTTTCAGAGAAGGGTCATGACTGATGTCTTTTGTATGCAGCTCGATGGGTGACTGGTTGTCTCCCTTGGCAATTGGGTAAAGTTCATGCCAGTGGTCAGGACCTAGGAAATAAAGTTAAGGGGATTTATTTGTTTGGTGGCACAGCCCAAGGTTTCTTTGTAATTGACTAAAATAGCAAAATACACAAAGGCTAGACAGTGATTATTGAAAAGCTCTTTGTTTTCAGATTGGGTAGTACCAGGCTTAGCTTACAAGACCTGTTCATAGTTTTGTTAGTAGTGTACCCGGAGACTATATTTAATGCCAGTGTATTCCCTCTGCCTAGCTCAGGAATATAGCCTTAAAGGCTTATATCCAAGAAGGACTTTGTTACATTTTTTTTTACCAACATACATTATTTATCATACAGCTGGAATAAAATATAACACTGACCAAAAACACTTTATGCCATACTTTGTGGTTTTCAGAGCACACTATTCCTTTTCTCCTGGGTAGGCAGAGGGAGTAGGCAGAGCAGAGATTCTTACCCAACTCCAGGCTCAGTAATTCAAGTGCCTTGCCAAGTGTTCCAGAGTTAGTTACCAATAGAACTGGAACTAGAGTTTTCTGACTTCCACAGGAAGCAGGCTCTTGGGTAAGTAACCAAACCTTTGGTGCTTCCGTTTCTTTCAATGGAAATAGTTAACAGATCCATAATAGGGAAGGTAAAAGGAACTGCAGCATTTGGAACATGGTAAGTACATATTGGTTCCCTTCCGACTCCTACGCCCACACTTTCCACGGCACTCTGTAGATTTGCTCACTCTGTGCAATGCCTCGGGGCTCCCTCTGGCGCGGTCCGGGGCTGGGGCCCACGGCTGCCCGCACTCACCGTTGTGGTCGGCGTAGCCCCACTCCTTGGCCATGGTCGTCCTTGTCGGTTCTGGACCGCTCCTGCCTTTCCCCCACGGCTTCGTGCAGAGGACCCGGGAGGCCGCGACTTATATAAGTCCCTAGAGCACCGCATGGCCTTATTAGGTCAGCAAGGGTGGGGCGGGGGGCTAAACTGGATTGGGGTGGTATTTGGGAGGCGGGGTGGGGGAAGCCAATGAATTCCAGGAGCTGATCAGCTGTCGGGGTGGGAGGGGGTGGAGGTGGGCGGAAGGCCCCCCACACCTTCCCACCCTCTCCCTGGAACTGTGGCTCCTGGCTCTTCCATCGCTCCCCCGCCCCTCGGTCTCCTAAAGCTGCAGGGCTTGCTTACCCGTGCCGACGTGCAAAAATGCAGGCGGTTTTCGCCGTAACCTTTCTCCGTCCTGCATGCATTTTTATTGGTTTTTGCAGCGGAGGGGGTGTCGTCGCTACGCTTAGCCACGAACCAAAACCTGCACCCCGGCGGTGCTTGCAGTCTCAGTTGCTCTTTGTGCAGGCTGGGGCGCTGGCAGCGGTCCCTGGAGGCTTCTGCGAGTTTATTCCGTGCCACTGATCCGGTTACAGTGACTGGAAAGAAAACGCTTGTTTGCTTGACCCATGTTTGACTCCTTTACAGGCAACTTGTAAAATCTTAGAAGCAAAGGATGGGAAGAAAGGAGCCGGGGGAGGGCAGGTTCTCCAGCTCCGTTATCCTTAACAAAATTGACAATGCCATGTGCCCTGGAACAGCCCCAGGAAGCATTTCCCAACCTAGCGGTTCTCTTTGGTCTGCACAGCGCCCGCAATCCGGGAGAAGACTGGATCCCAGTTAACGCAGAGCAGGAGTGTGGGACTGATTTGCCCATACTTTGTGAGCTGTACCTCTACTCACATAAAATCAAGAATATTTGGAGTGTTAGAAGACCACTAACCTAAAGTGAATCATATTGTTAAAAATGTATACTCTCACTCTCCAAGACGTAATGAGAAATTGAAATTAAAGGAAGAGGAAAAGTTGTCCAGAATTGCTTATTTTTTCTCCTCCTGTGTTGTTTTATTATAGTATGAAATGGACAAAAGGAGGATAGGACCGTCGTATCCAGGGTGTACATGGAAAAGATATATTTTTAAATGCCTGGCTATGGTTCACATTGAAAAAGTCAGGATAGCAGATATTTACAATTCTAATAGTGCATTGTAAAAAAATTTCCACTGTTTCAGATCAGTAGTAATTTTATTTTTGAAAAGTAAGCAAGAAAGGATAAACCTAATTTCAGTGCTCTATTGACCAAGATTGCAAAGCAGCTGCTTTGATTATTTTGACTTTTATTGATGATAGTATTTTGTATTTGGAGATTACAAAACTTGAAAAGGAAATCTCTCATCATGGCAAAGATAGCTCATCCCTAAGGCATGTGGAGTGACTGACCACACTCATAACCTAGGCGCCAGGGGAGTCATTCCCCAGGGTATTTTTGTGACTAGGGATTATTTGAGCCATACAATAGCAATGTGGAATCAGGAACTGAGACAGTTGGGAAAATCCAAGCAAAAAACACAACAAAGCAAATGCCCTTAAACTCTCAGCTCAAATATGTCAAATATTTGTTTGATCAGAAAGTCTATAGATTTGGGATGCTTGAGTCAATTTTCTACTTTACTGTGATAATATGGTATTGTAAATTGTGGTTAATGAAGGTGCTTTATATGTCTTAAGTGTATAATTATTTGTATGAGTAAACCATGAACTTGCTCAAGCCATACAATTGTTATAATCTCTCATTTTCTGATACATGTAGTTAGCATATTGGTAACTGAATTTCAAGTTGCTACCAGAGTAATATAGATAAAGTGTTTAACAAAGTCTGTAAAGACCAGACAAGGTCAATGGTCCAGGAATTCACCATATTGTTACTGTTTATGTGTAGGAGTGAAAATATGAGCTATTTGTCATCAGTTTTTAAATGTGCATAGTGGCACATAATTACAAATAAAACTAGGTAGAATTTGCAAGAGAAATGTTTGATATATCTTTAGGTGTGTTGCCTTGAAAAATGGTGATTGTTTTTTATTGTGCTTTCTTACAAAAAATGTTAATAAAAATTTTTATCTCAAGACAATTGATACCAAAATAATGTAATTTTAGATCATCATATATTTTTCAGAAACCTCAAATTAATCATCTTCACCTTCAGTTGACTTACTCCAGCATATTTGTCTATAAATTTCAAAATTCTTTGTCAACAGAGCAAAGAGATAATTCTAAATTCTAAGACTTGGAGATTTCTGAAGTTGGCTTAATTTAAAAACAAAACATTTTCCCCTATACACTGAGGGGGAAAATGCCAGAAAAAGAGCTAGCAGTAATTAACTATAAATTATCTCTTAGCATATTAATGGCACCTCTTGCATCACCATCATTGGCAAGTTTGTTGTATTGGGCAATTTGTAGGGTTCCCCCCTAAAAGACTGACCGTGCGCACACACACACACACAAACACACACACACTAGCACAAAGAAGAACAAACAAGAAGAAAATTGGGGTAAACAAAAATTATTGGGGTGGGGGGAGAGATCTGAATTTTGAAATTTTCAACAAGGTTGTATGTCAAAATTATAAACTTAAATACCTAAGGTGATACATTTTATACATATTTTTACTTATTTTATTTTGCAAGAAATCAGGTAATCTATCTAATTCAAATCTTCTGCAAGTTGATATCATTTGGTGTTTGTAGTAAACCAGAAAGGAGTGAGGAATTGCCTACCTATTCACCTCTAAGAGCAAAGGATAAATTAGGTTTTGAAGTCATTAAACTTAAATATTTAAACATTATAAGAGCACGCATTTTCTAATATATTCTTTTCACAGAAAAAATTTGAAGATAAAAAAGTGAAAATGACTAATAAAAATTAAATTTCAAATTTATCTTTAAGTAAATGTCATGAGTAACATAACTTTCACCTTCCTCCATAACAATTTTTTTCCCCTAGAAAAACATCATCAGGCAGTCTGATTAACTGTACACTATGGGAACATAACAGACCCAGTGCTGAGTGTGTCACCACTGATGGCTGGGCCATTTGGATGGAATCTTAAATTTTGGCTCCTATTCATGGCAAATTTGTAGAGGAGCAGCCTGATATTTTTGTTCCCAATGTTGTCACTCACTGCCATGAGAAAGTCATTTTATTTGAGAATGGGATCATGAGTCCAAGAGTGAGCAGCCCCCACTAAATCTGTGCACTGAAATATGACCATCAGGATTCACAAATTCAAACATTCTTCCAAATACAAATTTTCCTTTTAAAATCCAGTAATAGCACCCTAAATGGAGAAAACCCTGTTGATCTAAATTTTATGATGCCTTTCCTGGGATTAAATTTAGTTTATCAAGTTGAGTTTTATATAATCGAATGATTATATTTGCTTGTAGAATTAACTAGTGGAATTTTGTTGTGGTTTGTTTTCTTTTGACATTTCATTTCACTTTGGCCTCCGGTATCTCATCTGTGCAATGGAGGGAATAATGTCTGCCTTGCAGGGTTCTCGTGAGGCTTAAATTAGATAATATATATAAAGCATTTGGCACAGGGTAGGGAAATACGGTTGGTACTCAGCAGAGTTAGTGCCATCTCCGGCCTGAATCGTTTTACCTAATTTCTCTCTGGGCAATCACCTACCTGTTCTTTGCTGGCCATAAACTGTGTGTTCTGTACGTGTTGCAAAGTGTAGGTGCTAACCTGTAGACATCACTTAGATGAGGGACACATCCTGCTTGTATGAGATCAAATTGACACCCTCAGCATTCACCCTTTCCTCAGCTGCCTGGGCTGCTTGACCTCATCACCAGTTGAGCCTTCCCCCAATGTGAGTCAAAATAAATCTTTTTTTAACCAAATGCAAGAAAAACATTAATCTAAGAAAACAAAGTTAACTAAAACTCATATCATGAAATAAGAACTAAAAATTACTAAATTATTACAAGGCTTAAAACCTCTTTTTTATATTACTTGACAAACAAGTTTCTAAAAGTGAAATTCAGCCTCCTCTAAATGACATTCAGGGGTCTTCAAGGACAACCCCACCTACTTTTCAGCCTCATATCAGCCTTTCATGCCAAATTCTCCTGCTCTCTCCTTCTGTTTACAGAATAAAACATACTTTATTCTTTCCCACCTCTGTGCCTTTTCACACACTAATCCCTTCAGCTCAGGTGTCCTTTCCCTCCTCTTTATCTGATAAAGCTAAACTTTGTATCAACAGTTAGGTAGACTGTGCAGTGAATGTCTAAATAAGAGTTCATGCTGAAAAATTATTTATCTGTAAGATCCATTCTCTACTAAACCTGCTTTCTTTCCTCCCTGATGTCATTTTACTTCAAGGGCAAGGAATTGGTGGTTGTGGTCATTCTTTTGGGGGCGGGGGGTGAGGAGTTGGAACTATTCCCAGTGTAATGTAAATTTTTTTGCTTTTTTGGCAAAAATCAAGCACCATTCTCACTTCCTCACTTCTATAGGAGCTAGAGAAATCTCAATTCCACTTCTGACCCCTTCTGTAAAGTGCTGTTACCCTAGGCCACTCAGTGTCTCAGAATAATTATAGCTTCTCTAGATGCACCTGGTTACTACCAACATGCAAGGTAATACATGTGCAAACACTTGAAAACTAACATTTTGCATTTATCGTTATTCTCACTTCACCAGTTTAATTGAATTAACAAGAGCTGGTAAGTTTCCATGAAGGAAGCAATACAATTGGTCATTTAAAAAATTGTAATTGTGGTTTTGCAAGGCAAAACCTGGTGTGAACCTAAAATTATGGTCTCTGAAAGACATCACAAGACATTAAATATTGCCTTTCATCAAATTTCTGAATAAAAGAGCAGAAAATGTCTGCATTTATTGTTTAAATTTTATAGACTTTTAATGTCATCATGTATTTATTTTTTCAAAATTAAGTAATCAAAACCAACAGGAATCTTTGAATTAGCAGAATATACCACAGAGCAATTTTATTTACTCCACATAAGTAATGCTTACTGGCCATTTTTAAAATCTCCTTGGGAGTAACTCCTATTGTCTTTTTGTTATTGAGTTATAGGAGTTCTTTCTAAATTCTGGATATTAAACCCTTAACAGATATATGATTTCCAAATATTTTCTCTCATTCTGTAGGTTGTCTTTTTACTTTCTTGATAGAATCCTGTGGTGCAAAAAAGTTTCTAATTTTGATGAAGTCTCCTTTATCTATTTTTTTCTTTTGTTGCTCATGTTTTTGTGTAAAGTCTAAGAAACCATTGCCTGACACAAGGTCTTGAAAATGTTTCCCTATGTTTTCTTCTAGGAGTTTTATAGTTTTTGTTCTTTTATTGGGTCCTTGATCCATTTTGAGTTAATTTTTGTATATGGTGTGAAGTAGGGGTCCACCTTCATTCTTTTCATATGGCTATCCAGTTTTCCCAGCACCATTTGTTGAAGAGCTTATTCTTTCCCCCATTGAATGGACTTGGCACCTTTGTCAAAAATCAATTGGCCATAGATGTGAGGATTTATTTCTGAACTCTCAGTTTGATTCCATTGGTTTATATGTCTGTCCCTGGGCCAGTGGCATGCCATTTTGATTGCTGTGGCTTTGTAATAAGTTTCAAAATCAGGAAATGTGAGTCCTCCAACTTTGTCTTCTTTTCATAATGGTTTTGGCTTTTCAGGGCACCTCACCCTTCCACATGACTTTGATGATTGGCTTTCCCATTTCTTCAAAGAAGGCTGTTAGAATTTTAATTGGGATTATATTGAATCTGTAAATCACTTTGGGTAGCTTTGGCATCTTAACAATATTAAGTCTTTCAATCCATGAACACAGAATGTCCTTCCATTTATTTATGTTTTCTTAATTACTCTTAGCAATGTTTTATAGTTTTTCCTGTACAAGTCCTTTACATTCTTGGTTAAATTTATTCCTCGATATTTGATTCTTTTAGTTGCTATTGTAGATCAATTTCTTTTCTTGATTTCCTCTTCACATTGTTCATTACTAGCATATTGAAACACCACCTATTTTTTTACATGTTGCGATTATATGCTACTTTGCTGAATGTAGTTATTAGCTCTAGGAGCTCTGTGTGGATTTTTCAGGATATCATGTCATCTGCAAATAGGGAACATTTTATTTCTTCCTTTCCAATTTGTATGCCTTTATTTCTTTTTCTTACCTAATTGCTCTGGCTAGAATTTCTAATACAATGTCAAATAACAGAGGTGATGGTGGACATCCTTGTCCTTTTCCTGATGTTAGAGAGAAAGTTTTTGATCTTTCACCATTGACTATGATGTTAGCTGTGGGTTTCTTATATGTTCCCTTTATCATGTTGAGGAAGTTTCCTTCTATTTATAGTTTTCTGAGTGTTTTTATCAAGAAGGGCTGCTGTTTTTCTACATCAGTTGAGATGATCATGTGGTTTTTCACTTTCATTCTATTAAAGTGGTGTATTATATTAATTGATTTTCTTATGTGGAACCACCTTTGCATTTCTGGGATAAATCCCATTTGGTCATGCTGAATAATATTTTTCAGGTACTCTTGGATTCAGTTTGCTAGTATTTTTTTTTTTTTTTTTGAGTTTTTTTGCATCTAAATTCATGAGGAACACTGGTCTGTAATTTCCTTGTCTTGTGATATTTTTATTTGGCTTTGATATTAGAGTGATGTTGGCCTCATAGAATGAGTTAGGATGTGTTCCCTCCTTTTCATTGTTTTAGAAGAGTTTGAGCAGGCCTCATAAGTTTTTATCTGTTATCTTTAGAAAAAGGTATTTGGGCACTTCTGATTTTGCCTCTAAATAATGAGCAGGGCCCTGTCATTGTAAAAAACAAATTTTATTCAGATATGACTTTATAATGTTGTCTGAAATTTTATTTTACACAATCTAATTCATCTTCTTGACATGTAATGTTTTGACAAAAAATAAAATGAACTATTTACATTGATATATTAATTGTTTTACAAATTAAAGCCAACTGAAATTTTACAAAAAATACGCTGGTGTTTAAAAAACTTAAAACTAGTATGAAATCCCTGAGTAAATTTTCTCAAACCAGAAAATTCCTTAGTTGACAAGTATTATTGCAAAGAAAAATGCAATTATGGAATGCATATGGTAAGCTACATAGTTTGAGGTGACTACAATATATACTCATTTATATGAAGCATATAATTTGACAAAAATTACCTGCACTGAGTTATTCACTTTTATGTGCTCTGGTACATAAACCATCTATCTTGTTCTAGTACAGGGATTTTTAAAATAATTTTTAAAATACATCCTCTCTGAAATGCCAGCTCAACATCTCTCCATGGAGAAGCATAGTATTCTCTTTTTCTATGACCCTGTAAGGCATAATGCAAGAATAGATAATCATATGAGATCCTATAAAACTAAAAATTTTGAAGGAGGTCAATATAAATATTTATGTCAAAAACCAAGGTGTTTTGTTACATGCTAGAAGAAGCATTTCCTGGAGCCCATTCAGCATGTAACTAGAATTGAGACCTTTGGAATTATTCTATATTTGAGTTAGCTAGAGAAAAATGTGTTTTTCTTCATACGTCAGAAGTATCATGTGAATTCAGAAGACTTTGAGGCCTTTAGATTCCACTCTAAATAAATTCTTTTGTAAGATCCAATATATTTTAATCCTGTAACACAATATTACCTAATGGAAGCCAGAGATGGTATTTGCAATTCTGATTTTTAAGAATATCCTACTGAAGATGAAATACAGACCATGGAAATACAGATGAAATATGGTGGAATGAACGTGATTGTATGGCATGTAAAGGTGAATTGCATAGCTTGAAACAGCCAGAAAATCATTCTCAGGCAACGAAAGCACCTCATGTCTCACTTTTTAGACTAGAGCACCCACTCATTGTTGGCTAGTATTTATAAATGTCAACAACATGGAACAATTGGAAAGCATAGCCACGCTTCAGAGCCAAGAAAGTTTCAATCTAGATTTGATACATAAGACTGACCGACAAGAACCAGTGGAAATGACAGGTCTGCTGAGGAATCATATGATGCAGAGACAAGGAGTATCCTCCTCCTGCTTGGAGAAGACATATCCCGCTGCCTTCCCACTTAATCCCTCAGTAAACTCCTACTTTCCACTGACATTAACCCTTAGGACAGTTTATCCTTCTTCACCGTCATAGCCTGAATCCTCAAGAGTGGCCATTCTGACCATATTTTTGGTTTCCAATTTCATTCACAGTAGTAATCATTTATTACTGCCATTGAAGAGATTCTTTTTTCCAGAAGGTGCCAGGGAAGGGGAAGAGAAGACAAACAATTCACACAGAGAAATCTCCATTCTATCGAGATGGAGGAATCTCTCCGGACCCTGTTGGACAGAAGCAAACATAGGAATACCTTGCTCACAGCCAGATTGATGCACCTGGCCCTTCCAAAATAAACAGGCTGCATTCTGTGTTTGGCAATCTTTGTATTCAGATTCACAATTACTTTTCTAAGGTATTCTTTTTTTCACACAGGGATCAGAACTGAGCCTGAGAGGAACAGCTGGTCAGATCTTTTCATCTTTGGCCTAAGTCACAAACTTCCCACATTGATATTTGATTGAGATGATGAGTAATGGACATTGTTGACTGAAGTTCAGTGCTCAGATTGCAACCAGCATCCCTGCCTAGTCTGAGACAGGTGATGAGAAAAACACATGGCAGCTTAGTGTGCCTGACATTGCACAGACTTTCCCTTTGCCATAATTAAAAAGTGATATGACTTGAAAACTGAATAAAATTGTGTCCATCAGCGGGCTCTGATGGACTTTTCACACTTCGGCATTGCTGTAATATTGCATTACTAAAATCTACATTGATTTTTTTAAGGTAACATTATTTAAGGGAATTAAGAAGGATCTCTCTTTGGCAGTGGTAAACTAGAAAGAATTGCTGATCACTGCTTGCTGTGTAAAGAATTTCATTGTTCTTTTAAAAGGAAAAGAGAAAAAATAAATAATAAAACCCCAGAAATGTAAGCATTGGATTGCATGGAAAATACATATTATTATAATCTATTTCATAAATTTAGTATGCTTTCATTTGTATATCTTCAATTTAGATTTTGCTACAGATATAGATGAATGACGTGTCACAAATTAGCCCAAGTTCTCAGTCTCTCAGAAATGGTTTCTTTGCCAACTGACAGACAGAAACTTCTAAGGCCACTACATTCCATTCCACAATTTTTAAGTTTTCATAGTAAAGAAGTGTATTTGTTTTGTATAATGAATGGTCTGATACTCCCCCACAGCCTGAGATACAGGTTCTAACAATAATCCTATCACTTCTGAAGTTCCTTTTACTGCTTTTGACACACCAAATCCCATGAATTCCAAATGGAAGAACCTCATAGCAAAACACAAGTTTTTAAATATGTCTAAAGAATGTCATTGAGAGAATATTATTTATTCATTCATCATGCACTCCACACATTCATTTAGTGCCTTATAGTGGCAAGCTCTTTTCTAGGCTTGGAGATATCAAGGATCAAGAGAAAGAGTGCCCCTCATTAAGCTTTCATTCTAATTGGGTGATACTGACAAAAAGCAAATAAACAGACAAGTCATAGCCATGTGGTTTGCAATACATGCTAGGATGAAAACAAATGAAAGGCTGAGATAGGGAATAATTCACTGAGGACGAGAGAGTTCTTCTTTAGATACAATGACCACAGAAGCCTATCTGAGGAGGTAAAATAAAAGAACGAAAGCAAGGAAAATCATTAACTATTTGGAATTCAAGGAAAAGCATTCCTGGTGGAAGGAACTCCAGTGACACTGTGGGTAGGTATGGCAATCCCAGGAGATGATGGTAGGAGATGGGGTTGGAAGGGTGGTAGGGGCAGACCAATCACGGCCATGCAGGTCACCGTAAAGAGTTGAAATTTTATTTTGATGCAATGGTGAGCTGTTGGACAGTGTAATGCTGAGAAATGTACTGCTGAGGAGGGGTTTACCTTTTCAGATCGCTCTGGTCGCTATCTGGGATGGAGTGGAAGTAGAGGAAGAGAGCAAGCAGGGAATAATAATTTGCATCATTATGTTCCTAGTAAAACCTTTTCTTTGTGTGATGAAGCTACAGATCTCAAATAGAGTCCCTAGTCCCATTAATGAAATTTGTAGAGTTGCACAGGGAGAAGGAAAGAAGAAACAAAGTTCAATTCTGCGTTTCAACGCGGTTACCATTAAAGCAAGACAATGAAAATACAGAAAAATGCCTTGCTTTCCTCCACAGGAGAAGATGGAGAGTGGTTATCAGTTAGAGATTCAGGTTAACTAATAGGTCATTAACAATGCCCCGGACATCTCCATTTTATGACTTCTCTTAAAATATCTCTAAACATCTCTAAACATGAGCCATCCAGGTTCATCCCAATGAAAGGAACTACAAGTTCAGGTATAGCAAGAAATGGCTGATGCTAGGGCAAGTTTTTATTTGTTTGCTTTTATTTATTTAGTTAGTTTTAGAATAGAATTAGAGAGCACACCAAGTATTGTAATTATGAGCTAGAATTCTGGGTCCCAGAGATCTGAATGCCAGCCCCAGCTCTGGCACTCACTTTGGACCAGTCACTTATCTGATCTGCAGCTTCCTCATTAGAAGAACATGGACATGTTTATTGTAAGGTTTAAGATAACAAATGCAAAGTTCTTAGCATACTGCTTTGTATGTAATAAGCATTCAATACATATTAGTTTAAAAAACATAAAATAGATAAAATTCTGTCCTGGGTTAATCTGCTTTCAATTAAATGGAAACTTCATGAAAGCAGAAACTGAGACTTTTTTGGTCAAAACCATATGTCCAATTCTTAGCCTAGTATTTAATAAATACTGTTGAAGGAAGGAAGGAAGGCTAGAAGGAAGGAAAACAGGAAGAAAGGGAAGGATGGAGTGGGGAGGGACAGAATTTCTCCCAAACAGAAGACACATTGTCTGAAAGAAGATCCCCTTCTCTTGATTAAGCAAAAATGAATTACTTCTGCTGAAGACGTATAAAAGACTGAAATATGTTGAAGACTTCTTGGGATCAAATAGAGCTAGAAAAGGGAATTTAGAGATAATTGTATGCACATGTTATACGCCTAGGATATTGCATATATGCATCTAGTGCATTCCAGTGTCTAATTTCTACCTCCAAAATTTGCCTCCAATCTATCCACTTCTTCACACTTCCACTGCTGTTATCCTAGTCCAAGTCATTAGCATCCCTCATCTCGACTACTACCATCCACTTCCACTTTTGCCTCCATCTGGTCTTCAGGGACCTGAGCTCAACTCCTTGCAAACTCCTCACAGCTTCAAGGCCCTTGAATTTGCTGTGTCCTCCATCTAGAGTGCACTTCTCCCGGGCTCTGCACATGGCAGTTTCCTTCCCATCATTCAGGCCTCAGCTTGAAAGTCACCAACTCAGCATGTACTTCCCTGACCATTCCATCTAAGCGGATTCCACTTGTTAATTTTTATGAAACCGTCACACGTATATCCTTCCTTCCATTTATCAAAATCTATAGCTATTTCATTGATCTGTTTGTTTCCCAGAATGAATTCATGAATGAAGAATAAATAAATCTTAGGTTTGACTGTCCCAAAATTATGAAACAGACAAGAATTTAATGACGTAAAACACTACTGCCTTCCCCGTCTTCCAAAGATTTAAACTTTGTGGCATGGCCTACAAATTGAAGTTAAACATATTTTTCCAAACAACATATCAGAAAGTATCTATTAGTCACTGGCTTACTAATTATAGGAAAATAAAATCACCATGCAAGTTGCAGAATATGCATCTGCCTAACACAAGAGTAAATACGGTAATTTCCATGCCGTACTCAGTCTGCTTTTTGGAGGCATCTGCTAGCGTGGCATGCATATTGAAATCCCAATTCAGGAATGAAAATCTGAAACCAAGATATCTGCTTTTGTGTGCTCTGGCACTATCTCATTTAAAATAATCCAAGAATGAAAATATGACCTAAGCTGTTTGCTTTTTAAACACTGACCATGTCAATCCTGAAATTCCATTAGACAGGCATTTACTCTTCACAAAGAGTTCTTGTTGACCTTGATTATTCAGATGTCTAACAATACATCTCCCAATATGTATTCATGCAAAATACATAGAATGTACATAGAAAAATTATCTCACAACTATAGTCTGCCTATTAGAACACAGTAAATGATATACAGTCTCTGAAAAAGTTTTGGGCCATTCCCATTGAGGTTGGTACAGAAGATGACAATTTAGATTTCTTATTCTTGTAGGACTGCAGTAAAAAGCTGAGGCTCTGAAATCAGAGTGTGCTGAGCTTGAGTGCTAGCTGTGCCACGTACAAGTCATGTGTCCTTGGGAAATTTACTGAACCGCTCTAATGCCTCAGTTTCCTTTCCTACAAAATGGGATAATAAAATACTTCATTAAGTTCCATGAGGGTTAAATAGGATAATGCATTTAGTGGCTCTCAATAAATGTTAGCTGATGTAATAATAATGATTATTCTTATTATTGACTCTTTGAGTTTGAGTGGATCTGATAGGTCAAGTGCAACCTTCAATTCAATTCCAGGAATCTACTCTAAATTGTTTACAAGTGGTCATCCAGACTCTTCTTGAATAATTTCCATGAGCAACTGCTCAATAAATTACAAAGTAGATTATTTCATTTTCCATAACTTCATTATTTGAAAATAATCCATTGAACAGAAATTTGCCTCCTTCTCTCATGTGAGGCCTAGTTCAGATCTTTAGAGTGAATTGATTTAGATTGAACCAACAGCCCTAAACCATCCTTTAGATCTTTGAAAATAGCTACTCCCTTTCTCTTACCTCCTACTGCATTGCCCGAGTCTCCTTGTTCCAAGCTAAACATCCCCAGTTCTTCACGTGCCACGGCTGCCTGGTCTCTTTCCTCTGAACACTACCCAGATTGCCAATACCCTTCTTAACTATAGCTCCCCCAAACTGAACCAAATACTGCAGTAATTGTGTAACAAGAGTAGAGACCAGATGTCCAATTACATTCCTTTTCCCTCCCACTATATTTCTTTTAATGTAGGATAAGAATGCCTTAACTTTTTTTGGCTCACACCTTTGGCTCACATTGAACTTGCTGTCAGTTAAAATATCCAAGTCTTTTTCACATGAATTCCTGTTAAGCCAGGTCTCCCTGCATCATGTATTAATTTCAGCCCATAATTCCAGTCTGATGAGATCTTTTTGAATCCTGATTCTTTCTTTGAGCATATTAACTATCACTTCCAGCTTTGTGTCAACAGATGTGGTCAGCCTGCCTTCTGTGTCTTCATTTATGTGGTTATTAAGGACATCAAATAGGATCTGGTTATGACCATAACCCTGTGACAACTCTGGGGATGTCCCTCCAGGTTGACATCATTCCATGGATTAGAATTTTTTGCATAGAGTTATTCAACTCTCTATGAATTTCCCTAATTACACCTTCATCCAGTTCCTATTCCTACCCACACGCATGCAGCTGTTGGAAGTATGATGTAATGAAAATCATGCGCTTTAAAGACAAATATACCTGGGTTCAAATCCTTGCTATGTCACTTACGTGCTGTGTGGCTTCAGGCCAGCCATTTAACCTTTCTGAGCTTCTCCTTCTTAATTTACAAACTAGCTTTTAATTAGTAGGCTAGTTCCTTATAGAACTGTCATATTGATCTCTATATCAAATAGCTGGCATAGTTTAGGTGTATTCATAGTAAATTTGCAATAAATCATGAGTTACTGAATAAATAAATGAGCAATGTTGGGTCAAATTACTTTTTTAAATGAATGTACATTGTTTATGTTTATGTAATTTCTCTGATCTGCTTGTCTAGCCCACTTATCAAAAACTGGTGAGGAAATGAGGTTAGTATTATTTAATCTTAAATGGTCCACTGCCGGCTCCTAACTGTCACACCATCTCTTAGTTTTTTATTGAGATATAATTCCGATATCATAAAATTCATCCCTTTAAAGTGTACAATTTCATCACTTTTAATATATTCATAGAGTTTTTCAACCATCACCAGTAGCTAATTTCAGAACATTTTCATCTGCTCCCAAGAAAGAAAACTCATACCCATTAGCAATCATTCTACATTTCCTTTCAAATCCACAGCCCTATTTGAGGTTAGAGTAGAACCACTAATCTGCTTTTTGCCTCTATAGATTTGCCTATTTTGTGTATTTCAAATAAATGGGATAATATAATGTGTGGCCTTTTGTGACAGCCTTCTTTCACTTAGTATAGTGTTTTCAAGTTTGTACATGTTGTAATAAGTATCAGTACTTCATTCCTTTTTATGACTGAATAATATTCAACAGTACGGAATACCATATTTTATTTGACCATTCATCAGTTGATGGGCTTTTGGGTTGTATCCACTGTCTGGTTATTATTAATAATGATGCTATGAGTATTTGCATGCAAGTTTTTGTGTAGATGCATGCTTCATTTTTCTCACGTATATACTTAGGAATGGAATTGTTGAGTCATATGGTAATTCTATGTTTTACTTTTTGTGGAATTGATTCCCAAAGCAGCTACACTGTTTTTACATTCCCACCAGTGGTGTGAAAGATTTCTGATTTCTCCACATCCTGGACAACATTTGTTATTATCCAACTTTTTGATTACAATCCTCCTAGTGGGTGTGAAGTGGTATCTCGTTGTGGTTTTCATTTGCATTTCCTTAATGACTAATAATATTGAGCAATATTTGTATATCTTCTTTGGAGAAATGTCTATTCAAGTCCTTCAACTGTTTTTTAATTGGGAAGTTTGTCTTTTTGTGGTTGAGTTGTAGAATTTCTTTATATATTTTGGATACTAGACCCTTATTAAATACATGATTTCCAAATATTTTCTCCCTTTCTGTGGATTGCCTTTGAACTTTCTTGATCTTGTTCTTTCATACACAAAAGTTTTTAATTCGGATGAATGCCAATTTACCTATTCTTGTTTTCTTGTACTTTTGGTCTCATATCTAAGAAATCAGTGATAAATCCAACGTCATGAAGGAAACATACCTCTATGTTTTCTTCTAAAAGTTTTAACAGTTTTAACTATTAGTTTTTGGTCCATCTTAAGCTAATTTTTGTATATGGTGAAAGATAAGGGTCAAACTTCATTCTTTTGTGTGTGGCTATTTGGTTATCCAGCACCGTTTGTTAAGGAGATATTTTTTCCCCATTGAATGGTCTTGGCACACTTGTTGAAAATCACTTGACCAAAGACATGGTTTTATTTCTTGCTTTTCAATTCTATTTCATTGTTCCTTTAAGAATTGTTCATTACTAGTAAAAATACACCTAACTTCTGTACATTTTATATCTGGCATTTTGCTGTTTGTTTTCTACATATCTTATGCCTTTTTTTTGTTTTTCTGTTCCTCCATTTTTGCCTGTTTTAGTGTTAAATGGATATTTTCTAGTGTACCATTTAATTCCACATCCTTTTTTAAAAAATTTTACCATTTTTTAAGTTATTTTCTTAGGGTTTGACCTGATAATTATAGTTAACATCTTGATTTATAACAAGCTGGTTTGGATTAACACCAACCTAATTTCAATAGTATGCAAAACTGTGAATGGGGCTTCCAGTGAGCTTTCAGACAGGTAAAATAATGACGATCCTCTGAGAAAGGAGTTTTGAGGAGTTCCGGCATGTTCTGCCCCCTCCAATGGCTGCTAGGCTACTGGTTTTCACAGCTACCGAAATTGGGGAGACAGGGATGGGAACGGGGCAAGTACAAATGCCACAAAGCTTGCTGTGCTTATCAAGAGTCAGCTGTTTTTCTTTAACAAATGCCTCAGTTTGTTGCAATCCTTTGTTTAATTTCAAGAGTTTTGAAAAAGTTGATTTGACAATTTTTGTCTGTGTTCATATTGCTTTTAAGGAGGAGTAGCTTTTTGTAGGTTCATGCTCCACAAATTCCACTGATGTTCATTTTGGATTTTTTTTCAGGTTGTGGACATTAGGTTTACTAATCTGAAAAGTGACACTATTTACTTACATTGAGACTTCTAGCATCTCTCTGTAAGTGCATGTCTCCACTAAGATTACTACTAATAATTACATGATAACTGAAAATTCTTTCTGAGCCTCCTATTTAATTTGTCTGGGAATACAAATTTGAATTAATTTAAATTCTTTAAAAGTTCTTTTACTACTACTTCACCATCTTTTACCCACATTTGTTCTAGCCTTTAAAATTTGAAGATCATTCCTCTTGCTATAAAATAGAAGCTGAGTAATTTTCCTTTTTATTCTGTCATAATTACATCATCTACTCTAAGAAGTCATGTGTTCCCAAAATAACTAAAGAGTAATAAAAATCATAAAAAAACATGATTTATTACAATTGCTTTTGACATGTCAGGAATGATAGCAAATATGTTGTTCTTTTCATTTTTTACAAGGTTTAGCTCATTCTGAATATTAGTATTCCTCATAATCCTTGTTCTTACATGTTTTTTTTCCCTTTTTTGGTTTTGCCCTTAGTTAAGTTCCTTTGCCATTACCTTTGGCCAGAAACATCTGTTAAACCAGACTATGGTTGCTTTATGTTCATTAAATAATAATAGTTGCAATTTATTTGCTAATGTTTATGAGCAGGTGATTTTCACTGTTCTGTCCCTTGGTTGGGGATGGGTGTGGGAAAGGGGTAGGAATTGTCTTTCCTGAATTTATGGCACTTTATTTCTATGTGTTGGTATGAGTCTCTTGTTTTCCATTTGACCTTGTTTTCAGTGTCTGTGCTCTCCTCCCAGATTCCTCCCTGAAGGCTAAAATCATTTAATCCTTTGGTCCTTTCATATCTGGGGCACATATGTATCAAATGCAGAGAGATGTGCAATGCTAGCAATATTTACATAGATAAAAACAACTCAAACACTCCCAAACAAGACACAACAGAAGTTTTGGTAATGGTTGTGGTGATGGTAGCACAGCATTGAGAATGTAATTAACGCCACTGAATTGTATGCTCGGAAGTGGTTAAAATGGGGAAATTTATGTTGCATACATGTTACCGTAATTTTTTAAAGAGCACAAAAAGACAAAAGATTTACTCTAAGGAAGCTTTTTACAGGTATATTTAAGAATGAGTGCTTTTCAGTCTGGACATTTTCAATCCACTTCACGTTCTGCCAGAGTTTGTATGTGTGAGTATGTAACTCAAGAGATTATTGTTAAATAGAATTACCATATTATGTGTTAATTCTTTCTTCTAGAGATACCACCTTTTCCATCCCAAGACAGCTGATTCATGTGGACATTTATTCATTGTCTTAAGAAATTGTTTTTATGTATAGGTCAGTGATACAAAAGTAAACAAAAGAAAAAATGGAGAGATATGCTTGCTCTTTTGAAGCTTACCTTCTTATGAGGGACGGTAGACAATAAACAAAATTTATGCGTAAATTATATAGCATATTAGAATGTGATTAGTGCTTTGGAGAGAAATGAAACAGCAAAGGGGATAAAGAATACAGAGGTGAGAGAGCATAATTTCACAATGGATGATCATTTGTTTCCCTGCAAGGGTGACGTTTGTGCAAATAAGTAGAAGACATTTTCCTGGATATAGTTTCCCTGTTCAAATGTGTATCATCATATATTTTTCTCTTCAAAGTCTCCCTTTGACTCACAGCACCTGCTTTTCTGCCCTTTGTGAAATATTCCACTGTTTCTTGTGTGCTTCTCTCCACCTCTAACACTTCCATACACCCTTGTCCCTTTTCCAGACATCATCAGATGTCTTTCCACTGTGTTTACTACGGAAAAAGTGTTCTCCCAGTGAGGAAGTTATTTGTTCTTCTAAATGACATTTTAAAAAAGCATTTGACTTTTATCCTGAGCATCTTTTAATAGATATATGCCCTCTTAAGAATTTACCCCTTTGGAACATACTAAATTCACCCTCATAAAATCTTCCTCACATGCTGCACTGTATTTCTCCCTGAAGTGCCAGTTTCTATTATATTTATCTGGATCAGGACTCTCTATTGCAAGAGCTACCTGTATTTTTATGCTTTAAAAAATGTTTGCAAAATAATTTCAACTAATTTTGGAAAACTATATTTAGGTTAATTAGCAAATGTCAAATTCAGTAATTTATCTCTGCAAGTAGAAAGCAGACTACCAGTTAAATTTATTTCCTTAAGACAGACACTTGCATTTGAATTAGCAAAAGAGACAAAAAAAATCTAAAGCCTGGAGAACCACTCATGTCATTCCTCCAAGAATATTTATTTTATCTAAGGATATTTATATTCAAAGAGTTTTCAAATAAGATAACCCAGTATCTTATTGGGTTAAGATAAAATCCCTACAATTGTAGAATAGGAGCATACCAAAGTTTGCGGGTAATATTTTCTTTAGTAGGATGCAGAGAGAAAGAACATCTTTGACACTATTATCTCCATATGCCAAATGATGAAACAGAGATCCAAAAAGTATGTAACTTGCCCCAGGTCACAACCAGTTCTGCTTGGCTGTAAAGTCTGTCTTTTTAGTTGTTCATGTAATAATAGAAGCAAAACTAGGTCCATCACAAATAGTAGTTACTGCAGAACCCAAATGCATAAAAGCTTACTAACCAAAGATTGGTTGAGTCACATTAAATTTGTAAAGTACCCAAAGATAGTTCATTGAAAAGCCATCAAATCAAATAAAACCTAGATGCATGGTTGATGACAGGAAAAGACAACGGGGGCCCAAATGCCTGTCCCCCTCTATCCCCACCCCTCAAAAAAGCAGAAAAAATTTTGTCCTAGTGCTTTATAAAACTCTCTTGAAAACATATTTTAGAAAACATGATAGGTACTTAGCAAATTCTCAAGTATCAATATAACATCATGGTGAAAATTCAAGATTGGTCTGCTAATTATCACTCCATTGCAAAGTGTACTGAGGGAACATTTCCTCCCCTTGGCCAAAGTTGCTGTCCTCAAGTTTGCAAGGCCAGCTCCCTCTTGATTAGTACTGTGCAGGGATGAGTCCCCACAGTCCTGATCTCTATACAGAATAGCCAGCTTTGCTTGGAGAAAAGTTGTGTTGTGTAACCGCAAACAACATTCTTGACCTAGGCCAGATATCATGAAAGTTCACATCTCTGATCAAAAAGAAGAGAGAGAGAGAGATTGTGCAAGAGAATGTGGATAACATGGCACTCACAAAAAGGAACTGATACTAGAAACACACAGCTCTATTGCTCAGATTTTGCTCAGGATTGGTTATTAGTATGGTAACCATATAATTTATCATCCAAACCTCTACCCTTTTGAGAAGGGTATTATTAATAAATACTCTAGCATAAAAGGCATAATCTGGGGTCTTACCCCAAAAAAGAGGACTTGCTATTAGTCTAGTTACGAGTATCATCTTTGCAAATGAGAGTGAGACAAGCATCTAAACGGTGTATATGCACCATGTCATGTCACAAGCCCTCTGAGATTATTTTGGATGAAAGAAGCCTATGTGTTAGTTACTAGCTGGAAGCCTATTGTCTAGGAAACAGAAGGTCCATGAACTCCAGGACATGTTAGTTTATAGCAAGTGAGAACACTGCTCCTGTTTTGCTTCTTATCCCAAGATCATGAACACAAGGCAAAGGGGACAGAGAAACCAAGCCTTTTGCCCTCTTCCCTGTGCTCTCACTGCATTTTGTTCACGTTGAGGTATTAGCAATCAACAAGAACCATGGCCATTTGCCTTACTCTGCAAATGTGAGCTCCTCAAGAACAAAGATCTTCTCTTACTCTTCTCTCTAGCCCTGACATTTAGGACAGACCTGCACTGTAAGTCTTCAGTAAATGTACGTAAGGAAAATGAAAACGGTAGGATGAAGTTTCTTAATCCTAAAACTTTAGGATTCAGTGTATCGACTAACACTAGAAACGAATATTCCCTTTTGGTTTTTTAAATAAATTGAATTTCAGGAAGACTCTTCCATGAAAATCTGGGAGTTCTCCAAACTCTTGCTTCTGCTTTATTTTGATTTCATATGCAGATGTAAGAGAGATAGCAATATAGAGCTTCTCAACTGCTCTAACAATTAATAGAAGGCTGAAAAGCCACCTTAACATTGTTAGTTATTTGTTAAATCTATACAGAGATTTTTTGGTTATTTCACCTTGTTCTACAGGCAGGCTATCAGTTTTACCAGACTATTTTTGTGTCTGCTAAGCAGAAATTATTGCAGTGTTTCCTAAGACTCCTGGAATGGTAAATATTCATTTTGAACTCACTCTGCCATACCTTATTTTCTCTTTAGCTACTATGAAATCAGAGTTCTAAATAAAGAGCTTACATGTGTTTTTAAACAGCCAAATTCACCTCTGTCTCTGTCACCTCCAGGAATATTCTTTGGCTAGAAGCTCCAGGAGACAAAAAACAACATACTTTCAATATGGCCTTTGGGCAGAACTCAACTAGAGCTACTCCAGATTCTTTTTAGAAGAAGAGAGGGCATAAATACATATATTTTTAATAGCAACTATGGAAGAATTGTGGCATCATATCCTTTTTGGAATGAGGTGGGTTATAAATAAATAACTATGCAGAGTTCCATCTCAGATACTTGTTTACAAGGAAAAGGTCTGATCTCTCCAATCCATCTTCTTTATTGCTGCCCAAATTATTTTTCTAAGAGAATTTGATCCCATCACTGCCCAGCTTTTATTCCTTCCAAGGCTCTGTCTACTCACAGTCCACATTATTACCTCCATTTCCAAAGCCTGGGTTCTACATAAGTTCCCAGCCTCACCTTCCACCACTCTTACCACATGCTCCTTCCATTCCTACATAGTGAGATGAATTGATAACAAAAATGACCCCAATTTTCCACCCCTCCACATTCTTTGCATGTGACTGTGCAGCACTTACTTATTTTCCCACCCCTTGAATCTGGGCTGGCTTTGGGGCTTTGTCCTACAGGATGTGATGGTGTATTGGTTTCACATCTAGGTACAAGAAGCCTCATGTGCTTTTGCTCCCTCTTGAAACTCTTAGTCTGCCAAGATAAAGAGCCTGGGTCAGCCTGGTGGAAGATGCGAGTCCATATGGAAAAAAAGACAAGTTATCCCAGCTGAAGCCATCTTAGACCTGCCAGCTCCCACCTACAGGCTGATTGATCACAGATGCATGAGCAAACCCAGCTCAGACCAGCAGAAACCCCCCAACCTACCCCTAAATTCATGAAAAATAATAAATGGTTGTTGTTTAAGCCACTCAATTTTGGTTGGTTTCTGTTTTAGTTTCCTTGCTGCTAAAACAAATACAATGGCTTGGCTTAACAATGGGAATTTATTGGCCCACAGTTTCGGAGGCTGGAAGGCTTAGTATCTTCTGTCTAGCTGACAAGCTTGGGGTTCTTTGGGTTTTTCTGTCACATGGCAAGGCACATGGTGGTATCTTCTCTTTTCTCTTCTGGGTTCTGTTGACGTCCAGCTTCTGGCTGCTCAACCAGTGGCCTCTCCTTCTGTGTCCAACTTCCTTTGCTTATAAGGACTTCGCCAGAATGGATTATGGCCCACTCTCATTCAGTTTGAGCACACCTTAACTAATAACATCTTTAAAGATCCTATTTACAGATGGGTTCACATCCACAGGACCAGGAATTGGGACCTGAACATGCCTTTTGTGTGGGACATGATTCAATCCTCAACAGTTTCTTACGCAACTTTATTGTGGTAATAGATAACTGATACACTTACAGTTACTTGTAGTTCTCTGAACAAGAATACCCTTTCACCCCTCATTGTTTTTAAAGATATTTTCCCTTTGCTTGGAATGTCTCAATTCAGTGCCTAGTTATTCATATACTTCGCTCACCACATTCTCCAACATTCACCTCACCTGTCTTTGTCAGCTAGGGACAATCCTCTTTATTTTCAAGATTTTGCAACTCAAAATTCCCCAGTCAAACCCAGCTATACTGCGGTGTGTTGAATTCTCCCTTATTCCTCATTCCATCTTTTTCACACTGGAGTTATTCATTCCCTCTTCTGCGTTCCTTCGTACTTTACACACGTCTACATTCTAGTAGTTGTCACGTTATATTGAATTTATTTTACATTTTTGTCTCCTCCACTGGATTGTTAGTTATTGAAAGGAGAGACCATACCATTCCATTTAAGAGTAGCAGTGCCTAAGACAGATGCTTGACAAATTTTAATTGCATGGATATATTAATTATCTACTACCTAAGAGTTTATTTCTTGTCAATGAATCTCCCTAATCATTAAATGAAGATGCGGAAATGTTACTTAATATATGTTTAAGTCTATTTTCTTTCCTTTTTTTTTATTTTAAACTTTGAGACACAGCTTAACCAATATTAATGACAGTGAGTTTTCATTAAGAAGGCATTTCTGTAGACAACTATACAATGTATTCTTATCTCATGCTCTTTAGGGACCTATGTTACAATTTCAATGTTTTCTCATTTCCATTGTATCAAAATTATTTTCACTTTCAAAATCTAGTTTATGAAGAATATTTGGTGTTTTAATTCATTTAAATTATGCATCTGTTCTTGTGAATATTTCTTTCTAGCTACTTTAATGAGAAATTCAGATTTTCCAATATTGATGATTAAAAATTTACCAGTAAAATATTGCCTTCTCAATTTATCCTGAGGTTTTTGCTCTTGTAAGAATTTTTCCTTCTAATAATAATTCATTGACTTGAAGAAGTTTTGATATTTTTTAGAAAATTGTAAAATTTATAGGCAAATTCCCTCTGTCTTCCTAAGATTATTATCTGTGATTGATCTATTTCTTTTTTAACAAGTACATCGCTTTCAATAAATTGAAAGTTTATTTTCAGTCATGTCTTAGACACTGTGCCAGCCCTCTATAAGAGATAGGTTAAGGTCGTCATAAAGATCTATAGGTTAGGTAACCCCCAAATTATACAATTTTCCAAATTCTCACTTCATTCAGAAACCAGAAGGTGTATTCTTGTTGGAACCCATATATTTAATAAAGAGACTATGAAGCAGAAAAGAGCTTTCATTGTATTGCATTTCTGTCAGCAAAAATATTTGATTACTATATACAATTCCTACCCAAAGTACAAGTTTTCTGACCAGGAAGGACTACTTGACAGATTCATAAAGTGGATTAAATTTGTTTCTAATATTATAACATGTTCTTTCCTTTTTTATGGCACATGTGTTAAGCTGGTCCTTTTGGTTGTATGGAATTAAGATTCCATCCAGATAGCTCAGGCGGCGGTAGATAATTGTAAGGATAATACGAAACAAAAGCAGACAGGATCCTTACTTGAATAAATCCAAGGACGGGAACCACAGGACAGCTGCATCTCAAAGAATGAAACTGGATGGGTGACAACTCATATGTGTTTCTCCCATCAGCAACAAGAATTCATGTGTTCTGCCATTAACTCATTTCCAGGCTTCCCAGCCTGTGTCTAATACCACTTGCTCACTTCCTTCTGCCATGTGGTCTCTGCTCACCCCTAAAGTAAACTTATTATGACTTTAGTGCCACCTCCCTCATGGCTTCTCTGTGTTGCTGATCAGCTTCTGCTCCCCTGTCGTTTTGATTTCCTTCGTGTTCTGAATTCAAATTGTCAAGATAACTAATCTGATTAATCCAGCTATTTCATATTTTGTCATAAAGCTTTCCATGGCAGTTCTCCACACAGGCAATCAAGCAGTCCTGAGACTGGCTCCCTTACTCTTTTGGAAGGGAATAATGCAGGGTCAGCATAAACTTGAGGAAGGGAGTTACATTTCCTTTGGGGCCTTAACTTCTCATCATTATTCAGTCTTTGTTTCAAAGAAAATAATTGAAACAAAATTTTAAGACCCTGACTGATTGACTTTTGAAACTTCCTGCTCTTAAAATATTAATGCTTTCTTCTTGGAAGCATGGAATTAAAAATTACATAAAATGACTCAGCTATGTCTGAGAAGTCTATGAAAAGCCTGCTTTGTCTTTCTTACCTCTTTCTCTTATTCTCCACAACAATCTTCCAATCTCCATGCCTTGTCCACCACCCACCTACCACCTAAGATTGCAATTTCAGAGAAAATGAGACTATCAGGCTTGAGCCTCTTCAACTACTTGAAACTTCCTAGCTGCAAAATTACCTGCCCCCCCCCCTTTTTTTTTTCCTATCCTTATATCCTTTCCCTTGGCCACAAAAGAGAGAAGTCTCCCCTCCAACCCAACAACCCAACATGATCCACTTCTCTGGGCTCTGAACCTGAATGCCATCCACATACTTTTCGGCAGTTTTCCTCGACAACTTTCTCTTTACCTATTCCTTCTCAGCATGTAAACAAACTTAATTCACTCACATCTGAAAACAAGAAGCAAAACAGAAAGCCTTCATCACCTTGCCCTAATTCTCTTTCCCTTCATAGCTTCTCTTCTAGAAGGAGTGGATTTACCCAGTTAACTCCACTTGCCCCCTCACCATTTGGTCTTCTACCCACTGACTTTTGCAACCCTACTCCTCTGAATCTTTGTTTTCTAAAGTCAGCAGTTATCCACCAATTGCAAAATATAATTAGTTCTTTTCAGCTTTGCTCTGGTTCCACTCCAGTCGCTTCCAGTGGCTGGAACTTGACTTCTTTCCCAATTTCAATCCTACCCCTACCCTTTGGTATCATCCACTGACTTGACTCCCCTGGTCCTCCTGCTGGTACAATGTCTTTGTTACAGACTTTTCTCCTTTTGCTCTTTCTTTTCCTCAAGTACTCAGGAAGGCTGCTTACACCTAGCTCTGGTCCTAAAGTATTGATAATCCAAACTTGGCCCCACTGGTGGGTGCTGGACTTTTCTACTTTCACCACATAGCTTCAACTACCACCTATAAGCTAAAAACTTGGTCAGTGCATGCCCTTAAGGCACATACCCCCAGAACTCTTTCCTGAGTTATGAACTTTTTAAAGGCTATCAGTCTTCTTAACCTATTGGCTTAGAAGTGCCATATGTCAGAGGTTTAAGCTCTGTTCTAGAGTCACTTACAGAATACACTCAAATATATTGGCGCTGGGACCAGCCTTGTATTCTAGGAACTGACCAAGCGTTCACTAAACGTTTACTATGGGTCCCTAGATTGACTTTGAGTATGGCCCAGTGGATTCACCACCCTCCTTTTACTTCCTGAGTATAACTGAAAAGGAAAATCCTCTGTGTCTTTGGTTTCTTTAGGAAAAGCAGACAGAACTATATTTTCTGTGCAAAACTGACCTGAGATTCTTCTTGGAAACTTCCAATGTGGAATCTACATTTAATCTCACTTCATTTTGAGAGACTGATTAGGAGTTTGGTTTGAGAGAGACTTAAGAGGACTGAAAACTACAGAAATGTAGAAATTTTATCAGGTTTGGTAGTATTTTGAGTATAAATTTTGTAATATTTTGGACAAAAAAGAAATTCTCCCAATATTATATTTTGGTGAATTGCTATGTAGCCACACATAGACAGTCAACTATATTCACAATACACTCATAACATTTTTTATTCTGCCCCAACATATCTTGAAGGACAGTGTTATAGTACAAGTGGGGTTGACCACTTCTTCATTTTTTCCCACTGCCAACTAGAACATGCTCCATAATAATTTTTTTCATAATTTTTCATATTTTAAGAATTGGCTCTCATTCTTACCTCTTCCATTGCTCTACACCCTCTTTGAAGGCCAACTTGGAGTCTGATTGATCTTCACATGTCGAAATTCAGCCCAGGACCTGGCTTCTAGGAAATGCTCAAAAAACATTTTGTGAACATATGAGTAAAAATTTCTTAAGAAACCAAAGAGGTGAAAGAGCTCTTGCCTTTGAGTATGAGTACAGAAGACCGACATTCATGGTGCAATTGGGCTGCTACAGTAAGGCAAGAAATAATGTACCAGACTGTGTTCTCACCATTTTTACCATAATGATTGAAGGAATTCTGAATAAAGGGGAAAAAAAACATTTGGGGGTTAAATTCATCTGGGCAGAGTATTGTGGAGAGTATTGAAGGTGACGTTAAGGGATAGGATTTGAACTGAAAAAAAATAAGAGCATTCCTGGTGGAAATGAGGGGTAAACAGGGTTATAGAAATTTAAGGAAGATATTAATGATTGCCTTGTAAGTCTTTTGGATAGAGTACTTTCTCTTGTTTGAAATCCCTCCTCCACTTTTTTGGATATTCCACCAGTTCTTCAAGGCCGTGAGTTCATGACTCACTTCCCTTCCGCAGCTGCTCCTGCCCCAATCTTGTTCCTTCCTTGAACTCCTTTCTGTATATACTTTCCATGTACCATTTTGCCCTTAAACTGTACTACACTGAAGTAGTGGAAAGCAATATAAAGAGGGACCAAAAAAATTTCATTCCAGAATTAACTCTTCTACCCACTGGCTTAGTGACTTTGGCTTCTGGGCCTCAGTTTCCTATTATTTCTAAGATTCTTTCCAAATATACAAGTCCAATATTTGTCTTTTTAGGCTTTGGCAGAAAAAGAGAAAAATATCAGTAAAATCTCCCAGTTTAAGAAACTCATATGAACTCACCTAACTCAATCTATTTCCTGTCCAGGTGAAGAAAGTCTTGTGTGACCAGCTCTAGCTACACAAGTATTCATAGGGGGTTCTTTAATATAACTAAGTTGCTCTGGCCTTACAGTTGTGATTGTTTGTAGGAAAATGCCATTCTTAATCAAACATTTTATGTAGAGAAAATAGTTTAGTGCAAAAGTCGTGCATGCAAATATACAAAGTACTTATGGTTCTATTAATAATAATAGTCACAATTTATTGAGCGCTTACCAGATTCTATCCACTGTGTTGGTGCTTTAAACACTATATCTTTCAGTCTGCACCGTTACCTTATGCAGTTGGTATTTATAACCACTATTTTATAGATAAGGAAACTAAATCTGAGACACACTGAGAATTTTGTCAATGGTCCACAACCACAGCTAATTCATGGTAGAGGCTGTCAATCTGGCTAACGACTTGCTGTCATATATACACATCCAGGCTCCTAATTATTGACACCTGCCAACATGTTGTCAGTGCCTGGCAGTGACTAAAGAAACTAATAATGGAAAATTATGCGTACAAAAAAGGGACATTTTTGCCTAAATATTTATCTTAGATCATTCCAGTTCATCATTTATCTTCTAATAGAGTTGGCTGATCTCTTTTCCCCTGTTTGCCTTTGGTCAGAAGCAAACTCAGTGTTACATAAAAATACGATCACATTTCCCAAAAGGCAAGATGGTTAGAGAAAGCCAATGATGATGATATGATACTGGACATTAAATATAGCCTTAGCCAGACTTAAATTTCAGGTGGAGTCACTTGTCTGCTGAGAGAAATATCATCATTGCTGATAAGAATTTAGACCCTAGCTTCAGAGCCCGAATCTTGAGTGATAGTTCCAAATGGTCAATTAAAATCTGAGATCAAAAAGAGCTTCATCTACAGTCATGGCACTGAACCCAAAAGCAAGATTAACTGACTGCACATTTGTAGACTTGGCAGCTTTCAAAATGACGATTTAGGCTAATCAACTTTCACCTCTTCCTTTCTTCTGAGATTTAGAGAGACTTTAACTTTTTAGAGGGTTTCCTTAGTTAGGAGAAATGGTGACTAGCTTTAGAGCAGAAAATCACACCAGTATTTAATAATTTTCCATAATGATGCATATTAAAAATGTTATATAACTATGAAAAAACATCTAGAATAAATCATCCCTAAGTACTTATAACCAATTCTAAAGTGGCTAAGTAAAAGCTAAACATAGACTGTGCAAATGATCTAGATTCTTTATCTGCCACTCTTTTGGTCATTTATTAAAAGCTGCATAGAGAACAAATAAAAGGGGAAAGCCTTTGCAGATCTGATTTCTAAAAAGAAAGGAACTTGAAATTGGCATGATTGCATCCAAGTTATTTATGGATTACATATTTTATGTGTTTGTTCCCTATTCCTATCAACCTATGATAAAGAAGTTTAGAGAGGCGTCTTCTTTGAGTATATATCTAAATTTCTGTCCTTAAATTTAAATAAAGTCATAAAAAATGGATTTTAGTTGGTACACACTTTCCCTTTAAGAAATCAAAATGTAAATGGCTAAAGAGAAAATATGAAGAAAATCATTGGAATGATTCAGAGTCCTCTTTCTCATTTTTGATGATAAATAAATTGCTCAGTATTCTAGTTTCTCACAAAGGAGATTTCAATCTGTAGATTGGTTAAAATAAATTTGGAACAAATGTTCACCCCATTGCTGACTCCTCAGACTTTCTCCCTTTCTTTGTCTCAATTCAAAACCAATGCCTTTCCATTATTCCTTAGTTGTCAGTTGTCTGTGGTTCTCAAATATGGCAAAGTTTCTCTCTAGTGACCTTCAATGAGTATTTACATAAGAACAGAATATTCAAACACTACCTGTGCTTGTTTGAAGTTGATGTTCACTGCTCGGTTATTTTACAAACTTTTTAGAACAACTGCTCCATCTTTAAAGTGTCTGCAGGCAGCTGTCATAGATACACCATCCACTATCCACTAGGGTCAGAAGCCATCAAAGGATGGCTTATTATGTTATTCATGGAACATAATCTCACAGTAAATTATGTTCTCTTAAACATTCAAGTACTGTACAGACTTAAGAAATTTCTCCTATGCTTTTAAATTAAAATTATATGCTTCATATATCTAATTTTCTAATATGTCAGGTTCTATCAAATGTCTCAATCACCTTTAAAAAAATCCTCCCCAGATTACTCCAGTGATTAAATAAATTCTTAAACTTAATACAAATGTGTTAATACTGTGGGTTTGATTAACTTCAAAATTTCTGAAATTATTTTACTACTTTCCCAGTATTTCAAAGTCACTTACTTAAACAAAGAGAAGAGATTGATTGTCTCATGTGGGCTGAGGTTATGGTATCAGGGAATCAGGGCCAAGGTAGAAGAATCAGTCAAAGAATTTGAGAGAGGAGCAGGGACCTAGTCTGATTCTACCTGGTCCCAGGGTGATGTTGTATGAGCCAAAGGTGAGCCGCTGGGGTCTCCTTGAGGTATTGGAACATTTCAATACCATCCTGTGTACCCTTACTCAATTTTTTTTTTGTTTTGTTTTTCATTTTAGAAACTTTATTCATAATTGACAAAAATTGGAAGTAACCAAGATATCTTTCAATAGATGAATGGATAAACAAAAACTGTGGTACATCCATACAGTGGATATTCATCAGTAAAAAGAAATGAGCTATAAAGCCACACAGATATGCAGGAACCATAAATGAATATTGCTAAGTGAAAGCAGCCAGTCTGAAAGGGCTACATATGGTATGATTCCAATTCGAAAGGAAAAACTATAGAGGAAGTAAAAAGAACAGTGGTTGTCAGGGATTCAGGAGTAGGACTAGAGGGATAAATAGGTGGGGCACAGGGCATTTTTAGGGCAGTGAAACATTTGTATTATACTTTAATAGTGGATACATGACATTATTCATATGTCAAAACCCATAGAATTAAAAAAAAAAACCATAGAACAGTAAAAAATAAAATGTGAACTCTAATGTAAATTATGGACTTAAGTTAATAATAATGTAAGAATATTGGTTCACTGATTGTAAAAAATGTACCACAGTAATGCAAGTGGTTAATAATAGGTGGCAGGGGATGTATATGGGAACTCTCTGTATTTTCAGCACAATGTTTCTCGTAAACCTTAAACTCTTAAAAAATAAAGTCTACTAAAAACCTATCAATATTCTTGGAGAGATAAGGAAGATATTGCAACTGTGAAGCAACAACAGGATGCTATAAAAACAGAACATTCAGAGAACAAAACTAGCTAGTAGAAATTAAAAATATGAGGACAAAAGTGAAAAACTCAATAGAAGGGTTAGAAAATATAGCTAAAATTATTTCCAAGAAAGCAGAGCAAAAAGAGATGGAAAAAAAGAGAAAAATATAAGAAAAGATGATTTTTACAGGATGTCCAAATCTGAATGATAGACGTTCTAGAAAAAGAGAACAGAAAAAAACAAAGGGAAGAAATCTATAATTCAAGAAAATTTCTCAGAATTGAAGGACGTGAATTTCCAGGTGGAAAGGGCCCATAAAGTGCCCAGGACATTGGCTAAAAGTAGATCCACACGCAAGGCACTGCATCAGGATGTGCAAAATGCTAACCAAAAAAATGAAACTTTAAATCTTCCAGGGAGCAAAAGCAGGCCACAACTGAAAGATCAGGAATTGGAACGCTCTCAGACTTCTCAAAAGCAATGCTGGGAGCCAGGGAGATGTAGAGCAATAGCCTCACAATTTTAAAGCAAAAATTTTTTTTTTTTTTAACCTAGAATTCTGTTCTCAGCCAAGCCAACAATTAAGTATGAGAATAAAATAAAGTCAGTTTTGGACTTAAGGGTCTCCAAAAAATAACCCTCTCATGAGTCTTTCTTGGAAAAGACTGCTGTTCTATTTATGGTAGCCACTAGGTACGTGTAGCTATTTAGATTTCCACTAATTAAAATTAAATTTAAAATTTCATTCCTCAGTTACACAAGCCATGTTTCAAATGCTGCATAGCCATATGTGCCTACTGACCAGTGCAGCTATAGAACATTCCCATGACTGTGGGAAGTTTTATTGCACCGAGCTATTCTACAGGGTGTGCACCACCAAAATGAGGGAGTATCAAGAAAGAAAAAGATGAGGAGAAATAGGAAACAAAACATCAGCACAGAAGAGGGGCACAGGGAATCTCTAAAATACCTTCTGTTAAACGAAGGCCTAGCCTTACTCAATTTTTTAAGTTAACATATTTTGCAACTTTCAATTGTCTGATTTGGTAGTTGAAATTTCCCCTACATGCTAGTTGTCATTTTATTGACTATTCCCTACATGAATAACACTACCCATTTGAGTCTATATTTTAGAATATTACCTGGTTTGCATCAAGTTCATGATCTATAGTTCACCTATATTCACCATTCTATGTCTGAAGTTTGGGCTGGCATGTGCAGGAATGTAGCTGTTCCACCCAGGTCTCCCCAATATCTAATACCTCAGACTTACTGACCATGGCTTAGCCATCTTATCTGAAAATTGCATCTAAACTCGTTTAGCGCATATAGCTCCTCTGTTGGGATCTTTTTGCAACCCATTTTGTTTTTTTCTTCTGTCACACCAACATTTGTTCCAACCTTTCCATTTGTTCTAACTCTTTGTTCTAATAATTATTCTTTCCAGAGGGAAAAAAAAATAAAAGACAAAAGCAAGTCTTCTTTTATGGCACCATTGGGTAGAGCAGGGCAGATGAACAGGACCTGGAATTACATGTGTTTATTGGGGCAGAGATGACACCAAGAATTTTCCAAAAGTGGAGATAGAAGGCATGAAATAAGACAGTGCCAACCAGAACAGGTCAGCAAGAGATTTTTCACTCTGGGAACCTTCCCTAGCCCAGGCTGTTTTATGGTCCCTCATTGGTGTGCCCTTAACATGTGGTTAGATTTCTCTCATTGTCCTTATCCCAGCGCTGTATAATTATCTGATGTGCAATGGCATCGTGGGAAAAAGGGAAAATGCCAGAATCAGACATAGGCAGAGGTGACCTTATGGTGAAACTAATGATATTTCAGCTTCAGGACTCTCCACTTGCACAACCTCCTTCCGGAAGGGCCCTAGAAATGTGTTCATGAGTCACAGGTCTGTATAAAATCTGCTAAAGGTATTTAACCACAATCAGATGAGTCCACTGTCTTTTTTGCTCTGACCTTCACCACAACTCTATTTCCAGTGTTGGATGGTGTTGGAGTGGCTGCAGGCATTTTTGAGACCCAGATAAGAAGTTAATTCGAGGATACTTTAGTATGGGTTTAATAGGATACGTCTATGTGGTTCACAGTCAGTTCTGCATAGAGATAATGTGTTGCCAAACGGATAAGCTGGGCCCAAAGTCATATCAAAATGTGAAAGTTCCTAATGGCTCCTGGCACCAGAAATTTGTAAGTAGTTGAGGAGAAACAAACTGTGAAATGTACAGAGGCAGAGCTCATCTATACAAAAACATTATAATCACCAAATGTGTAAAATTCTAGGCAAAGAATTTGGTTCTTATTACTACCTAGTCAAGACAGAAGTTTTCTCTTCTTAGGATTAATGATGCATATACAATTAAAACCACATCATAATTATATATTTTTTGATGGAAAGAGTATGAAATAAAATTTATGATAACCCTGTTTGTAGGACACAGACCTGTAGCAGTGCTTTAAAGAGGTATGTGTTATACATATTTTATTCCAGTATCAATAATTAAAAAATTAATCAACCATGCTAGAAAAAAAGACTGAATTATCTGTTTTCTCTATAAGAGATGATATAAAATTTTTATTATAAGAAGGGATAATGAAAGCTATCCCTTTATTATATAAAGGGAAATTATTATATGAAATTAAAATATAAGGGGAAATTATTATAGAGTTGTGTCATGCAGTTAGTTAACACAAATATCATGTTATTTTTTTGGATTTTGTGATTTTTTTCTGTACTTGTTAGCTTTCATCAATGCTTAATTGATTATTTTTTTGTCCAAAAAATATTTGCCTTAGTGACTAATTTTTACTGGTAATTTTGTATTCTTTTTTTTTAAAGAGGGCCCTCAAAACCTGGGTCTTCCTTTCACCATAGTATAATTGATTGATATTGATAGATTTGCTCAAGCTTTTTATGCTTTTTCCCTCATTTTGTAAAATAGGATAATAGTTAAAATGTCTTTAGAATTGTTTTGAAGACTTAGTGGAATAATATATGTAAAACCCTTAGCACATTACACTTAGAAAGTAGTAATAGCTATTATTGTTATTATTTGTTTATACATCTTTCTCCTCTGCTATATTGTGAGCTCCTCACTCATATTTTTAGCCACAACACCTAGCTTAGTGCCTGACACAAAGTCGGTGCTTAGTAAATGTTTGATGACTGAGCTTAAAATAACCCATAGAACACAGGCTACAATTCCCTTAGCTATATTGAACATGGGAGTTCAAAAGTTCCTTAGTGAGGAGGGGCTGGAGGTAAATACCAGAACCTGACTGCTCTGTAATTTACTGTGTGCACTTAAGTTCTTATCAATATGTAAAAATCTTTATTGCTCTCATTCTCTAAAGGAGGCTCCCTCGGTCAGGAAATGATTTTTTTTTCTCACAAAGTTGTAAATCAAAGAACCTCCCTGAATATTGCTTTAAACAAATATTTGTATTGGGTGAGCCCTACCTGGCCACTGCTGACAAGATTTGGGTGCCCTAAATGGCCCGGGTTTTAGAGTACTGCCTCAATTGGCCTAATTTCTGCCTGGGGGGTGCAATATTTGGGGCAAAAGCCTGCAATACTTGGGGATCCTTTTCCTAGGAGGACCTCAGGGGTCTTTTAAATCCCTGAAACTGTATCTGAAATTCTTAGGGAAGCAGACATAACTTTCATCAAAATCTCGAAAATACAGGACCCAAAAATGATTAAGAATGATAATTCTAGAATGCCGGGAGCACGATGCCCATTATCAAGTCAGAGGCTTATGTTTGAGGAAAGAAATAGGGATCTAATGATACAAATTGTGATAGATGTTTAGGATTTAGGCAAGATGCCGATTACTAGGATTAGGCCCCAGAATCAGCTAACCAGCTCTAAGAGTGAAGAGTCATTAAACCTGACAGAGTAATTAAATCTCCCTCTAATTGCACCCAGGATTACTCCAGAGCCTGTGGGTCACTCTGAAAGAAGGTAATCAGGTCCTTAAAGCTTCCGGAAGGGAAGTGTTCAGGGATCAGACACTATAGAATTCTTACATGTTATATGCAGACAACCTACCCCCAAAAGATAGAAATTCCCCCAAAGAATATTTAACAGTATGAAAACATAAATTTAACACCTCGAAGATCCACTTAAACATAACAAAGACTTTTATTTGCAATAAGGTTAAGGCCAATTATACCTTAACCTATTTTTGTCTTGATCTAATAAGAGGAAATTTGTCACAGGGCATCTTTAAGATAGGACCTGTAATGGTTAGGTTCATGGGTCAGCTTGGCAAGGTGATGGTGTCAAATTATTTGGTCAAGCAAGCTGTTCTAGTTTGCTAAACCTGCCGGAATGCAAAACACCAGAAATGGATTGACTTTTACAAAAAGGGTTTATTTGGGTATACAGTTACAGTCTTAAGGCCATAAAGTGTCCAAGGTAACACATCAGCAATCGGGTACCTTCACTGGAGGATGGCCAATGGTGTCCGGAGAACCTCTGTTAGCTGGGAAGGCACATGGCTGGCGTCTGCTCCAAAGTTCTGATTTCATAATGGCTTTCTCCCAGGATGTTCCTCTCTAGGCTGCAGTTCCTCAAAAATGTCACTCTTAGTTGCACTTGGAATATCTGTCCTCTCTCAGCTTCTCTGGAGCAAGAGTCTGCTTCCAACGGCCATCTTCAAACTGTCTCTCATCTGCGGCTCCTGTGCTTTCTTCAAAGTGTCCCTCTTGGTTGTAGCTCCTCTTCAAAATGTCACTCACAGCTGCACTGAGTTCCTTCTGTTTGTCAGCTCATTTATATGGCTCCAGTGATTAATTTAGACCCACCCTGAATGGGTGGGGCCAACACCTCCATGGAAATTATCCAATCAGAGTCATCACCCACAGTTGGGTGGGGCACATCTCCATGGAAACACTCAAAGAATTACAATCTAATTAACACTGATAGGTCCACCCACACAAGATTACATCAAAGATAATGGCATTTGGGGGGACATAATACATTCAAACTGGCACATTCCACCCCTGGACCCCAAAATGACATTATCTTTCCATATACAAAATACATTCATCCCCCAACAATATCACAGAAACTTAAATCATTTCAGTAACAATAGTTAAGTACAAGATGCCATCAAAATCAATTATAGGCGTGGTCAGTCCTAAGGCATAATTTTCCTTTAGCTGTGGATCTGTGAACTTAGAACAAGTTATGTGCTTCCAATATATAAGGGAGGGACATTCATAGGATAAACATTCCCATTGCCATAAAGAGAAATGGTAAGGAAAACAGGGTTAACAGGACCAAAACAGTTCCTAAAACCTACAGGACAAACTCCATTAGATTTCAAAGTCTAAGAATCATTTACAGAATGATGTTGCATCCTTGGGGCTTGAGAGAGCAGGAGTCTAACCCTTCCTAAGGGCCTTTGTGGCAGTCCTTTCCTCTCCAAATGCTTAGGTGAGTGCTCCAACATACCCACACATTGGGGAGACCACCTTCTCGGCCCCACCCTCCTCAAACATCGGGGCAGCTCCTGGATTCCCTTCCATCTCCGGGGCACATGCTCAACCCCTTCAGAACAGTGGGGTGGCAGCCAGGCTCTCCCCAATTCCCTGGGAATGTGCTCCACCCTCTTTGGGGCTTGGGGTGGCAGAACACTTCCTGAGCATCGAGGCGGAAAGCCCGCCCTCGACCTCCAGGCAAACTCACCCTTTCCATGCGTGTGGGCTGCTCCACTCTCCCAGCCTGAGACCTCTTGACACCAGACCTCGACCTCCAGGGCTCTGTCTTTGAAGAAATTTTTCCTTCAATTTGTTCCTTTTCTGTCTCCTCCAGTCCTGATTGGCAGCAGCACTGTCGGTAAAGATTTCACAAAAATTCTGTTGGCTTTGCATGAAGCACACAGGGGTCAAAGCCGTCAGACAATAGGACTTTCCACAAATCCTTTCCACTTAACTTCTTCTCCAATCTTGGCTTGTACTGAAATGGTGGCTGGGTTCCATGTTTGGTTACATCCTCAAGTTGGGCTGTAGCTTCTGGGATTCCACCCTCTGGAAGCCAGTATTTTCCAGGCCATCAGCTTCTAGTTTCTTTGAACCCAAGAGTTCAGTTCTAAGTTTATCTCTCTCTGCTTGCATTGTACTATAAGCTGCAAGGAGAAGCCAGGGTACATCCTCCACACATAGTCTGGAGATCTCCTTAGCTAAGTATTCCAGGTTGTCACTTTCAAATTCTTCCTTCCATCTGACACCAGGACTCAATTTTGCCAAATTCTCTGCCACTTTAAAATAAGGTTCGCCTTTCTTCCAGTTCTCAATAACACATTCATCATTTCTGTTCTAGACCTCATCAGAAGTATCTTTAGAGTCCATATTTCCACAAACAGTCTCTTCAAAGCAGTTTAGGCCTTTTCTATCAAGCTCCTCACAATTCTTCCAGAATCTTCCCCTTATCCATTTAAAAAGCCATTCCAACATGTTTGGTATTTGCAAACTCAGCAGCAAAAGCACCCCACTCTTGGTCCCAAAATCTGTTCTAGTTTGCTAATGCTGTCAGAATGCAAAACACCAGAGATGGATTGGCTTTTATAAAAGGGGTTTATTTGGCTACACAGTTACAGTCTGAAGGCCATAAAGTGTCCAAGGTAACACATCAGCAGTCGAGTACCTTCACTGGAGGATGGCCAATGGCGTCCGGAAAACCTCTGTTAGCTGGGAAGTCATGTGGCTGGCGTCTGCTCCAAGTTCTGGTTTCAAAATGGCTTTCTCCCAGGATGCTCCTCTCTAGGCTGCAGTTTCTAAAAAATGTCACTCTTAGTTGCACTTGGCGTATTTGTCCTCACTTAGCTTCTCCAGAGCAAGAGTCTGCTTCCAATGGCCATCTTCAAACTGTCTCTCATCTGCATCTCCTGTGCTTTCTTCAAAGTGTCCCTCTTGGCTATAACTCCCCTTCAAAATATCACTCACAGCTGCACTGAGTTCCTTCTGTTTGTCAGTTCATTTATATGGCTCCAGTGATTAATTTAGACCCACCCTGGATGGGTGGGGCCAATGCCTCCATGGAAATTATCCAATCAGAGTTATCACCCACAGTTGGGTGGGGCACATCTCCATGGAAACACTCAAAGAATTGCAATCTAATTAACGCTGATAGGTCCACCCACACAAGATTACATCAAAGATAATGGCATTTGGGGGGACACAATACATTCAAGCTGGCACAGTGTCATTGCATATATATCATAACAGACAGCTTAGTGGTTGTCATGTTTTTTCTTAGAGTGTTCTGCTTTGCATTTACATAAAACATTAAATTCTTTCATATAAATAATACATATTCTTCACCCCAGTCTGGGTGTCTCTTGTGTACATCTTGGCTTTATATCTATTGCTTCTGAAAATCTTGTCAATTCCTTTCAAAGGGTGTATGAATGTCTTTAAAGCAATGGTTCTGAAGTGTGAGCCCTGAACCAGCAGCATCAGTATCTCCTGAGAACTTGTTTGAAATGCATATTCTCAGGCCCCACCCCAGACCTACTGACTCAGAATCTCTGGGGATGAGGCCTGGCAATCTATGTTTTAACAAGTCCTCCAGGTGATTCTGATGCAGACTCAAGTTAGAGAACCATTCGCCTAAAGGAACCTGGAAGCAAAGAGTTCCAAGTGCTTCAGAGCTTAGGATCCCAAGATTTTTTCTTTCCATTCACTTGATTTGAACTAGGAATAGAAGCAAACTTCCTCAACATGATAAAGGGCGTATATGAAAAATCTACAGCTAACACGATACTTAATGGTAAAAAACTGAATGCTTTCTCTAAGATCTGGAACAAGATGAGGATGCTCACTGTCACCACTGTTATTCAACATTGTGCTTGAGGTTCTAGTGAGAGCAATTAGGCAGAAAAAGAAATAAAAGGCATCCAGATTGGAAAGGAAGAAGTAAAACTTTCATTATTTGCAGAAGACATGATCCTATTTTTGGAAAATCCTGAGAAATCAAAGCCACTTGAGCTATTAAACAAATTCAGTAAAGTGGTGGGATACAATATCAATGTGCAATAATCGGTATCTAGTAGTCTTTCTAGACACTAGGAATGAGTTAACCAAGGAGCCAAATAAAAAAAAAAATCCATTCACAATAGCAACTAAAAGAACCAAGTGCCAAGGAATAAACTTAACCAAGGATGTAAAGGACCTGTATTCAAAAAACTACAAAACATTGCTTAAAGAAATTAAAGAAGACCTGAATAGGTGGAATGACAGTCCATGTTAATGGATCGGAAGGCTAAATGTCATTAAATGTTAATTCTACCCCAAATGATCTACAGAGTCGATGCAGTAACAATCAAAATTCCAACAACCTACTTTGCAGAATTGGAAAAGTTATTTATCAATTTTGGAAAGGAAAGGGGTTGCAAATAGCCAAAAATATTCTAAAAAGAAGAATAAAGTGGAAGGTCTTACACTCCCTGACTTTAAAGCTTATTATAACACTACAGTGGTCAAAACAGCCTGGTACTGGCACAGAGTAGACTTATGGATCAATGGAATTGAATTGAGAGTTCAGAAATACATCCTCAGGTCTATGGTCATTTGATTTTTGACAAGGCCCCCAAATCCACTGAACTGGGAAAGAATAGACTCTTCAATAAATGGTGCTGGGATATCCATATCCAAAGGAATGAAAGAGGACCCCTTCCTCACTCCCTATACAAAAATTAACTGACAATGGATCAGAGACCTAAATCTAAGAGACAGTACCATAAAATCCCAAAAGAAAATGTAGGGAAATATTTTCAAGACTTAGTGATAGGAGATAGCTTCTTAGACCTTACACTCAAGGCACAAGCAATGAAATAAAAAATAGATAAATGGGAAATACTCAAGACTGAACACTTCTGTGCTTCAAAAGACTGTCAAAAGGGTGAAAAGGCAGGCAACTCAAAGGGAGAGAATATTTGGTAACCACATATATGATAAGGGTTTGATATCCAGTATATATAAAGAAATCCTGCAACTCATCAATAAAAGGACAATTAACTCAGTTATAAAACGGGCAAAAGATATGAATAAACATTTCTCCAGAGGGGAAATACAAATGGCTAAAAAGCACTTTAAAAGAGGTTCATCTTCCTTAGCTATTAGGGAAATGCAAATCAAAACCAAATGAGATATCATCTCACACCTATAAGAATGGCCGCTGTTAAACAAACAGGAAATTACAAGTATTGGGGAGGATGTGGAGAAATAGACACACTTATTTACTGCTGGTGAGAGCGTGAAATGGTACAGCCATCATGGAAGACAGTTTGATGGTTCCTCAGAAAACGAAAAATTGAGTTGCTTTATAACCCAGCAATTCCACTACTCGGTATATACCCAGAAAATCTGAAAGCAGTGACATGAACAGACATTTGCACAGTGATGTTCATAGTGGCATTGTTCACAATTGCCAAAAGATGGAAACAATATGAATGCCCATCAACAGGTGAATGAATGAACAAACTGTGGTACATATGTTGGAATACTATGCAGCAGTAAGAAGAAATAAGGTCTGGAAGCATGCGACAATACGGATGATTCTTGAGGACATAATGCTGAGTGAAATAAATCAGGCACAAAAGGACAGATATTGTATGATTTCATAATATGAATGAACTAAACTATGTAAACCCAATATCAGACAGAAGGCTTTCCATCTCTCCCCAGTGAGTACTGTGCTAGCTGTGGGCTTTTCATTATGCCCTTTATCATATTGAGAAGTTTCCTTCAATTCTTACCTTCTGAAGTGTTTTTGTCAAGAAAGGATACTGAATCCCGTCGAACACCTTTTCAGCATCAATTGAGATGAGCATGTGATTTTTTCCCTTTCGATTTGTTAATGTGGTGTATTACATTAATTGATTTTCTTGTGTTGAACCACTGTTGCATGTCTGGAATAAACCCCACTTGGTCATGGGGTAGAATTCTTTTGATGTGTCACTGGATTCAATTTGCAAGTATTTTGTTGAGAATTTTTGCATCTATATTCATTAGGGAGATTGGCCTGTAGAGTTTTTCTTTTTTTTAAACAAATAATTTTTTTCCCTTCTAGGAGTATAATTGTCAAATAAACCTCAGGAAATAACTTCTCCACATATTCATCTGGTTAGATTTCCCATTTTATAAAGCAAAAGAACAATATTCAAAAGAGAGAAAACAGCTACATTGATGGTACATGTAATGTGTCTGGGACCACACAGAAACTACAGAAAGGGCTCTTGTTCCTTTTGTGGATTTTAAAATATGAGATATTTAAGAAAAATATTTTAAAGAGCTTCATTTTTATTACAAAAATAATATGTGTTCATTGCAACCATCAAGCAATGCAGATGTAAATCAAATAAAAATGAATAGCCTCTCTCTCATTATTCCTCTTCCAATTATATTTCTCTCAAGGCAACAAATGTTACCAGTTTGGTGTTTATCTTTCCACTCTCTCTTAACAGAGTGCCTAAGCAAGTGTACCTGCAAAAGGGGTTTTATACACAAAAGCAGGATCATATTATGCTGCCATTCTGCAATTCACTTTTTGTACTCAACAAAGCATCACAAGCATGGCTGCCTGGTGTCATGATTTCATCCATTCCCTTTAGGCTATTCTGAAATGCCTGCTCTTTGCAAACACTGTTTCAATTTTCATCCTGGTACATATATTTCATGTAACTCTTGTCTGTTTTTCAGTAGCATGGAGTCCTAAAAATGAAACTTGGGGGTCCAACTCTATGTCTATTTTTAATTCAAATAAGTATTGTAAACTACTGATTGTAGCAATTTACATTTTCACTAGGTATATTACCAATCTTTTGAATTGTGTCCCCCATCCCCAAGTTCTCTCATTGTTTTGAGTTCCATTTCCTTACAAAGCCTTCAGGCAGGGCATCTTTTTACACATACATTGGCCATTGGTGATTCTGTGAGCAAAGAGCCTAAAAAGCCTCCTTGGATGCAAAAGGGAGAGAGGAAAGGCCAGGTGGCTTCTTCCAACCTCAAGTATGTGGGTTAGCAGTTCAGTTCAAAGTTGTGGTCAAAGTTACAGTTCCTCTCCAGAGCTGCTGAGAGCTTGCCCACATGAAGGAGGCTGCACACAGGAAACTGGCAGAGGCAAATTTTCTCTTAAGACTGAAGAGGTTCACTGGCTCAGCTCTCTGAACCCACACAGGGACCCAAGGGTCGTGAGGCTCTCTCCCCAGGCTACAGAAACAAGCCTGCACCCAGCCAGGAGCCACTGCCCTCCCCCGGCTCTGTCAACAATATTGCCCACACCTTTTTGTTTTTCTAAAGACTTTTATATTTTGGAGGCCCCCAGACCTTGCTTATTCTACTGGTTGAATCTTGCCAGCAGGGCGATGGCAAGGAAACCGGGTCACGGATGTGCACTCAAATGTCATCTTTCCCGATATCTTCATCTGTGTGCTCAGAGATTATGGCCACAGTTGTTCTCCATAAACTTAAAATAAATTAATGAGATCAGATTATATTGAAGGGGGATGGGAGATTTTTAAATAACATCAAAAGTGGATCATCCTTTTATGTATTTATTTGGAATAAAACATAAGCAAAGTGGATTGATTAAGTGATTTACCTATTCTTCCGAATGCTAATCTTAAACAAAAAGCCCTGGATATGGGTAGCTGCAGAACACTGTGCCATGAAGACCATATTTGGCTTCCTCAGCCTGCAATGTGAGAAATTCCTTTTACCATAATAATATTAGGGCAGCTGTGTCCAGCCAAACAGGTTTCACTTTCTTAAGTCATAGAGGTTTATCAGGTCAGGCAAAGCTTCAGAATCATTTAATCTCACCTTTCATCATTCATTATGGTGGAGCCTAAGCTATCTACTTCTAGATTTATGTGCTTGCAATTTTTTCATATTGCTCTGAAATGAGGTGCCTGTAAGTTTACTGCCCCAATAACCCTGGGTCTTTGGAACATGGAAGTCATCCTCTCTCATAACAGATGCAATACTGTCTCTCCGACAGATATTATAACTCAATTCTGAGTGCCCAACCCTTTTATAGACAGGCAATGACCTAACAAATCATCCGGCTGCATCTTCCAGGCCCAAGTCCTCCTCTTGAGCCTCTGTGGCATCTGACCACCTACCTCCCCATCTCGTCTTGGATCCCTTAGCTGTTGGAACTTTTCTCATCCATCCATTCACCTGAGAGGGAGACTGGACGGGCTCCCTTCAGGGCCAAGGAGCAGCTGTTGCTGCCACTACCTTGACCAGAGGCCAAGCAACCCCCTCCACCCTGCCCCCAGCCTCACCCGCACCTCTCCTCCCACTGCCCCTCGCTGGCACGGCAGGGCGGCTAATGCTCCGGTTAATTTGATACCCCTGGTTCTGTCATGGTTTATGATCTCTTAAAAAAACTGAAACTTATTTATTCTGCAGTTAGGAGGTTTCGGGTTTCTGGTACTAAAATTAGCTGAAGTCTTAGGTAAAGAGATGGTATCTCTTTCCTGAAAATGGTTTTTTGTGTTTGTTTTACTTTTTTTTTTGTGTACTAAGATTCTGGCCCATTTTCCAGAGATGAGATTTTTCAGAGTTCTGTGTGTATTACAGCAATCTGGTTGACTGAAAATTCTGTTTGAACAGTTCCAAATGGATCTTATTCTGGGTGGGCTCAAACTGCTCGTTCACATCATTGCTAATCCACCCTGGAAATGAATTAATAAAATAAATTCACTTGTTTATTCATTCAGCATTTATCGAGTATCTACTAAGGACAGTGGAAGAATCCTAGGATTGATAAGATTCAGTCTCCGACTTCAAGGATCTTATCATCTACCAGAGAGACAAGTATACACATAAGTATACATACACATAAGTATAACCAAAGTTTGAATGTGAGAAGTGTCACAAGAAAGATACAAAACAAGCTTGATGGCAATGCTGACATCCCTTCCAACTCGGGAGAGTATGAAGTTCATGATTGATAGACTTCATTAAGGGAAGAGCCACCATTTGAGTTGCCCTTTGAATAATGGGTAAGATTTTCACAGGTGGATCTCCAGTGTGGCGACAGGAAGCTGAGCATTCCACATGAAAAAACAGCATGTGGCAAAGTCTGAAAGGGGAGAGACAGACACAGAATAAATTTCAGGATGACAACAAGTCCTGTTTATTGAAATATAAACAACATAGAGGACATAGAGAGCTACGTGTTTAGAAAGGTAAAGCTGAGGCCCTTGAATGCTAGGAATTTGTGCTCACCTTTTATGCAAAGCTGTGGGAAAATGCTGAAAGTTCATGGACTAAGGAATGAGCAGATTGGAACTATGTTTCAGGGATATTATTCTTGCAGTAGGACTTAACTGGATGGGAGAGACCAGAGCCGGGGCAGTGAGGCCAGTTTGGATGCTACTTTATGTTGTAGATGGGAGGCGATGACAATGAAAATGAAAAGGAAGGAAGAACATCAGAAGTATTATAGAAGTGAAATTGACAGCATTTACACGTGAGAACCTAGGAAAAGAAAGGGAAGCAGAAGAGCTCCAAATCCGTAGGCCTAGACCCGGATCCCTGATGACTGTGTCCACATTACCCAACATACTGGAGGCAGGTGGAGCAGAACCGTCATGAGTTCATTTGGAGGCAGGAGGAACTCAGAGTGCTGGAAAGTCGCTCAGGTAGTGTGTTGTTAACAGAAAGCACAGAACAGATAAGTTTTCAGTTAAAGGAGTAACACTGCAGAGATATGCCAGACAAGCATGTAAATCTGCATTTCTGAAATCACTAGCAAGTGGAGCCCTTAACCATTTTTCATGAAATTTTTATGGTGCTGTGCTCCTGGGCATGGTGCTCCACCAGGTGTTGGAGAGATTTGTTCTTAAATTAACTATTAAAAGAAAACGGGGCCAAGCGAAGTGTCAGGGGCAGCCTCCAGTGAAGGCAATGGAGGGGGCAGAGGCTTTGGATCATGGCTGGACAGATGGTTAAAGGCACTCGGAGTGGATCGAGCCATGCACAGTGCCTACAACCTGGGTGACCTGCAGGAGAAGGAGGAAGAAAAGCTGGATGCTCTGCAGCGTATTCTCTCTGCTTTCTTGGAAGAAGACTCACTTCTTAGCGTCTGCCGGGAGATGGTGGAACGATGGTCAGAAACTCAGAATGTTGTCACCAAAGTGAAAAAAGAAGATGAGGTACAGGCCATTGTCACCCTAACTGAGAAGCAGGATGGTGTCAGAAGACGCAAAGAAAAGCTGTCCTGGCCCAGTATGCTGATGTGACAGATGAAGAGGATGAAGTGGATGAGAAGGATGATTCAGGAGCCATCACAATGAACATTGGTTCTGACAAATCTCTGTCCCGAAACACCCACGTGGAAGATGTCCTCAGTGCTCGAAAACTGGAGCAAGACTCACTTCGGGATGAGTCCCAAAGGAAGAAGACGCAAGACAAGCTGCAGGGGAGAAGGACCAACTAGCCAAGCAGGAGCGCAAGAAAAGGAAAAGAAAAGGGTACAGAAAGGGGAACGAAAGCGATCACCTTGGCGTGCTCTCTCCCTTCCCCCATGAACTTGTTCAAAGGGAGAACTGGTCATACACGTGTTATTTAAAAGAAATGAAAGAACATTATTTCAAAGTGGTTTTCTGGCATTTCCCCTTTTGTTTACATGGTCAAAGGAAAATGACAAACGTTTCTAATTACAAACTGTGCCATGTCTCTGTGGTGTGGGTAATCAGATTATTGAAGTTGATGTCTGTACCAAAGATTGGAGTGGGGGCAACCTTTATTTTTTTTATATTGAAATTCTGTGCTCCTTTTGGCCACTTTAAAAAATCTCTCCTCACCTTGGATAAATAGCAGGAGGATTCAGAAAGTGAACAGTTACAGTTTTCAGTCTGAAAGAGCAGAAACATCAGCATACCTTCCCTGAAATGTGCTTCAGAGGCAGTATTCAAGCATTAATGTAGCGTTGTTTTATGACTGAAATAGAAAGCTAACAAAGAGTTCTACCTGGATCCAGATTTTAGTTTACACGGCAGCAAACCAGAAAAATGGGTAGAAATTATTTGGGTGGTATTCCCACTTTGAGAATGTTTTCTAAAAAACTTTCAGCCTATCGGAGGAAAGGAAGTATCTTTTTAAATATATATTTTTGTCCATCTAAGCTGTGACTTTAAGAAGGATATGTCAGTGTTGGGTGCAAGGATAGCCATATTTACTAGACTCATCTTTTCAAATCATGAATCCTCTTTAGTGCTGATAGAGATTTTAATCCTCATTTGCCCTAAAACATATGAGTGTAAAGACCTGATAATTCCTGCTTTAGAAAAACTGGAACAATCCCCCCATTTAAGTAAGAAACACTGGAAATCTGCTGACACAAAGATATTTAATAATGTACACAGTAGGTGCTCAACAAATTTATTCAATGAGTGAGTGAATGGAAAAACTGCTTGGGAGAGTCAAAAGTGAGCAAGAGTTCTCCATTTCCACTTTTGTCACAAGCCACATTCAACTGTAAATAAGGCCCTTCAAGCAGCAAACTGCGAAGAAGCTTGAAGACTTGCAATTTCACTAACACAACAGAAAGCAGGTATTTTATACCAGGGGTCTGCAAACTACTTGCCCTCAGGTCAAATTTGGCCTGACCTGTTTTTTGTATGGTGCAAGCGAACATTGGTTTTTACATTTTTAAAGGATTGTTTAAAAAAAAAAGAAAAGAAAATACGTTTCAGAGACCTTATATGGCCCTTGAAGCCTAAAACATTTACTATCTGGCCCTTTACAGAAAAAGTTTGTCAACTCTGTTTTATACCATTAACTATAAGATTAACAAAACTTTTTACCTTTGTGCCAAAGGTAAAAAAGCTGCATGGTTATGGAAGAGGAGATATGTCTTACCTCTTCATACACTCTTATAGCTGTGGCATTGCAAAAATTTAAAAGAATACCTTTTAAAAAAAAAAATGATAGACTTTATTAAAACCAAAAAAGAAAAAAGAATAAAGGAAAAAAAGGGGGCGGGGGAGCACCTCTCATTAGTAGTAAAAGTGACAAAGGGCTACCAGAAGCCAACATATTGAAAAAGGAAAATGTCCCTTTCACTATTTCCTTAAGTTATGAGTGGTGGACAAGCCACAGCACAGCAACCATGATGGTTAAGCAAACCTGTGTAGAGTTCACAGTCATCATAAAATAAGTCTTATCAAAATCAATATGACTCCCCTTCATGCTATTGTGCCACAGGGAATTTAGAGATGAACAGTTCACATAAATGACTTCATTGCTGATCATTTTGCCAAACACACATTTTTAGATCTTTTTTTTTTCACTTCTCATATATCTATTGTTGACATCAGCACTGATATTCTCCTCAAAATAATAACGCAATTTCATCATAGCATTGCAACCATCTTCCTACCCCTTACTACCCACTCCACCCCCCATACAATTATGCCCACATTTTGAAAAGCAAATTCCCTAGATCTTTTTCAGTCAAGACAAGGCTAACTTCACTTGATCTCCCTCCCGATTCATGCAATCAAGCCCAGGGCTGAGATGCATCCCTCATCCCCACTTTGGCCAGTTTCCTCCCTGCCAGCCCCTCCATCACCACCACCAATCTCCACTGCCTCTTAGCTGCTCTCTGCTTCTTACCTGTGGATGCAACCACAAAACTTTAAGATGTCAAGCGGCCCTTCATTTTTTTCACTTCACATTGTGTTCAAGATAGTTGTTCTGGTTTGCTAGTGCTGCCATTTTGCAAAATACCAGAAATGGATTGGCTTTTATAAAGGGGGTGTATTTGGTTACAAAGTTACAGTCTTAAGGGTCCAAGGTAAGGCATCAACAATAGGGTGTCTTCACTGGAGAAAAGGCCATTGGTGTCCGGAAAACCTCTGTTAGCTGGGAAGACACATGGCTGGCGTCTGCTTGCTCCCAGGTTGCGTTTCAAAAGGGTGTTCTCCAAAATGTCAGTGTCAGCTTTCAACGGCCATCTTCAAAATGTCTCTCTAAGCTGCTCTCCAAAATGTCACTTACAGCTGTTGTCTGGTCCTTCTATTTGTCAGCTTTTTTATATGGCTCCAGTGATTTAATTAAGACCCCCTGAAGTGGTGGGGTAACACCTCCTTGGAAATTATCCAATTAAAAGTCTTGCCCACAGTTGATTGAATCACATCTCTGTGGAAACACTCAATCAATTGGTTCCAACCTAATCAACACTAATACGTCTGCCACCACAAGATTGCATTAAAGAACATGGAGTTTTGGGGGACATAATACATCTAAACCGGCACAATAGTATATTATGTTTTATGTGGCAAAGAGCTGAATATCCCCCCAAGTTGTTGTAATCCATCATCAGGGACCTCAAGCAATTACGCTTTGTCCTCTGATGTCACAAAATCCATCTTGAAGATAGTTCCTTTGGTTTCTTCCTGCCCTATTTGCTTCTTTTCTTTTCTTTTTAAGAAAATAAGAACTTAACTGATACAATTAATACCTTTTATCTACCACTCCATTCTCTTTCACTTTTTCCCTCCCCAGAGGTAACCACAATCACCTGAATTTAATGGTTACTTTTTCCAAGCAAGTTGTTCACATTATTATTACACAGATATGGATGGGTCCACAAATCATATGTTGATTTGTTTAAAGTTTATATAATTGGCATTATACTGTATGCATCATTCTCTAATTTGTTAATTTTTTTTTGCTTAATTATGTTTTGGGGCTTTATCTATATTGGTATGCTTAGCTCTGTTTCATTACTTTTAACTGCTGTATTATACTCTGCTCTGACTATGCCACAATGTATTTTTCTGTTCTCCTGTTGGTTATTTAAGTTCTTTTCATTCTTAAACTGTTAGCTATTACAAACAATGTTTCAATAACTTTTTCCCTTTTAAGGGGATTTGAAACAGTAGTAAGTATGTAAGTAGTAAGTATGGGAAACTTATGTTAGAAAGAGTTAGTATTGTCTTCAGAAATTATACTTAGTAATGGTTATCCCTGAAGGTCACACTGCTTGGGGTGGGGTACAGCTTTGGGTAAAGGCGGTAGAAAGAAACAATTGCTTTCCTAGTCTATCCCTTCTTTTCTTCTTATCTCTCTTTAGCAATAACACAATGTTTTGCCTCTCTCTCTCTCTCTCTCTCTCTCTCTCTCTCTCTCTGCCATCCAAATTCTCAAAAATGAGAAATCCAGAATCCACCCAATCCCTTGTAAGTGTGGAAAGAGTCTTTTGGAATTAGGCAGATCTGAGTTAAAATACTAACTCCAGCACTATTTAAGCTTGAATAAAGTTACATAGCCCATAAAAGCTACATTTTCCTCATTTGTAAAAAACTACAATATTATCAACTTCACAGTATTATTGTGAAGTTTGAGAGATAATATGGAAGGCCTTGTGGCAGACTGGGACTATTCACATGGAGAAATGGGGTTTATGTCTCCTTCCCTTGAATCTGGGGGGCCCTGTGACTCAGGGCCCCTCTAAGTGATCTATCTCTCCAACAAGGAGATCAATTATTTAAATGGAAGCTCAGGCCTCTAAAAGAAAGTCCCCTAAAGAATGTCTCTTAAGGCCTGGGCCTAGAAACTGGTACAGAGTCTCTTCTGTCATATTCCATTAGTAAAAGCAATTAAGCAATTAATAGTCAACTGGAATAACATCTTAACTGGTCTCTTCAATCATAAATTCTTTCCCATCTTCAAACCTGTTAATAGCTTCCTATTATGTTTAATATAAAATAACTTTATGCATGCAAGGCTCTGAAAGATGGTTTGCTTCTCCCCTTCTCTAAATTCATCCCATACCACTTCCCCTAACTCATATGCTTTAGCTATGTTTCACTTCTCTTGCTGTATAAAAAACCACCACCCCCACTCCCACCCTCAAAATCTATGGCTTAAAACAATTCTTTATTATTTCTCATGAGTCTGTGAGTTGGGTTGGGTATAAGGACTTTACACTGGTTTTGCCTAGACTCACTCAAGCAGCTATATTAGCTAGAGGGTCAGCTGGAGGCTGAGTTGAGTTGGGGCAGCTGAGATGGTCAGGCCTGGCTTTCCGAGTGGTTTTCCATTTTTAAGGAGCGAGACCAGGTCATGCTTTCTCTCATGATTCATCCATGTTCTAAACAAGCTTAAATAGTGTTGGAGTTAGTATTTTAACTCAGATCTACCTAATTCCGAAAGCAGACTCTCCACACTTACAAGGGATTGGATGGATTCTGGATTCCCCATTTTTGAGAATGCTTGGGTTACATTTGCTGATGTCACATTGGCCTAAGAAAGTCATGTGACCAAGCTCAGTATCTATATGTGAGGTGACTATTTATTAGTGTGACCATCTACCCCAAGGCCCAAAGGCCTGATTTCATGTCCTATAACACACCAAACTCTCTTTTCCCTTAGGACTTTTGTACGATCTCTTCCCTTTATTCACTCAACAAATATTTAGCCACCTATAGATACTGGACAAGATGATCAGGGCACTTGTGAAGTATCTTTCAAACAGAGAGATGCACACAATATGCAAGTGCAAAAATAAACAAGAAAATTTTAGATGGTAATAAGAGCTCCGAGGAAATAAATCAGGGTAATGGGTAGCAAGTGACTGGCAAAAGTGGGAAAATTAAGTTTAGCCAGGTCAGAGGCCTTCTTAGGAGATGGCACTGAATCTGAAATCTAAATCGTGAGAGAGAGCAGCCATGTGGTGGTGTGGGGAGAAGTGTCCCCGCAGAACAAAGAGCTCATGTGCCCTAACCCAGCCATTGCCATCCCGCCTCCTCTCGGTTTTCTCTTGCAAAGCACCGACATTGCCTTCTCAACTCAGTTTAAAGACAACTTCTTTAGTTAGGCTTTCTCTGTTTGCCTAACCTGAAGTAAACCATTCCTACTCTTCCCATCTTCTACTTCATTGTTTACCTTTTCATTCTTTTGGAGACTTTATCCCAATTTGTAATGATTTGCTTGTTGTTTACTTGTTTGTTTTTTTAAGTCCCCAATAAATTATAATATGCACAAAGATAGGGCCATGTTGGTATGTCTCTTGAATGTTTTTTTAACATAGTCAACATTCAAAAAGAATTGCTAAATGGATAAATAAATGAATTCACATAGTCACTCCCACAGACTGAGAGCCTGACCACAAGACCCCTGGGTGGGACAGGTTCCTGCATCCAAGTCCTCTCATGGACTGACTGCTGTTTCCTGTCTCTCCCCCCAGGCTGACACTGGGACCAGTCCACTGTGTAGGTTCTTTCTACCCTCCTGGGATTTTCATTTCAAAGGCTCTTGGAACCTTCCTGACTGAGTTTAGGCCACAGCTGCCCAGTCTAGCCCAACAGGTTTCAATAAATGTAAATCTCAGAGAGAAAATGTTAGTATCCATTTCATTTAAGGTCCTTTTTATTTAACAAATTTCCTAGGATTCTTATACAAAATTCTTGCCTCTTCCTCTGCTACCTTCAGATTCTGCACAGAAAAAAAAAAAAAAAAAAAAAAAAAAAGATTTAACTCCATTTCATTAGACACCACCTTCCATGGAGAGTGAAAGCAGCTGCCAATCACCGTGTAATTACCAAGCACTTTGCATCCATTTTCACTAACCCTCACCATAATCCTGAGTTTTCCCCATTTTTTTGGAGGAAGCAGAGGCTTACAGAGATCAAGTAACTTCCCCAAAATCATCAGAGTAGTAAGTGGTAGAGCAGGTGTCAGACCCATCTGTGTCTAGATTTGATGGTTTTTCTTCCACCCAGCAATGGCTTTATGTTGACCCCCTCAACAGAGGGGACAAAAACCCAGAACCACCGTCTCTTATCTTCAGTCCTGAAATCCAAAACATTTCTGAAAATCAGAAGCACAGACCTCACCTACCTTGACCTGAACTCATTTGTGGGCAAAACCTGACCAGAACTGACATGAAGCTATTTCTACTCCTTATTTTTCCCACTTAGTATGACTAATCATACATTTTGCTGTATAAATAGTAATGTATTAAATACCAGAGGGCTTCCAAGACCCCACTAAGGGCATTTCTTATAAAATATATGCATTATATTGAATTTATAAAATCTGAAAACTTCTGAATTCAGAAACACATTTGGCCCCAGTTGTTTCAGATAAACAACTGAGAATCTGTCATAAATTATATTTGTGTATGACTATTTTTTTTATTTAACAGATTTTTAAGAATTAAAGATATATTTTTCTTTTCCACTAGTGCACAAAGAGGAATTTAGAGGATTTTTTTTCTAATATCCCTTTTTTTCCCTTACTTTTCTATAAAGCAGCTTTGTTCCCTGATTTCAGGGTATTAATCATACTTTCTCCCAGTGGAAGTTTTGGGTTATTTGATCTTGCAGAAAGACATTTAGATTTAAAATTAAATAAAACAGAAAGGGAAAACACTTTTAAGAGCATCAATATTTATTTCAGATACATTAGCTTTAAAACTTTAATTTCCTAGAAGTAATGGCTTAGAACAAGTTTAACACTAAAGTGAACATATTAAATGAGTCTAACTACTAAAATGCATTCTAAAATTGTGAATTTATATTGGGAAATATAAGAAAATAATTATATTTAAAGCACCTTGCATTTATATATCAATTCACTGTTTATAAAACCTTTCAACTACATGATCTCATAAAATAATAATAATTACTATTATAAGAAAGTTACCATTTCCTGAGGGCCTTTCATCAGGCACTTTATATATATCATTTGCTGATCCTCACAACTCTATAAGGTCAGTATTATTATTTCTATTTTGAAGATAAGGAAATTGAGGTTCAATGAGGCTAAAATATTTGCTTCTAATTGCTCAGCTACAGAGTTAGGGTAAGTAAATGGGATACCAGGACATTCTTTCTGCACCACATGTCACACCAAACCTTCATTTGCAGCTATCTACATGCCCTGATTTGTTGCATTACTTGCTCTCAATTTTACTGCCCTCAGAGTGTTGGGGACGATTAAGGTAGCATGTATAAAATCCACCCTCAGCGATGCCGGAGATATGCAACATGGCCGCTAGGGCTGATGCAATAACGGCTTAAGTTGCCCTCAGCCTTCTTTACGGAAGTGATAGCCGTTCGCGCCTAAGATTCGCGCCTAGAGTGCTAGCTTTACAATCTGCCTTCTACCCCAGCAACAGTAGCTACCAATCCTGTGCTAGCCTTACATCTGCCATCCGCCCTAGCAACAGCAGCAACCAATCCTAGACCGCCACCCGCCCTTGCTAGGCACTCCCCCTCTCTCCTAGAGTATATATGCTCTGCCCCTTCAATAAAATTTGCAGCTTGATCAGAAACCTGTCTTGCTGTCATTCCTCGTGTCTCTTGTCCCATACCATTCCTCCCTCACAGGACTTGGAGCCTTCCATTGAACGTCCCGCCGGCCGGGACATCAGAGCACTTGCTTTCTCTCTTCATACTCAACAGAAGAGAGCTATTCATTAGTCACTGAAATTGCTCGTCTCCCCAACACCCCCACTGCCTTCCCATCAGATGATGGTTCCCCAACTTTGAAGAAAGTCTCTCTTCTCTATTTTCTCAGTCAATTCTACAGGCGACTGTATCTTGTATCTTCTCTCAATAGCTTGTCTCTAAGCTATTTGCTTTCTTTTACTTTTTACATGTATGAGGAAGCAGATCTCTTTAAAAAAGCCCTAAAAACAGAAGATTGTCTCAACAAGATTTTGGTTTTAGAACCTTTAGAAACAAAAAAGGCTGTCCCCACTCAAAAATGGTATTCCAAGAGTATATCGGAAAGATGACTTTCCTTCTGTCCAACTTTCTCATTAAAGAGAACTGTTCCTCTCACCTTTCCCTAGATTTTTTTTCTCATGTCAAAAAAACTGTGTATATAACATTTAACTCTCTGTCAGGATTATTATTAAAAGCTAAATAAAATGTAGGTGAGAGCACACTGAAAAGAACAAAAATCTGTATATTTATAAGGTATTTACACTATAAGACTCCTTCACCTTTATCCAATAGTGTCTCCTTTGTCGCCAAGGAAACGTGCCATTAATCTCAACATTGCTTATAATGACTAGAAATAACCTAACTTCGTCAAAAGGGAAATGGCTAAATAAACAATGGCAATCTATATAACAGAATATTGTAAAGCCCAAAAACAAAAACAGAAAACTGTTTTTTATATACTGATATGGGCCAAATTCCAAGATAACATTTTAAGGGGGAAAAGTAAGAGGCAAAAAAAGTGTGTACAGGATAATACTATTTGTATAAAAAAAAGAGAAAACTAATATATCCAGTTATTCTCATGTATATGTGTGAAATACCTCTAGAGGGGTAGAAAAGAAATTGATAACCTTGATTCTCTCTGGAATGGAAGGATAGGAGGGAGGTTATTAAAATTATTACATACCCTTTTATACCTTTAAATTTAGAACCTGGTGAACATATTATCCATTCAAAAAGACTAAATTAAAATTATAAATAAAAATATCCACAGGTGACATTTCACACTGTGAGAATCTAAAGATGCAAATGATTCCTAAATCGGGTGAGTTATAAGTACAGAGCCTCACATCTGTCTTTTGTGTGGCACAGAATTAATCGAGGGGTAATGCTTTCACTTTTCTCCCATTTATGCCAGAAGTTTCTCCTCAGATTTTTAACCACTGGAGAGCACATAATGCCCTTTGTTCTTGGCTCACTTCCTTCCACCCCCAAGCACCCCCAAGCCAGCCTGCATACTCCCGCTGGCTCCCCAGACAGTATCCTTCCCGAGCCTAAACCCTCAGCCTCTGATCCAAGCAATCACCGAACTTGAACTCAGCTAATGATCAGTGTCAGGGAACAGGGCAGGCTAAGAGAGCCCTGGCCCAGAAACCGGCTGAGCTGGCCAGCAAGGAATGGGCAGAGCAGGAGCATGGATCCTGAGGGACGGAGCAGTGTCTGTGATGTCATGCCACCCACAAGTCAAAGGCAAGGTCAGAGTCCAGGCTGGAGGGCTGGGGCCGAGATCCAGGGAACAAAGCTGCACTAGGAGGCACAGGACAGGACGGAGACCAGGCACACGGGTGTAGGTTTGACATTCAAGCTGGGCACAGGAGACAGGGTCCGGCTTCCAGAAAAGACGGATTCACACATGTCCACTCCAGGATGTAACCATAACATGCTCTCTGTACTAGTTTTAAGCACGTTTCCTGATAAGGACAGGTAAGAAAGAGACAGGATTCTGAAAGTACCACTTATAACAAGTAATGGGGCAAAATATCACTCTCCCCTCACCTATGCAGTGCTATCTAGCTCAAATCTTTCAGTCTAGGAACCCATAAGTTACTGGAGTTGGGTTGAATGATTTGGGGTGTAGCCCTGATGTTTAAGGAGGCAGACCGATGACATCGATGGCATTGTTTAGTAACCATGAGTTACAAAATCAACCCATAGCTAATTTCAACCACCAGAATTGTGGTGCTTGAGGCAGTGCCCAACTGCCATGGCACCATTTGTTTTGCTCTTTGTTCATAGTATGATGAAGGGATTAAGTTGTGCTCGATTTAGCTTCACCTAGACATTGTGGCTCAAGTCCTCCACCATTAACTGCATTTTAATCCTACTGAATTTAATAGCAGTACTAAAAATCTCTGTGGTGCATCAATTTATCATCAATCATTATGTTGGTACAACAGCAGCCTTACAAGTATCAAACAGTATATCAGACCGTCATCTCTAGGTCCTCTGCAGAGGTAGCGAAAAGAACTGGATTTTCAAGCTCTCTTTGGAAGAAGCAAATAGGAAGGAGACTGAAAGCCGGTCTTAAATCAGTTGCTTTAGGCAGAACACCTGCCTCCATCAGTCTCGGCCACATCCAAATGGAAAAATGGGTGATCTAGGATTACTCCCGGGCAATGCCAATGGCCAAGGCACTGAAAGGTCACTTCTATTATGGTTGGCATTTCTCTCTCCACTGGGCTGTTTTTTGAGTAGACGTCATACTCATCTCACACAGAAGGCATGTTCATCATGCCAGAACATTGTTGCTAATATTTGACCTAATAAAAGACACCCTAGCTTTCTTTTCTTCAAACTTCATTATATCTAGCTTCTGCTAAAAGATGATTCATCTCTTCCCCAAAACTCCAACTTGACTCGACTTTTTAGGGACTTTAATCCTTAAATGAATCCTTCATTTGCCACCTCTGATTTTAAAGTTAAAGAGATTCTTCAAAACATGTTAAAAAATTATTAACCAAAATAAATGGCACAGTCAGCACCATACCCAGAAGTGGCTTTATGTTAATCATCAATGATCCTTTAGAAGAAGCTATGTGTTTTTACTAACAACATCATATTCACCAGCAAACAAGTTGGCCCTGTGTGTGGAGTCTCTGAAGCAGGCGAAAGACTAGAAACCCAATCTTAACCAAAAAATCTAAGATAGAAAAGTGCAACAATAGCTGGTGCCAGCTGCAAGCAACCACACAGTAGACGCCTGTCCAACTCTGCAGGGGACCCCATGAGAACTCTTGGGGCAGGAGATAAGAGCAACAAAAGACCACATTGTAAGAATGTCAAACTTAAACCCTGGCTAGGTGGCACTGCTAGGATTAACAACAGGAGGGATGGACAATATTGCCAGGAATTCATCTTACTCAGATCAAATCACTGCATAAAATCAGCCCAACTTATTCTAGAAAGTCTACACATAAGTTTGATTCTAACGGAAGCTAGGGCCCCTAAGGATTCCTTTGGACTCTTCAGTCTCCATTTTTAAAATCATTATTGACATGAGTCTAGGGAGGTGTTTTTCCTGGAGTTCTTTCTCACCAGGCTGGTTCCGGCTGCCTCCTGGGTGATGATGGAAAACTAAGCCACTTGCCAACATGTCTTTCCCTCATTTTGTAATCCTCAGGCAGTTGCACAAAGGTTATGTGGAACTTTACCAACTAGTTAAAGGCAGAGTCTGGGACAGTCTTAAAGGATTTAGGACTCTTACTGCAATGTCCAAGTACTGCATAGTAAGGAACTCTACCACTAGGCCAGATAAACTAGGCATAAGGGATGTGATGAAGGGGTTTTCATGAAGCATCTTCTTACTCTTAACCCTGGAGTTCTGTAATCCTTTCAAGCCATAGCTGAGAACTGTTGCCCAAGATCCTCTCCGAAGTTTTCTGATTCTAGCAGCCAAAGGAGCCCTAAGGAACCACAGGAGAAGACCCTGTGTGCTCTTTCTGTGAGGGTCGTTGCTGAAAAAAGAGTTACACCATATCAGACACAACTTTGTGTCCTTAAAATTCCTCATTTTCTGATAGCCAAACCCATCTTAGACAAATCCTCTAAATTTATAGAATTTTACAGATTCACTGGAGATCACCTTAACAGAAGTTATATAATTAGGCAGTCTAATTTGCTTGGAGCAACTTGAAAAAAAAAGTTTAGAAGAACAAGACAGAGGGAAATCAGAATAAGGCTTCTGTCAGCTACATTAATTGCCTAAATAATCTTTTATATAAGGGAGACAGGATCAATAAGAACTTTCATTAAAATCTTGCTATTTGCCTTTAGCTAAGAGCACAGGAATCTTTGCTGAAAGCAAAGTCCTTTGTCATTTTGGGAACCCAAATATAAATATGTATTTCTTCCTTCCAGTCCCAGAAATAGAAAGGAAGAAGTTCTGTCCAGTTCTGGATCCTTTCCTTTCCCCCCAGGACTAGAAGAAATAAACTAAAATCTCATGGAGATGAGGAGATATGTGTTCACCAGCTACACTGGAACCAGAAGTTTCAATCATGTGTAGCTTAGTTTCTCTGCAGAAACACAGAAAGGGCATGCACGGAATGAACCTCGGTGGGCACGTGTGTGACAGCACTTGGGCCCGTATGACGGGCAGTGAAGGTGTGAAGGGTCATGGCATGCATTCATTCAGGAACGGTGGTCCCAGCCCACCCCCGACCCCCATGGACAAACCCAACCCTGCCTGCACTGACATTACGGGGTCTGTTTTAGGGAAACTCTAATAACCATTTCAAGGTAACAGCTCACCATATCACTGAACTCTTTTAGCAATTCTGAAATAAATTATGGTGAAAGACAAAGATGTTTTAGTTTGATTTTGCAATTTGTCACAGTGGAAAGAATGCTTGACACCGAGTTTGAAGACCTGATGTTCTGTCCCTTACTGTCCTTCCGACTTTGGACAAGTGGCTTAACTTCCTCATCTGTGAAAGCCTCTTTCTTCATTCTGAAATGAGGATACTGACACTTGTCTTCGTCTAGCTCACAGCCTGTTGAAAGGTATAAAAAGATCACGTGAGTAAAAGTAAAGTGAGTAAAACCCTCCGTTCTAAAGGGCTATTCCAAAAGAAAGAATTTCTTTCTTGAAAAGTCCCTGTAATCATTCCAATTATTCCTTAGCCTTTTCTTAGAAAACTCCCTAGGGAGGATTAGGCCCTGTGGTTTCAAGGCTAATTAGCGAATGTGCTTCATCAATCAAAGTCCTGGAATCTCGGACACAGTCTTGGATCCTCCTTAACTCCTGCATTTAACTCTCCCTTCCTGTTTAACTGTAATCTGGTCAGTTTCTCCATTATCAGTAGTATAGTGGGGAAAAAATAATAGCTTTCTCTTTCTGGGCATCTGCTATGTGCCTTTACTTCTAGTCCTTCTAAAAAAAAAAACAACTTCAAAGTAAGTATTACTATTAACCTAGTCTCACAATAAAGAAATAACATTACTCAAAGAAATTGGGGTGGTCAGATGGACAATTTTATAGTTGATGTTAACACTTTAAAACTGCTTGTGAAGCAAAAAGCAAGTCTTTAGAGACAAGGAGCATTGTAGGTATTACTTCATCCCCATTGTGTCTGTGTTTATAAGATATAGCCTTTGAGATCACTCAAGAGGATCTCTGTAAAGTACTTCTGTGCACTCTGCCCTTGAATAATGAGCCTTTCTGTCAACTGCTGGTTCAAACAGAGATCTTGCCATTTTTCTCTGACAAACCCACCATGACAAGAATCAATTAAGAGTAAATTATAATGAAAATCTTCTACATAAAGCAATGGATATTTCCTCTACTTAAAGGTATTTGGTTATTGTTACCTGTCTTTACGTAATCGTGGAGCTGATTTGAACATTTGCTTCAGAGAACACTGCAGAGCAAGACACCATCTGCCTTTAGCAAGCTGACCAAATGGATAAAAGGGTTTCCAAAAAATGAACAAAAAAGAGTTTCTTCTATGGAGTTAGGTATCAGAAAAAGCTTTAAAAGGAGCTTTAGAAAACTTAGAGAAAAAAAAAAACCTAATTTAGTAAAGTAGTATTTTTTGAAATGGCTGCTAATATTCTTCCTAACGGAGGCAGCATGCCAGGGAGATGACATCAAGAAATGTGTTTATAAAAGTACCCAGATGTGTTTTAAAAAGAATCACCTGGGAACATTTGTTAAAAGTACAGTTTCCCAGGTCTCACATGTAGTGATTTTGATTCAACAGATGTGATATTTATTTTACTTTACTTCAGTATAAATGATGTATTGGTGCATATACTCCAATACCTATTATATGATGATATTATATGTATATATATAGACACACACATATATATACATATAATATACATGTATATATGTATATTACATTATCTGACTAGGTCCTAATCAGGACTATTGTTTTTAGAAGTGGCAACTTAGCAAATTAACAGCTGAATCAACCCCAGAAGGTTTGTTACTTACCATAAGAGTTGTTAGAAATAATATTGAATGCATGAAAATAGTGGTAACGAGAGTAGTGACTGACTTGGAAAAATCTGCAGGCCCACACAGCTCCTGCGTGAACCAGACATAGGATGGAGCAAGTCCTCCTCGATGACGCTGGTATGTAAGTATGTAAGTCTAGAGCCCCACAGGACCCTGCTCCCTGACTGAGCAACAAGATTGCCAGCCCTGAGGGCACTGGAGCCAGTTTAGAGTGGGCCTTCCTGCAGGGTGCTTGTCAGTGAACTTCACTTGCAGCTGGACCTCCTGAAGCCACAGACAAATCGTAAAATAGTTTTGTGCCCGCTTGCTAATAATGCATGTACAGTGGGGGAATTTTGTCTGGAACTTCCTTTGATTGAAACATATCTCTTAGTAATTAGGTTGTGGGGGTGGAAACATATAGCTCCATGTATCTTTTACTAAACTGCCAATATTTACCAAAAGAGCTTGATGTTTATCAGCCATCCAAATTGAATTAGGTTATTTCAAAAAAATAAGGGACTGGATGAGACACATTTATGTGCATTTTAATTGGCATCCCCAGTTCAACATGAGATAGGTGGTCTGCAGAGTATACATTCAAAAAAGCTGAATTAAGAAATGACATATTCAATTGCAAGAAATTTAGTCTTTGATGAAAGAGTTTGAGAGCTAACAAAGTTATCAAGGGAGTCAGCAGAAAGGATATTTCAGAATCTTAGGATCTTTTAGGTTGAGAGACCCCTCAAAAATGTACATGAAAGATGTTATGACAAGGTGACCAAAATGACTGATCTTCACCTCCCTTATATTCATGCTTGAGAATTTTTCTCCTTTCATATTTACATGTGGATTTTGGTTTAATCTGCAACAAGCAGACTTCTCTTATGCTATTGTTTGAATTTCAGGCCACATGCAATCACTTGAACTTTTTTTTTTTTTTACATAATCATCTATTTACCTGAGAGTTAAAATCTGAACTCTTTTTTCCTTCCTTTCTTTTTTCTTTTTTGAGTTCAACTTGACAACATTTGTGCAGTATTTTACTGTTTACAAAGCATTATGCATGGAATTGTATTTGCAGATGAAAAATGTTGCTTGATAATGTCTTTTGTTACAGAAAGGTGCATTAATCCCCCAGTTATAGGAGACAAGATAAAAATAGTATTTTCTCAGTTTCAAAGATAAGTATAAGGATGGTACAATTAACCTACCCAGGTTAACCACTCATCCAGTAGAAGAGATTAGCTTCCACTAACGGATAGATTAGCCTGTTCATTAGCTAAAAAGTTCATTTACCTATATTCTCAGAGCATATGGTATCTCTTTCCAACAGTAATTTTAATAAGCATGACAATCAACAAGATATATTCAAAATTTAATGTTTTCAAAAGCATGAAATTGTAAGAAATTTTGACTGCCTCTATGTTGTGACTTAAAAGTTATCTGACTTGACTTCGTTGTTAACGAAAAAAAATTCATTAGCAGATTGAGAAATTACCTTCAAAAATAAAATGTCCCAGACAAAAATGCAACATTGAAAGGTATTTTTTAAAATTATAGTAATACAAGCTATAAGAGTTGTGGGTTTTTGAAATTTGTATGCCAAGAGTTTAAACCATGTTTGAAGGATTTAATTTTGACACTTATAAAGACCAATATTCTCACTCCCCCTGCCATGACTGACAGACACAGATGGGTCACTTCATTCCTCCCATTATAGACTGAGAGAGGAAAGGCTCTTTTCTCAGTTCCCAATAAGAACATGTGATCACCTCCAGCAAAGTTCACCCAATGCCTGACAGCAAAGTGCTGCACGCTCCTGGGCTGACATCAAGGCATTTGGGGAGGCTCAGTTCCTGCCGAGAATTCTGCCCTTGCAAGCCTTTATTAAGAATATGAGAGCCAAAGTTAAAGACGACCGTTTAACCATTCTCTCCACAAATGTTTATTAAGCACCACGTTTCCCAGACATGTTATAGGCATAGTAGACACGGTGATGAAAAAATGGCCAAGATCCTATTGGCATGGAGGTGCCATTTTAGAGAGGGTTACAGACATTAAGCAAGTAAAATAAATAATTTCAGATGCAAATGAAATAATTTTGTAACACAACGAGTGCTGTGAAAAAAATGACAGGATGATATAATGGAGTGACTGGGAATAGGGGAGTATGTTAGATTTGGAGGTCAGGAAAGACATCTCTGAGGAGTTGATGTTTGAACCTGTGCAAAGATTTGGATGCAGAGCAATCAAGAGGGGACAGCAAGTGCAGAGGCTCCAAAACAGGAACAAGCTTGGTTCCGATGGAGACAAGGACATCCATTGGGAAAAATAAAGGTGGCAAGCACATATTTGTTATGAATGAAGAGAAAAACCAATTTGGGGAAATGATAGCTACGAAATCCAGATAAGCCATCCTGCCATTTAAATAAATTAATCAGAATGCTAGCTGTCTTCACCCAGAAATGTCCAGGATAACACCACCATTTTCCACAGCCATGTCTACCATTTTTCCAAATTTTCTCTGCTGGAGGTAAGACTTATCTTGCCCCCCTCTCAATACCATTTTTGGAAGGGCAGAGGAGTTAGGGAGCAGTGAGTCATGCCAAGGGTCATAGTGAAAAAGGCAACATGAATTTCACTATATATTTTCTCTTATTTTAGGGAAAATCTGGATTCTAGAGCAGTCACTTATCCTTGTGCACTCTGAGCATTATAGAACAACTCTTGCCTTATGGAATTTGGTCCTACTGAGGTGAGAATTTTTCTTTTCAGTGGCATTTAGTAGATTTTTAGAATAAATAGGCAAAACACTGTTTCCCACTTCTAGTCCTGTCTATAACAAAGAACTATTTTTAATTACATATTTAAATTTGAAATGCACCATAATTATTTGCCTCCAAAGTTTATGATTTTTAATTTTAAAATATTAAAGTAGAAATCAAAGGATAATATTCTTCTAAGGAATTAGAAGGAAAGTTAAAATAAGATATGCTAAAGCTTGTAAGAATAATTGAAAATTTGGCTAAATATATGGTTTTAATCTTATGGGAATGTGACTTTTTTTCAAAAAGAAAAAGTCAGATGAAGTTAATTAACATAACTCAAATAAATAAATAGGCTATTAACTAATTTTAAAGCAAATATTTAATAAACAGACCTGTCCATTGGAGATAATCAAAAATAGATCCAATGATGGCTCTGCTTCCTGAATTTTCTGAGCCTGTTATTTCATCTTTAACATGGGGGTGACCAACATCTAGGTCTACTGTAGGACTGAATTAGAACATTTATTTTCAAGAAACTGACAGATGGAAATCATTCAATAAATAATGCTCTTTTCTAGCCTGCCACCAACCCCTCGCGTGAGTATACTGTGAAATAGTTCTCCTCAATAATAACAGCAAATCTTTTAATACTCTTGTTACTTCTTTTTATTAATTAAGCAATTCTCTATCAAGGTTATGTATGTACTTGTGCATTACATTAAAAAAAAAGAACAGATTTTCTATCAGCCTAGTGGCTCATGAATCAGTTTTAAGTATATATGGATGTATTCAGAATACTCTTTTAGGAAAAACAAAAAGCCTTCTTCAATATGGGCTTGCATATTGGTGGCCTCAGGGAATAAACGGTCAGTTTAGAAGAGCAGAGGCTGTGTGAATTGAATTCCTTTTTGGTATGCAAGAGTAGTCCAGAGATTACAGCCCGGAAAGCACACTGGGAGGTGGCTAAGGTGAAAGTGAGGTGAGTTCCAAAAATGCAACATTTGGAATTTAGCGTTGATACTCAGTTGAAAGAGGCAGTTTGTGACGGAGAAAGGAATAAAGGTAAAAGTGCCTAAATCACAAATGCTCACTAAACTGTCCCTCCTTTCTCTATATGCCTTCCTACTTGTGGGGTACACAAACACACCCTGGGTACACAACAAAGTAGAGTCACAATGGTTAGGGTTCCAAATAATTTTGTGCCTAAAACTTTAAGTGAATTACCATTCCATATGAATGTTAAAACATTCATGTGGTGGATCATGGTGTGATCATGTAATGAAAAGGGATTGTCTTTTTCTCAGTATGTTGGTTAATATAGTAATTAAATGTGAAGTTGCTTCTAATAAATCATCAAATATTAAGAGGTAAATTACTTGGCACTGGGTGCCCTGTGCTGTTGCTCCAAGAGCTTCTGGCCGAGCTCAACACCATGAGTCTGGAATGAAATCAGTTCTGGTTCAAGCCTGCTTGTGGGTCATCTTGAGTCAGACCAGACCAGACCACTAATCAGATCTTCCAGAAAATATCGTCAAGTGGCGTCAGTGGGCATTTGTTGATAGTGGCATTTGCTGGCACTACTGATAAAGGTTAAGAAGGAATTAGGAATTAGAGAAATCTAAGTTCAAGCACTAGGGTCATGGGATGTCAGCAGCCTCTTACAAGCTATGTAACCCTGAGGAGGAATCTTCACTAACCCTAAGCCTCAGTTTCTTCATGTATAAAACACAGATTTTAAGGCCTACATTGGTTACTTCGAAATTAAATGAAATACATGTAAAATTTTAGCACAGCATTTGATGCATAATGGGCCTTCAATAAGTGTTACCTTAAAAAGATAAAGAAGAGTTCCCTTTTAAGCAATATCTTCTCCCTAATAAACCCAGAGAACAGGAGCTTGGGCCTCTTTTTCACTCTGTGGATGTTCAATGAGCCACAGTCCACTCTGCAGACAAGGCCAAAAGGAAACAAACCATGTCCGTAGTCAGCGTTGCTAAAAAGTGCTCCTGATCCCTCTCTTCCTTCAGAGCGCCCAGGCAACTCAGACAATCCCACAGTGTGAGAGAGGACTGCCTGCACGGCATTAAAAAGCCTTACCATGGAAGCTTATCTTCCTGGTGGTATTTCCTTGGATCATATTTAGAGCCTTGAAAGGTGGACCCAGCCAGGGTCTGACACTTCTTCATCATGTTTCTTTGCCTCCTTGAACAGCCCTGTAGAACTTTTCATCACTCAACAGGTGGTAATTCTCACCTTGGTCCAGGCTTATGTTGGACTTAAGAACATTGTGGGCATAGAAGGGGGATTAAGGGGGTCATGGACCTTATAGCTCACTATCTGTGGCATTTGGTGGAAGTGCAGAAAGCAATTGGCTTGGAGATTGAAGACTTGGCTTCTTGACTTCTCACTAGTAGTGTTGAAATCCCTCAACATCTCTCAGATACAAAATATTTCATACTTCATAGGTTTTTTTGGTGTGGTGGTGAAATAATATAAAAGTGCTTTATGAATTGCATACACTCTATAATAGCAAGGCTATTACTCCAGTAGACCTAGTCAATGTATAAAATAAATATTGGGCTTGACTTAATTTCCATATTAATGAAATATTTTCTAGTTATAAATTCAAACATTGGAAGAATCAGGGATGAAGAATATATTTATGTTTACCTGGGCAAGAAAAAAAATGACTAATTGTGAAATGCTCCTGTATGAGCAAGCAAATGAGTCTTGCATAAAACGCACAGAACGGCTCTGTGCATCAGTATACTTGTCTATCTTCCCCTCTTCCTACTAGATTATAATGACTGAATCAGCTTTCTACCCCAGAATCTAGCACATTTCCTGCTGCATAGTAAGCTTTTCATAGATGTTTACTGAATAATTTATTAAATGACAATTGCATAAGACAACTCCACTGACTCCAAAGGTCAAACTGGTTTTAACACTTTCATGCAAGGGCCTGAACCTAAACTTCACGGGCTATGCTCATTATTAATATTAAATTAGGTCTGGTATCATGTGTTTTTAATAAATCATTTGATTGGATACACCCTCCAAAATCACTGGTCATTTGATGTAAAAAGTTAAAAGCAGCCCTACTCACATTCTCTTTTGGTCCCTGGCCAGAGATTCTTTATCACACTGTCAAGACACACTGTTGGATACTGATCAGCTGTGAACTGTATGATGAATAATTTGTTACCAAAATAAACTACTCAACATTTTGATGCATTGCTGCCTATACAGTCTGTTGAAAATATAGATGAATGAACTTGCAAAGTAAAGCAGATTCAAGGAAAGCCCTGTGGTAATATAATTTGCTTATCTTCCAATATGTTTTCTTTGAGGTAAAAATAGATAAAATTACAGCTCCTGGACAGGAATTGTGTATAACTCACAGATTATCTCACCCATGCCACAGGAAGGGTGCCTCAGACATGAGTGCCTTCACCATGGATGGGAACATAAAAAACAAGAAGCAAATATCAGAACTAGTATTTACTTTTATTACCACTGAACCCAATTTAGTTAAAGTTTCAGATTTATATTAAATGCATAGACCACCTGGAGCTTATGCAAATAAGGTTAATAGAAGTTCCCTTTTTTTTCCAGTGCTGAAATGTGGGCCTCTGTCTGAAAGCTATAGGCTCTGTCACTTCCATTTTCACTGGGGCAGTACAAAAGACTGGTTGCGAGCACACAGTGGCTGGAGCAAAATATTCTAGAGAGGTAACCTTATTTCAGAGAGTGAGAGAGAACTATTCTGAGTACTCTCAGAAGCAGCCGACCTTACCACATTAAGACCCCATCACAATGACTGCAAAGGAATGAGCATACTGGTCCTTGTAAGGAAATCCCTGGCTCCATTAAAATCAAACTCAGACACACCATGTTTGACAAGAGAGGGGAAATTTTCATGTGGAGAGAGGCAGCTGAACTTTGGAGCTGAACTCTTGAGCCCAAGAATCACCTTTGCCTGGAGGATGTTTCAAAAACTGCCATCTCTATCTGAGACTCTATAAAAAAAAGTTTCACTCTCAAAGTTGATTCTTCAGAAAGCTAAATCCTTCAGAGAGCTCCTATGCCAGCTAAGTCCCAAAACCCAGAGGCAATAGCCTCTTCAGGAACATAACTAGATGTGTCCCTGTTGCTTATAAAGTTGACACCCCTTTGCAACATAAACCAGGTTAGGGTGGTCACTGCCTAGACATTCCTGAAGATCCGGAAAGTGATTGAACTAGAGGAAGAGGTAGCAACAGACAAGATGGAATTTAACAAAGGATTATGAATATTGAATCCTTATAGAATTTGCTTTTTCTTAGTTGCTAGGGTATTAGAATAATTAGAAGGAAAGAACTGAAATGATGGAACTGTAACCCATAGCTCCTTTGAAATTTGTTCTACAGCTACTTGTTAAATTGTAACTTGAAAGCTATCACCTTTTTGTAGATATGTTATATTTCATAATAAGGAATAACTGAAACTGTGGAACTGTAACCATAATATGCTTTGAAATTTGCTCTCTAATTACTTGTTAAATTATACTTGGAAAGTTATCACTTCTATGTATATGTGTTATATTTTACAAAACAAAAAATATGATTTAAAAAAACTTGTCATCTCAACAGAAGGCTACCCTCAACAGGTGCCGCTCTGCTTTAAATCTCTGACCCCAAAGGGAACACACTACCATTCTGTAGCATAGGTGTGGGCAGGCAGAACACTTCAGTAAGACTCCACTAAGAGGTCAAGTTTAACAAGAGGAGTGGTGGCAGAGAGCAGCACATACCCAGCTGAGGGAGTGGGGTTCCCTGGGTGCAGGCCATTACCCTCTGGTCTCTAGATCCGCCCTCAGAGGGAAGTTTTTGGTTTATTTTAAGACATTATTGTCTATCTAATCTTAGAAAAATCTGGAACATGTATATCAAACTGTCAACAGAAACTGGAGATTAGAAGTGGAGAACTTTTGCTTTTTACTTTATATGTATGAAAATATAATAGGTATGTACCTGTATATACGGGTATGCTTTTTTGCTTTTACTTTTAAATACATATAATTTTTGCAACTTGCTTTTTTTCTCTTACCAATTTACTATCATCATTTTTCCAAGACAGTAGATTTAGCTCTACCTCATTCTTTTAATTCCCATATAGTGTTTCAATTGGATGAATATATCAGAATTTATTTAACTGACCTTCTATTGATGGACAATTAGAATGTCTTCTGCTCTTTTTTCCATTGTTTTTGCTTTTACCAAAAAAAAAAAAAATGCTGCAATGAATACATCTGTACATATGTCTTATAGACAAGTGCAAGTAGTTACATAGGGCAGATTTTTACAAGAGAGATTGCTAGGTGACAGGGTATGTACATTTTAAATTTTAATAGAGAATATGGGAATTCTACACAATATGATTTGTGTTATATTACATTTTAAAGCTTGGTTAGTGAATCTCAATGCTTCAGAAATCAATGTTTTTTTTTTTTTCCATTCTCCTTCATGATATTGAAAGGTAGATTAAAATCAAATAGTCTGGGAATCTAAATTAGTATAATCTTTTGAGAGGGATACTTGGTAGTATCTAAGAAATCTAAATCAGTGATCCTTTCCTCTAATTTAAGAAAAATAAAAATAAGGCAGGATAGACAAGAGAGACACCTAGCCACAAAGTTCAACATGCAATTCAATTCAATTCAATAACCCTATTTTGAGTACCAATTACACAGTAGGTCTGAGAGGCAGTGCATCTCTTCCAAATTGCCTTCTAATAGAGGAATTTTTTTTCCTTTTAGAAGGATCAATTGCTTTTTTTAAAAATTTTAAACTTTTTATTTTGAAATACTTTCAAACTTACAGGGCAGTTACAAAAATAATACAAACCCCATAAGAGACCTCCAATATACCCCCTATGCCCCTAAATACCCAGATCCACCAATTTTAACACTTTGCCACATTTGCCATATCACTCTATCTATCCATTAGTCTCTCAATCCATCTATCTATCCATCTATCCTTCTATCTATTTATCTGCCTATCTATTTATCAATCCGCTTTCTGAATGCTTTAGTGTAGGTTGTTTGCCTCATGCTCCTTAAACACCTATTGCTACCATGTACATTTTCTAAGAACAAGGATATTCACTGATATATCCACCTCAAATACAGTTATCAAGTTCAAAAAATTTAACATTGATATAAAGCTTACAGTCTATATTCCAATTTTTTTCATATGTGCTTTTGAGCTAAATAATATTCTTTCAAGCCTTCTCTCCTCCCTTGATAGATCCGGTCCAGGATATCACATATTGCATTTAATTGCCGTTGTCTCTTTAGTTCCTCTTTTTTAAATATTTTTTTATTTTTAGCTGTGGGAGCATATATACAAGAAAATTTTTCCTGTCTCAACCACTCCCAAGCATATCACTCAGTGGGATTAATTACATTCACTATGTTGTTGGTACCATCACCATCCTCCATTACTGAAACTTTCCCATCTCCCCAAACAGAAATCCTATACCCATTTTGCATTAACTCCTCATTCTCCCTGCTCCCCTGTCCTGGCAACCTGTACTCTAATTTCTGTCTCTATTGGCTTGCATATTCTGATATTTTCTTTGTAGTTTCTATGGGGCTTAAATTTTATATCCTATATCTATAACCATCTCTTTTGCTTTGATACCAGCTTCAGTGGTATACACAAACTATGTTCCTATACTCCTCTGCCCCCCCCTTTGTAGTTCTTTTCCCAAATTATATGTTTATAATTGAGTCCCAAACTCCTGATACATCATTAAATTTTATGCGTCTTCCTTTTAGATCCTGTAGGAAGTAAAAAGTGGAGTTCCAAACCAAAAATACCACAGTACTTGCATTTACATTTACCCCTGTTTATCATCTTACCAGAGATATTTATTTCTTCATGTGGCTTCATTCTATTGCCCATTGTTCTTTCCTTTCAACCTGCAGTGCCCACTTTAGCATCTCTTATAGAGCCAGTCTATAAGACTTCCTCAGCTTCTGTTTTTCTAGAATTGTCTTAATCTCCCTTCATTTTCCCCCCTCATTTTTGAAAGACAGTTTCACCAGATATAGAATTCTTGGTTGACAGTTTTCTGCTTTTGGCCCTTTAAGTATGTCTTCCTACTGCCTTCTTGTCTCCATGGTTTCTGATGAGAAATTGGCACTTAATTTTATTGAGGTTCCCTTGTATGTGACATGCTGCTTCCCTCTTGTGACTTTCAGAATTCTCTCTTTATCTTTAGCTTTTGACAGTTTGATTATAACATGCTGCAGTGTGGGTCTATTTGGGTCTATCCTATTTGGAGTTTGTTGAACATCTTGGATGTGTATATTCATGTCTTTTGTTAAATATGGGAAGTTGTCAGCCACTCTTTCTTTGAATATTCTCTCTGCTGCTTTCTCTATTTCTTCTCCATCTGGGATTCCCACGATGCGTATATTGGTCCCCTTGATGGTGTCCCACAGGTTTCCCAGGCTCAGTTCACTTTTCTTCATTCTTTCTTCCTTCTGCTCCTCAGACTGGATGATTTCAATTGTCCTATTGTCAAGTTCATTTATTATTTCTTCTGCTAGCTTCAAACTGCTGTCGAACCCCTCTGGGAAATTTTTTATTTTGGTTACTGTGGTCTTCAGTTCTGTTTTTTTTTCTTCTCATAATTTCCATCTCCCTATTGATATCCTCTTTGCGTTCATCCATCATTTTCCAGATTTCCTTTGGCTCTTTGTCCATGTTTTTCTTTTGCTCTTTGAGCATATTTAGGGCCATTTTAAAAAAAGTCTTTGTCTGGTGTGTCCCAGGTCTGGTCTTCCACACTGATGGTTTCTATGGCTTTAATTTTATCCTTTGCCTGGGCCATCACTTCCTGTTTCTTTGTATGTTTTGTAATCTTTTGTTGAAATCTGGATATTTTTGTATTTTAATGTGTTGTTGCTGGAATTTAGACTCTTAAGGTAGCTTAACCTTATATGCAGCTAGTTAAAAAAGAAGAAGAAGAAGAAGAGGAAGAAGAAGAAGGAAAAAAAAGAAAACATCTTTCCCAGTCCTTGCAGACTGACGTATGTGAGTGCTCTCCTTCAGGGCTTATTCATACGATGAGTTTAGAGAAGCTCCAGGCCAAAGCATAGGGGCCTCCCTCATTCTTTCAGTATAGGGGTCTTGTCTTAGGCATGCATATGTGGCCCTGGGAATTCCCCTATTTACACAGGTATGAATATCCCCTCTTTCCTAGAAAACAGTTTCCTCACAGTCCCAGGTATGAGGAATATGTGTCCTACAGCTGGCAGTCCCTTGCTCCAGGCAGCCATTGACTGCTTTCCCACAGCGTTCTGCAGGAGAGCTCTGTGAGATGCCTTCTACACACCAGGCAAGTTCTGGGAGAGTCCCTCAAGCCACCACCCACAGCTTGGGCCGGACACACATGCTCCTAGAATATGCATGAGGGTTGCACTACTCCCTCCAGAACCAGGACTGGGATCCATGCTAGGGGCTGGTTGGCTCAGCATCAAGTCAAGGAGGGATGAAGTAGTGCCAGCTAGAGCACCATGAGGTCTTACCACTTTTAAGTAGGCTTTTTCTTGATTCAGTGCTCACCCTGTAACTGCAGTCCTTGATCTTAAAGAGACTTTCTATAAATGTGTGTTTATTTTGTACCTAAAAACCATACAAGAAATTCCTTTTGAAATATTTGGTTTGGGTCCCAGAATTTAAGTGAATCCTCCTTAATAAAATGTAATGAATTGTTCCTCAAAAAATTAAACATTCTATTACCATTTGACCCAGCAATTCCACCCCTAGGTATACCTAAAAGAATTGAAAACAGGTTTTCAAACAAAAATATATATGTGAATGTTGGCAACACTAGTCAACAATAGCCAAAAGCTGAAAACAACCCAAATGTCCATTAACTGGTAAATGGATAAACAAAATGTGAAACAGGCAAACAATGGGATCTTATCCAGCCATAAAAAGGAATGAAGTACTGATACCTGCTACAACATGGATGAACCTTAAAAACATTACCCTAAATGAAAGAAGGCAGACAAAAATGGCCACATGTTGTATGATTCCATTTATATGAAATATTCATAAAAGGCAATCCATAGAGAGAGAGCATATTAGTTGTTTCCAGGAACTGGAGGAAGGGGGAAATGGGGAATGAGAATGACTTCTTAATGGGTACAGGGTTCCTTTTAGGGGAGATGAAAACGCCCTGAACTAGACTGTGGTGATGGTTACACAACTTTTTTAATGTACTAAATGCAATTTAATTGTATACTTTAAAATAGCTAAAATGTGAATATTGTTATGTGTATTTTATCACTATAAAATACGTAATGGACCCAAGTAAACCTTAATCCTGTTCCCACAAGCATTCCAAAAATATAACACCTTAGCTCTGCTCCTACAAGCATTCTATAAATATAAAATACTTTCTTTAAAAAAAGTAGTATGCATAGATTGCTGTATATCTGACAAATATTAAGAAAGCCTGAAACACTTACACCTGTTCTATGATTGTGATTGTCTTATTTTAGATGAGGAATACTGATAGGATCTTATTCTGAAGTTATCAATATTCTAACACTTATGCCTATTCTATAATTGTCTTATTTTAGATGAGGAATATTAATAGGGTCTTAATTCTGAAGTTATTAATGTTCTTGTTCTTTATTTGTGAGACCCAATTAAAGAGGAGTATGAGTTTAAATTGAGAAAATAATCTTTAAAAGATAATCAGGACCTACAATATTTAAAAACATTTTCTGAAAAGAGGTTGAACCATTAAAAAAAAAGTTCACAGCCCAGACCTAAAAAATACTTGACTTGATGGCTCATATTTTTTTAAGTAGGCTAAAATGTATTCCAGGATTTATAGATAAGTCTGTTCACCTTATTATAGAAAGGGCAAGAAAGTGATGGAAGATTCGTGATGGTCAACAAACTTTATCCCCAAGCTGAATGCCAACTGGGAAGCATGTTTCCCCTTACTGCTTCTGCCAGAATTTCGTATATTTGGCAGAACCCATGAGGTGCATTATGGGGGCTTTCCACATTTCTCTGAAGTAGCCGATAAGGCAGCTGTTGAGAGAAAATACGTGGACTAGACATTGGATCATTTGAGAATGCCACTCATCTGTTTCTTTGACTCACCCTCCTGCTGGGTGTCCTCTTCCCTTGCCAACTTAGGTAGAGGATTTGAACATCCAGCAAGGATTCTCTGGTTTTTCCGTGATGCTTGGCAGCTGACCTGCTTTATGCCAAACCTATCGGACTTCCAGGCATCCAGAATGACAATGTCAGCTGAAAGGGCCCGGCAAAGGCTCAAGGGTAGAAGCGTGCGTCTACTTCCTGCTATTTCCTGTCTTGTCTCTCTTCAGAAGTTCCGTGCTAAACGTTTATGACTCCCTCGTGCCTGTGAGTCCAGAGGGCTCAATGTATTTTCTCAATTGTTCATTTCTGTAAGTGTTAGCAACATAGCTCCAAAACATTAAATTTATCAAGAGTAATTAATACAAAGGAGGCAAAAAGGGAAGAATATCCTCTTTAAATTTAATTTTCTTCCATGACTCAAAAGAGAATATTCCTAATAATTATTCTAACTTATTACTCTGTTTCTGTGGGTCTTCACCATTTTTTGGGCACAGATTTCTATGAATATGTGATTAAAGCTACGATATTTCTCTCCACCAAAAAGGTGTACATAATTAGGTACATCCAAAAATTTGCATTGAGTTTTAGAATGTTTAGGAATTCCTCACCTCTTTCCTTTCTTCCCCGTCACAAAGTCAATCCTCTAAACAATAAGAATTGGAATAAAATGGCCTGCAGGTCCCTCCTGATCTGGCTTCTTACTTTAACATCTATTCTTTTTTCTCTACTTTATTCTTTCTAGCAGGTTCCCAATAGATAGAATGACAGTATATTTCTGGTTTAGTTGATGAACCATCTTTTTATTCTTTTTCTTCTTCCAAAATATCATTTTGAGTTGTTATAAGGTCCCATTGTAGAAGAGATTAAAAAAATAGGATTAAAAAGAAAGAAAATTTAGACCTTAGTGAATTCTTTATTAATGGGCAAACAAACAAATAGGTTAAAAATGACACTTGAAAGGGCATAGAAAAAAAATTGGGTTGAGGAAGAAACCATCAGATTAACAATGGGCCCAAATCACTTCGAAAGCCCATGAAAGCATGAGGAAATACTATTTTATGAGCATTATCTTCATGATCATCGATAGACACCAGAATCTTTTTTACCCACTATTTATTCACTATTTACCCACAGTGAGACACTGTGCTGGGGTTTCTTTATTACTCTTATTAGATGTGGCTATTTTCAGTCTTAGCAGATAGACAAAGAGATAATAGGCAGGCAGGCAAGCATAGATATAAATGAATAAATAATTGCATTTTCTACAAGACTGACAAAATGGAGCCATAGATACAGGTATTTATCTGTTACAAGTATATCATTAATTTTATGCTCCTATCACATTTTTAGAGCTAAGAAAATTGCATAAAATGAAAACGATATTAATAGAAATATAAAGTGTTTGAAAGCACTTAAGAGAAATGTTCTTAAGCAATCTCGTTTACAAATCATTTTTTTTGAAATAAAGAAGTAATTTGCAAGTAATAACTGAAAGCCTTAAAGATGCGTGCATTCTCATATCATGTATCCTTATACCAAAAGAATAAGTAGTGGACAAAGGCATCACATTTGAAGACAATGGATGCCCAGAGCACAAATGCACTTACAAGAGGTTCCTAGCATGGACATCTGGCAATGGTAATCCTCTCACTGTGAGAAGGTAGAAATAGTAATTACATAGAGGAATAGCATCTAAGTGGTTTGTTTTTTCCCCTGAAGATTAGAGAACTTACCTTTCCCAAATCATCAATAAATATTTTAATACCCTTTAGAGGTAGCTGCTATTTGGCTATGTTATTATCTTTTTGTTATTAGACAATCTAAATTTGCCAGCAGGAACAAAGACGTATTAGACAAGCATACTATGCTGCCATGTTTAGCTGTTCAGAACAAAAATAGTTAGAGCCTTCCTCACTCCATACACCAAAATAAATCCAAGGTGGATTAAACTTTGCAGTGCAATTATTAATATAGGAGAGAACAAGTACATATTTAAATAGTCTCTGGCTGGAGAACTTGCTCCCAAAACACCAAAGGCACAAACCAGGAAATAACAGAATAATTGAACTATGAAAAATTAAAGTATGCAGGTCAAAGCAACAACAACAACAGCAACAATAAAATTTACTGAAAAGGAAAATGACAATTTCTAAGAGAAAATAAGATATTAATAGGCAATTCATTAAAGAAGAAAAAATCAATAAATATATTTAAAATGCTCAATCTCACTAATAATCAGAGAAGTATAGATCAAAATGATTTTTCATCCATTCTTCACATATCAAAATTAGCAAAGATTTCAAAAATAATACACAGTGCTGTCAATGAAGCAAAGAAATAAGAGTAGCCATTCACTGCCAGGAAGAGTGCAAATTAGTACAATCTGTTTGCTAGTAATGCAAAAGTTGTGCTCCAGAAGAAATCTTATTATCAAAATATCATTTAATAAAAACTACAGGTTCAACAGGAAATGAGATTTAAGTGGTAGAATTTTAGAATTGCTATAATGCAGTTAACACATTATCATGGCTCCAAAGGCTACCTAAACTCTATTTATGCTAATGATCCCCAAATTTATATTTCCATCCCAGATGGAGCTCCCAATGCCCACATCCAATTGCCTATTTGATATGTCCACTTAGATGACACTTGAATATCTCAAACTATTCAAAACACAAATCTTAACCCCCCTCCCAAGGCTGATTCCCAACAACCCCAGTGTACACAGAGATGACAAGATGGGAGAGGTTCCTTGTAGTTGAGGGGCCACCTTAGCAGGGGGGAAACTGATGAAACATAGCCTGGACTAACTGATGCCACCAGGGAGCTGGAAATGACTCTTCGGGTTCTAACTTTTCAAACGTAACGTTTCCCTTATCACTATAACCCTCTTTTTCCTGAGAGCAATGTACTCTCAGACTAGCCTTCTTGCATAACAAGCTACTTCCTATATTTTCCTTTTACAAAAATGATTACACCACCTACATGAAAAAAAACAGACTCTTTCAAATCCCAGATCCAGATTCCTAGGAAAAGGACTCCACCTGGCCCAGCTTGGAGCAGGGGCCCAGCCCTGGGCCTGTCAACTGTGCCTGGGGGCTGGGTGGGGATCCCATTGAAGTCACACTTCTAGGAACCTTGGCTATAGGCCTTGGGAGCAGATGTGTTCTAGGAGGTCAGTGTGAGCCTGATGGAACTCTCATAATATGTCACAACTTCCTCAAAGGCAAGAGGAAAAAGATTTTTTTTAAAGTGGATTAGGGGTAAAGTCAGGTGAATCTAGGTAAAGTTTAGAGCTGGCCTCATTTGTGAAAATTATCTCCAATTCTGAAATCTGAATCTTTCCTAAAATCTATAATGGGAGAACCATCACATGTCAACTGAGTATCAAAGGCAGACATTTGCCTTCTACCAATCACGTGAATGAATAGAAGAAAAGAAAATTACTTTTATTTTTGCAAATACGAGAACTAATCATTAAACCAGGTTCAGGAAAAATAAGTAGCTATACTCTCTACAAAACTAACTCAATTTAAGCTCTCTGGTGGAACACAGAAAAAACAGGGACGTTTGTTAGTTCCACAGAAATTAAGAGAACTGACAGTTCTGCTACTTATATAACAAATAAAGAGAAAGAAATTGAGGTTCCTGGTGTCATTTATTTCTTCCTTAGATGGCTACGGCTCAATGAACGCTAAAGAGAAGACCAGATATCTGGATATTTCAGAACCAAGAGCTCTTTCAGGTATTTTTCTTTCTTTCTAAAACTGGAAAAATAATGTATTCTTTTTTGTATTTCTGTGTATGCATGCAATGTACAAAAAAGGGCTGCAAACTTAAATCACTCCAGCAGGAAAGTATTTTGTTGTTGTTGTTGCAATAAAGGATATGTTAAAAAGGACTAAAATTCCAGAGACCATATTCCCAAGCAAAGCCTTCAGGGCTTGGGCAATGGCATCAAGTCTTCAAAAAACCTTGGGAAATCCACAGTTCTGACAATAGGATGGTTCACTTTTCTTCCAGGTTGTGCTTTTTTTTTTTTTTGACTTTGCCTCCTGATTCTTTTCTTGTAGTGATTCTCCCCTTGATTTCACTGGGCCAAGCCAACCAAAATAGAAGTACATCTGCTCCTTGTCTCTAGTCCCTATTTCAGGTCCTTGTTACTTCATCCTGAATTACTGCAGTGACTTTCAAATATTTCCCCTCAGCCCTTGGCAAAAATTTCACCTCCTCAGGGTGCTCACCCCTAACAAGAGTTGTCAGGCTCACCGTTATATGCCCTCATGGCTCCCTGTACTTCTCCTTCTCAGTACTTAGTACAGTTGCAATTTGTCCAATTATTCATTTCATGTTGGTTAAATCATCAGTGATTATATTTATTGGCTTCCTCTCTGTATTAGCAGAATATCTGAGTATAGTAAGCACTCAATAGATTTTTGATAAATGAATGAGTAGAATTTTCTGGCCAGTAATCTATAATCCACAAGTGATTCCCAAATCTGAGAAATATAAATCACCTGAGGAGTATTTTTTGTTATTTTGAAATAAATTCAAAGCTATAGGAACCGTTGCAAAAACAATATTAACCCCATACAAAGAATTCCATCATACCCTGACCCCCCTCCCCCGATAGCTCAATCCACCAACTTTAACATGCTGTCACATCGCTTTCTTTCCCTCCCTCCCTCCCTTCCTATCTATCATCCATCATCTATTGCTCTGTCTTCTGAACATATGAGAGCTAGCTGCACATATCCTTGAACATACACTATAATTCACGTATACACTTCCCATGAACAAGAACATTCTTTTATGCAATCCCATTAAGCGCAGCTATGAAGTACAAGAGATTCAACAATGATACAAAGCTTACATTCTATATTTCCTTTACCTTACGTCTCAACTGTGTCCCTTTGAGCCACCTGTTCTCTATCCTCCAATCCCATCCAAGTTCATCCTTGGGCATTCAATCATCATCTATTTAGACTTTGTTTTTTTTTTTTCAGTTGTGGAAACATATATACCACCTAAATCTTCCCATTCCACCCCCTCCCTAGCCTTCCATTAGTGGGATTAATCACACTTAGAATGTTTTAATGCTCTTTCCCACCATCCATTACTAGAAATTTCCCTTCACCTCAAACAGCAACTCCACACTCATTTCTTAACTCCCCATTGCCCTTCCCCCATTTCTCTTAACCCAAACTCTACTTTTCGTCTCTATGGTTATATTCTCTGATAATTTCTTTGTGTTTGCTGTGGGGGTTAAAATTAACCTCTTAAATCCATATCACTCTTGTTTTTTTTTTGATACCACCTTCACTTCAATAGGACACATAAACTATGTTCCTATACTCCTCCATTCCCCCACCTTTATATAGTTGTCTAAAATTACATATTTTACACTGAGTTCAAAACCACTGATTTGTCATTAGAGTTTGTATAATTTATATCATGTAGGAAGTAAATAGTGGAGTTACAGTTCAAAAATTATTGACTTCTATTTGTATTCCATTGTGGTTGGAGAATGTGCTTTGAGTATATTCAGTTTTTTTTTTTTTTTCAATTTCTTGAGGCTTGTTTTTATGTCCCAGCTTATGGTCCCTTCTGGAGAAAGATCTGTGATCACTAGAGAAAAATGAGTGTCCTGGTGCTTTGGGATGTAAGGTACTATATATGTCTGTTAAAATTCTCTATATCTCTTCCTCCTTTCTTTGTTTCTCTGTTGGTAGGGCTCCTTTTAGAATCTGAAGTAGGGCAGGTCTTTTATTGGCAAAGTCTCTCAGTATTTGTCTGTCTGTGAAAAATTTAAGCTCTCCCTCGAATTTGAAGGAGAGTTTTGCTGGATAAAGTATTCTTGGTTGGAAGTTTTTCTCTCTCAGAATTTTAAATATGTCATGCCACTGCCTTCTCGCCTCCATGGTGGCCGCTGAGTAGTCACAGCTTAGACTTATGTTGTTTCCTTTGTATGTGGTGAATTGCTTTTCTCTTGCTGCTTTCAGAACTTGCTCCTTCTCTTCAGTATTTGACAGTCTGATCAGAATATGTCTCGGAGTGGGTTTATTTGGATTTATTCTATTTGGAGTTCGCTGGGCATTTATGCTTTGTGTATTTATATTGTGTAGAAGGTTGGGGAAGTTTTCTCCAACAATTTCTTTGAATACTCTTTCTAGGCCTTTACCCTTCTCTTCCCCTTCTGGGACACCAATGAGTCTTAAGTTTGGACGTTTTATTTTATCTATCGTATCCCTGAGATCCTTTTCGATTTTTTCAATTTTTTCTCCATTCTTTCTTTTGTTCTTTCATTTTCTGTTCTGTGGACTTCTAAGACACTGGGATGTTGTTCAACTTCCTCTAATCTTGTATTGTGAATAGCCAGAGTCTTTTTAAATTGGCCAACAGTTTCTTTTATTTCCATGAGATCTTTTATTTTTTTATTTACTCTTGCAATGTCTTCTTTATGCTCTTCTAGGGTCTTCTTTATGTCACTTATATCCTGGGCCATGGTCTTCTTGATGACCTTTAAATCCTTTGCCATGTTTTCGTTCCTCGATTGTAGTTCTTTGATTAATTTTGCTAAGTACTGTGTTTCTTCCGATATTTTGATTTGGGAGTTTGGAGTTGGATTCTCCATATCGTCTGTTTTTATCATATGCATTAAGATTTTCTGTTGTTTTTGGCCTCTTGGCATTTGCTTTGCTTGATAGGGTTCTTTCAAGTTGTAAAAAGAAAAAGGATACCGATCTAATTTGTCAGAAACACAGTTTGTTGGCATATACTTTCTCTAACTAACCAGCAGATGGCATCTGCGAGTCACCTATATGCCTCTAGTCAGTTCTCCCCAACTCTGTCTCTGTGGTGTGTGGGGAAATGATTCTTGTGGGGTTCAATCAGAGAACTCAGTTTGGGTGTGTTGCTGGAGCCGTCCACCCTGAATGTGGGGCGTGTGTATGGGTGGCCAGGGAGGAAGGACAGTTTTAATATTCAAATCCCCCAGGTTCCCAGAGATTCAAGGCCGCTGCAAGAGTCTAAGCCTTCATTTCAGTTTTGCCCCAGATTTTCTGTCACTGACCCACATACCACTGGCATTGACATAGTGTCGCTGGGTTTTCCGAGCAGGCCTCCCTTCTCAGCTGTGATCTTCCAGGACCTCTGCTGAGGGAAGGCTGTGCACGTCATCCCTCAAGCTAAGCCCTGGGCCGCCGGGCCGTGCAGGGACGCTGTCTGCCTGATGCAAAGATTAGCCTATAATTCTTGACTGGTGTAAGTTCTGAATGAAAGGCAGACAGTAAAGCTGGGCCCCACCCCTTTCCTCTTTAGAGAAGATGGATGCCTTAGGGGGAGGTCATTAGCATTTCAATGGTCTCTCTCTGCCTGTGCCACACCCTTGTCTGGGTCACAGAACTGGGAATTCAAAATGGCCGAGGCTTTCTCCACTGAGTTGAAAAAGGAACAGAGCTAGTCCAAGGCGACCCTCCGGCTCTCCAAGGTCAGTCATCACCCAAAGCCTCTGTCTACTTGTTGGAGATTTGCACCTGGTAGTGAGCAGTTCACACTTGCTAATTAAAACCCCAGTTGGAGCTCAGCTGAGCTACATTCACTTGCCGGGAGAAAGCTTCTCTCTGGCACCACGAGGCTTTGTAACTCGGGCTATGGGGGAGGGGTCTCCTGATTTGGATCTGCAGTTCTTACTTACAGATTTTATGCTGTGATCTCAGGCATTCCTCCCAATTCAGGTTGGTGTATGATGATTGGACGTTCATATCTGTCCTCCTGCAGTTATTCTGGATTATTTACTAGTTGTTTCTGGTTTTTTTTTTTTCAGTTGTTCCAGGGGGGCTACTTAGCTCCCACTCCTCTCTATGCCACCATCTTAGATCCACTCCACCTGAGGAGTATTATTATTTTTTTTTAAAGAAATATAGTTTTCCAAGTCATCCTGATATTCCGATTCTGTAGATCTGGGGTAAGTCAGTATCTTTCTCAAAGATCCCCAAGTGATAGTGACCTGCTCTGTTTGGGAGCCATTGAATATATGGTTTAGCACAAGTTCCCTAAAGTTCATAATATGTCCCTAGGCTATCTTGCAAGACTCACCTTCTACTTGTTCCCAATTTGTGCATTATACCACAGCCTGATTCCACCATCTCACATTCTCTGGACATGTCCTGTGCCTTCCTGCTTCCCTGCCTCTGCTTGTGCTCTTCCCTTGTCCAATCATCTCCTACTTTTCCTTCCATGAAACTCCTACCCATATTTTCAGGTAGATTTCAAATATCATCCCTTTGCCAAGCCTCCCTGTGTTCCCACAGCTGGATACAAGCATTCCCTGCTGTAGAGTTCCCCACAGCACGTTACGTGAGCATCTTGCAAGCTCTTCTTTTCTGTGTTGTTTTATAATTCTTGTACACTTCATTTATCTCCTCTTTTAGACTCAAAGCAGACTTCCAAAAGAGCAAGTGAGAAAAGAACAGCAAGAAAGCAGAGACTGATTATCATTCATCTTTGTTTCTCCTAAAGAATCCAAAAAGCTAGAGCCTATACTGGATAATCAATATGTTTGACTTGAACATAAATGTAGCTATTTTTGCTATAAACAAGAATAATACATTGTGGAAAATTAAGCACAACGAACCAGTCTGACAGCTGTCTCTGGTTTCTATGAAGGAAGAATCTCAATAATGAATTTATTAATGCAGACATTTGAAAATGATACTCTATATTCTTTACTATTTCAAACATTTACTAAATGCTTTGCTATGGGGAAAGCATTACTCTAATACTGTAGGGGATAATAAATGAATAAGACACTGATCCTGTTAATGAGGAACTTACAAAAACTAATTTTATACTTTATTTCTTCAACCATTTGCTATGTGTTTACCACTTGGAGAGCACTACATTAATGCCGTAGCTGATAGAGAAATAAATAAAACATAGACCCTTTCTCAAAGAAGCTTACGATCTACTGAGGAAGATGTCCATGTAAATAATTGTAAGTCAAATTAGAATTAAATATATACCACATTATATATTATACAACCAAATGCTATGTGAAGGCAGAGGAAGAATAATGTAACTTCAACTTTCCCATTGCCATTTATTTGGCAAGTTTTCCAGGCCAAGTTCAAGCAACACATGTTATAAATCTGTCGCTAATCAATTTTGAAAGGTTACATGACGTCAAACAAAACAAAGCAGAGGGACAAGAAACAGTCATTTTGGTTAAACTTGATTTAGAAAAACACTGTTCAGCACTTTAAAGAACAAAAGGAACATTCTATAAAGTTACAGGTTATTCAGAAAATTCGAGAAGGATTCCAAATGTTTCCCACTGAGCGAGACATAGAATCTTAACGATGGTAAGTGAAGCACAATGTGGCATGTACAGAAAACTTGTTGATGAACAGTATACACTATAGCCCAATTATCTAGACCTGGTGGACCTGTAAGGTGAACTTCTTGGACCCAAAGGAGACAGTAGCCAAGAAACAGGTCACATTGGGAATGAATATGGTAACAGTATCCGATCCAGCCTCACAGAGAACTCCTTGGTACAGACTTTCCTTGGAATCAATCTTCCCCTGGAAAGAACTTACCAACTTTGCAATTCAAAATATCAAAACAATATATTCAAATGAATTCATAGTTAAACAAAGGCATGTGATAGTACAGTTAAAATGCTGGAGGCACTAGAAACAGAAGCACATTTCACTTGGACAACATTTATTAAATGACTACAGTGTGCCAGGCCAGCCCATATGTCAACCTCTCACCATATCCCAAACCTTGCTCAGCTTCTCCCATCATTTCCATTTCTACCACCGCTTTGTTAAGGTCATCATTGTTCTCCTGCTGAGCTAACTGGTGTCCCTGTTTCTGATCTTGCCCTTCTCCTAATTATCCTCCACATCTAGAGTTCAACCTACTCTAATATCTCCCCTTTATGAAACACTTTAATTTTCCTGTTTGCTTTGGAATAAAGCCCAAGTCCCTTGAACTGGGTATTAAGACCTCTGTGATGGGTCCCCAGCTTAGCTCTGTTGCTTCCCTTCCACATCTCCTTCAAGCACCCTGTGCTCTGGCCGCAGAATCACGTCTACAGTTTCCCAAACAGGCTCATTCCTGCATTCCTCCATGCCTTTGCACATGCTCCCAGCAACATGCCCCCAGTGCTTTATCTCCTTCAGGACTCATCCAAATGCCTGCCTTGTCTGAAAAATTCCTTGGTTCCGTAGCAGCAGTTAGGAAGTACCACTCTTAGACCCAAACAAGAGGACCCCAGTCCTGGGCTCTGCACTTCGGAGGGCCTCTTACAGCCTAAATAAACAAAGTAAATGTATTAAAGAATGCACAGACATCTTTGTGTCACAGGATCTGGTGCTCAGCATAGGAAGGCCCAAAACCCTAAACATCTCCTCTCAGGACAAACATGACCCAGGTGCCAGGGAAATACCATGTACACCTCTCGCCCATGTCCTTGAAACAAAAGGTAACGGTCTGAACACTGCAAAGGTTTGTGGGTTATGCCACTGCTGACCCGGGAGGCAGACACTACTGTAGAGTGTGGGGAAGATCTGAGCAGTGATAGGGCTTAGGCAAGAGAAAGCCCAGAGTAATCATTCTTTTCAGATAGCACATATGCAAAGATTCTAGCAAAACAAATTGCTCTTCGCAGAAGGCCAAGTACCATTTTCTTGTTCCACTTTATGGTTCCCCAACTACTCACCAATAAGCAAGTATTTAAATCGGTTGCATGTGGCAGCAGAGGAACATTTTGCAATTTTAAACAATTCACATTGCTCTTCACTTTGTATAAAAGTAGGTCTAGATGTAACATGTGTGACGCATCATTCCAACTGATGACTAGAAGGAAATTGATTGCTAATATTAGGTATAGTTTTATTTTTATAAAAATGTTTAATACAATTTAAAGTTGTTAAAATTTTATTAGTTCAGCATTAGCTTGATGTTTAAAATTTTAAAATTAACAGATTATATTTTATATTCTACATTTTATTTTAATAGATAATTTGAAGCATTTATATGAAAAATAGGTTTTGAAAAATATTTTAAATTTTGTACACAATTTACATTTTGATGAAAATATGTTCAAATTTTACACCCTTTAAACACAAGTATATTTTAAACATTTAGGTCATTACTGTCAGTAGAATACTAATTATGTGAACATCTTGATTGTAACAACACAATTAACTATTTTGCTAAAATGAAGTCCAGAACAATATATTTGTGGAACAAATATATTTATATTTATATTTATATTTATATTTATATTTATATTATTCATATTTACCTTTAAACATTGCCAGCCTATCAACAGAATACTCTGATACGTATGTTAATATTTAAATTCAGTTGTCTTTGACATTTTGCCAACTTTTAATAATAATAAATTCATAGTTTTGTTCTAAACATACTTTTTAATTTTTGACATTATAAAAATATCTTTGTGAAATTTGATTGCAATGCTTAAATATTTAGACATATGGAATGTGGGTCTCCAATGTATCACATCCCCAGCCCCTCAAATGTTAAGGCTGAGCCTTGCATTAAGCTTTCTTTTTACCCTGCTTTCATACCCCATTACAAATATGTCTTTTATGGGTTTACAACATTGTATTAAAATAGTTTGTTCACATATTTCTGTACCACTAAACCATGAACTTCTCAAGGATAGAGATGCTTCATCTTTGTCATCCAAGTACCTAAGACATTTCCAAGCGCATGGTAGGAGCTGATTAAAATTGGCTAAATTAATTCATAAATAAAGCAAGGAAGCAATGTTTCAGGGACTGAATTCTTGGGCCCAACTGCCCAGTTGGAATCCTGGCTCTGATATTGTCTCATAATCCAGAGTAGTTGTCATAACCTTTGGCCCCTTGGTTTCCCCGTTTATGAAATAGAAATAATAAGACTGCCTACCTAATAGGATTATTGGGATTGATGTTCTAAATGATGTAATAAATGGGTTAATATTTGCAAAGACTTACAACTAGGCTTGAATATCAGGTAGTTAAGAATTTGCTAAATAAATATCTAATTGAAATCAGGTAGCATTTGTTTAGATCTTACTAGAAACAGTATCTCATTTCATCATCACAGCAACAAGATGAAATATGTACAATTATTATCCCATTTTACCAATGAGGAAAATGAGGCTTTAGAAGTTTGCCAAGGCCACATGTCTGCAGAGGAACAAAGCCACCATTTTTATGGAAGCAGAGCCTGAATCCTTAACTACCAAATGAACTTTCTTTCAATATACAATTATATGCACACACACACACACACACACACACACGTGCAAATTATGAAAATACAGTTGTCTTAATGCTGAATTTTATTTAGCTTTTTAAAAATTGTCATAATGTTCTGGAAAGACTTCAAGTGGAAAATGTATTAAGTGAGCCACAAAACAATGGACATTTAATAGGCAATAAGAAAAAAAATGCAATATATCTTATTACTTTATGTGAATTAAACTATAAGTCTAAGTACTAATATAAGTCATTAGCCCTTAGAGATACAGCATAGTCCTAAGTGACCTTGGATATTGTCATATTTTATGAACACTACTGTATTTATTCTATGGTACCAACAGGAAGTACATGAGAATTATGGATGCCTGCCTGAGGTAAAAATGAAATGAAATTACTCCTCTTAGATCTCTTTTAGAGCAGAGGCAATAACTTTAATGCTGTTTCTAAAACAAATTAGAATTATCCCAGCACCACAGATAAATATTTCTACATGACTTCATAGGATTTGAGGGTATTGCCACTATTTACATTATCAAGTTTATAATCTTTATAAGAGACATTCTCTGCCCTCAATGATTTTATAATCTAATATGGAAATAAAATCAACAAACCCAGGCTTCATGAAAGGAAGCCTGAAATTAGAGGGATTTGTTTATAAATCTAGGGATGTTGCATAATTCTGTATTCACCAGGACAGGCTGAACTACATGGTATGTCAGAGAAATATCCTGAGAAATAGAGCAAATGGCAACGGAGGAACCAGTACATGAGGGTAGGTGAGAAGTCGCTTGCCTGTTGAAGCAAAAGCAGTACACGTAAGTAATTTGGTCAAAATGGCAACGTCATACTAGAAATGCATGGATAGGAGTTTGCACTCAATCCATGGAGTGATCATTTACCAACAGACAAATTGAGGAGGACTGCTCAAACTGAAAGAAAGATGGGTAAAAGGGACCCAGAGACCCTCCAACATCACAGTTCCTGATATACAATATATTATAAACACACTTAATAATCTTAAAGCATTCATTTGCTGCACATGACCAGTGTAGATCTTAGACTACAGAGACAGAGTAAAATCATTATTTTTTAAGGAAAATTATTAAAGGAGAGAAAGAGAGAAAGCAATAGATGTCCTCATATTACCCTGCTTCTCAGCACTCTTCAAACTTGTAATTTCTTATTTGTTATTGAAAATTCCCATGAGGTCAGGGACCTTGTTTATCGTTGCAACGCCACTTTCCAAGAGCCCAGCACACAGTAAGTGCTCAATAAACCTTTGTTCATTGGTACAGAGGATTCGTGTGATCCAGAAGGTAAATTTGTTTTGTTTTTGTTCTGAGACAAATAATGTTGTAGTTGTTGGAGGAGGGGAAAGCAGATTTATGGAAATAAATAGAAAATGTCTTCTACCATTATGAGAGTAGCAAATCTTTTATAGACAAGGCATTGATTTTTTTTAACTTCCAAATTTTGCCATTTCCTAAATTTCACAGTTGGAGCAAATCCACACTTTAAGTGTGACATGATCAGAAAGAAGACAGATTGGAGTTGGGCAAGACAGGAGGAAGGAAACCCAGTTAGGGCAAAGGCATGCACAGCCTACTAGACCTTATCTCATGTGTAAATTGGTGATAATTTCATGAGACTATTCTGAGAAAACAGATGATATTTAAGAATATTCTGAGAAATCAGATATAAAAGAACCAGATGCAGAGACTACATTCAATTAATATTCATTGAATCTATTGAGTAGAAATGTTGTTTTCTAAAACAGATATTTCAAGGAGAAAAGTTGTCTCATTTTCAGGTAATAACTAGGGTATAGGAAACTTTAGGAGCTTATTGAAAAGGTCTTGCTAAGGTACTCCCCAAATCTCTTGTTTTAGTCTCTCAGCTGCTAAAATAAATTCCATACAATGGGTTGACTTAAGCCGTGGTAATTTATTGGCTCATTGTTTTGAGGCTAGAAGTCCCGCAAGTTGATGCTTTCTCCCCAAAGACTGTGGCATTCTGGGGCTGGCTGCCAGAGATCCTTGGTCCTTAGCTTTTCCGTCACATGGGGCATCTTCTCCTTTCTGTTACAGTTTCCAGTGACTTCCAGCTCTGGCCTGCTTGCTATGGCTTTTCTATTCCATGTACAATTTCCTTTGGTTATAGAAACTTCAACCTCACTAGATTAAAGCCTGCCCTCATTCAATTAGGCACACCTTACCAAATAACATCTCCAAAGGCCCTATTTATGAATGGGTTCACACCCAAGGACCATCAATCCTCAACATCACTTTACTTGACAAATATTCTTTAATTATTATATCAATCAGCATTCTGCAGAGAAACAGAATTGACAGGAGATTATATAATATGTAAATATTTTGAGACTTATTATAGGAATTGGCTCTCACAACTGTGGGGATTGGCAAATCCAAATTCCGTAGGGCAGGCTGCAAGTTGGGAACTCCGATGAAAGCTTTGATGAATTCCCCAGGAGAAGCTGACTGGCTGAAGTAGAGATAGAAATTCTTCCTTCTGACTGCTGAAATCATCAGTTCTCCCTTTAAGGCCTTTGACTTATTGGATGAGACTTCTCCATTGCTGAAGGCGATCTCCTTTTTTGATTGTAGATGCAAACAGCCATTGATGTAATCAACTGACTAATGATTTAAATCTACAAAATACACTCATAGTAACAATCAGGCCAGTGCTTGCTTGACCAAATGACCGAACAACTAGTCAAGTTGACACATAAGCTTGACTGTCACAATCATTTCCCAACTTACTAGGGTGAAGATATTACTCTTTTTTTTTCACACATTATGAAACTGATTGAGAAAGAATCTAACTCTGGATTGTGAATAGTTTCAATATTTAAATATCTGAATTTGGGTGGGAGTGCCACATTGAATGCTCTGGCATGGAAACCTTGCCCTGATAATCCCCCAGCTGAAAAACAATGCGGAACGCAGAAGGCATCCTGGCAGTGGAACACTGGCAGCCCTCTCACCTTCTGTGACCAAACCGGCACAACTCATCACTGCTGAACCATCTTCACTTCTACATTTCCCATCAGCATTGCTGCCTGGTGGAATTGTTTCTTGCTGGTCTTCTCTCAGAAGAATTTATAAGTTCCTTCCCTTTGTTAAAGGACACCCAGAATGTCATACTACTGCTCTGAATTTGTAGACTGGAAGGAATGATGTTGCAAGGTGTAATTCCACTTCCTCAGCTGAACTGTGAAGTTGCTACCAGCTGTCATTTTCTGGGATGTGTGGGTGGAGGGTGTGGGTTGAAAGACAAGTTCATTGTATAAATAAGCTGAAAAAATGAATAGATATTACCCATAATCCTACTACCCAAAGACCAGTACTAACATATTGGAATGTAAACTTTCAGATATAGAGATAGAGATATATTACAAATTGAGACCTCATTATTTTCTAATTTGCTTTTTTCATTTGTCAATAATTTATGAATCTCCTCTCATGTTGACTTAGTTTCCTACAGCTGCAGTAACAAAGTATGACAAACTGGACTGCTTAAAACAACAGAAATGTATTGTCTCCGAGTCCTAAAGCCTAGAAGTCAGAAATCCAGGTGTCGGCAGAGCCACGCTCCCTGTGAAGGCTGCAGAGGAGTGTCTGTTCCACGCCTCTCTCCTGGCTTCTGATGGTGGCTTGCTGGCAACCCATGGTGTTCTCTGCCTCAGTTATCACATGCTGTTCTCCCCACTGTCTGTCTGTCTGTGTCCAACTCCCCCTTTCTTTTAAAGATACCAGTTTTATTGGCTTAGGGCTCACCCTAACACAATTTGGCCTCATCTTAACTAATGACATCTTCAAGACCCTATTCCAAAAAGAGTCACATGCACAGGACAGCGAGTTAGGACTTGAACAGTCTTCAGGAAGAACACCATTCAACCCATAATACACGTCAATGAATACATTTCTACCGGGTAATCTTTAAAGAGAAATTAGTATTCTATTAAGTGGGTGAGCCATAATTTATTTGACAAATCTCTTATGGGACATTTAGGTTGTTGCCAATATTTGTTTTGACAGACATCTTTGTAGTGATCAGTTTATACAAGGTGTGCATAACATTCGTACACTTCCTTTGCTTTTTTCTTGATATAAATTTATAGAAGTTTAAAGTATATGCATATTTTCAAGCTTTTGGTACTCACTTTCCTTTGAAAGTCACACCTACTCTCATAGGGACAGTGAGGAGTGCTCTTCCATGATAGGGTCACATTTGCCATAGCTCAGAGACAATGAACCAAATATGGGGTCTCATATTTTGATAAATAGAATCTCCCTAAGAAAAAATAACAAGCTTTTTCCCTTTGTTTTTGAGGGGAAACTTTCAGACTAGTTTTAGCTCCAAGAGCAAATCCATTGGGCCAATATGCTGTGTATTTACGTCTGATCATTTGTAGCAGCTTAAAGGTGGCTTGGGGACATGGGTTTCCCATCTTTAACAGGGTTTCAGCAGTTACCTCCCTGTCCTAGGGAAGAAAGTGAGGGTGTGAGCAATCTCAGATAGGATTGAGGAAATCCAAGTCCATTTACTATCTCCAATTAGACTTTGAACCAATGGCTGTTCCAATTGTGACTTATACTCAGAAAGTACAACTGCTCTACTCCTATCATTTCCTCCATTACCTTTCCACGAATATGCCCATTTCCTCTCCCCATACTTACCTTTTACAGTCCTTTATAAACCATACACCTCCTATGTACACTCCTTTCTTGCCCTCTTTTATATACCATGTACATTTCCCTATTGCACAGAATTCCCTCTATAGCTTTGTCCTTTTTCCTTAGCCTCCTCCTAGATGTCCCGGCTCTTTCTAGAATGCTACTGATCTGGGGGTAATGTGGGCAATGGTAGGAGACATGTAAAAATGATTTAAAATGCACAGACTGAGGGGAAATGGGAGGCTAGAAGGGATCCAGCCTTGACATTATGGAAAGGCAACTTGAATGCTTCTCACTCACCGAGTCAGTAGTCAAAATTTTCAGCAACTGTTGTAAGCTTAAAAATTCATTTACAAAAATTCTTCCTCTCTGCATCTGAATTGATGTGATCAAGAAAAAGGCACAAATAAAATTTGAAACATATTTAATACTTTTGAAATTATGTTTCAGTGGCTTATTAACATATCTTTGTTTTTTTCCTTTTTTTCTACTTATAGTTCCTGGTGTATAGAAAAATGCCTTACATTCACCGTGCTATATGTTAATCGTATTTATTTATGGACTTGCACCTTCCTGTATGTCGCTTGTCTAACTTATATTATGTAATACAACAGAGATAATCCTAATGGTTTCCGTAGAGTTTCTGCTCTGAAAAGGAGCTGTCAAAGAAACTAAAATCAGCTCATCCGAGGCTGAGATAACTCCAGTTTTTGCTTTTTTTTTTTTTTTTTTCCTGATTTGTTCAAATGCAGTTTTGGTTACTATGGCTGCAGAAAAATAACACATATCCTTTTTGGCTCCATAGGTACAGAACAAAACCCAGCTTTAAGAGAAAATCTTCATTGTGTTTCAATACCCGATAAGAATAGGAAACAGAATGGCCCAGTACAAGAACACCTGTTTTGAGGATGAGTGAGAATCATTGTGTGATATTGTGACAGGATTGAGTCCTATTTACCCCGTTGGTTGGATGGATCATTTAACTCTTACCTGTAGTTTCTCTTATGTGAAATGGGAGTAATACAAATGAGAATCATTGTGAAGATCAAATGAAATATTTTGTACAGTGACCAGTAACTGTTAGTTCTTAGCAATGAACTGAAAACATCAAGTTAGATTCACCTTCCCCCCAAAATGTGTATGATCTTTTCCCAGATTTCCCAGGCAGGCATTGAAAATTTTATTTTCTCCTTATTCTAAAAGAACTATTACTTCCCTCCAGCTAAGCCACACTACCGAGTGGGATCTGCCTGCCAATAGATGGCCCTGTGAAGAATCACAATAAGCTCTTCATGACACCCTTGCTCTCTAAGTCAGACTCAAGCCTAAGGATTTATAATTATTATTGTAATATATTCCTGTGTTAGTTTTCTATTGCTGCCATAACAAATTACCATAATCTCAGTGGCTTAAAACACTCAAATTTATTTTCTTATAGTTCTGGAGGTCAGAAGTCCAATGTGGGTCTCACTGGACTAAAACAAAGGGGTCTGCAGAGAATCCAGTCCCTTGGCTTTTCCTGCTTCTAGAGACCTGTAGGCATTGACTCATGGGCCCTCTCCTCCATCTTCAAAGCCAGTAACACCATCTCCTTCTGACCCTGCTTTCACCATCATATCCCTTTCTCTAACCATAATCAGGAAAGCTTCTCAGTTTTTAAAGATTCATGTGATTATATTGGGCCCACCTGGACAATCCAGGATATTATCATCATCTCAAGGTCCTTAGCTTAAACACATCTGCAAAGTCCCTGTTGCCATGTAAGGTAACATTTCACAGAGTCTGGGGAGTAGGATGTGGACAACTTTCAAGGGCCATCATTCTGCCTACTCTAAACAGATCAAAGATCTTTCACAAAAATGAGAATATATACCTCCATGCAATGCATACTCTGAGTATATTTCTTGAAGCCTTCACTTTAAATCCATCTCAACAAGCTTTCTGATTTCAGAAGACATAGTACCTACTCCATATAAACCCTAGTGCAAGTTACAGTCTTTGATTATCAAGCCCCAACTTACCTTTTCTGTCAATACTCAGGTCAACTTTGATAGACTCTCTACATCATGGCTTGGCAGATTAAATTTCCGACACGCCGGTTACTCTTTTCTGGAACATGGTAGCAAAAGGCAAAGGACATCTTTATTAGAAGCTGTCCTGAGCCTTTGAAAAGCTGCCATGGGAGTGAAGAAAAACAAGACATTAAAATAGTTGTCAATAATACCACAGAAGGGCTAGTAATTGCTAAATACTATTGCTTATACTCTGAAGAATTCATCACTGCTTTGTTAAAAATCTTCAAAATAAACTCTTCTGATTCTCCACTACATCATATACCTAGCAACATTACAACTGGAGCCAATACTTGCTCCCATGTCCCAAAGAGGACTAATAGCACAACTCCTTCTACAGCGTGGCTGACATTTGTTTCTAGGGTATTTTCAAGGGTACCCACCTCATGCAATACATCATAATACAATAAATCCAACACTTTATTATCTTGCATAATCTTAAAAAAGTCACTCCCAAGAGATCACCAAAGAAAAGCAATAACGTAGGTAAGAAAGTTCTAAAATGTCTTAAGAGTTCCATGCTATTCTAGAACATCAGCTCACATACCATGAAGAGTTAACCAATGTCACCTGCTGAAAAAACATTTGGCTTACAAAATAGGATCAAGTTTATTGGGTTCATTCTATTTTCCTTTTTTTTTTAATTACTTGAATTTCTTCCTGCTCAGAGGCAAGGGCTGAACTTCCTGACCTCTAGATATCTCTTCTAGTCTTATGATTTCTATGCTTCTAAATTTTCCTCCTTGTATACTAGAATAATGAAGGTCATCTCTGCACAAGTCCTTTTATGGTAACCTCTGTACTTTACAAAATGCCAGTTGACTATCTCAGATCTCAGGTTGTCTGATTTTATGTTACATTTCATTAATAACTGAGGTGCCTTGTATCACTCGGCCAAACCAGAGGAAGGCTAGAGCAAATCCTTCAACCCCCTGAGATAGGCTTTTACTGAAATCAATGACTGATGCATGATTGTCTTCTGTTCATCTTGTTGAACTCTGCTTTATCTTCTATCTTTACTAGAAGAAGCCTGAGAATATCTGTGAAGACACCACTGTTTTGCTGCTAGTAGTAGTATGTCTTCTTGTAACAAAAGAGAATCTCAACAGGGTTCTGGCCACAAAGGAAACAGTCTTTCTGCGTTCCTAGCACCACTGCTCTACTCTCTGCCCACTTCATCCACTGTTGGGGTGGCTGCATGTGATAGAAAAGGGAGAGAGTCTAAGCCCTCAGCCCACCCAGCAGAAACCCCCAGGATTGTGCCCTTGTGGGTAGAGGAAAGAGGAAATTCCCCTACACATATCCTTTCTGAATAGTACAGACCGAAAGCTAGATATACTTTATATGTTTTTGTTACTCATACCTTTAAAATGCCACTACCCACTAGAATTTCAGGCAGTAAAAAGCACCCAAATTTTAGAACACTTTTCTGTTTTGTAAAATAAATAAATGAATATGTCATGTTTCTATGTCTATCTCCTTCACAAGGCTGTGGCCTCCTTCAGGACAGGAAGTAGGTCTTACTCATCTTTGAATCCCAATGCACATCACAGTGCCCGGCACATAGTGAGGACTTACTCAATCATGGTTGAGAAAACAAATATTGGGAAACAGTATCATTTGCTTTTTATTAACTTACCAGTGACCATATCCTAGTTACAAATGAACGCACTCATTCAAAAATATTAAATAAGCACCTATTACACGTGCGGCAGTCCCCGGCCTGAACAGAACAGGCCTGCGGACCTTGGCGCACAGCAGTCTGCGTGACCTGGGCAGCTAATGTTTAATCTATCATCTTTGTAAGCCAGTAAAGAGAAAAGGGTAAATAACCTTAAAATGTAACTTTAAAATATGAAATGGGAGTTAAGCAGGAGGTGAGAAACTCTTGGTCTCACAAAAGAGCAAGATAAAATATACCCCAGACCTCCTGCCATCAAATGTTAATCTAGTTACCTGCTTCCTGGCTCCCAAGTGTTATCACTCTTGTGGTTAGTTACAAAACCTATCCTATAATTCTCTCTTTCCTGCATCACCCCCATGCCACAGGACCCTGTTCCCATGTCTATGCTCTCCCACCCTTAGGAATGTGTTTGTCTTAAACCCTTACAACTGACTTGCTAACCTCTTTAATTGTTTGGTCAACTTCCTGAGAATGTGATGCCCCCCTGGTATAAGAGAGCCGTCGTGATCTCTTCATGACTTCTCACCCTACTGGTAAGTCCTGAATAAAAGTTCATGTATCAGAAAATGTCCAGTGTTTTCTTTGGCCTCTGGACTGGCAAAGCCCTCATGGGCCACAACAACATGCTTGGCACTGAGCTAGTTGTAGGGATACAAACGTGAAAAAGACATACTCCCTGCCCTTGAGGAGTTTAGTCTCCAGGAGTGGGATACAGCACTATGAGCAAAATACATGGGCACAAAGTTGAAAAAGCTCTTAGTTCTGCCCAGGATAGAGAGATGGCCAAGGAAAGCCTTCAGAGAGGAGGTCACATTTATATTTTTAAAGAAATAGAGAGAGGGAATTTCACAGAAGAGAAGAAAGCACTAGAAAGAGCAACAATAGAGAAGAACAGAGCTTGTTTAGAGAATGTAAGATTGTCTAGAGAGAACAGAACACAGGAGACCTGGGGGAGGGAGGGGAAATGGCAGGAAATGAAGCCAGAAAAGTGGGTTGGAGCCAATAGCTTTAATGCAGAACTAAGGTGTTCAAACTCTACCTTGTTGGCGGTGTAAACTTCATCAAAGCTGTGTGGCCAGGAAAGAAGAACATCAGTTCTGTGTTTTAGGGATAAGATTATTGTGGTAGTGATGCAGGTGGACTGAAGGCAAGAGGGTTGGAAAGTTATGACAATCAAGACCTGAACAGAAACCCTCGGTTTGAGGAAGAGTTTCTGCACTGACAGACTCTCAAATTGCAATGTCCAGGTTCATCCATGGGATCCGAATGGGAATGCATAAGGTCAGGGTGTCCTATGACCGTGTTAGTCCCATTCCTACCACATTCCTTGCAGCCAAACTTAAAGGCAACTTTGCTGTGAAAAAAGGCAAATATATGACTTTTGACATTTAAAATACTGCCATTTAATTACATATATTTAATTTTAAAAAATCACATTCCCTCCTTATTTGTTCAACCCTGAATGTTGGCATCAGTGTGACACCAGAGACTGAACGTCTGCTTCATGAGAAGAGAAATGAGCACCAGCAGGGCCCGGTGTGACATTCTTCAACCATTTGCCACCTGCCCTGGGCAATGTCACGGGGAGGTGAGGAAATGGTACAAGTGTTCCTTGTCCTCTCTGCTGAGCTTGCAAGCAGAAAGACTAATTGGAAAGTTTATAAGTTTGTGGGAGGGAAGTAAATTGGTGTTTTTGGATAGGAAAGTAGCCTTTACCCTTCATAATGCACATTATAAATTGCTGCAAATCTGGGTAAATTACAGACATGGAGTTACAACCAGTTTATCTGGTTTCCTAAATTTTCCATTGCATTATCCAATTTTTAACAAGTAAAACATATTATCAAAACTTGATAAGAGGAAGATGCACTAGAGATTCATTTCTCTAATCACTAAAAGGCAAAAATGGTATCAGTTGTCATTGGAGGGGTGGAAATATGGGTGATTTTTTATTTTCTCTTTTCATTTTTCCTTGTCTTTGATAATTTCCCCACTAGAGCCTTGTGAATGAGTGGCACCAACTAAATTCTGCCCTATCCAACTTTCAGAGGCAAGAGACCATCTGAGAAAGTCTAGTTCCCCCAGTGGGACCCATCTAGGATGAACCCTCAAGATTCCTGAACAACCAGGGTCTCCCTTCCTGTGGCCCCTGGATAGCCCTTTGTAAGTGGCTCCTGGAGTTCTTCTGCTTCAAGAATCTTCCCATTCAAAGCCAACACTTGTTTCCCCAGGAACTCTCCAGCCACCCAGTATAGCACACTTCAGTGAGCTGAAATTCTGCACCACAAAGCAAGCTCAGCCACAGGTAAACCTTCAGTTTGGGACATGGCATGCAATCTATTTTTTAAATTAGGTTGGTCCAAATATACAAATTTATGTTAGTTTATGCATGTCTATGTTGTTTTTTGTTCTTATTTTTTTGTTTTTCCAGAGCTGTTACAAGGAGGCTGTGGCTGAATAGTGGGCTCTGTTGCCATTGGTGTTATAAATTGCCTAGGCAATTTGGCAATACTGCTTAAAATGCTTATACATGCCCATGCACTTTGGGCCTAAACCAACTCCTGGAAATTTAAATTAAGAAAAGAATTAAGAGGAAGAAAAAAGTGTTATGTACAAAGATACTCACAAAAATATTATTCATAGCAGTAAAAAATGGAACCAATCTAACTGTTCAACAATAGAGGTATCTATATTACTATATAATTAATGGTATTTTAACTTTGTTTTGGCAGTTGTTCTGGTTCGCTAATGCTGCCGTTATGTAAAATACCAGAAATGGATTGGCTTTTATGAAGGGGGTTTATTTGGCTACAAATTTACAGCCATAAAAGTGTCCAAACTAAGGCATCAACAAGAGGATACCTTCATTGAAGAACGGCCAATGGCATCCGGAGAACTTCTGTCAGCTGGGAAGGCACATGGCTGGCATCTGCTGGTCCTTTGCTCCTGGGTTGCATTTCAATATGGCTTTCTCCAAAATGTCTCTGGACTTATCTCTCTTAGCTTCTCTGGAGCAAACTCTGGGCTAGAATCTTCAAAAGTCTCGAAGCATCTGCTTTCAACGGCCGTATCCAAAATGTCTCTCTCAGCTCCTCCATGCTCCTTTGGTCTGTGAGCTCTTATAGGACTCCAGTGATTTAATTAAGACCTACCTTGAGTGGATGGGATCCATATCCCCATGGAAACATGCAATCAAAAGGGTCCAACCTAATCAACACTAATATGTCTGCCCCCACAAGGTTGCATTAAAGAACATGGCATTTTGGGGGACATAATACATCCAAACAGGAACAGCAGTGTAATACTTTCTTTAATGAAATATGTATATGCTAAATATATAAACTGACTTAAAATCTTTTATTTGTAAAAAGGAGTTGCTCTGAGTAAGGCAGAGTGGTAGAAGTAGGAAGTGAGACCTGCCTGTTTGTGCTACCTCCTTTTCTCTCACTGCAAGTTGGCCACAAACCACTTCTGAGGAATTTTCAGAATATTATGGAGCACAGGATGAAAAATACTAACTTGTGCTGTCATTAAAAATAAGTATATAGCTACATGAGAAAGTGTTTATGAGAAAATATTTATAAAATGATGGTAAACAAAAATAGTGGCACATATACATACTATATGTAGTATAAAATATGAATAAATAAGAATATTGGAAAGACAATGGTTAGATGAACATAATTAGTATATATATACATACTATATGTAGTATAAAATATGAATAAATAATTAAGAATACTGGAAAGATGATGGTTAGACGAACGTAATTAGTCTTGTCTTACAATGTTGTTTCAGAAACATATACCTATACTTGATGGAAATGTGTTTTATCAAAGCCACTAGCTAACCATAATGCTTTGGACAATTAATCTCTCTTTCCTCAGCATTCTCATCTGTAAAGTGGGAATAACTGAGTCCCTGGGTCATGGGTTACTGTGAGCCTCAATGGGTTGATTCCTGTAAAGTGCTTTAATAGATGTTAGCATGATCATTCCATTGCACTTGAGTTATAAGATTTTTAAGGTAAAGTACAGAGGCAAAAGACAAAAACCCAGATTTAGCCAGCTGCTCCTCTCCTTGCTCTTTTGTTCAGCACACCGGCTCCAGGGGGCTGCTCCTGCCCTAAGGCTTTCTGCAGCCAGGAACCCCAGAAAACAGCTATTAGGTGTGCTTCTAGACCCCTCCCCTTTTTAAATACTTGATAAAAAGTTATATTTCCATTACCAGACCCCTAATGTAATTAACAAAATCAGTACAGCTACTTGAAAATCCATTCTTCTTGCATATATGGAATTCAGGATTTTTATTTTACTTTCAGCTGTATTATTTTCAATTAATCTGATGTTCTATACAATACGGATTGGAGAACGTACTTAAAATAAGGCTTCATAAATATTTAAATTCATTGATTAAATGTTTAATAGGAAGAAAAAGATCCATGTGTATATGACATGACCTGTCAGTAGGCCTTTTTATTTCTCACTGTTGTCCTTCCTTCTATTATCTGTTTGCTAATATCCCCTTTCCATCTCGTCCACGACTCTTAACTTCCAAGATCAATACCATTGTTTCAGCCTTACCTCAGAAGCTGCAGCTTCTTAAATACAGCACCAGCACTTATTTTTACATCAGCTTCAATCAGTTAATTAGCAAACCATACTCGATTAATTGATGTCTAAATATGTTGCTTAAAGCATTACAATTTTCCTAAGATGGACACATTACTAAGGTATTTAAAGGAATGCTGGTAACTTATAATCTTGAAAGAGCAATCTTTTTTTTTTCCATCTTCTTTTCGTTAGAACTTTTGATCCTTCATTTAGAAAGTACCAAACATCAGCAGTGACATCTAGTGCCAGAACCCGAAAGAAACGAGAACCTACTGGATGTTCTTACTTTCATCCCCCTAGTTGACAGACTGCGCCAATTTGAACAGCTGAGTTACTGAGAGCACCAGGGGCTGTGATAATTCCTTTAAGTGACACAACAAATTTATTATGCTGATTCTATTCTTGTTCTCATTTTATGGATTAGGAAAGTGAGACTTGGAGAAGTTAAGGAACTTACCCACGCTCGCAAGCCATTGCTCTCCATCCTCTTTCCTTCTGGTTAGAATCAGTACTTTCTCTATTGCAATGCCCTTAACCTCAAGTCTAAAAACCTGTAGAGAAAAGTGCCGTTTGATCTCAGGTGATTCCGCTGCAGGTAGGAAGGGCCTGAACCCTCAAAGCCTTCTCAAAACCTTTCTCCTACTTGAGAAAGCAGTAATCTGACTTCCCTAGGATCTCAAGGCTGGAAAAATTCCTAAGCATTCTCCAACAACATTTTGGTGAATGAAATACGTTTTTTAATTTCCCTAAGTCCAGGAAGGGCCTATGAGGAGTGCAGGTTTATGTATGGGTGGGTGAGTGTATAGGGGGTTGCAGGAGGGAATCTAGACAGGTGAAGATAAGGATTGGGCAATAGGCTCCTCCTAATGAAATCTCAGAGCTTTTAAGACAGGCACGTGGTCTTTACCTGATGGAAAACCTGGAGCGGAAAATACAGATTGAAGAAAAAGTACCAGATGGCCTAGTAACCCCACTGTGAATCTCAACAAGAGTGGGGCATGCTAAAGAGGAAGACAGAGTGGTAAAAAATGGCACAAAGAGCTTTTGATAAGTAAGCCTCAGATAAGAAAGCTTTTGATATCCACTGGCAGATCCTAAGCATTGCTTTGAATACCTCTGATCTAGTCCAGGAAAAAGAACAGCACCCACAGATGAGACACTCTGTCTTTTGTAGAAAACTTGGGAAAGGATTACACATTTACAGAAGTAGAGCTGAATGGTGATTCCAGGTAAAGCAGCTTGACACCAGGAAATTTAAATCCAAATATGCTTCAACTTCAGGCCCTTCCTCTCATTTTGTGCTTAGTAGAAGTAGACGGCAGTGTGATGCCCTTCAAATGCCTCCTGTTAATAAATACGTCCTCACCCTTCTCTTCCCAGGCAGGGCCAGAGGTAGGGCCCAGTGGAATCAGGATGGTGCCCAGGGGATTAAGTGATGTCCGGAGGAGTGGCAGGTCTGCTCTCAGAGGCACTGGTGGGCGGGACATGTAACTGCCGGTCAAGCAGGTGGGGTGGGTGGGTGCGTGGAACAAAGGAGAGAAAATTGCAGAACACTGTGTGTGAGCTGACTTGACACACACATGAACACAAGTGATACACTCCCAGGGAATACTTAGAAATATCTGGGGAGAAGGGGCTGGAATCCTGCCTTAGCAGGTGGGGGTAATGGCGCATTATGTCCAGCCTCCCTCCCATTGTCCAATCCACTCCCCTGGAGTGCAAATTAGGCTTTCTGATCCAACAGCACCACCTAGGGGTTAACACGAGACACAGGCCTCTTCCTTCTTCCCCATTTGGGAGATTACACTCACATTGCCCCCCCCCCTTAAAGTTTCTTTAATTCCTGTTCAAATACTGTTTTTATTTTACTGCATAGTCTCCCTTTCAAATTCTGATCATTTACGGCAAGGAAATCTTTCTCTCCCTTCTCCACATCTTCTATGCTCCCTTTTTCTAAATATGCCTCTCGCCCCAGCAGAAGTTTTCGAGAAAATATGGTGTTCGTGGCAAAGTAATGACCATGAATATTAAGAAATACTGCATCCATTAAATTGTGAGTTGGCTAATTTACAGGAAGATTGATACTTTGGAAGAATACATAAAAACTTTTAGAAGCCTTTCAAAGTCCTGAAGCACTAACAAAAATGATTTGTGAATATATATGCATGCGCCTTGTTGCACTAGCTCATATTTTAAAGATTGTAATATCTTTTTTTAAATTAGAGAAGTTGTTAGGTTTACATAAAAATCATGCAGAAAATGCAGAATTCCCATGTGCTCTCCTCACACACACACTCTTCCCTATTATTAACATTTTGCATTATTATGGTAACTTTGTTACATTTGATGGAATGATAGTATTACAATTATACTATTAACTGTAGTCCATAGTGTACATTAGGGTTCATTGTTTTGTGTTATACAGTCCTATATTTTGGTGGATTTTTGAAAACTTTTTTTCTAGCAGCTTATATACAACCTAAAATTTCCCCTTTTAACCACATTCAAATATACAACTTGGTGATGTCAATCACATTGACAATGTGGATCTCATATCTTAAAAATTGCTTTGTCTTTTAAAGGTTTTTTTAAGGAAAATTTTACCCTTGATATAATACCAAACCTGGCATAAAATAGATTATAGCTAATTACAAGTTCTACACCCTGTGTCTACAGACCCACAAAACTAACCCAGAAAATTAAGGACCATATTGTGACTCTACATACTATTTCAAATGTGCATGTAAAAATACTCATTAGTATTCCTTAAATATTTATTGTTGTCTGATACTTGTCAAGCAATGCTTAGGTGCTAGGAACACTGGCTAACAAACAAACGAAATCCCTGTCCTTTAGGAGGATGCATTCTAGTATGACATTAAAAGTAAAGAATATTGTGTTATATTAGTTATGTTAAGTGCTATGAAAAAATAATGAAGAATTTCAGCAGGATAAGGAGAAAGTAAGAGAGCTCTCTTCTACTTCCAAGAGCTGGTCAGAGGCAGCCTCTCTGAGGGGGTGACGTTTGAATGAAGGAGGGAGCCATCCACGCGAAAATCCGGAGCAGGGTATTCCCGGCACAGAGGACAGCGGGTGTGAAGTCCTGGAAAGGTCTGCTCAAGATCAATAAGGCGTCTGTCACGCTGGAGGGCACCGGGTGGGAGAAGGGTGGAGGATGGGCACAGAGAGGCAGCCAGCGGACAGGTCGCAGGGAGCCCATAAACCACGGTAAAGATGGGATTTTATTCTGCGCGATAGGAAGTCCCTGAAGGGTGGAGCGCAATGGAATGAAGCACTCTGCTTTATTTTTTAAAGGATCACCTGGCTCCTGTTTCAGAGAAAGAGAGGAGTGAGAGATGCGTGTGAGTTTTGCATAGCTGATGGTGCCATTTTCTGAGATGAAGGGCCCTGAGGGAGGGTGTCCTAGTTTGCTAATGCTGCAGAATGCAAAACACCAGAGATGGATTGGCTTTTATAAAATGGGGGTTTATTTCACTACACAGTTACAGTCTTAAGGCCACAAAATGTCCAAGGTAACACATCAGCAATCGGGTACCTTCACCGGAGGATGGCCAATGGCATCCGGAAAACCTCTGCTAGCTAGGAAGACAGCTGGCGTCTGCTCCAAAGTTCTGGCCTCAAAACGGCTTTCTCCCAGGACGCTCCTCTCTAGCAAGCTTGCTCCTCATCAAAACATCACTCCCAGCTGCACTCAGTTAGTTCCCTCTCTCTGAGTCAGCTCATTTATATAGCTCCACTGATCAAGGCCCACCCCAAATGGGCGGGGCCACGCCTCCATGGGAATATCTCATCAGAATCATCACACACAGCTGAGTGGGGCACATTCCAAGCAAATCTAACCAGCACCAACCAAAAACATCTGCCCCACAAGACCACAAAGATAATGGCATTTGGGGGACACAATACATTCAAACCGGCACATTCCACCCCCTGGACCCCAAAATGACACTATCTTTGTTGTCTTGTGGGACAGACATTTTGGTGTTGGTTGGATTTGCTTGGAGTGTGCCCCACCCAGCTGTGGGAGATGATTCTGATGAGATGTTCCCATGGAGGCGTGGCCCCGCCCATTCAGGGTGGGCCTTGATCAGTGGAGCTATATAAATGAGCTGACTCAGAGAGAGGGAACTCAGTGAGTGCAGCTGGGAGTGATGTTTTGAAGAGGAGCAAGCTTGCTAGAGAGGAGCGTCCTGGGAGAAAGCCGTTTTGAGGCCAGAACTTTGGAGCAGACGCCAGCTGTCTTCCTAGCTAGCAGAGGTTTTCCGGACGCCATTGGCCATCCTCCGGTGAAGATACCCGATTGCTGATGTGTTACCTTGGACGTTTTGTGGCCTTAAGACTATAACTGTGTAGTGAAATAAACCCCCATTTTATAAAAGCCTATCATCTCTGGTGTTTTGCATTCTGCAGCATTAGCAAACAAGGACAGATTTTGGTACCAGAAGTGGGGTGGTGGGACCTGGGTCAGTTAATCGCCACAGACAAGGTGGGCATGGCTACCATAATGGAAAACAGGCTCAAAGCAGCAATCAAAATAATATGACTCGCAGAGACTTATGGCGTTGGCTAGTGGATCATGGAATACCAAGTAGTAAAATAGATGGGCAATCGACTAAATTCTTGTTTGAACTATATAAGCAGAAGAATTCTAGGCCATGTGAACAAAAGTCTCCCTTGAATTAAAAAAACAGAGAGTCACGGCCCCTAAATCAATTCCCAGACTTGAGACAGTTTACAGGTGGTTCTGCACGATATGCAGGCACCACCCGAAAGTGGACAGCTGCAGCACTGCAGCCCCTTTCTGGGATATCCCTGAAGGACAGTGGTAAGGGGAAATCCTCCCAGTGGGCAGAACTTCGAGCAGTGCACCTGGTTGTTCACTTTGCTTGGAAGGAGAACTGACCAGAGGTGTGTCTGTATACTGATTCCTGGGCTGTTGCTAATGGTTTGGCTGGGTGGTCAGGGACTTGGCAGGAACATGATTGGAAAATTGGTGACAAAGAAGTCTGGGGAAGGGGTATGTGGATAAACCTTTCTGAGTGGGCAAACAACATGAAGATATTTGTGTCCCATGTGAATGCTCACCAGAGGGTGACTTCAGCAGAAAAAGGTTTTAATAACCAAGTGGATAAAATGACCCATTTGGTGGATACCAATCAGCCTCTTTCCCCAGCAACTCCTGTCATTGCCCAATGGGCTCATGAAGAAAGTGGTCATGGTGGTAGGGACGGAGGTTATGCATGAGCTCAGCAACATGGACTTCCACTCACCAAGGCTGACCTGGCCATAGCCACTGCTGAGTGTCCAATCTGCCAGCAGCAGAGACCCACATTCAGTCCCCGATATGGCACCATTCCTCGGGGTGATCAGCCTGCTACCTGGTGGCAGGTTGATTACATCAGACCACTTCCATCATGGAAAGGGCAGCGATTTGTTCTTACTGGAATAGACACATACTCCGGATATGGGTTTGCCTTCCCTGCACGACAAGCTTCTGCCAAAACTACGATACGTGGACTTACAGAATGCCTCATCCACCGTCATGGTATTCCACACAGCATTGCTTCGGACCAAGGAACCCACTTCACAGCAAATGAAGTGAGGGGATGGGCACATGCTCATGGAATTCTGCGGTCTTACCATGTTCCCCATCATCCAGAAGCAGCTGGGTTGATAGAACGGTGGAATGACCTATTGAAGACTCAATTACGGCACCAACTAGGTGGCAATACCTTGCAGGGTTGGGGCAGTGTTCTCCAGGAAGCTGTGTATGCTCTGAATCAGTGTCCACTCTATGGTGCTGTTTCTCCCATAGCCAGGATTCATGGGTCCAGGAATCAAGGGGTGGAAACAGGAGTAGCACCACTCACTATCACTCCTAGTGATCCACTAGGGAAATTTTTGCTTCCTGTCCCTGCAAGTTTAAGCTCTGCTGGTCTACAAGTCTTGGTTCCAAAAGGAGGAGTGCTTCCACCAGGAAACACAACAATAATCCCATTGAACTGGAAGTTAAGACTGCCACCTGGCCACTTTGGGCTTCTTGTGCCTCTGAATCAACAGGCAAGTAAGAGGATTACTGTACTGGCTGGGGTGATTGATCCTGACTATCAAGTGGAAATAGCACTGCAACTATGCAATGGAAGTAAAGAAGAGTTTTCCTGGAATACAGGAGATCCCCTAGGGTGTCTCTTAGTACTACCATGCCCTGTGATTAAAGTCAATGGAAAACTGCAACAACCCAATCCAGGCAGGACTACCAATGGCCAAGAAACTTCAGGAATGAAGGTTTGGGTCACCCCACCAGGCAAAGAACCACGGCCAGCTGAAGTGCTTGCTGAGGGTAAAGGGAGCATGGAATGGGTAGTGGAAGAAGGTCATGATAAATATGAACTACGGCCACGTGACCAGTTACAGAAACAAGGACTATGATGACATGAATATTTCATCCTCGTTTTGTATGTTTGTATTTGTCTGTAAAGAAAATATTTTTGCTTTCTTCTGTGTCTTATCCCCTTATCATATGGCATAAGCTCTAACGTTCATTTTGAAGGTATGGTTTTAGGTAATGTGTACAACTGCCAAGTTGACAAGGGGTGGACTGTGATGTTTGGGTTCATGTGTCAACTTGGCTAGGTGGCCTAGCTGTCTGGTCAAGCGGGCACTGGCCTGACGATTGCTGTGAGGATATGAGGCTGGTTAATAAACCAGCGGGCTGGTTTGTCGGATCATCAGTCAATTGACTGCAGCTGACTGATGACTCATCAAGGGGCGTGCTTCCACAGTGAGAGAATGCAATTGGCTGGATTTGGTCCGGGTGATCAGCCGGTTTGTTGGATCATCAGTCAATTGACTGCGGCTGACTGATGACTCATCAAGGGGGCGTGCCTTCCACAATGAGAGAATGCAATTGGCTGGATTTGGTCCGGGTGATCAGTTGGAGGCTTATAAGCCAGATGGTTAGAGAACCTTCACTTCTTCTTCAGCTGCTCAGTGAAGCATTTCCTGGGGAGCTCGTCAAAGTTGCTGGTTCGTTTCCTGAGGAGTTTGTCGGACTTCTTCCTTGGAGTTGACAGCTTGTTGACGGCTCTGCAGAATTTGGACTCGTGCGCTCCCACAGTTGCGTGAGTCACTTTTACAATTTGATAATCAGAGACATCTCTCATTGATTCTGTTTCCAAGGAGAACCCTAACTAATACAGAAGGGAAGGCTGTGGGGACGAGCAGGGTGCTGGTGGGTGGACACGGGAGATCTGTTGGAACATACTAATTCTGAGGTGTCAGACCTCCTAAGGGGCTGACCCACAGGTAGTGGGATGTGTGAGTTCAAGGGAAGGGTTTGGGCTGGAGATATAAATATGGTGTCATTCGTGTATTTAGATGTTATTTAAAGTCATGGAGCTAAATAAAATTACCCAGGAAGAGAGTGAAGTAGAGAGAGAAGAACAGACTGGAAAGAAGCTGCTAGTGAGGGAGGAGGAAAACCAGGAGATGTGTCCCAGAAACGAGTGACAAGACAGAAACACAGACATACACACACATACATTTATACATGTATGTATACATGTATTTATGAGTATATATTCATATCTATCCATATCCATATAACCATGTCTTTTAAATAATCAAATTAATTTATGTGTGTCTGGTCTATCTATATCCGTGTTTAATAATAATTAAATTTGTCTATATGTGTATACATTTATATCCATATCTAATAAATAAATTCACAATCAGAGCGTATATATTTCTCTGGTTCTGTGCCAAGCACTTAGGGGAATGGAAGAGGGTGGGGGAAAAGGAGCATAAGAAAATTTTGGCTTTTATTTATGACTTAGTTGCAGAATATTTCATAAGTAAGTTTACCCACATGAAATTATTACAGAATAAGAGTATGTGGTTAAGTTTTTCCAAGTAATTTGAAAGATACTATATGAACTGGTGGTAAACTTCAACATTTACAATAAACATTAACTGACTATAAGGAATAATTCAGGAATTAACCCATTATTGAACATTAGTGATTAATAGATATATCTGAGATCTTCCTTATATTAAAAGCAAATTAAAATGGATTATGTCCTTACAACCTTTTCAATCTTACTAATTTTTAACAAGGATGCACTATCATTGCAAATGACGTGGGGGTTTGTGCTGGACTAGGAAGGATGTGTATCCCTGTAATAATGAAATCAAACAGAACGCTCTGCCTCCTCTTTTTCCTAACATTGGTGAGGAAACTAGATTTGGCCTTGCTTTTTCTTTATGTAGTCCTTTATGCAAAAGAATAATTAGGTCTCAAATTTCAAACTTGCGATGAGTGCACAAACTCAGCTAAAAGTGTGCTTCTGGCTACGAAGCACAACAGGACCTTTCATTGTTTACAGAAGGGAACACTTGAAGCTTGTGTTTGTCCAAGCTCTGATTGTTTAAGGGAAAGCACAGAAAGTGTATCTAATGCATGGCAATAAAAAGAGTAAATAGATGTGGGTTTAGGAATTGTTTTATTGCTTATCTCAGGATATCTGGTGACAGATGGAGAAACCCAACACAGCATAGTTCCTAGGCCAACAGTAAAGGGCACTGTTAGGTAAATGACATTTGGGCATGCCCTTGGGACCAAGGACACAGGAGCTTCAAGGACCCAAAGATTATATAACAACCCTGAAAACTGTCTTCAAAAGTCTTTATACCTGCAAAACCTCTGTTTAGTCACAGAATTGGGGTTCTTCTGACTCACATTTATACAGTGCCTCCCATCTGCATCCCTGATCTTTTTCTATTGCTTCTCATGCCAGCTGGCTGAGAAAACACAGCATCTCCCTGTAACAAAACCTAAAGCATCCCTCAAAGAAAATCCCCATGAAAATAAAAAGGAGTAAAAAAAAGAAGCAAAATATATTGAATTTTTTTAGATATACTGTCTCATTTTCTTGGATTAAAACACCATGTTCTCTTTTCTTTATAAAATCCATTCAATAAGTAGATTTCAACAATACCATCATCAGTACTTGGAGGATATGCTGAGACTTTCTCCCAAGAACTTAAGACCAAGTAAAATGAGTTTAAAAGGCTATATATCAGTGAAATAGCTCTGAGAGTTGGGGTTTATAATCTATGATCTCTGCTCCTTAAATGGCAGAGGGGCTCTCAGACTTAAAAGTCTTATTTGAGTGAATGTGTCAACATGCCCAAAGAAAGGATGTGCCAATTAGGAAAAAAGGTTGATTTGTCACAGAAGAAGAGAAAAATAAAAACCACCAAAGAACGTACTGATATAGTTCATTCAAACATGATTCAATGTTGAGAAATGTTAGCCAGCAGACAAAGCATCTCAGTCTCTTGGCAAAATTATGCATATTTAGGAGATGCAAAAATTACATTTTTACGGTTTCACTTATAAATCACCCTTTCTGTTAGTTGAATATTTCAAGATATTCCAGGTCTAATGATATAAAACATTTGTTTCTTCTTTCTGTCTTCTTTGTTCTTATCCCATACTCACTAAAACTTATGTTTTTCTCCTCCCTGTATGGTGGCCTACCTAGCAGTGCTCAATATATAGTCCTTGAATGAATGGCCATGCTGATTTGAGTACTGCATCCAATTCCATCACTCATTATAAATTAGTAAATTGATTTTCTTGTTTTATACAAGACTTGTGAGCTCATTTATGGTGTGTCTGTGCATGAGAAAGGGATTCCTTGTACTGACAAGCTGGGTTTCTGATCTTAAGAAACTTCTTCAATTTATGAGATCCCCTAGGAATGTAGCCACCTGGCCTACACCTGTCCATACGTATTCTTTTGCATTGCTATGACATAGCAAGAAAACTGAAATGTAAATAAGAGAGATTACTGCTCTTTTCTATGAGAAGAGGCAAGAACCGGAAGGTTGGGCCCTGGAGATGTAATTCCCTAGAGATTAGGGAATTAGGAGAAGAGATGAGAGGAATATGAAGGTCAATAACTATGAAAGATGAGATTGGGAAACGTGTGGCAAGGAAACTTGGAGTTTATGGTCTGAAGCAATCAAAAATAAAGAAAAAGAGAAGAGAAAGAACTGGGGAGAATCTTCTCAAAACCAAATTCTTAGAACAGGGGGGTCAGGCAGTTTGCTAGGAGCCAAAAGTAGGTGGGAAATTTCTGTTGGCAGAATCCAGGGAACTGCTAGGCCAGAGCTCGAGTAATCACGGAATAAGTAGTCTGACCTTGAATTCAAAGAGTAAAACGAAACCTAAAGAGGAAATTGCATTATTCCTTCAGTCCCTAAACAAGGATAGATAGAAATTGCTAGAATTGATGTTGGGAAGTAAAGTGGCAAGAAAGAAGGTAATAGCAAAAGTGAGGAAGGACCACACAAGGAAGAGTGAACCTAGAATTGCTGGTCAGAGGGATTATTCCTATGTCAAATAAAGTGAGACTATGTGACTTCACTGTACCTTTTTATGTCTAGGTTATTTGTGTGTATATGCATATGATTTTATTATAGCATGAGTCAGTGTGTTCACTACAACTGACCACAATGCTTCTAGAGGAGAAGAAGGCTGAGAAGAACAAGGACTTGAAACTAAAATATAGAGTGTTCTATGGGAGTGGTCTATGAGAGTTGGGCTTTATAATCTATGATCTCTGCCCCTTAAAGGGCAGAAGGGCTCTCAGACTTAAAAGTCTTACTTGAGTAAATGTGTCAACATGCCCAAAGAAAGGATGTGCCAATTAGGGAAAAAAGGTTGATTTGTCACAGAAGAGAAAAATAAAAACCCAATCCTTTTGGTCTCTGGACCCTTTTACAATCTAAAAAATTTTCGGAAAATTTGATCATTGGTATGTGTACAACTATGTGATGATACTGTGAGCCAGTGATTATATATTTTGGATGGTTTGAATGTTGTCTGAATATATTTCAACAAAATTGCATTAAAATTTTTTTGAAAACTCCAAGGAGCTTTTGTTTATGTATGTATTGATATTTACTGTATAAGAAATTTAAAACTGAGAACTTTTGAAATTGTTTATTAATTAATTCATTTAAAAATAACAACAAATTCAGTATGTGTTAACATAACACATTTTTTAAGAAGAAATAACAATATTTTATGAAATGACAAAATTAATAAGAAAAGTCACATTTATATATTTTTTGCAAATGCCTTAAATAGAGGATGCTGGGTTTTCATAGCTCCTTCTGTATTCAATTTGTTGTGATAAGCTGTTTTGCTTGAAGTATTGGAAGGGAAACAGGCCTCACACAGATATATAATTGGAAAAGGGAGGAAGAAGTTAATAGCTTTTTCAGATAATTGTGCCTCTTCTTCTTTTCTGTTACACCAAAACTTGACGTGTAGTTTCTTAAAAATTAGTTGCATATCAATAAAGTTTCCTCCCTCTGCTCCATTAAAATTTACTGGTCTATCTTACATTTGAATGGATCTTTTATCTGTGCATGATTTTGTAACATCATGCATTGGTCATTTGGAAAATATTTGTTCACTGATTTATGCATATCTTCAAAATATTGACTCTTTCATTATGCTATAATGATATTAAAAAAAATCACATTTGCTAAAATTATCACTAATATCATCAGAAAATTCCTAAAGCTTGAGAAGCTGGCATGCTCACAGAGGCAAATACAAGTTCTCCAAAATCCTAATTTTCACTTGAAAGTGCTAATTTTATCATTGGCAACAAATGCTTTTAGCTGTTTTCTTAAAGACAAGCCCTCTTTGTTCGTTCCAAAAAAATAATTGCCAATTACCGACATCTGAATATGCAGTTTGTCAGTTGTGTTTTCAAGTAAAAATGATGTTCCATGATAAAAAGTGGCTTATGCAGCCTGCAAGGCAAATGATTACATAAGTGCTTTTGTTGGCTATAATCATTGTACTTCCTTATGCAGAAGCAGTTTTCCATGCAATCTGTCCATTTGATTACATGGAGTATTAAAAGGATATGTACTCAGGGGTTGAGATTTAATAAAATTAATAATTTTTATGTAAGAGCAAGGACATTCCTTATGACTCCCAGGGAGGAATCTGGACCTGGCATCATGGGATGGAGAACATCTGCTTGACCAAAAGGGGAATGTGAAAAGAAACGAAATAAGTTTCAGTGGCTGAGAGAGTCCAAAAGGAGCCGAGAGGTCACTCTGGTGGGCACTCTTACACACAATAGACAACACTTTTCAGGTTCTAGTGAATTGGAATAGCTAGAAATAAATACTTGAAACTATCAAACTACAACCCAGAACCCTTGAATCTTGAAGACAATTGTATAACAATGTAGCTTATGAGGGGTGTGCCAGTTTGAATGTATTGTGTCCTCCAAACGCCATTATCTTTGATGTAGTCTTGTGGGGCAGATGTTTTGGTGCTGATTAGATTTGCTTGGAATGTACCCCACCCAGCTGTGGGTGATGACTCTGATGAGATATTCCCATGGAGGCATGGCCCCACCCATTCAGGGTGGGCCTTGATCAGTGGAGTCATATAAATGACATGACTCAAAAAGAAGGAACTCAGTGCAGCTGTGAGTGACGTTTTGAAGAGGAGCAAGCTTGCTAGAGAGGAACGTCCTGGGAGAAAGCCATTTTGAAACCAGAACTTTGGAGCAGATGCCAGCCATGTGCCTTCCCGGCTAACAGAGGTTTTCTGGACGCCATTGACCATCCTCCAGTGAAGCATTAGCAAACTAGAACAGATTTTGGTACCAGAGAAGTGGGGTGCTTTTGCTGTTGAGTCTGCAAATACCAAACATGTTGGAATGGCTTTTCAAATGGATAAGGGGAAGATTCTGGAAGAATTGTGAGGAGCTTGATAGAAAAGGCCTAAACTGCTTTGAAGAGACTGTTTGTGGAAATATGAACTCTAAAGATACTTCTGACGAGGCCTTGAACAGAGATGATCAATGTGTTGTTGTGAACTGGAAGAAAGGTGATCCTTGTTTTAAAGTGGCAAAGAATTTGGCAAAATTGAGTCCTGGTGTCGGATGGAAGGAAGAATTTGGAAGCAACAACCTGGAATACTTAGTTGAGGAGATCTCCAGACTACATGTGGATGTACCCTGGCTTCTCCTTGCAGCTTATAGTACAATGCGAACGGAGAGAGATAAACTTAGAACTGAACTCTTGGGTTTAAAGAAACCAGAAGCTGATGGCTTGGAAAATTACGAGCTTCCAGGGGGTGGAATCCCAGAAGCTACAGCCCAACGTGAGGATGTAACCAAACATGGAACCCAGCCGCCATTTCAGTACAAGCCAAGATTGGAGATGGAATTATTCAGAAAGGATTTGTGGAAAGTCCTATTGTCTGATGGCTTTGACCCCTGCATGCTTCATCCGAAGCCAACAGAATTTTTGTGAGATCTTTACAGACAGAGCCGCTGCCGGTCTGGACTGGAGAAGACAGACAAGGAACAAACTGAAGGAAAAATTTCTTCAAAGACAGAGCCATGGAGGTTGAGGTCTGGAGTCAAGAGGCCTTGGGCTGGGAGAGCGGAACAGCCCACATGCATGGGAAGCGTGAGTTTGCCCTGGAGGTTGAGGGTGGGCCTTCTGCCTCAATGCTCAGGAAATGTCTTGCCACCCCAAGCCCCAAAGAGGGTGGAGCACATTCCCAGGGAATTGGGGAGAGCCTGGCTGCCACCCCACTGTTCTGAAGTGCCCCAGAGATGGAAAGGAATCTGGGAGCTGCCCCAATGTTTGAGGAGGGTGGGCCAAGAAGGTGGTCTCCCCAGTGTGTGGATATGTTGGAGCACTCACCCAAGTATTTGGAGAGGAAAGGGCTGCCACAAAGACCCTTAGGAAGGGTTAGACTTCCGCTCTCTCAAGCCCCAAGGATGCAACCTCGTTCTCTAAATGACTGTCAGACTTTGAAATCTAATGGAGTTTGTCCTGCAGGTTTTAGGAACTGTTTTGGTCCTGTTAACCCTGTTTTCCTTACTGTTTCTCCTTATGGCAATGGGAATGTTTATCCTATGAATGTCCCTCCTTTGTATATTGGAAGTTCACAGATCCAAAGCTAAAGGAGAATTATGCCTTAGGACCCACCACGCCTGTAATTGATTTTGATAGGATCTTGTACTTAACTTTTGTTACTGAAATGATTTAAGTTTTTGTGATATTGTGATGGAATGAATGTATTTTGTATTTGGAAAGATAATGTCATTTTGGGGTCCAGGGGGTGGAATGTGCCAGTTTGAATGGATTGTGTCCCCCAAACGCCATTACCTTTGATGTAGTCTTGTGGGGCAGATGTTTTGGTGCTGTTTAGATTTGCTTGGAGTGTACCCCACCCAGCTGTAGGTGATGACTCTGATGAGATATTCCCATGGAGGTAGGGCCCCACCCATTCAGGGTGGGCCTTGATCAGTGGAGTCATATAAATGACATGACTCAAAAAGAAGGAACTCAGTGCAGCTGTGAGTGACGTTTTGAAGAGGAGCAAGCTTGCTAGAGAGGAACGTCCTGGGAGAAAGCCATTTTGAAACCAGAACTTTGGAGCAGATGCCAGCCACGTGCCTTCCCAGCTAACAGAGGTTTTCTGGACGCCATTGGCCATCCTCCAGTGAAGCATTAGCAAACTAGAACAAGGGGTGACAATGTGATTGGGAAAGCCATATGGACCACACTCCCCTTTGTCCAGTGTATGGATGGATGAATAGAAAAAAGGGGGCAAAAAAAAAAAAAAAAAAAAAAACCAAAAGGAAGAATCGAGGGGGGATCAATTTTGGTGTTCTGTTTTTACTCGTTTTTTTTATTCTTGCTTTCACTTTTTCTGGTACAAGGAAAATGTTAAAAAAAAATTGATCAGGGTGATGAATGAACCACTATATGATGGTAATGTGATCAATGGATTATATACTTCGGAAGCTGAGAGAGGACAAATATCCCAAGTGCAACTAAGAGTGACGTTTTTGAGGAACTGCAGCCTAGAGAGGAACGTCCTGGGAAAAAGCCATTTTGAAACCAGAACTTTGGAGCAGACGCCAGCCACGTGCCTTCCCAGCTAACAGGTTTTCCGGACACCATTGGCCATCCTCCAGTGAAGGTACCTGATTACTGATGTGTTACCTTGGACACTATATGGCCTTAAGACTGTAACTGTGTAACCAAATAAACCCCTTTTATGAAAGCCAATCCATCTCTGGTGTTTTGCATTCTGGCAGCATTAGCAAACTAGAACATATGGTATGTGAATAAATCTTAATAAAAAAAAAGAACAAGGACATTCTTAAAATAAACTTAAATTTTAAAACTGCAATTGCATAGTGGTGAAGAAAATAATGACTACGAGTACAGTTTGCTGCCACAGCCTTGATTTGTCTTAAGACATCAGCGGTTTTACCCACCATTGTTTTTGCACCAGCAGTGCAAATATCAAAATAGTGAAAAGAGCAAATCATAACTTGATATTATTATAAATATAGCTGTGATCTCACTGGTTCCCTGAAAGTATCTCAGGGACCCCTGGCGTCTGCAGACCACACTCGGAATTGCTGGTCTATGGGATGGCTGGGGAAGAATAATTTCTGGTTCACCAGATGCTAGTAGAGGTTTTACTCAGAGGAAAGATAGGAGCACTTTGGCCAGAAAAGGATGGGCCTCACTTGTTTGGTGACTGCCCCAAGGAAGGGATGTACCCAATTAGTCACTAGACAGTCTACACTCTCCCCGACCCCCATTTTTGTCAGAATAATTTCACAATTAATAAGCTAGTGTTTCCTTACGGAACAAATTGCTTGAGTTTTTAAGGGAATAAGGTTTTATGGGCATGTGCTATTTTGATGAGGAAGAATGGATTTCAAGATTTGCTAATTGTGTATATTATCAGAGCATGTAGTCATCCATGTTGTATTTCCTAGGCTGCTATAACAAATTACTACAAACTGGATGGATTAAAACAACAGACTTTATTCTCTGGCAGCTCGGGAGGACAGAAGTCTGGCATCAAGGTGTCGGCAGGGTCATGCTCCCTCTCAAAGCTCTAGGGAAGAATATGTTCCATGCCTCTCTCTGCGTCTGATGGTTGCTGCCAATTCTTAGCATTCTTTGGCTTGTAGATACATCACTCAGATGTCTGCCTCTGTTGTCATGTGGCCTTCTTCCCTGTGTGTCTTCTCTGTTTCTGTGTCCAAATATCCCTCTCCTTTCTCTTATAAAGACACGAGTCACTGGATTTAGGACTCACCCAATCCAGTATGATTTTGTCTTAACTTCTTAGCTTGATTACATTTACAAAAACCCTATTTCCAAATAAGGTCACATTCTGAGGTTCCAAGTTGACATGAATTTTGGAAGGACACTATTCAACACAAAATAAATGTGTTCATTCATTAGTTCATCAATAAATACTTCTTGAGCAATATACAGGTCAAGGCACTGTGAATAGCTGGAATAATCACTCCATGTTTAAAGAGGGCTATGAGAGATGGAACAAGATCTAACACTGATTTCTCTACCTCCTTGACACTTGTGGGAAGTCAGCTGGAGACAGACCACAAAGGTCAGAATCCAGAGTCCACACACGAGCCGTGTAGGAAGCACAACTGAATTGGGTCAAGTTGATCTGCCCTGCTGAAATGCCAGCTTTGCCAATTCTGTGTTAGATACCTGTCTTTCCTTCACCATCACTCTGGAAATCTATCATTTTATCAAATCTTTAGCAAAAAATTTTTTAAAAATTAAACTATTTTGACCTTTTTGAAATGCAGACCCTAGTTTGGCTTGAGAAACATCATTTTCTTTCAGCAGATGATGGTTATTTCCTGGAAGGCCTGAATTATCTCATAAGTTTGTTCTTTCCAGGCCTATCTTCTGTCACTCTCATTCCTGAGTGGACATTTATTGTTTTTTGCTGCCCAGAATCATTTTTCCCTTCTTTGGGTACTAGCCCTCAGCTTTCCTTTACTGCAGCCACCCCTTGCCCACTCTTGAGCCACGCAGTTTTGGAAGGGGCTGACTCCACCTCCTTCTAGGGCAACTGTGGGACCTAAGGTGAACAATCAGCATATTCCATCCACTGTCCAGAAGGAAACTGGATTAAGGGTGGGCATGTGAGCCAATCTGGGCCCATGAGAGTTCAAGCCAGAAAACCTTTTGAAGTATTTGGGGAAGAGAGCTCTCCACATTCCACTGCTGTGGCTCGGGGGAGGTGGTACAGGCTCCCCTCCTGCCAAGATGAGGACTCTGAGTGCTGATGGAGCCCACAACGGGGAGACAGCAGGGGAGGGAGACCAAGGCCGGATCTGAGCTTGACAGCTGGACTTTAAATTGTGTGAATCAGTAAATTCCATTATTTGCTTTAGCCATATTGAGTTGCAGGATTTTTGTTGTTTTGTTTTCATTTTCAAGTCTAGGAGTCGTAACTGACACACGTCCCTGCTATTAGTTGCCAGGTACAAAACCACACAGAGGTTTTTCCAAATATGCCACACTTGCAAAACTTCATGACTTTGTTAATTTCTTCAGAATTCATTTCTCCATCTTCTCCATGCTCCCACAGCACTCTATAGATACCCCAAACTAAAATACTAAACATTTTGTATTGATGCAACTTGTATGCTTGTCCTGGAAGATTTTGAGCTATTTGAGAGCAGAATGTCTTAATTAGATTTATATCCCTAGTACCTAGAGATTTGACCTTGCTGTCAAATTCAGTTTCCAGCATGGGAGAGGAAAGCAGAGATCTCAGCAAACAGAAGAGGCCCGACCTCACAGCCGTTGCCTGACCTGCGTGAGGGAGGTCCCCGCCTCTTGGCGCCTTCCCCTGTCTTAGCCATTTGCCCCTCGATCCATTCCCGGGCCTTTCCCCTGCTCCCTTCTGCATCACAGACAGGATGGCTGCTCACATTTCCACACAGTCTGGCTTGTGGCCAGGTTCCACCAACGGACAGCAGGGGCCTGGAGGATGGAATGAAGGGGAACGCAGAGTATTTCTCCCCTTCTCTCTGTCTCAAGCAGGGTCTCAGGTAGTGATTATGTCTCCTGGAGTGGGGGTGGGGGAGGCAGCTCCTGCTGGTCAGGTCTAATTTAATTCCAGCTTCAGCTGCGTGACCATCACTCCTAGTCTCCCTTTGTTCCCCAGTCCAAGAGTGGAGGTAACTTCCTGCTCTTGCTAATCTCTTGGTTGCCTCATTGTCCCCTGTTTGGCTTTTTGGCATCTTCCGTAGCCTCTATGATCAATTCCCAGCACTTAATCCTCTCTGTTTGAAATACTCAGTGATTTCTGTTCTCCTATTGGAACCTGACTGACACTGTGCAATATATATATATATATATATATATTTAATGACAATAGCATTTAATTATGAGTTTATGTCTGGGGACCTCAAGGAGGTTCCCTGTACTTCCAACACCTTTTGGCACCAGCCAATAATAGATGCCTAGAATTACCTTCATAAGGGTAGTCCTTGTGTCCAGAAGTCACTGTTCAGTTACAAAGCCTTTGTGTGACATTTTTTCCACATCTTACCTTCAATAAGGAACTTAGGGTTGTTTTATGGTTCAGCTGATATCACTGAGAAACGAACCCACACGAAGTTTCTGCAACTTGCATTCTATTGGCACAGCTAAGGTAAACCAACGGTTCTCTACACCCAGAGGAGCTTGTATTGAAAACAAAGTGGTTTGAAACAAGGAAGTTTAATTTTTATCCACTTTCTTCCACTGGATGACTTGCACCGTTGGGAATGGGGAAAAAAAGAAATATTGGAAATCTTCAGGCAGAAAGACTTCTCTCAGCCAAGGTAGAGGGGTTTCTAGCCACACCAGAAAAATCTCCAAATAATTCAATTTGATAAAGAGTGCTTTCTATTCACCAACACTGAGTGCTTGCCATACACCAGGCATGGTGCAAGGCGATAGGGATGCAGGCAAGAATGAGGCATGTAGGAAAAACTGTGAAGGGCTCTGGGTTCATCTTGGTTATCCATCCACTCAGACCACTGACTCTTTTGAATCTTGTTAACATTCCTTCTGCCACAGTCTTTATTCCCACTGAAACCTGTCATATAAAGATCAATTTTACTAAAGTGTATAAAGTTACAGACGGTAATTTTTTTTTTTTATTAGATTATCATTCCCCCTCCACTAATTCGTATCTCTAGGTCCCCTACATTCTACAGTATAAAACATTGTACATTTTTCACAGAATTCACATTAGTGGTAACATACAATATCTCTCTTTTTGTGCCTGGCTTATTTTGCTCAGCATTATGTCTTTTTTTTTTTTTTTTTTTATCTTCATTTTATTGAGATATATTCATATACCACGCAGTCATACAAAACAAATCGTACTTTCGATTGTTCACAGTACCATTACATAGTTGTACATTCATCACCCAAATCAATCCCTGACACCTTCATTAGCACACACACAAGAATAACAAGAATAATAATTAGAGTGAAAAAGAGCAATTGAAGTAAAAAAGAACACTGGGTACCTTTGTCTGTTTGTTTCCTTCCCCTATTTTTCTACTCATCCATCTATAAACTAGACAAAGCGGAGTGTGGTCCTTATGGCTTTCCCAATCCCCTTGTCACCCCTCATAAGCTACATTTTTATACAACTGTCTTCGAGATTCATGGGTTTACAGACGGTAATTTAAAAATTATCCTCTAAGGGGAGTTTGCATTTCAATGGGTATTTAAAACTTCACATAAAAAAGTCAAGCTTCTTTAGTAGAATTTGAAACAGGAGCAAGTTGAGGGGGCTAGTCAAGGGCCTGGATATCTCTCTAGCCTCTGAAAACAGAACACTATTCCTTAGCCTACACTTTCTGCAGCACCACTCAGAAGGTATTAAAAGAGTTTTTAAAAATATTCCATTCCATTTCCACAAGAACATGAGGATAAAATGGGTATGAATAAAGCTACGTTTTCAATAACCTTGTTTTAGAAAAATACCTTCCCTATGAGGAGCCCAGAAAATATTTCAAGTGATAATCTTACTCTTTTCATTCCCTTTTCTTCCCTTCCTGAACAGTTGAGTCCGAAATCCATAGGCAGGGCTCAGCAAGGTAGACATCACGTGGGAAGACAGTAGGACACCACAGGGCATCAAAGCACAAGTTGGAGAGGCGGACACCCATGCAGGGTAGTGTTAGAAGCCAGCTGTGGTAAGAATTGGCCAAATTTAAGTAAATAAACTGAGGATAATGGGGAACCAGGCTTCTCACTGTTGGAGAAGAGAGTTACAAATATGAAATGGGGGAAATCAGAATGAACCCTGTAGTGTTGGATTGAAATTGGAGATATCAGTGTGAAATGATTTTTGAATATAATATATGGATAACAAATATGTATATACACATATATGTTTGTGTGTGTGTGCATGTGTACATACATTCCTACCTCTGTCCACTGAGACAGCCTAGGAGTAGCAACACACTCATAACAACAAACATACCTAGAGTCCGGACCTTGGCTTCTTAATGTCATTCTCCACTAAAAGAAACCAGAGCTCCTTAAAGAAATGGTTGATTTCAGAGCTGGGGAAAGGGAAGTGCATGAAGAGCCAGAAACATCTTATAGCTGCTGGGAAATAAGGAAATGGAGACCTGTCAAGAGGACATAGAAGCTAGCTTGAAGGGGTTCCTATTGGCAAATCAAGGAAAATTTGAGGATCAAAATAAATAATGGTTATAACAGATTATGACCTATTGAATAAAATAGCAGTCTATAAATCCAGACTGGAAATAGATAAATAAATAAATTGAATATTTAAATGACTAACAGGATATTTACATAGTCTCAAAGTATCTGCAAAGTATAATTAAAGTACTTATTAATTATAAAGGAAAAAGAGTAACTTTAAAATGGAGACGCCATGAAGACACCATCTTAATCAAGTGATAAAAGTGAATACACTCAAAATTGGGTGCCTGATAGGGTGCAATGAGAAGAACACATCACTTCTGTGATATTCCTGCCAATGATGCATAATATGAATCAAATCACAAGGACACGTCAAGTAAACCCAAACTGAGGGATGTTCTTTAAAACAACTGTAATCTTCAAAAGTGTCAAGATCATGAAAATCAAGGAAAGCCTGAGGAACTGTTCCAGACGGAACTAAATGAACAAAGTATTCTCAACTGAATTAAATGGTAATAATAAAGCAATGTTAATCTCATGGTTGTTTTGGTTGCTTTATAAGGTTACATAGGAAAATGTCCTAGCTTAGAATAGGAAATACACACTGAAGTTTGTGAGATGATGGAGCATGAGGTTGGTATCTAATTCTCAAACAATTTTTTAAAATGTTATTTTTACTCTTCTCGCAATTTTTTCTGAGATTTTTCAGAATTTTTTCAAAATAAAAGGTGTAAAAATGTAATCTCACTCTTGTGTTGCATATACAAGGACCCAATGCTATTCTTTATTATGTTTGAATCCAATTTAAATTAAAATGCAAAAAGCTTAACAAACCTAAATCAAATATACATTGTGGGAAGCAAAAGAGAGCCATACAAGTATTTACAACCCTTTAATTTTTTAAAAGAGAGACAATACAACAATTTTAACACAATCTTTTTGTCTCTAAAAGATACATAAATTAGCAGACAATTTTAAAGGAAATCAGTTCTGTGTCAACTTTTTCAGTCTACTAATGTGCAATTTGTAGTATAGAACAGATCCAATACTGTAGCCAAACCATAGGTTACAAAGTGGCAACTCACATACATGGTAATTAAAATTACCATTTTACACGCCCCTCCAGCTATAGCAATTTACATTTGCCAAGAGAACAGGGTTCTTTCTCTAAGATACCTCACAACATGTCTTTTCAAACTAAAGAAACATCTTTCTACTCAAAATTGATATTTTTAAAACCCTTAGAGCTTCTGGTTATACAAGTTGAGTTTAATAAGTATTCCTTTAAAAAGAAACTATTTTCAAGAGATGACAACCTACATTTTACTTTTCGTACTAACCTACAGTGTATCTGATCTCAAGCAGAGAGAAAATTATCAAAGACATCAAATAAAATTAAACAAAAATATTCAATTCATCAAATATTTACCTGCAAGTCCTCAGACTAGTCCCTGTGAGAGGAAAGCAAAAATGACCAAGATAAGCAGCTTTACTCCCCAAAAGCACGTTATGCAACAGTATTTATCATTATTACACAATTTACTGATACTCAGTTATTCTCCCCAGAAAATATTACAGAATAATTTCAGTTATTAAAATCTACATCCAGAGGAGGAGAACTGTCTGAAGCAAATCACCAGAGGTATAGCATGTATTCAAGTCTTAAATGCGGCTAATGGGAAATTAAGTCAGTGCTTAGTGTCACTCATTTATACCAGAAGGGGCAAAAGGACTCCCCATCCTATCCTCTTTCACCTAAAAGAAACAAAAATATTATATATAAAGAGGTAATAGGTTAAAATGACTATCTGGCTTTATCATTTAAAATTACTTAAGAGACTGAGGGACAAGTGTGAAAGGGGAGACAGGCTCTGATGTCAGGATGGGTGGAAGGGTTTATGTTCTAATTGTGCATTTATATGAGATTCAAATAATGTTTCCCACCAATTGGCAGAACAATGACCTCTACGGGATTTCTTCCTGCTCTGCTGCGAAAACAGAGGCAGGTAACCCAGGCATCAGGCCCGAGGACAGCTCTCCCTGGGCTGGGCCCGTGTCATCTGATAGCCTGCATATTGTCAATTATCAAACATTTCATCATTAACCTATTAAAGAAATAGAATACACGGTATCACTTGTTAAAGTGTACACAGCCATTTATATCCATCCTGAGGAATACCTCAACATACATTGTATAGTTTATCTGGGAACTGTGGAGGAGACCCATTAAATAGCTGTATCCCACCCCTCACAGCCCTCTGATTCTCAAATTGTTCTTATTATTAAGGCATCATACAATTCAAATCAGAAATACAATAATACCCAAAAAATCACTTCAAAATGAAATATTATCTACTTTTTATGACTCAGAATAGTACCAAAACATTAAGCAGAATCAATTGTTTAGAAAAGAGTATCACATTTCTAAAATTTGGGAAATAAAATTAAATTTTTAGTCAAATATCACTGGAAGGCATGACTGGTTTGGCCTCTTTGGCATGGTAAAATTTTTAATTCATGCTGAGGCTTGCAATGCCTGGCATGTTTTCACACAGTTTGAGTAGAGGTATTTCATGGGTTTTGATGTCGAACAATGCATATTACTTGAATACCTATGAGTGCAAATCAGAGACAGATGAGTTCAGTTAGTTTGATTAAAGAGATCTGGTTTTCTTCATGATGTTGAAGCTGATAGCAAAAAGGTATCCAAAAATCAAGGTTCTAGGAAAGAATTAGTAGAGAGTTTTGTCTTTTAGTTTCTTTTTGGTGCTTCTCTGCACGCGTGTTTGCAGTGGTCCACTGACGACAGCCTTTAACAGAAAGAGGCTCTCACTTTGCGGCCCTTCAGAGGCTGTGGTGGCCGGTGATTGCTCAACAAAAAAGCTGCTGCCTCACCCTCGGCTGTACACAGGAGGCTGCGGAACTTGGCCAGCTGTTGAAAACAAGAGAGGTTTCAGAATAGACAAGTCATGCCAACATTAATGAATTGCCTTGCATAGAGAGTGAAGAAACATACAACCTTTATCAGGAACTACAAATATTGCAATGAAAATTTTTAAGTTATAGGTCATAATAAAGTAGCTCTTTTGCTAAAGTCTCACCACTATACAAATATCGATGGGTTCAAAAATTAAGTAGGTGGCTGATTTCCATCCCCAGCATTTCTATTGTTATTACATATTAACTATGAAAAATATTTTGATAAGTGAATAACCTGTAATTTACTTAAGTATTGGGCTAAAGCTGGATTTTTTAAGGGTTAATATTTCATCACTATTACAAATGATTCTATTATTAGTATTTGCACAAAATACACCTGACATTTTTAGGGTGTTCTTCCTGAAGTACCCAGGATTTGAGCCCTGGAGTGGAAAATAGATTGAAATCTGAGGACTTTTTTTTCTAATGATAAAAATCTAATTTTATTTCTAATTGTACCTGATACATAATAGGTGCTTAATAACTATTCCATAAATGGAAAAAAAGTAGGTGGATTCAAGCTAAATACTGATATTATTTATTATTATTATATAGTAGTAATAATATTACAGCTATAAGCACTATTTATTCAAAGATCAAAATAATAAGAGGAAACAACATGTAGAATGTGGTTTAAAGAGTAAATATCTCAGAACCAGAGAATGTCACCAAAAATGTGAAATGGGACAATGGCACTGCACTGGCTTTCAGAACTAGGTCCTGGTCCCAGCTCTGCTACTAGTCAGCTGTGCAACCTTGGGCAAATCATTTATTCTCTCTGATCCTCAGTTTCCTCATCTATAAGGTGAAGCATTAGATTAGATTACCTTGGTAGATGCCTTCCAGCTCTTTGAATTATACTTACACTTACAAGCACTCCCATACATCATGGCCCCAGTATAGTTTATGAACCAACATGTCATGGCCCCAGTTTTTGTGGGAACCATCTGCTGTTCATCCCATAGAATCCTGGTCCTTTGTTTTAAGCACAATTTCCTTTAACTTTGCTCTCCTCACTTGTGCCTTGTAAACAACTAACTGTGGGAAAAACCTAGGGTCCTTCAACCTTTGATAATATTTAATACAGTTTAAGTGGTATAGAGTACATTTCTCACCAAAAGAGCTTAGTTTTCTTATTAAAAAATGATTACAAACTTCATGCCATGCATAAAGAAAAAAATAAAAATTACTAATAATCCTAACCTCCCAGATATAACCACTGTTAATGCAATATACTCTTCTGGATAAAAACACACACATACACACATATACTTTTTACATGTTTTTTACAAAAATAGGCTCAACCATACATGCTGTTTTGAGACCACGTTCTACATATCCTAGACATCTTTGCACATAGATAAATATAAATCTATATACTCTTTTTAATTGCAGTGAAGTTTTCTTTTACAAAAAAATTTATAAATTATTTTACAATTCCTTTGGGGGTTTAACATTATTTATTAAGATTCAGCACAGATCTACAGTAATAAAATGTAAATTACCTAAATAATTCTACCTCCTCGAAAATGTTCACCAAAATTATTTTGCCAATCGATACACAAGTTTGGTGTTTGTTTTTTTGTTTTGTTTTGTTGAGGACAAATTATGAAATTATTTGGAGTTGCCATTCTCTAAAATTGGCCAGTCACCTAATCTCAGAGTTGAGCAAATTTAAACTAGGACACATCAGTTAGGTTTCCATCATCATCATCACCATTTACCTGAGGCCTAAAATGTTTCTTGTATTGTACTACCCAGCATGGGCGGCAGAAGTGAGAGAGGCCCTTCACATAAACAGACAACAGTTTATAACCGCACTTGATGGAGACAAGATCAGCCATCACATACAGCCATGTATTTCCACAAGTGATATTTTGAGGTGTCTTTTAAAGGGTAAAGATATGTGAAGACGAGGCAAAGACTTAGAATTTAGTACTACAGTGGTACCTTGATACTCATTGTTAATTGGTTCCAGAAGGCGCACGCTATGAGTACCAAAAATGACAACTATCAAACAAATTTTTCCCATAAGGAATAATGTAAATAAATTTAATGTGTTCCCAAACCAAAGACAATGACATTTTTAAGGCAAAATGTAAAAAGATATCCTTGTATATCATTACTTTACATGATAAATAAATCATTAAATTAATAGATACTTAGATAAAATAAAACTTCACTTTACCTGTACTGAGAGGAGTCCATGGCCTATTGGGATGGTGGGTGCAGAGTGGTGAGGAGGAGAGGTTACATGGAGTGATGCTTGGAAGGAGAGTTCCCCTCTGGTAGAACATCGGGCACTTGCACTGCTGTGTTCTTTCTCTTCTCTGCCTTTTTACAACTTGCACCACAGGCTCTGACACACTCTTTGTCACCTTCACTAAAAATTTATCCAAGGAGGACTGCTTCTGTCTTCTTTTCAGAATTCCTTGAAAATGTGGAATTCTTTGGTCATGCAATAAATACACATTTCTGCTTGTCATCAGAGCTTTGTCTGGATGGTACTTCTCCACAAAGTTTTGAAATTCTGCCCATTTTGCACACATTTCTCTTACAAAGGAACTGGGGACATCCTCCCTTATCTCCTCCCCACCTGAAGAAATTTTTTCAGCCACCTCTTGCTGCTGCTCTTTCTGTAGTTCCTGCAGCTCCTCAGGGCTGAGCTCTTCATGATATTCTTCCACTGACTGAACATCAGCCTTTTCTTCACTTCTTTATTCTTAATGATGGTGGAGACCGTTGTTCTAGACATACCATATTCCCTAGCAAGATCAGTAATGTGAATTCTGCTCTCATATTTGCCTATTGTTTCCTTTATTTTTTGCTCAATGGTGGTGTGAGGTAATTTTCTTTTCTGCTCAGTGCTATTACTGCTCATTTTCTTAGGACACATGATGAGAAAAAAAAAGTGCAAAAATACACAAAATGACCAAAGAAGCTAAGATAAGACCACAAGGAGATGTGCACAGGGCGAGAGCTGATGTGTGACTAACGCCTGACCCTTTGTTTCAGCTGGAAAGCGTAGCGAGTCACCAGGCTACTGATGCTTGCGTGTCGAGTACCAACCAAATGATGAGTACCAGGACAAAACTTTCATGCCAAAATGTGTTGAGTATCAAATTCGACGAGTTTCCAAGCAGTAGAGTACTGAGGTACCACTGTACTCACATTTCAGGGGATTCCTAAAATTAGACCAGATCATTATAGCTAAAACTCAAGAGACTCAAGAGATTCTCTGGTCAAGTCAAGTAGCAGAGGCTAATAAAAAGGAACCTCTGACCCCACATTGAAGACACCCACCCTTCTGCAGATGGTGATGTGCTATTGAATCTTTTTCTCCGGTTCTTCTGGAGCGGCCATTCTAAGTAGGGCTGTCAGGAATGCTGAGTCCTAGTCAGGGAACTGGCAACTTGCCTTCCTCTTGATACTGCTGATTCCTCTGAAGATCTTGGCTTCATTTTCCCCACTTGTTTTGGTCTGCTCTGGAAGTTGAAGATGGCTTCCTATCTCTGTAACACCTTAGCCTCATCTATCTAGAACTAGATATTATTCTAGTTCATTCTCTGAGCAGACTGCCCATTTTGGAAAGAATCTCTAAACCTGTCTCAATATTTTACCAAACTCCTTCCCTTTTTGGCTCTGGGTCTTTCAATCACTTAGCCCAGCCAATAGGACCCCACATCAGCCAGCCCCAGTTCAGATTTGCTTCTCTTGGCTCCAGTGTCCTCTGCCATTGCACTGGACTCTTAATGCACATCCATGGCTGGCAGCTACCAGTTTCATCCCCTTGCCCAGCCCCAGGCTTAGTTCAGGCAGAAAACCTTCTACTCTGTCACTAAGCCAGATTCAGCATCTACATCGTCCCTGCCAGGAGGCTCCCCAGTGCAGCCTGGAGTCTGAGGTAGGTATAACCTGTTTTGCTGTTTTCCTTGGCTCAAATTTTGAAAATTTAATTTCCTTGTGAAGTAACCCTAGTAAGATGAAATATTCTTTTTTAATGTTTCTATAAACAGCTTTGATTGTCATTCCCCTGCTCAAAAGTCTTTAATAGCACTTCACTGCCTGCCAAAGTTGAGCAATAATAAAAATAAAGTCTTTCTCGCTGAACACTATGCCCAGGTACTGTGCAAAGTTTGTAAGTTTACATTATATTATCTGATTTAATCCCCCCATACTGTTATCCTCATTTTATAGATGAGGAACCTGAGAGATGGAAAGGAAGCTTCAATGAATAAGCCAGCAAATAAGTCATGTACTAATTACAATACTATCTTACATCTCCAACTTTTTTCTTTTTCTTTTTGTCATTTTCTCCTAATTTATTTTTATTTATTTTTTTATTATGGAAACTTTCAAACATACACAAAAGTAGAAACAGGAGTGTTACAAAAAAAAAACACAAAAAAAACAAAAAAACACCCTATGAATCCATCACCCAGCTTCAACAATCATCAACTCATGACCAATTTTATGTCATCCATACTCTCATCCATTTGTTCTCTCCTCTTCCCACCCTGCATCACATTCGGTTATTTTAAAGTATTTAAGGTGTAAGTGCTTCAGAATATCTCTCTAAAATATATAACATCTCTAACATTTCACTAGGCACCCAAAACATATTTCTTAGCATGGCTTCCAAGCCTCTTAACCACACAGTCCCAACTAACCTTTTTAGACTAGTCTCCTTTCACCTCCACACACAGACCCCACTCTTACCCAAGTTCTAGAAAGGTGGTCCCAGACCATCTGCATGAAAAGTCCTTGGGGCGCTTCTTAAAAATGCATATTTCTGGACCCTGCCCCAGACCTTCTGAATCAGAATTTCTGATAAGTCCCATGGGTCCACATTTTGATAAGCTTTCTCAGATGATTCTTATATACACTAGTTTGAAAACCAGAGGTACAATCAAAGTTGCCCACATATTTCCTGCAGTTCCTTATATTCTTGCCTTTACTTACACTGTTACTTCTTTTTGTAATTCCCCCTTCTCCTTTCTTTTACAATCTTCCATTACTTGCCAACTTTTAACCTTAAAGGTCCATCCCAAATGCCAGCTCTTTCAGGAAGTCTTTCCTGATTCCTCCAATGAAAATTGGTCTTTCCTCTTCTGAACTCCCATTAATCTTTGTGTTTCTCTTATAGGACCAAGGACCACCCACTGTTTTCAGGCTATTTGTGTATTTATTTTATCCTCTCCATTAGATTACACTCCTTCAAGACAAGGCTCATTTTTTTCACACATGCTGGTATCTTACATAATGTTGTATACAGCCTTACAAAAACTGGCAATTAGTAAGTAATTCTAGAATTAAATATCTACAGTATATCTAGAATAGAGCTATATATACTAAGTTGAAACAAAGGAATTCTCTCCTCATCTAATATATAGTCTAGAGATGCAGAAGTAAAGGAAAACATTCTTAAATCATCATTAATTATAAAATATGAAGTTTTACTATTAAGAAAGGACATAAGGATTTTTGCTTCCAGATATGATGAACTTACACACTCCCTACATCCTCCCTGTAGAAAACAACTACAGAATACAGATACAATTTAAAAAAAAACAACTACTGAAGGGCCTGGCGAGTGAACAGTAGCAGGAAGCCCCTGGTGTGGAGATCGTGCTCACTGGGAAGAGAGAAGGGCGCTCTATAAGTGAGTCTCCCAGCGTTTAGTCAGGAGCTGAGCACAGTCTGCAAACGGCACACAGCTGCAATGGGGTGCACCCAGAAAAACTCACAATCTTCTGAAAAGTGGGCCAGGAAACTGAACACTGAAGAGAGTGGGAAAATCCTGCATTGGAAAGAGCCAAAGAAGGGATTCCCAAACTCTACCCACATCGTTGACTGACCCATTGAACCACACACGTGTGGAATGGTCTCCAAGAAGACTTGCTGAACTGAGACCAGAGCTGCTGCACAAAAACCAGAATTTGAGTTCAAACCCAGCCAAGAAAAATTGCCTGTTAAAACAAAGGAAACAATACTTATCAGAAGAAAAATAACAGGATCCAGAATCTCCACAACTTAATGTTCATATATCTAAGATACAATAAAAATTACCCAATGTAAGAAGTACCAAGAAAATGGAGCACATTCGCAAAGAAAAGGAAACCAACAGAGTCTGACCCTAGGTGAACCAGAAGTTGCAACTAATAAGGATTATAAAATGGCTATTGTAACTATTTTACCATGTTAAACAAAGCATCATTTCAAGGCATTAGAAATCTCAGCAAAGTAACATGAAGTCTCAGAGGAGAACTAAGAACAATTAAAAAAGAGAACCACATGGAAATTGGTTCCAAAGTACACTGGATGGACTTAGCCAAATTGGCATGACAGAGGAAAGGGCAAATCAGCTTGAATACAGATCAACAGAAATTATCTAAGGTGAAGAACAGAGAGGGAAAAAAGAGTTAAAAATAAAATAGAGCCCCAGGGATCAGCAGATGATACTAAAAGTTCAAATGCATATGTTACTGGAATATCAGAAGGAAAGGAGAGAATGGGACATACCATACACAAAAATTAACCCCCAAACAGTCAAAGACTTAAATGTAGGAGCTAAAACTATTACTTAAAGTAAGAGAAAATTTTTGTAGCACATAGTTAGAGAAAATTCTTAAACAGGACACCAAAGCACAAACTATAAAAGATAAATTGATAAAATGGACTTCAACAACATTAAGAACTTTGGCTTTTGAAAGACATAGTTTCAAAAGCAAAAAGACAAGCCATACACTGCGAGATAACTTTTGCAGAACACTTATCCAACAAAAGGCTTTCATTCAGACCCCTGCATGTAAAAAAACCATATAAAAAAAAAATCCAATTTTAAAATGGGCAAAAGATTTGAGGAAATACTTCACTAAAGTAGAAACAAGCATGGGTGATAAGCATATGAAAAGATGCTCTCCATCACTAGTCTTCAAAGGAATGCAAATTAAGATCACAATGAGATACCACTACACACTCACATATGGCTAAAGTTGAAAAGACTGACAATACCACGTGCAAGCAAGGGTGTGGAGCAAATAGAAATCTCGTACATTGCTAGTGCGAATGCAAAATGGTGCAGCCACTTTAGAAAATAATATGGCAGTATCTTAAAAAATTAAACATGCATTTACCACATGACCCAGCAATTCCACTCCTAGGTATTTACTCAAGATATACAAAAATATGTGTCCACACAAAAGTGTATATGTCAATTATTCCTAATACTCAGATATGAATAGCTACTGTTCATAATAACCAAAAAGTCTATCAATTAGTGAATTGATTTTAAAAATTATTGTATATCCATACCATTCATACCATGAAATATTATTCAACAACAAAAATAAACAAAACGGATGAATCTCAAAAAACTTATGCTATGCAAAAGAAGTCAACTACAAAGTCTATGTCTGTCTGACTCCATTTAAATGAAATTCTAGAAAATGTAATATTCTAGTGACAGCATGTCAGTGGTTGCCTGGAGCCATGATGAAGAAGAAAACTTGTTCAGCCAAGGCGATGGTTGTTGCATAGATGTATGCAGTTACCAAAATCAACTGTACACTTAAACTTCATGAATTTTATTGTAAACAAATAATACCATAATAAAAAAAGAACTTTAAAAAAGACAGAGAGGAGACTAAAAGCCAATTATTTTGCATGCAGAATTTCAGCAGTTGAACAAGCCAATTTAGATAATGTAGGATCATTCAGAGACTTGGCAAAAAAAAAAAAAAATCAATCTTCCAAAGAAAATGACAAATCTTTTGCCAGAAGTATCAAAAAACAGTATATCAGCTCACTGGCATGGCAGTTAAATCAAAGATATTGAGTGTTTGACACTGAAGAAGAAAAATAAGACTCAAATCAAGAACAAGAAAATGAAAAGCATCCAATTTGCCCTTCAGGTCAAAAAGAGACTTGGCAAGATGGAAAATTAACTTTTGGAAAATTTAACTTTTGGAAAAATTAACTTTTGGAAAGTAACTCGTTAAGTTGGTGGTATATACAAAAGACATTTTCATTTTATTAACGTTAGGTTAAGAGCTAAGAGCTAAGTAACTGAGTAATTTTATCAATCCTCTCATATATTTGGGATTTTTAAAAATAAATCTTTAATTTTTGAACCATCTTAGAATATAGCACAGAGAGTTCCCATATACCCCATACTCAGGTTCCCCTGTTACTAACATATTGTGCTAATATGATAGATTTGTCAATATTAATGAACCAATATTAATATGTTATCATCATACCATCAGCTAAAGCCTTACTTTATTCAGATTTCCTTGTTTTTTACCCATCTTTTTCTGTTGCAGGATCCCATCCAGAATACTGCATTCCATTTAGTCATCACATCTTTTAGGTTCTTCTGGCTGTGACAAAAATTTCTCAGACTTGCCTCATTTTTGACAGTTTCCAGGAATACTGGCCCCTTAATTGGGAATTCTCTGATATTTTTTTCATGGTCAGGCTGGAGTTGTACTTTTAAAGTATCTTTTTGCTTAATTCTCTAACCCTCAAAATCACCATTGTATCACATAATAATAATTGAGATTACTCCAATAACCATCTCAATCTGCTTAAAAATTAAAATATCTGAATGTGTTCTTACTATAGCAGATTTAAGTGAATGCTTCACAGTGACATCAATCACAGGAGAGCTCTACAATGCAACTATGATTTTATATATTCTACTGCATAAAAACCACATTAATACTTATTATTAATTAGTTAAGCCTTAAATAAGATGTAGCAGTGATTCCACAGCTAGATAGCTACAATTCCTAAACTTCCAGGAAGTTATTTTTAACAATGTTAACTTTATGTTTTTTAAGGAACTAAATTACATACTTTGGTATATTCTCTTCCAAATCCCTAATGGATTGAAAGAAGCATTATTTTCCAAATAACTTTAAAGAACACAGAAATGTTTGAAAGGATGAGAAAAACATGATGCTCTTATTATTAATGACCTTGATGTTATAATTTAATTCTTACTGTTAATCTGCTCAAATTTAACAAAGGAACTGAAAAGTAAAGTTTTGCATGTAGACAGGAGAAAAAGGAACCCCCTTAATAGGGCCACTGATGAGTGACAGGTCATTTTTCTCATGAGAGAACACAACTGATTGATGATAGAAGAAATTCACAGGAGTTGTCATGTCATCAAGCACTGGAGTTCTATCCAGACTTCCATAAAATGTTTTCAAAACTAGGCTCCCCGATTGTTAGTTGGACTTAATCCTAAAGACAAGGTCAACAGGATTTTGAGAAACACCCAACAGAAAGCTGGATGTGTTCAACACCCCAAGGGCAAATGTTATCTGATATGATCTTGGTATAGCTGAACCTGTTCTAGTCTTTGATTTGGGGGAAAGATAAACAGCCAGTCCTAGACGACGGCCATACTAAAATACTGCAGCACCTAAGTCCGAAAAGAAAAGAACTAAAACAAAACCTACTAGAAGCACGGCACCCCCAGAACACAAGGGATAACCCAATCAGGTTGGTCAGCTTGGCCAATCTGCCAAGAATTTGCAGGCATTGAAGACATCTTGAGCCTAGCAGTCTGCTTGGCTAGCTACTGCAGGAGCTCATAAGCCTTGTTCAGAAAAATGAGGGAGTAAATGTCTTCATTAGAAAAGCGTAGGTCTTAAGAGGCCAGCCCAAGGCCTTTGAACATATGCTTAAAAGTCCCTCGTGCAGCCCCACAAAGCTTTTGTGAATAAAAGCCAAAAGATCTTAAACTCTCATGCTGTAGAGTTTCAGGCACACAAGTTTCTTAGGGCGCTGTGCCTATCACTCTTCTCTCTTTGGCTTTCTGAATGTGAAATCTGTGGGAGGAGAATGACTGAGGCCAGAAAGGAGGGTGTGGTTCTCCAAGAGGAGCCCCTCTCATGGTTCTGCCATTTATATCCAAGCCTTGATATATTACAGACCAAACAAAAGAAAACAAAAGCAAGTGATAATAGTGTTCAAAATGGCATTTCATTTTCATCAGTGTCTGTATGCACATTAAATTTCAAAATCTAAGAACTGGGAAAGAAATCATCTAATCATAGCTATCAAATAATAAAAAGACATCAATCTCATCTGGTTCAACCACACATCTGACTAGTGAAGGGAAATCACAGGCTTCGTAACGTGGCAGAAATTAAGCACAGGGTTTAAAAATGAAAGAAATAGACTCATCCCAGTTTCCTAAGTGAGTCAAGATCAACCTGGAAAAGGTGATATACCTGTTGAGAGCTGATATTTATAGGCTGTTTTAAAATGATCCATGTGACACTCTCAAGAAGAGGTGGGACTGTGAGGGAACCAGGATATGTCCAGTAGTCCCAGGACGGAGGAAGTAGAGATAATGGGTCAAAATTCGTGAATCGCATTTGCTTACCCTGGGCAAGAAAAGAGAATTCCCACAAATTACAATGGAATAGCTTTACACAAACTTTGAAATACATGCATCCAACGAAATAATATGGAATTGTTTAGTATCTGCCCATTAAAAATATCAGTAGTACATCATCTAGATTTATTTAAGAAGCACAAGATTTGTTTAAAATGTTTTATTTAAAATGTCTTACATTTAAAGACTTATTCTGCAATACCAATACCGGGAACTAATAAAGCATACATAGATTTATTAATGATTATTTTGAATAATTTAAGACCCTTTCATAATTTTCAAAAGAAAAATGGTAGTAGATTATTTCTGCTCTATTGGTCAAATATGTTCCAAACTTGCTTGTGTCTAAGGTCTAAGCATTCAGAGAAATGTAGGAGAATTAAGAAGAGAACAGTCACACAAATACGTTAGTCATTAGCAAATATTTTACCTTTTCTTTAATGGAATCCAAAACGTCAGTAATCTTTTGCAGTTGTGAATTATGCTCACCAATCTGAAAACATGAAATTTCAAAAGAAATTGTGGTCTGAATCACTCCATTTCAGTCACTTTCTAAAAATAATTTTTCTAAAAAGGTGAGGTAACCCAGAACAAAAAGTGATTGTTCTATAATCAAGCTCTATTTCACCTGCTGGCCTTATCATGCTGGAATAACCTGAACAACAAGATAATATCACAGGGCTCCTTGGCTGAACCACCAGTTTGGTTCCAAAACTCGTAGGAACAAGCTTCATATTTTTTCAGCTTTCTGAATATGTAAGATATAGTTACCTTGAGAGAAACCTTACTTAGGAACCTCTGACATAATACTTGCAGTATTAAAGCAGATGTGACTTTCAGAATTAGATACAAATTGGCTATGGTAGTGTCAAAATATTAGACCCAAATATCTTTCACTTTCAGCCTAAGACAATCTGAGGTCCCAAATCAAGAGGACACACCATCTTAAGCAGAACTCACCAGAAGAATATATGTACCCCTCATTATTGCCAGGGTCCTAAATTGAACTGATGGTTTTAAACACTTGGGGATTAAACTGTAATCTTTTGTCTCACCTGGATTCCACTGCCACCACCCCGACTTGGAGCCCCAGAAAAGGGACTGCTGCATGCCACTCTCCACCTCTATCCCATGCTTCCCCAGTCCCAGCTCCATGTCTTACAACATCAGACACAGATTATATGGCACAGCAAACGTACAGGCCCTACAAGAATGTGGTTGCAGTGGGAATTAAGCAGCCCAATCAGCCAACAGGTTTTATAACAATACTTGTCTGACCACAGGTGAAATATTACACAAAGGGACATACAACAAAATTATTTAAAAAAAAAAAAAAAAGTATGTTTGAGACAACAAGCCATTGTGGTCAAACTGGTGCTTGAAGAATCAGGAGCTTGAACTTTACTCTTTCCTATAACTCTAACTATTGCGTAATAAGGAAGAGCCTGGCATAAAGTTTTTCTTCTCTCAGGGTCTCAACTGTTACTTCCATTGCTATTCTTATGTTCTGATTGTCACTCCCACTATTGATATAAAAATGATCAATGGACAATAGAGGAATCAAAAGACCATGTTCCTAGGGTACTTCTGGGCTCTTAGATGAACCATATACTAATGCATAAATTTTTAAAATTCATTTCAAAAGGAAAAAAGTTAAACCCAGAAATAGTTGGCTATTAACAAAATGACTGATAGTCTATTCCATAACTGAAACTATTTATCCAACATAGCTGACAAATTATTTAAAATGAAATCAGTGAATTCTTACCTGTAAAAATACTCCCACAACAGCTAGTCCATCTGGCTCATGAGCTGCCTCAACAAAGCTGGGGTATTTGTCAGAATTCCAGTGAACAACATGGAGCTGGAAGGGAGGTACACAATATAATTCAAATAGTTTTTAAAAAATCCTTAAAACCATAAGTGCAAATAAATCATGTATATAGATGTTCTGGTGCTATATACTCATATACAATATATCACAGAATCCTTCTAGTTACTTTTGTCCAAAAACTGAAGTACAAGAAGTGAAGGAACTTGGTCACTTAGCTACTCAGTGGCATACATACATACTCAGTGGCATTTAGAATGCCCTGGAACATCCTGTGGAGCCCCTCCAGCCCTAACAATCTCCCACCACTGCTACCTAGGAACTTGGGGCCCCTCTGGGCCTTCCACAGAGAGGCAGTGGCAGTTTAGCAGCCCTGTATCAGGTCCCAAGCTTTGGCTCACAATAGGTGGTCAAGGCAATCACCCACGGAGCAAGTTTCCAGGACAATCTTGCTGCCAAGGACAGGACTCGTTGTTCCTGAAACTGCCCAGTTGGGTGTTTATCACTGTAGTTTAAGACTTTTTAAGGCTTGAAAATGCAAATTCTCCTTAAGGGTTACTATTTCAAACAGCATTCACACATTTATAATGAATATACTCAGATCAGAGAGCAGGTTTTAACGGCAAAAAAGAGGCTTTGGGGTCTGGGATGTCCGTGGAAGAAAATGAGAGGCAGCTGACGCTGCTGAGGAGAAAAGAGAAAGAAGTGGGGGGAGGAGCAGTAAGCGGGAAGCTGAGACTCTAGAAAACAGACTTCACTGCTTCACCACTCTGAACCTTGTGCAAGCAGCTTTCTGCAAAAACAAAAGTGCCCCAAATATCCTACCATTGTAAACAATGCAGTATCCCAAACACGCAAACAAGGGTGGAAGACGGCAGAATAGCAATAAAGCAAAAAACCACGTTAGGAGAGTCTTCAATCCTGGTTAAGGGAAGGACAACCTGAGATGCAAGCAAAGGACAATAAGGCACACCCAAAAGATCTGATGAGGACTGTAAATGGTGACAGCCAGATAACCCTGTCTTCCGAACCTACATGAGAAGCTGCCTGCAGATAAGGTCTCCAGAAGAAAACATTTAATATACGCCCTCATTCCCCTGTTGTCCCTTCTAGCTAACTGATGGAGAGAATTTTGTATTTTCAAAGATGTATTTTTATTGCATCCTTTAAAGACAATTCCACATGTGACAAGAAACTAATATATGAAGGGGAAGGGTGGGATTTCTAGCTAGAATTATCATAAACACTAAACTATAAAATGGTGCACCATCAACAAAAATATCAAGAAAGGTTGTGGGATAATCAGATGGAAAATACGAAGGTGGATTCCTGTGGTGTCATGTTCTAAGCTGGTGTGAGAGAGCTGGGGGAGGAAAGGAACCTGACAGCACTGGATGATGAAACAAAAATGTATTTGGCTCACTTGAGACAGATGATGCTCCTCAGTAAGGGAGGAGCTGGAGAGGACGTGAAGACTGTTTTAAATGGCTCTGTGCCCGTGCATCAGTTCATTTAGTAAGAGATGACACATGCCAAAGAGATAGAAAGAAGCAAAATGACTTCTTTAGAGTCATAACAACTGAGCAGAAAATGAACCTGTAACTAAAGAGAGATGTATCCATGTACATCCTTCTGCTGGCTAAAACACAGCAAAACAAACAAAAAAAACTATTGGGGAGCTAGAGCAAGAAAAATCTTTTTTTTTTTTTTAAATAGCAAGTCCTCCTCTTCCCACATATCTTGCTTAACTGACTGACAGCAATACCTTCAAAGGAACTGATATCATTTTTATTAGCATTTGTATTTGAATTAAAATGCAAACAAACAAACAGCAAACTTTCATTTCCTGATTAACAGCAGTGATTTGAGCTGAATCACAAGAAGTCATTGTGGCATTAAAAAAATAGCATTTTCCTATTTAAAAACAATTTCTAAATAATAATGTTATTCAGCTTCAGTATTTTTAAGCTGTATACCAGTGATACCTGAAATACATTTCCTGTGCCCTAAATCCACCATCAACGTTGAAATAATAGTTTTACTATCAACTACATATTTAACATACTTATACATTCTGTGTAAACTGTAATCAGATAATGTTCCAAACATGGAGTAAACTAGTAGCCTAGTTTTTGTAGATGCTTAATTCTTGGGATAAAAATTTTCATGATTGGTATCACTTTACCCTCTCCCTGTAATGTCTCAAATCATCAGATTATATCCAAAAGGAAATTTTTTATATTACAGTTTTAAATGGCTTTTCCTTCCTTTCTTTTCCTTTTCTTCTTTTTATTTTTTAAGGGTACACAACTTGCTGGTGATAGTCATGAATTTAGGTTAAAAAGCAGCTGGGAAAACTAATAAACCCCTTGAATTCATTTCTGTAGTTTAGTACAAAGGTCTTTTGAACCTAAAACCAAATGCAAGTGACTCCCCAATACTTCCCTCTCTAGCCCTGATTTCTTAAACTCCAGCTTTGTATATCCAACAGCCTATTTATATGCGAACCTAACAGGCATTTCAAACTTAACATGTCCAAAACAGAAAGTTAATTCCCCCCTACAACCTGCTCCTCCTTGGAATTCCCCATCTCCGTAAATGGCACATCCATCCTCCCAGTTGCTCCAGCCAAAACCGTAGGAGTCTTTCCTTTACTCATGACATCCTTTCCATTGCAAGCCCCAATGACTTTACCTCCCAGCATATCATGCATCTGTCCACATCTTTTCATCTCTGCCAGTCCACAGTGCAAATCACCATCCTCTCTCACTTCAATGACTTCCATAACTTTCAAATTTGTCTCTTTGCTTCAGCCTTTGCCTGGCCACAACCTATTCTCCACACAGTATTCAGCTATATGTTATAAAATATCTAGCGTTCCCTTACTCAAAACCCTCCATTGACTTCTCCCCACTACTTCAGGGATAAACCCCAGACTGCTCACAATGCCCCACAAAGTTGTGGCCCCTACCTGCAACTCTAGGACATCTCCACTCACACTCTTCCCTTATTACGTTGCAATCCCATAGGTCAATGTCTTTCTCTTCTTGAACATGCCAGCTTCATTCTTGCCTTAGCACTTCTGTACTTGCTGTTTCTGCTTTCTGGAAAGCTGTCCCTAGATTTTCTCATGGTGGTGTCTTGTCATTCAGTCTAAATTCAAGTAACATCTCAAAGAAGTCTCTCCTAAGCACCCCTTTACCCTCTACCAGGTCACAGCATGTTGTTTCTGTTAAAACACTCACCACTTATTTAATGGTTTACAGGTTGAGTGTCTGCCACTATCACACTGCCAACCCCAAGGTCTTTCATCTCCATCAGCATTTTCCATTCAAACCTAAAACATTCACTCCTCCCTACCATCACCCTCAAATCCAATCAACAAATCCCACATAAGGCAACACTTCTATCCATTCAGTCCTGCACCTGCACTATAGTTCAAACCACCATATCTATCAGCTTGGACTCCCCTAAAAGCCTCCTAATTGACTCTCCTTATCTCCTCCTGCTTCAATCTAGTCTGTTCTAGAAATATAGTCTGACATTTTTAAAATGGAAATCTCATCACCCCCCATTTCAAAGCCATCCAATGACCTCCACTGCACTTAGAATAAAGTTCAAAATCTTTACCACAATTTATATTACTAGGAACAACCTTCCCTCATTTTGCCTCCGATAACTTTTCCCGTGTTCTTCATGCTCTAAGCACACTGGCCATTCTGTTGTTCAAATGGGTGATGCTCTTTCCCACTCCAAGTCCTCACACGTGATTCTATGCGGGACACTACCCTTTGCCTGACTCACCCCTGCTCAGCCTTCAAGTCTCAGCTTAAAGGAAGTGAGCCCTGACCCCTGAGTCTGTGTTAGGTTGCTTGGTTATGAGGACTTGTGACATCCTTACTTCTTTCAAGAACTCCTTTCAGGATGAGCACAAGTAAGCTGGGCAAAGATCATGGACATGGTGGGCTCTCAATGCATTCTTGCAAAGCAAGTGAGTCAATGAATGAATGAGCAAACAAACTAAGAAACAGCCTTAAATAAATACTAAAGAACAGTATAAGCATCAGCACATGAATGTATAAATAAAACGTATATACACAGAATGGAAAATTATTCAACCATAAAATGGAATGAAATTTTCATAAATGCTTCAACTGGATGAACCTTGAAGACATCAGGTTGAATGAAATAAGCCAGATACAGAAAGACAAATATTGAATAATCTCACCTATATGAAACACCTAGAATAAGCAAATTCATAAATACAGATACAGATTACAGGTTACCAGGTGCCAGAGAGTGAGGGGGGTTGGGGAGTTATTGTTTAATACGTGCATAGTTTCTGTTGGAGGTGATAAAAAATTTGGGTAATGGATGTTGGTGATAGTAGCACAATATTCCAAATATAATTAATACCACTCAATTGTACACTTGAAAATGGTTAAAATGGGAAATTTTGAGTTGTGTATATGTTACTACAATTAAAAAAAATTTTTTAGAAAAAGGAACAGTGTGAAATTCTAGTCAAAGTTTTGCCTACTTCAAGAAGGGAAGTCTAGAAAGAAGGTCTTTATTTTGTAGCTCAGGACTCTGAGCCTTTGCCCAACTTCAGGAGGTGAGGGCCTTTTAGAAAACTACTTGCAGAATCAGAGTAAACTTCTGTGAGAATTACTTTTAAGTTTATGAAAAGTAGACGGTATAACTATAAAGCAATGTGACCAACTTTTCTGAGTTGCTTAGGAAAATTAGAGAGCAAGGATCCAGAGCAGCCAGCTCTTAATCTCCACTGAGTTTCTGAGATGTGGAGCAATGTGTTAAATTTAGAACACAAAACTTTAGAAAGCAAACATGAAAGCTATTCGGTAGATGATAGAAACTGAGACAATGTCCAGATTCAGGAGTCCTTCCTTCTACATTCTTGGTATCTTTTGTCCACAGCCATAGAACACTTTGGGGCACTTTTTTTTTCATCCACTCTGGGAAGAAGGTAGTTCCCTTACCTTAATACACTTGGCCTCAAACAAAAGTATTTTGTTTTTATAATATGTAAAATGGACATTTTTGGTTGATAGCCTCAAAGGTCAGCTATGCGTGTTAATGGAAGAATAAAACTGGAAAGATGTTCCCATTTGCTGGATTTCTCTGAACAGCAGTGCTGTAAAGAGACTAGATGTCACAGCTTAGTAACAATGAGAAAATGAAGAAAAACTGTCCTTGCCTCATAACATTGCTCTGTCTTGCCTAGGAAACTCACAAGCCGAATTATTCTCACTTGAATTAGCTTTTGTTAAGTCACACAATAAGCCTGCTTCATCTCATGGTAAAGTTGGGTGTTTGCAACATTTACTCATATTAAAACTTGAAGCATATTGCTAATTATCCTTTAACCAGAGGATTAAAAAAAATCAGAGTTCTGTTAATGAATATAATTATAATGAAAAAGAGTAACTTCCCAGCAAGGGGAAAAATATCCAAGCAAGCCAATAAAATTTTACTGTGCTGTGCTTCACCAATGACCTGAAAAATTAAGAGATTCCATTTTATGCCTGAAATGTAGAAGAAAGGCAGAGTTTAGGGGAGTGCGTGTCTTTATTTTTTTATTTTCTTGAAAGTAGAACTTTACCATTTACCATCAACTATTTAAATGCTGACTTTATATGACATTTGTACACATTCATGTCTGGACTAAACATGCACAGTAAAGCCTAAAACAAATGTTTCTTTCTCTCCGTTATCACCAGCCTTTTAGGAGATACAATAGATGTCATAGAAAGAGTTCATAAAAAAGTTGGTATCAGACAGATCTAGGTTTGAAACCATCCCAACTGCATCCTTGATGGACAACTAATCTTTCCAAGTCATCATTTTATTCATTTCTAAAATGGGAACAGTAACTAGCTCTCCCAGCTTGGATTTAGGCTTTGAAGAGCCGTGTTTAAAGTTCTCATATTGACATGCATATCTCGCTCTCAAACTGAATGAATAAGAAGGAGTTTCAGATGGTGAGACATACAACGGCTCAGCGATCTATTTTGGAGGTCCAGGAAGTTGTCCCCTGTACTTCTTAAATCCCCCTGCACAGGAAATCCCCGCACCATGGAGAAGTATGTGTTGGCTTACCTCCGCAGCGTACTGCATTCCGTCTACCACATGCTCAGAGCCGTGATCGTCTGCAGATCCCCAGTGAAGGTGAAACTGTCGTAGCCTGTAGCTGCCAGTGAGGGGACCCCCTCGCAGAACTGAACACACAAATACATTTTAAGTTGTTAGCAAGGAAACAATATTTGCACATGCTGTAACAACAACCCATAACATATTCCTGGACTACTCAATGTTTTTATGTCCTCCAGGAATATTTTTTCACATGTGTCATTCAATTTGCTGACAGGAATACAACTTTTAGGTAAATGAGGTGCAATCACAAACATTTTAAAAGGTTGGATAGTCCACAACAGATTTTTATGTAACAGCTAGGAAATCTCAATGATTCTTTAAAGCTAAGGAATTGACCTGTTTAATTATGAATAAGTCAGCCTCTCTGAATAAGGATATGCTATGCAAAGACGTCTATCTAATGCTTGAAGGGGCAGTGCAGAATTCTGGTTAGGGCAGAGAATGCGGCATTTAGAAGATCTGGACTCATGCTCTCTTTTACTATGTGATCTTGGGCAAACACTTTAACTTCTTAGCTTCACATCTGTAACCTAGAGAGAGTATGGGATCTCCTTCCTCTTGATGCTATCATGAGAATAGAAAAATGAATGAATCCAAAGCACTTACGACTGCCTGACACACAGTCAGCCTGCTAGACATGTTAACTATTATCATTTTATTGTTGTTAGTAGTATTATAAAAATTGGCAAATTAAACATATCTTCTGCACTCAAATTCTATATTCTTGGGGAAAGATGAAATACTTACAAAACAGGGAAAAATTAGCCCTTTTGTTAAAAACCCATCATTCTTTGTCACTTTGGCCACATATATTTTACTTCAAAGTATATTTTCCTCAACAAATATACGATCTCTAAAACAATGGTATCAGAATCACTTCTTAGGTATATAGAAAAGCTTCTTAATAGAAAATACAGTTGTAAATTGTCTCCTCCCAGTTGATCTTTTTTGGGCCTATTTAAAAGGATATAGGGGAATGCTGGAGACACCATAAGCATTACTAACTTCCATCAACACCAATACAATTAGTGTTAGATTGGTGAGGTGTAATCTTAACAACAGTTTGAATTAAATTCCCTCCACATCAGAGATGCTATATAACTACTATCTCAAAATATATCAAGTAAGACCTGACCAAGAAGCAAAAGATGTTAAGAGGTTTGACATGCGGTTTTCTACACACAGCAAGGGGGAAGAAAAGGGAAAGATAATACATTTGCCGAGGGCATATATCTCTTTGAGCTATACTGTAAGAGCTGGAAAAAAAACCAGAATATCTATGTTGACCGGTTCAGCTAACTCATTTCTTCATTACTAGTTTGACTCAGCAGAAGTTGAGTATCAGCGGTTGAGAGTTGGTGTAGTGGTTGTATTGGCAGCCTGGGAATCAGCCGACCTGGGAATGGTCCCAGCTCATCTGCTGAATTATGAGATCTTTCAAGGCTCACGGAAGTCTCTCTGGGCTTCAGCATCCTTGTCTATTTTATGTTTCTGTCTATTTTTAATAAGGTTAGTCTGGATGGTCCTAACTTCTAAAATCCTAAAACTGCTCATGAAAAATTGTGAGAGTAGACGATAAGAATCTTTTGGAAGGCTGAATGTTTAGAGCTTCTTTTAGATTTATTTGGATTCAGATTTCTTTACATTAAAGAAAGGTAGCTATTTTCAAAGCCCTCTGAAAAACAAAAGAGAAGAGAGAACCACTTCCGTCAGCCTCTAGGGCTTACTCCTCAGCCCCTCTATTACAATGAGAATATACTGTTTCTGCTCCCACAAGGGCAGAGGCTGTGCCAGTTTGGACCGCTGCTGAAACCATTATCAACAAGGTAACTTTCACAGAGGAGATGTACAATCAATATTTGATGAATAAACGAATTGTTCTTTTAAATAAAAGGCTTCCAAGATCATTCATAGATAATTTAAAAGGCACATTTCCCTAAGAGATACTATAGTCTATGCAATGACATTCCAAATGTCCTTTTTTCCTTGCTATTGCATAATAAGAACCAACACGCACAATGCTGCCAGGACTGGATGACAAGAGAGACTGAAGCCCTGGAATGTTTCCAGCCACTGGGGCCTGTGTTTATGAAGCCAAGAAGGCCTGGGTTAGATCTGGGTAGATCTGCTCTGAGCATATGCATGCCAAGTTACTTTCAGATCACTCTTTCATTCAGCAATTATTAAGAGCTTACTGCAGGCCAGTGACCATTTAACACTAAGTATGTGACAATGAACCAGACCATCTCTATCCTCAAGGAACTTACAATCTAGTGTAAGGAAACAGACAATTACAATGAAGTTTACAATTTATACTTTATAAATTAGCAAATCAGTTTCCTGGATAGCTTGACTCCTGGGGGGGGGGGGTTGTCTGTACACCCAAGTTATGCCCCACTATGATTTTTTCTGCTTTTTTTTTATAGTATATGTAACAATCTTGTGAAGTTAGCAGTTACCTAGAACCACATGTCACGATCACAACTTATAGTTTCTAGAGATCTTTTAAAATTTTGGGTACATAATGGTGAACAATGGTGTATGCATACAATAGAATACTGAGCAGCAGCAAGAAGGAATGAAGTTGTGAGGCATGCAACTAGATGAATGGACCTTGAGAAAAATATATGGAGTGAAATAAACCAGAAATGAAAAGACAAACATTATAACGCCTCACTAATATGGACTATAATGTGCAAACTCTGAGAATTGAATCTCAGAGCCTAGGTTATCAGGGGGAGGTTTATGGTAAAGGTTCTTAGATTATAAGCTCTTACAGCAGTTACATCAATTCATGAGTTGTAATGGTTATTTCTAAATTCTGAGATGCCGAGCTTTTTGTGTGTAACTTAGTCAGTCCCTGGAACTTTGGGTATCTGTGTGACACCTGAGTCTCAGAGCCAGAGTTCGGCCACTATGAATGTCAGCATTACCCCATGCAGCAAATGTTAAAGAGACTGAAAAAGAGAACAGACTTCAATTAGAGATATGAACAAAATGGACGTGGTTAGGAATAAGGTAAATCAGACTAAAGGACAAAAGACGATATTGACATGACTTAAAACTTCAACTTCTGTGTGAGACCAAAGGAAGAGATGTTTATTTGGTGCAAAATCTGTATTTTCTATAGCACACTATATAATTTAACTTGTATGGTCAGTTTATTCATTACATGGAATTTTGAACAGGGAGCGAGGTCTGGTTGTTTTGTACAGATTAGTGCGGAGGCCCAATATATCTCAGAGTAATTTGGGCAGGGAATAAAAATGTATTTGCAAAGCCCCCTTGAGGGACTGGGGGGAAATGTGGAAATATTAAACTTCCCCACCTGGGGAATTACTGATACTCTCACAATCATTGGGTACTACCAATTTAGAAGGCTGAGCCCTTGATCTTCGGGCTTGCCCTTACAAAGCTTGTTACTGCAAAGGAGAGGCTAAGCCTATTTTTAATTGTGCTTAAGAGTCACCCCCAGAGAACCTTTTTTGTTGCTCAGGTGTGGCCTCTCTCCCTAAGCCAACTCTGCAGGTAAACTCACTGCCCTCCCTGCTACACGAGACGTGACTCCCAAGGGTGTAAGTCTCCCTGGTAATGTGGGACATGACTCCTGGGGGTGAGCCTGGACCTGACATCACAGGATTGAGAAAGCCTTCTTGACCAAAAGTGGGAAGAAAAAGGAAACAAAATAAAGTTTCAGCAGCTAACAGATTTCAAGTGGAGTCGAGAGGTCATTCTGGAGGTTATTCTTATGCATTATATAGACATCCCTTTTTAGTCTTTAGTGTATTGGAATAGCTAGAAGGAAATGCTTGAAACTTTTGAACTGCAAACCAGTAGCCTTGATTCTTGAAAACTATTGTATAACTATATAGTTTACACAGTGTGACCGTATGATTGTGAAAACCTGTGGCTCACACTCCCTTTATCCAGTGTATGGACAGATGAGTAGAAAACTGGGGACAAAATGTAAATGAATAATGGGGTGGGGGGGGGATGTTTTGAGTGTTCTTTGTTACTTTAATTTTTATTCTTATTTTTTTGGGGGTGAGTAATGAAGATATTCAAAAATTGATTGTGGTGATGAATGCACAACTATATGATGGTACTGTGAACAACTGTACACTGCGGATGACTGTATGGTATGTGAACATATCTCAACAAAATTGAATTTAAAAATGAATAAATAAATGAATTTTATAAAGCAAAAAAAAAAGGTTGTATGATAAGGTGATGCGTAATAAAACTGGATAATGTAAAACAAATAAAAATAAAGAAAAATAAAGAAACCTCAGGTTACTTTTAGGATGTACCTTTACATCAACCGTATCTATTTATAGAGACTCACAAAACTGAGGACCTGAAGAACTACCATTGAATATATATAAAAAGCCAGGTCAAAAATAAAAGTTGAAAACACTATGTATTCTTTTTTTACAATGCTCTGATAGACATGTATCACTTTTATGAATTTAACAAATATAAGGAAAAAATTTGTGTAGGCTTATAATTTTTGCTAACTATAAACCTTTCACAAATACAGGATACCATTACTAAATTAAATCTGAGCTTAATGAATAAGTGAAAACTTTCTTCCAATTAAGGATTTTTAATCTAACTGTATTTTTCATTAATAGAGAAAATATATCATCACCCTAATGTTAGACTTAAAATAAAAATAAGCTGTCAGAAGTCTCAAAAAGTGTTCCCAAAAAACCAAATATAATAAAATAGTAAACAAACAAATAAAATAACAAAAAGTGTTCCAAAGTATGATTCTCTGTAGTCTTTACTTTCACCTTACTTTAAAACTTAATACCATCTATTTCTTGGGTAAGAGATATGCTTGAAGAAGGATTAAATATTCATTTTAAGGAAATAGTCTCTTCTACATTTGTTCATTTAGTTAAAAATTAACAAATAAGATAAAATTTTAAGTGGTCCACAATTTATTTACTCTGTAAAAGACACTAACCAATGAACTAATCAAACAAACTTTTTATTACAAGTTCTAGTAAAGTATTAACATGGAACATAAAGTGGGTAGATATTTCAAATTTCTTTTTCTTTTTTAACTAAACTTCTACCCCCTTTAAATGAAGGATAATGGTGTGTAAATTATGACATAAGCCTAGCTGATACAATTCAGCTTTTTAAACAAGAGCATTGATTCTATAAATATTAAACCAAGAAAGATGTCTATGAAATAATTTTAAGTGGAGAATAAAAGGCTTCAGAGTGATAATAGCATAATTTCACTTTATTTTTTACAAGAAAAGAACTTAACCAAAATTATATATATATGTGTGTACATGTGGCTAAGCATTGACTTATTATGGAAGAATATAGCATTACTTCAGAAGAATGTGTGGGGAGAAAAAGAATTATGAATTTTTATCACACACTTCTATGCGGTTTTGCTTACTACATGTATAATGGTTTTGAAGTTAAAATAAGAGAATAACATATTGAAAAACTAATCTTTTTGTATTAAACAACATATACTAACCAGCAAAACAATGTTTGCAAATAAAGGCTAAAATAATTATGACTAAAACTTTCCAGAAACAAGTCAAGTGGTTAATGAAATATTATTAAACTCTTAATATTTTCATGATGATAAATGCTAAGTGAAGTTATAATAACAAGCTAAGATAAATTTTAAAACATCATTCAACCTACTCCTTTCTAAACACTCCTTTTTATCATTTCAAGATAATATTATCTTAAGGTCAAAATACATAACATGATATCCCAATTCATATAAAGATAAAAATATGCTTCATTTAGACAAATTCCAGGTCTATGCAAAATAAAATACAAAAGATAAGAAAGCACAGTCCCCTTCATGCCCTGTTCCCAAACAAAACAGCCAACCTGATTTGTCCTCTGTGTCATCAAAGTCAACACTGAAGGAATGGCCACTGTTGCTGATGATTTTAGCAGAGCTTGGGTCATACTTGATGATAAGAGATCTGAGGGAAGAGTCGTATTTCACTTCTTTGGTTTTAATTTCAATTGGAGATTGCTGATCTCCATCAGCAATAGGAAAAAATTCATTCCAATGAATAGGACCTTAAGTATATAGGACCAAAAGAAAGGACTAATAAGTTGTCTCATTCATTCATTTTTTCATTTCATTCAACAAATATTTCATAAGTGCAATGCACTGTGCTTGAGATTAAAAAAACAACAAAGATTAATAAAATAATATCCTCTCCCACGGGAGTGAAGCATATAATTTTGTTTTACTGAGGTAAAATTCACATAACATAGAATTTAACCACGTTAAAATTTCCAATTCAGTGACATTTAGTACATTCACACTGTTGTGCAACCATCACCTCTGTCTAGTTCTAAAATATTTTCATCACCCCAGAAGGAAACTACTTTCTCTTAAGCATTCACTCCCCATTCCCCCTCCCTCCCTAACTGTATTTTACAAGGCTAATTATTTTCATTATAAATATGGAAAATTCTTGATTTGCCTTAAATAATTTTCTGAATTAAACTAACCCTTGTGAACAAAAAAACATGTAAGCTTTATAAAGTACTTTTCAAGGACTCACTAACCCAACTCACACAAGCAAAATTCATCATTAAAAACGAGATTCGTCTCAGCTCCAAAAATGAGCTGTGGTCACTCCAGCAGTCAAAAAACTTGTTTGCTGGAAAGGTGGAAGGAACTGTGAAAGCTGTGTAGCAAAGAAAGGGAGTAGTTTTTTAAAACGCTGTTCCTACTTCATTCTTTTACCACTTACCATTATCTTGTGGTGTTACTCAGGCGGCAACTCAATACTCTGATGTGCAATAGGCATACCAAGGAAATAAACACATTTTTCACATCAGATAATGCAAAGAAAATGACTGCACCACGAGGACATGTAATATTGTTGATTGCGGTGGAGGAAGGTTGTAATCTACTTCTCTTTCTACACTGCAGAAGGTCCTTCTGTGGCTATTTTGCTAATGCTGCATTTGAATTCCCACACAGGGAACAAATGTCATCCTGATCCTCTATTCAAAAAGTCAAAAATGCATCAAGTGCACAAATTACACAGGCATATGTTTGGTAAATTGGTGTGAGCCAGTAAGCTGGCAAGTTCCTCATTTCTCCAGGAGACTTTATATAAGTTCTGTCTCTCAATAAAATCAGTAGCAAGGTTGCAGCTTCTTTTGTGTGTGTGCCAAGTCAGTCTATAGATGTGAGTCACTTTAGAAGTTGAAGCCTTGATTTTCTCCTCTACTGTGCCTGCAATTTAGACAGCTACCATCAGGTGGAAAGTGTACTAGGCTACTGACTAAGCTTTGCCCTGCTTCACTAACCACTCTTTCTCTACTTTTTAATGTGACAGCATGACAATTGATTAAACATTTATTACCAACAACAGATACCTGAAAAAAGACAAAACTTAAAGATTTAAAGAAAGGCAGATATTTCACAAGACTCAACAGCTTTCAACATCTTAATCTAACACTGCTTCATTTTTGCCAAGAAGAAAGGACAAATTCTTTCTCTTAAGTACAAAAAGTCATAGCATGAATTCATAACCAGAAACTCAACTTAAAGTTGTCCTCTTGTGTATCTGGCAGTTTTAACTTCAAAGCAACTCGAGTGTCAAAAGTCCTTGCCTACAATTTATTACCAAGAAAGCATTGAGTTCCCTTGTTCATACTCTCATTTACTTTTCTGAATACTTTCTGAATGATAATCTAGTCCTTTTATTAATATGAAAAAAGCTTTCTATTGAACTATTACCAAGTATGAGTGAACCTAATGTGATTGAGTTTTCAAGTATGCAATGCATGTGTCACAGCATGTTGCTGAATTTTTCCCAAGGGTTTATTCCTCCTTCCAATTCCTTTACTCTCCTATTTCCAGTCCTTTATAGTCAGAACTGTTTGCGAAACCAGAAGCAAACCAAAATAAAATAATACCACTACTCTGCTACAAATACCCAATATTATCTGTTAGTCACTAACCAAACTCTTAAAGAGCCCTCCACCCGCTTTTTAAAAATTTTCTCAAACATTCAGCTTTAAAACCACTTAAGCAAATCCTTAAATACATGGTGGTTCTTCAGATTGGTTTAGGAACTTTTGAATATCCATGGTAATATATAATTCTAGTGATAGTTAAACTTGCTGAACAAAACCAATAAAACTATCCAAAGTTAATCTCAGAAGTTGTTCCTTCTTTGGGAAGGCGGTGCTTTCTTCCATGCTCCTCCTCTTCATGCTCTATTTGATTTTGCTGCTGTTCCAGGTTTAAGTGTCTCTTCGTCAGTTTATTCACTGCGTTCTGCCAATGTATGAACAGACAAAAGCAACAAAACTTGCCTAGTCAAGATACCACACATTTCCAATAAGGATTTTGCCAAAATTACTTAAAGGCGTGGTCCTCAGAAAGCTTTTGAATCTTAAGAAGGGAAGGGCTCCACCATTCCTGGGAGAAATACAAATTCACTCCTTATTGATGGCTTTTCTATGATAGTTTTTTTCTTTTTAATTTCTGAAGATAAGCTTCATTTCAGCCAACATTTTCTAACCTATTAAAGAATAATCAATACCCCTTGACTGAAAATATCCTTCTTCCTAGCAACAGTGAGGGCACTGTTGACATCCATTAACTATGAAATAATAATAAAAATGATTCCAGCATAGAGAGAAATTAAAAGAGACCTGTTTTGTGATTTTTTTTCCAAAACATAAATTGTAAATTAACAAAATATAAGGGTATAATTTTGGTCTCAGTCACAAAGAAATGTGCTTAAATTTTATTTCTCATTCTTAAAGTTCTAAATTTTATCTGCTGCCATTTTTAAACCAGCCTGTTAATCATCAACCTCAATAAGGCCACAATTAGAACTTTTCTGATCCATTGTGAAGATAAGCTTTCTATAAAATTTGATACAATACTGCTCAATAATATGCATGTTAATTCAGGGAAAGTATTTTCATTACTAGTAGCAGTAATTTTGAAAGTAGTTCATTATATTTTGACAGTTCAGTATACCTGGTGTTATTTTCACCAATTATTTCAAATATTCAGTTAGTATAATGTAAAAACAAGAAAAATGGTTTTCTTTGGATAATTTAGGATTTATAAGGAGTATAAATCTTATTATTACTGCTGCTCCTATCAATAAATGCATTTTTACCAATGTCGTAATTTCAGTAATCCTCAGTTTCTACAAGGATGAAGGTGGAAGGAGAGGAAAAGAGTGAAGAAGTAACCCAAAAAATAACTTCAGTTCGCAGGAGGAGCTATAGCTTTACTAAAGCCAACTCTGGCAAACAACTGTAAATAGCTGTGGGGATATTCTATAGTGACAGCTATTAATAAATTTGCAATATTTTGGTTGCCAAGAAAACAATTTAGTCTTCAGTGTTGCCATGCAAATTAAGATTTCTTAAACATATTTTCAAAGGTCTTTCATGATCCTTTTCTCCTAAGTAAATAATGAGCTTCAAAGTCTGAAAGCGAACTTGCCCTCAATTCATCCAAGTATGTCACAGACTTCTAATCTCCATGCCTTTGATTGATAAGTGATTATTACACAGGAAAGCCCTGGTCTTTGCAAATGAAGGTGAATGAATGTATATGAAGATTCTGGGTTTAAGGAACCTCAACAGGGCTAACACACCAACCCGCACCATCACTACCACCACCACCCAAAAAAGGCACTTTCCCAGTCTACACACGACTAACCCGGCTCTCCGCTCCCTGCAGTCAGCTCCGGGAAGTGCTGCTGAACTTAAAGAGGAACAGAAAAAGTTTCTCCCAAATGCGGAATCTGTGTATGTGGTCGGAAGGCGCCGGGACAGCGAGCTCACACTCTGCACCGCGCAGAGCCCAGCCTGAGCGGGTCCCCGAGGGGTCGCCGCCCCTTTCCCCTCAGCTCCCACTTTTTAGAAAGCGCTCACCGTTGTCTTCGCCGTATCCCCAGCTGATCCTCGACATGGTCCCTCGGGGTGGAAGGCAGAGGAAGATGTGGCTGCACAGAGAGAATCAGGAAGGGAGTGGGGCGGCGCGCGGGCAGACGAGAGCCAACTCAGGGCGGGCACCGCCGGGTGCAGCCCGGCAGAAGTCGGCGCTCTTGGGAACCCCGGGGCCAGGGCGCTCCCGGCATCGTCCGCCAGGGGCAGCGGCACTCGGAGAAAGCGCGTAAGAGTAGCGCTGAGTGCGCGGGAGGAGCATCGCAGAGGTCTGCGGATCGAGTCCCTCTTACTCTTAGTACAAATCCAGAGAGGGAGGTTGAGCTTGACAGAGAAAAGTATACGAGGATTTACACAGGGGATTTCCTGCCTTCCGAGAAGTGGTAGCCCTGCTGGAGAGGCAAGTTTTGCCTCGAGAGCTGTACTGGAATTGAGTCATCCCGTCCTGGAGTCACTAGGGCTGCGGGAGAGGATCTTGGTCGGTGATGGTGCTGGCGGGGGTGATTAAGAATGCAAAACAACGGTAATGAAAATAACCACGAAATTAATTTAACTACTATTTATTAACGGCTTACCAGTGGGCCAGCATCCGAGCTAAGTTTACCCACAATTCCCGATTAGATCCTCAACAACACTCCCTTAAGGAAGATAGATAAGCATCTTATTTTGGAGAGGAGGAAATGAGACTAAAGAGAAGCTAAGGAAGCGGGGCGCAGAGATCCCCGCCCCGCGCGCTTGCTGCCCCGCCCACGCATCCTACTCGCTCTCTCTTACTCCGACCTCCTGGCAGGACTATGGCTTGGAGAGTGAGCTAAGGAAACCCTATTGTTGGCACTTAGTCATGAACTTCGGCTCCCCTTTTCTGGGATGGAGACGAGCAGCTTTCCAGGCCACCCTTTTCTGGGACGCCTGGTACGCTTGCTGCCTTAGGCTGAAGGCGGAACTAACTGCAGAGCCATGAATTTCTGTCCAGTCGTCGTGGGTGTTCTGGGCACCGAGTGAAAAGTAAAGAGAACTATGTGATCCGCCAGGATTATGATCACTGTTGCAGCAGCTGAGGGACTGAGTTTGGGTCAATTTGAAATTTCAAATGGACAAACTTATGCTAAGGGTTTCTAAATGGGCATGGGAGCCTAATATAAAGGGCGGTAAAAGAGACTGGTTAAGTATCATCTTTCATTTTCCCTTGCCTCCATGCATAGATTGCTTAAAGTGGTGATTGCACGTCTCAGGAGATACCTCTTTTGGTAACCACTGCATTGTTTAGGGACCACGTACTAAGAATTAATTTGAACCTAACTTAAATATCCCATACTGCAGCCTATACTTCCTTCTGCTTAAGTAGTTCTTAATGGGGGCAGAAAGCAACAGGAGAAAAAAGTTTCTCATACAGTATTAATAAATACACTTTATTCTCCTCTCATGTTTAGGGGAAGGCCCTGGGTTTCTCCCTTCCATATTCTCTGGTACTCATATATGCCAAGAATTTAATAGGAATAAGGTCTGATGTATACTCACTTTCATCACAGAAGATGGTGATATACATATGAAAATTATCTTGAAAAGTTTAGCTCAAGTTACCTAGCTCAAATTCTCTACTTTATATGTGAACATAGACTTAAATTATTTGGGGGCATATCTATCCATGATATGAATGCAGTAAAAGAGATATAGAAGCTCAAAATTCCATTAAATACTTCCTCCCAGTGTCCTCGTCTATTTTTTAAACCCGAGGAACCCCTAGAGTAAACCCTTTTTCAGTAACTCAGGTGATTAAGCACATCAAGGTAAATAATGCTCTCAGTATATATTTTCCAGGTCTAGTCCCTAAAACAGTTCCTAATAATTGATAATTGTTGAATGGATGGATGGATGGATGGAAGGATGGACGAAGCAGATTTGTTAAAGCCATTGTGTGGGGTGGTAATGCTTACCAAATTGTTAAATTTTTATTTTTATTTTTAAGTTCAGTTAACACCTTGAGTACGTAAGTCCCTCTGGTTTGAATTCATAGTGTTGTCTATACAGTTTTCCAAAACAGAAACCTAAATATCAAAAACAATTCAAATTACCACAGGAAACAGGTTAGATAAACTATACAGCACAACAGACTACTATCCAGCTGTAAGCTATAATGAAGATTTCCATAAATAGATATGGCATGAGTTCCAAAACATACAAGTAAAACAAACAAATACAAAAAAATGAGTTTTGAAAGTGTGTATATATTATACTACATTTTGCTTAAGAAAGAAAGGGAAATAAGAATATATATATACATGATTGCAGTTTTTTGCAAAAAGAAACATGGAAGAATAAACAGCAAATTAATAAAGGATGGAAGGGATTGGGGTGAAGGGATAGGAATGAGAGTGAGTCTTCCTTTAGTATATTATTTTGACTTTTGATTCATAAATATTCTGCATTTTCAAAAAATTAAAGAGGCTATAAAAGCAAACCCTAAAATTTAATTCAAACAGAAACAAGTTATTTTAATTGTATATTTAATTTAATTATGTATTCAATTGTCAACACAATCATATAGAAAAAAATTTAAAACTTTTGATTACAGTACTCTGGTTCTATGTTCTTAGTAGGATACATTAAGAAATGTAAGGAAGTCTTGAACTTTAATAGGTTTGTTTTTGGTTGGGCTATTGATTGGTGTGAGTCTGAAATGGTTTTCATGTGTACTATAAGATAGAACAAATGACTAAATATTTTCATGATGTTAGGGACCATGATTTTCATTCTAAATGTGAAATGGAAGAAAGTATGAAAGAATTCTGTGGGGTTGGATTTGAATTTCCTGTTCACTTAAAAATCCTGAAAATAGTAAGACTTCTGTGTCATTGAAGCTAATGAAACTTAAGTTTTATGGCCCCTAATTAGAGGCTTCTTCTAAGGCCCTGTACCTAATTTTATATTTGTAAATATGCATTCCTTTTTTTAAGTCCCAAAATTGTATTAGTTTCAGGCCCTATATATCTGCATCTGTCCCTTGCTATCAGAAACCTGAAACAGATCTTGGTTTCTAAATACCTTTTCTCATTAGAAGGACCAGAGCTCCTTGTAGAATGACTGGTTTACAGTCTGGAGCAGGAAAAGTTCAAGGTAAGCCTAGAACATCTTTTTTCCCAGGAATCTAGGAAGTGCACCAGGACTAATGGAGTCATGTTAATGTTCCCACATGCAGAAGAGCTGGTTTGTAAGAAGCACCATTACCAAATTTGTGACAATTTGACCATCAAAATATATAATGGTACAAATAGATGTTAAGTCCCACCTCCCAGATATCCATAAGTCCATAATTATTGTGGTGTTTGTGTGTGTGTGAGAGAGGCAGAGAGAGACAGAGAGACAGAGACAGAGAGATTTTTTGATCTTTTGGAAGTGGGCTGGCTAGTAAATGCAGGTGGAATAACAGAAATTTAAAACAACCATTTTTGCAAGGCCAATGTAATATATTTTTCAGGCAAAGATCAGCAGTGGGTGCTTAAACTTCGGGGTGAAAGGTGGTTGGGGAATAGGATATTCACACAGTCAAGGATTAAAAGAGACTAAAGACAAGTAACAAGCAAAAGTAATGTGTGCACCTCAATTAGATCCTCGATTGGGAAAAATACTGTAAAAGATATTTTGAGGACAATTGTGGAAACTTAAACATGGACAGTATATAGGAGATATTAGGGAATTGATCTTAATTTTCCTACGTGTGATAATGGTACTGGGGATGTGTAGGAGAATGCCCTTACTCTCAGGAGATGAATGCTCAAGCATGGGGCCAAAGTGCCTTGATGACTGCAACTAATTTTCAAAAATCTCAGTCAGTGAGTGGTGGATCTAGTTGAAGGATATTTGAGTGTTCAGCATAATAGTTTTACAATTTTCCTGTAGGTCTGAAATAAGAACAAAATTGAAGGGACAAAAACCTTCTTCTTCAAATCAATGGCCCTTTCAACTTGCTAAATAACATTCATAACTATGTGTGTGTTATTTTCTCCTTAAAGAGTCTCTGTCTTCCAGTTCACAGCCATCAAGTGTAAACAGTTAAAGGAAGAGTAACACTGACCAGAGAACCCAAGTATCTTGACTAGCATATGGTCATTCATCATCTCTACTTCTCTCTTGAACCACCAGTGGGTGCAGTTCAAGCTTTATTTGCAAAACAAACAACAAACAAACAAAAAACATGCTTAAGTCTGCTCTCCTCTTCAATTAAGTATAGCAACATCTGAAGGAAATATCAACATATGAATTAATACTGTTTTATTAGAGCATGTGCACAGCCTCTTTCTTTGAGATGCACATTTTTCCAGCTGTTCCTTTTAGGAACTCTGAATGAGAAGCAGAGTGGCTATTATCATCTGACTTACCAAGCAGGAAACTGAGATGAGTGAGATTCCCAGTTAACTAGAGACGCAGCTACTTAGTTAGGGTCATAGTCCCAATCTGCCACACATCCCAAGTCCAAAGTTCTCTCCATCTGTGCTCTGTTTCCTTGATTTAGCAACTCCTGTGATTTGTGCAGCTGGGACTTATTAACCATAGGATGGCCTTATCATTTGGATATCTCATGGAGAGGGTTGATTTTGTGGAGTTGATACTTATATGTGGTTTTGATTTCTCAAATTTCCTATTCCTAAAGTTAGGATTGCATAACCCATTCTCCTAAGGAGTAATCTGAGGTTGAAAGGGGTTAAAGGACTTGCCTAGTAAACCTAGGTTCTGTGCCAGGACAGGGGTTCTCCTATTTGAATTGAAAGGGGAATTTTAGTGAATCAGCTCTCAAGTCACTTCTCAGGTTATAGCTTTCAGAAACTACAGCCAAGCAGTTCTGTCCTAAATTGTCAGACAAGGGCACATTGTTAAAACCCTACATTCTACATTTCTGTTCTTTTGTTGAATATCATACAGTTCTCTAAGAGAAATTTATCCACATCATATTTTGAAGTGTGTCACATCTCACCTGAGCATGTTACAAAAGTAGGTTGAGCTTGAAAGAGGAAAAAGGAAAGAGCTAAGATTATTTAAAAGGAAATGAGCTTCTATAAACATCAAATCAATGTTGGAAAGTCCAAAATTTTCAGACCAAAATAGCTCAGCTATCAAAGACTTTTGTTAATAGTTCCTTGGATTGGAATGAATAAATCAATGTCACTTTACTGCTGTCGAATCTTTGAACTGTAAAGATAGAGAGAAATTAGAGGTGCTAGCAGGTATGCAGATAAGACTTTCCATCATCAGCATTTATCAGGTGTATCTACCCTCTTCTGTCCTCTACGAAAGGACAGTCTGTTCTTTCAAAGCAGGACCCACAGCTCCATCTCATTCACCATTCAAGGCTTGATTTACTGTCATTACAGGAAGTTATCCACCTGGATCCCACCACCGGAGGCTTTGCTTCATGGCCTTACTCACCTAGCAAGACCCTGTTTCCACTAAACCCGTACAATCATCTCCTTTGTAACCCACATTACCAACCCCACTCCCTTTTCTTCATCATTTCCATCAGCATAAGAGGTCTGGAATTTCCTGTGGTTAGGGGGAGAAATCTCTCTGGCATTTCCTAGGTTCTTCTTTCCATATCCAAGCTTTACATGTTGGGGTTTTCAGGCTGTCTACTAGGATCTCTCTTCTCTCTACACTCTCCCTATGACTTCTGCCAATTTTACAGAAGTAATCCATATAGCTTAGACATCTATGCATGCGCTGTACAAGAGAAACATAACGTGAGTCACAAATGCAAGCCTCATAAGTAGCCTAATTTTGTTTACATTAAAAAAGGTAAAAAGAAACAAGTGAAATTAATTTTAATATCTTATTTAACCCAGTTTATCAAAAATATTATCATTTCAACATTCAATCAGATAAGTTCATGAAAAAGAAAAAAAATACTATGTACATATAACAAAATTCAAAAATGTACAGTTTTAGAAAAAATCTGTATGCCATTTCTTCCTAATCAAAGTGTCAATTTCTGAAACGTATCAACATTTCATGTTGACAAGGATGTGGTAAAACAGGACTATTTCTACTATTGGTAGAAATGTAAAATATAGGACCTTTCTGGAAACAATGTGGCAACAGAAAAAAAATCTAGAAACCACAAAAACAGCCAATGTTAAGAAGTGGGTGGAAATAACTTATGGTTTATTGATAAGATGTAAATTTAGAAAGACATTAATTGTCATGTTTTCAAACTATACTTATTAACAAGTACATGTGCTTAGATTTTTAAATTATAAAATTTTATCTACAAAGTAATTCCAATTTTTTAATAAAAATATTAGTATATATGCTTAGGAAAAAAGGACTATAAAGAATTGACTGGAATTTATTATTTATTTATTCAAAAATATTGAACTCCCATTCTGTGCCAAGAACTGTTTTAGGTACTGGGGATATAGCAGCTGCAGTAGTCAGCATCCAAGAGAGTCCTCAATGATTTTCGCCTCCCGGCATTCACCTCCTTGTGTGGTCTCCTTCCTCTCTGAATCAGGACTGGTATGAGTGGTTAATAAAATACAGTGGAAGGTCATAAAAGGCATCCCAGCTATCCCTTGCTCTCTTGGATCGCTCAGTCTGGGGAAAGCCAGCTACCATGTCACAAAAATACTCAAGTAGCTTGGTGGAGAGATCATGGGGGGAGGAACTGAGGCCTCCCACAACAGCCAGCACCAGCTTGATGAGCCACTTTGGAAGCAGATGCTTGAGCCCCAGTCAAGCCAACCCTGGCCAACATCTGACTGAAACCTCATAAAAGAGCCAGAGCCAGAACTGTCCAGCCAAGCCCCTTCTGAATTCCAGACCCACTGAAACCATGAGATAATAAGTGATGACTGTTGTTCTGAGTCACTAAGTTGGGGGTGATTTGTTATGTAGCATTAGAAGACTAACACAGGAGCTAGCAAAGAAAGCCAGGTAATTAACAAAACAAATTATATATATATAATGTTATACTGTGATAATGGGAAAGCAGGGAAGGGGAGTGAGGACGCTGGAAGACTTGGATCTTATGGAGGGAAATCAGGAAAGTCTTCACTGAAAAGAAGACATTTGAAAGAAGACTTGAAAGAGGTGAGGGAGTGAGCACTGCAAACATGCAGGGGGACAGTGCTCCCGGCAGCAGAGTTGAGGAGAAGGAGCATGCCTGGAATGATTAAAGAGCAGTAAGGAAAACAGCAAGGCTAGAATGTTCTGAGCAAGGGGGAAGAGCAGTCAGCAAAGGAGGTCATTGCAGGGTTTTAAGGGACATTAAAGTACTTTGGCTTTTATTCTGATTGGAGAGTTTTGAAGTGAGGAATGACATGATCTAATTAACATTTTATGAGGATTCCTCTGGCTGCCAGGTTGAATAGAGATTAAAACAGGGAGACCAGTTAGGACACTATAACAGTAATCCTGGTGAGAGAAAGATGCTGGTGATTTGGGTCAGAATGCAATAACTGGTGATTATTCATTTTATTTTTTATACTTTTCTGAATTTTCCAAATTTTCTACAGTGACTCTTCATTACTTTTCTAAACCAAAAAGGAAAAATAATAGTGTTTAAGGAGCCAAATATTTGTGAAATACCTTATAGCTCTCAGTATTTTTCATTGTAGTTATCACAACATAGATGTTCAATTAATTCTTAGTAGGAGCTTCACACAACAAGGTTGCTACAAGACAACACAAAGAGGAGAGTAAAAAATTGTCTGCTTTAGTCTGTGTTAACTCTAAATCAACAATTTCAACTCAAAGACAAAATTCTTGTTGAACTTTAGACAACTTGAGAGTTTCCATTATCAACATGGTAATTACAAAGCACAATATCCTTTCAATTTTTCTTTTTAAATGCTGAAAACTGGAGTGTCAAAGCATACTCCCTTCTTTGACTTTGCCAATCTTCTGAGTTTTAAATGTGTACCTAAATATTTCACAATTTCTCTTTTAACCATTACTTGCATTTTAACCAAGCATCATAAAAAATGTGAAAGGACTTCATGTACCCTTTGAATATATTTATTGCCTTTATGATATGTACTTGACTGTTCTTAACCTTCAAATATTGTATATGTGGGCCCTCTTTTGTGATCATAATTATTTCAGTTTCAAGATTTCTGGGCATTTGGCCAAGAGAGTACTCTGGATAAAATCAACTTAATTAAACTGAAAACATGTTTGTAGAGTACCTATTACTTCCAAGGAACTGTGCTGTAAGAACATAAAAAGTGTATTTCTAGATATCTCTTAATCATGCTAAAGGTAATAGAGCTTTATAATCCTTTTTAGTGGAAAGGCTACAATTCCTTTTCTTTTTTTTTATGCCTCAGGGAATTTCATTTCATTCAACAAACATTTATGCCACACCTCCCATGTGCTAAAAATACACAATCCTGGATGGGAATACAAAGGTGATTAGGCAACGGACTCTGTCCCTGAAGAGTACATGGACTATTTGAGAGATAAATACACAGACAAGCAGTGTAGCATTTGAATTATAGAAAATATATAGTGAAAAGCTAAAGCCTGTGACCTACCTCTTGAAGGGAGTCACTTTTCCTTCACTGCAGAGTTAAGCATCCCTTTTCACTTAGTGGTTCTTACCCTCCAGATATTTCTAGGAATTTGACCTGGATGGAAAAGAGGATGGCCCGTTTACTGTTCGACTTTCTTATGTAGAATATGTTATAAATGTTCATTCTTAGTCTAAAAAGAAATGTTTCTTTCACAGAAGGATTGAAAAAAGACTCCGAATTTCTACAATCAATCTTGAAAACATGCATAATCTAACTGGCTCCTCACAAGAAATGCAGATTTCATTTGGGGGTAGCTTTACTAATTTTTTAGCCTACAAGGAAATTATGCAGAAATCTGTGTGGGTGAGTGGGGGTGGGGGAAGGGAGGAGGGATTGGAAATTCCTCATTACCTATTGAATAAAATAAAGTGATGTCTGCTGGCCTTCCTTCGTTCCTTCGTTCCTCCCTCCCTCCCTCTCTCCCTTGCTTCTTCCTTCCTGAATACTTCAGTCTATAAGTCATAATTAGGTAGTGCCAAGTGAGGTCTCCATGTATGTGTGGTGGGGAGGGGTGGAGGGAAGGCAGCAGAGCAGGGAGGTCAGGGCCTGAGCATGGTGAGGTCTATGCAGATGGGCAGAGGGCATTACAGGAATCCAGTGGTTTTGGAACTGGGTAAAGGGTACAGACTGGAAGAATTGTGAGGTGTTTGATAGAAAAGGCTTAGATTGCTTTGAGGAGACTATTGGTAGAAATATGGACACTGTGACCGTTTGGATATATTATGTACCCCAAAAGTTATCTTTTAATCCAATCTTGTGGGATATTTGGGTTAGGTTGTTTCCATGGAGATGTGACTCACCCAACTGTAGGTGAAAAATTTTGATTAGATATTTCCCTGGAGGTGTGGGCCTCACCCATTCAGGATGGGTCTTAATTAAATCACTGGAATTCTATAAGGGAGCTCACAGACAGAAGGAACTCAGAGCAGCCGAGAGAGACTTTTGGAGAGACCCAGATGCTGATGCTTGGAAATGCAGGCAGGACATTTGGAAATGTTAAACTAAGAGATGAAGCCCAGAGTTTGCCCCAGGAGAACCAAGCAGAGAGTTGAGAGAAGCTAAGACAGATACCCAGATACATTTTGGAGAAAGCCATTTTGAAGCACAACCTGGGAGCAAAGGACCAGTGTATGCCAGCCATGTGCCTTCCCAGCTGATGGAGGTGTTTCAGATACCATCAGCTGTTCTTCAATGAAGGTATCCTTTTGTTGATGCCTTAGTCTGGACATTCTATGGCCTTAGAACTGTAAACTTGTAACCTAATAAATCCCCTTTATAACAGCCAATCCATTTCTGGTATTTTGCTTAATGGCAGCACTAAGCAAACCAGACAGACACTAAAGGTACTTCCAGTGAGGCCTTAGAAATGATGAATGTTATACCAATCAAAAGCGGTAGGGTTCTCTGCCAGATGTGCTCAATGACCAATTCCTGAGACACCAGGGTTTCAAAGAGAGAAAGAGTTTCTTGCTAAGCATGAAGCAGGAGATAACATGGCCTATCAGCCTAAAAATCTATCACCTCGAGCTGCAGTAACTTTGATAATTTCACAGTATCAAAAGATGGGCAGGCCTATGCATCTTAGTAACATTTTAGTAAACCCTAATAAGAAATTAGATTGCATTCCCTAAACTTTTGATTACACCCCCTAAACTTTTAATTGCACTCCCTTCATTTCCTGAAGAATCCATAAAGCTTATCTCCCTGATTTTCCTTTGTTTGTCTCCTATTCTCTTTGAACCAAATAATGCACATAAACCTGGTTCTTGCACTGCTTTAGAGAGGCAGGTGTTAGACCATGAGATTTCTGTCTCTACCAGCTAATAAATCATATTCCTTTGTGACCAAAAAAGGGGGGGGGGGCAGGTTTTAGGATAATGAGAACAATGGCTCTATATGATGTAATTAGAGATGATCTAATTATTGAGCATGCACAGATTGATTACATGCTTAGCAAGATACTTTAGGAATTGGAATGGGTTAGTTCTGGGCTGACTCCAGTTCCTTCATTAATAAACATTAGGAGCTGTCTTTTGTAATCATAAGACTCTAGAGGTGAAAAACAGGATTATGGGGTACAAATGAGGGCCAGTCACAAGGTTTTTACAATCACAAGAAAAAGGCCATATAGTTATACAATCATTTATTAAAGATCAAGGCAGTGGGGCCCCAGTTCAGTAATTTAGGGTATTTCCCTCTGGCTATTCAAATATACTAGAAAGTAAAAAAGAAATAACTGTATAATGATTCAGTAATCATAATCATTTGTTAAATCCTAACTTCTTAGTTACAAATGTATTATTGGAAACTGGAGGAAAGGCAGTCCTTGTTTTAAAGTGGTGAGAACTTGAAGAAATTAAGTTCTGATGTTGGATGGAAGGCAGAATTTGAGAGTGATGAACCTGCATATTTAGCTGAGATTTCCAAGCTAAGTGTGAAAGTGCATTCTAGTTTCTCCTTGCAGCTTATAGAAAAATATGAAAGGAAAGGGATAAGCTAGACTCTGGGGCACAAAGAAACCAGAAATTGATTTGGAAAATTCTGAGCTTTTGGAACCTGAGTCCCTAGAGAGTAGTGCTCCATGTGAGGATTTAATTGAACATGGAACCAGTGAGCCATTACAAGGGAAGTCAGGATTGGAAATGCAGTTACCCAGGGAGGATTTATGGAAAGTTCTTTTGTCTGATGGTTTGAACCCCTGTGTACTACATGCAAGGTGACAAGTGTTTTGCATAATTTGTATGAATGGAATCACTGCCAGCCTGGACAAAAAGGGAGAGAAAAGGGACAGACTGAAGGAAAAATCACTTCAAGGACAGAACCATTATAGCTGCGGTCTGGACTGAAGACATCCTCTCAGGCTAGGAGAGTGGGCCCATCCATGTGTTTGCAAAGAGTGAGTCTGCCCCAGCACTTGAGAGGGCAGGCCTTCCACCCTGTTGTTCAGGAAGAGTGCTGCCATCCCCCGTGCTCTGAGAGAGTGGAGCAGTGTCCCTGTGTTAGCAGAGAACCTGGCTGCTATCTGGATACTTGGAGAAGGTAGAGCCTTTACCCCAGTGTTCAAGGAGAGCATGGCCACTGGGCAAGCACTTGGAAGGGGGTGGGGTTGCAGCTTCATTAGGGCTTGAGGACAAAACATCCTTCCACAGATGATTCTCAGACCTTGAAATCTAATGCAGTATGCCCTGCTGGGTTTCGGAATTGTTTAGGACCTGTGACCCCTATTTCCCTTCCAATTTCTCCTTATCAAAGTGGAAATGTTTATCCTATGCCTGGCCCTCCATTGTATAACAGAAGCAGATAACTTGTCCTTTAGGTTTCACATGCCCACAGATAGAAGGGAATTGTACACCAGGACAGACCACACCCATAACCAATCTTGATGCGACTATGTACTAAGCATTATTTCTGAAATGACTTAAGGCTTTTGGGATATTCTGATGGAATTAATGTATTTTGCATATAGGAAAAAATATGTCTTTTAGGGGTCCAGAGGGTGAAGTGTGGTGGCTTGAAACTATATGTTCTCCAGAAAAACATGTTCTGAAATGTAATCTGTTCCTGTGGGTGTAAACCCATTGAAAGTAGGACCTTTTGATGATGCTACTTCAGTTAAGGTGTGACCCTCCTTATTCAGGACAGGTCTTAATCCTATTACTAGAATCCTTTATAAGAAAATGAAATTCAGGCAAAGAGAGAGAAAGTCACAAGAAGCAAGAAGATGAAATGGAACCTGGAAGAGAAGGAAGACATGAGGAAATACCACCATGTGCCTTCCATGTCACAGAGGAACCAAGGATCACCAGCAGCCAGCCCAAGAATGCCAGAGACTTTGGGGAGAAAACATCACCTTGATGATGCCTTGATTTGGACACTTTCCCACTCTCAAAAGTGTGAGCAAATAATTTCCCATAGTTCAAGCCAAACCATTTCAATGCATTTTCTTGAGCAGCATAAGAAACTAAAACACCCTCTAATGGGAAAAATAAAAAATCATGTATCACCTGATAGGACACACTGAGAATATTCCAGCATCACTTCTCTGGTATTTCTGAAAAAAATAAAAAATAAAAAGCATATTCTGAATCCAATCATGGGGAAAAAATAGAAAAACCTAAATCAAGGTACATTTCATAAATTAATTGGCTGCTTATTTTCAAAATGTCAAGACAGGGAAGTCAAGGAAAGACTGAGGTGCTGTTCCAGATAAAAGTTGACTTAAAAAGACATGGCAACTAACTTGGCAGGTGAAATCACTGCCCTCCTGGATCAGACACCCAGGGGAGTGAATCTCCCTGGCAACATGGAATATGACTCCCAGGGAGGAATGTAGACCCAGCATCGTGGGATGGAGAACATCTACTTGACCAAAAGGGGGAAGTGAAAGGAAATGAAAAAAGCTTCAGTGGCAGAGAGATTCCAAAAGGAGCCGAGAGGTCACTCTGATGGGCACTCTTACGCACAATATAGACAATCCTTTTTAGGTTCTAGTGAATTGGAGTAGCTAGCAGTAAATACCTGGAACTGTCAAACTACAACCCAGAACCCATGAATCTTGAAGATGATTGTATAAAAATGTAGCTTATGAGGGGTGACAATGTGATTGGGAAAGCCAAATGGACCACACTCCCCCTTGTCTAGTTTATGGATGGATGAGTAGAAAAATGGGGGAAGGAGAACAAACAAAGGCACCCAGTGTTCTTTTTTACTTTAATTGCTCTTTTTCACTTTAATTTTTATTCTTGTTATTTTTGTGTGTGTGGTAATGAAGGTGTCAGGGATTGATTTTAGTGATGAATGCACAACTATATAATGGTACTGTGAACAACTGAATGTATGCTTTGTTTTGTATGACTGCATGGTATGTGAATATATCTCAATAAAATGAACTTCAAAAAAAAGACATGGCAACTAAATGTAACACTTTATCTTAATTAGATTCCTTTGTTATAAAAAGATATCATTGGGATAATTGATAGAATTTGAATAGTGCCCGAGAATTAAATAGCAGTAACGTATCAGTGTTAATTTCCTGATTTTTGATGGTTCATTGTAGTTATCTGGGAGAGTCATATTGGACTATTCTAACTCCTACAAACATAGTATTTCTTCTGGGTCTATGAGTTGCTCATGTTATGCTCTACTCCTAGAAGGGTTCCATTTTTGCCTGTTAAAATAGCTTTGCTCTTAAATGCTTGAGTGTAAGAAGCATCATAAAATTTGAATTTTTACATCAAATTAAATCTGGCTCCAAACTTTCACTCCTGAGCTTGTCATAAAAAGTCGACCTCAGTCTCAAGTGTATGGGAAGAAGATGGCTTTCACAGGACCCAGAAAATGGGAAAAGTCCTCTATTCTTCAGTCCATCACAGTGGCTGCTGAGATGCTCAATGCTAATGTTCAGGTTTCATTTAAAGACAGGTGCTCCATCCCTTCTGCACATTTATTTGTGCAGAGATTATGTGCTACAGCTGCAACAGCCATAGTAGTATGTATGAAAGGGATGCTAAGTCTTAAACACTTGCAGAAAGTCCTTAAACACCTCTCTCCAATCATTTCCCCAGTTTCTGGACACTCCCCTTCTACCCTGGGATTAAGCCATTTTCCTTTTCCTCTCCTAAGGAAGGTCCGGAGGGGAGTGTCTTGTACGTATCTGGGAGCTTCCATTTTTAACCCCGACACTCAAAAGCTGTTGACACTGTCTAGAGGCAAAGGAGCCCAAATCATGACACCAAGGCTTAGGTACCATTTCAGGGTACTGGGACGAAAACGCCTTTTATTCTTTTGAGTCTCTGTAGCTTTGAGAATAAAGCACTATTCCTCAATTATCCCATACACTGCTTATCCTCTAAGACAGGGGTCGGCAGACAATATTTTAGGTCTCTGTCATGACTACTGAATTCTGCTGTTGTGGCATGAAAGCAGTCACAGACAGTATGTAAACAAATAAGTGTGATTGTGTTCCAATAAAACTTTATTTATGGAAATTAAAATCTGAATTTAATATAACATTCATATGCCACAAAATATTATTCTTCTTATGATTTTTCCCAACCATTTATAAATGTAACCTTCTTAGCTCATGTGCCATATAAAAATGAGCAGTGGAGGCGGGGCAAGATGGCAGATTGGTGAGCTGTATGTTTTAGCTACTCCTCCAGGAAAGTAGGTAGAAAGCCAGGAACTGCGTGGACTGGACACCACAGAGCAATCTGACTTTGGGCATACTTCGTACAACACTCATGAAAACGTGGAACTGCTGAGATCAGCGAAATCTGTAAGTTTTTGCGGCCAGGGGACCCGCGCCCCTCCCTGCCAGGCTCAGTCCCGTGGGAGGAGGGGCTGTCAGCTCCGGGAAGGAGAAGGGAGAACTGCAGTGGCAGCCCTTATCGGAAACTCATTCTGCTGATCCAAACTCCAACCATAGACAGACGGAGACCAGACACCAGAGAATCTGAGAGCAGCCAGCCCAGCAGAGAGGAGACAGGCATAGAAAAAAAACAACACGAAAAACTCCAAAATAAAAGCGGAGGATATTTGGAGTTCTGGTGAACATAGAAGGGGGAAGGGCAGAGCTCAGGCCCGAGGTCAGGCCCTGAGGCGCATATGCAAATCCGGAAGAAAAGCTGATCTCTCTGCCCTGTGGACCTTTCCTTAATGGCCCTGGTTGCTTTGTCTCTTAGCATTTCAATAACCCATTAGATCTCTGAGGAGGGCCCTTTTTTTTTTTTTTTTTTTAATCCTTTTTTCTTTTTCTAAAACAATTACTCTAAGAAGCCCAATACAGAAAGCTTCAAAGACTTGCAATTTGGGCAGGTCAAGTCAAGAGCAGAACTAGGAGAGCTCTGAGACAAAACACAATAATCCAGTGGCTGAGAAAATTCACTAAACACCACAACTTCCCAAGAAAAGGGGGGTGTCCGCTCACAGCCATCATCCTGGTGGACAGGAAACACTCCTGCCCATCGCCAGCCCCATAGCCCAGAGCTGCCCCAGACAACCCAGTGTGACGGAAGTGCTTCAAATAACAGGCACACACCACAAAACTGGGCGTGGACATTAGCCTTCCCTGCAACCTCAGCTGATTGTCCCAGAGTTGGGAAGGTAGAGCAGTGTGAATTAACAAAGCCCCATTCAGCCATCATTTCAGCAGACTGGGAGCCTCCCTACACAGTCCAGCAGCCCAGAACTGTCCTGGGGGGACGGCACTCACCTGTGACATAGCACAGTCATCCCTCAACAGAGGACCCGGGGTGCACGGCCTGGAAGAGGGGCCCACTTGCAAGTCTCAGGAGCCATACGCCAATACCAAGGACTTGTGGGTCAGTGGCAGAGACAAACTGTGGCAGGACTGAACTGAAGGATTAGACTATTGCAGCAGCTTTAAAACTCTAGGATCACCAGGGAGATTTGATTGTTAGAGCCACCCCCCCTCCCTGACTGCCCAGAAACACGCCCCATACACAGGGCAGGCAACACCAACTACACACGCAAGCTTGGTACACCAATTGGACCCCACAAGACTCACTCCCCCACTCACCAAAAAGGCTAAGCAGGGGAGAACTGGCTTGTGGAGAACAGGTGGCTCGTGGAAGCCACCTGCTGGTTAGTTAGAGAAAGCGTACTCCACGAAGCTGTAGGTCTGATAAATTAGAGATAAGGACTTCAATTGGTCTACAAATCCTAAAAGAACCCTATCAAGTTCAGCAAATGCCACGAGGCCAAAAACAACAGAAAATTATAAAGCATATGAAAAAACCAGACGATATGGATAACCCAAGCCCAAGCACCCAAATCAAAAGATTAGAAGAGACACAGCACCTAGAGCAGCTACTCAAAGAACTAAAGATGAACAATGAGACCATAGTACGGGAGACAAAGGAAATCAAGAAGACCCTAGAAGAGCATAAAGAAGACATTTCAAGACTAAATAAAAAAATGGATGATCAAATGCTGATCAAATTAAAAAGATTCTGGACACTCATAGTACAAGACTAGAGGAAGTTGAACAACGAATCAGTGACCTCGAAGATGACAGAATGGAAAATGAAAGCATAAAAGAAAGAATGGGGAAAAAAATTGAAAAAATCGAAATGGACCTCAGAGATATGATAGATAATATGAAACGTCCAAATATAAGACTCATTGGTGTCCCAGAAGGGGAAGAAAAGGGGAAAGGTCTAGGAAGAGTATTCAAAGAAATTGTTGGGGAAAACTTCCCAAATCTTCTAAACAACATAAATACACAAATCATAAATGCTCAGCGAACCCCAATTAGAATAAATCCAAATAAACCCACTCCGAGACATATACTGATCACACTGTCAAACACAGAAGAGAAGGAGCAAGTTCTGAAAGCAGCAAGAGAAAAGCAATTCACCACATACAAAGGAAACAGCATAAGACTAAGTAGTGACTACTCAGCAGCCACCATGGAGGCGAGAAGGCAGTGGCACGATATATTTAAAATTCTGAGTGAGAAAAATTTCCAGCCAAGAATACTTTATCCAGCAAAGCTCTCCTTCAAATTTGAGGGAGAGCTTAAATTTTTCACAGACAAACAAATGCTGAGAGAATTTGCTAACAAGAGACCTGCCCTACTGGAGATACTAAAGGGAGCCCTACAGACAGAGAAACAAAGAAAGGACAGAGAGACTTGGAGAAAGGTTCAGTACTAAAGAGATTCGGTATGGGTACAATAAAGGATATTAATAGACAGAGGGGAAAAATATGACAAACATAAACCAAAGGATAAGATGGCTGATTCAAGAAATGCCTTCACGGTTATAACGTTGAATGTAAATGATTAAGCTCCCCAATTAAAAGATATAGATTCGCAGAATGGATCAAAAAAAATGAACCATCAATATGTTGCATACAAGAGACTCATCTTAGACACAGGGACACAAAGAAATTGAAAGTGAAAGGATGGAAAAAAATATTTCATGCAAGCTACAGCCAAAAGAAAGCAGGTGCAGCAATATTAATCTCAGGTAAAATAGACTTCAAATGCAGGGATGATTTGAGAGACAAAGAAGGCCACTACATACTAATAAAAGGGGCAATTCAGCAAGAAGAAATAACAATCGTAAATGTCTATGCACCCAATCAAGGTGCCACAAAATACATGAGAGAAACACTGGCAAAACTAAAGGAAGCAATCGATGTTTCCACAATAATTGTGGAAGACTTCAACACAATGGAATACAATTAGAAGTCAATAACCATCAGAGACTTAGAAAATTCACAAATACCTGGAGGTTAAACAACACACTCGTAAACAATCAGTGGGTTAAAGAAGAAATAGCAAGAGAAATTGCTAAATATATAGAGACGAATGAAAATGAGAACACAACATACCAAAACCTATGGGATGCAGCAAAAGCAGTGCTAAGGGGGAAATTTATAGCACTAAATGCATATATTAAAAAGGAAGAAAGAGCCAAAATCAAAGAACTAATGGATCAACTGAAGAAGCTAGAAAATGAACAGCAAACCAATCCTAAACCAAGTACAAGAAAAGAAATAACGAGGATTAAAGCAGAAATAAATGACACAGAGAACAAAAAAACAATAGAGAGGATAAATATCACCAAAAGTTGGTTCTTTGAGAAGATCAACAAGATTGACAAGCCCCTAGTTAGACTGACAAAATCAAAAAGAGAGAAGACCCATATAAACAAAATAATGAATGAAAAAGGTGACATAACTGCAGATCCTGAAGAAATTAAAAAAATTATAAGAGGATATTATGAACAACTGTATGGCAACAAACTGGATAATGTAGAGGAAATGGACAATTTCCTGGAAACATATGAACAACCTAGACTGACCAGAGAAGAAATAGAAGACCTCAACCAACCCATCACAAGCAAAGAGATCCAATCAGTCATCAAAAATCTTCCCACAAATAAATGCCCAGGACCAGATGGCTTCACAGGGGAATTCTACCAAACTTTCCAGAAAGAACTGACACCAATCTTACTCAAACTCTTTCAAAACATCGAACAAAATGGAACACTACCTAACTCATTTTATGAAGCTAACATCAATCTAATACCAAAACCAGGCAAAGATGCTACAAAAAAGGAAAACTACCGGCCAATCTCCCTAATGAATATAGATGCAAAAATCCTCAACAAAATACTTGCAAATCGAATCCAAAGACACATTAAAAAAATCATACACCATGACCAAGTGGGGTTTATTCCAGGCATGCAAGGATGGTTCAACATAAGAAAATCAATCAATGTATTACAACACATTAACAAGTCAAAAGGGAAAAATCAATTGATCATCTCAATAGATGCTGAAAAAGCATTTGACAAAATCCAACATCCGTTTTTGATAAAAACACTTGAAAAGGTAGGAATTGAAGGAAACTTCCTCAACATGATAAAGAGCATATATGAAAAACCCACAGCCAGCATAGTACTCAATGGTGAGAGACTGAAAGCCTTCCCTCTAAGATCAGGAACAAGACAAGGATGCCCGCTGTCACCACTGTTATTCAACATTGTGCTGGAAGTGCTAGCCAGGGCAATCCGGCAAGACAAAGAAATAAAAGGCATCCAAATTGGAAAAGAAGAAGTAAAACTATCATTGTTTGCAGATGATATGATCTTATATCTAGAAAACCCTGAGAAATCGACGATACAGCTACTAGAGCTAATAAACAAATTTAGCAAAGTAGCGGGATACAAGATTAATGCACATAAGTCAGTAATGTTTCTATATGCTAGAAATGAACAAACTGAAGAGACACTCAAGAAAAAGATACCATTTTCAATAGCAACTAACAAAATCAAGTACCTAGGAATAAACTTAACCAAAGATGTAAAAGACCTATACAAAGAAAACTACATAACTCTACTAAAAGAAATAGAAGGGGACCTTAAAAGATGGAAAAATATTCCATGTTCATGGATAGGAAGACTAAATGTCATTAAGATGTCAATTCTACCCAAACTCATCTACAGATTCAATGCAATCCCAATCAAAATTCCAACAACCTACTTTGCAGACTTGGAAAAGCTAGTTATCAAATTTATTTGGAAAGGGAAGATGCCTCAAATTGCCAAAGACACTCTAAAAAAGAAAAATGAAGTGGGAGGACTTACGCTCCCTGACTTTGAAGCTTATTATAAAGCCACAGTTGCCAAAACAGCATGGTACTGGCACAAAGATAGACATATAGATCAATGGAATCGAATTGAGAATTCAGAGATAGACCCTCAGATCTATGGCCGACTTATCTTTGATAAGGCCCCCAAAGTCACTGAACTGAGTCATAATGGTCTTTTCAACAAATGGGGCTGGGAGAGTTGGATATCCATATCCAAAAGAATGAAAGAGGACCCCTACCTCACACCCTACACAAAAATTAACTCAAAATGGACCAAAGATCTCAATATAAAAGAAAGTACCATAAAACTCCTAGAAGATAATGTAGGAAAACATCTTCAAGACCTTGTATTAGGCGGCCACTTCCTAGACTTTACACCCAAAGCACAAGCAACAAAAGAGAAAATAGATAAATGGGAACTCCTCAAGCTTAAAAGTTTCTGCACCTCAAAGGAATTTCTCAAAAAGGTAAAGAGGCAGCCAACTCAATGGGAAAAAATTTTTGGAAACCATGTATCTGACAAAAGACTGATATCTTGCATATATAAAGAAATCCTACAACTCAATGACAATAGTACAGACAGCCCAATTATAAAATGGGCAAAAGATATGAAAAGACAGTTCTCTGAAGAGGAAATACAAATGGCCAAGAAACACATGAAAAAATGTTCAGCTTCACTAGCTATTAGAGAGATGCAAATGAAGACCACAATGAGATACCATCTAACACCGATTAGAATGGCTGCCATTAAACAAACAGGAAACTACAAATGCTGGAGGGGATGTGGAGAAATTGGAACTCTTATTCATTGTTGGTGGGACTGTATAATGGTTCAGCCACTCTGGAAGTCAGTCTGGCAGTTCCTTAGAAAACTAGATATAGAGCTACCATTCGATCCAGCGATTGCACTTCTCGGTATATACCCGGAAGATCGGAAAGCAGTGACACGAACAGATATCTGCATGCCAATGTTCATAGCAGCATTATTCACAATTGCCAAGAGATGGAAACAACCCAAATGTCCTTCAACAGATGAGTGGATAAATAAAATGTGGTATATACACACGATGGAATACTACACGGCAGTAAGAAGGAACGATCTCGTGAAACATATGACAACATGGATGAACCTTGAAGACATAATGCTGAGCGAAATAAGCCAGGCACAAAAAGAGAAATATTATATGCTACCACTAATGCGAACTTTGAAAAATGTAAAACGAATGGTTTATAATGTAGAATGTAGGGGAACTAGCAATAGAGAGCAATTAAGGAAGGGGGAACAATAATCCAAGAAGAACAGATAAGCTATTTAACGTTCTGGGGATGCCCAGGAATGACTATGGTCTGTTAATTTCTGATGGATATAGTAGGAACAAGTTCACAGAAATGTTGCTATATTATGTAACTTTCTTGGGGTAAAGTAGGAACATGTTGGAAGTTAAGCAGTTATCTTAGGTTAGTTGTCTTTTTCTTACTCCCTTGTTATGGTCTCTTTGAAATGTTCTTTTATTGTATGTTTGTTTTCTTTTTAACTTTTTTTTCATACAGTTGATTTAAAAAAGAAGGGAAAGTTAAAAAAAAAAAAAAAAAAGCAAAACAAGGAAAAAAAAAAAGATGTAGTGCCCCCTTGAGGAGCCTGTGGAGAATGCAGGGGTATTTGCCTACCCCATCTCCATGGTTGCTAACATGACCACAGACATAGGGGACTGGTGGTTTGATGGGTTGAGCCCTCTATCACAGGTTTTACCCTTGGGAAGACGGTTGCTGCAAAGGAGAGGCTAGGCCTCCCTATGGTTGTGCCTAAGAGCCTCCTCCCGAATGCCTCTTTGTTGCTCAGATGTGGCCCTGTCTCTCTAGCTAAGCCAACTTGAAAGGTGAAATCACTGCCCTCCCCCCTACGTGGGATCAGACACCCAGGGGAGTGAATCTCCCTGGCAACGTGGAATATGACTCCCGGGGAGGAATGTAGACCTGGCATCGTGGGATGGAGAACATCTTCTTGACCAAAAGGGGGATGTGAAAGGAAATGAAATAAGCTTCAGTGGCAGAGAGATTCCAAAAGGAGCCGAGAGGTCACTCTGGTTAGCACTCTTACGCACACTTTAGACAACCCTTTTTAGGTTCTAAAGAATTGGGGTAGCTGGTGGTGGATACCTGAAACTATCAAACTACAACCCAGAACCCATGAATCTCGAAGACAGTTGTATAAAAATGTAGCTTATGAGGGGTGACAATGGGATTGGGAAAGCCATAAGGACCACACTCCACTTTGTCTAGTTTATGGATGGATGAGTAGAAAAATAGGGGAAGGAAACAAACAGACAAAGGCACCCAGTGTTCTTTTTTACTTCAATTGCTCTTTTTCACTCTAATTATTATTCTTGTTATTTTTGTGTGTGTGCTAATGAAGGTGTCAGGGATTGATTTGGGTGATGAATGTACCACTATGTAATGGTACTATAAACAATCGAAAGTACGATTTGTTTTGTATGACTGCGTGGTATGTGAATATATCTCAATAAAATGAAGATTAAAAAAAAAAATGCAATAAACACCAAAAAATAAAAATAAAAAAAAAAAAAAGGAAAAAAAAAAAAAATGAGCAGTGAATGGGATCTTGTGCTTGGGCTGTAGTTTGCTGATCCCTGCTCTAGGACCATCAGATGAGAACTTTAACATGAATGTTTTCAGAATTCAGAATTAGCTTCTTCCATAAATAACTCATTTTTGTGCATTTATTATAATTAGAACTTGACTTTCTGTCAAGCATCATCATTCCATGTACATACATACCCCAGGCTTAAGAAAAAAAAAACCATGTCATGTACTTCATTTGAGTTTCTACAGAGTCTAGTGTTCAAAATATTTTGATGGAATAAAAATGAGTGGCAGGGAGAAAAAAGTTGAACATATATAACATGCTTATTGTGGAGCATATCTATACAAGGCTGAGTTTGTAGTCATAGAGGGCCATGAGTTTTGTTAAAGATAGTTTGTAACTATTTATGTGTGCTCTTATTTTACTCTTCTCCCTAACTGTCTTTGTTTACTTGCTGAATTGCTTCCAAGACCAGGTCTGCACAAAAAATTCTGCATTGCTGAATCTCAACAGAAAAGCTAAGGTTTCTGAAAGATGTTGTTTCCATTTATTCATCTTCAAGGTTGTTATAAAAACTTGAAAAGGAAATGCAGTATTTGCATATATTTTTTAAAGATTAAAAAACCTGAAGCTATTTTTTTCTTTATGTACGATTCATTTGGTTCACAGATAATGCCCTTAGAAAATTAACACACTTTTCCTTTTGTCTTAGTAATATCTTATACTTTGATATCTTGTATCTCATTAAATATGCACAATAATCCTGTGCAGTAGGTATGACAGGACTAGAGTCAAAACTCTTTCAGATACAAGTGTTTAAAAAAAAAAAAAGAAAAGTAGTTTTAAAGCCATGATATATTTAGCCAAAAAAAGAGAAAGTAACGTTTTATCTCAGGTAACTGAGAAGTCCATGGAAGGACCTTTTTTCTTCCTTTGGCTGAATTCAAGAACTCAAGTGATATCATCAAGGTTCTCACTTCTGTTGTTTAGCTCTTCTTTCTTTTGTGTGTTGCCCTCATTCTCTCCCACTGCAGACAGTCTTCCTCCAAGTTGCTGGAGGGGATGACCACCAATTGCCTCAATTTCACATCATCCCTGCCCAAATTGAAAAATCCTTGGGACGAGAACTGTAATTATCAGACTCACCTGGACTACTTGAGGGGAGAAGACTGACTCCCCATGGAAAGTAATGCTGAAAAGATAATGTTTGTTCTTTAAAGTAAGTATGATAACTGTTTGAACATGGAAAACAGAGGCACAGAGAAATGAATAAACCTGTCCATGACCACAATGCTGATTGGCAGGAGATGTAAAACAGAAATCCATGTCTCCTCACACATATTTTATACAAGGCCCTTGCTCTTGTGTGTTTAACAATATTATTTCCTTGGTGAATGTGTCTCTATCTCAGCATTTCAAAACAAAAGCCAGGCCCACACATTTTCATAAACACTATAATGTCATTTCATTACATCAATCTGTCTTCTTCATTTACATCAATAATTTCATATTCAAGAAACCATAATTATGTTTGCCTTATTTGCTTCAGTATCCATGGATAACTCTGACCTTGTAAAAGAATCTAAAGATTTTTTGTGGCTTTAGTTTTTGCTTTGTTTTTGCCTCCATGCTTTACGGGCCTCGCTTTGTGCTAGACTCTTAAGGTGTTTTTTTAAAAACAGTCATTCCTAAGAAATAATACAAAATTTGAATAAATGTATATCCATAGGTAATTATTTCTCTGTCTTTAATACACTCTCCTTTTTTTTTTTTCTGCGACGGGCACATACATAATAAGATGATTTATTGTAAAAGCATGTCATCTTTGTACAAGCAGGCAAGTAGCAGATTTGGCAGAAAGAGGGCTTGACTGAACACTAGCAGACACGAATTCTAGTCTGGCTTTGCCAATCACTAGCCGTGCGGTTGCGAGCAAGTGGCTTAAAATGAGCCTTAGTTAGTATCCTCACCTGAGAATGCCGGGTTGCATTAGCGCCTTAATCTGATCCTTAGGGGAGCATGTAGGTGGAACTGTTTGTAATCTACAAAATGATATATAAATGTCAGTACTTCTACATTTGTTTGAAATTTGGTTTTTCCTACTATCTCAACAGAGTAAACAGACGTACTGACTTAATATGGAAATCTTGGAAAAGCTGAATCAATTTTCTGGAAAACTCACGCAACAGGAAGGCAAAACTATTCCTTCAAAGTTCTCTAATAGTTATTTTATTTTTATATTTTCTTGCGCCTGGTTTCTCTTTTGTTGCTGTGTCAGAAATTTTCTTTTTGAAGTATGGAAGCTACACTGAATAAAGCATTTCTAACTTATAGCTCGTTACAAATTTTCCTTTGGAGATACCAGCTCTACAACTACTCCAGCCGCAGCAAGGTTCTCCTTCCACAAGCCGCTCCCCAAGCCCCATTCGGAGGTGCGCAGCGCCACCTCGTGGGAGAGGGCGGAGACAGCCAGGAGTCGGCGGCCAGTGTGAACGGCCTGGCTCAGACGACTCTGCACGCGTACTCACCCCAGAAAGTCGAGACTTGCCTCAGTCTCAAACGCCTCCAACTCTGCTGAGCCGAGAAGACCTTGGCAACCCAGCCTAGGGCAAGGGACTTTAACGGGACGGAACTTCCCCAGAGGCAGGAGCTTCGGTGGGTTTAGGCGACCAGGCTGGGTGCGGAAGGCTGGGTTCTGTGGGCGGGGTTACCGTCGGTGGGCGGGGACTCAGACATGTGGGTAGGGCGGGGCTTCGCTCTGTTTTCTGGGCAAGCTTACCGAGACTCCGCTCTGTGGGCTGGAGACGGTCTGTGGGCGTGGCTACGGTTGGTAGGCGGGATTACGACTTGTGAGCGGAATTGTGATTGGATCCCTCTAGCCGGAAGTTCCTGGATCGTGTATGTGAAGACGGCGTCACCTTGGGTTTGAGCAGCTTTCTGCACCCGGGTATCAAAGGACTGGTGAGAGGTTGGTAAAATGTTTTTCTGGCGGGCGAGCGGGAGTATGGGCAGCCTCCAGGACTCGCGGCAGGGTCGGGTGGGCTTCGTACAGCTGCGGCCTTGAGGTCCGGCCGGGACTCGCGGCAGGGTTCCGTGGGCCTCGTGCAGCTGCGGCCTTGGGTTTGGTTCCGTGGCGCTCCGGCTGGGGCACCCTACACGTAGTTGCCTTCTGGTCCAGGCCCGAAACCACGGTGCTTTTGGGGGCTTCAGCTCCTGTCAGGGTCCGGGTTTTTGTTTGCCAGTTTGTTGTGATCACGATTTCCATGTGATTGTCATAGAATTTCGCTAACCCTCCCAACTAGGGTATTGCCCTTTCCACGAATCTTTATGTCCCCAAATCCCCACCTCTGTTGCAGACTAATCTTGTTTGCTGCTTGTAACAGCATCTATCATTATATGTGTGTATGTTTACCCTAGCTAGGCTGGGAGGTGCTTGAGATAAGGAAATGTGTGTATATATCAGTTTCGATACCACGCCTACACACCCGCCTCATAGTAATTACTTAATGAATACTAGATTATGAATTGTTGGATTTCGGTGGTTACTATTGGAAGGCTTTTATGTTGTTTTAAGTTAGATGGGGTTTATTCTGTGTATTTTCTGCAATGATTTTTTTTTTTAAATTAGGAATACCATTGGAGTTCTAAAGAATTGAGGTCTCTGATCAAAGTGTTAAATAGTTGGAGATTGGTCATAGGCCGGACCTTGAAGAAATATATGTTTCAGTCAAGAGATACAATGTTAGAAAAGGAAGAGGTGCAAGGTGTCTTAGGCTGGGGTAGCGCGGTATGTATGGTAGGAGATACATTTGCAGATTTAGGCTAGATTCAGGGTACCAATAATATGCCGAACTGAGGCATACTTCCGCTTACACATTTGGAGAACTATTGAAGGTTTCTAACATTGGGAAGGTTCATCACATAACCATGTGCAGGGCTTGAGTCCATGTGGCTTAAGCTAGGAGTTGGCACACAAAGAGCCAGATAGTAAATAGTTGTAGGGTGGAAGGAACCACAGACAGTACATAGCTGAATGGGCATAGCTGGGTTCCAGTAAAACTTTATTTTCAAAAACGGTGGCTGAACTTGGCGGGTGAACTCACTACCCTTCCCCCTACATGGGATCTGACTCCCAGGAGTGTAAATCTCCCTGGCAACGTGGGATATGACTCGCGGGGATGAATCTGGACCCAACATCATGGGATTAAGAACATCTTCTTGACCAAAATGGGGATGCAAAATGAAACAAAATAAAGTTTCAGTGGCTGAGAGATTCCAAATGGAGTTGAGAGGTCACTTTGGTGGGCATTCTTATGCACTATATAGATAACCCTTTTTAGGTTTTAATGCATTGAAATAGCTAGAAGTAAATACCTGAAACTATCAAACTGCAGTCCAGTAGCCTTGACTCTTGAAGATGATTGTATAGAAATGTAGCTTAAAAGGGGTGACAGTGTGATTGTGAAAGCCTTATGGATCCCACTCCCTTTATCCAGTGTATGGATGAATGAATAGAAAAATGGGGACAAAAAACTAAATGAAAAATAGGGTGGGGGGGATTTGGGTGTTCTTTACTTTTATTTTTTATTCTTATTTTCACTTTTTCTGATACAAGGAAAATGTTCAAAAAATAGATTGGGGTGATGAATGCACAACTATATGATGGTACTGTGAACAATTGATTGTACACATTGGATGATTGTATGGTATGTTACTATATCTCAATAAAATTGAATTTAAATAAAAGGTGGCTGGATTTGGCTTCATGGGTATAGTTTGAGCTAAGCAGATAGACCTAGAAACTATAGCAATAACCCAGTCCTGAACTAGACAGTACTACATGTTTTTGTATTTCTTTTTTTATTTATACACAAGAGGTAATACTGTATAATGCTTAAGTGTGAGCCCTGTATCTAGTCTGCTTTCGCTTTGAATCTTGGCATCCCCTTGTTACTAACACTGTGACACTGAGCAAATTAACTTATCTTTGCATCAGTTTTTTTTTTTCTCTGATAGTACCTCCCACAAAGGGTTGTTGAGGAATAAATGAGTTAAAGCACATAAAATGTTAGCACAATGCTTGTACACAGAATAAAAGCTCAATAGACGTTAATTACTAATATTTTAAAAATTATTCTCAAGTGCATTATTCAAGACATATTTGAAAGATGTTTCTAAGGAAGAATCTGTGAGCTTAATGATACAGAGGAAAAAAAACAACCCTAAGGTTTCAAGGCAGGATCCGTTCACAAAGAGGTGAAAGGACGTCCTGAGAGTTAATTTAAGTGGGAAGGGGAGATGGCAAGAGAAGGATTGAAGACTGATCTTGAGGATGCACGCAGATTAGGAGAGAACATGGAGAGAGTAGAAGGAAATGAAAAAGAAGTCAGGAAGGAGACAGAAGAATCAGAGAGGTATAGAGGTAAGCAAATTGGCAGATGGTAGTGATGGTTAACATTGTCACATTCTGCAGAGAGCTGAGAAACAACTGTTGTGTTGATAATATTAATGAATTAAACCAGTAAATATCAACTGGGTGCCTCCTCTGGGCCAGATGCTGGGGATGCAGAAGAGAATTAGGTATATACTCTGCACTCAAAGAGCAGAAAATCTAGTAGGAGTGAAAGACATGGAAATAAGTACAATCCATGTAATACCTGGCTGCAGCTTTAAAAATATTCAGGAGTACATAGAAATTCTGAGATTTAATTGGAACATTTACTATAAGAATTTAAATTCATTTACAGTTCATAAATATGGACAACTTAATGAACTCCTTTTCTTTCTTTTCTAGAAAATGGCCAAGAACAAACTAAGAGGGCAGAAGTCTAGGAATGTATTTCACATAGCCAGCCAAAAAAACTTTAAGAATAAAAATAAAGCAAAACCAGTTACCACAAATCTTAAGAAGGTGAGTATTAGTTAAGCACACTGACTTTGTTGTTTACAAGAAAAACAGTAGTCAAGCTACCAAAAAGTTCTTAGCCTTTCCCACAAAGGCAAGATGCTTTTAAACTTTTGTTTTTTTTTAAAAAAAAATCTTTCTTGAATCCTAATGTTTGAAAAGAAAAAGTATTTTAACTGCAAGTGTGTGAGGATCCACATATTCATTTATTAGAGCATAGAAATCATAAAAAAATCATGGAATGCAAAACAGTTCTTATCCTTGAACTCAAATATATTCAAGAAGCTATTAACAGAGCCAAGATGTGGCATGTTAGTAGGCATCTACTTTTATTTTCCTCAGTAATTCTTATCTCTCTGAAAATATCTGAAACTCAAACTGAAATCTGTAAAAAGAAGATAAAATACTTTTGCTTTTTGAAATGGAGAATTTGAAAAGAAAAGGGTTTCTTTGTCTTCAAGTTTACATTTCAAAATATTTGGGAACTGTCATCAAGATGAAGTGGATTACAGAGTTCTTTAAAATGTTTTCAAGTTTAAGTAGTAAGTGGAGTCAGCTCTTCAGGACTCAATAATTGTCATAATAGTCCATAGAAGTGTAACATTTTATCTTCAGCTTTCATGAGCTACCTGAATTAATGTTTTTGATTGAGCAGTGTTGACTTCGTAAATGCTATGAAGGAAATAAAGCTCAGTGATATGATGGGGTTTGGGGAATAACAATTTTATATAGAATTGTCTTCAAAGTTGACATTTAAGCCAAGACCTGAATGATAAGGTGCTTCTAATGTTGGGAAGATTTAGGAGCAGCATGTTCTAGGCAGAGAATAGCAAGTACAAAGGCCCTAAGCAGGGGAAAAACTTGGTGTGGTTGAGGAAGATTCTTTCTTTTGGATAGATGTACTAGAAGTTTTATGCTGGTGGGAAGGACCTAAGAGAGGGCAATCTGTGTTTAGGTAACATGGTTGGAGGTTTGAGAAAGTATAAGATAGTTTTCTTGGGAAGTAAGCTAACTTAAAGCGGAAGGCATAAGATTGCCAGACACCATGTTAATGGTAAATTGAAATTGGTGGTCATGAATTGAATATGAAACCGGTCAGCCAGTCATGATTTTCTAAAGCTTCAATTCCAAGCCAGAAAAGGCTGACAGTTGAGTTTAACCAAGTGTCTAATCAAGGGAGAGGTGGGAAGGAAAGTTAAAAGAGAGTGTAAAGAAATGATTGATTAAATGTTGGTCATGGAATCTGTTTTGGCTGAAGGAAAAAGTGAGGATATGAAGATATGAAAAAATAGTGAAATTGGTGGGAAGAGGTTTCAGCGAGATTGAAGACTTGTTAATAAACTAAGTGAACTAGAAGGACAGGAGGTGGTCCAGTTACTAAGGTGATTCCATGGGAGTCGAGGGCTGCAGTAGGCTTTAGAGGAAATGGAGATGATGACCCCAAGAGATCAACAGGCCATAGGATTAGATTTTTGTTGAAGCCACCAATCAATAACAGGCATGAAGATGAAGAGGTCAGTGAGCCAAGGACTGAAATCGTTCATGAAGCTGAGAATAATCATGATGTTGGTAGCTAACAGCAGTGATGAAGAGGCACCAGACTATCTTGATGTATAAGGTACAGAGGAGCTTAGCGGATTTTGAAGGAGAAATGGTTTGTTAATAGCAGTGACTCCTATCCCTACCTCTTAGACTCAAGAGAGGACTACAGGGGAAGCTGTCCTCAATGGATCGGCTGGTTTCCATACAGGCAGAAAGATCAAGGAAGGATTCAGAGGCATACTGTTAGAAGGGCTCTAAAATCATTTGATTCCTGTTCCTCATTTTACAGCTGAGAGATCTTGGCACCATAGGCTAGAAAGATTGCAGTGACATATTTTGGCCTGCCTATACCAATAAAGTCTAAGTGTGAGGCATGTCCACATTAATTCTTATTTTTTTAAAAAACAAAACCTTTCCTCTAAAATCTCGCAATAAGACTACAAGAATTTTAGAGTTCTTCCCACAAATTGGAAGGGCTTATAAGGTTTTAGATTTTTAGGTTTAACAAGGTTAAATTAAAGTTAAATATATTTTACATTTAATGGATCTTGGATTAATGCTTTTTTTCTTTTTTAAAAGATAAACATTGTGAATGATGAAAAAGTTAACAGAGTAAATAAAGCTTTTGTAGATATACAAAAGGAACTTGCAAACTTCTCAAGAGGCCTTTCCCTTGAACCTCTGCAGAAACAGCTGGTAAGTAAAAATCATTTGTTTTTCATATGTCTCAAATACAAACTGAAGGCTAATGAATTAAACTCCAAATTTTGAAAGCTTGTAAATTGAATGTAATTTTTAGTACTTGGCTTTGTAATGTATCTACTGTATTCAGACATATTCAGGCTCTAAAACATTTGAGTCTGAATATGAGAATTTATTGTTCTATACCCAAAGATACATAAAAAAAAACAGATCTGATAATAGATTTTATATTTTTTTGTTATCTAAATTCCTAAATACAATACTTTTTTTTTCTTCAGCTTCCTCAGCAGCATCATGAAAACAAACCAGTTAATGTTGACGAGGCTACAAGATTAATGGCTCAGTTGTAATAGAGTGGTGATGCATCAAATTCCCAAAAAAAGATCAATAAATTAAATGTTTTATACAACTTTATTTTTAAAAATCTTGTTAATGTACAGGCATTGGCACATTTTAAAAACAAACTACATAAACAGATCTTTCCTATAATCTAGGAAAGTGGAATGTCAGAAGTCAACAAAATGTGATAAACTTAAAGTGCTAAAACAGAAGGCACTTCACAAAATCTGTTCACTGAAACAGTTAATATGTCCTAGTTTACATCCTTCACTTTATAAGTGGCAGTGAATGTCTGATTGTATTGGAAGAACAAAGAAATATGGACAATTTTGTGGCAGTAAAAATACAAGACAAACAAGTGATGAGCCTATGGGCTAACTTTTTTGTTTCTGATGACCTGAAGTCTACTTTAACTTTCCTCATAAGAGAAAAAAACAAACAAACAAGGATTCAGAATTGAAAGACAAGTTGGAATCCCAGAATGTAGTTATCTGGAAAGGGGTGGTGGGGTAGGGGGAGGCATTATCCCTCTTTCCCTGACGCAGTTAAAGGCCTTTGTTTTATGGTTGAAGTTTTGTGAAGTAAAAAATACAGTATTAGGGAAGAACACTTCAGAATCAGTGAACTAAAAGATGTTACATTCATTATTTTGAATACTCAGGTTATTAGGAAGGCTAAAATGTTAAACAGTTAGAGGTAGATAACAGTCCCAAGTTTCCATGGAATCTAATAATTTAGTATCTGGACATCAAAAAGATCACAAACTCCTTCGTTATCATCTAGATTAAAGTTGTAGTCATCTGCTGGGGTAGGAGAAAGCCGCAAGAGAGGAAACACTGCAAGCAAAGAACAAATTCAATGTTAAAGATAGTTTCCTGTCAGTCCAAATTAAAAAATATATATAGATATAATAGCAAAATTAATGGTCAAATTAATGACTTGTGGTTTAGTATATATTTAGAAAGACTGTCATTTAAAGTCAATTTATGCATTGATTTATAGTTATTAGCTTGAGAAAGGGGTTAAAATTTTATTGGCTGAATTTGTCACTGAAATTTAGAATTCACACATACTAGTTAAAAAATTTTCTTTGATTTGCTAAATAAGCTACCACTTTGAAAACAGAAGTATGAGCTAAACCTAAATTAATAAATTCTCTGATGTTCTCTGCTTTTACATAAATATTTAGTAAATCCCTAAGTAGTTACTCTACCATTTGTTGTCCTAATAGTTACCACTTCTTGGGTCTCTGCTATATTTGTTAGGAACCAGGACTCCGAATCCAAGAGCTTATAGAAACATGAAACAGAGAAATTTTTGAAAGAATTTAAAAATTCTCTCAAATTAGATGATGGCATAGCTGTTACCACTGGTGGGAGTTGGCACCAGAAAAGCCTTATGCCTTCTCTATATCCTGCTGAGTCTGGCTGGATATTCTTTACCATCCTAATTTGAACATGACCCAAGATTAAGGAAAAAGGGAAACTTTGTAATTCCTGAAGGCTAAATTTTATAAACAGTTGAGATGGCCTATAGGTTGTAGTGTTCATTGACACTGCAAAAGATGTCTTGGTCTGAGATATTCCTCCTCATTTAAAAAAGAACCTACAAGTCAAATTAACAGGTATTATGTATGAATCACATATACACAATTCTCCAGTGGCTTTGAAGTCTATATATACAGTGGTTTTCCATCTTAGCTATGCATTGCTATCACTTTGGGAGCTTTCAAAACATTGATGAACAAAGCCTGTGCCAGACCAATTAAGTCTCTAAGGATGAGGATTTGACAATAAATTTTTTTTAAAGCTCCCCGGGTTAAGCTTTAAAGCCACGGTTGATAACTAGCATTTTGAAAGAAGGGTAGATCTCTTATAACTTAAGAGTGCCTCAAGGTAATAACTAGCAAACTATCATTCCCCCTTTTTCTCTCGGTACCATGTTTTCCATTCTTTTGTTCCCAATTTTTTTTTTTAATCCGGTGTGCTTTTGGTTGCCTGTGATACCAAGTTGACCTCTGTGGTCCAGCTTTGTCCAACTTGTTCATGACCCCTGTGAGTAAATTAGTTTCTAATAAGTTGGTAATCAAGTTCCTTGAGCTTTTTGCTCATGAGTTATGAGCTTTCATTTAATAGCTCTTAAGTAAAATTCAGATGGGTTATAGCCTTGAATCTTGAGTCCTCTTTTCATTCCTTCAGTTAAAAATAACTTGAATGACAAACTCAAAGTGAATAAACAGGCCTCAAAGTGCAAATGCTATTTGAATAATAATTTTATTTCTCTCCCCCCATTAACATTTAGTGTCAATGGCAAATGAATAAATTAGGTTTGTTCGCCTGACACCTTCATTCCAAACTCGATTGCTTGGGAGAGAGGAGCCTTACATTGGCTATACTTCAACTAGAAGTATAGTGGCTTTTGGGTAGCCATCTTTAAGATTATCACATTGACTGCAAACTCTAGTTCCAAGAGGGGTCAGCAGGTAAAGGACACTGGGGTATAAGGCAGTATTTGTGGTGACTGATTCTTTGCAGAGAACTTGCTCTTAGACTGCTATAGTCTTTTAGGATTGGTCCTGCTTTGGGATTGAAGAACAGCACTGTACTTAATTGAAGAATGTTTTAATCCAATACTAAATAAGGTTATTTCATATCACAGTATGTTTTCACCTAACTGAACCAAAAAAAAAAAAAAATCATATTGCTATCTATTTGGATAGTACCTTATATATTCAAGTACTTGAATATTGCCTAATAGTTAAAAAAAAAAATTAAAACACAGAAAAACGTTTTGAAATTCCCATAACAACTTCCAAAACTCGGGGGCATTTCACTGTTCAACCTCTGGTGTTGTTCATGTAATATAAAACTGGGTTTTCAGATCACCTATTGATTTAGACATGTTATTTTACTCTTTTTGGGTCAGATTCTTCACAAGAGAAAAGGGTTAGTGTGCCAAAAGCTTAGATTTTATTCAGTGAAGGTGACAAGTTCCCCTTATGGATTCCTTTAAACTGTAGACAAAAATACAATCTGAAGGATACCTATAATTTAACTTGAAAGAAGTATCAAGGGAAAATTTTTATGAATCATAGTAAATTGAAGCAGTTAGAAAATATAAGTTCCTCATTTTAAAAATAATTATGTGTCACTTAAATTCTAGAAAAGCATTATTGTAGGGTGGCTAGTAAAATTTTAAATTACTTACCATCAGAAGACATTAACTCATCAATGATATCTCCACTAATAGATCCTGCTGGAAACAGAAATATATTAAATTTTGTTGAATTGGTTTATATATCTTAACAATAAAGGTAGTTCTATTTAAAAACAAGCAGTCCAATCAGCAGCTTGTTTGATTGTGCAAAGTTAATGTACTAGAACTTTCTGGAAAGAAAATATTGTTGATTATACTGGGTATTTTTTTTTTTCATACAATGTTCCAAATTAGATATAAGAAAACATTATATTGAATTTACTTTTCAGTTTTATAATGAAGTTAGAGGAAATCTTTAGTCCCCAAAATTTAAGCCACCAGAACAATGAGTCAATTATTCACTAATAAAAGTACTATTCAATACATTAGAACTATTCAGTTCAGGAAATAGTACTTGAGGTTTCAGTGCTGCCTTCACAGTAACAGCACTGAATGTTAATGGATTAAATGTCTCAATCAAAAGACAGATTGGCAAAATGGATAAAAAAGTATGATCCAATGATATGCTATTTACAAGAGACTCACCTTAGACTCAAAGACGTAAATAGGATGAAAGTGAAAGTTTGGAAAAAGATGGCATAACCAAAAAACAGCTGGGATAGCTATACTACTAATGTTAGACAAAATAGACTTTAAATGCAAAACTCTTGGACAAAAGAAGGGCACTATATATTAACAAAAAGGTCAATCCACCGAGAAGATATAACAATCATAAATATGCACCTAACCACAGTGCCCCAAAATACATAAGGCAAAAACTGACAAAACTGAAAAAAGAAGTAAGACTACAATAATAGTTGAATTCAGTACACCACTCTCATCAACAGATAGAACATCCAGACAGGATCAATAAGGAAACAGAGAACTTGAATGCTATAATAAATGAACTAGACATAAAGGGAACATTGCACCCCCAAAAAGAAGAATATACATTTTTCTCAAGTGCACGTGGATCATTCTCTAGGATAGACCACATGTTGGGTCACAAAACAAGTCTCAATAAATTTATAAAGACTGAAATCATACAAAGCACTTTCTCTAACCATAATGGAATGAAGCTGGAAATCAACAACAGGCAGAGTTCCAGAAAATTCACAAATATATGGAGGTAAAACAACACAATCTTAATCAGTGGGTCAAAGAAGAAACTGCAAGGGAAATCAGTAAATATTGTGAGACGAATGAAAATGAGAACACAACATTACATGAGATGCAGTGAAGGCAGTGTTGAGAGGGAAATTTATGGCCCTAAATGCTTACATTAAAAAAAAAAAAACCTAAACTCAAAGACCTAATTGCACAACTGGAGGAACTAGAAAAAAAACAGAAAACTAATCCCAAAGCAAGCAGAAGGAAAGAAATAGCAAAGATTAAAGCAGAAATAAATAAGAGAATTAACAAAGCCAAAAGTTGGTTCTTTGAAAAGATCAATAAAATTGACAACCCCTTGCTAGACTGACAATAAAAAAGAGAGAAGATGCAAATAAAATCAGAAATGAGAGGCAGGTCATTACTGCTGTGCCAGTTTGAATGTATTATGTCCCCCAAAACGCCATTATCTTTGATGTAATCTTGTGTGGGCAGATGTATCAGTGTTAATTAGATTGTAATTCGTTGAGTGTTTCATGGAGATGTGCCCCACCCAGCTGTGGGTGATGACTCTGATTGGATAATTTCAATGGAGGTGTTACCCCAGCCATTCAGGGTGGGTATAAATGAAATCACTGGAGCCTATAAGTGAGCTGACAAACAGCAGGAACTCAGTGTAGCTGAGAGTAACATTCTGAAGAGAAGCTACAGCCAAGAGGGACACTGAAGAATGCACAGAAGCTGAGAGAGTAGCTGCAGATGAGAGACAGTTTGAAGATGGCTGTTGAAGGCAGACTCTTGCTCCGCAGAAGCCAAGAGAGGACAAACACCCCAAGAGCAACTAAGAGTGACATTTTTGGGGAACTGCAGCCTAGAGAGGAACATCCTGGGAGAAAGCCATTTTGAAACCAGAACTTCGGAGTAGATGCCAGCCACGTGCCTTCCCAGCTAACAGAGGTTTTCTGGACACCATTGGCCATCCTCCAGTGAAGGTACCCGACTGCTGATGTGTTACCTCAGACACTTTATGGCCTTAAATTGTAACTGTGTAACCAAATAAACCCCTTTTCATAAAAGCCAATCCATCTCTGGTGTTTTGCATTCTGACAGCATTAGCAAACTAGAACCACCACTGACCCCATACATAAATAAAAATAGTAAGAGGACAGATACTATGAACAACTGCAGACCAACAGATTAGATAATGTAGATGAAATGGACAGATTCCTAGAAACAAACAACCTACACTGACTCTAAAAGAACAGATCTCAGCAGATTAATTATAAGAAATGAGATTGAATTATTCATCAAAAACCTTCCAACAAAGAAAAGACATGGGACAGACAGCTTTGCAGGTGAATTCTACCAGTCATTCCAAGAAAAATGAACAGTTCTGCTCAAACTCCTCCAAAAAATTGAAGAGGAGAGAACACTACCAAACTCATTCTATGAGGCTAACATCACCCTCATACCAAAACGAGATAAAGACACTAAAAGAAAAGAGAATTGCAAACCAATTTCTTTTATGAATATAAATGCAAAAATCCTCAACAACACACTTGCAAATTGAATCCAAGAGCACATTTAAAGAATTTTACACCATAATTAAGTGGGATTTATCTCAGGAATGCAAGGGTGGTTCAACATAAAAAAATCAATGTTACAAGCCACATTAACAAAACGAAGGGGAAAAAAACCACATGGTCATCTCAAGGCAGAAAAGCATTTGACAAAATCTAGCATCCTTTCTTGACAAAAATGCTTAAAAAATAGGAATAGAAGGAAATTTCTTCATAATGATAAAGGGCATATTTAAAAAAACAGCAAACATCATACTCAATGTTGAAACACTGACAAGACAAGGATGCCCATTGTCACTACTGTCAGTCACCATTGTACTGGAATTTCTAGCCAGAGCAGTTAGGCACGAAAAAGAAATAAAAGGCATTCACGGTGGAAAGGAAAAAGTAAAACTTTCACTATTTGCAGATGACATGACCCTATATGTATTGAAATCCCAGTAAATCTGCAACAAATATACTAGATTAAATGAATTCAGCAAAGTGGTAGGATATAAGATCAATATGCAAAAATTACTAGTGTTTCTATACAGTTAATGAGCAACCTGAAGAGGATATTAAGAAAAATATTCCACTTACAATAGCAACTAAATGAGTCAAATACTTTGGAATAAATTTAACCAAGGATGTAAAGGATTTGTACACAGAAAACTATGAAACACTGCTAACAGAAATCAAAGAATAAATAAAAATAAATGGAAAGTATATTCCGTGTTCATGGATTAGAAGATTAAATATTGTAAAAAGGTCAATTCTACCCAAATTGATTTACAGATTTAACACAATCCCAATCAAAATTCCAACAGCCTACTTTGCAGAAGCAGAAAAGCCAATTATCAAATTTATTTGGAAAGGTAAGGGACTCTGAATAGCCAAATACATCTTGAAAAAGAACAAAGTTGGAGGACTCACACTTCCTGACTTCAAAGCATATTACAAAGTTACAGTAGTCAAAACAGCATGGTACTGGCCTAAGGACAGATATATTGATGGATGGAATTGAACTGAAAGTTCAGAAACAGACCTTGGATCTAAGGCTAATTGATTTTTGACACGGCTGCCAAGTCCATTTAACTGGTAAGAATAATCTTTCAATAACATTGTTGGGAGAACCAGGTATCCATATGCAAAAGAATGAAAGAAGACCCTATCTCATACCATATTGCAAAAATGAACTAAAAATGCATCAAAGACCTAAATATAAGAACCAGGACTATAAAACTGCTAGAAGAAAATGTAGGGAAGACTCTTCAAGATCCTGTGGTAGGCATTGCTGTCTTAGATGTTTTTTACCTAAAGCACAAGCAACAAAAGGAAAAATAAATAAATGGGACCCCCTCAATTTAAAAACTTTTGTGCATCAAGGAACTTTGTCACAAAAATGAAAGGACAACTACTCAATGGGAGAAAATATTTGGAAACATGTTTGACAAAGTTTAATATCCAGAAAATATAAAGAAATTCTACAAATCACCAATAAAAAGACAACCCATTTAAAAATGGCAAAAGACTTGACCAGACATTTCTCCTAAGAGGAAATACAGATGGCTTACAAACACATGAAAAGATGCTCAGCATCACTAGCTATTAGGGAAATGCAAATAAAAATCACCTACTAGAATGACCACTATTAAAAAAACAGAAAAGATGTGGAGAAAGAGGAACACTCACTGCTGGTAGAATGTAAAATGGTGCAGCTGCTGTGGAAGACAGTTTGATGATTCCTCAGGAAGCTAAGTACAGAACTGCAGTATGATCTGGCAGTCCCACTACTAGGTATTTATCCAGAAGAACTTAAAATAGGACTCGAACAGACATTTTCACACAGATGTTCATTGCAGCATTATTCACAATTGCCAAAAGATGGAAGCAATCCAAGTGTCCATCAACCAGTGAATGGATAAGCAAAATGTAGCATAGACATATAGTGGGGTATTATTCAGCAGTAAGAAGGAATGAAATCTCAATGCATGCAATCATATGGATGAACCTGGAGGACATTATGTTGAATGAAATAAGCCAGACACAAAAGGACAAATATTGTGTGCTCTTACTAATATGAACTAAATATAATATGCAAACTTATAAAGTTAGAGTCTAGAATATAGGTTACCAGGAGATAGAATGGGGGTAGAGAATGGGAAGCTGACGCTTAATTTGTACAGAATTTCTATTTAGGTTGATTGTAAATATTTGGAAATGGAGAGAGGTGATGGTACTACATTGCTGTGAGTATAATAGCACTGAATTATGTATGTAAAATGAAAATAATATCTTCATACATCACAGGGCAATTGGGAAGAGTGCTTATACCAGTGACTTTTGTTCATTCATTTACTCCCATTCTGCACCCCCTAAGACCCAGAAAAGAGATCTGCACGTAAGCTTACAGTGATTGTTGTTGACACATTTAAAGACTTGGGGGTGGTTTCATTAAATCCATGAACTGCATATTCTTTCTCCTGAGCTCCAACCCCAACTCTCCCGTCACATTGTCAGTCACAATATCTTACCATATCAATTTCACGAGCATCTACTGTGGACCTGGCACTACTTTTAAATCTCCATTCTCAAGATGTGGAAGACTAAAGGACTTGTCATCATTGTTCTCCCAAAACTGACTCCTCTGTTTTACAGTCAGTAGTATCATAATTCTCTGTCATCCAAACTTTAAACTTTAAAACTTTCCATTCTTCTTTTAACTTTATCTTCAGATCTCACACATGAAATTTTACTTCTTTTCTGTTCCCACTGTCATCATCCTATTTTAGCCTTAACATTACTCTTAAATTTTTATAAATTTAAGACTTGTGTTCCCTGCTCTTGATGCTTATTTTTAGTATTTTAGCTATTTATCATTTCACAGAGGAAACAATTTAGAAAGCAAGATTTCCTAAATAATTGCAATTGAGACCATTTTTTGACTCTACAAATCTAAGCTTCCCAAATAAAAAGTATAATAATAATATGGAGAAACATGAGGCATAAGTCACTGCATTCTACATTAGTTTGATTTTTCTTAAAGGTAAAACACATTTCAATAGTTTATCCTAGAGTTCCTAAGAGGTTAAAAGAACCTAATAAAGTGAACCTAAGATAAAAGCTGATTAAATAGTAAAAGGAAAAGGAACAAATTTGGCTTAAATCAAAAAGGCACTTTTCAAGGAGATGTGGACTTATTTCTAAATGCCATTCATTTATTCCACTAGCTAGTACCTATTCTGACCTCAGTAGTTCCTTTGGTTTCACTCAGGAAAGAATTTTTCCTTAAAGAGGATCACCTAATCAAAAACAGTATTCTAAGGAAAACTGCCAACCTTGGCCCATAAATATCTTTCTCTTACTCAGTATTCAAAGTTCTATACAGTCTTAACCATACTATATTGTTCCCAATTGCATATTTCTGAATTGTATATATTTGTTTATAGATTTATATCCATATTAAATGAATATATCCTGCCTATGAAACAAATCTGTAGTAATACAATTAAAGACAGGATCTGTTTTTAAATTTTTCCTTGTAATACCTATGCTAGGGCGCAAAGGAGACATGAAATACTTGTTGATTAAATTAAGCTTACTATTTTGCTTCCTGTGTTAGTTGTTTAGATATTAGAAATAAAGTCACAACTAACAAATTCAGTAGCTCACTCATCAGCTCTTTTAATATAGTATTCATAATCCACCCCCACCACCCCACCCCCAATTTTTAAAACAAAAGCCTACACCCACCTGAAGATACATCTGTAGCTGTATGCTGAAGGTTCTGGCTTCTATCAGAGACAGGGTGCTCAGGCACATTCTGATTTGCCAGGTTGGGTTTCTGTGGAGTCAGTGGAGTTGAGGGCTGAGAGGAAGGTTGTGTGAGGTCATCAGGTGGGGGAACAGGAAAAACCACAGGCTTAGAGGAACTGGACTCTTTGTTTATAAGTAGCACGTGGATAGGTCCTGAATGACTCTTTAGATTGATCTGGTATTTCTTTTGTCCGTTCTGGCCCTTTAAAGTTATTGGGTAGAACAAATGAATAAATATAAACATATAAACATTTCTAGGTACCTCAAAACTTTGTATTACATTAAAAATGAGATGGACAAAGCTGTCACAGACCAACTAAATTCACAACAAAAAGAGTTATCAAGTCAAAACAGAAGGGTAGAAACCAAGGATAGAAAAGGATATTGAGGGTTCAAAACACTTGCCCCTAAAAAGTAAGTTTTTCCTAAACACAGATCATCAAAAACCCGCAGTTATAGAATTCTGGCAACCATCTATTTTTATTGTGTAAAAGTAGACATGGCAGCCATGCTCCCAGCATCCTTCATGTATTCGGACTCCATCCCCTGGAGAGGGCCACCAAGATGCTGTCATCTAGACTCTCCATCTTAATTGACAAATATTTCACCACAAGTCACAACTCTAGCAAGCACAAAGACAACTGATTTTGCTACAGAGATATGAAAATAAAATTCCTCCATTTCAAAAAAGTAAAATATCCTGAAGCTTCAGAATCTAGTAATATAAATGCCCTAAATACAAACCTCAAGAACTCCTGGAAGAGGGGGTAGATAATAGTCTTTTTCTACTCCCTATTTTGGCTGGCATAACTTTAAGTTCAAAAGTTTAAAATCTGAATCCACAACTAAAATCATGAACTTATACATAGCATTAAGTCACCATATGTTTTTGATTGAAAAAGCCAGAAAATTTCTGGCTGTTAAAAGACATAATTTAAAGCAATCTAGTATGTTGATGTTTAACTTGAACTTTTTTCTTTCCTCACTCAGGATTTTTATATCAGGTATAGATGTGACTATTTTAACTGATTTTTCTTCTAGTTCAAATAAAATCAAATTGAAAAAAATATCCTTTATAATCAAAATGTTCAATGATTTATTCAGACACTTACTCTATAATTTTACCAAAATACTGAAGAAATCCAAATTCAGATATCAATACTCTAAGATAAATAACTTGGAAGGAAATGTTTACAATTAGTTCATGTTCAGATAAAGAAAGTACGCTTGTACCTCATGAAACAGATCCATTTTTCCCGCTCATACAAAAACATCCTACCTACCATTTCTGGAATAGGTACTTCCAGCTGTGTACCAGATGGTGCTTGAATGGCCAGAAGTGTATCACCTAGTTAAAAAAAAAAAATCCAAATAAAAAATTTCAGAAAATACTGTTGATCATGGAATATAGTGAGAGTGTGGGCTCTAGAGTCATAATGCTTGGTTTGACACCCAGGCTATTAGCCAGGTGACCTGGGGCTTCAGTTTTTAATTTTGTTAAATGGGGAAAACATAATCTACTGCATAGGTTTTTTTGAGGATTAAATGAGATAATATAAATTAGTACTTCCTAGAACAGAATAAATTATCAATATTAGCTCTGTTATTCTCACTAACCAATTCAGTTCAAGTTAATTGCTCAGATGACTGGTCTCTAGTAAAGTTATAGATTCTTAAAACATTTTAGCTTCAATTAAGTAACACTGTTTACTTGAAATATCTGAAAACTTAAATGGCTAGGGAAAATAGAGATTAGGTATGAGAAAGTAAAATCTTGATCTTAAGTGAATTTATTTGTGAAGCCAGATTCTACAATAGTCTCCACTGAGTTTCAGATTAAAACTTTCCCCAAACTTTCTTTGAAAGCTCAGGAGATATGGTGGCAAAATACAGCAATAAAGCCAAATAGATTTCCAATATAGTCTTAGATGGGAAGTCAGATTCTACATGAAAAGGTTTTTGGCAGAATTTTTTAGTATGTGTGTAATATATAAGGCTAGCCTTTTAATAGGACATGCATGATGAAATATAAATGCATATGCTAAATTTCATTTTTCTTTGTTATAATTTTGGAAAAACAGGTCTCTCCTCCCCATTTTACTCATTAATACATTAAGTTGTCATTTCAAGGGGAAAAGTAAGGGATAAAGAATGGAATAGAATCAGGTATAATTTCCTGTTTATGAAATGGATTCATGTAATTCTTTCCTCACACTTTCTTGGGTTCCATTTGCCACCAGCAGAGTTGCTGTCTGTGTTGATGGAATGGTGGCTGATGTGAACTGTGTTCTAGTTCAGGTTTGGTCACTGACTCTGACTTTGAGACTGATGCTTAACCCCTCTCTGACTCTGTTTCCCCTCTTCTTCCTGTCCATCACCTATGCAGCTTGTACCTACCAATGGAGGCAAATAAAGCGAAAGCTGTAAAAGCGGTTATCATCATGAAAACAGAAACAAAAGCAGCCCATCGATATACAGCACTGTGGAGTGTGACAAAATGTCCACAACTACTGAAAATAATGAATTATTCCTATTAGGGATATTTTGAATCACTCTATTCATGGGAGTTTTGAATTACTCTCTACTAAATAAGTTGAGGAAGAATGTTTAAAAAAAAAAACTGCTAATAGTACTTACCATTAAAGCAATTACAGATGTCTTCATGAGTTACATAGGAAAATGTACTGTCATAAAAAGTTAAGGAACAACGTTTAAATCAAGGTCTAGCATTGAAATTAAATGATAAATCTGAAGGTTAAGATAAAATCCAAGTGCATATAAGGGCTGCTATTCATAGATGAAAAAGAACAGACCTCTTGTCTGGAAAGGCAAAGATAATTAGATAAAGGTCCATAAGGAGGGTTCACCCTTTACCCTGAGAAGAAGCCACTTCTGATTTCTGTGACATCTGAGGACCCTTGGGAGAGAGATGGCAAACACTGAACATTCCTCATAGAGGGTTTCTCCAGGGTGTAGGATAGGTGGAGAAAAGGAGGCTAGTGGTGGGAGTAGAGAGCAAGTTATACACTTCCATGTTGAGAATCTTCTTGGTCATAGTTTGAGGAATTGGGAATCTCAGGAAGCAATGTAGCAAAATTCAGGTTCAACTAGTTCAACAGTTTTTGAATCTTGGGGCTTCTCAGAGCACAGCTTGAATTGTTATCAAACTCCAAGGAGCTCTGATCCATAGAAAAGAAATAACAAGTGAGATACTGAAACTTGACAGTGGTTTTGTAAGAAATGGAGTATATCACCAGTGTTTTTTCTCCCCTTGGACTCCTGCCTGCCAACTGGTATTATCTTTGGGCTAATTAGACAGAAGGTATCCTGGATTGATTGTGAACCCATGATATTTCATGTTCAAACCAAAATTAATTTTTCAAAACTTAGAGAGTTACTGAATTTTTATCACTTTGGACACAGATCATAATTATTTTAATAGACCTATGCACTTGACAATGAGGCCTAATATTAACAGACCCCTAAGCAAATTTTTGGCTAGCATATTGTATCCTATCAATGGGTAGATCTAAAGTTGATGAATCTTATTTTTTTTTTCCTCAATGCAATGCAGGAATAATGTTAATGCATGTACCACATAACTTAAAAAGATTAGAAATTTTTAATTACTAGTATAAATTCATAGAAAAATATTATGAAATTTAAACTTTATATTTAGTTTAAAAACTTATTTCTAAAAGTACTAGAATAAACAACTGACCTTCAGCCTGGAAGGACATGTTATATAAATACATACTCTATAATTATATGTATATATACAATTTATTTAAAAGGATATCTATTATTAGTGGAGTCATCCATCACATTTTTGATGCTTTGCTGTAGCCACAACTTCTGCTGATCAAGTTCTCTTTCCTTCATTTCTAGATCTTCAATTTCAGCTTTAAGATATCTTAATCTATCGATGACTTCTTTAGTATTACAGCCAGCACCTACACCTCTTAAAAAGATATAAGAATTAATATCTTCAATATAAAAAAAAAATTATCCCCAGTATCAGACCTGGGTACCACTTAATTTTTGTAGTAATAAATATGACTTAATTAGTAACACATTCAAGGTAAAAATCTTTACTCTTCAAAATATTAACTATGAAGATCATTAGAAAATTTAATAACTAGAATCTTAACATGTTTGCTTAGAAAGTTTATTGACAAGAACAATCAAATTACAAAGATCTTCAGTATGCTCTAGAATGGAAATTGTCATCTAGAAGTGGTTTATATCAGGTGCCAAAAGGATGCCAAAGCTAAATTGTCACATTTGACAGTCTCATGACATGGACTGAGATATTGGTAAAAAAAATTATAACCTTTTAATATTTTGTTGGAATTTTAGCTAAAAACCCCAAAGCATAAAGTCAAGGGAACAAAACTTGAAGAACAGAAAGTACTTGGTTTTCAGTTTGTCACAGTCGTTCAGTATTTTATAAATAACCACATACACTTTAATCAACAATGCAGTTCATTCTCATTATTCAAGGTTTTCTATATATTATGTTCTATAAAGTCTCTGAAACACTGAATTAGTGAATACTGAACTGTTGCCCCTAGGGGAAACACAGAGGTTCCTGAGAGCCTCTGGTCACATTTAGTCAGCTAGAGACTGCCCCACTTTTACCCCATCTAGAAACATTTTACCTCCGTTTATAATTATCTTCAGAATATTGTAGAGCAACATTTTTCAAAAGCCTCTGAACATATTTAAGCAAGTTAATCATAAATCACTTTCGGGGTCAGATTATTGGAGCTCATTAAATAAGGTATAGATTCATTAACATTGAACTCAGGATGAACAGCACTTTAGCTCATGCCTGAATGAAGCTTTTTTACACATTTTTATCAGTGAGGCACATCACAGCCTTCTTGCACTTGGGAACACTAGACAGCACTTCAGCATGATGCTTGGGGGCGATTTGGTGAAATCTTCAACAGAAAGCACAAAAATGGAAAAAACATGCCAATGAAAATACCGCAAAAAACGACACTTGTTTACAGTATGAGAACTGAAACAAGGCGGCAGAGAATTGCCCTCTTTAACCTCAGATGGAAACAGACTGGTTGGGTAACTTAAATTTGCTCTGCACATGTCTGCAACGGACCACAAAAGCACTGTGCATATTGATTTTGGAGTTGTAAATATTGATTTTGGAGTTACAAATAATTTTTAGTGAGTCGGAGAATTTGCAACAGGAATCCATGTATAATGAGTATCAACGATATTTATAGTTTATATTAGTTGGACAGATAAAGGCTTCGGCAGAGAAGGATTAATAATGTAGAGCAGTATGCAGTGTATGCCAAATGTGCTTGAGGGAGAAAATAAGATTGAAATTTTAAGGATGTAAATTAAACAGCAGCAGAGAAGAGTAAAGGAATATCCCAAAGCAGGCATGATATATACAGAGGGCTGAAACAGAAGATTTAGGAGTGATAAATTTAGAAAGATCAAATTTCACAAAGCATTGGGAAGAAAAATAAAGGTTTTAGAAGAGAGCGTTTGTTTGTAACTTACTTCCATTGGATACTATTTTTGGACTTTTTTTCAATTAGGTCAATTCCTTCCAAGACATTGGTGATATCATAAATTCTTCTTTTTTGCCTCACAGCCAAAGTATCTGCAGCCTGCTTTTTTTTAAAACAAAACAAAACAAAACAAAGAGAACAATGAAATAAAGGACATTTTGTATTTTAAAGCCAAAAAGAGTTGATAATTAAGTTCACAGCATGAAAGCCCATTCCCAAATTTAACCTAGTTGCTTGGGAACAATAGCTGCCTATGCTCAAAGCATTTCCCAAGCATTGCAAATACCAAAGACATTATTCCATTTAAAAGCCAGCAGATGTAGGAATAAAAAAAGAGGTAATGACACAAAGCCCACAAAAATAAAAACACAGTATGAATACTCTGTCACTTTATGGACTGATTCTGAAGCAGAGCTACTAATTGTCTATCCATGTCACTCTATCTTATTTGTCTGTTCATAAACAAGTCTCATCTAAAGACAGCCTTAATTATTTTTGAAACTTTAAATTACATCTCAGCAATTTTTTTTTTTGGTAATTAACTCAAGATATTTGGAAGGAAATTCTGAATTATACACACACTTGCAATACCTTGAAATATACCATTTGCATTTCTAAACTCAAAATGAAAAAAGAGGAATGATTCACACAATCCCAACACAGCATAAAATCAACAAGAAATAAAAACCGATAGCACAAGGTTGTGGTACTAACAAATGCTGTACAAAAGATGGGTAGTTTCACTCACATAAGAGCTTGCTCACAAAAATATTACATGTTATCATGTTATAAATGAATTAAAAAACACCATAGTTCCTCTGATTAGTTCCCACTTACTTTCTGACACTCACTCCCCAATCAAACAGAACCTCAAAAAGGTTACCCTGCAGCACTCAGTGAATTAGACAACAGCTTATCTGGAATTTGGAGCCACCTTGTAACACTTCTCACACTAGTAGAAAAGGACATTTATGTCCCAACTGATGAAACAGCTAAGTAGATCATTTTTCAGCATATTATCTGAATTAATGCACAGGATTTAGCTTCTTATAATTTGGTTATCGGCTCCCTAGGGCATCACTACTTTCTTGATTCCGTAAAAAAGTAACTCCCACTAAAACCTAATACAGAATATTGTTATTGGATCTGCCTTCCTCTAGGAGAAAGTACGACTGACAGCTACTGCTGACTTCACAGGCATTTGGAGCCTTATGTAAAATGTTGGGTCTATCAATCAATTTTCCGTGCTTTCAAAAACAGGTTACTACTATCCAGTCATTCAGGTCATTTTCAGTAAGGAGATTCATGCCTCAATCAGGACAGTCAGTAGCATGTGGCAGAGAGAACAAGGAATGGTCAAGTTCTTGGCACTATCTCTTCTAGAGAACCAAAAAATTAAGAGTAGCACTAGGGATAGTTTCATTGGTATCCCCTTCCCTTGTAGTTAGCAATTCCCTCCCTATTTTATCTACCATCAAAGAGTTTCTGTTCTTGAGTTTGAGGCTGTTTTTCTGAAGAACAACAGTCTCTTGCAAAATTAGCAGTAAAAACTGACTGAGGAGTCATCTCTCACTTTCCTCTTGAGAAATCGCCCAGTGCACTCCGAGCACAGCTCTGTGGCATGATATCTATCTACTCACACACAAAAGCTTCCACAGCCATAGCAACAACTCACCGGTTTGGGTATTGGGAATGTTTGTATAAACCAGGTCACAAGAGCTATCCTAGCTCATTAGGCAAACAGCCATGAGACTTGACTTTTAAGCTCAAAACTGAAAAAAAGAAAGCCGTATCTCTCGTATGCGTATTATTGTTTAACAATCACAGATTAACCCTTGATTTCCAAAACTAAACATTATTTTTAATTACTTTATCAAATTAAAAAAAAAACATTTTCAAACAAAATAAAGCAAAGCAATGGGAAAAACAAATATCCTGAAATAACTTAATTCCTTCCAATATACTACCATACCAAAAGAAAATTAACGAACCATAGTCACACCTGAGCATTCCTGCATTATTAAGAGCACCCTCAGTATCTTTTTATCAATAAGGTAAAATATTATTATCAGTAAGGTAAGTATTACTTCCTAAATACTTTTCTTTTTAACCTGGATGTAAACATGTAAGTGACCAACATGTACAGATCATATCACTTAACAAGGATCTCCAGGAGGCTTTTATTTTAGCAGCTGCATCATTCTTAAGAAGTTGGGTTCAGGAATGAGGCACATTGAGATCCCGGCTCTGCCACAACCTATCTTCAGCTGGTCTCTTAAGCTTGTTAAGCCTCATTTCCTTTCTTGTAAAATGGGATAATAACAAATACTGAATAGGGGTATTGTGGGGATTAAACTGGATAACCTTAGCACAATGTCTGCTCCATAGTAAATACTTAAATATTGGCTAGTAACAGCTTCCTCAAGTACTGGTAGAAACAGGATTGTGGGTAAGATGTAGATTTTGTGCGTACAGAAACGAGGACTATGATGGCATGAATATTTCCTCCTTGTTTTGTTATGAGTATGTTTGAATTTGTCTGTAAAGCAATTATCTTTGTTTTCTTCTCGATCTTATCCCCTTATCATATGACAAAAGCTGTACTGTTCATTTCGCAGTATTTAAGTTAAAGGAAATCAAGTTTAAGAGTCAATGTAACCCAAGGATTTGCACCCTACTCTGGAGAGTTAGTGTGTTTCTGATTGTACACAAGGACAGCGGAGTATTGTTAGGCGAAATATATGTGTTATTGTTCTCTACTTAGAGATCAAGTATGGTTTAAGGTGATGTGTATAACTGCCAAGTTGACAAGGGGTGGACTGTGATGGTTAGGATCATGTGTCAACTTGGCCAGGTGATGGTGTCCAGGTATCTGGTCAAGCAAGCACTGGCCTGTTACTGCAAGGACATTTGTGGCTGGTTAATAAACCAGAAGGCTGGTTTATTAAATCATCAGTCAAATGACTGCAGCAGTGACTGATCACATCAACAAAGGGCATGCCTTCCGCAATGAGATAATTCAACCAGCTGGATTTAATCCAATCAGTTGCAGACTTTTAAGGGAGAGAGATAAAAGGATCTTCACTCATTCAGCTAGTCAGCAAAGCATTTCCTGAGGAGTTCATTGAACACCTTCATCAGAGTTGCCAGTTTGTTGCCTGCCCCACAGAATTTGATTTGTGCATCCGCACAGTTGTGTGAGACACTTTTATAAAATCTTAAATTTACAGATCTCTTGTTGATTCTGTTTCCCTAGAGAACCCTAACTAGTACATTTGTTTATGCAGCTGTTTGAAAAGTTGCATGTGAATCCTTAAAAGCTTAAATAAAATCATTCAAGACCTTCATACTTTAACAGAACATGCACCTGACCTCCCCTGTCCCCCATCCATTCACTCAACACCTACTCTGCACCAGGCATGGTTCTTGGTCTTATGGATACATTCGTGCTCCTGCCCTCAAAGAGGGGAGGCAGATTAATAATATACAAATAATTATGTTAGGAGGGAAGGCAGGTAGGAAGGTGCAATATTAAACATTATTTTCAGAGACAAGCTCTCTGATAAGGTGACATTTGAACTGAATAAAGCAAGTGAGAAAGAAGTGACCCCTGCAAACATCTGGGTGAAGAACATTCCAGGCAGAGGAAGCAGCAAGTGCAAAGGCTCTGGAGTGGGAACATGCTTAGTTCTTTCAAGGGAAGGTAGGCAGGTCAGTGTGGCAGGGACTAAGTGAGTGAGAGGTAGAGTGGTGAGAAAGAGAGAGAGAGAGAGAAAGATAACGTTAGGGAGACAGCAAGGGGTTAGGTCACTGGGGCCTTGCAGGCCATAGTTAAGGCCTCCACTTTTACTGTGAATGAAATGGAAAGTTTTGAACACACGAGTCGGATTTGCCTCCATGTTTAAAAAGATTCTGACTGCTCTATGGACAAGGGTGGAAGAAAAGAGGCCATTGAAAAGGCAGTGGCAATAATCCACTCAAAAGATGGTGATGGCTTGGATGGAGGAGGTAGGTGTGGAGGTGGTGAGAAGTGGAGAGAGGGAGAGGGAGAGAGAAGTTAAAGATGACTTCAAAGTTTTTTACTTGAGCAGTTGGAGATGAGGAAGACTGCAGGAGGAACAGGTTTGGGGTGTAGAAAATTAGGTCCTTATGACATCTAAGGGGAGAACTCAAGGAAATCACTGGACATGTAAGAGTGAGGTTTAAGAGAAAGGTCCAAACTAGAGGTCTAAATTTAGTAGTCGTCAATGAATAAATGATGTTTTTTGGCCACAAGACAGAATCTAATGGATTCAACTAGGAGGTAGGCATAGAAAGAGAAGAGGTCCAAGGATTAATCTCTGGGGCACTCCAATGCTGATAGAGGTTTGGCAAATGAGCAGGAACCAGCAGCAGTCATTGAAGTAAAAGGAGAGCAGTGTCTTGGGAGCCCAGGGAAGAGAGGGTAAGAGTGAAAAGTCAAGTACTGCTGACAGGGTGAGGCAGATGAGCACTGAGACCTGACCATTGGATCTGTCTTTGAAAAGATCATTGTTAACCTTGATAAGAGCTGTTTGGGATGATGGTGGGGACATAAACCTTGCTGGGGTGGTTTCAAGACAGAGTAGAATGAAAGCTAGTGTGGACAATTCTGAAGAGTTCCACTGCAAAGGGAAATAGAGAAATGAGGCAGTAAGCTATGTGGGACTGTCGGGTCTCAAGGAAGTCTTTTTTTTTCCTTTCGAAGATGGGAGCTAATTCAACATGGTAGGAATGATCCAGTAAAGGGGAAAAGAGGTTAACTAAGAAGCAGGAGAGAGAAGGGACAACGGCTAAAGGGATGCAAGGGTGGCAGTAGACACAAACTAGACAAGTACAGGGATTGGCCTTAGTTAGTAATAGGGCATATTTATAATTGACTTCAGTGGGGTACCAGGTTGCAGATGCAGGTATGTTAATAGATAAGGGGTGGGGATAGAGTAGAATTTTCCTTCTTATAGGCTGAGAGCGGGGGTGGGGGAATTGAGAGTAGGATGGGGGGGTGTTAGTGGTTGAGAAGAGAGGAGAAAGTGTGAGATATTCATCTAGGAGTATGAGAAAGTGGGTAATAGAGAATTGACCACCCAGCAGCACTACTGACCTTTTTGAGGCCTAGAGGCCATGAATTTAAATGAGGCCCATAGGCATCATTGTGTATTCTTCTCCAGCTGTGGAGAACTGTCTGGGTACAGGCAAGGGGTAGGCAGAAGAAAGTAAGTCGCCATCCTCACTCCCCTGCTTGCGACTATAGCCGCATATATCAAATTTACTTTCAGTGGTTACATTTTTTACAACAGGATTTGGCCTATATAACTAGAAAGGAAGCATCTAGTAACCCCCCCCAACTCAAAACAAAACTGAAAGAAACAGATCTCCCCTTCAAATATGAAATCCTTTTTTAAAAATACTATCTTTTACCAGTGGTGAACAAAGTGATGCTTATAGGTTGAATAAAATTAATGCTTCTGCTACTTTTAAGAGGCGGGCAAGTCTGGTCTGGGAAAACCTGATTTGGATAACCAAGGAAACCATGCCTAGACAACAGAAAATTACAACCTACACTAAGAAAAACAAAGTTATGGCCCAGTCAAAGGAACAACGTACACTTCAACTGAGATACAGGAATTTAAACAACTAATGCTAAATCAATTCAAAAAGTTTAGAGAAGATATTGCAAAAGAGATAGAGGCTGTAAAGGAAGCACTGGACATGTATACGGCAGAAATCAAAAGTTCAAAAAACCTACTAGTAGAATCTATGGAAATGAAAGGCACAACACAAGAGATGAAAGACACAATGGAAACATACAACAGCAGATCTCAAGAGGCAGAAGAAAACACTCAGGAACTGGAGAACAAAACACCTGAAAGCCTACACGCAAAGTAGCAGATGGAGAAAAGAATGAAAAAATATGAGCAACGTCTCCGGGAACTCAAGGATGAAACAAAGTACAATAATGTACGTATCATTGGTGTCCCAGAAGGAGAAGAGAAGGGAAAGGGGGCAGAAGCAATAATAGAGGAAATAATTAATGAAAATTTCCCATCTCTTATGAAAGACATAAAATTACAGATCCAAGAAGCGCAGCGTACTCCAAACAGAAGAGAGATGAAGAGGCCTACGCCAAGATACTTAATAATCAGATTATCAAATGTCAAAGACAAAGAGAGAATCCTGAAAGCAGCAAGAGAAAAGCGATCCATTACATACAAAGGAAGCTTAATAAGACTATGTGCGGATCTCTCAGCAGAAACCATGGAGGCAAGAAGGAAGTGGTGTGATATATGTAAGATACTGAAAGAGAAAAACCACCAACCAAGAATCCTGTATCCAGCAAAGCTGTCCTTCGAATATGAGGGAGAGCTCAAAACATTTTCTGACAGACAGACAATGAGAGACTTTGTGAACAAGACACCTGCCCTACAGGAAATACTAAAGGGAGCACTACAGGGTGATAGAAGACAGGAGTGTGTGGTTTGGAACACAATTTTGGGAGATGGTAGCACAACAATGTAAGTACACTGAACAAAGGTAACTATGAATACGGTTGAGAGAGAAAGATGGGGAGCATGTGAGACACCACAAGAAAGGAGGAAAGATAACGACTGGGACTGTGTAACTTGGTGAAATCTAGAGTATTCAACAATTGTGATAAAATGTACAAATATGTTCTTTTACGAGGCAGAACAAGCAAATGTCAACCTTGCAAGGTGTTTAAAATGGGGAGGCATTGGGGGAGGGATGCAATCAGCATAAACTAGAGACTATAACTAATAGAATCATTGTATTATGCTTCCTTTAATGTAACAAAGGTGATATACCAAGGTGAATGCAGATGGGGGGGTAGAGGAGGCATGTTAGACACTTGACATTGGTGGTATTGTCTGATTCTTTATTCTACTTTGATTTAAGGTTATTTTTCCTTTTGCTGCTTCCTAGCTGTCATTTTTTTTGTTTCCTCTTTCTTTTGCCTCTCTACCTTCTTTGACTCTCCCTCCTGCCTTGTGGAAGAAATGTAGATGCTCTTGCTTAGTATGAGCAGAATGTTCAATTAGGATGAACTTAAATGTTTGGAAATGAACACGGGTGTTGGTAGCAAGATGTGAGAATAACTAACAGCGCCGAATGGTGTGTGAATGAGGTGGAAAGGGGAAGCTCAGAGTCATTTATGTCACCAGAAGGAAAGCTGGAGGTCAAAAGATGGAAATGTATAAAACTGAATCCTATGGTGAGCAATGTCCATGATCAACTGTACAAATACTAGAAATCACTTCATGAACCAGAACAAATGTATGACAATACAATTAGAAGTTAATAATAGAGGGGCATATAGGGAAGAACTATATACCTATTACAAACTATATACTACAGTTAGTAGTATTTCAACATTTTTTCATAAACAGTAACAAACGTACTATATCAATACTAGGAGTCAACAATTGAGGGGGGTTGGTTAGGGATAGGGGAGGTTTAGAGTTTCCTTTTCTTTTTTTCTTTTTTCATCTTTCACTTTATTTCTTGTCTGGAGTAATGAAAAGTTTCTAAAAATTGAACAAAAATTAAGTGTGATGGATGCACAGCTGTATGAGGGAACCCAGGGGCAAGTGATTGTACACTTTGGAACTTTGGATAATTGTATGGTATCTGAACAATCTCAATAAAAATGCAAAAAAAAAATGCAAAAAAAAAAAAAAAAAAAAAGGCGGGCAAGACAAAAAAAATAAAAAATCAGGAGAGCCAGGAGACGTGGCACATAAGTGCTAATGGGCTATAGAACCCATTTAGCCCCACCCCTTCAATTTAACAAAAGAGTCAACTAAGACCCAGTGTCAGATGGGAAAGGGAGAGAGATTATGTGGTAGCTTTATTTGAGTTAGGATTAGTTGTGGCTCAAGGATGTTCTGAGGGAGCATGATGCTGCATTCAAAAAAGCTAACACCAAATCGATAACAACGGAAAACATGCTGTCTTTCAGGTTCTCCATCTGCAAAGCAGGTACTTTATACTCTTTCAGGACCACAATAGTCAGTATGTGTATACTTAATGTACTCGCTACTGTGGTTCAGAAACTAACCTTACAGTGAGGAGGCCAGAATCTAAAAATCAAAAAAGTGCAAGAGAAATACTATATAAAATCAGTGAGTTATACACATGTGCAGACACACAGAGTCGGGATCCTGAAAATAAGGTGGGAGTGGTCCCAAGTGATGCATTAAACTGTCTATACTACAAAATTTTAATGAGAAAAGAAGAAAACTGAGTGAATTCACTTTCAATCCTGCCACATGGTATTTTAGGTTGAACTACCCGGTGATAAGTGTCAAAGATTTGGACTGATTATTAGTTAATTTCAAACACTGTTAACAAGAATTAATATATAGTATGTTTTGAGTCCAATCTAAGGTTAAAGAAAAGCTTTTATAAGCCAGGAATGGGATAATTCCAATGGGATAATTGCATAATAGGATCTTAAGATGTTATCTAATTTTAATGCTCACAAGAGTGTGATAAAACTTCCTATGAAGTTTTGTAGGAAACAGACTTAGAAGGCAAATGAATCATCGAGGTGGAATTTATCAGTAATATATCTTTTTGAAATAAATTTGTGGCAAAACATTTTCAAATGGGCTTATATAAAAGACTTATTTTAAAAGACTTTAAATAAAATTGGTGCACAGCTCAAAATTCCCGAGCTATATGATTGCATTAAACAACCAACTCAACAAGTACCCCTGGGTCTATGGTTTCACCTGGAGTGTATAAAATGGTCTGAAAAAAGCAGGAAGATCTTCATTTCCACTTAATCATGAATTCAAAAATAATAACCAATAACAAAAATGTTGCATACATATCTAATGCATTGGGACTGTGATTGTCACCTTGTAGAAGGAGGCTGAAAAATGGAACAGTCCCATAGGTAGAGATAAAGTATTACAAGAGGTCTGAAAAAAGAAAGATTACTTAAGGTGGGGGCAAAAAGGGAAAAGTTCCCGGAACAGGCCACTTGTGTGCTTTCAATGGTTCTGCAATGGATATTAAATCAATAAGGAAATTAAATACCAAAAATAAATAATTTACTTCAAGGACACAAAGAACTCCCTCCAAAAGCTGTGCTAAGCACATAATTATTGCTTTAATTTCTAATCAGAACCTTGTCTAAAAAGAGGATTCTCTCCAAAAAAAAATCTTCAGTGGCTTAGCTACCCCAAACTAACTGCTGCTGTACTAAAATATTTTTGAAATGCATAAAGCTTCAATTTTTTAAATTTTTATTTTGAATAAACTTTGCATAAGCTTTTAAGGGGAACCTCATTTATACCTGTCTTACTCATGTCACCAAACTATGCAGAAGAAAAAAGAAGATATTTAATAAAGTATCTAGTTTTTTTAGGAAAAGCCTGTGGAACTTCTGAAATCTGTAAATTGCAAGATCTAGAGACTGTTTGCTTAAGTTCTCAGTTGCTTGCTTTGGAAATTCTCTTTTTATAAATTCCCATTAATTTTCTAAAACAGGAGCAAGATTAAGTGTGCATCTGATATTCTACCAGTGGGAGCAGAGCTTAGAGGTTGATAACACTGGCTCTGGGAAGGGCCTTGCTTACTAGCTATCTGACCCTGGGCAAGTTACTTAGACTCTGTGCCTCATCTGTTAAGATAACTGTTAAGACGTTGTTGTTGTGAGGATTAAATGAGTTAACAGATTTAAACACGTAGGAGGGTGCCTGGCACATGGTAAGCATTACATTCACGTTAGCTATTATAACTATTATTGATCCAATTTCTCATCTAAAGTGATAACGAAATATTGTTCATTGAAAGGTATATCATGGAATGTACTAGGGCAAACCTTACTTGTCTGGTATGATTCATTAACCTTAACCATTCAGAACACAGTCACGTGATAAGAAATAGATAAAAAGGCTTCTGGACAGCATACATATATATTAAAAAGGTATATTTTTACTACTTAAAGAGTTCACCCCATTTGGAGCCTATTTACTCCTACTTTTATTTGATTCCTTACAGTTGGGGCTATTTAGTGTCAAAGTCCACAGGAGAATTAGAAGTAACCACCTGGACCACTAGGGAGGCACCCAGGCGGCAATCAAGGGACAAGAAAAAAAGTATAAAAGGGACAAAAAACTCACAAAGCCTAGAAAGCAGGGGCCATTTAGCATAGCAGTTATCCAACATACTTCCAAAAGCTTTGAGGCTGTTACTTTCAAAGAATACAAAAAAGAATATCCATCATGACTCTCTTGAGTTACCCAAAAACTAAAACCATATACAGAATTTTTAACTCAAGAAGACAAAGACATGTGTAATGCATTTGGAAAAATTTCAAACTAGTAAGATTACATTTTTATTAATGTTATTAACAGAGATACATCCTCAACTAATCAGAAAACTCAAATTTGGACAAAATCTCATTACCTAAAGGATAAACAGTGTTTTCTATATACCTAAATTCATCATATTCAGGTAGAATAAACTAGTCAGGTATGGCTTTTAAAATAATAGTAAAAATCTCAAAAGGATTATAGATGAATGTGAACCAAGGCAAATCCATTTTGGCTGCCCTCAAAACTGTGACCAACAGCTTACTCTGAATACTGATTAAAACCCCTAAAACTACTTGCTCAAACACACACAAACACACACACTCGTGCACACACATATACATCAAAATGTCAAAAATATCCTTCACCGGGAACTTCTAAAGTGTTAAATCTATACAAGAAATAAAAAGAAACAGATAAATATTTGACTGTCTCAATAATTTAAACTCATAAAAATTAACAAGAAATAACTGGAAAAAATAACTATAACAATGATATTTTAATATACAAAGAGCTTATACAGATGTCTCAGAAAACATAAGACCACAAATTTAAAAATGGACACAAGTCAGACTTCATAAAAAATTTTTTTAAAAATTGTTAACCTTCTTGAAAAAGCTTTCAAACTTCTGTTTTTCTTTTTTTTTTTACGTGATCTGCATTCTTTATTTGGTATTACACATAAACCACATCAAAATGCCTTTTGTTATTTAAAAGACAACATTTCAGATACAGGGAATTTTAATTAGACTGACACAGTTAAGACCAAAAAAGATAAAGTGGACATATCTACCTTATTTCCAGCACCTGCCTTTAAACAGGCTGACAGACACCAACTGAAACCCAGGTGAGTCTTGCTCTGTTCTATGAGACAGAGAAGGTACTTCCCTAGTTCTTAAATATAGTCATAAAACTAGTTATATTACTCTAAATATAAAACCAGTTCCTACAGGTTATAAGCTGGCATTCACCATCTTTGTGAAAAGTTGAACATTACTAATTCAACCTAGTCTCAAGTCCAGTTATACCTTTAGAAGGGGGAAACAGTGATAGCACTTGCTGAACCAGAATTACTATCAAAATTCAAAAAGCTTGATCATACTCATTTAACTATAAGCCAACCTTATTTACTCAGGACTGTACAACAAAAATATTCTATCAGCCATTCATGATCTCAATTCTGGCATATGAGGTCAATTTAAACGTGGTCCATGTAAAAAAAATCACAAGACATCTCTGTTTTGTAATAAATAATGCAGTGGCCAACTATTACTCATTAGTAGATTTTTGAGATAAGCTCTCAAGTCTGCCCTTTCTGCCTTCTTCTTAATGCCAGCAAGGATCATTTTTGTTCCAGGGATGTACTTCTTGGGATTCTCCAAATACTACATCAGTGCCTCCTCTCCCCGAGTGATGCCTTTGTTCTTGTTGGCATCTGCACAAGAGAATCCAGGGGACTGACCTGTCTTCCACCCAAGCAGACTGTGCAGATTTGGCACAGTCTTGTGCTTGCCTTCCTTTTCCATGGTGTGGCACTGGGCATACTTCTGAACAAAAATCTTCTTGCCTTTCACAATATCACCCCTTTTGAACTTGCTGTCTTGTCATGCAGGACAAAAAGGCCCCCACTTGGAAGCCAGATGTCCCGCTCTCTAGTTTTCAAACTTTTAATGAGTTAATAAAGAAATAATAATCAAATCAAAAGAATGCAAATTAAAAACAGAGATATGTTCCCCCTAAGACTGGTAAATGAATGTTCATGGCTATATTAATCGTATCCAAAAATTGGAAACAACATGAGAAGGGATAAATTATGTGTAATCAATAAAATGAAACACAACTTGGTGATACAAGGGAATGAACCATTGGTAAACATAACATAAATGAATCTCAAAAACATCATGCTGAAAGAAGCCAAACCCAAAAGAATACATCCTGTATGATTCCACTGACACGAAAGTTTAGAAAAGAACATTCTAATCCATAGGAAATCAAAGTAACAGTTGCCTGGGCCCAGACTGACTGGGAAAAGGCAAAAGGGAACTGTTTGGAGCCATGGAAATATTTCACATCTAACTGTGATGGTGATTAAACAGGTATAAACATTTGTCAAAACTCAAACTGTACACTTAAAATGGGTACAGTTTAATGTGTGTAAATTATACAACTATAAAGTTGACTAAGAAAAAATACTATTATTCATCATCTTTTAAATTTTCAAAATATGAAAACATTACAATATCCAATTTTGATTGATCTATCTCTTTATCTATCTCACTAACAAGAGTGATAGCAGCACTTAACTGTGTGCCAGGCACTGTTACGTGTTTTAAGAGTAAGAGCTCATCTTTACAACTCCTCTAATAATTGCACATGAAGCAGGTACTATAAATTATTGCAAATGAGGAAACCAAGACTCAATAACTTGCCCAAAGCATGTAAATGGTGAAGTCAGGATTTGAACCAGTGTAACTCCAGAATGCATACTTTTAACCACTATGCTACTTCTGAGGGGGTGCAGTGGCTCAGCATAATCATATGCAGCTAATTTGGGAGTATAAACTATTATCTTTTTGTAAAGCATTTGCATCATTCATTAAATGTTTATTATCTGTTGATCCAGTAATTCTTTAGTACAGATTATCAGAAGTGGAAATAATTCAAAATATCTAAATGAATAAAATGTTCAAGGATAATATTTTAATGTCCTCTGTTAACTAAATCTAAGGAGTACTACTAAGTGCTGTGGTATCCTCTACAACACTTGACACTGGTTGGCTGACCCTTGGCCTCAGTGCCACCAGAACTTCCAGGTTTTTCTAAGTCTTCAGCTGCTCCTTCTCAGTCTCTGTTTTCTCTGCTGTTCCTGAAAGACAGATATTCCCCAGAGTTCCATTCTCATTCCTGTTCACTCTAAATCTTCTCCTTTAACCAGCTCATAAATCAGTTATTTCCAAATGACATGGTAGCCCTCATCTTTTTCTTGGGCTCCAGATCTGCAATTCCTACAGGCTGCCCAACATGTACTCCAGGATGACCTATAGGCTTCTCATACATGCCCAGAACTGAATTTACCTTTTCTTTCCTAAAATCTTTTCACCTTTATATAACTTCTAAATGAAAATCACTACCACCCATTCAGCTGACAAGCCAGAGACATTTGATGAGTCAATACTGATTAATTATTAGTAACTAAAGTCCATGGTTTCCATTAGGGTTCACTATGTGGGTTGTATAGTTTCTGGGTTTTGACAAATGCATGATGTCATGTAGCCACCATTACAGTATCATACAGAATAGTTTCACTGCCCTAAAAATCCCTCTACTGCACCTGTTCATCCCCTTCCCCTCTCCCTGAACCCATGGCAACTATGGATCTTTTTACTGTCTCTGTGGTTTTCCCATTTCCCGGAATATCATATAGTTGAAATCATAGAGTATATAATATTTTCAGACTGGCTTCTTTTACTTCGTATGCATTTAGGTTCCTCCATATCTTTTTGTAGCTTGACAGCTCATTTGTTTTGCAAATCTTCTGCAAACTGCAGGCAGTGTGACAACCCAGCACAGGTGCATAGCCAGCCCCGATTTGGCCAGGATGGTTCAGGATAATCACTGGAGCAGTGAGGCCAGCTGCTTCCATTGGTGGGTCATTTACGCTGTCACCAGCCACAATGCCACAAGGAACATCTTTTATAGACACATTCTTGATATTGAAGCCCACACTGTGCCAAGGAAGAACATCACTCAGAACTTCATGGTCATTTCAACAGTCTTTATGTCAGTTGTAACAGTGACCACCATGCCTGGTTTGAGAACATCAGTCCCCACTTGGACCACAAAGACATACTAATAGCACCTTTATTTTTTACATCCTGGAGAGGCAGATACAAGGGTTTGTCAGTTGGACAAGTAGGTGGCAGGATGCAATCCAGAGCTTCAAGCAGCGTGGCTGCACTGGCATTGCCATCCTTACAGGGGACCTTCCATCCCTTGAACCAAGGTATGTGAACACTCGACTCCATCATATTGTTCCAATTCCAACCAGAAATTGACACAAATGCGACTGTGTTGAGTTGTGGCCAATTTCCTTAAAATTGATGTTGACTTCCTTAATGATTTCCTCATATCTCTTCTGGCTGTGTGGTGGCTCAGTGGAATCCATTTTGTTAACCCCAACAATTAGTTGTTTCACATCTGGTATGTAAGCCAAAAGGGCATGCTCACAGGTCTGCTCATTCTTGGAGATACCAGCTTCAAAGTCATCTGCATCTTTCCCCTTTCCCGCTGTACCTTAATTTAACCTTTCTGATTCTTTTGATTTGTCAGTGCATTCCTTGTAAACAACATATGCCTGAATTCTGCCTTTTTTTCATCCAAACAACTTTATTAAAAAGACAAAGAAACTGAATACAATCACACGCACTTTAGTAAAAGGGTTCCAATTTATTACTTATTTTATATTTTCTGAGTATTATGTCTTCATGTTTATTTTCTGAGTTTTTTTTGTTCCTTTTTATTGGATTATTAAAGCTTTCTGTGTTTTTGCCCCTTTAAGTGAGAAAGCAGTTCAAAGCATATTTCTAGTCTAATAAATTAGTTTTAATAACATATTTATACTCACTTTTTATTTCTATCAATATCGAGAATTAAATAAATCTCTCCTTGCATTTAAAAAAAAAAAAAAATGAGGATGGTAGCATATTTTGGCCCATGCATCGCAGACGTCGTTAAAACATCTAGAATGTTACTTGAATTTTATTTTCTCTCATACATACTTCTATTTAAAAAATCCTTTCTCAACCCAGTTGAGAACCACAGAGTTCACATTAGAAACCCTTCTACTCTAGTTTCAGTGCCCATTGCTATTTCTCATATTTTGTCTTTGCTAATCCTGACATTTTAAATCTAATTCGGTTTTCATTTAGCTGCAGCAATCTCTTAAATGATTTTTTCCTATAAAGAGTGTATGCTTTACAAATCCAAAAATGTCTGTTTCTCTTTTGGCATCCAACATAGCAACTGTGGTGTCCAATACTGATCTGAATCTTTCCTTTGCAGGTTTTTTCTCTTTTTCTTTTTAAAAGATTTTTCTCCTTGTGACTGGAAATTGGGAATTTTAGGGGTTATGTTTAGAGATACACATTTTATAGCAATCGTGAACAATAGTCAGTGAGCCCGTTCAAAACGAAAACTTCAGCACTGCTGGGGTCTCTCAGCTCCGAGGGCTAGCACGTGGGGCTCTGGAGTGGGGGAAATGGGTCACCCCAATCTTAGGCTTCTCCAGGACCATACCCTGCCATAGCATTTCAGTTCCACTCAGCATCTGGGCTGGTCAGGAGAAACAGACTGCTTCATGGTGATGTCAGTGAACAGGGGAAATACTGTCTAGTATTTCCACAATGAACACAGAATATTCGTAAAAAAAAAAAAAAAAAAAAAAATCAGCTTTGTAAACGTTACCTGCCAAAGCAGGAATTTATTAAATGTAAAAGTGTCTAATATTACAACTAATTTAACAGATTCAATTATCTTCCAAAGTAGATGAAAAAAAAAGTTCTAGTAAGTAATATTCACTCAGACCTTAAAATGCAATACAGTTACTTATCTGTGTATCACCAGGCTTCATGCCACACAGGTTAATCTGTTTCAACATAAACAACCAAACAAAACCCACAACAACAAAATCCATGCCAGGTGTATATTCTGTTGTAAGGTAAGATTTCTCCCATTAACATTCCATACTCCCACCCTGTTCCACCCCACCAGAACAGCACACAAACCAGGCTCTAGCCTAAGCTATAACTTCTCCATATTCATATCCACTTACGACTTAAGGGCAAGAACAGTCATCACTTCCAAAACATGGAAGTTTAACAAATGTGGGCATGTTTACATTCTGTATGACTAGAAGCTTCTTGACATGACTTCTTATTTTTCTATTCATATGTGTTTTAGTGTGAAATAAAACTATGGAAATGATCTATAAAACAGTGAAAGCTTACCTAAAATGCCTGGACACACTGACTAATACAATCTCCTAGTTAACTGAGAGGCTCAACCGGAATTTCCTTATTCCTACCCTTGTTGAGAATCTTTAAAATGGCTACATTCCTGCCTACTATTAATTAGAGGAAAGGAGCCTTCCTCAGTGACTGAGCCTCTTGCATCATTCTGAGCATCATCTCATTGTTCAGACCCCTGGAACACAAAAGATGCAGGAGATTCAGCTGAAGATGCACTGATCTTGCTCTCCTCTTTAAAAAATTAAATCCAAAACTTCAGAATTTTATTTTCCCTAAAAGTACAGTCGAATGGAATTGTACTGTAAAAGTGGATCTCATTATTATACGTTTATAAATAGTACTCTCAAAGCTGACTCATCTCTACTCAAAATTAGGTCCCTAAATTAATAACTTCAAATTTAAAAGAAAAGCAGAACTCATTCTATTGTTCAGTGGTTCTTGAACCTCAAGTAGTCATCAAAATCACCTGGGGTATTTGTTTAAACTAAAGTTTGCCAGGTCCCTTCCCCAGCCATAGAGAATCAGATTTCTCAGGCCTGACCTTGGAATCTATATTTTTAACAAGCATTCCAGAAGATTCTGTTGTTTCACCCCCACCCCCACCCCCACCCCCACTTCCTCCTTGGGACAGCTATACTCTAGTCACAGATTCCATTTTAATAAGAGACACAGGATATGGGGCTTACTCAAGGACATACTGCTGGAAAGTGGCAGCATCAGGACCAAGAACCCAGAACTACTGACTTAAACTATAGGCCAGTTTATCCTGTCCAGAACTGGAAAAAAAATGAGATGCCTGGCTCTCCCCAACCCCCCCACCTTCTTTTTTTCCTTACTTAATAAAGTTATTTTTCAATTCACATCGCAACTTGGAGGTAGGTCCACCTTCTATGTAACACAGTGGTTAAGGGCACTGAGTCTGGCATCAGCTTTCTGGGTTCATATCTCATTTACGTGGATATCGGGCAAGTTAAGCCTCCATTTCCTAATTAGCAAAATGGAGATACATCTTTATAGTTTTGTTATGAGAATTTAATGACTTAATTCATGTAAAGCACCTAGCATACTGCCTATCATTTAGCTATTAATCAGTTTTATGAGTGTTGTGGAGCTTCAGCCTCCTGAGAATTTTGAAGCATGTACTACAAGTCCGGCTCTCCTACCCATAAATCTCTCCCTAGGCTAATTCTTCCTAAAATTCTTCCCTTGGTGTCACAAACTGAAGCCATAGATTAAGTTATTTGTTTCTTCCAGGTTGTGTATTAATCAGCTTATCCTAAATGGGTATGAGCCAGGACCCCAGAGATAAGAAACACCATAAATTTTATCACATTAACCTAGGTATCAGGCAATTTGTACCTCAACAATTATAATTAAAGAGATAAGTAATTTTGATCATGCTTTTAAAAGTTCAAGATGGCACTGAAATGACAAATAAAATATAAAAACTCAGTTATAAATTATAAGAATTTTCAAAACAACATATAGACACTTAAGTTATGATTATCCTCTGACATTTCTTCAAATTCTTACCTCTGGAAAAACTGAGCCCTGATTTAGTTTATGGAAGATCATAAGCCCTGGAGGGACATGTGGGATTTGCCATCCATAGCCTCATTTTCATCACAGGAGGCTCAGTGCCTGCTTCTCCTCTATCATGGGTACATGGGATAAAAACAGCCATGCATTTTCCCGTACAAAATAGATTCCATGCCCTTACTCAAATGAAAAAGTTAAGATTTTTATTTTTGAGGCATACTGAAAGGTAGCATAGCATACAGAATAAGAACAAATGTTCTAGTTTCAAATCTTAGCTCTGCCACGTTTTGCTGTGTGACTCTGGCAAATTATTTACACTCTCTTGTATTCATTTTCCTCAGCTATAAAAAGGGAATGTTTGATCCAACCTTCCACTGTCGTCAAGAGGATTAAGTTAGTTAATATATGTAAAATGTCTGGCACATAATAAACTATCAATAAATGTTAGCTATTATCAGCATAAATTGGCAAATTCAACCACATAATTTGAAAGGACAATAAATAATTTTGCATCCCATCAATCACTGGGAGAAAGAGATAGTAACCACTCCACTCTCACTGTTATACTGACTATATGGGATGGGGTGGGGGGAGAACACTAAAACTTTCTCAAACGACTTCCGAAATTTTTCTATTCCCTCCTAATTGTTAAATTAGACCATAATAATAGAATAGCCATATTAAAATTGATTTTACCTGAGGTTATATTCTCAATTAGTTATATTACAAGAAGAAATGTATCTCTCAGAGAATTTAGGCCCTTAATCTTCAGCACTTCATGTCATAAATCAGAAAATATCATCTATACAGTCTCTTAAACACTGGATTTTTATTTGAAGGTTCATTAATTTTTTAAATGTCATCTTTGCTATCCATAATTTTTCCATATTAATGAATGTTTTCTTGATATTCACATAAATGTTTCTTTAACTGCATCTTTAAAAATGGTATCAATAACTTATGCTAAGATACACACCACCTGCCTCCATAGTGGCTTTACAATTTCAAATTAGAGGAAATTTATAATTGTGTTAGTCCATCTTCAATATGTACTGCCAAAAATATCTTAATGACCTTTTATTATGATGCACAAGAAGAAAAGTCATTTGAAAGATTTCAATGTAAGATTTTGACATACATGATTTACATGCATACATAGAGATAAATGAAAAATATACATAAATATATAAAATTTTTTTTACATATAAATATGAAAAAGAATGATACTCAAACTGTACTCTAGGAATACAGAGTGGTTAATATAATGGGACCTAATGTTACTAGAAAAACCTTTGAACTTTTAGGAGAGTTCCAGGGTGAGTGAAACAATGTTGTTACAAAACACCAAACTCTATATCCTATTCACTGCCTCTGAAACTTCTGTAGAGCAATTATAATGCCACAGATGAAACAAGGAAGCCAAAGAATTTAATGTCAAGTAAAGGCAATGTTCCATCATATTCCAAGGCAAGTTGAGGAAGAAGCCCTGAAGTTGTCTTATCTGGATAACCCCAAAGTTCCCTGGTTGCTTTCACTGAAGTCACCAGCTACAGGTGAATATATTTCGAATGGCAGTTTGCAACTTCTGTTTTGTAACATCCCTGGCTTTCTCTGATAATCTCAGGATCTCAGGACTTCCTATGGAATTCTTTAAACATAATCCATTTTAACTCACTATAATTTAAAGACCCCACATGCCATAAAGCACTTTTAGGGAGGGAGGAAGGAATAGTTCTTGCAGGGGTGAAGAAAAAAAAAAAAAGGAGGGGGGAGAGGGAGAGAGAAGGAGAGAGATGGAGAGAGAGGGAGAGAGAGAATATACAAGGATTTCTAAAGGTGGGAAAATAGTTCCACAAGTAAAATTTCAAAAAGAAGATAGTAAAAACTTCCCCAATACAAAATAAGTGCATAATGCCTCATTTGTATAAAGTAGAACAATATAGGTAATTCAATGCAATAAACACTTACCGACCACAACTACATCTAGAGAACAGAGGGAACACGCGCCTTGGGCTACACCGGGAGGAGGGTCCCTTGCAGAAGACATCAAGTTGGCCCCTGCGTTTCTTCTGTCCTTATATTCAGAAAGTACTGGAGGGCGCCCTCCCGCTCAGATGCGCTTCCCTTGCTTTTGTGCACAGCCATGATGATCGAAGGGACGCTTTCATGCCAGGTAAGGGCCTCTGGGCACTCCCTTGAATGCTGACACCAACCCTCCCAGCAAGACCCGATTTAGTGGGGGTAACCCCCAGGGAGGGGCGTTTTTTTTTAAAGCTTTGGTTCTTTAATTCGGTGCACCGGTAGAATTTTAATTCAAGTGACCACATTCTTTTTCCACAGTGCTGTGGAATCCTTCCAAATCCTGCCTTGAACGGTCAAGTATGACCGCACAGCTTTCCAAGAATGTTGTTTGAAAAATTTGAACCATAGCAAAGGGCGACGCACACGTTCCCGTGAAGTGGGAGAGCGTTCACCAAGCGCTTCCACCTCTTTGAATTAAAGTTATAAAACGTTCCCCTTTCGTATGCTGGCAAATCCCACTTTTAGAACTCTAACATTCTGAATTAGTCACAAATAATCCTTCCTATCAGGATGATGAAAATGTGTACAAAGAAGAGTTTTTGTTACCATTATTTTTAAAGAGAGAGGTGTAGAGAGAAGTTCACTTTTCTCTTTTCATCCGGAAAAGGTGACAAAACCAATTTTTTTTTAACAACGGGAACACGATCCTAACTAGAATCACCTATTAAAACCATCAATTCCCAAAATTCAATCCCGAGAGTGTCTCCTGGCAAGGAGCCCGGGTGTCCCCTGCGCCTCTGCCACAGGTGGACACAGAGCCGCGGTCACGCTCGGGTCCCTGAGCCACGCTGGCGGGCTGGAGGTCCAGGGCCTCTTTGTCGAGAGTTGACGCGCGCCCGGATCCCATTGGTTACGCGGCCGGTCGGGGCCAACCTGGTCCCTGGTCCCAACCCCCAGCACGGCGTCCAGAACCCGGGGGCAGGCCACATGGCCCGGCTTCCGGGTTGCCCGATGCCCGTAGGGCGCGTCCACACCTAGCCGCCAGGCCGCACGCGACCAGGGTGGGGGGGCTTCTCCCCGGCTGGCGGGCTCCGAAGTCCGCCCCCGTCCCCGCCTCCCGGGCTCACCGCTTTGAGATCGAGGACGCCGTCCTTGGCCTCTTGCAGCAGCGACACGAACTTCGTGGTGAGGAGCCCCAGGCTCTTCTCGTGCCTGCTGCTGCCGCTACCGCCGCCCCCGAGCTGCTGCGGCTGCGACTGCTGCGGGGGTTGCGGCTGTGGAGGCTGCGGCTGCGGCCTTTGGCCCTGGCTCTGGCCCTGCGGCGCCTGCTGGCCAGAGCTCGCGGGCTCCGCCGCCGCCATCGCGTCCCGGCGCCGCGGAGGTCCGGCGCCCGCGCACCGCCGCTCGCCAACCCCCCGCACGCGGCCACCTGCCGGGTGGGCTCCGCAGCGGCCGCTTCTGCCGCGGCCCGCCGAGAGCCGGACGAGGGTCGCGGGTTTCTGCAAACAACAGGTGCGCGGCGCCCACCCGACTCGCGGTCGCACTGCGCGCCGGGCCTCCGCCCCCTGCCCCAGCCTGGGGAAGCGTGAATGAAGCCCACGGCCGAGGGGAGGGGGAGTGAAAACGAGGAGAAGGGGCAGCGAGGGGGTGGGGACCAGAGTTTAAATGGCAGGAAGTGACGCCACGGCCCGCTGTTGCCTGGAAACGCATTTTTCTGTAGGTAGGAGGCGCGACTAGGGAGGAGGGTGTTGTCGGTGAGCCTGTGTTTCACACTCGCCTCCTCGCTGTTCACGAGCTGTCCCAAGGAAGGGTTGGGGGTGGGGGGTGATCTCACGCAGTAACTTGGGAGGAAAGACGACTTCTAAATGGGCAGAAAATCACTATGCCCAGTGGTCATAAATTTCTGAACTTTGGAGCTGGTAGGCTCTCGGTTTGTGGAACCTAACGGAATTAGCCTAAAGTGACTTATTTTCATTGGGCTGGTTTTTGCTCCCTTTGCTCAGATTTCTTTTCGAGCTTTAGAATCCTTTGCACACATTTCAACAACTTGGACCACGTGCAGGGCTTTATTCCATAGATCATTTTTCTAGATTTGGAATACAGGAAAAGCAGAACCGTGGAGTTTTAGGGTTGGTTTTATCCGCCTCCGAAATCATCTCCAAATCCTTTACTTTATAAATGGAGTAACTGTTAGAGATGGAAAAGTTGTGAACTGCCCAAGTACTGGCGGCTAGTTACTGGTGAAGCTAGGACTCACCTCAGATCTTCTACACCTGGAACAGTGTTCTTAGTACTTTATTAGAAACAAATTATATTGTATTAATTTAGGGTATTAGGCAGGTTCTTGTGCTTCAACGACATTCCAAACCATTGATGATATATGAGATCACACACCTTCTGACTAGAAGAAAGTTTTTTCTTACTAGATTTCAAACTCATGAGAATAAGGACTAAGTTTTAAATGACTTGGTGCCATACTACACTTTGAATATAGTATACAATAAATATTGGATATGGCAGTAAAAAATTAATGGAGAAAGTTTCATGCAAGAAAGGTTTTGCTTAATTTAAAATTACAATAAACTAGCAAAAAAGGGTCACTGAAGGGAAGTGAAATACTAAGACATGAGCATTAACTAGTAAAACCAGGAACACCAACTATTAAAAAAAACTGTTTCCCATTCATTGGCACAGAATTTTACTAATAACTAGATAGACTATATTTTAATGAAAGAATTATATAAGCAAACTTTAGAATTAAAAATCTCATGTATGAAAAAATTGGTCAATGGAAAAACATTTGAAGAATTTAAGCTATTTGAGGTTTTCCCTGCATGATTTGGCATTAGCAACTCCAAGTTTGCAAATTAGTTTTATGATTGTTGTCCAATAGTGTTTCTTAAGGAGGTTTTATTTTAAATTTGAAAGAAGAACATTTGGCTACAGATACAGGTACAGGAATTGACAAAATTAAAATTATTTTAAAAACTTACATTTATATAGAATTACCTTATATCTATCCCAATTGTAGACTAGTGGGTGCAAACAGAAATACAAATTAGCAGCCATTTTGATTAGGCTTCAAAATCTTATGTCTGTTTCAGGAAGTTAAAAATTACTTCCATCAGCAGTTCCCAAACTTGGGCGGAAACATCATCTCCATAGTTCATTAAAAATGTAGATTCTTGGGTCCAAATCTCCAAAATCAAATCAGCATTTGATGAGAATTTGGCCTTGGAATATGCATTTTCACAAATAGTTACAGAAAATTTCCATGTGCATGGTCACTCTTTGAGAGCACTGAATCACACAATGAAAAATAATGAAATAGAATTTTTCCTAAAAATTGCTAAAGATCAGAGACTGATAATGCAAAAGTCCTTTTGATATTGTGGAATCTTTGTGAGATTTCTGCTAGTTAAATTATTTAAGAAACTTGGTTTAAAAAATCAGAATACATGTACCTTTAAGAAAATGGTATTGGTCACTGTATTGTAAGATATAGATCTGACTTTGTTTCTGTATCCTTTTGGCTATAAAGGAAGGAACTATCAAAAAGTTATCAATTGCTTTGTGCAATTTCTTACAAAAGTCTAAGAATTCTTCACATCAAAAGTAAGGCTCATATGAAACCTATTCCTAAAGGAGAAGCTAAGCCTACTTATAAGTAATTATGCCTAAGAGTCAATCCCAGAGAACCTCTTTTGTTGCTCAGATGCGGCCCTTCTCTGTAAGCAAATTCTGCAGGTAAACTCACCGCCCTCCTCACTATGTAGGACATAATTCCCAGGGGTGTGAATCTCCCTGGCTACATGAGACATGACTCCTGGAGATGAGCCTGGCCCTGGCATTATGGGATTGGGAAAGACTTGGATCAAAAGGGGGAAGAGAAATGAAACAAAATAAAGTTTCAGTGGCTGAGAGATTTCAAATGGAGTCAAAAGATCATTCTGGAGGTTATTCTTATGCATTATATAGACATCCCTGTTTAGTTTTTAGTGTATTAAAATAGCTAGAAAGAAACACCTGAAACTGTTGAACTGCAATCCAGTAGCTTTGATTCTTGAAGATGATTGTATAACTAGCTTATGTGGTTTGAATGTATGATTGTAAAAACCTTGTGACTGACACCCCCTTTATCCAGTGTATGGACAGAAATGTAAGAAAATAAAGACAAAAAATAAATAAATAATGGGGGGGGTGAGGAATATGGGATGTTTTGGGTGTTCTTTTTAATATTTATTTTTTTAAAAAAATTTTTTGGAGTAATGGAAATGTTCAAAAATTGTGGCGTTTAATGCACAAGTATATGATGATACCATGAACAATTGATTGTACACTTTGGATGATTATTGGGTATGTGAATATATCTCAATAAAATTGCATTAAAATTTTAGTCAGGGGGGAAGTGGTATGGGAGGATTTGGGTTTTATTTTTTATTTTTATTTCTTATCTGGAGTAATGAAAATGTTTTAAAATTGATCCTAGTGATATATGCACAACTATGTGATGATACAGTGTGCCATTGATTGTATACTTCAGATAGTTTTTATGTTGTGTGAATATATCTCAACCAAATTGTATTAAAGAAAAATGCTGAAAAAAAATGTCAGATCTCATACTTTATCAACAAGATTTAGGTAAGATTTTTCTAAATTTTATTCCATTTACCCATGGAATAATAATAAATGCATGACTGTAATCCTTGGTTAAATTCAGATTAATTGCACTGGATAAATTGGGTAGATACTATGCTCTATTATGAAGCTGCTAATATACTCATGTTTCTATTTTCTTATTTTGCATTTTGGAAGTGTAGCTGCTTAGCCAGCTAAGGACAAGAGGAGGGCTTAAATATTTTGAAACTCACAGAATGATTTATTAGTCCTTGATCCATTGGAGTAATGTTAACAGCATCTAACATTTGTAGAATTTCACAAAATCTATTGTCACAGGAGACCAGGATCAATTTAAAATATTTACGGTTGTGTCATAATATAGTAAATATTTAAGGAAATTCAATCACATTTTATTGTTTGCTGATTATGGCTTACTGGTTTTGAAATGCATTAGTCTATTCAATAGCTAGGATCGGTTGGAACTTTCAACTCTCAGTTCTCTTTGGAGTTAAATTCTATCAAAAGACTGCTTACATCATCCTTATTACTCCATTGTTTTAATTTGTTCTAAATTGGTGAAAGTAAAATTTGGCTATTTTTGCTTTTCAAAACTTACAACACACCACATCTGTCTTTTCCACTTTCTAGGAAAAAAAAAAGATCTTAGTTTAAAAGATAATTTCCAAAGATTGTTAATCCTCTCATTATGATAAACATTCTTTGTTCACCCATGACCTGCACAGTACAAAAATATGATAAATAATGTAAAGAAGTCTTCAGAAATTTGTACCGTATAAGTAGAAAGAAGAAATGCAAATTACATTCAGACATACATAGAAATGTAATTCACACACATCAGAGAAAATTTAAATTTTATTTAGTGACTTGTACTCTATCTTATTGTCTTGTCAAGGTAGCACGTTGACATTACGGTATGCTGTTAAAATAAGAAGTGATGTAGTTGTGTCTAAAGCTCTTGAAGAGTGGTATTGAGAATTCTAGTTCTCATTTTTATTGTTATTGATTTTGAAATGATATGTGAAGTAGAAACCATAACATATTCAAATCTAAGCACAAGAAATCCATGTTATAACAAAAAGTAATTCAACTGATATAGTCTGGAAGTTTCTATCTACTTAGGCATTATTAGTCCTCTGACTACCCTTGTACATAAAAAAAGGGAAGGGAAATTTTGGTCAAACATTTACTGAATCTCTTGTCATTTAGACATTCCTGAAAAACCAAGTTGCTCAGCAACACTCCCACTAGCAATACTGTTGATAACACCATTTCCTTGAGATTTTAGTCATATAAAACCCCTCATCACTAAACAACCAAAGCATAAGATGACAGCGTGTCCAGATAATAAGACATCATGCAAAGACCTACTGTTTACCATACTGTGCCCAAGTCAAGAAAACAAACTTATACCTAGTGTCCTCAGATGCAAACGCTTTGGCAAATAAGGCCTATATCAATTGAGAGGTTGAAAAAAATTGGATTTATGACCAAGAGGGAGTGATTCTAAGTCAAAAGTTTTGTAGTCAAAAGATAATTTCTCACATGAGGTATGCAACCTACTCTTGAATGTTTAGAAAATAAAGATAGAAAAAATATAGATAGAATTGTAGTAACAAATGTGACAAAATATTAAAGTTGGTAAATCTGGGTAGGGGATATTATATCTGTATTAGTTTTATATTCTTTTTGCAACTCTTCTCTAAGTTTGAAATTATTTCAAAATAGAAAGTTTAAAAGATAATTTCTTGCCAATATACAATCCCCACACTATTCAGTTCCTTGTGACATGCCAGAAAATTGATTCCCAAGAATGAAAAATAAAGCACAAGATAAATGGTAAGAGTTATCTAAGAGAACTGTCCAACCTAAACAAATGTACCATCCTATTTTGCCCTATGTAATAAACTGTTTTGCTTATAAAATCTATTTATATATTATGCAATTCTTTAAAATATTAAAGAACTTATTTAACAAAAATTCAGACTTATCAGTGTATATCTTTCAACTAAGCCTTGTTAACCATATCCATTACCAAATGAAATATTTGCTTTTAGAATCTCTGAAAAAGATGCTTTGTAAAATGAAAATGAAAGAACTGAAATATTACCACTGCAAATTTTCCTCAGTCAGTAGATGATAAAATAATTTGTCTGTTCTAAAGTGTGATTCTTATACCACTACTAGTTGTACACAGGATGATTTTAGCTGATACATGGTAACACACTTTTTAATACTTGCATGATTCATTTAATGTGGATTAGAAAAAATAAAAAATAAACATAACCAGAACATTAAACCAGTGATTTCATTCATATTGTTTAAATTACAACTAAAAGAGGTTATTTAATTTCTTAAAGTATGTCAATTTTAGGAAAATTAAGAAGAAATAGTATGGGTGGTGTGAAGATATGGTGAAAATAATGAAGAAGATAGAAATGATGTCATAATAATTTAAAAATTTTTACTTTTATAGACGTCAGCCAATTGTGCATTTCTAAGAATCGGCATTCAAATTTCAGAAACTTTATGAGGGTTATATCAGCAAAGACAGCAAGCAGAAAGGTTTCATAAGTTCAATAATGTTTACCAAATAATAGGTAGTACATGCCTACATTGTTAACTGAAAACAGGAAGAGCTTTCCAAGATTTGAAACTATAAACCAATATTCTCTTCACCACTCTTGAGAAGAAAAATGTGCCAATAAAGAATTTTCCCTGAACGGATTAAAAACAATGAAAAGAAGTGGTAAAGACATATCCTCAGTCTCCCACCATATACTTAATCTCAATGAGAAATACTATGAGAAAACAGAATAAACAGAATTTAAACACAAGGCAGGTATAATACCAATAAAAACTGGTGTATAGATAAAAGGGAAAAATCAGTTAACAAAAACAATCCATTGAAAACTGGTAGCTACAAAAAAAATTCAACTCCATCACTTTGCAAATCACATGCTTACTTAGATCTCCATGTATATGAGCAGACTAGCTTCTGTACTTCTCAAAGGAAGAAAAGGCAAAATTTAGGCTAATTACAGATGTAACAACTATACTTCATTTAGCCCTTCCAAAACCTAACAGGAACGGTGGTGAGAAACTGCACAATAGCCCAGCACAGAAAATAGAGAGACACTGATGCTGTGTATTGCATAGGACAAGAATGTTTTACTTGGTATGCCTCTGATTAGGCATGACAAACTAATCCCCCTGGAATTCACTGTTAGTATGTATATTCAAACCAAAGAGCAGGCACCCATTATAGGAAGGTTTCTTATCTGTTCAAAGAATGAGCATTTCCTCAATAAGACCCTGATATAGAGGGCAGGGAGGTTGTTTTGGTTCTAGCTTTCTTTTCCTGAGTTCTAATAAATAGGTACGTGTGTGTGGTTTGCTATGTAGGTGGGTATCTGTATGCTTGATTCAGTAGATCTTTTGGGAAGTGAAAGTGGGCTGAGTGATTTGGTACAGGGCTCTAGGAAAGAAAAGGTATGATCTATTTGTTGAGAAGCTATTAGGTCGACTGAAAGCCATAGTTACATTGCTATGGCAATAATTATTAAGAATCTCAGCATGACTGAACCATAACAGAACACAGTGAGATCCCTGGCACCCTAAAACAACTGTCTTAGATATATACAACAAAGCATGTAAACGGTGGTTACATCCACATAATGGGATGTATAATCGGGACAAATATATTAAAATGTATTCAGCTGCCCGTATCATCTTTGACTATTGTGATTCAAGCCACAATATTAGATATGCTAAACAAGACTCATTTTCTCTCTTCCCACCAATATTATAACTTAGCAGCAATATTATATCTCCAAGGAAGTAAAGAAATATAGGAGGTAATTGGGGTCTGCCATTAATGTTCTCCATTTCATTATATCTTTTTTAAAAATTGTGGTTATATGTATTTGCCATTTTAACCATTTTTAAGTGTACAATTAAGTGGCATTAATTGTGCTACCATCACTATCTTCTATTACTAAAACTTTTTCATCACTCAAAACAAAGGTTTTAGCCATTCTATTCCACTGATCTATATATCTAGCTTTCTGCCAGTACCACACTGTTATGGTTACTGTACCTTTGTAGTTTTGAAATTGGGCCCTGTGAGTCCTCTAATTTGGTTCTTTTTCAATATTGTTTTGGAGATTTAGGACCTCTTGCAATTACATATGAATTGATTAGCTTTTCCATTTCTGCAATAAAGGCTGCTGGAATTTTGGTTGGGATTGTGTTCTGTAAATTGCTTTGAGTAGTACTGACATCTTAACAATAATAAGTCTCCCAATCCATGAACATGGGATGTCTTTCCATTTCTTTAGGTTTTCTTTAATTTCTTTCAGCAATGTTTTGTAGTTTTCAGTGTACAAGTCTTTCACCTCCTTGGTTAAATTTATTCCTTGGTAATTTGTTCTTTTGGATGTTATTGTAAATGGAATCTTTTTCCTTTTTGGACGGTTCATTACTGGTGTATGGAAACAACTAATTTTGGGGTGTTGATCTTATAGACTGCAACTTTGCTGAATTCATTTTTCAGCAATAGTACTTTTTGCATGGATTTTTGGGGATTTCATATTTATATATATAGGATCATGGCAGCTGCAACTAGTATTACTTCTTCCTTTCCAATTTGAATGCCTTTCATTTCTTTTTCTTGCTTAACTGCTCTGGCTACAATTTCCAGTACCGTGTTGAATAGCAGTGGTCAAAGTTAACATCCTTGTCTTGTTCCTGATCTTAGAGGGAAAGCTTTCAGTCTTTCACTATTGAGTATGATTGTTAGCTGTGGATTTCCCTTATATACCCTATAGTTAGCTATAAATTTTCCTCTGCACAATGCTTTCACTTCATCCCATAAGTTTGGTATGCTTTCATTTCCCATTGTCTCTCAGTATTTTCTAATTTCTCTTGTGATTTCTTTGACCCCTTGCTTAAGAGTATGTTAATTTCCATATGTTTGTGGATTCTCCTATTTTCCTTCTGTTTATTGATTTCTAGCTTCATTCCACTGTGATCAGAGAAGATACTTCACATGATTCCAGTCTTAAAATTTATTGAGACTTTTTTGTGGCCTAACATATGGTCTATTGGAGAATGTTCCGTGTGCATTTGAGAAAAATGTATCTTCTGTTACTAAGTGGAGTGTTCTATGCATTATTCTAGTTGGTTTAGTGCTGTTCAAGTTCTCTATTTCCTTATTGGTCATGTCTAGATGTTCTATCCATTATCAAAAGTGGTGTATTGAAGTCTCCAACTATTACTGTAGAACTGCCTATATCTCCCTTCAGATCTGTGTTTGCTTTATCTTCACTGGGACTCTGCTGTTTGGTTCATAATTCTATTCATGAATCAGTCCCTCTGCCCCCTTCTAAAATCAGTATGCTGTCCTTCTTTGTCTCATAACAATATTTAACTTAAAGTCTGTTTTGTCTGGATTAGTAGTTACCTGAGCTGTTCTTTGGTTACTATTTTTATGGAATATATTTTTACATCCTTTCACTTTCAAGCTATGTGTCCTTAGATGGAAAATGAGTCTCTTGCAGATAAGCATAACTGGACCATGTTTTTTTGATCCATCCTCCAATCTCTTTTAATTAGTGAGTTAAATCCATTAACATCTAGAGTGTACTAATAAGGAAGCATTGACTTCTGCCAATTTGCCATTTAAATTTTATATCCTTTTTGTTCCTATATTATTCTAATACTGCCTTATTTTGAGTTTGGCTTTTTTCTAGGATCACTTTGATTTCCTCTTCATATTACTTTCTGTACATTTTAAAAAGTTATCTTCATAGTGGTTAACCTGATGATTACAATAAGTACCCTAAGCTAATAATCTAGGTTAAATTTATATTAAATTATATTCAATAGTGCTCAAAACCTCTTCTCCTATACATTTCCACCCTTTTGTTACCAAAATTTTTATATATTCTATGACCATTAACATAAATTTATAATTATATGGATTTGCCTTTGAAATCACACATAAAACAAATGAGTTATAAACAAAAAATGTTAAACTGACCTTTTTATTTATCTGAGAATGTCTTAACTTCTCCTTCAGTTTTGAAGGATAACTGCCAAATATAGAATTCTTTGTTGAGTTTTTTTTTCTTTCTGCACTTTAAATACCCCATTGTCTCCTGCTTCCATGGTCTCTGAAGAGAAATCAGCTGTTAATCTTACTGAAGATGCTTCTATATGATCAGCTTTTCTTGCTGCTTTCAAGAGTCTGTCTTTCTCTAACAATTTGTGTCTGTGCATGGAGAAAACTCTTTTTGGTTTATGTTGCTTGGAGTTTGTTGAGATTCTTGGATGTATAGATTCATGTCTTTTCTCAAATATTTTCTGGGAATATTTTTGTCATTCTTTCTTTAAATATTTCTTCCTTTTTCCCTACTGTTATGGTGCTCTTATAATGCATATGTTAGTACGCTTCACGGTGTTTCATAGGCCCTTTAGGTTCTGTTCATTTTCCTTTATTTTTTTCTTTCTGCTTCTCTGATTGGATAACTTTTTCTTATCCTTGAATTCATTTTTTCTTCTTATTCTCACATCTGCTGTTGAAATCCTCTGGCAAATTTTTCATTTAACATATTGTACTTTCCAGCTCCAGAAACTCTACTTTGTTCTTAAAATTTCTATTTCTTTATTCTTTTTTCAATACACCGTTCTGCTTTTCTTTGGCTCCTTGTCTGGTTTCCTTTAGTTCCTTGAGCGTCTTTAATACAGTTGATTTAAAGCTTTTGCCTACTAAGTCTGATGCTTGGGGTTCCCCACGGACAGACTGTCAATTTCTTTCCTGTAAATGGGCCACACATTTCCTGTGTCTGTGCATGTCTTACAATTTTTTTGTTGAAAACTGGGCATTTTGAATTTTAGGTGGCACTCTGGACTTCCCTATTCCCCAAGGCTTACTGTTGTTGCTTGTTGAGGGAAGATGTCTGTTTAGTGACTTTTCCAAATTATTTTTTCAAGACTATATTGTCATCCAAAGTCTGGTCTGATATCTTGGGAGCCAATGACCTAACAGGCATTCCTTAAACACCTGTTGCCAAAAACCAAAAACTCCACTAGTCTTTGTAGATTGTCTTTAAGCTGGAGCACTCCAAATTAGCTAGGACATTTAAAACACTGCCTTACCCTTTGCCACCTGCTGGTGAAGAACCCAATGACTGACTACAAGTGCAAGTCTAGTGTCCTCTCAAATCTTTTCTAAGCATGCATCAATCACTGGGCATGTACATTGTACTCTCATTTTGCTGGCATAGTAGACTAAATTATGTACCACAATGAAAGACATGTTCTTAATCCACATTGTTGTGGGTATGAATTTATTTGTAAATACAACCTCTTGAAGGTATTTAAATTTAGTTAAAGTGTGTCCCAACTGAAGGAAGATGGGTCTTAATCTGTATTACTGAAGGCCTCAGAAACCAGAATCAGATAGTCACAGGGGGGAGCCAGAAGGCAAAAGTCAGAGGAACCTAGAAGAGCAGCCACAAAGGGAGAGATCACCATGTGATAGGGGAGATATGCAAGTCAAGGAACTCCAAGGACTGCAGCAAGCCAGCACCAGAATGCTAACTTCAGGAGGAGGCAAGCCCCAGAAAAGCCTTAATTTTGGACTTCTAGTCTTCAAAACTATGAGATTATAAATGCCTGTTGTTTAAGCCAATCCACTGTGTGGTACCTGTCACAGAATCTTTACAAATCAAGACACTTGGTATACACTTATAAAAAGCCTTTGTCCCCCCAAGGATCCTCCTTTTCAACCACCACCTTACTAGGCTTTTGGGTCTGCTTGTTGCTTGCCCCATCCTCTGTCCCTTCCCTCAGGTGGCTCTGATACCGACAGATGCCTCCCAGTTTGCTGCTTGAGTCTGATGGGTTTGAGACATAGGGAAGCCTTTGCAAGGGTCCCTCAGGGAACTGTGACACAGATCAAAACACACAATCACAATGTTTTGAGAAGAAGGTCCATATTGCCCACCCCTGGCGATAGCAAGCTGCTGGGAATGCAGCAAGCACAAGGAAATGTAGAATGCTGGCACTGCTGTTGAGCTGGGGAAAGGGGCGAGCAAAAATAACAGGATGCTTTCTTACTGAAATTTTGCAGCCTCTTTTGTCATTAAGCACTTCTCTGGTTATTGTAAGTTTTACATAACAATCCAGAGTTTCAAAAAAACATTGATTCTGCTGATTTCGGTTAGCTTAACGATTGCTTCAGTGGAGGTATCATCTTGACGTGCCCTATTCTGCCATTTAATGTCAGTCACTCTGTACATATACTTTAAGAATGCCACATCTTTTATCATAGAGATTCAAATCACTTTTGACTATACTTATGTTCTGAGCAAAAGAATGGAGCTATATTAACTAAAGGACCACCAATAAATATAATTCATTCTTCAACAACACAGTAAAGTAACAACGATGGAAATAATTTCTCACATAATCAAAATACTAACCATATTTTCATTTACATATATATGGGCAAATGTGTTACCAAACAATGTACAGCGCAGAAACAAGAAAAAGTGTCTTAAGTCTTGTTATTTCATCGGTTGTTCTATTACACACAATTATTAATTTATTATAAAAACCTGTATACACAATTAAATACTTGATCAAAGTTTTAAAAAATATATTCAGAATGAAATGTGTAGAAAGAGACATTTCAAAGTCATAGAAGTTACTACTGTTACAATATTTAATCATTTTTACAATAGGTTTGCTGGTATATTTCAATGAATTTCTTTCTCAGAATCATCACAATTCTTGCTGAATTTCACTTAGAGCAAAAGAGAGTTGTTTAATTTTTTCCTCCATTGACTTTTTGTTCTTGCATGTTTCTTCCAGAAGCTCACGCATTTCTTCTTCGACTTGATAAACCTAAATTGACATGTAAATTTTACATTTTGATTTCACAAAGAAAAGGTATTTAAAAATGCATACTGAAAGAAAAAAAGTAAGTAATTTATTCTTATATACTTTGCAATCTGTAATATTTAAAACAGATTTCTAAAATACTATTTATTTATAAAATATTTGTAAATATAAAATCATTACAACTGCTAATTGGAAAAATGCAATGTTAACACAGTATCAAGTATATTGTCTATTTAATTCTCTTAAGGTTCTTCTAAGAATATGCATGACAAGTTAATTTATCTCTATTTTAGAGCTTAGAAAATTGAGGCTTAGCAAATAAAAGTATTTCTTCAAGGCCATGCAGATTCTAAGTAGTACAGCTGGGACAGAAAGTCAATCTTCTGACTTATTCTTTCCATCCTATGCTGCTTGTGAATGGGGAGTCATGAATCCAACTTAAACAACTCTTTCTTACAGCCTTTCAGAATTGAAATAGTACGCCTCCCCAAAGACACTCTTTAATGTAGCTTCCATCCCCAAAGCATTTCTAAAATTGCTGTTGATGATTATAAATTACCATCTTTTTGAGAGATCATTTTAACATTTTTTCCTTACTAATATTTGCTTCTCTTAGAGAACTAATTTTCCTCCAAATTTAAATTTACACCTGTATATGATCTTCACATTTTTATCTCCTCACCTGATAATCACATTTAAACTCTAGCCATTTCCCCCCTCACCTGATAATCACATTTAAACTCAAGCCATTTCTCCAACTCTAACAGACACTTCGCGTTTAACATTTTTTGACATTGACAGGAGGTCCAAAATCGAACTGAATATTTTCCTTTTAGCTAAGGGCCTAATCTGATAATTTATTTAGCACTACCAGATGTATCTTTGTTAAACACATGGCATTTTAAATAAAACATGTGAAACATCTGTTGACTTGGTCAAGTTATACCTCCTTATTCACTGTGATTATTTCCTAAGACTTTACTCCCTTTTTCTCTTGGTATAGACTCCTAAGAGTAATATCACTAAACCACACAATCTTGATTATAATTGCTATAAAAAGTATCAATTTGCTTTTCTATTGTTGAACTCTTTTTCTGATTGCTGATTTCTGAATCCCCAATGTCTTACAGATATCTTAGGTTTTTAATTACCACTTCAAAATCAGGGAAAAATGGAAATTCAAAACTGTCCCTTAAACTAGTAGATTCCAACAGAGATTTCACATCAGAATCACAGTGGAGTTTAAAAAACATGTGGATCTGACTTTAAGACTTAGTGAATGAAAGTCTCTGAGGGAAAGCTCATGCATGTATATTATTAAAAAGCTCTACTGGTGACTCTGATGCTCATCTTTGAATTACATTTGATTTGGAAGCAAATTTGATTTAGAATCACCACCCTAAACTCAATCCTTTCGCACTGATGTCAAAATGATAAAGCTGATAGTAATGAATCCTAATTAATAATAAAGTACCCTTTGATACCATTTCCCAAGGTAGTGGTGGATTGTGTCTAATACATTCAGGTTCTCATCCTCCCCATGAGATTAGTGAGGAATATGGGCAATTTTTATCCAGCGATCATAAAGCAGATATGCAACAGGATCAAACTCATAATTTTTGTTTCTTTAGAATTACATTACTAATTTAAGTATTACCAACACTTTGACTTGGTTTCAAGATAGTTTTGGCAACATTCTTCGTATCTATTTGATCATCACATCTTGCTCTTCTCTATAAATTTCAAAAATCTAATTTATTTACTATAAACATTCAATTCTGATAACCTTCACTGACAGTACCTTTTCATTTGCAGAATCAATATACTTCTGCTTTTCATTTGCCAGTTGTAGTATTTCAGCTTGATGAGCTTCAACAATTGCATCAACTTGTTTTTTAAAGGCATCATCCATACTATGAAGTTTTTCTAGTGCATCCCTTAAAAAGAAATTAAAAAAAAAAACATACATATATAGGATATGTATGTGTGTGTCTATTTATAAATTAGGATGTTTTCTTCTCAGATGATGGCTCTCACATTTGCATTTTAATGGAAGCATAAATCAGAAGTATGAAAAGACCAAAGGGCTACCTATGGTAACTGAAGTTACAGCAGTTCATCATCTAGCAGAATCTGTTAGACTAAAAACAGGACCAAGGGTGGGTAACATGGTTGGGCGCTTGTTACAACTTTCACTCTCTGAAAGTTAGAGTACCCTGTTTCCCCATTTATTTTGAGAACAGGGGTATAGTTTAAAGGTGCCTTCAAAGGTGACTATTGATCCTTTTTCTCCATATTTTCAGTGTGATGATAATTTGAGGTGTGCCAGTTTGGATGTATTATGTCCCCCCAAACACCATGTTCTTTGATGCAATCTTGTGGGGGCAAATGTATTAGTGTTGATCAGTTTGGAATTCTTTGATTGCGTGTTTCCAGGGAGATGTGACTCAATCAACTGTGAGTGAAACGTTTAATTGGATAATTTCCTGCTTATTCAGGGTGGGTCTGAATTAAATCACTGGAGCCATATAAAATTGCTGACAAAAGGAACTCAGAGCAGCTGTGAGTAACATTTTGGAGAGCAGCTAAGAGTGACATTTTGAAGAGGAGCTGTAGCCAAGAGGGACACTTTAAAGAATGCAAAGGAGCTGAGAGAAAAACTGGAACACAATCTGGGATCAGCAGATGTCAGTCACGTGCCTTCCCAGCTAACACAGGATTTCTGAATGCCATTGGTCTTCCTTCGGTGAAGGTATACTTGTTGATGCCATAGCTTGGACACTTTTATGGCTTTAAAACTGTAATTTTGTAACCAAATAAACCCCCTTTATAAAAGCCAATCAATTTCTGGTATTTTGCATAACAGGCAACATTAGCAAACTGGAACAAGGTGTATATTGCAGGATGGTTTAATTTATGAACATATGTCTGACTCCATTATATTAATGCATACCAGACAACACTCCATGTTAATAAATGCATTAAATAGTAGCCTGAAAATTTTAGTGCTAAAAGTATCTTAGAGGCAAAAAAAATTCCTTTATATTAAATATGAATTTCTCTTATGGAATATTAAAAAAGCCAAATCCAGGAGTGACCTCATCAACATGGCAATGTAAGACATCCACTGAGAAAATTTTCTCTCAGAATCAAATAAAGGGACAAATCCCACTTGCTTGGATTTCTGGAGTATGATGAGACTGGAGAAGGACTAACTACTGAATCAAGGGAAAAGAGAAAAATAGTATACAAAATCAGGTAGGAAATTTGTGCTGCAGACCTATTAGTCGGGACCCCTACCCCTCACTCGGTCATGCACAGCTTGGGGGTCGCACAGAGGCAGCACAGCCTGGGTCCCTCCTGACTGGATGTAGACCATACAGCCATCCACAGCAGTGAGACCCTCACGAATACACAGGCATAAGGACCAGGTCTATAGAGACCCAGGTGGAATACAAGCAGCTGAAGAGTGCCATACACAGTGAACCAAGTGAAAAAAGATACTGCAGCAGAACTGTTGGCAAGAGGTGCACACACTCAACCCACTCTGTTTGCTAGACCATCTAAAAATGCAAAACAGACCTTTCTGGTTTGGCCCCATCTGCCTCCCCAGTGTAAGAAACACTAATGGGGAAGAAACCAGAAGGAGAAAAGCCTCAAGGGATAAACAAAAGGGGCATAAGGGCATTGAATGGTTGTAAGACAGGAAGGGTCCCAAAGCTGAAAAGTATAATGAAAAGAGGGCACTGAGTGAGGGAGAGAATTTAAACAAATTATAAATAAGAGCTGGAAGAAAATTCCGCATAAAAACAAAGGGAACACATCAAGATTCCAGAGAAGGAACAGGGGAAAGGAAGCTTTCTTTGTGAAACAATTGCACTCAAAAAGGACAATCTTAAAAACTGCACCACATATCCAGGGCAAGAATTAGGTGTAGAAGAGCTGAGAAAATCTGAACAAACACGGGTTACTTGAAAGGTCCAGAATAAGTTGGACCAAGTGTCAAAGAAGAGACTTAACACAAAGACAATCAACTATAAAACCTTAGGCAAGAGAGAGAAATTGACCTTCAGGGCCCTGACATCAGCAAAAAATTAAAAGCTATGCTAAGAAACAGGAAGAAATAGCTTAGTCAAAAAAACAAATGAAAACTTCAAGAAGACGCAGAATTTGGAATGATGACTCAAAGGAGGTCAAACAAGTCTAAATCAATTCAAGGAGACGAAGGAAAATATGGATAGAAATAAACTAATGGTGGATACAGAGCTAAAGGATATTGAGAAGACAACATGTGAGCATAGAGAACAATTTGAAAGTTTAGAAAGTAGCATGACAGAAATTATGGGGATGAAAGGCACAATAATGGAGATGAAAATACATTAGAGACATACAACAGATTTGAACAGGCAGAAGAATTTGAGAACTAGAAGACAGGATAATTGAAATCATATAGTCAGAAGGAGAGAGAAAAAATTGAGCAGGGTCTCAGGGACATAAGTGACAGCATGAAGCATACAAACATAAGCATCATGGGTGTTCCAGGAGGAGATGAGAAGGGAAAAGGGACAGAAAGAATATTTGAGAAAATAATGGTCAAAAATTTCACAATTCCAATGAAAGGCAAAACTATACACATCCAAGAAGTACAACGTACTCCAAACAGAATAACCCCTAGTAGACTTACTTGGAAACACATACCAATCAGAATGTCAAATGTCAAAGATAAAGAATTCTGGAGGCAGCAAAAGAAAAGTGACTCGTCACATACAAGGGATCCTCAATAAGACTAAGTGCTAATATCCCAACAGAAACCATGGAAATTAGAAGGCAGTGGTATGAGATATTTAAGGTACTCAAAGAGAAAAACTGGCAGTCAAAAATTCTTCATCTGACAAAACTGTCCAAAAAAAATTAGGGAGAGGGGAGGGGCAAGGCATACAGAGGAGTGGAATTTAGTTAGTTCCCTGGATCAACTAATAAACAACCAGGAACAACTAGTAAATAATTTGGAATAACTGCAGGGAGACAACTGTGACTGTCCACACATTATACACCAACCTGGATTAGGAGGAATGTCTGAGATTGCAGCATAAAATCTGTAAGTGAAAGTTGTGGAACCGCACTGAGAGCCCCTCCTCCACAACAGTTTGAGCTGCAAAACCTCGCTGTGGTAGAAACTAGCAGCACTCTCCGAGTGGAGCTAGGGAACATAGCTCAGCTGAGCTCCAACTGAGGTTTTAATTAACAAATGTGGACTGCTGAATACAAGCTACAAACCCCCAACAAGCAGGCAGAGGCTTTTAGTGATGACTGACCTTAAAAAAAACCAGAAGACTCATCTGACCTGGGAGGGGGAGCCCAGAAGACCAGGTGTAACCTCTGGCTGACGAGTGAATCTGGGGGGCTGAGTACTGGCTCCAAAAGGGGGCTTTCTGTCCCTTTTTCTCACTTTCAACCTGAGGGGCTCAGAAGAGAGGGAGCCGCAACCATTTTTAGTTCCTAGCACTCTGACCCAGATAGGGGAGGAGATAACAATTCAAGTCAGAGAGACAACAATACAAATGCAGATGAAAACTTCCAAGGGGGTTTATCTTCTCTAAGGAGATGGGACCCAGCCTTCCCTTCAGAACCAGACCCCAGAGCCTGGGGAAAAATAGCCAAAATAGAAACTGAAGGAGCCACATCTCCTTACATCAGTTGGGAACAACACGCTGACAGACACCACCTGCTGGGCAGGTTCGGAAAAGCACAACAACTGGAAACCTCACAGGAAAGTCTGTCATTCCTCTAAGATACACACTGAATATAACCCCATTCTGAGACCTGGACCCGTGCTGGTCTGGGAAAATCTGACTGGGGTAACCAAGGAAACCAGATACCTAGACAACCGAAAACTACAATCTATATTAGGAAAAATGAAGATATGGTCCAGTCAAAAGAACAAACTTACACCTCAATCAAGATATAGTTGAGATATTGTTTCACTTCAATGAAACAATCTATTAAAGATTTTTAAAGAAATATGCTAAATGAAATAAAAAACCAAACCAATGAGTTCAGGGAAGATACAACAAAAGAGATAAAGGCTATATAGAGAACATTGGGTGAACATAAGGTAGAAATCGAAAGTTTGAAAAAACAACAGACAGAATCCATGGAAATGAAAGGCACAACACAAAAGATGAAAAACACAATGGAGACATACAACAGCAGATCTCAAGAGGCAGAAGAAAACACTCAGGAACTGCAGAACAAGACACCTGAAATCATACACACAAAAGAACAGATAGGGAAAAGAATGGAAAAATATGAGCAATGTCTCAGGGAATTGAAGGATAACATGAAACACACAAATGTACATATCATAGGTGTCCCAGAAGAAGAGAAGGGAAAAGGGGCAGAAGCAATAGAGGAAATAATAAATGAAAATTTCCCATCTCTTATGAAAGACATAAAATTACAGATCCAAGAAGCACAGCAAACCCCAAACAGAATAGATCTGAATAGACCTACGCCAAGACACTTAATAGTCAGATTATCAAATGTCAAAGACAAAGAGAGAATCCTGAAAGCAGCAAGAGAAAAGCGATCCATCACATACAAAGGAAGCTTGGTAAGACTATGTGGATTTCTCAGTAGAAACCATGGAGGCAAGAAGGAAATGGTGTAATATATTTAAGATACTGAAAGAGAAAAACCGCCAACCAAGAATCCTATATCCGGCAAAACTGTCCTTCAAAGATGAAGGAGAATTTAAAATATTCTCTATTAGAGAGAGAGTTTGTGAACAAGATACCTGCTCTACAGGAAATACCAAAGGGAGCACTACAGATAGGAAAAGACAGGAGTAAGAGGTTTGGAACACAATTTGAGTGATGGTAGCACAGCCATGTAAGTACACTGAACAAACATGACTGTGAGTATGGTTGAAAGAGGAAGGTTAGGAGCATGTGGGACACCAGAAGGAAAGAGGAAAGATAAAGACTGGGACTTTATAACTCAATGAAACCTAGAGTGCTCAACAATTGTGATAAAATGTACAAATACGTTTTTGCATGAGGGAGAACAAATGAATGTCAACATTGCAAGGTGTTAAGAATAGGGTGGTATTTGGGAAAAAATACAATCAATGCAAACTAGAGACTACAGTTAACAGAAACTTTGTATTATGCTTCCTTTAGTGTAACAAAGGCAATATACTAAAGCTAAATGCCTGTAAGAGGGGGATATAAAAGAGGGGGTATGGGACTCTTGGCATTGGTGATGTTGTCTGACTCTTATTCTACTTTAGTTTAGTTATATCTTTCCTTTCATTGCTTTTTTGCTGTCATGTTTTTTTTTCTTTTTTTCTTTCTTTTTCTTTTGTCTCTCTACCTTCTTTGACTCTTCCTCCTTCTTTGTGGAAGAAATAGATATGTCCTTATATAGATAGTGGTGATGCTAGTGAATACATAAATAGGTAACTATACAGGGAACCACTGATTGTTTACTTAGGATGGAAAGTATGGTGGGTGAACAAAACCATCTTAAAAAAAAAGAGTTGATGAAGAAAACTTGAGGGCACTACATTGAGTGAAATAAGTCAGACACATAAGGACAAATATTGCATGGCCTCACTGATATGAACTAATTATAATAGGTAAACACATAGACATGAAATATAAGTCACCAGGATATAGAATGAGGCTAAAGAATGGGGAGCAGTTGCTTATTATGAGCTGAATGTTCAACGAGGTTGAACCTAAGTGTCTGGAAGTGGACAGAGGTGATGGTAGCACGTTATTGTGAGAATAACTAACAGTGCTGAATCGTGTGTGAATGTCGTGGAAAGGGGAAGCTAAGAGTCTCGTATGTCACCAGAAGGAAAGTTGGAAGTTAAAAGAAGGGAATGTATAAAACACTGAATCGTGTGGTGGACAATGTCTGTGATTAACTGTACAAATATTAGAAATCTCTTTCATGAACTAGAACAAATGTTTGACACTATGACTAGAAGCTAATAATAGAAGGGTATAAAGGGAAAAAATAAACCTATTACAAACTACATACTACAGTTAATGGCATTTTAACATTCTTTCATCAATATTAACAAATGTTCTATACCAATACTATGAGCCAATAATGGAGGTGGGGTGGTTAGGGGTAGGGGAGGAAATGAGTTTTCTTTTTTGTCTTTATATCTTTTCTGGAGTAATGAAAATGTTCTAAAAATTGGAAAAAAAGTTAATTGTGGTGATGGGATGCACAGCTGTATGATGGTACCATGGGCAACTGAATGTGCACTTTGGATAACTGTATGGTATGTGAACAATCTCAATAAAAGTAAATAAAACAAAAACCAAAAAAAAAATGAGGGAGAGTTTAAAATATTCACAGATAAACAGAAACTGAGAGAGTTCAACAAAAGACCTGTCCTATGAGAATTACTAAAGGGACTTCCACAGGTTGAAAGAAAAGACAGGAGTGTGGCTTAGAGTAGTGTGGAGAAAGGAAGACCTTCAGTAAAGGTAACGAATAGGGTAAATGCAAACCCAACGCTACTGCAACCTCAATATATAATGCTACTCTTTAATTCTTAATAAAAGTCAGAATACAATTGAACAGGAAAAAATCTTATTTCTTGATAATGTATACACAAAATATAAAGAGGTAATGTGGGACAAAAACAATGGAAGGGAAAAGGAGGGACTTGGGAACAAAGAGCATGTATGCTACTGAAGATAAGTTGGTATCTTTTCAAATTACTAGGTTATAAATGTAGGTTTTGTAACACAAACCAGAGGGCAACCACAAAGAAAGTATTTGAAAAATATACAGAAATAGAAACGAGAAAGATCAGTCAGATAAATCACAAAAGATCTACTATACAGAAAAGGAAACTACAATAAAGGAAAAGAGAGAGAAAAAAAGATATGGCATATAGAAACCACAGGGCAACATGGGTGAAGTAAGTACTGCCTTTACAGTAATAACACTAAATGCTAAAGTATTAAACTCCCCAATCAAAAGATACAGATTGGCAGAATGGACTAAAAAAGCATGATCCAACTATATATTGTTTACAAGACACTCACCTTAGACTCAAATATACAAATAGGTTGAAAGAGAAAGGATGTTGTCTGGTTTGAAACTTATGTACCCCAGAGAAACCATGCTGTTTTAATCCAATCTTGTGAGTGCAAACTTATTGTAGATGGGACCTTTTGATTAGATTATTTCCATGCAGATGTGACCCCGTCCACTCAAGGTGGGTCTTCATTAGTTTAATGGAGTCTTTAAGAGAGCTTGCATTGAGAGAGAGAGCTCAGAGTTGAGACAGACCCAGACTCTTGGAGATGCAGGCAGAAAGACGTTTGGAGTTGCTAAGCTAAGAGGTGAAGCCCAGAGTTTGCCCCAGAAAAGCAAAGTGAGAACCCACAGATGCTTACAGAGAAAAGCCACTGGAATCAGAAGCTGAAAGCAACACAATCTGGGAGCAAAGGACCAGAAGACACCAGCCATGTGCCCTCCCAGCTGACAAAGGTGTTCTGGATGCCATTGGCCTTTCTTCAGTGAAGGTATCCTCTTGTTGATACCTTCAAAAAGTTTGGATACTTTTAAGGCCTCAGAACTGTAAATATGTAACCTAATAAATCCCCTTTATAACGGCCAATCCATTTCTGGTATATTGCATTTCCAGCAGCTTTTGCAAACTGAAACAGGTGGAAAAAGACAATTCATGCAAATAGTAACCAAAAAAGAGCTGGGGTAGCTGTACTAATATCAGACAAAATAAAAATTTAAGTCAAAAGCTGTTAGAAGAGACAAAGAGGGATACTATATATAAATAAAAGGGTCAATCCACCAAGAAGATATAATAATCATAAACATTTATGCACCAAAATATGAGGCAGATATTGGCAAAAGTGAAGTGAGAAATAGATAACTCTCCAATAATATTTGGAGGCTTCAATACAACTCTCATCATTAGCTAGAACATCTAAACAGAAGATCAATAAAAGAACAGAGAACTTTAATAATATGATAAATGAACTAGACCTAACAGACATGTATATATACCGAACGCTGCACCACAAAAGAGCAGGATATACATTCTTCTCAAGTGCATATAGATCATACTCCAGGATAGACCACATACTGGGTCACAAATCAAGTCTTAGTAAATTTAAAAAGATTGAAATCATACAAAGTACCTTCTCTGACCATAGTGGAATGAAGATGGAAATCAGTAACAGGCAGAAAACTGGAAAATCTACAAATATATGGAAGTTAAATAACACAGTTGTAAAACAATCAATGGGTCAAAGAAGAAATTGCAATAAAATCAGTAAATATCTTGAGATGAATGAAAATGAGAAGACAGTGGATCAAAACTTATGGGATGCAGTGAAGGCAGTGTTGAGAAGGAAATTTATGGCCCCAAATGTTTACATTAAAAAAGAGCTAAGATCAAACACCTAACTGCACACCTGGGGGAACTAGAAAAAGAATGGCAAACTGATCCCAAAGCAAACAGAAGGAAAGAAATAACAAAGAATAGAGTAGAAATAAATGAACTTGAGAATAAAAAAACAGAGCAAAAACAAATCCAAAAATTGGTTCTTTGAAACGAACAATAAAGTCTTTAACTAGACTGACAAAGGAAAAAAGAAAGAAGATGCAAATAAATAAAATCAGAAATGAGAGTGGGACACTACTACTGACCTCACAGAAATAAAAAGGATCATAAGACAATACTATGAACAAGCATAGACCAACAAATTATACAATCTGGATGAAATGGAAAAATGCCTTGAAACACACAAATAACCTACACTGACTCCAGAAGAATGGAAGAGCTCAACAGACCAATTGCAAGTAAAGAGACTGAATCATCAACAACCTCCAAACAAAGAAAAGTCCAGGATCACATGGCTGCACTGGAGAATTGTACCAATCATTCCAAGAAGAATTAATAACAATTCTGCTCAAACTCTTCCAAAAAACTGAAGAGGAGGGAACACTACCTAACACATTTTATAAGGCCAACATCACCCTCATACCAAAGCCAGACAAAGATACAAGAAAACAGAATTACAGACCAATTTCTCTTATGAAAAGCCTCAACAAAGTACTTGCAAATTGAATCCAACAGCACATTAAAAGAAATATAAACCATGATCTAGTGGGTTTTAACCCAGGTATGCAAAGATGGCTCAATATAAGAAAGTCAATTAATGTAATATAAGACCACATTAACAAAACAAAGAGGGAAAACCAAATAATCGTCTTGAATGATGCAGAGAAGGCATTTGACAAAATCCACCACTACTTCTTGATAAAAACACTTAGAACACTAGGAACAGAAGGAAACTTCCTCATCATGATAAATGGCATATATGAAAAACTCACAGCTAACATGATACTCAATGATGAAATACTGAAAGCCTCCCCTCTAAGATCTGGAACAAGACAAGGATGCCCACTGTCACTACTGTTAATCAACATTGTACTGGAAGTTCTAGTCAAAGGAATGAGGCAAGTAAAAGAAATAAAAGGCATCCACATCAGAAAGGAAGAAGTAAAACTTTCATTATTTGCAGATGACATAATCCAATATATTTGAAATCCCAATATATCTACAACACAGCTACTAGAACTAGTAAACGCATCCAGCAAAGTGGTGGGGTACAAGATCAATATGCAAAAACAAGTAGTCTTTCTAAAAACTAGTAATGAGATATCTCAGAAGGAAATCAAGAGAAAAGTTCTATTTACAATAGCAACTAGAAGAATCAAATACCTAAGAATAAATTTAACCAAGAAGGATTTATACATGGAAAACTATAAAACTCTACTAAAAGAAATCAAAGACTATTTAAATACATGGAAGGATAGTCCATGTTCATGGACTGGAAGACTAAATATGGTTAAGATGTCAATTCTACCCAAAATGATTTACAGAGTTAACACAATTCCAATCAAAATTCCAACAGTTTACTTTGCAGAAGCACAAAAGCCAATTACCAAATTTATCTGGAAGGGTAAGGGGGCCCAAATAGTCAAAAACATCTTGAAAAAAGCAGAACAAAGTTGGAGGACTCACACTTCCTGACTTCAAAGCATACTACAAAGCTACAGTGGTTAAAACAGCATGGTACTGGCATACAGACAGATGTACTGACAAACGGAATTGAATTGAGAATTCAAAAACAGACCTTACATCTATGGCCAACTGATATCTGACAAGACTGCCAAATCCACTCAACTGGGACAATATAGTCTCTTCAACATACGGTGCTGAGAGAACTGGATATTCATATGCAAAAGAATGAAAGAGGGCCCCTATCTCACACCATATACAAAAATTAACTCTGAATGGATCTAAGATCTAAATACATGAACCAGGACCATAAAACTCCCAGAAGAAAATGTAGGGAAGCATCTTCAAGATCTTGTGGTAGGCCATGATTTCTCAGACTTACACACCAAGTACAAGAGACAAAACAAAAAATAAACAGGACCTTCTCAATTTAAAAACTTCTGTGTGTCAGAGGACTTTGTCATGAAAGTGAAAAGACAACTACTCAGTGGGAGAAAATATTTGGAAACCACATGTCCGAAGGGTTTAGTATCCAAAACAGATAAAGAAATCCTACAAAAATCAACAATAAAATGACAACCCAATTTACAAATGGGCAAAAGACTTGAATAGACATTTCTCCAAAGAGGAAATACAAATGGCTTATAAGCATATGAAAAGATGCTCAACCTCACTAGCTATTAGGGAAATGCAAATCAAAACCACAATGAGATATCATTTCACACCTAGTAGAATGGCCACTATTAAAAAACAGAAAAACAGAAAGCTACAACTTTTGGAGAGAATGTGGAGAAAGGAACACTATTCACTGCTGATGGGAATGTAAAATGGCGCAGCTGCTGTAGAAGACAGCTTGGTGGCTCGTCAGGAAGCTAAGTATAGAACTGCAATATGATCCGGCAATCCCACTAGGTATATATCCAGAAGAACTGAAAGCAGGGACATGAATAGACATTTGCACACCAATCTTCATAGCAGCATTGTTCACAATTGCGAAAAGATGGAAACAACTCAAGTGTCCATCAATGATGAATGGATAAACAAAATGTGGTGTATAGATATGACGGGGTATTATTCAGCAGTACAAAGGAAGAAAGTTCTGATTCATGTGATAACATGGATGAACTTTGAGGACATCATGTTGAGTGAAATAAGCCAGAAAGAAAAGGACAAATATTATATGATCTCACTGATATGAAATAATTAGAATAAACGAACTCACAGAGTCAGAATCTTGAATATAGGTTACCAGGGGCTGGGTTGGGCATAGGTAATGGGGGGTTAATGCTTAAATTTTACAGAATTTCTATTTGGGTTGATGTAAAGTTTGGTAATGGGTGGTGGTGATAGTAGCACAACACTGTGAACATAATTAAGAGCACTGAATTACATATATGAATGTAGTTAAAAGGGGACGTTTTAGGTCATATATATGTTATTAGAAGTTTAAAAATTGGCTTTCATCTCCAGCTTGTCCTTTATGGTGCCACCTGAATATTAGACTCTTTAGGCGCTCACTGCCCTTGGTAGACAAATGGCTGTCTCCTCTAAGTTCCAAATACAACCAAAAATATGACTGCTTCCATTCAGACAGAGTTTGATTAAAAAAAAGCAGCAGTTATAAAAGCAAAATACTAAGTGTCAAGCATTGTTCTAAGATTTTATAACTCATTTAACTTATTTACACAAACATAAATACACACATATAGACCCAGAATTTAAACCTCACACCAAACACTGAAGGCAGATACTAACTTTATCCTCATTTTATAGAAGAGGAAAATGAAATACAGTGATAAAATGATTTGCTCAAGATTTCGGAGATAGTATGTAACAGAACTTATCAAAACTCATCTGTTAGCACCAGAGTCTTAACCACTATGCTTTATTGGAAATACAATTTCTGCTACCACATCTACTATATTCTGGTGGACAGAAATCAAGTACCTGGCAAATAACTATGTCCTACATGTTTTTAGTCTCTTTATACATATCTCACCCATCCCAATTCAGTGTTTATGTTTAAAGATATCACACATCTTTTAGGACTTAATACTTACTTTTGTAGTACAATACTTTTGTCTCTTTCCTCTTTAAGTTTCCTTTCCTTGTTTTCAAATTTTTCTTTCACTTCTTTTACTTGTATTTCTAGATGATGCAGAAGTTCTCCTTTATCATGCCACTTCTGGTTAAGTATACTAATATGAGAAGAAATAATTTAAAATATAAATTTGGTTATATGAAATTACTGAGTCACAGCATTTTAAGTCTTAAGGAAATCTGTATAATACCTATAAGCTTTTCTAATTTCCTCAAGTTTTATTTCCTTTTCTTTCAACTGTTGTTTTAGTTGTTCTTTTCTTTCATTGTGTTTTTCCAATTTCTCCATTATAACATCCAGTTGTGAAGATTTTTCCTCAAGTTGTTCTTGAGTACATTTTTGTATCTCAGTGATCTGCTCTTGTAATGTTTTAATGTGTTCATCTCTTTCCTGTACACACTTCAAGAAAAAAATCAGGACTTTATTTGAATCGTCAAAGAGCTGTTTAAGAAAAGATTCACCAAAAATTTTTTTTCACAATTAGAGACATCTCTACTCCTTTATATTAAATGCAGTTAAGAATGATCATATCTTTGTTCTAGCTATAATTTTTATTTCAGTAAGTCAGTAACTATCAGTCAGAGAGGGAGAAGAAGAGGGAGGGAAAAGTGAAAGCAATGCAATGAAAATATCAGAGGTGTGTTTTAAAGTTGGAAGAAAATTCAACACTATAATATTGTATTTAAAAAGATATGTATGTTTTCATGATAGAAACAGAACATTGTACCAGAGATAGTATACAAAGACCGTATAGAATATACAAAGATAGTATTCAAAAGTACAGTATACAAAGACAGTATTCAAACCCTGATGTTTACTATGCATGTATCTTGTATTATTATATTATTTTCATACTATTTCTAGTGCTCTAAACAGAAGTGTTTTCTGCATTATGAGCAAATGCTTGCTTTACTTTAAAAATACTGATGTCATCACTATTAAAGAGTAACACATTCCCAAAATTTTAATTATATTTTCTATATTACAAATGTTTAATTATATTTTTTATATTACAATTTTCTATATAATTTTTTGTATGTTACATATTATATTTTCTATATTACAAATATAGAAATAAGATATCATACTAGAAATAAGATAATCAAAGAAAGATCAAGGCTCCCTCAGGCACAATTAAACATTTGCAGATATTAGGCCTCATATGGAATATTTATTCTAATGAACACTTACCTGCTTTTGAGGATATGCCTGAAGTGTGACCCATGGATACCCCTGCGATATACTAATTATAACCAAAATCAGGTATTTCTCTGTGTGACTATATGAAATTGGTGATTCTCATGTTTACCTCATTCCCAGTCCTCTTATTTTTTTCTTATAGTAGAAGTGCAAACACACATACTAAACAAGGCTTATTTAAAATAATATGGGTTCATAATATTACCAAAAAACGTGTTTCAATTCCTCAGTGTCCTAATATTCTAAAAAATCCTAAGTAAAGATGTGAGACAGCCTTCTACTCTTGACCAACATTTGCATAAAAGTCATGAAGGTTTTATTTTCTCCCCATGACCATCTGAAGCACTTGAGTGGGCAGTCCTGGCACATACTATCAGGAATCTAAGAAGGCTACAAAAGTTTCCTATGAAATAATCTTATTACTAAAAAAAAAATAGACATTGCAGCATCAGAGAAAGTCTTGTGATTCATGCATACTGAAAAGTACCAAAATAATATATGGGGAGGAAAGAGAATTCAAAAAAAATTTGTTTTGGGTTTCTATTGTCAGAAGGTAACTATAGAAGCTACTTGTTGAAAACATCAAACTCTAAATTATGCATATCATGTCATTTCCCCTTTAGATTTTACTTATGATGAATTTATTGCAGAAGGAAATTGTGCCCAACTATCTCTGTAGGTTATTTGATTAACTGGAAATCACATCAATGCTCAAGGCATGCTCAATGTTTTTTGGAGTAAATGTACTAAACTGTAAAATAAATTTAAATACATAAATGTTTAGGATATGCACTTACAGTATTACTAGCAATGTCAGGTTACATTTTACAATTTTTTTTTTTTAACCAAAAATCTAAGACGAAAACTTATTTTTTTCTTCATTGCCATTCACTGCTAGTTATTTCCTTAGAAAATTCTGCTCAGAGACTGAAAAGAGAATAGCAATCTTACTGTGGAATCAGTCAGCTATGTCAAAAACAAGGTGTTATATCTCAGTATCATCTTCTTTGTGCTATGAATTTGAATGCAAATCACAAATCTGTCTGTTTCATAATTAGCTTAACTCAAAGAAAAATATGACTGGCTAGAATTTTAAAACAAGAACAAAGACTTACTGCTAAAAAATTTCAGTAAGAACCTTTTATGCAGCTTGAAACAAGACAGATAGCTTTGAAATTTTGAATATATTGAAAACAAAACTTGCATTTATAGCCTAACATAGCTATAAATATATGGAGAGGATAACCATGCTTTTTACTTTTCTGAATTTAATTAAGTTTTCAAGGAGTTTCCGGAAAATAATTAAGGGAAAAAAAAATCAAATCTTACCTAGTTACTCTGAAAGATGAGTTCCTAACTTTGTGGTTGAATATCCCATTTGGAAGTTTCTTAAAACCCCTTTTCTCGGTGTTTTCACATTTTAAGAGATGATCTCCAGGTGAAATTTTCAGAATTCAAATTTGATTCAGTGCCTAAGATGATTTTTAGAAAATTTCTCTGGAGAATTTTCAGATAAAATACTTAGAAATAAGTGATCCAATTAGTATGCTGTTTAAAGACAGGCCACATTGAAGAAGAGGGTAAAAACAGCTTCCTTCCAGAGTAAGTACAAATCTTTCAAAATCTACTCATATACTCTTAAATAAAATGAGCTATTTTAATATGGAATAGTTGGTTTTGTCACAATTTTCCACTTAGCAATAGTGGAAAACTACTGAAAAATGCTTTTAAAGGGTATTTTTAAAAACAAAATGCTAATTTCCTTGTGATTCCTAATCCTTTATCCATATCAAGTACCAGTTATTTTAAGCAGTGATATAATATTCACCATAAAGTTTTGAAGTAAAATTCACTTAAAATTAATACAGAAATATCTGGCACTTTTAAGAAGGAAGGGACAAATATTAAAAAAGAAAGTTCTAAATACCACAGCAGTTAGGAATCATTGAGGAAAAAAAAAATTTTTTTTTTGAGACTCAGATCCACTCATTTCGAAATCTGCCATTCACTCGTTTTGCAAAACAAAATGTCAAACTTACAATTTTTAATTTTCTAATGGTTTTAGTTTGGTCTTCTATGATTTTGTTCTTAATTCTTAACGCATCATTATCACGTTCATTTGCCTTTTGCAGAGATTCATTCTCTCTACATAAATTTTCAATTTTTGCTTCTAATTTTCCACGATTTTGGGATAGAGATGCTCCTAAAGAAATAAACATCATCTGTAACAAACATTCAGACCGTGGAGGTTTGATATTTTATGAAAATCTAATTAAACAAAGTATAACACAGTAAATAGAACAGAAAAAAAAAAACTGAAAAAAAATAATACAAATAAAGAGGAAGACAGGAGAAAAGAACAATGGCCTTTTAAAGATCAGTTGCTCTTTAAAAATGTAAAGCCATGAATAAGGTCAAAACAAGTTCACTCAGATATATAATATTTAGAGATGTTATGCCATTTAGATAAAAAAAATCCTATCAAAAAAGTCCTACATGAAATGAACAAATGAGCAATGCTACATTAAGATCAACATCTATCTATTCATAACTTTTAAGATATCCATGAATGCCATAAGATAGTGAATATCTCTTATTTTACAATGATTAGAAAGGGAAGGAGATTGAGGGTTTCCTAAACCCTAAAATAGTTTCCATCCCTTATACTATTTTACATTTCTGCATGTAAAATAGTATAAATGTTACAAGTACCTGAAGAAAAAAAACAAATGCTGCATGCTACACAAAGAATTTAAAATTACTGTATAAGAAATATTTTCAACAACTTATTTAGTTGTAATGTTTTAAAGGTATACCTGTTCAGAGATGTGATCAAATTATATTTGAAGAAAGAAAACAAACAACAACAAAAAAACAAATCAGGGCCATAACTTCTTTAATTGGTATAATAAACCATTTCCCATTTCCTAAGAAGCAATTTATTCCTGTTGAGCTGGCTGACTCTTACTTAGCCTTTCAGATTGAGTATCTTTTGAAAACCCTCCTTGGGAAACAAGAGGAAGAGGTTAAGTTCTTCCCTCTCTCACTCTCCAATAAACAGGTTTGCTAGTTTATAAAAATGAGCTATTTTCCCCTTGAAAATTTGAGAATTTTACCCTGCTGTGCCAGCTCTTCTCCCCATACTTTTCTTTCTGTCCTTAAACCATGAATTAGCGATTCCTTGGCTGCTAGCTCAGAAATAAGCTGGACTTTTTCATGCTTGAGAAGTTCTATTTGAATACTCTTCTCCTTGTCATCTTCAATCAAAACTTCAAGGGTGCTGATTTGATTCTGTATATCCCCCAAAATATGGAAAAATAAATAATGTGAAGTAATTATTATTAAGTGCTTCAGTATTTTCTAAATTTTCTGTACTTTATGAGGAAAAGAGTTAAACACAAAGTAAAAATTTACAAATTTTACATCATAAAAACTTACAGCTTTTATTTACCAAAGATAAATGTCATTTAAGAGGCCACTCCTTTAAGTACTGAATTTTATGCTAACACTTTAAAAGAGCAACCCCCTACAATACCCCCAAATTTCTCATCATGCATTTACATCAATAGCCTAAAAGCATTTTCAATAAGCAAATTATCTTGGGAAAAATAGGGCTAATGTTTAATATGGAGACAACTTGTTTAATATGGAGACAACTGCAATAAAGAGATTCATTTAAAAGCTATTATAGAAAGGTGTATCTAAAAACAACCATTACCAGAACAAAATTATTATTAACAACTCAAGTGGTGTTTCCCAAACTTCAAATCTGAGTATCACCATCACAATTTTTGCTGTCTCTGTACAACTGACATCTATTTACTTACTGTGTCTTAAAATTTCTTTATTTTACTTAAATACTATTTTATTTTAAGTAATGTTATCAGTGAAATCATAGGTTTACTCTCCTAATTATAACTGTTCTCATACATGTCACATATATAATTTATATCATTTAAAAATTCATTTTGTGTACTTCCTAAAATCATAAAACACTTTAAAAAAAAAAAACTGAGGTAAAAATTAAAAGGAAATATAATGTTATAGTCTTACCTGTAAATTTGCTGCTGTTTCATGTTTCAGTTTGGAAACTTCTGCAAGTTTTATTTTTTGTTCCTTCACCATACATGTCAGATCTCTAATTAAAGAGGAAGACTCATTTTCTTTTCGTTGAGCCCAAACAAGAGCATGTTTGCTCTTTGCTAACTCTGCTGCAACATTTTCAAAACCATCTTTAACCTATATTTCAAAATTGCTTTGTAAATAGCAGTTCTCCAACTATTTAGAAAACATATGATTCTGGAGTTTATTTCTTTCATTTATAGAATCAGAGTTTTAGCAAAAGAATAAAATTCAGAGATAATTTATTTCAACTCACTTATTTTCAGAATAAAGAGACCCAGCGAGGTTATATATTTGCCCAAATCACCCAGGGAGTTAGTGTCAGACCTCAAGCCAGAATTAATTCATTCAACAAATATTCCTGAGGGTCTGTTGTACGTTAGACATTGTTCTAGGTGCTGGAAGGCATCAATAAACAACACAGACTAAAATCTCAGCTTTACAAAAGCTTATATTCTAGTGGGTAGGGACTAACACTGTAACAATGAGCACAGTAAATTGTGTAACATGTTAAATGTGATTATGTGCATGGAGAAAAACAAGCAATGTTAGGAGGGACTGAAATGCTGAGATGTGGATTTAGCAAAATCACTGAAAAGGTAACACTGGAGCAGTGACTTGAAGGAAGTAAGGATGGAAACCACCGAGATGTCTGGGAGAAGAGTGCTCTAAGCAGGACTGTGCCAAGTATGTTTGATGTCACTGATGTGGCATGACATTCCAGCTGCTGTGGAGCACAGAGAGAAGGGGGTAATGGTAGAAACAGGGAGATCAATTAGGAAGCTCTTGGAATAATACAGCTGAGAGGATGTGACTTAAGCAGGGTGGCAGTAGAAGAGAAGGTAAGAATTGGCCATATATATTCTTACTATAGAGGTGATAACCTCTTGAGGGAGGGACCAGATGTGGAGTATGAGATAAAGTGAAGTCAATGATGACTCTAATGTTTTTGGCCTAAGCACCTAAAAGGATGGAGTTGTCATTAACTGAGATGGGTAAGACTGTTGAAGTAGCAGGTTTGGAGTGGGGAGAGACACAGTGAGTTTTAGTTCTGTTAAGTAGGGATGTTAAATATGTGATTAGACATATAATCTTGGAATTCAGGCAAAAAAATATAGGCTGGAAATACAAATGTAGAAATTCTCAGCATATGAACATTATATAAACTCATGAGGCTGAAGGAATTTATCAAGAGTGGATGTGTCTAGAGAAGAAAAGAGGAAACTCTGGGCATTCCAATAATGTGATTATGAAGAAAATAGGAGAAACTGACAAGCAGAATGAAAAGAAGTGAAGTAACAAAACCAAGAAAATCCAGAGATGTGATGTGATGGAAACCAAGTGAAGAAATTGTCTCAAGGAAGAGGCATCAACTCTGTCAAATGCTGCTCACAAGTCAAATCAGATGAGGATTAAATTGACTAATGACTTCCACAGTGTGGATGGCACTGGTGGCTTTGACTACAGCAGTGCTGGTGGAGTGATAGAGATAAGGGCCTAACTGGAGGTTAGAGAGGAAGGAAGGAGAGAAATCAGAGACAGCAAATACAGACACATTTCTGAGAACTTCTGCTTAAAATGGAGACAAAGATATATGAGGTGGTTAGCAACAAGGGGAATGAGGTCAAGAGAGTTTTCTTAAGATGAGAGAAATAGTAGTATGTTTGTATGCTGAAGGGAATGACCTAATATCAAGGAAAAAAACTGATGATGTGAAAGTGAGGGGGAAGATCTGCAGGAATCATATCATTGAGTAGGCAAGAGGAGATGGGATCCAGTATATGCCTGGAGGAACTGGCTATAGCATGGATTGCCAATCTTTTTCTATGAAGGGCCAGATAGTAAAAGGTTAGGCTTTGCGGGCCATATATGATCTCTGTTGCAAGCACTCAACTCTGCTGTTATAATGCAAAAGCAGCCATAGACAATGTGTAAACAAATAAGCATGGCTGTGTTCCAATCAAACTTTATTTGCAAAAGCAGATGGTGGGCCACATTTGTTTAGTTTAACAACCTAAGGTCTACAGTTTGCTCTATAGTAATAGAAGGGAATTCAGGCTTCCCAATTCCTATTCCAGTGTTCTCTTTATGTCACCATTTATGATCTTAGTTTTTGCAACAGCATTGAAAAGTAACTATCATTTACGGGAGGAAACTAAGGCTCTAAGAATTCAAATAATTTGCTTAAGGTCATATACCCAATATGTAAATAGAGCTAGGATTCTAAACTGCAAAAAATCCTCTCATCAAACCCTTTCTTGCTTCTGTTTTCAATAAAGAGCTCGATGTCAATTCTTACATCTTTAAATCTTCTGGCTTCAACCGTTAAAGCAACCCGGAATTCATCTTCTAAATTCATATACTGCTGGTTTAATATGTCAATTTTTTCCTGGTATTCTTTTATATCTTGCTCATGTTTTCTCTTTTCTTTGGCTATTCCTTTAGCTAAGGCATTCTGGAACTCAGCATCATTAAAAAGTTCCCTTGTTTCAAGTTCTTTCCTGGAATAAGAAACAAATAAAAATCACAGGATGCCGATCACCTGGGAAAAAAATTTAAAGGTCTTTATATAGTTCTTAAATATTTGATATTCCTTATTATTAACTTAAGATCAGTTCCCTACTTTCAAACACAGAAATTTGGCATTGGATGGTAGGTAGAAAAAGAATATGAGTTTTATTTGATTGTGTACTCAATGGTGATGGGGATAAGAGGAACACACCAAATCTTAACTTCATTCAAAGAGTTCAAAACCATTCTATGGCTTCTAAAATTCTTTAGGTACATCTGCAGAAGTCAAGTTCTACTTCATTGCATCTTCTGCTTTGTTTGAATTTTTAACATGCAATATAGTCTGATTTCGATTAGTGGCTGGTGAATAGAGAAAGTCAAAGTGTAAAATTATTTACTAGTCTTTTTATATAGGGCCAAAGTTTTTTATTTAAAGGTGAGTTCCTTCTTTGGAATTCACCACTATTTTTCTTGCATAAATCAAACCTATAACACAAAAACTATTATTTCCAGTTTTGGTTCTTTAAACTGGAATGAGAACATCTGTGATACAACTAAGTGCAAACTCCTAAATTTTTGTGAATATTACCCCCCAATCTTTGATAATTGTCTTGCCCACATTTAATATGACAATTTTCCCCAAAGCATTAAAATTTGATTTCTGCATTCAAAAGTTAATTTATAGAAGTAGAAAAACAAGTGAGGTTTGGAAACAAATGCAATCAACCCATATCATACAATTCAACTGGTTGAGCAATAAAAAGAAAACTAGCTCAAGGTATTCTAATTTGTGGGATCTACAGAGCAGAGGTTGCCTGCCCATTTTTGTAAATAAAGTTTTACTGGAATACAGCCACGCCTATTCATTTATGTATTATCTATTTTTGTATTATAATGGCAAAGATAAGTATGGCACCCAAAGCCTGAAATATTTACTCTCTGGCCCTTATCAGAAAAAATCTGCCAATCCTAGAATTGAGAGCAATAAAAAATATTGATTATTTTAGCAAGTGGTTACATGGAAGTCAGTTAAAACAATTTTCTCTGTATATAATGATCAACTTTTGATTGGGTTTGGAGAAATGCAAAATAAGTTTCAATGTTATAGCCCATACCTCGAGCCTCTGAAAAAATAACAGACACCTATCAAGTGTCTTTAAACTACTAGTTCTTGCTACACAATTTATTCTAATGCATACACATACTTGGTATTTTACATGAACTAATTCTGTCAGACTTCACCACTGCTCAATCACTGCCTATTTTAAGGTTATCAGGGAAAAACAAGTTGACCTCTTTTTCTTTTTTTTAAATTGTTAATATTTTTCTGACACATTTTTCATTTACCTGTGTCCTTCTTCTTTCAGTGCAAAAAGTTCATGAAGTTGTTTTACTTTTTCCTTTTCTTGATGAAGAGATGTTCTAAGTAAATTTATTTCTTTATCAGCAGCTGAAGCTTTGAGCTCCACCTCTTGAATAAGTCTCATCTGATTAGAATAATACAAATACAGTATTTAGATAATTTTCCCTGCATCTATTTTAATGCCAGTTCCCAAAGGAAAAGTGACTTCCATAAATGACAGAACTAGTGACTTGGGTGATTTTCAACATTTATTAAATTAATGATGCTACAGTCACACAAAATATAGTTGTGGAAAACATAGCATTGTTTACTTGTATCGCAGATACCTAATAATTTCTATTCAGAAAGCAAGAAAATGAAATTCTTCCAATCACATGAAGACTTTTAAAAACCATCTCTGACAGAATACAGGCCTAACAACCTGTAATATTTCCCCTAACACTTCCTGCAACAGCTTTTAATTTAGAAACCATTTAAGATTATTGGTGTATTTAAATTATTTTTTGCATATAGCTTAATGTCTTTGAGGTTTATTAAATGGTATAATTTGTTTCAGAAAAAAGAAGCTATCAATTTGTGTTAATCCACATGACTAATTTAAAATAGAGATATACCTGTGCTGCCTGTTGCTTTGCTTTTTGCCTTTCCATTTTTTCTAATGCTTTTTCCATGGTTCTTAGGGCTTTCAGATGATCCTCTTGTTGATCTCTTGCTTTAATTAATTCAACAGTTAGTTTTTTAATTTCATTTTGAAGTTTGTGAACCATAAATTCGAGTTGCATTTTGGAATTTCTTTCTTTAAAAATAATTTCCTTTAGCCTAAAGCAGAAATCAAACATGACTTTAAGTATATATCATACAAAAAATGATAAAAATTGTAGTTAATATTAAAGTTTATCACAGAAAGGAAGATTTGAAGTATGTTTCAAATTCAGAGTAAAAATGGCTTAAACACAATGTAATATATCTTTTCCTTATCCCTGAAATTATTATCGTGCCAAAAGGGAAACATATTCTACATAAATTAATGACACTTTTTCTGATGTGAACTTTACTATTCACTAGCAAAAGTTTAATAAACACCTAATTTGTTTCAGGCATTGTGCTAGGCATGGGCTTACAAACCCCTATTTGTTGGCAAACACCAAATCTAGAAACCTAGTGCCCAATCAAGGATAACAGACAACAGCCCACTGGTTCCCTTTGGGAAAATCTTTTAACACACTGAGGGAAAGCATAACTTTAGAAATAATTACCTACAGGAGAGAATAAAAAAGTTATTTTAATTTCAGAAAGCTGTTTGGTATCCTTACAGAATGGAGGAGTACAGAATGTAATACAGAAAAAAAAAAAGAAAGAAAAAAATGGGAGATGGAATGGATAAGATGGAAAAATAAAAACATCTGTATTAATAAATTGGGCTATCTGGTACCAAAGCCCATTGTAGTGGTTATTGTTCGTTTCTTCCCACCAATCCTTTTGACCCTTTTTTCTGATGTCAGATGCAATATCCTGATCCAGGAGGTGATCACTGAATTCCATTCCCCTAGTCAAAGCAATTGGTCTAGGAATGGGTGTGTAACTGCCCAAAAGATCTGTAATTGAGGAGATACAGCTATCTATATCTACCAATAAACAAAAAGATTTACAGACAATAGATGGCAGAGAAGAGATTACTTAGAAGAATGATAAGTTATCTTAAAGAAATAATGAAAATTAGAAAAGCAATGACAAAACAGAAGGAAACTTTTTGGAGCTGAAAAAATGTCTGTGTAAGCATTAGTGAATGCTGATATATTCCCAAACAAAACAAACATAACAAAATAAAATGAAAGGAGACCATATCTAGATATATACTAGCCTAGAATTATTATTTTTCTTTTATAAAAAAGAAACTGAGAATCTGAGGTTAAGGCATTTGCTCCAGGTCACCTAAACAGCAAGTGACAAAGCCAGGTTTTAAAATCTGGGTTACTGGCATATGACCCAACCAAGCTGGCCTAAATATGCCTTATTTTAAAAAGCTCAGGAGAGTCTTTTCTTCTTAGTTTGCTAATCTGGAATGATGTGTAAGTTCAGAGCTGCCTGCATCCGTGGTCTTTCCTACATGTGCAAAGCAGATATGCCCAGCAGAAGAAAATTAATTCACCACAGAGAAGACAGCAGAGTACAGAGGTTACACCAAGAGCATGGGTAATTTCTGATAATGCCTTGTAAACCTCTTGATTCTGTAGTCTGAGGCTACCCTGGTTGAAAACTTAAGTAACAAGGGGGATGCTTAATGAAGAAAGAAGCTGCTGCATTGTGGTAAGAGAGCACTGTGGAACTTTAAATCTCTCACTCCTCAGATCAGTAGCAGCCATGTAGTTGGCAGCTCACACTCCTGGTGCAGGCTGCTAGTGCTGGAGGAACCAATATGGACTTCATTCTCAAGAAATTGTGGTGTGTGTTTTGACCTGTTCTGTGGCTCCCTGAAAGACTGGTGCAAGGGATTTCTTTGCTTCAACTGATTCGTCATGTTTCCAGGGCTGGGAAGGCTTCCTGGGCAGCATTTATTAGAAAAATTTAAAGGCAACCATATTGGCTGCAGTAGCCTGAGGCAAAGGGTAACAGGACAAGCAACAGACAAGCAAAAAGATCAGGGAAAGAGATTAGAAAAGGAGATACATGGGGAATAAGGGCTTTTAAAATCTCCTGCATCATACCAGGGAGTTGAAAAGACCACATGCATTCCCAGGACTGTATACATGCTCAGAAAAGGCATGACAAGACCTAAGTTTTCACGTCTGGCTGACTTTCAGACTCCATGCAGGCAGGAAAAGACTAAGGCAGAGTCAATCTGAAAACTGGGAGAGTACTTTTTCTTCCCATTTATCACCTTGCTTTTTCTTTTTTTCTGGTTCCAGGCAGTTAAAGAAACTCTGTCAAAACAATAGCTGACCACTAAGCTAATGGAACACAGACTCTAAGCTACAAAAATAGCTTAGAAAAGTAACAAAACAAACAAACAACAATAACACACAATAAGCAGCTACAACAAACCCTGGAAAACGTGGACAATCTGATTTCCAGAGTTGCCCATTATAACATTCAAAATGTCCAGTTGTGCAACAAAAAATTATAAGGCATGCAAAGAAACAAGAGTATTGCCTATTCATAGGAAAAAATAAAAAAAAAATTAATAGAAAACTGTTTCTGAGAAAAACCAGACATTGGGATTACTAGACAAATATTTTAAAACAACTGTCTTAAACAATTATATCCTGTCTATAAGAGACTTACTTATTTTAGATACAAAGACACAGCGTGGCTAAAAGTAAAAGGTTAGAAAAAGATAGTCCTTGCAAACAGTAACCAAATGAGAGCTGGGATTCCTCTACAAATAGCAAACAAGACAAGACTTCAAGACAGAAATGACTTCAAGGGCAAAAGATGGACATTATATATCAAAGAAGGGTCAACTGATGAAGTAAAAACTGAGAAATACACAACTCTACTATAAGAGCTGGAAACTTCAATAATTTACTTTCAATAATGGGTATTACATACAGACAAAGATGAATAAAGAAATCAAGGACTGGAGCAACACTATGAACAAACTATACCTAAGAGACATTTATAGAACACTCTACCCAACAATGGCAGAATACACATTCTTCTCAAATGGAGCATTAATCTAGGTACATCATATGTTAGAATGCAAAAAAGTCTCATTAAACTTAAAAAGACCAAAATTACACAAAGTATCTTCTCTGACCAAAATGGAATGAAACTAGAAATCAATAACTAAAGGAACACTGGAAAATTCAGAAACGTGAAATTTAAACAACACACTTTTAAACAACCAATGGGCCAAAGAAGAAATTACAAGTGACATTATAAAATACTTTGAAAGGAATAAAACAAAACACAACATGCCAAAACTTATGGGACACAGTGAAAGGAGGGCTGACAAAGAATCTGCATCAAAGGACAATGTCAAGAAGTGAAAAGACAACCCGCACAATAAGAGAAAATATGTGGAAACCATGTACATGATAAGGATTTTCTATATAGAATATAGAAAAAAATTTCTACAATTCAACAACAAGCAAACAACTCAAAAAGTGGGCAAAGGACTTGAATAGGCATTTCTCCAAAGATATACAGATGGCCAATAAGCACATAAGAAGATATTCAACACTATTAGACATTAAGGAAACGCAAATCAAAACCGAGAGATACCACTTCACACCCACTGCCATGCCTGTTAAAAAAAAAAGAAAAATAACGAGTTGGTGAGGCTATGAATCAATTGGAAGCCTTATGCATTGCTGCTGAGAATTTAAAATAGTGTTTATGCTGTGTAAAAACTGTTTAGCAGTTTCTCAAAAAGTACAAATACAGAATTACCATATGACCTGGCAATTTCATTCCTGGACATATACTGAAAAGAATGGAAAGCAGGAACTCAAATAGATACTTGTATATCAATATTACCAGCAGCATTATTCACAAGACCCAAAAGATGAAAACAACCCAAGTGTCCACTGACAGATGAATGGATAAAGAATATGTGGTATCTATCCAGAGAATATTATTCAGTCATAAAAAGTAATGAAGCTCTGATACATGCTACAATCCAAGGTGGTGAGGGAATAGGGAGAGGGAGAGACAGGGAGAGAGAGTATGAATTAGGGAGAGCTAAGGTTTTTCAATAATTCAGATTTTACTTATAACCTAAGAGTAGAGCTAATCTTGGGGAAAAAAACTACATTTTACGTAAATGTTTTTTAAAAAAAAAACCTTAACAAGGTTTTTCCCCTTGTTTTCCCCCTATAGGATATAATACATGATTTTACCTAAACCCGATTTTAAATAAATGCATAATTTCCATTCCTTTAAAAATTACAAAATAATAAATTACACAACCTGGAAAACATATGCTTAGTCAAAGAAGCCAGACCAAAAGGTCACATACAATTATGATTCATTTATATGAAATATCCAGAACTGGTAAATCTTTAAAGACAGAAAATAGATTAGTGATTTGCTAGAGGTTGGGAGAAGAAAAACGGAGAGTCACTGCTTATTGGGTATGGGTTTTCTTTTGGGATGATGAAAATATTTTTGGAATTAGATAATGATGGTTGCATAATACCATGAATGTACTAAATGCCACTGATTCATACACTTTAAAATGCTATAATAGTAGATTTGAATAGTTGCAACAGAGACTCTATGGCCCCAAAGCAGAAAATATTTACTTTCTGGCCCTTTACAGAAAAAGCTTGCCTGCTCTAGTCTCTTTGTTCTTTATTTATAATACTTATTTGTTCATTTTTCTGATACCTCCCAGTTTGAAGACTCAAATAATTGTACCCTGAATCACTAGTTTATATAAGAAGCTAATAAAGCACTAAACCTCTTCAAAAAATCAGTTCAAATCAAACTAAAACCATGTACTTTTTTTTTTTTTAATCATATTAAGGCATTCCTGTTTCAGGTTCAGTATTCTCTGTACTATGAAGTATCTTCAGTTTTATATACTTTTCTCTTACCTATCTGTGGTAAGTAGAGCCAGGCTATGAATATCTTTTTTCTCTTTTGCATGGTTATGCAGTTCATCAATATAATCAATAAGTTTCTTTTCAGCTTGTTCAGCTTTCCATCTCTTCTCTCTTTCTTGATCTAGCTGTTCAACAAGGGACTGAAAGAAAACAACAGTGTTATGTGAACTTAGAAAAAAGTTACCTAACCTCTCAAAGCCTCAATTTCCTTGTTTAAAATATGGGAATAATAGTACCTACTTCAAAGGGCTGATGTGAGTACTGAACAAATTATGTATGTAAAGCATACAGCACAATGCCTAGGATATAATAACCACTAAATAAATATTAGCTGCCATTATTAATATTGTCATAATAATAAGTTATTTCTCTCAATATTAAAGCCTCCATACTTGAGAACAAGGAGATCAATAGGCATGAAAGGTATGAAATAAATATCTTGAAGTATTAAAATATTATTTGAAGAATGGTGCACACTCAAAAGAATAATACTTCAACACATAAAATAAGGGCAAGTTAATGAAAAATACAAAATAACAAACTAACTTGTACTACAAAATTATCAATGACATGAGAATTGCAATGCAAATAGTGAAGAATTTTTAAATTCTGTTTCCAAGAGAGTCCATGAAAACCTTGAAATTACACACAACTTTTTAAAGTGTGTGTAAAACTAGGTGCCTCAGAGAATAGGTCCTGCAGCATTCCTTAGATTTAACAGCAGTCTGAGACTCAAAATTAAGTTAGGAACCACTGCTTTAAGAAATAATAATTTGAAAATTTAGAACATACAAATTTAAAGTTGAAAAGGACCCCAGAAATTACTTAGTGCCTTCTGTTTTTTCCCCAAAATAAAAAAAATAAGACCGAAAAAGTTAAGTGACTTGCCAAAGGTCACCAAATTTCCCATTACAATAAGAAGCTACTCATTTGTAGAAATTTTCATGCTTTTGAATTACCAGGTGGGTGGGGAGAGAGAGGGAGAGACAGTATGAATTAGGGAGATCAAGATTTTTCTATAATTCAGATTTACTTATACCCTAAGAGTAGAGCTAATCTTGGGGAAAAAATTACATTTTATTTAAATTTTTTTAAAAAACCCAAAACAATCTGTTTCCCCCCCACACAGGATATAACACATGATTTTACCTAAACCTGATTTTAAATAAATGCATAATTTCCATTCCTTTAAAAATTACAAAATAATAACAGTACAAAAAATTTGGAAATCAGAGGAAAGAAATAACCCATTCTCATCTCCCCAATAAAATTATAACCAACATTTTTTAAATCATAAAACATGCATAATTTTGGGGGGACTAACTCTGTACCTTAAAAGAAGATTATTCTAATTCATTTTTTCTTAATCTCCTAAATCATACCCGGTAAGTGGTGTCTTCTGTGCTACATGGGTCTACTTTCATTACTTCAGTCTTCTGTTCATCTGATTCTTCTAATGTATTAGAGTTAGCAAAACACGATCTTACATATAAATCTCTAAGGTAAGGCTGTTTCATTTTACGATTACAACTGCAAAGAATAAAACAGCAAATAACTCAAAGAAAAGTATGGTACTTCTTTATATTTGTAGTTATATATTCAAACAGCTTTTTTAAAAAAGGATATTCATTGGAAAAAATTACCTTGGACAAACTGCTTCATGAATTGTATGTGTGCTTTGTTAATGATTAATAAATGAGAACCTCAGGATTTTTTTAAAAAGATGACTAGTCTATATTCACTGTTCAACATATTCAAGTAGGGTAGAATTCTTGGTTATGGTTAGAATTAAATTTGCAAAGTAATGTCAACTTGGGACTATGGTAAGGTGATCCCCAAGAACTTGGGAAAATAATAAATATAATTACCCTTTGGGAATTAAAAGTTTAAAACTGACACATAATGGATTGTAGTAGCTAGTTTATGTCACTAGAAAGAGACCAAATTGATTTCAGAATAGTATGTCCTGACCATAAGTGAAATGAATGATTGATCTCTATTGTGAAAATATAAGCATCAGACTACCTTACCCTGATGGCAATAAAAATGATCACCTTATTCACCTCTGATCTTAAGCTCAATAAGTACCATCTGATTGGGATTTGGCTTCCCATCTAGATCTGCTTACAGAGAGAGAGAAAAGGCTAGTCATGTAGACTCGAGTGAATCTCACTCCTATAACACTCATTTCCCACTATAAATGAATACATCGGAGTTTTGATTTTATGTATTAACTTTACAACTCAGACAATGACAATCTATCACAGAGAAATGATTCCTCTATTATAAATTTACATGAATGCACTGACCAAATCTGAGCTAGAAAGGCTTAAAAAGTCAAATCTTGACCTTAGGTAATAAATATACCATAAGATAGCTTTTAGGAAGAAGCCAGCCATATTAACTTCTGACTGTGTGCCTTATTTGAATTTTCTAAAACTACAATAGGTAGGTACCTTATGAAAGAGCTGTTTTTACTGCAGTGCTTAGAAGTCTGAGTAGTTCTGGAGTAATACGGGATTTTTGATCTTTGAGGAATTTTTCTATTGCTTCCTCTTCTGTTTCCAACGTCACTTTCAGAAGTCACTTCGGTGTCTCTTTTTGGTCTGATGTCTCTTTCAGGAACATTATCTAATAAACAATTAGAGGTCTAGAATAAAAAAAATCACAACAAATTTGTTAAAAATTCAATTCAATATAAAAGTTAAAAATATTAATTTTCCTAAAATATTCACTTTTTTACCAGATTAAGGATTAGAAAACTAGATATGTTTGAAATTAAAGACAGAGGAAATCTGCTTCAGGTATGGACAAGTATGCTCCTATCCAGTTTACCCTCCCACAGATAAAAACTATAAACTCTAGAAAAAATAAAAACAAAAATGAACAAAAACTACCTGAAGGTCCTAGACAGCAAACACAAGCAGGCTTATTCCAGAGGGAATCTGACACTTGGAAAAAAGAGACTGAAGGGGGTAAGTCTGTTTTTATGGTTTTCAGCCTGAGGGCATACCCAATCAACACTATGTTGGAAGTCTAACCACCATGTAGGTAGGAAAACCAGACTCTGGGGCTAGAGGACAGTATGGGGTAGACTGGAAGTAACCAGTAAAGGATAAAAAATAAATAAATAAATAAACTGAGATTTGAACTGCTGCCCAAGAGAAAATTTATAGTTTGCAAAAACCAAGGTAAATGATTGCTAAAACAAAAATAGCAACAATCTTTGGAGCAACAATCCAGAGTCTTCACAACATAACATTCACAACAATCCAAAACTACTCACCATATGATGAACAGGAAAATGTGACTAATTCTCAAGATAAAAGGTAATCAATGTGTTCTCACAAACATTGAGGACAGGCAGTTTGATGTGTTGCACCCTCTATCACGGGACTTGCCCTTAGGAAGCTTGTTACTGCAAAGGAGAGGCTGAACCTGCTTATAATTGTACCTACGTCTCCCCCTGAGTACCTCTTTGTTGCTCAGATGTGGCCCTCTCTCTAGCTAAGCCACCTCAATGGGTGAACTCACTGCCCTCCCTGCTACATGAGATCTGACTCCCAGGGGGGTAAATCTCCCTGGCAATGCAGGATATGATTCCCAGGGATGAATCTGGACCTGGCATCGTGGATTGAGAGCATCTTCTTGACCAAAAGTGGGATGCGGAATGAAACGAAATAAAATTTCAGTGGCTGAGAGATTCCAAATGGAGCCGAGAGGTCACTCTTGTGGGCATTCTTATGTACTATATAGATAACCCTTTTTAGGTTTTAATGTACTGGAACAGCTAGAAGTAAATACCTGAAGCTATCAAACTGCAACCCAGTAGCCTTGACTCTTGAAGATGATTATATAGCAATGTAGCTGACAAGGGGTGACAGTGTTGACTGTGAAAGCCTTGTGGATCACACTCCTTTTATCCAGTGTATGGATGAATGAGTAGAAAAAAGGGGACAAAAAACTAAATGAAAAATAGGGTGGGGGGGTGATTTGGGTGTTCTTTTTTACTTTTATTTTTTATTCTTATTTTCACTTTTTCTGGCACAAGGAAAATGTTCAAAAAATAGATTGGAGTGATGAATGCACAACTATATGATGGTACTGTGAACAACTGATTTACACTTTGGATGACTGTATGATATACGAATATATCTCAATAAAACTGAATTAAAAACAAACAAACAAAAAGGCAATCAATGAAGAGAAAACCTGAGATGACCAAATGTTGAAACTGGAATAAGCAGACAAGCACTTTAAAATAGTGATCACAACTAAGTATGATGAGAGAAAAGAAAATATGCTTGTCATGAATGAAAAGAGAATAAAACTCGGGACAGAAATAGTAACTATAAAAAATGGAAATTCTACAACTGAAAATTATGTCTAAAGTAAAAGCTGACTGGTTGGGCTTAATTGCAGTATGAGATGATATAGGAAAGAGTAAGCGAACTTGAAGATAGGTCAATGGAAATTATTCAATATGAAGAATATAGAGAAAAAATGTGATAAATGAACAAAGCCTCAGGAAATTGTTCTCAAGGACAATGTCAAAATGTCTAACATATGTGAAACTGGAATTCCAAAAAGAAAGGAAAGAGAGAATAGACAGCAGAAAAAATATTTGAAGAAATTATGGTAAGTTTCCAAACTGGATGAAGACACAAATTTACAGATTCAAGATGTCAAAGAAACCTCAAGTAGTATAAATATGAATAAAATCATACTTAGGCATAACAAGTATGTTTGGCTAAACTACTAAAAACCAAAGATAAAGATAAAATCTTGAAAGTAGCCCAAGAAAACTGACACATTACATACATAGAACAAGGATTTGAAATAATGCTTACTTTGCATTCAAAACTATGGAGGCCAGGACCCAGTAATGAAAGAAAATACTGTCAATCCAAAAATCTATAGCCAGTGAAAATATTCTTCAAGAATGGAGGTGAAATAAAGAGAATTTGTTGTCAGCAGATCAGAAGTTCTGGCTGAAGGGAAATTATTATAGATGGAAACTTGATTCCCTAGGAGGACAAAAAGAGAATGGCATATGATAAAAGACCTTAAAATGCAAAGGACATATATAATATCCAAAGTAATCGTGAGGGGGTGGGGGTGGAGGGGATGGGAGGGAAAGGAGGAACAAAGTTGAAAGACTTGACTCTACCAGTCTTTGAAAATTACCATAAAGCAACAGAAATCAAGACAGTGTGATTCTGGCATAAGATCAAAGAAAAAGAAAAAGATCCCAGAGATAAACTCTGCAATTTGAAAAAGGACCCAGAGATAAACTCACTTGGCTTTTTTGACAAAGGCACAAAAGCAATCCAGTGGGGGTAAGAAAAGCTTTTAAGATAAATGGTGTGGACTGAATATCCATATAGGGAAAATGAGGTAAACTTAAACCCCTACTACATACCGCATACAAAGACCTAAATGCAAAAGGTAAAACCATAAAGCTTTTAAATAACACAGGAGTATACCTTTGTGATTTCAAATACGCGAAAGTCACTGACAGCAAAAGCATGAAAGAAAGTAAAAGATGATAAACCAGACTTCATTAAAATTTTAAAACTATTGCTTTTCAAGAGACACTAAAGAAAGGAATAGGCAATCCACAGACTGGAAGAAAATACTCACAAAATTTATATTTGACAAAACAATGGTATCCAGGATATATCATGAATTCCTATAATCCAGTAACAGTCAACCTAATAAAAATATAGCCAAAGCTAAGCTAAGTATAGAACTACCATATGACCTGGCAATTCCACAATTATGTATATACCCAAAAGAAGTCAAAGCAGGGACTCTAACAGAAGTGTGCATACCAACGTTCCTAGGGGCATTACTCAGTTGCCAAAAAATGGAATCGACCTAAGTGTCCATCACCTGATTACTGGGTAAATAAAATGTGAAATACACATACAATGAAATATTATTCAGCTAAAAAAAGGAATGAACTCTGTTACATGTGACCACATGGATGAACCTTGAAGACATCATGTTGAGTGAAATAAGCCAGATACGAAAGGACAAATATTTTATGATCTCACTGATTTGGAACTATTAGTATAAGCAAACTCATAGAGTCAGAATCTAGAATATAGATTACCAGAGGACTGGGTAGGGATAGGGAATGGGAAGTTGGGGCTTAAAATGTACAGGGTTCCTATTTGAAATGATGGAAATGTTTTGGTAATGGATGGTGGTGATATTAGCACAAAAGAAGACATACAAATCTTCAATAAGCATATGAAAAAGTGCTCAAAATCATAATCATTCATGAAACGCAAATTAAAACTACAATGAATACCACTCGACACCCACTAGAATGGTTAAAATAAAATACTGGGGAGGATGTGGAACAACTGGAACAGTCATACATTGTTGGTGGGAGTGTAAAATGAAACAACCGCTTTGGAAAAACTAAACGCTTACCTGCTCTACTACCCAGAAATTCCACTTCTAGCTATTTACTGAAGAGAAGTGAAAACATATGTTCACAAAGATTTGAACAGTAATGTTCATAGTGGTTTTATACATAAACCTGGAAATAGCCCAGTGGTACATCAATAGGATAATGAAAAAATAAATCATGGTAAATTCATACAATGGAATACTACATAACAAAAACAAACTACTGACACACACATAACATGGATTAATTTTCAAAGGCTTTGTTTAGTGAAAGAAGCCATACACAGAATATATACTCTATGATTCCAATTTTGTTAGGTTCCAGAATAAGTATAAAATAATCTATAGCAGAAAAAAATCAGAAAAGTGATTGCCTCTTGGGAGGGTGGGGAGAATTGCCTGAGGGAAGGGGCATGAGGGAACATTATGGAATGATAGTAACATATATCTTTACATAAGTTTAGGTAACGGGTATATGTATCGTCAATACAGACACATATACACACACGTGTATATTAAAATAAAAAAAATACTGAACTCTATTAATGACATGTTTGGATAAATATTTAGTGTAATGATACATAAATTACTCTGAAATATATCATAAAATAAGGTCATCTGGTGGATGGATAAATGGATAGATATACGATGAATAGTAAAACATCAAAGGTAGAATCTAGGTGGTGGGTATATGGGTATTCACTGAGGAATTTTTTCAACTTTGCTCTAAGTCTGAAATTTTTCATAATAAAATGTGGAGGAAAAAATAAAATTAAAGGCAAAACATTTTCACAAAAATGGAATTCCCCAAATCAGTGGAATAATTATAAGTCCCATAGTTAAGAAAAATAAACATCCTTATTATAGTCTAGAACATTTTCAGTAACTTTATAATGACCTCATTATAAATTAATTGCAAGAACATAACTATTATAATAGAATCCTATTTCTATAAAGGAAAAAAATATACACATACACCCATGTGTTAAATTATAGATTGTTTCTGGTTGGCCAGCTTGTACCTGAGTTTGGTTTTACATTTTCTTAAGTAACTTTTCTTCAACAAGCACATATTACTTTGGAAAAGTAGGAAAAATAGTTACTTCACTGAGAAGCTGTAAAATTTGATAATCTGATTTCTGAAGTTGCATATCATCCTGAAAATCACTGTTATGATTAATTTTCTCTGGCTCAGAAGATGGACACACAGATACAAAGGACGTCAAAGCAGCTGGTGTGCTTTCAAATTGATCCAAGGGTGTTAACTGATCAATGTTCGGTGTTACCGCTGGTGTACTACCAATGATCTACAACAGAAACAAACCAAAATCCTCTTAACTTATATATATTTATTAATATTTGAAGGCATCTTTAATATTATAAAAAAACACAATTACTGTACCTCATCTTCACTTATATTTTGGGGAGAATCAGAAGAGACTAAATTATCCAAAAGACCTTCTAAGCACTGTAGGTGTGATGAATTTATTTCGGACAAATTTACTGTTTCACCAAATATGTTCTTACAATCCAGAATTCTAAGCTGTGGCAAAGTCTGGAGAATAATCGCTCTGTACCCTTGGAAACAAATTATTCAAAACAAAAACTCAAACATTAAAAAAAAAACCAGGAGGTTAATTATTTTTAGAATAAGCTAATAAATTAGTCAACAGCCAGATATATCACCTGAATGATAAATTCAAATTCAACTAATACACTTGTAATAAAGGCTACTTATGCCTTTTCCAGGCATAATCATTAAATATAAAACAAACAACTCCCCACCCCGAAAACCCTCCTAATGAAGGTCAGAAAATCATCTCCTATAGATTTAACTTTTCACCATACTGCTTTAAAGTTAGAAATGTGTGACACCAACAGCATTTGCCAAAAATGTCTTAGCTATTTTTAATCTCATAGTATAAACATAAATCAGGATGAAGTACATAACAACTAGAGAGCCAGAATTTCCCCAGTGAAGCCTCAAGCATTAGTAAAATTAAAACATCCCTCACCTTTCTCTCTTAAATTACATATAACATATTAAGACAGAGGATCTATTAAGTATTCAAGAATAATGTGTTTATTTTATTTTCCCTAAGAACAATTAAACATAAATATCTGACAATTAACATTAATTTGGTGTATAAGCTAATAGGACCACTTTAATTTTGCTTACCTATAAGTTCAAAACTAAGTATAATAAAGACAAATGAAGTGGTTAGAAGAATGCAAAATGCAAGAAAGAGGTCTGACAAACTGCTATTAGAAATTTTGAGGGGAGAGAAATAGTTTCGGCAGTAAGTTTCCTTTCAATTCTAGGGGGAGAATGACTATTGAGAAAAATGCCTAATCAAAGAAAGAAAGTGAAAAACAAAGGTTCAGATTATAGTTCTTAAGGCAATACTGTTAGGTAAAAATTCCAACCTGTGGGTTAGTAAAGAAAAATGAAGTTGTTTCAGAAATAAGGTTTTCTTCCAAGAAATGTGTTTTCCCAGAAAACTATGATATCTGCCCTGATTTTCAGGGAAACTTTATCATTTTATGGCCTTACGAAAATCAATCACAAATCACAAAATACTCTTGTGAAATAAAATTAATGATCAAAATAGGTTAATGATCAAAAAAGCCTTCTCATAGTTGCATATTAATGACAGAATAAACCCTCTGTAGCTAACTCCTACCCAAGCAGATCTTCAGAATGTATATTCATATTCTATATATTTCTGTCTTATTGTTTGGTTAAGCAATTCAAAATAAGTAAGTTCTAGAAATGGCAGTCTGGTCTGCTTAATCTTTGCCAACTTCAATGATTCTGAATCAGAGCATGTGGCATTTTAGCAGCATTGTTTACATATTACATTAGGTTTAAGCTTTTTTTTTTTTTTACAAAAACATTTATTTATTGTGCCTGTTTGGATGTATTATGTCCCCCAAAACACCATGTTCATTTAATCCAATCTTGTGGGGGCAGATGTATTAGTGTTGATTAGGTTGGAACCTATTGATTGTTTCCATGGAGATGTGACTCAATCAATGGTGGGTGAGACCTTTGATTAGATAATTTCCATGGAGGTGTTATGCCACCCATTCAGGGTGGGTCTTAATTAAATCACTGGAGTCCTACAAAAGAGTTCACAGACAGAGCAGCTGAGAGTAACATTTTTGGGGAGAGCTAAGAGAGATATTTTGGAGATGGCCACTGAAAGCAGATTTTCGCTGAAACTTTGGAGATGCTAGCCCAAGAAGCTGCAGCCCAGAGACATTTTGAAGAACACACAGGAGCTGAGAGAGGAGCTATAATACAACCCAGGATCAGCAGATGCCAGCCATGTGCCTTCCCAGCTAACAGAGGTTTTCCAGACATTGGCCTTCCTTCAGTGAAGGTACACTCGTGTTGATGCCTTAATTTGGACATTTTCATGGCCTTCAGACTGTAAATTTGTAACCAAATAAACCCCCTTTATAAAGCCAATGTATTTCTGGTATTTGCATAATGGAAGCATTAGCAAACAGGAACATTTATCAATAATTTAATACATTAACGTAGTATAAATTACAAAAGGAACAAAGTAAAATTTTCCAAACATTTCCTGATTCCCAGTTACCCAGTTTTCTTTCCTAGTTAGCCAATACTATCAGTTTCTTGAGTATCCTACCAGATATTTTATTTATATATTCAACATATATATATATACACACACACACATATATATGTTACCCCTTTTCACACAAATGGTGGTCAATTATATACAATGCTTTACAACTTGCATGCTTTTCTTTTACTTAAAAATATATCTTGGAGACAACTGCCTATCATCAGATAAAGAGTTTCTATATATTTGTCACGGCTGCATGGTATTTATTATACAATGAGAGTATATCATAATGACATAATTTAATACTGAGGCATTCTAGCATCAATCATAAAACTATCTAAATGAGAGAAGTACTGGTCTGTTAGCCCTGTGTTGTTCTTTTAACAGCAATTTACTTTGTCTTAAAATAATTTATTTGTAATTATGTTTTTCTAAAGACGATAAATAAAAGCGGGTAAAAAGCACCAATTTAAGAAAATGAAGGAGCCTTGAATATCACCATTATAAAAAGTATTAAATTAATTGTTCATACCTGGGAAATGACAAACAGGATTATTCTCTCCATTTTTATCCAAAGTAAGATAAGTCAAGAAGTGCAATCCTACCATACACTGAAGTAAGTGATGGATACTATCTATACAATTACTATGTAGGTCAATATATCTTAATTTATGCTTCAGCCCATGAAGGAGCATAAAACCTGCAATAGGAAAAAAGTTGTTTTGATGCCACAGCAATCATTTTTCCAACAGCTAACTAAAAATAAGTGTTATCCAGGGTATAGTTTGAGAGGCAAAGGAGCAACATTAATGACTAGGATATCAGTAAAGCCATTTGCTATTTTGAAGAAACACAAGGATAGCATCTTTCTGAGGCCTCAGCCCCAATTGCTCTGGCTCTGGTTTTCTTCAAACAAATCAAATGCACCTCTTAAGGCCAATGCATACACTTACATGAGAACAAGCAGAAGGCAATGGCTTTAGGCTGTCTCAACATATCATTTTTGACTAATAGATAAGCAAATACTGCAATACACTTCAATTTTGTTGGTTTGAGCTAAGATAAATACAAACAACACCCACTCGATTTAGTTCCCCAATAATATTTCTTGCATGAGCAAATCTCAAGCATTGTAATGAAGGAAACAGGTTTGTAGCAGATGCAATTGGTATCGACTGGTATCTGGCACCACATCTCCCTGGCTCACCTTTGATTTCAATTGTAGCTGTGGTAGAGAGGTGCTCAGTAGCCCCTCAAGCACTTGCACTTTCTCTCTTTTCCTGCCTCAGAACTTTCTTCAAAACGGAGGGAGTTTGTGATGCATTCTACACTGTTCCCCCAGAGTCCTCTTTTACAGTTCTGCATATATAATTTTGACTTTACTCACCTTTATTTTCCAATTACTTCAATATGCCTTGCTTTAACCTTCTTACATACATATATATATGCAATAGGGTTCTCAAACTTAAAGAGAGAATCCTTGATTCTCATTCCCTTATTTAAACCTCCTCCTCCTCCTTCAATCTTTCCCCTACCAGTAAACAGGGCTACCATCCACCTTGAACCTCCAGAGAAAACTCCTTCTCTTTGATTTCCTTCCTTTACTTCCTCATCCCAATTCAGCAGCAACTAACTCCACCTGCAAAACCTATTTACTAGCTCTAAATTTCCACACTAGTCCAACTCTCCATCATTTTTCATCTAGGCCATTGGAATAGCTTCCTAACCAGTTGCCTGACTACTGCCCTTGCCCACGTATAGTTCATTCTCCATTCAGCAGCCAAAGTGATCTTTTAAAATTATAAATTCTATCACGTCACTTCCTTGTTTAACAACCTCCAAAGGCTTCCTATAGCACTGAGAATAAAATGCAAACTCCTTACCTTACTTACGAAACCCTATGTGATCTGGCCACTGTCTACTTTTCCATTTCTTGTCAGCATTCTAACCCCTCATTTGCTATGCTCCAGCCACACTAGCCTTTCTTAAGTTCCCTTAACATGTCAAGCTTGATCCTGACTTAGTACTCAATAAGAATATTTAAATGGTAAATTTAAGTGGCTGTTATTTATTTATTGAAGTGTTTTTGAACATATAAAATATTATTCTAAGAATTACCTATTAGAATTTACAGGATTGCATCTTTTCTTTATAGTCTTTATCACTGCCTGATAAGTCAGGTTTACTGAAGTTTAATTTACACACTCTAAAGTTTACCATTTTTTTAGGAGTAGAGCTCTATGTGCTTTAACAAACATATACAGTTGTGTAACCACCACTACATTTGAGATATAGAACATTTCCATACCCCTCAGAAGTGCCATTATGTCCCTTTGCTATCTATCTTCTCTCCCCCTCTAAAGCCTCTGGCAACCACTGATCTGATTGCTGCCCCATTAGTCTTGCGCCTTTGTCAGAACATCACATAAACGGAATCACACAGCCTTTTGTGTCTGGCTACTTTCACTTAGTGAATTCTTTTTAGATTTATCCAGATTGCTGCATGTATCAATAGTTCAATCCTTTTTATTGTCAAGTAGTATTCCATTGTATGGAAGTATCACAAATTTGATGGGCATATGCATTGTTTCCAATGTTCCAATGGAGATAATGAATAGTGATATAAATATGATTATATAAAAAGCTAAATGTTCTTTGTGTCGATGTTTTCATTTCTCTTGGGTAAAGACCTAGAAGTGGAATTGTATGGTTGTATGGTAAGTGTATATTTAATATTATAAGAAACTGCCAAAGTGTTTCCCAAAGGGGTGTGCCATTGTGAAATTCACCAACAATGTATGCAAGTTCTCACTGCTCCTGAGTCTCACCAACAGTCTGTATTGTCAGTTTTTAAAATTTTTGCTATTCTAGTAGGTGTGAAGTGCTATCCTCATTGTGGTTTTACTTTGCATTTTCTTAATGACTGATGTTGCTGAATCTTTTCATGTGCTCACTTATCCGTGTATCTTCTTGGTGAGGCGTCTATTCAAATCTTTTCCTCATTTTGAAGGGAGGGGAGGTTTTTAACATGACTTGTTTTTCTTCCCTACTACAATGTAAGCTCTGTGACAGTATGGACTTTGTTGTTGTTGCTTTTATAACCCCATCACTACAGAATGTTTGATACAGGGATCTTGGATAAATACTTGTTGAGTGAATAAATGATCTACCTAGTCCAATATTCATTTTTCGGATAAGAAAACCATAACCAAAGAGTAAAATACTTTACCCAATATCACACAAAGTGACAGAGCCAAGGGTAAACTTAATTCTAATACTTTCAAGTCTTTGAGGGAAAAAAGGTTTAAAAAATGAAAATATCGCTGCTACTTCAACTTAAGGGCAGGGACTAGTTCTTTTTATTTTGTGTGTACTAAGCACCTGGTATAAGGTAGTGTTTTTCAAGTGAGGGAGAAAAACCAGTAAACAACTGAATAAGATTGTTTCCAATATTGATAAGGATTATGAAGATAATAACAGGAATTTTTGATAGTTCTAACATAATTCTAAGAATAATTATGAAACTTCATTTATTTTATCAGTTATCACTTCAATGAAAAAAATAAGTACAACTTTTAAACTTCTTGGTCATGCTATAGACAAAAAGAAAAAAAAAAAACTTAATTTGATCCTCATTTTAAAAGTCTTTTGGAATGTTGTATATCTACATTGTTCAGAATGGTAGCCAATAGCCAAATGTGGCTATTTAAATCCAATTAAAATTTAAAAATATTAAACATTTAGCTCCTCATTGTACTAGCCACATTTCAAGTGCTCAGTACCCACACATGGCTAGAGGCTGCCACAATGGACAGTACAGCTATAAACATCTTCATACTCACATAAAGTTCTATTGGAACTATAGCTCTCTATACAACATTATATTGATTAATTAGCTAAGATTAAAGCATTATCCCCCCAAATTGGTCCTTTCCCATAGGTTTTTTCTGCTACAGATTACCCTTGTCTTTATTCCTCCTATTTTTTTTTACTCAGCTGTGGCTTTGGCACCAAAAAAAGGAATAACAACTGAAGCACACTCTCTAGATGAGATTTTTGGTCAAAACCTGAATTATTATTCAGTATTCCATCATTTTGACTAAGTCTATCTCATTATATGTGGTAAATATTTAGCATTACAGAAAACATAAGCATACCTACTCACCACTAAGATCATTTATGTGGTTGTAAGATAAATTCAGTCTAGTCAGATTAGTTAGTGCTTCAAGTCCTAAAATAAAACAAAGATAAAATAAAAATTTAAAAAATACTTTATAGGATTTAAAGCATTAATTACAGAGAAGTATAGCATCACAAAACTATTTCAGACTGTTGGGAAGCAAATCCATGGTCTGATAACAGAAAAATCAATTTTATTGGGATTTTGAAAAAAAGTTTTTAAAAACTGATACTTCTCTGAAACTTTTGTATGTAATGAATTTTAGGGTTACTTTTCAAAAGTTTATAGTAATAACATTTATTTCACTCCTTCAGGAAGAAAAATGAACTTAAAGAATTTGCTTTATGCAAAACATTACATGAAAATCACTAACCTTCTACTCTTGTGATCAAATTGCAGGACAAATTTAAAGTGCATAGTTTTGTTAGTGTAGTTAGCCCTTCAATTTTAATTATTTGATTAGATGACAGATCTAAATGTTGTAAATTCCAAACATGATCAATGGCTTTAATCTCGGTGATATTATTGCAGTGAAGATTGATGGCATGAATGGCTGAATCTAAAGATAACTCTGAGATGCTAGAAAAGAAAACACATATTATAAAAAACAAGTAAAAAATGGATTTTAAAAGCATGACCAAATAATTAAAATTAACCAACCAGCATGTAGATAATAAGAACGTGCTAACTATTCATTCTAGAATAAATTCCTATCTACTTGTGGTAGTCTTGAAATGTCTTACGAGATTCAGGCTTCTTACCCTACGAACCATACAATTTTGGACCACACAAACAAGGAACTCAACCAAGAGAGGCAAGTGACCCCGGGAATTTCTACCTTCTATGTGCAAACAAGGTTATCAACATATAGTACAGGCAGTATTGAATAATAGTCAATAATTGTAAAGACTGGAATAATAATGCCCTAGCTCAAATGTGCACTCTACCACTTCTTTGCCATGTTACCTGAGCATAAACGTTTCCGTCCTCGGTTTCCTCATTTCAGTTAATCCTCACAACTCTAAGCAGTGGTTGTCATTATCAGCCACATTTTACAAATGAGGAAACTGAATTCTATGGATATCAAGTAACTTGCCCAAGTTCATACAGCTATTATGTGACAGAGCCCAGATATAAATCCAAATCTGACAACTGAGTCTATAATCTTACTTTCTTCAGTGTCTACAGTTGAACACAAAAGAAACTACTACTTATTCCTATTTTTAAGGAACAAGTCCCTTTCTTACCTTGTTGGAATTTAGAATGCACCTCCTCTAAACGGAACTCAACTCTTCACTCCTTCAAATACTGCTATTTATAACTTGAACCTCTCCTGGTGATAGCCATTCCAGGACCAAGTTCAGAGCTGCTGAATGGGTGGATGGGAGTCAGGAAAAGGGACACACAATGTCACAGGCATCTGTTTTAGGTATTGCAGTGGCTACCATAAAGTTGTAGAAAAGCTGACTCTGGCATCAGGGAAGTAAGAAATCCAGCAGTCAAGATTTGATAGTAAGGAGTAAAGGGAAAACAAGGAATACAAATTTACTTCCAAATTGCATTAAGAATCTCAAGTTTTAAAAAAAAAACAACAGACCACTATGCATGTGGCATAAAGTCATTTGGCTTATCACTTGGTCTTCATATCAAACACATGATAATCCCTGGCAGAAGACAAAAAATTTCCAGATTTCAAACTTACAACCACTAAATGTGACTGAAGTATTTCCCAATTATCTAGCTTGCTATCATTACTGAGCTCTTATTTAATGCTGGATTTTGTGTTATTAACATATACTCTAAAAAGCTCTTAACACAGCCAGTTATTTTCTGACACATTTCCGTTTCTGGAAATTGATATTATGCAGTTAATGTGGTACAGTAAAAAAAAGCACAAGACTTTGAAACAAGACAAATGTTCAACACTAGCTGCATGAAGTCAGACAAGTTGTTCAGATCATCTGAGTCTTAAGCTCATTATTTGTAAAATGAGTAAAATGACTACCATGCAGAACTGCTGAGGATTAGTGATAATGTATACAGACCACATTCAGTAAATAGAATCTATTATTATTATTAAATATAAATGTAAATATTCCTTTTTAAAAATCTTCCTGTGGTCTTTCGGTGAATTTCAGATCAGGATCCAGGACAAGTTGCTTTAATACAGATGAAGGCACTCCACAAAAGGTCAGCAGGTGCAAAGGCACAGAGACACCTATTTGTAGTCGTGCCTACAGGTCAGTATGGCTGACCACAGAAAGTAACTGGAGAAATAGTAACAGATGAGATTTGAAAGGTGGGCGGGGACCAGTCAGTAACGGATAACTAAGTCTTGTATGACCATAATTTTGGCTGCCTGAAAGCGGGGAAGAGAACTTTAAAACTATATGAATATATGTATAATAGTGATCTGCGGAGAAAAAATTACAATGGGAATAAAGAGAACTGAAGCAAAACTAATGAGGAGCACAGAACCCTCGCTCCACGGCTACCAGAGCCCCTACGATGGCACTTTTTGTCAGGTAACAGGATCAGAGGAGAGAACAGGACAGGAATCCGGGAAGACCAACATTTAAAGGGCAAGCAAAGAAACAAGAACAAGTAAAGAAATAATCAGCAAAGAGAGACGGAGTGGTCAGAAGTTGGTGGAGAACCAGGTCGTGAGGCATTTTCAAGGTTAGGTAGAGTCTTGTCAACTGCTGCGCAGAAGTCAAAGGCGGAGAGGAACGGAGAAGCTCGTTTGGTCTGGCCCTCAGGCACTTTTGGCTGAGCAATACGGGATGAAGCCAGACCCACTTTGTGTCTCACCTTTGTAAAGCAGGGCCGCGCCACAGCTCCTCCTAGGCTCCCCCACCGCCCCCATGGCCGCACCTAGGACAGACGCCCACGGCCCCAGCCCTGGGGCGCCCTGTACCTTCGCAAGCCTTTGTCCATGAAGCACAGGTCCCCGCAATTGCTGTCGCCGTCGCCGTCCTCATTTTCAACTTCTGCCGCCACTGCGGCCTCCATGGCACCAGCGACGGGGAGCGGGGTTTCAACCGGCGACCACCTCTGGGTCCGACAGCCGGGAACACGCCTTCCGGGTGCGCGGAAACCCGGCCCGAGGGGGCGGGGCGAGGACCCTCTCTGCAACCGACCGCCGGGCACTTTCCCGCCCTGGCGGTGCCGTAAAACCAGACGCTTTATCTTCTCAACCAAGAGCTTCCTTTACTTTTACGGCAGCTGCGGCGCGACTTTTCAGGCTTTCGGTGGCGTGTAGTTTTTCTCTGGACGTGTGGGCGTTGGAGGAGAGATGGTTCCCCTTAGTTTTAATATGTTTAAATTGTTCCTCCACCTTGCACTGACTCGTTAAACTTCTGTGGAGTGCCGTACTGTATGCATAGGCACGTCCCTATGCAATGAGGGATAAGATGAAGGCTGTTCTCATTCCTGGAAGCATTCACACTTCAGCGGAGGATACAAAGAATTGCTGCATACATGACGAGTGCTAGGAATACCACAAGGGTATCGAAGCCAACTGTAAAGCGATGTGGGTAGGGTATGGGGGGTGGGTAATTTCTTAAAAGGAAGTGATTGATGACTGAACCGAGTCTTGCTAAGTCAAGTTCTGAGAATGAATGGCATTCAAGGTGTGAAAACAAAGATATATTGTCTTAAACAAATCAAAACTCTCGGCTACATTGCTCCCGTGGTCGTGGGAGTATTTAAAAATGGAGACGTTAGAGGTATATGTCAACTCTGAACTTGTCACTATCTTGAACTAAAATCTTAGGTGGCACCTCGTTAGGAACCAAATAAATGCCCAGTTTCCAAATTTAACACTGAAGATATTTCCAGATTTAACTGCCATTAGTGTCCTATCGTTCAGCTATATGTATTCTAAAACTCATGGCCACAATTCTCCACTCTCCATACTTTGCAACCTGTCTTTGCAGCTCCTTCCAAGAAGAGGTGGAGGTGGAATCTATTTACCCGACTTTCTGATTCTGAGCTAGCCTGTGACTCTGACCAATAGAATGCATTGGGAGTAGTGATATGTTAGTCCGAAGTCAAAGCCAAGTCAAAGCCAAGTCCTCAAGATGAATCGTATGCGTCTGCCCCCTCTCTTGGAAGACTGCCTAATGGCTAGCCTGCTTGAAGATGAGAGCATGTATCAGGAACAAGTCAGCCCAGCTGAGAACACACAGATAAATCAATGAGCCCGGCAGAGACCAGAAGTGCCCAGGTGAACCCAATCCGAATTGCCAAATCATAGAATTGACAGATAAATAAAGGGTTTTGTTTTAAGCCAGTAAATTCTGGGGGAGGTTTGTTATGTAGGAAAAGGTGATTGATGCAGTCACTAATGCTTCAATTGACTATGAAAATACAGAAGATTTCCAATGGGGGTGTTATAATATTATTTAAGACAAATAACTGACAATGGAAACATTAAATTATGTTGTAAGGATAATAAATGTACTGTATGTTTCCTTGAAAATTTGGGACATTACATATTGATTATGGTTAGTGGAGTTCAAAAATTGAAGGTTGTATATCGGCTGCTTCAGTAATTTAAGGATTGCTTTTCTTTTTTCAATGATCATTTGATGTATTAATGTTTCTGTTGTTGGCTGTTTTTTTGTTTGCTTGATCAAAAATGTTTAGTCACCACAGTTTTGCTCTAATTAATTATCTGCAAAATTGTTAAATTAGTTTCTATAGGAGATCCCAGTTCAGAGCCCATCATTAATATTCTTTATCTATAATCAACATTTTAAGTTCAGTTATTACACACTGTAGTTTTATTTCACATTATAAATTGCATTTTGATCTGCTTAGGAATAGCTTTACATGGTATCTAGGAGGCATTTGTGGGTGCAAAAAGAATAATACATTTGGAATCAGTCTTACTAGTGTGCCATCAAGCATGGGCTAAGCATCTCAGTCAAGTGGATCAGCAAGATGGCATTGTGGGCAAGGCAGAGAAAACAGAGTCTAATCTGGAAATGGTAAATTGTTTAGAATGCCTGACATGTGGAGAGATGATGATGATGATGACAATGATGAGTGACTAAGTGAGTGTATGTGTAGAAGAAGGCAATGCATGAGGACAGAAGATAGGCTTGAATCAGATGTTGGAGAACCTGCCACGATGAGCTGAGAAGTTGGCATTTGCTCTGAAGGAAGGTGGTGATGGAGTGGTGGTTACAGCAGGTATCAGGGTGAGATTGGGAGGTTATTCCAGAAATCAACAGAACAGAGTAAGCAGGGAAGTGACAGGATTAGATTTGTTTTATAAAATTATCTCTGAAAACTGAGTGGAGGCTGGATTGGAGGGAGGAAATTAGAGGTGAGAGAATGAAGTCGGAGGTTGTCACAGTAAACCAGGTAAGAAAAAGGAGGGCCTGGACCAAAAGGAGGGTGGGAACGAAGAGGGAGAAATACCTGGAGGTATATTAATGAAGTAGATTTTATAAGCTTTGTTAACTGATTTGGATGAGGAGTATAAGGGAAACTATAGTTGTTTCTTCTTCCTTTTCTTCATCTTGATAGTTTTAAAATATCTTTTAGTGTTTTACTGCATCCTGTGAGCACAAACTGTAGGAAGGGATAACAGTCATACTGCTGTAATTTGTCTTTTTCTTTTGTAATCAGCATAGCCTTTTTATGCTAATCTCTTAGACAAGATGCACAAAGCCACCATTTAATTTTTTAATTGTTTTATATATAATATACATATATAAGCTTTTTTCAAAATAAAATACAAAGCTTTTTATCTTTGTGATGACTTTAGACATACAGATCTTGGTGCAGATGACCAGGTCAGTGATTCAGGCACATTGGATTGTTCCCCTTTGTGATTTCTTTCCTTGAAAAATTTTTGCATTACTGGGGGATTTCTAGTTATTTAGTTGTCTACACTTTCCCACCCACCACCCCTCCCACACTGTGTTTGTACCTAATCATGTACATCTATCTATGTCAACCTTTGTGTTCTGGTTTGCTAATGCTGCCATTATGCAAAATACCAGAAATGGATTGGCTTTTATAAAGGGGGTTTATTTGGTTACAAATTTACACTCCAAAGGCCATAAAAGTGTCCAAATTAAGGCCTAAACATGAGTATACCTTCACCAAAGGAAGGCCAATAGCATCTGGAAAACCTCTGTTAGCTGGGAAGGCATGTGGCTGGCATCTGCTGATCCTGGGTTGTATTCCAGCTTCTCTCTCAGCTCCTGTGCATTCTTCAAAATGTTGCTCTTGGGGCATTTTGTCCTCTCTTAGCTTCTCCGGAGCAAAAGTCTGCTTTCAACGGCTGTCTTCAAATTGTCTAAGTTGCTCTCCAAAATGTCACTCACTGCTGCACTGAGTTCCTTCTGTTTGTCAACAATTTTATATGGCTCCAGTGATTTAATTTAGATCTACCCTGCATGGGTGGGTAACACCTCCATAGAAATTATCCAAAGGTCTTGCCCCCAATTGATTGAGTCACATCTCCATGGAAACATTCAATCAGTAGTTTCCAACCAAATGAACACTAATATGTCTGCCCCACAAGATTGCATCAAAGAACATGGCATTTTGGGGGACATAATACATCCAAACCAGCACACTTTGTATACAATATTTTTTTAGTTCGTGTTTTGTTGGTATATTACTTTATCCAGAATATTTGGAAAGTTAGCTGTTCTCAAAAAATGAATTTTCTAGATACAAGTGAACTTCTCTTCCTTCAGTAGCAACTGATTCTAAAAATTTAAATTTTGGTGGAATATGTTTAATTTATTTCTTATGCTGTCCTGCATCCTTAAATTATACCAAATATAATTTAACATATTCTTAAAGTCCTATTGTTGACATGCCAATTTATTACTATATATGTAGAAACATAGTTTTTTGGGCCTTAGAAAGAATATTTTTTTCTAATCATAAAAGTAGTATATGCTAATTATAGAAAATGTTGAAAAGTATAAAAAATGAATTCAAGATCACTTTTTATCTTACCACTCAGAGAAAACCACTACTGTTAATCTTTTGTTATGTCTCCATTTAGTCATGTCTATCTATATACATATATAAGAACTTAAGTAGTAATAAAATTTGTTGTAATAAAATTGAATATGCACTGGACTACAAAGAAATCTCAACAAATCTCAGTTGAATTTGGTATCACATAGAACACATTTATTGACCACACATTACTATATACTTGAACAAAATGAAGCTACCACCCAAAGTGAAGTCCGTTTAACTGAACACTTAAAAAGCATATTCCTAAATAAATATATAGTTCATAGCTGAATCATAATTAAAGCAGTCATTATCAAAATCTATAGTTATTTAGCAAGAAATTTCTTAGGAGAAAATTGAAACCTTAAATAAATTTATTAGACAAGAACAATAATAAAAAGCAACAACAACAAAAGATTAAGAATCAGTGAACAAACCTTCAACTCAATAAACTAGGAAAAGGGAAAAATTTTACCCTAAATTAGTTGATTAGAGAAGAAAAACAGCATAATCATCTCAAAAGAGTCCAAAAGGTTATTTGATAAATTCAATATCCTTTCATAATTAAAAAAATATCTTAGCAATTTAGGAGTAGAAGATGGTGCTTTAACCAAATAAAGGATATCTTCCAAACACCTACAGTAAACTTCATATTTAATGATGAAACATTAGAGAAGTATTCTCATTAGAATTATGAGCAAGACAAGGATTCCTGCTCTTATTTTTTAAGTAGATAAGAACCCATGCTGTAAGAAAGAAAAATATATTTTAAGAATTTAAAAGGAAGAAATAAACCTCCTTTATTTGCCTGTGATGTGCTAGATTTCCATAGATTCTCTTGGGTTTTCAAAATAAGAATAGCAACAAAAATTATAAAGGGCCGCAAAATAAATTTAACATGAAATGTGCAAAAGTTTATAGAGAAAACTAAATTTGTTAGAAAGATAAGAAGAGATACTTATCAAAAGAGACTTTATAATTAGGCTGTAAAGATGTCAATTCTTTATACCTCAAAGAAAATTCTATGAATTTAAGAATCCCTGCTGTATTGGTTATAGAAATTGGACAAGATTATTCTGAAATATATTGATTTCAAAAATTCATTTTGATGATGAGAAAGAGATTTTATATTTGAAATGGCTAACATTTTAGTGATTTCTTCAAATTTTCTTTTTTCTTACTGTAGTAATTTCCCATTTCAACCACTTCCAAGAGTAGAATTCAGTGGTATTGATTATATTCACAATGCAGAGGGAAATTCATAGCTGTAAACACCTAAATCAAAAAAGAAAGATTTCAAATCAATAACCTAACTTCACAATTTGAGGAACTAAAAAAATAAGAGCAAACTGAACTGAAAATTAGTAGAAGAAAGGAAATAATCTTAAATTCATAGAATTTTCTTTGAGGTATAAAGAATTGACATCTTTACAGCCTAATTATAAAGTTTCTTTTGATTAGTATCTCTTTTTATCTTTCTAACAAATTTAGTTTTCTCTATAAACTTTTGCACATTTCATGTTAAATTTATTTTGTGGCCCTTTGTAATTTTTGTTGCTATTCTTATTTTGAAAACCCCAAGAGAATCTATGGAAATCTAGCACATCACAGGCAAATAAAGGAGGTTTATTTCTTCCTTATAAATATAGATTGAAGGTAAATAGAGACTAGAAAAACAATTTAGAAAATGAAACCAAAAGTTTGTTCTCTGAAAACAGCAACAAAATTGACAAACCTTTAACTAGAATGACAAAAGAAAAAAAAAAGAGAGGGAGACAAAAGATGCAAATAACTAAAATCAGGAAAGAAAGTGGGGACATTACTGTTGATCTCATAGAAATAAGAATACTCTGCACAATTGTATACCAACAAATCAGATAATCCAGATGAAATGAACAAATTCCTAGAATCACACAATTTACCTAAACTGAAGAAGAAATAGATTTCAACAATTCTATAACAAGTAAAGTGATTGAATTAGTAATCAAAATATCCCAATAAAGAAAAACCCAGGACCATTTGAATTCTACCAAATATTCAAAGAAGAATTAACAGCAATCCTTTTCAAACTGTTACAAAAAATTGAAGAAGTGGGAACTCTTCCTAACTCATTCAATGAGGCTGGCATTACTCCGATACCAAAGCCAGATAAAGATGAGAAAATAAAATTATAGACCAATTACCCTCATGAATATAGATGCAAAATACAGCAAACTTCACAAAATACAGCAAACTGAATCCAGCAGCTTAATTAAGAGGATTATATATCCTGACCAAGTGGGATTTATCTCAAGATAGCAAAGGTGTTTCAACATAAGAAAGTCAATCAATGTAATACACCATATTAAGAGAATGAAGGGAAAAAAAACCCCACATGACCATTTCAATTGTTGCAGAAAAGGCATTTTAGAAAATCTAATACCCTCTCATTATAAAAACACCCAGAATACTAGGAATAGAAGGAAATTTCTTGAACATTATAAAGGTCATTTATGAAAAACACACAACTAACATTATACTCCATGGTGAAAACCTGAAAGCTTTCCCTCTAAGATCAGGAACAAGACAAATGCTATTCAACTCAACATTCTAGCCAGAGCAATTATACAAGAAAAATAAATAGAGAACATCTAGTTGGAAAGGAAAAAGTAAAACTATCTCTGTTGACAGATGACATGATGCTTTATATAACAAATCCCCAAGAATTCACAAGAAAACTAGTAGAGTTAATAAATGAACTCAGCAAAGTTTGAGGCTACATGATTAACAAGCAAAATTCAGTTGTGTTTCGATACACCAGAAATGAAAAATCCAAAATGGAAATCAAGAAAATAATTCATTTGCAATAACATCCAAAAGAATAAAAAATCTAGGAATAAATTTAACTGAAGAGGTGAAAGATGTACACTGAAAACTATAAAACATTGCTGAGAGAAATTAAAGAACACCTAAATAAATGGCAAGACATCCTGTGTTCATAGATTGGAAGACTTAATATTAATGTTAAGATATCAATACTACACCGAGCTATCTACCAATTCAACACAGTCTCTACCAAAATTCCAGCTGTCTTTTTTGCAGAAATGGAAAAGCCAATTCTCAGATTCATGTGGAATCACAAGTGGCCCCAAGTAACCAAATCAATCTTGAAAAAGAATGAAGTTGGAGGTCTCACACTTCCCGATTTCAAAACTTACTACAAAGCCACAGTAATCAAAACAGTATGGAAACAGCATATAGATAGACAAATAGACCAATGGAACAGAAGCAAGAGTCCAGAAATGGGGCCACATACATTTATGGCCAACTGATTTCTGACAAGGGTGCCTTGTATATTAAATAGGGGAAGAATAGCCTGTTACAATTTTTGATAGTCATCATCAGTGAGAAATTTTGCTCATGCAAGTAAATGATGAAAAAATTATAAAATTCTTTTTTTTCATGGCCTTTGGCTGTTGCTGTAGCCTCCAGCAGTTACCTCTTGGCCTCCCTATTCCCTCAGCTGCACATTGAGTTATATTCCGTGCTCCTTGGACATCTAGAACCAGAATTCCTCCAGTAGCTCCCAGGTTCTTGTGTAACAGTGGGTAGTAAATTTCCAGGTGTTGGAACACCTCCTTGGTTGAGCTCAGGGCATCACATTGGATCAAGTTTCAAATGTTCTGCATAATGGTAGCATAATGCACCTTCAGAGCCAACTCACATTTCTCATTAAAATTCTTGAGATTTATTTTAAAAGGTTTATAACAAATTTAATATTTAATATTATCCCTACAACTTTATATTATGTTTTCTTACCATACTTACATAATATAATTCAAATATAAAGATTTTTTTCACAGTCACATGTTTACCTGGTTTACTCCAGAGAGCTATGCAAATGTTATCAAATTCTCTGTGTGACATGAGAAGTGGAGGCCTTGCCCTATAAAATACTGTATATGTGCACAAGAACTCATGGCCATTACACCACTGTAATAGTGAAAAACTGGAAACAGCTATAATGTCCATTAATGAGGAAATTGTTCAATAAACTGTGGTAAGATCAAACAAAAGAATATTTTGTAGCAGTTCAAAAGGGTGGTTTAGATCCTTCATTTCTAACATGGAGAGATCTCTCAGACAAATGATGAAATGAAAATTAGGGTGTGCAAATTACTGATACTAGTATGATACATACAACACTATACCATGTGTTTTCTAAGTGCAAATGCATAGAAAATGCGTAAGAACCTACAACCAAACTGATGACTCTGATTACTTCTGGGAAGAGTTCTGGGTTAGAGACTTAAATCTGTGATCTGTTAAACTTTCTTCAAATAGAAGATAGTAATGTATTATTTGTGTAATTAATAATTAACTTAAACTATCTAAAAACCCCTAGGAGATAAAATCTGAGTGTTCAGGTGATCTCAGTTTTCTTCTGAAAACTTTTATAAAGTTTCCAACACTTGTATAAGGGACATGCTTTGAAGAATAGGAAAAGCTAAATAAATACATGGCTCATGATGACTGAGCTGGAATTTCTTTTTAGCTACAACCTTGTAATTCAAGGCAAATTAAAATTGATTTCAAGAAATAAATGAATCAGACGTGTTTTTCTCCCTAAAGTTGTAGATAAACAATTATGCCTGCTACAGAAGTTTTTCAGAAATGTTTTATACCTGCTATGTTAAACAGGATTGCCCAGATTAACATATAAATTCTTGGAGAAAGGCTTCTGCAATCTGCAAGGCACTTGGAAGTGCTGCATCAAAAGTGTTCTCAAACCTGGTTGCATTCTCCCTTTCCCCATCCACTAACAGCACAGTTCCAGTTAATAAATTGACTGATAGTTTGAAACCAAGTCACTTCTACCATCCTTTGAGCATTTGAATTCCTAATGATCACAAAATAGACAAAACTATGCATTTGTTTGGTAGCTCTGGAGCCGAGCACCCAGCATAGAAAATCTGGATTATATGGTCAGATATTAACAAGGTTTGAGCAGCAATTACTAAAGGATAAACAAAAAATTTGATATGAAAACAGAGGAAAGCAATAATATTTTCTGTTTTGAGGATATAATCCTATGCTCCACTTCTAGGGAAGATGGGATCATAGACCCGTCTCACAAGCAGCCAAATACTCAGGGAGTAACCCATATTCAGTGAGGAGTATTTTAATATCTCTTTAGTAGACACAAAAATTCCTGAACTTATTATAGTACTGAGTAATCAAATAGTTCTGTGGAGGAAGCTATTGCCCTCTGGAATTGCATCCTTTTGCTTTTTGCTATTTTCTTTATCCTGAAAAATAATTTTAAATTTTCAGGTGGATTGCTAAATTTTATATATTTCCCCCTATGTATTTGTAAGGCTCCATTAACAGTGATACTCTCTAGTCATCATCCGTACACAAGCATTTTATTATTGAATTTAACTTTATTTTTTAAATGATTAACTTATAAATTGTTCCAAGAATCTGTGACCTCTTTTAATGCCAGAGTTAAAATGTTTCATGTGTTAATTATTTTTCAAAAATTACATGTGCCACTGAACAAGTTAGTCACAGCTCATTGAGAAAGGAAGATTTCAGAAGTTCTGGACAGAGAATTCTCCTCTGGAGGTATAACATTGTTATTATTTAACTCTGAATCAATTCTTTGTAGATGGGTACCAAAAGAAGAAACTAGTTTAATGGATTTTAAGTAAGCAAAGATTTGAATCCCACTCTGCCACTTACTAGCTGCATGCTTTTTAGCAAGTTGTAGATTTTTCTGAATATGTATTTCCTCATATGTAAAATGAGAATAATGATTTCATATTATTATAGCATCAGTTCCATAGTATTAAAACACCTGTTGGATTAACTCACATATCAGGATTTAATAAATGGCATTCATTTTTCTTATTTTATTATAACTAGTATAGCTATACTGGCCCTGGAGATAGATGCAATCCAGTCTAGTTTTGAAAGTAGGTAGGCCACTGCTGTTCCCCTAAATTATCTTAATCATGGGAATTAATCCATCCAGTGTATATATGTGTTAATTAATGCATGCATTCATTCATCCATTAAATTTACAGCAGCATAAGACATAAAGAAATTAACTTGTATGTGATTTATTTGTTTGGGTGTTTTGTTCATTTCGTGCAACAAATATTTATCTACTGTCTACTATGTGAAGGCTCAAAATAGACAAAGACCTATACTATTAGACTAATAACTGTGGTCCACAGTTATATGATAACCTCACATTAGGGATCATTGTTTATGTTGTACCTTTCTATGGTTTTTATGATTTTTTTATTCTGGTAACATATATACAACCAAAAATTTACCATTTTAACTACTTTCAAATATACAGTTCAGTGGTGTTAATTACATTCACATCGCTACCATCCATTACCAAAACATTTCCATAACCCCAAAGAGAACTTCTGTACCTATTTAGCATTAACTCCCCATTCCCTATCCCTCCCCTGACCCCTAGTAACATTTACCTGTATATAGGTATTAATCCATCCAATGTATGTTTATTCATTAATTCCTTTTTTTTTTTGTTTCGTTTTTGGTTTGTTTGTTGTTGTTGTTTTTACTTCATTTTTATTTTATTACTTTTTTGGTTCATTAATTCCTACATTCATTCATCCTTTATTTTTTGTAGCAGGATAGGCTATAGGAAAATTAACTTGTGCTTTGTTTTTTGTTTTGGTGTTTGATCACTTAATGTAACAAATACTTATTGAACATCTATTTACTATGAGCAAGGTCAAAACAAAGAGATTTAACATTCTAGTTAAAACAGAAATACTTTTGTATCCTAGTCAGGGGAGAAAGAAGTAAATACAGAGATAAATACATGTGTGTAATATGTCAGGTACGTAATGAATGGTGATGGTGGTGATGGTATGGTGATGTTTGTGTGGAAGGAAAGGGTTAACAGTTAACAGTTCTCTGAACCACAGGGAAAGGGAAAGTTTTACCCTAAATTGAACTTCTAGCAATGTCAACTAAGGGACTGTAACCATTGGGGAGAAATTAGGGTCATGCTGATTTTGTTCTGTACTGATTACTTAACCAAAGATGTTCCTAAGCATACTGAAGCTGGGTGTCTGGATCTTGCATGTACATATTTTAGATTTTTATTCCTAGATATCTTCTCTGGTGCTGTTGTCTTTTAAAAAATTGCATTGCCTGATTGGTTTTTTGTTTTGTTTTGTTTTTGTTTTTGTTTGGTTTGGTTTTTGCTTTTGTTTAGGACTAAAATTTATTCTTTTTACTATTCATTGCTGTTGTGTAATTCATAATTGATCTTAGTATAATCTTGATCTTAGACCTAGCTTCATTGCTGAATACTTGCTTAATGATTCTAATATATTTGTTATTTGATTCTAATACATTTGCTATTTGCTTAATGATTCTAATATAATTGTTTCATTTGTAGATAATGGCAGTTTTTTTTCCCCTTTTTTCATTCTATTGATTGTTGGTTGGTGGCAAAGATAGAGGGATTGACTCTTTATATTTCTGCTGAGCAAATTTTATATGTGCTTCAGTGATATATTTAAAAGGAACACTAGACTTCTCATTCCCAAACTCAGAGGCTTTAGAATTGTTCCCACTTTTCCATCTACAAATGTTCGATCATAGGATTGGGTTCCCCTTCTCTGGAGCATAACCCTGGTACTATGGGATGTCAAGAGTCTGGGGAGCCTCAGGTACCCCGCCAGCCCTGTATCTGTAAGTTTCTTTGACCCTGCACTGTATGCTATGTTGATAGTGGCTTTGATCTGTGCATCTTGAAGTGCATACCATGGACTTGTTTTCCTGGTGAAATGGTCTTTGGAAGCAGTATCACAGTTAACCAGGCTATTCAGGGCTTGTGAACATTCCTCTTGGAGCCAAGGGCAGGACACTTGGCTAACTAGCGCTGGCCAGTGACATGGTGGTTTCAGAACAGTTACCTAGTGGTGTCTGGAGCCCTGAAGCTCTGGAGCAGTGAGTCCTCCATGCAAGGGAAATCTGGGAATTATAGGGCAGCTTATAGTTTTGCTATTGAAGCATGTGGAACAGCCAGAATAGCCCATTACTGCTAGGTGCCTACACTGGCAAATAGATTGCTTTCTAGGCCCATATATACCTGCCCCAAAGATGAAGACAGAATTCAGAAGATTCAGGTCTAGGCCTGAGCTGGAAATAAAGAGGGGTGGCAAAAAAGAGGGATGATTGTAGGACTGGACACTCCAATAATGCCCTCTCGCAGAAAGCAATGTGACTTTGGCTATTTGCAAAAGGGACCCATGGAGGCTTCAAGGAAAGGACTGACCACTGGAAGGACTTAATGCCAAAGTCAACTTCAAGCTAGGAAGATTATTAGGCACAATGGAAGACTGGGACAAGACTGCTGGGGAGGATTTCCCTTTAGAGATCGGAGCCATTTGTTCTTGCTCCTTTCATCTACTTGAATTCTCGGTTGATGGATAATCCAGAATTCCCACAACACTTGGCACTGTTTCTCAGTGAGGATCCTAGTCAGATGTCACAGCAACCCATGCCTTGATTTGAGTTTTTTCAGCTGAGGCTGGACCTTATCCATTGACCCTCCAGGGGTATATTTATATTGAAAAGGTGGGGAATCCCATGACATATTAGACTAACCAGACATGGGATCCTAAGTGACCATTATCCCTGAGTTTGAAAGATACTTCAGTAAATGAATTCCTTTGTGTGCTTTAGGACTGGTGGTTTACCTATGGATGGGAGATTCAGGTCATGATCATCATTTTGGCATGTTTTTTTCATGCCTGACCTGTGGCTAGAGCTTTCACTTTTCCTGATTGAGGATAACTTTGTGGACTTTTCTCCAGGGAGAGGATGGGCTGGCTCAGTGTGAGTGAGACTACAGACTTTGGTCAGGCGTGGACATATCACAAACCTGGAAAATGAGTGGGAATTTAAAGCACAAATGTGTCTCTTTAGCTTCTTATTACATATCAGCCTTAAACATCTCTTTTTGTGTTTAATGAATGCCAATAGCCAGGAGTAAGGGGGAAGCTGTGAAGTGATAAGACTAAATTTGTGAAGATGGTGGAGTAGGCGAGGTGGTATGGGCTTCTTCTCTGTGAAAGAAACAAGAGAGGGGCGGGAGAATGCCTGGGACTGTGGTTTTGGGGTATGACCAGTCATAGAGGGTCCCCCATTGTACGTGGTGGGGACGTGGACTAAAACGCTAGAGACAGTGACTCGGGGGACTGGGTGAGTTTCTTTGTCTGGGAGTGCCTCCCAGGCCAGCAGCAGGTGAGAGGACCTCAGGGCAAGGGAGTGAGCAGGGGCTCTTCACTCCCCTGCACCTACCTCGGTGGTTAGCTGGGGAGGTGATCCTCCACAGACAGACAGCAGGGAGCTCCCCTGAGGGAACCCAGGAGGCAGTGTTTGCTTCCCCCCCATGGAAGTCCAGGGGTACACAGATGAGAGGTGGGGAAAGGAGAGGGCAGCATACCAGCGCATCAGAACCCCTCCCATAACACATAGACGTGTGGGTACACAGCAGTCAGGGAGTGGGCACCTTTGAGCTGCCAGGTGCCCTTCAGTGGACTCCCAGCCTACCTGCTCAGGGCCCACATCACAGCCCCAGAGCGGGCAGTCCCCAGTGCACGCGGAGAACCTGTGCGCTGATTGGTTCCCCACCTGGTTTGGACTCGGCCCAACACATAAGAGAAGTTCAGGGAACACAGGCTTGAAAGCACCATCTACTGGTAGGATAGGGAAACTGCACTCTAACAAGCTGTAGCTCAAGAGTACCAACTGCTGGTAGGATTGGGAAACTGCATGCCAGCAAGCTGTTGTTCTCCCAAATTATATACAAATGCTCAAATAATCCCGCATTTCCCAAAATAACCTTATCAAGACAAGCAAATGCCCTGAAACCAACAGAAAATCACAAAGCACTTGAAGAATCTAGAAGATACGGACATGCCAAATGAACAAATTAAAAAACTGGAAGAGACACAACATTTAGAGCAATTAATTAAAGAAGTACAAACAAATCTCCAGAACAAATTCAATGAGATGGCTAAAGACATAAAGGAAATCAAGTTAATTTACTGTGAATCAAATTAAAAATATGATAAAAGACTTGGCCAAGAACAAGACAAGGATGTCCATTGTCACCTCTATTATTCAACATTGTGCTAGAAGTTCCAACCAGAGCAATTCGCCAAGACAAAGAAAAGGTATCCAAATTGGAAAGGAAGAAGTAAAACTGTAATTATTTGCAGATGATATGATCTTATATTTAGAAAATCCTGAGGATTCGATGACACAGCTACTTGAGCTAATAAACAAATTCAGCAAAGTGGTGGGATATAAGATTAATGCACATAAGTCAGTAATGTTCCTATATACTAATAATGACCTAATTAAAGGGGTAATCAAAAAAAAAATTCCATTCACAATAGCAACTAAAAAAAAATGAAGTGCCTAAGAATAAATTTAACCAAGGATATAAAAGACCTCTATACAGAAAATTGCAAAACTTTACTGAAAGAAATAAAAAAGGACCTAAATAGGTGGAAAGATATTCCATGCTCATGGATAGGAAGGCTAAACATCATTAAGATGTCAATTTGACCAAACTGATCTATAGATTCAACACACTTCCAATCAAAATTCCAACAACCTACTTTGCAGACTAGGAAAAGCTAGTTATCAAATTTATTTGGAAGGGAAAGGGGCCTTGAATTGCCAAAAACATCCTTAAAAAGAATAATGAAGTGGGAGGACTTAATCTTCCAGACTTTGAAGCCTATTGTAAAGCCACAGTGGTCAAAACAGCATGGTATTGGCACAAAGATAGACATATTGATCAATGGAATTGAATTGAGATTCAGAAATAGACCCCCAGATCTATGGTCAACTGATTTTTGATAAGGCTCCCAAATCCTCAGAACTGGGACCAAACAGTCCCTTCAATAAATGGGGCTTGGAGAAATGGATATCCATATCCAAAAGAATGAAAGAGGACCCCTACCTCACACCCTATACAAAAATTAACTCAAAGTGAATCAAAGACCTTAATATAAGAGACAGCACAATGAAACTCCTAGAAGTTAATATAGGGAAACAACTTCAGGACCTAGTATTAGGAGGCTGCTCCTTAGACCTTATACCCAAAGCACAAGCAATGAAAGAAAAAACAGATAGATGGGAATTCCTCAAAATCAAAAGCTTCTGTGCCTCAAAAAACTTTGTCAAAAAGGTTAAGAGACAGCTAACTCAATGGGAGAAAATATTTGGAATCCATGTATCTGATAAGAGGCTGATATCCTGCATATATAAAGAAGTCCTACAACTCAAAAACAATGGTACAAACAGACCAATTATAAAATGGGCAAAAGATATGAAAAGGTATTTTTCTGAAGAGGAAATACAAATGGCTAAAAAGCAAATGAAAAAAATGTTCATCTTCATTAGCTATCAGGAAAATGCAAATCAAAGCCATAATGAGATTCCTTCTCACACTTTTAAGAATGGCTGCCATTAAACAAACAGGAAACAATAAATGCTACAGAGGATGTGGAGAAATTGGAAAGTTTATTCATCATTGGTGGGAATGTATAATGGTACAGCTGCTGTGGAAGACAGTTTAGCAGTTTCTCAGAAAACTAGATATTGAATTACCCTACATTCTGGCAATTTCACTTCTTTCATCTTCTTTCAGAAGATTTGAAAGCAGTGACATGAGCTGATCTTTGTACACTGAGTTCATAGCAGCACAGTTCGCAATTGCCAAGAGATAGAAACAATCCAAGTGTCCTTCAATGGACAAGTGGACAAACAAAATGTGGTATATACATACAATGGAATACTATGTGGCAGTAAGAAGGAACAAGGTCCTGAAACATGGCAACATGGATGAACCTTGAAGATATAATGCTGAGTGAAATAAATCAGACACAAAAGGAGAGATATTGTACCACTTCTATGAACTCCCTGAACAATGTAAAATCAATGTCATAATGTAGAATATTGGGGACCTAGTGATAGAAGACAGTGGGGGGAATGATAATCTAATATTCAGATATGTTAATGATGATGAATTCAAAGGTATGGAATCGATAGGGGTGATGATTATTTGTTAATGGGATTATAAGTATTGGGGCTGAATTGGAGGTGAATATGATTGAAAGGAGTTGTTTAAAGGCATGTATCCTACAGATCAGCACTACAAATATAGATAGGTGCTTGCATGATATACTTTTAGGGTATGACACTAGTGCAGAGAGTTGACAACAGAATGATATATGGGAAAAATCTACCTCTTGCATACTAGGGACTGTAATTAATAGGAATATCATACTAGTACCACACAAATACTAGGGGCAAATAATTATGGGCTGAAAAGAGCTACGAGGTGTTTTGGGTTATGAGAATTGTTTAAAATGGAGAGTGATGAGGAATGTACCACTAAGTGATGATAATGTGAGATATGGATGGATTCTCGTGGACATAACATATGCTATGTGAATTTGGAAACCCCCTACTTTATAAGTCAAGCCCTTGATCTTGAGGCTTGCTGTAGTGAAACTTATGGTTGTAAAGGGGAGGCTAAGCCCACCTGTAATTATGCCTAGGAGTCACCTCCAGAGAACCTCTTTTGTTGCTCAAATGTGGACTTTCTCTCTCTAAGCCTAACTCTGCAAATATATTCAACTCCCTCCTTCCCGTTGTGGGACAGGATCCCCCAGATGAATGAGTATCCCTGGCAAGTGGGACACAGATTCTGGGAATGAGCCTGACCCTGGCATTGAGGAGTTGAGAATTCCTTTTTGACCAAAAAGGGGAAAAGAAAGGCAACAAAATAAGGTTTCAGTGGCTAAAAGAATTCAAATATAGTCAAGAAGTTGTTCTGAAAGTTACTCCTATGCAGGCTTCAGCTAGACATGCCAACTGACCCCAGTGTGATAAGCCCAAGTCAACAGTAGTCCTGAAAACCCCAAAGAATACTTGGATTTCTGTCTGAGACTTTATAAAAGTTTCACTCACTAAGTTTATTCTTCAGAAACTTAAAACCTCCAGAGAACTTCTATGACAGCTAAGTCCCCAAACCCAGAGGTAATAACCTCTTCAAGAACATCAACCAGATGTGTCCCCTTTTCCCATAATGTCAACACCCCTTTTCAACATGAACAAGTTTGGGTGATCACTGCCTAGACATCCCAAAGATCGGGAAAGTGATTCAACTAGAGAAACAGGAAGCAACAGTCAAGATGGAATTTAACAAAGGATTATGAATACTGAATTTCTATATAGTTTTCTTCTTTTTAGTTGCTAGTGTATTAGAATAGCTAGAAGGAAAGAATTGAAATGGTGGAACTGTAACCCATAGCATCCTTTGAAATTTGTTCTATAGCTAGTGGTTATATTGTAATTAGAAAGCTATCACCTTTTCGTATGTGTTATATTTCACAATAAGGAACTAACTGAAACTATAATATTGTAACTCATAACATTTTTGGAAATTTTCTGTGTAACTACTTGTTAAAGCATACTTATACCTCTTGGCATATATGTTATATTTCACAATAAGGAAATAACTGAAACTGTGGAACTGTAACCCACAACACTTTTTGAAATTTTCTCTCTACTTGTTAAATTGCACTTGGAAAGTTATCACTTCTGTGTATGTATGTTATATTCTACAATAAAAAATATGATTTAAAAAAACACTAATTTTTATTTGGGACGTTGCCCATGACTGCCAGATTGACACCCCAATGGCCATGCTCAGGGTCTTCCTACAGTTGTATAATCCTACCCTACCCCAACGTCTCTATAAAAATTGGCAATGGCAAGTCATCAGGTCCCTCATCTAGAATGCCACATTTGTTTCTTTTCTAAGCAGCAATATTGACCAGATGAGAAATCAGCTTGAATACAGCCCATGCCCACAGCCCTTTGTTAACCACTCCATATAGTGTTGTCCATTCGGTCACTGGGAGCATCGGAGACCAGCTGCTCCCCTTTCCTCCTGCTGCTCCTGTGCTTGGGAACTGGAAGGAATGGGAGTCATGTGGCCAGGGAAGGGTCCCTGGAGAAGGGTGGGGTGGAAGGGGTAGGAAGTCCCTGAAAACAGGGTGCTGAAAGAAGGGGTGTCTGTATGAAGACCGAGGCCGTGGCTGCCTCCCCCCACATCCGAGTGTCAACGCATGCATGTTAAGAACAAGGCAGTGGCCTTTGCTTTGCTGGGACGGGAGGAGTTGCCAATCATAGCCTCAGGACCCAGGGTTAGGGCCAGATGTACCTACCCTAAGACTTTGGCCATTGGTTATATGAATGTGTGTTGGAGGTGTTTCTTTCAGGGCTTCCCTGCAAATAGAGAACTGATGACATCCTGATTTGGGATCCTCAGACCTAGAGAATGACACTAGTTCCACAGAGATGGAAAGGCAAGGGGCCTGGAGAAGCAGGTTGCTCCTATGATCTATGACCCTGTACACATGCCTGTCTTCCTTCTCCTAGTGGCTCCCAGAGCTGGGACTCCCCAGGCCTGTTATGAAGGACATCAAGAAGAGCACCCTCTTTCCCACAGAGGAGAATCTCAGAGATCCTATAAGCCAGTCTTCCTCTGCCCCACCTTGGTCCTGTTCCCCCCATCCCCACCCCGGGCCTGTTGCTGCTACTTCTCTGGCACCAAGATGTGGGCTCAGGTGTCTTGGCCAGTTGATGATGGACACTCAGTCTAATAGGCTAAGATCAGAGGCCTTTGGGGTGGGATGTGGGCAGATGTTTCTTAAACACTGAAGTCACTGATGGTGATGGAGTCAGACTCAGGTAGGGGAGACCCTCATTGGTACCGGGAGTTCAGGCAGACACTTAAACCAAAGGGAGCCAGAGGCTACACTTCGGGTCATTAGTGATGTGTGGCTGAGAAAGGGAGAATTAGCATATCATCCTTTGCAGTAAATCTCTCCATCCTTGTCCGCCAGTGTGGTTGACCTAAGTCTTTTGCCACACTTGGCACAGTGGAAGCAAGACTTATGCCTGGACTTCCCAGCACCGATCACCTTGGCAGCAGAGACAGCCTGGCTGCATTGGGGGCAAAGCTCAGAGATGCTAATCTTCTGGATAAACTTGGATGGATGTATCGGGTTTGTTATTGAGCCCATGGCTAGGGGTCTCCTCATGCCTGATGGCTGGCAACTCCCCCTTTTCAGTGCTCAGTGTGCCTGCGCCCTACCCAGAGCCAAAGCCCTTGGCCCATACTCTGATGTAGCAGGACTTGTGGTAGATGTCCTCACCATGCGTAGTCACCGTAGAGCTGTCAAGATTCTTCTTGCAGACCATGCACAAGAAATAAAACTCATGGAAGCTATTGCCTTCACTCGGAACTTCTCCGTTTTCTGGCACACCTCACATTTCTTTCCTTCTACCCAATTTGCCCTTCTGGCAGCGGGCTTGGGCAGCATGTGGGTGGAAAGCGCTCTTGGCAGCCTGGCTTGGGTGTGCTTGGCTTGCCTGCAGTGCAGATTTGTTCTGCTCTGGGGAAGGCATGTCCCACACCTCACCAACGAGTTGTCTTTGCACACTGAACCACTCCAGGGACAATGCCGTGGCGCAAAGCCCAGGGTGGGGGACTGGGGATGTGCCCTGCATGCTCGCCTAGGATACCACTTTGATTCATCCAGCCCTACCTGTCCCAATCACAAATGTCCTCCACGGACTTCCCAGACTCTGCAGGACCAGCTGAAATCTGCCAGTTTCATATGTAATATATGTAATGTTCTCTTTGGCTCCATGGTCTATGAACTAGACTCCTTAGTTATCATTTTGAAAAGTCAGCATTTTAATTTAGAGGCCTGGATTGTAAAGCATTTGAATCTACTCTATTTCCAAACATAATATAGAAGACCTACCCTTCAGACACTTGCTCCTTGTGAATTTCTTTTTCTGATATATATATATTTTTTTTTAAATTCAGTTTTATTGAGATATATTCACATACCATACAGTCATCCATGGTATAAAATCAGCTGTTCACAGTACCAACATATAGTTGTGCATTCATCACCCCAATCTATTTTTTTTTAAATCTTTATTTTATTGAGATACATTCACATGCCACGCAGTCATACAAAACAAATCGTACATTTTATTGTTCACAGTACCATTACATAGTTGTACATTCATCACCTAAATCAATCCCTGACACCTTCATTAGCACACACACAAAAATAACAAGAATAATAAAGTGAAAAAGAGCAATTAAGGTAAAAAAGAACACTGGGTACCTTTGTCTGTTTGTTTGTTTCCTTCCCCTATTTTTCTACTCATCCATCCATAAACTAGACAAAGTGGAGTGTGGTCCTTATGGCTTTCCCAATCCCATTGTCACCCCTCATAAGCTACATTTTTATACAATTGTCTTCAAGATTTATGGGTTCTGGGTTGTAGTTTGATAGTTTCAGGTATCTACCACCAGCTACCCCAATTCTTTAGAACCTAAAAAGGGTTGTCTAAATTGTACGTAAGAGTGCCCACCAGAGTGACTGCTCGGCTCGTTTTGGAATCTCTCTGCCACTGAAGCTTATTTCATTTCCTTTCACATCCCCCTTTTGGTCAAGAAGATGTTCTCCATCCCACAATGCCAGGTCTACATTCCTCCCCAGGAGTCATATTCCACGTTGCCAGGGAGATTCACTCCCTTGGGTGTCTCATCCCACGTAGGGGGGAGGGCAGTAATTTCACCTTTCAAGTTGGCTTAGGTAGAGAGAGAGGGCCACATCTGAGCAACAAAGAGGCATTCGGGAGGAGGCTCTTAGGCACAATTATAGGGAGGCCTAGCCTCTCCTTTGCAGCAACAGTCTTCCCAAGGGTAAATCCTGTGGTAGAGGGCTCAACCCATCAAACCACCAGTCCCCTATGTCTGTGGTCACGTTAGCAACCATCGAGGCCAATACCCCTGCATTCTCCACAGGCTGCTCAAGGGGGCTCTACATATTTTTTTCCTTGTTTTTTTCTTTTTTTTAACTTTTTTTTTTTTAAATCAACTGTATGAAAAATAAAAAAAAATTAAAAAATTTGAAAAAAAAAATACAATAAAATAACATTTCAAAGAGACCATAACAAGGGAGTAAGAAAAAGACAACTAACCTAAGATAACTACTTTAATTCCAACATGGTCCTACTCTACCCCAAGAAAGTTACCTAATATAGCAACATTTCCGTGAACTTGTTCCTACTATACCCATCAGAAATTAACAGACCATAGTCATTCCTTGGCATTCCCAGAACGTTAAATTTACCCATGATAGATTATCTGTTCTTCTTGGATTGTTGTTCCCCCTTACTGAATTGCTCTCTATTGCTAGTTCCCCTACATTCTATCTTATAAACCATTTGTTTTACGTTTTTCAAAGTTCACATTAGTGGTAGCATATAATATTTCTCTTTTTGTCCCTGGCTTATTTTGCTCAGCATTACGTCTTCAAGGTTCATCCATGTTGTCATATGTTTCATGAGATCGTTCCTTCTTACTGCCATGCAGTATTCCATCGTGTGTATATACCACATTTTATTTATCCACTCATCTGTTGAAGGACATTTGGGTTGTTTCCATCTCTTGGCAATTGTGAATAATGCTGCTATGAACATTGGCGTGCAGATATCTGTTCATGTCACTGCTTTCCGATCTTCCGGGTATATACCGAGAAGTGCAATCGCTGGGTCGAATGGTAACTCTATATCTAGTTTTCTAAGGAACTGCCAGACTGACTTCCAGAATGGCTGAACCATTATACAGTCCCACCAACAATGAATAAGAGTTCCAATTTCTCCACATCCCCTCCAGCATTTGTAGTTTCCTGTTTGTTTAATGGCAGCCATTCTAATCGGTGTTAGATGGTATCTCATTGTGGTCTTCATTTGCATCTCTCTAATAGCTAGTGAAGCTGAACATTTTTTCATGTGTTTCTTGGCTATTTGTATTTCCTCTTCAGAGAACTGTCTTTTCATATCTTTTGCCCATTTTATAATTGGGCTGTCTGTACTATTGTCATTGAGTTGTAGGATTTCTTTATATATGCAAGATATCAGTCTTTTGTCAGATACATGGTTTCCAAAATTTTTTTCCCATTGAGTTGGCTGCCTCTTTACCTTTTTGAGAAATTCCTTTGAGGTACAGAAACTTCTAAGCTTGAGGAGTTCCCATTTATCTATTTTTTCTTTTGTTGCTTGTGCTTTGGGTGTAAAGTCTAGGAAGTGGCCGCCTAATACAAGGTCTTGAAGATGTTTTCCTACATTATCTTCTAGGAGTTTTATGGTACTTTCTTTTATATTGAGATCTTTGGTCCATTTTGAGTTAATTTTTGTATAGGGTGTGAGGTAGGGGTCCTCTTTCATTCTTTTGGATATGGATATCCAACTCTCCCAGCCCCATTTGTTGAAAAGACCATTATGACCCAGTTCAGTGACTTTGGGGGCCTTATCAAAGATCAGTCGGCCATAGACCTGGGAGTCTATCTCTGAATTCTCAATTCGATTCCATTGATCTATATGTCTATCTTTGTGCCAGTACCATGCTGTTTTGACAACTGTGGCTTTATAATAAGCTTCAAAGTCAGGGAGTGTAAGTTCTCCCACTTCATTTTTCTTTTTTAGAGTGTCTTTAGCAATTTGAGGCATCTTCCCTTTCCAAGTAAATTTGATAACTAGCTTTTCCAAGTCTGCAAAGTAGGTTGTTGGAATTTTGATTGGGATTGCATTGAATCTGTAGATGAGTTTGGGTAGAATTGACATCTTAATGACATTTAGTCTTCCTATCCATGAACATGGAATATTTTTCCATCTTTTAAGGTCCCCTTCTATTTCTTTTAGTAGAGTTATGTAGTTTTCTTTGTATAGGTCTTTTACATCTTTGGTTAAGTTTATTCCTAGGTACTTGATTTTTTTAGTTGCTATTGAAAATGGTGTCTTTTTCTTGAGTGTCTCTTCAGTTTGCTCATTTCTAGCATATAGAATCATTACTGACTTACGTGCATTAATCTTGTATGCCGCTACTTTGCTAAATTTGTTTATTACCTCTAGTAGCTGTATCGTCGATTTCTCAGGGTTTTCCAGATATAAGATCATATCATCTGCAAACAATGACAGTTTTACTTCTTCTTTTCCAATTTGGATGCCTTTTATTTCTTTGTCTTGCCGGATTGCCCTGGCTAGCACTTCCAGCACAATGTTGAATAACAGTGGTGATAGCGGGCATCCTTGTCCTGTTCCTGATCTTAGAGGGAAGGCTTTCAGTCTCTCACCATTGAGTACTATGCTGGCTGTGGGTTTTTCATATATGCTCTTTATCATATTGAGGAAGTTTCCTTCATTTCCTACCTTTTGAAGTGTTTTTATCAAAAACGGATGTTGGATTTTGTCAAATGCTTTTTCAGCATCTATTGAGATGATTGTTTGATTTTTCCCTTTTGAATTGTTAATGTGTTGCAATACATTGACTGATTTTTTTATGTTGAACCATCCTTGCATGCCTGGAATGAACCCCACTTGGTCATGGTGTATGATTTTTTTAATGTGTCTTTGGATTCCATTTGCAAGTATTTTGTTGAGAATTTTTGCATCTATTTTCATTAGGGAGATTGGCCGGTAGCTTTCCTTTTTTGTAGCATCTTTGCCTGGTTTTGGTATTAGATTGATGTTCACGTCATAAAATGAGTTAGGTAGTGTTCCATATTCTTCAATGTTTTCAACGAGTTTGAGTAAGATTGGTGTCAGTTCTTTCTGGAAAGTTTGGTAGAATTCCCCTGTGAAGCCATCTGGCCCTGGGCATTTATTTGTGGAAAGATTTTTGATGACTGATTGGATCTCTTTGCTTGTGATGGGTTGGTTGAGGTCTTCTATTTCTTCTCTGGTCAGTCTAGGTTGTTTATATGTTTCCAGGAAATTGTCCATTTCCTCTACATTATCCAGTTTGTTGCCATACAGTTGTTCATAGTATCCTCTTATAATTTTTTAAATTTCTTTGGGATCTGCAGTTATGTCAACTTTTTCATTCATTATTTTGTTTATATGGGTCTTCTCTCTTTTTGATTTTGTCAGTCTAGCTAGGGGCTTGTCAATCTTGTTGATCTTCTCAAAGAACCAACTTTTGGTGATATTTATCCTCTCTATTATTTTTTGTTCTCTATGTCATTTATTTCTGCTTTAATCCTTGTTATTTCTTTTCTTCTACTTGGTTTAGGATTGGTTTGCTGTTCATTTTCTAGCTTCTTCAGTTGATCCATTAGTTTTCTGATTTTGGCTCTTTCTTCCTTTTTAATATATGCATTTAGTGCTATAAATTTCCTTCTCAGTACCGCTTTTGCTGCATCCCATAGGTCTTGGTATTTTGTGTTCTCATTTTCATTCATCTCTATATATTTAGCAATTTCTCTTGCTGTTTCTTCTTTAACCCACTGATTGTTTAGGAGTGTGTTGTTTAACCTCCAGGTATTTGTGAATTTTCTAAGTCTCTGATGGTTATTGACTTCTAATTGTACTCCATTGTGGTCAGAGAATGTGCTTTGAATAATTTCAATCTTTTTAAATTTATTGAGCCTTGTTTTATGTCCCAGCATATGATCTATTCTGGAGAAAGTTCCATGAGCACTAGAGATGTATGTGTATCCTGGTGATTTGGGATGTAATGTCCTGTATATGTCTGTTAAATCTAATTCATTTATCAGATTGTTTAGGTTTTCAATTCCTTATTGGTCTTCTGTCTAGTTGATCTATCTGTAGGAGAGAGTGATGTGTTGAAGTCTCCCACAATTATTGTGGAAACATCCATTGCTTCCTTTAGTTTTGCCAGTGTTTCTCTCATGTATTTTGTGGCACCTTGATTGGGTGCATAAACATTTATGATTGTTATTTCTTCTTGTTGAATTGCCCCTTTTATTAGCATGTAGTGGCCTTCTTTGTCTCTCAAAACATCCCTGCATTTAAAGTCTATTTTATCTGAGATTAATATTGCTACAGCTGCTTTCTTTTGGCTGTAGCTTGCATGAAATATTTTTTTCCATCCTTTCACTTTCAATTTCTTTGTGTCCTTGGGTCTAAGATGAGTCTCTTGTATGCAACATATTGATGGTTCATTATTTTTAATCCATTCTGTGTATCTATATCTTTTAATTGGGGAGTTTAATCCATTTACATTCAACGTTATAACCGTGAAGGCATTTCTTGAATCAGCCATCTTATCCTTTGGTTTATGTTTGACATATATATTTTTCCCCCTCTCTATTAATATCCTTTAATGTACCCATACCGAATCTCTTTAGTACTGAACCTTTCTCCAAGTCTCTCTCTCCTTTCTTTGTTTCTCTGTCTGTAGGGCTCTCTTTAGTATCTCCAGTAGGGCAGGTCTCTTGTTAGCAAATTCTCTCAGCATTTGTTTGTCTCTGAAAAATTTAAGCTCTCCCTCAAATTTGAAGGAGAGCTTTGCTGGATAAAGTATCCTTGGTTGGAAATTCTTCTCACTCAGAATTTTAAATATATCATGCCACTGCCTTCTCGCCTCCATGGTGGCTGCTGAGTAGTCACTACTTAGTCTTATGCTGTTTCCTTTGTATGTGGTGAATTGCTTTTCTCTTGCTGCTTTCAGAACTTGCTCCTTCTCTTCCATGTTTGACAGTGTGATCAGAATATGTCTCGGAGTGGGTTTATTTGGATTTCTTCTATTTGGAGTTTGCTGGGCATTTATGATTTGTGTATTTATGGTGTTTAGAGGTTTTGGGAAGTTTCCCCAACAATTTCTTTGAATACTCTTCCTAGACCTTTACCCTTTTCTTCCTCTTCTGGGACACCAATGAGTCTTATATTCGGACATTTTGTATTATCTGTCATATCCCTGAGGTCCATTTCGATTTTTTCGATTTTTTCCCAAATCTTTCTTTTGTGCTTTCATTTTCCATTGTGTCATCTTCTAGGTCACTGATTCATTGTTCAACTTCCTCTAGTCTTGTACAGTGAGTATCCAGAATCTTTTTAATTTGGTCAACAGTTTCTTTTATTTCCATAAGATCATCTATTTTTTTATTTAGTCTTGCAATGTCTTCTTTATGCTCTTCTAGGGTCTTCTTGATATCCTTTGTATCCTGTACAATGGTCTCATTGTTCTTCTTTAGTTCTTTGATTAGTTGCTCTAGGGACTGTGTCTCTTCTGATATTTTGATTTGGGTGCTTGGTCTTGGGTTATCCATATTGTCTGGTTTTATCATATGCTTTATAATTTTCTGTTGTTTTTGGCCTCTTGGCATTTGCTGAACTTGATAGGGTTCTTTAGGATTTGTAGACCAATTGAAGTCCTTGTCTCTAACTTATCAGATCTACAGCTTCGTGGCATACACTTTCTCTAACTAACCAGCAGGTGGCTTCCATGAGCCATCTGTCCTCCACAAGCCAGTTCTCCCCTGCTTTGCCTTTGTGGTGAGTGGGTGAGTGAGTCTTGTGGGGTCCAATTGGTGTACCAAGCTTGCGTGTGTAGTTGGTGTTGCCCGTCCTGTATATGGGGCATGTGTCTGGGAGGTCAGGGAGGGGGGTGTCTCTAACAATCAAATCTCCCTGGTGTTCCTGGAGTTTTAAAGCTGCTGCAAAAGTCTAATCCTTCAGTTCAGTCCTGCCACAGTTTGTCTCTGCCACTGACCCACAAGTCCTTGGTTTTGGCGTATGACTCCTGAGACTTGTGAGTGGGTCCCTCTTCCAGGCCGTGCACCCCCTGGTCCTCTGTTGAGGGATGACTGTGCTATGTCAGAGGTGAGTGCTGTCCCCCCAGCGCGGTTCAGGGCTGCTGGACTGTGTAGAGAGGCTCCCAGTCTGCTGAAATGATGGCTGAATGGGGCTTTGTTAATTCACACTGCTCCACGTTCCCAACTCTGGGACAACCAGCTGAGGGTGCAGGGAAGGCTAATGTCCATGCCCAGTTTTGTGGTGTGTGCGTGTTATTTGAAGCACTTCCATCACACTGGGTTTTCTGGAGCAGCTCTGGGCTATGGGGCTGGTGATGGGCAGGAGTGTTTCCTGTCCACCAGGATGATGGCTGTGAGCGGACACCCCTCTTTTCTTGGGAAGTTGTGGTGTTTAGTGAATTTTCTCAGCCACTGGATTATTGCCTTTTGTCTCAGAGCTCTCTTAGTTCTGCTCTTGTCTTGACCTGCCCAAATTGCAAGTCTTTGAGGGCTTCTGTATTGGGCTTCTTAGAGTAATTGTTTTAGAAACAGAAAAAAAAAGTTAAAAAAAAAAAAAAAAAGCCCTCCTCGCAGATCTAATGGGTTATTGAAATGCTAAGAGGCAAAGCAATTAGGGCCATTAAGGAAAGATCCAGGGGGCAGAGAGATCAGTTTTTCTTCGGGATTTGCATATGTGCCTCAGGGCCTGAGCTCTGCCCTTCCCCTTTCTATGTTCACCAGAACTCCAAAAAGCCTCCGCTTTTATTTTGGAGTTTTTCTTTGCTGTTTTTTGCTATGCATGTCTCCTCTCTGCTGGGCTGGCTGCTCTCAGTTTCTCTGGTGTCTGGTCTCAGTCTTTCTATGGTTGGAGTTTGGATCAGTGCAATGAGTTTCCGATAAGAGCTGCCACTGCAGTTCTCCCTTCTCCTTCCCAGCACTGACGGCCCCTCCTCCCACGGGACTGAGCCTGGCAGGGAGGGGCGCGGGTCCCCTGGCCACAAAAACTTACAGATTTCGCTGATCTCAGCAGTTCGACGTGTTCATGAGTGTTGTATAAAGTATGCCCAAAGTCAAATTGCTCTGTGGTGTCCAGTCCACGCAGTTCCTGGCTTTCTACCTACTTTCCTGGAGGAGTAACTAAAACATACAGCTCACCAATCTGCCATCTTGCCTCCCCAATCTATTTTTGAACATTTTCCTTATACCAGAAAGAATCAGAATAAGAATAAAAAATAAAAATAAAAAAGAACACCCAAATCATCCCCCCCATCCCACCCTATTTTTCATTTAGTTTTTTGTCCCCATTTATCTACTCATCCATCCATACACTGAATAAGGGAGTGCAATCCTCACGGTTTTCACAATCACAGTGTCACCCCTTATAATCTACATTGTTACACAATCGTCTTCAAGAGTCAAGGCTACTGGGTTGGAGTCTGGTAGTTTCAGGTATTTACTTGTAGCTATTCCAATACATTAAAACCTAAAAAGTGTTATCTATATAGTGTGTAAGAATGTCCACCAGAGTGACCTCCCAACTCCATTTGAAATATCTTAGCCACTGCAGCTTTGTTTCATTTCATTTCGCATCACCCTTTTGGTCAAGAAGATGTTCTCAATCCCACGATGCCGGGTCCAGATTCATCCCCAGGAGTCATATCCTGCATTGCCAGGGAGATTTACACCCCTGGGAGTCAGGTCCCATGTAGGGGGGAGGACAGTGAGATCACCTGCCAAGGTGGCTTAGTTAGAGAGAAAGGGCCACATCTGAGCAACAAAGAGGCACTCAGGGGGAGACTCTTAGGCACAATTATAAGCAGGTTTAGCCTCTCCTTTGCAGTAACAAGCTTCGTAGGGGCAAGCCTCAAGACAGAGGGCTCAGCATGTCAAGCCCATCGGTCCCCAGTGTTTGTGAGAACATATCTGATATATTTTGCCCCAAACCCCATTAAGAAAGCATTTGAAAGGAAAAGATGGGCTATGATTTATTAATAATTCACTAGGTAACTACAAGAATCTCCATGTATTACTCTTGTATTAAACCAGTCCAAGTATATATGCTTGATCCAATTTTATCCTCAATTGCCTATAGTTTCTCTCAGCCTGGGTTTTCTGATACTTTTATAGTATTTAACTTTCATCCTATATTAATACGTTCAGGGCCTTCATTGAAAGTGTTCTCCAATTATGTTTAGAAGTGGTGTCAGGTCAGCAATGTCAAGGATGCTAAGGGCCACTTACTTTGGCTGCAGTAGGCTAATATTGATAAGAACAGCTACAGAGAAGTGAGTTAATGTGTAAGAGAGAAAGAACAATTTATCAGAACTAGTGTAGGCTTTTCTTTTGGTCTTATCTCTACATAGCATTCAATCAATAATTGGATATTTTTCAGATTCCAGGTCCTCCCAAGGACCCAAGCCTAGACAGAGCATGAAGGAGGTGCTGCCTGCTAATGGAAACTTTGTACCTATTGTTCATTCTTTCATTCATGTATCCTCTCATCCATTTATGCATTCATGCATATTTTGTCAAATGTCTATTCTTATCCACACATTGTCCTAGGGATTGAGGACATGATGAATGAAGTGGAATTCATCATTTTTAGGGGGAAAAAAACCTACCTAAGTAGACAATTTTAAAAAGAGCAAGAATTAAGACATAATAAGCCCAGAATGCATAGGGACATGAGAGGGACATCTAGCCCAGTCTTGGGGAATTGGTTCAGCAAGCTTTATTTAGGAAGTAGGGTTTCAGTTAGCAATAAGAAGTGTTAAACTTGGAAAGTTCTGGACATTATTTCTTGTGATGGTTGTGTTTTAGGTATGTAGTCATATGTATGATTTACATATGGAGTATTGCTGGTTGAAGAAGAAAGATGCTTTTAATAAATCAATCACTTGCCAAATATGCAAAATTTATAGTTTTTTTTGCTGCAATTTCAGGTGGACTTTTCTGTAATGTTCCTTCTGCCAAAATATACTCATCAATGTTATCAGCAGGTGAAACATTCAATAATAATTGTAAAAAGGAAGTTATCTTGTTGAAATATGTAGAATATAAATTAAAGTGAACAAAAGGAAAATAAAACAAAAGTCCACTGAGGATAAAAAGAAAAACATAGATATGGTACATCTTAGGAGACTTGATAATTGGTGTCAAAACCAAGAACAAAGACATGGCCAGGGTTCCAAATGCAAATGGCAAACGCACCTGAGAATAAAAAAAAGAAATCAGTATTAGAGTGGATTAAGATCTCTGGCAATTATTAAAGATAGTAATTTAAAAGATTTTTTTCTACAAAATATTTCTTCAATATTGAGAAAGTTGCTTTAAAGGATAAAAAGTAATTACAAGATCTTCCTTAACTTTATATAAGAGAAAATAATCTGCTGGGAATTTTGATTGCGACGTAAAATAGCAGAACTGAAGGTTTTTACTTAATAGCTCCATCATTTTTCTGAGCTCCTAATTTCATCATCAAACACCTACTCACTCAGGTGTTTTGGCTGAAGACGTTCTGAAACATTTTTCTATACTATTAGCATAAAACATTTTTTCACTATAATTTTTTCTAACTTTTCTATCTTCCAATAGGGCAATGTAGAAAATAGTATTTTAGTTTGGAAATAGCATTATAAGTAATTCCTTAATGGCACATTTTCTACATAGAAGGACCACAGGGTTTTGGATTCAGACAAACTGGTTTTAAATTCAAGCTCTACTAGCTCCGTGATATTGGGCAAGTCACTGAACTTTCTCTGATCCTCACTTTTCCCTGAAAATGGAAATTAACAGTGCCTGCCTTTCAAAGTAGTTTTGACAATTAAAGATTATATATAAAAGTATCTGCAAGCAATAAATGTTCAATTAAATGTTATCTATTAATGCCTGTATTGTTATGTTTTGTGTAATTCTCTTGCCCACTAGCCCATTAAATTCTTAATTGCAGGGTAAGTGGCTGATTTTATCTACATATTCCTAGTGTCTTCACGTAGTATTTGCTTAGGGTATATTTATTGAATCATTGAATGACTCAGATGCAAGATTATCATTATCTTCTACTCTTTTCAATTAAGAAGGAAATATAGAAAGTCATAAGCTAGTGTTTCTCAGAGTGTAGTGTGTGAAGTTTTCCATGAGAAATACCAGGAGGGCATGCTGAAATTTGGATTTCTGGTCCTCACCTCAGGAATCAGAATCCCCAGGGACTAGGTCCAGGAATCCCCAAGTTATTCTTTTCCACACGTGTTTGAAAACCTCAGGCATAAGCTGTGTTGCTCTTACCTACCCTTGATTGGTTTTAGAATAGGACTCATTGATAAAACAAGAATTGTTTGGAGACTGCCTCATTTTTAAAAGAATCTAATGGCCTAACAATAATAAATGCTGTATAGCAAGATAAAATAAGCTCTGTTCACATATAGAAATTAATCACTAATTTAAGCTTTCTAGCATGATTTTACAAAAGTCTAGATGTCTTTAAGAAAAACAAACAAGCTACCTAGAAACACAAGTATTCCAAGCTACCTAGAAATACAAGTATTCCTAGCTACCTAGAAATACAATTATTCCTGATGCAGATATTGGAAAGAATTTTCTTAAGTGGGTCCATATAAATGCCCATTTGCATTCTTGCATAAAGTAAAAAAATTACATTTATATTCTTGCATAGTGTAAAAAATATGTCATTTAACAATTTCCTTGCAATAAACGTAGGAATGAGTTTCCAGAGGTGATTTGGTGAAAGTCTCTCAGTATAGGTAAATGAGCTATAGTAGACAATTTGAAGAAAAAGAAACCTCTTCCACTGGCTTTATGAAGCATTTCAGATGCGCTGAGTGCAGTAGGGGGAGATTTTAGGACAGAATGGGCAGAATCCCTATCCCTCAGTGAATTCTCCATAGATATTCTTCCTCTCAGGTAAGATTTTAAAAGATGCATGTATTTGAGATTACACTCCCTCACAAATATCTTGAGTGTAGTTATTCTAAATTGTCTGTTAAAGGTGGAGCCTTCCGCTTTGATAGACATCTGAGTTGAGATGCTTGAGAAATACTAGGCAATCCCAGTATCATTAGCAGGTGATCTAAATCCGTACCACTGAGGACAGGGTCAGGAGCAAATAATCATTGATCTTGGACTTTGTTGATCTCTTCCAGTAAGATCTAGTACATGTGTAATACATCCACATATGGCCCCTCTTTGACTCAGATTTCACTAGCAGTATTTGCCATAATATAGAAGGTTCTAAGAATCCTCTGCCTTTTCTGACAAGAAGCAGTTTTGTGCTTTCTATACTGAGATTTCAAACTGAAAATTGTCTAAAAAGCTTAAGGATTGATAAACAGAAAATCTAGACTCTAGATCAAATGTTCCTAAAATGGAGAGATTTTACGTGTAGACATGAGAAAAATGTATTAATAGAAAGAAGTTATCTTTAGGAAGATGGAGGCAATATTTTCTTTTAGGGGTTTGATTTACCTTATAAGGTCTGGGTAGGTTGGGCTCCTGGAATCTCAGTTTAAATAAACCTATCATCATTAGCCCCAGTTCAATCCAGGCTGTGAATCCCACATAGTTTATTAAAAGGATCAAATCTGAGGGAACAATTAAAATGGAGGCAAAAATCAGGATGTGAATCACAGCTACAGCTGGGCAAGAACGGCTATTGAGAGTTGAAAAGATCAAAGGTAGCTGGCCCTCCTGGCTTGCAACATAGAATATCCTTGATGTTGAAAATATAGAACAATTAAGGGAGCTAAATATTGAGGCAGAAACACCAATTGAAATGGCCCATTGCATGGAAGGGATGACTCTATTCATCCAAGTGACCGCAACAGCATCTGTAAGAAATAATCAGAGAAACCACTAATTATATAACTGACATTAGATATACAGTACAATTTATACTGTATAAATATTGTAGTTCTAGCAAAGACAAAGGACTGAGTTAAAGAACATAAAACATTATGCTTTCATCTTATTAAATTTATTGATATACAAATTTTGAATTTATTGCCAAATATAAAACTATAAGAGAGAAGTCTAAAATAAATGTAGAATGCAAACTTGCACCATCTCAACACAATTCTCACTGTATGGCAGGTGACAAAAGTAATGGGAGCTGGAGGCTTACAGTTGATTATTGCCAAATGAAAATAATGAAAAGTCCCAGCTTTTCCAGACATTGTAACTATACCTGAAACCATTGTATGGATTGATGGCACTTGGTATAGTGTCTTAGATATTGCCAACACTTTCTTTCTTGTCCCACTGGCAGCAGAGGACCAAAAATAATTCACATTCATGTGTAAAGGCACTCGGTATATGTTTGCAGTTTTCCCCTGGTGGTTCCTAAACTCCCCTGCTATTTACCACCAGTTGAAGGGGCAGGATTTAGGATGAGTGCCTCTGCCCTCTGATATCCAAAGCTTATACTATACAGATGATGACTTGTTGGTTGGCAAGTCAGAGTCCTCAGTCTCAACAGACCTGATGTGGTGTTATCACTTCACCAACAGGCTGATAAACCCCAACAGAATTCAGGATACTACCTGCCAAGTAAAGTTTTCTGGGACTTTGTAAGTGGATTGGCAAGAGCCAATCCTCCTGGTAGTCAAGGAAAAATTACTGTCTCTTTTGCCTCCTACCATTAAAAAGAAGGCCCAGTATCTCACTGGACACTTTGTTTGTTGTAGACTACATGTGCTTCACTTGGACAATCTAATTAGGTCTGTTACATCAGCTAACTCACAAATTGGTGTCCTTTGATTAGGGTTCATATCAACAGGTTGTCTATGCACAATTTGTGAGCTGTTTTTCCTGCAATGGTAGTGATCTAATCAGAAAAATATGGTATAAAAATTGTCCCTGACTTTAGCTGAAGTGATCAATGACATCACCTCACCCCTAGAAGGCATTACTGGCCAGGGTTGTTATGGATTATAGGATTGCTCCAGATTTCCTTCTTTCAGGCCAAGGCAGAGACTATGCAATCACTAATATATCCTGTTGTAACTGAATTAATGTCTCAGGTCAAGTAGAAACGTCAATACAGAAACTTAAGGAAAAAGCTGCCTAGATTTCTAAAATAGTTCCTAATGGTTTATGGATATTTTATATCTGGCTGAGTCTAAAACTCTTGGTGGAGGTCAATACCACAGGTTACTCTCATTCTGCTGCTTGGAATCTTGTTAATAGTAGCCTTAATTAAATGCTGTGTGAAACAAAGTGAATATAATTAGTCCTTGTCTCTGTTAGTCAGTTATCAGAGTGGCTGGTAGAGTGGCACAATTGTGGGAAAATTCACCAGAAGACAAGCAAAGAAATGAAAGGTGGGTATTGTTGAGAGGCAATTCTTCATGGCTCTCCAGTGTTTTTGCACGAGTGAGCAGAAGTACTGGCTGCCTTTGTCTCCGACTGTATTTTTAAGGATGTTTGTATAGTGAACAACCATGTAAGAAAGAGATAGTGTCTACAACTGGGCCAAAGAGCAGGCTTGTTTACTGTTCAGTATAATAAAGATAATGTCTCTCCTCAGGGCAAAGGTTAGGAAAGCTTGTTGCACATTATAAAAGGTATGGGTTCCTTAAGCTCTGCTTCCTTTACTGACATGTCCATGCATCATCTGGCCCTCTCTACATGCCTTCTGAAAATTGAGGCTTGGAGAACCAGCACAAAAATGATGATATTCTAGCTACTGTTATTGCTATGAATAATAAATTATCTTGGTCTCTAGCCCAGGTAGCATGTTTCTGCCAGCATCCATGAAACTGTGGCAGCCTAACTTGTTAGCTTGCAGTAAGGGTTAAGTCTCAGATCCTTCACTGTTCTTGAGAGATAGGTTATTTCTTCTTTGACCCATGTGTTATTGAGAAGCATGTTGTTTAATTTCCAAATATTTGGGATTTCCCAAATTATTTTCTAATTTGATTCCATTGTGGTTGAAGAACTTGCTTTGTACGATTTCTAATTTGATTCCGTTGTGGCTGAAGAACATGCTTTGTATGATTTAAATTTCTTCAAATATTTTAAGTCTTGTTTTGCATCCTAGCATGTGGTTTATCCTAGAGAATGTTACATATGTGCCTCAATTGAATGCATATTCTGCTTCTGTTGGGTGGAATGATCAATTTGGTTGATAGTGCTGTTCAAGTCTTATATATAGCTTTACTGATTTTCTGTATAGTTGCTGTATCCACTTATGGAAAGCTGTACTGATGTACGTAAATATAATTGTTGATTTGTCTGTTTCTTTTCAGTTGTGTTAGTTTGGCTTCACATGTTTTGGTGCGGTGCATATACATTTATAATTGTTGCATCTTTCTCATGCATTGGCCCTTTTATCATTATGAAAGGTCTTTGTTTCATAATTTTTTTGCCTGAAGTATATTTTGTCTCTTCTTAATATCACCATTTCAGCTTTCATGGTTACTGTTAGCATGTATATCTTTTTCCATCCTTTTACTTTAAACCAAGTTATGGTTTTATATGCAAACAGCCTATAATTGGATTGATTATTTTATCAAATCTGACAATCTCTTCCTTTTGATTGGAGTGTTTACCACATTTCCATTTAATTTAATTATTGATATTATTGTATTTGTATTTGCCATTTTGCTATTTGTTTTCTCTCGTATTTTTTTTCATCTTCTGTTCTTTCTTTACTGCCTTCTTTTGTAGTAAATAAATATTTTAAATGTGCCATTTGAATTGATCTGTTGATTTTTTAATTGATATTTTTTAGTTATTTTCTTAATGGTTGGTCTGGTAATTACAATATGTAACTTTAAATACATCAAGATTCATTTAAACCTAATTCTTGCATCATTCCAGTAAAATATAAAATCTTTGTGACAATATAGCTCATTTACTCCTTTTCCTTTGTGCTATTATTGGCATATATATTACATCTATGTAGTTCATAAACCCCACACTTCAGTATTAGGAAAAAAACATAACTGTCATAGCTCAATTGTGTAAATTCTGTAAAATGATTTTCCTTACTCAAACTTAATTATCCTATGCAATAGGAGGGGCAATAATTATAATCTCCATTCTACTGATATGAAAATTGAAACCAAGAGTCATTGTATGCTCACCCAACATACACAAATGTTAAGTCTGAAGCATTTGGTCATCTTATTCCAAATATATGGCTATTTCATTAACCCATGCTCCCATAGCAAAATATCTGTGTGCTTTTGGATTTCCAGAGTATTTATTTCTTATTTGATTATCACTACTAATATGTAAGTGAGAAAATCAGACATTCTTATCTCATCTTAGAGTTGAGATAACTGAGGAACGGGAAGGCTGGGTATGGGACTAGGATTTATACCACATCGTAGTGTTAAGCCTCATATTCTTTTAAAACTCTTTTTCTTTTACTGAGAGTCAATTTCCGATTCTCCTTTGCTTTTAGGAGACTTTGATAATTGGTAATGTAAAATTAAAAAAATACACTTTAAAAAATATATTCATCTAGATATGTTTGTTTCAATTGAGAATTGAAATGGTTTTAATTTGTCTATTTTTAGGGAAAAATAAAATTGTTTCTTTACCTATAAATTTGTAATTAAAACAAATACTGGAAATCAACAATGTACGGTAAACTAAAATTATAGACATATAGTTCTGTAGTGCAGAAGGATTCATATGTTCAGTGATAGGAAAAGTTAAGTACTTAAACTTTGTCTCCCACATAAATTTGGGTGAATGCACCTGGAGATAAAGCATATGTGTTCCTGGGAAGCAGATGTCAACTCAGAGCATCTGCAATGCCCTGAAGGAGTGTGTCCGAAAGGATTCTGAAGGATATTATCATATTTCCTATTCTATTCTATTTCTCTAGTGTAGTCTGCCACTTTTTCCTTTTCCAATTCTTGATGCTTTCCTTATTTCTGCTGCTAAACCATACCCATTCATACATGCTCCAAATTAAACACTGCTCAGACCTTTCTAACTTTCATCTTTAAATAAACAAATAACCCATACATGAACCAATATAGTATATTTCTCCTATGGGATTCAAAGAAACCTACTATATATCAGAGACTCCTTTATTCAGGGGAATAGGACAGAGAGTATCTTCCCTTTGGTTCTATGTAGCCATACCTGAGGACATGATTTCCTTTGGAGTCAGGACTGTTAGGTAGGAAATGTTAACCAATAAGTAGATCAGTGAAACAAGGGTAAGTGCAGTAATCACACACTTGGGGATATTTTCACTAGGGTTTTTCAGCTCTCCTGCAAAAAAAAAAAAAAAAAAAAAAAAAAAAAGCCACTCATAAAAAATGACATATAATCTTTGAAAGTGGCTTCACTATAATATATAATATGGAAAGGAGATGACAGCTAACAGCAAGAGCTCATTTAATCATTTTTATTGAATGCCTATCATATCCTGGGTGAATTATTGATTCAGGTATCATGAGAATTGTGTTAAGTACTGAGGTTTCAATGCTGTATCCCTAAGATCCTCAATAGGAGTCTCTTGGTTGAGAATAGAAAAGTTTAGGCCAGAAGAACTGGAGCTAGTCTCCCCTCACCTTGTGATCAAGATGATAGAATTATAACTACATGTTAATGAAGGGTTAGAATAGCTTATTTGTTTTGTTGGTTATAATTTTCAACGACATTAGAGTAGCCTTCCTGCTTTTTTCTTTATTCTGATTATTTCATATCAGTAAGTTCATACATTCCCTGCTCTTTTTACTCCCCTGATTAAATTTTTTGACTAGTTAAATCTTGGACTAAATTTGAGGGTACATTGCCAACACCAAAACAGTAATTTGTATGATTTCAAATCACTGACACAAGTGTTTATTTGGAAAACACAAAATTAAATCATTAATTCATGCCATACAGCTCTCTCAAAATAATTCATATGTATTAAAGAGTAAAATGTAAAATGTAAGGCAATAAAGATTTAGGAAAAAGTATGGACATATATGAATCTAGATCACAAGATAAGTAAAGATGTTACAAATATGAAAACAATGGAACATTAAAAGATCCATAGTTTGATTTTGTAGGCATTATAATTATAGTGTAAAAAAACTTGAATAAAATTAAAAAGCTAAGAAAAATAGGAAAATATTTGAATGCCTTCCTACAAGGAAGAAATATACACTATCATGAATATTTGCAAAACTCTTCACTTAATTAGTAATGGAAGAAAAAGAGAGTTACAATACTGAGATTTTAATTCATAAATCTAAATGGCAAAAGAATGAAAAAAGTATGCAAGTGTAAAGTATATTCATTTTAATTCACTCAAGTAGGTATATTTGTAGAGCAATTTGGCAATGTTTCTTAAGATATGTCTGAACATTCATATCCTTCACTTAGTAATTTTACTTCAAGATCTTTTTCTAATTAAGGAATCAGAGATCCAATGAAGATTTGTGTAGAAGGATGCTGATTGCAGCAATAAGTATACAATTTAAAAGTAAAACAAAACAGAACAAAACAAAAAACTGGAAACAACTTTGAGATACAACAATAGGAAAATGGTTACCTAATGGTCAAATATACATATGATAGAAAAGTGTGCATTCATTAAAAACCCTTTTTGTTTAATCATATATATAAATTCTCAGTATGTACTTTATGTAAAATAAAGATATACAATCCTATGTGCAGTGGGATCCCCACTTACGTGTCTATACAAGGTGGCTGGTTATAGGTAAATCTTTATTTTACTTTGTATTTTTCTGTTTTTAAATTATTTTCTCAGATGAGGATTTGTTGTAATTGGGAAAAACAGACTCTTAACATATCTGTCCAATGAAAAAATGCAATTGCCATGGAGTTTTAAGCTGCTCCAGTTTTATGTTCACTTGTTTTAATGTGAACACCTGGCAAATATTCCCCTTTCCAAAGTTGGAAAGCAATATTTCTAGAGAGCTTATTGCATTTCTACCTGTCTAATAAAGTAAAAGAGAAATAATTCATCAAAACAATATGGAATTTCTTTCTCAGAATTAAAGCACCTGAATGTTATACTTCTATAGCCCAGTGGTTGGTTTTAATGATTTAAAAAAATTAATTTTACCTGCTATTCGAACAAGGATTTCCCAGCCTGAAAATGCATATAATCCTTGGAGGAAGGCTTCTGCAACCTGTGAGGCATCTGGAATGTCAGCATCCAAAGCATTCTCAAACCTGGCTACATTCTCTTTTCTTCCTCTCACCAATAATATGATTCCAGTTAGAGATATGAAGCAGAGAACTGTCATTTTCACAATTGTACTGACAGTCTGAAACCAAGTCACCTCTTTCGCTCCTCGAGTATTTAGAATTCCCAAACACCATAAAATGGCTAAAGCTAAACATTTCTTTGGCATCTCAGGAACAAAACAACCTGAATAGAAAGGCTGGATAATATACCCTGCCAGTAACAAGCCTCTTGCAGCAACTCCTGCTGGAACACTAAATAGGTTGATCCAGAGATAAGAGAAGGCAATAAACGGTCCAAGAGATCTTTTGAGAAAATAATACTGGGCTCCACTTCTAGGGAAGGTGGTTCCCAGCTCTGCGTGGCTAAGAGCCGCCATCATAGATACCATGGCACAAGCAGCCCAAATGATTAGGGAGACCCCCACATTGAGTAAGGAGTATTTTAGAACCCCTTTAGGAGAAATAAATATTCCTGCCCCTATTATGATACTGAATAAAAAAATTGTTCCATGGAAATATCCTATTACCCGTTGAAGCTGAAAACATTCCCCCTTCTTCATTTTCTTAAAACCTGAATTTAATTTTATAGATTCACATAAATTCCTAGTTTTTACTCTTTGCTATGTTTCTAAGTCTTGATCCTATCTTATAAAGTGTTTTGCTTTCCTCCTCTCTTGCTCAAACATGTTTTGTTACAGCACCTAACATCATGAAAAAAATAATTTAACTTGTGAGTTTTTTGAACTAAATTTTCTGAGATCTTAATATTAGTTAAAGTGTTTTCCAGGTTGAGCATTCAAAAAATTAGGCATCCTTAAACAAGTTAGACACTAGTTGAGAATAAAAGATGAAAAAAAAATCCTAAGTTAGGTTTCTTCTATGGAAATGTAACGTCATTAATGTTTACTGTTAAACAAGTAATTCTTTAATTCTGTGTCATAAAGAAGCCTGTTTAGTATGACAAAAAGTGCTAATTTTGAATCACAGGTCTGTTATGTCTGCCACTTATTAACAGATCTTGGTTTGGATCACACACATTTGCCACTTACTAGCAAACCTATGTCACTTCACTTGGTGGTTTTTAGTTTAATCATTTTAAAAAATTGGATTGATAATCCACAGTTTTTATTTTTTCTATATTTCTAGCTACCCATTAATTAGGACACACTACTTTGAACATCTGCTTTGTGCCAGGTATCATGCTAATTAATCAATGTAAAGAGATGTATAAAACTTGATCTGAGTTTTGCTCACCATTGTAACTCTGGCAGCTGATCCAGTTCTGGGCACAAAGTATATCTTGGTAAATCTGTCAAATTAATGATCCCTATCTTTCAGCAGCTCTGTCTAAAGAAGAGGAATATAAACCAACAATTTTTATATACTAGCTGTGAACTTTAATAAGATAATAATAATAATAGCTTACATTTATATGGCACCTCCTATGTGCCAGGAATTGTGCTACATACATATATTAATTCATTAAATCACATAAACCACTAGTGAGATAGGTGCTGTCATTTTTAAATGAGGAAATTGATTTATAAGAAATTAAGTAATTTGCCAAGGTCACAGAGCTAGTCACTTAAAATTAACTGAAATTAATTTTCATATATTTATATATGTTTATAGATAGTTACGATTTTACATATAACTATGAGAATCCTTAAGGTAAAAAAAAAGCCACAAAACAGTTCAGTGACAGTACAACCCACGAGAGCTGGTTTGGTTTCTTCCTTGGTGATTTTTTTCACCAGTCCTATATTTTTCTGACCTCATTGGTGGGACTTGAGAGCCGGTGTTCCATCACTGGGCCAGGCCAGCATAAGGCCCTCCTGGGAAGGGATTGGATTAGGACTGATGGAAACCTAACTCCAACATACGACAATGAGCACATCCTAACCTCACTCTCCCTTAACTCATGAGTGACAAAATTACAATGGCCTATTAGTTCAGGTTTTTGCAGCCAGATAAATGGACTTTAATTCATGTTTTGGTTGTGAGAACAGTGTTCCGAAGATCTCCAGACATATTACAGTATTTAAAATCAAAGCTCCTTGGGAATAATCTTAGTTCTTTTTTTCCTCAATTTAATTTTTTCTCAAAGAGCCTTCCTTTCCTGCTCACCCTATAATAAATTCTGGAACTAGCATCCTGATGAAAGATTTGAACTATACAAATTCTTTGTGGTGTTTTGGTCCTCAAGTTCTACAAAATTTTTCGTTTACTCTTTTTCTACTTTTTATGGTAACTGTCATAAGACATACAATTAATAAGATAAACTTAAAATAAGTAAAAAGAACTTACAATTAAATTTGAAAATTCAGTGGTATGAACTTGAGAAACAGTTTCACCAAGATGTTACTTATGTGGTGGTTACATATATTCAAAGATGTTTAGTTGATTTCCTTGACATTTTAAATTACATATTAGCAAAAATGTAAATTTCCCAAACCAAGGTTATATTAACAAAAAAAAAAAAACAAAACAATTTAATAAATTTATTACTGCCTACTTTATGCAAATATCTTTTAAAAATATCAAATGTGTTTTTTTTCAGTATAAACTTTATTAAGTTGCCACCTGACTACATTTGAACCATAGAAACGATCGTCATATATTACAGAAATATGACTTACCTGCTTTAGAACCATGATCGCCCAGCCTGAGTATACATATAGTTCCTTGAGAAAGGCTTCTGTGAGGTATCAGGATATTTAAAATTGAACGCATTCTTAACTTGATTACTCTCTTGTTTTCCTCTTAGCAATTGCTCATTGTGGTAGTTGGAAGCTGCTATGTACCCCAGAAAAGGCAATGTTCTTTTAATCCATTCCTTTTGGTGCAGACCCCTTGTGGGTGGGACTTTTTGATTAGGTTATTTCAATTTAGAAATAATCTTCCTACTGGAGTCCTTTATAAGAGGATAAAAGCCACAGAGAAGCAGAGAGATGAAGCCAAGTGATAAATTAAGAGAAGCTCACCAAAAAAAGCACAATGAGCAATTGGTAAGAGGAAAACAAGATAGTAATCAAGTTCTATTCTTTAGGTACAATTTTTACCTTAGCAAGGAGTTCTCAGTAGCCATGTCAAGCTTGTTGGGTGCTGCTTCCATTACCAAAGGCAAAATGGCCAACCGAGTATGGAAATTCATGAACTCAGTGAGAGCCTTTATATCAGGAGAAGCAAGTAGGCAGCCAGGAATTGCCACTCTAATAGCATATAGTACAGGGCTGACGAGGGCAGTTCCTCACATCACATGCTGTATTAGTTTCCTATTGCTACTATAACAAATTAGAGAAACTTAGTGGCTTAAAACAACACAGATTTATTTCTTTCAGTTGTGGAATTCAGAAGTCCAAAATTGGTCTTGCTGGGCTAAAGTCAAGGTGCCAGCAGGATTGCATTCCTTCTGTAGGCTCCAGGGAGAATCCCTTTCCTTGTCTTTTCCACCTTCTAGAGGCTGCTCACATTCTTTGTCTCATGGTCTCCCTCCACCTTCAAAGTCAACACAGGCTGGTGGAGTCTTTCTCCTGCTGCATCACGTTGACACTGACGATTCTTCTAGCCTCTTACATTTATAAGGATCCTTGTGATTACATTGTGCCTACCCAGATAACCCAGGATAATCTACCCATCTCAAGATTCTTAATCACACCTGCATAGGTTCTGGGGATTAGGATGTGGACATTTTGGGGGATCCTTTATTTTGCTTACCACAGAAGCCTATGGACAATTTATGGCAACCAGGAGGTCCAGAGATGCTGGGAGGCATGAGAAGAGGTTGCTAAACATGAACAGTGAAGAAGTCTCTGGGGAGACACTAATAGGAGTACCTGTTGCATTGTAAATTGAATGGCACAAATGGACTAAAGTAAAAAATTTAGTCAGGAATTTATTGCCTTCGGAACCCAAAAAGTCCTAAAAGATGTTAGACTCATTTTAGCATTGTGGGTGTTGAGAGAGTCAATAGCTTTTTTATTCAGCTAGTGTTATGACAGATATTTTCCTTGAATTCCAGGAGCTAACAACAACAACTAAAGAAATGAAAAAAAACACCTTTCCCAGTCTTTGCATATCATCTCTGTTCTGGTGCTCTCCTTCAGTGCTTAGCCAGCCTTACACTGAGCCTAAAGAACAGCCCAAGGAAAAAGCAAAAGTTCCTCTCAGTTCTTTTCTGAGCACACATCTTGCCTTGGGCATTTGTATATGACCTTATAAATTTCCAAAAATGGATACTCCCATTGCCCCACTACCCCCAAGAAATCTGCAGCCTTTCCTCCCGGTGCAGGTGCTATATTGTATGCCTCAACAGGTAATTCTTTGCTCCAGGCAGCTGTTGTAACAGTGACTTTTAAAATATAATCTTAAAACTGTGAGCCAGCAGGAAATTGTAATGTAACCTTCAAAGCTGGAAACAGGCTATAATGGAAGCGCTTATTCTCACAAAGAAGCAATTTGTAAATGTACAGTCTGCATCCGAATATGAATAAAGCCTTTTCATCTATCTCCCTAAATACCTGGAGACATTTCCCAGGTGTCACCTAGTTGCTGAAGAAAATAGGAAATAACAAATTACTGAAGTTCTCCAAACCTATTACATGTTAACTAAAATGATTAACTCCTTTTGTCTCTAATGGGTTTAGCCAATTAAAGAATCACTGGGAGATTGCTCCAAACCTCCCAGATATAAATAAGCCTTTTGTCTATCACTCTTGTTGCATGTTAATTAAATGATTATCTCTCTTTGTCTCTGAACCTGGGCATAAAATCCAATTGAAGAAACACTTCAGGGAGGCAGATTTGGGAAAGCTTCCCCTGTCTTCCTGCTGATGTAAATAAACCATCTTTTCCTCTTCAGCCTGGTTCGGTATGTCCTCTATTGGCTGTGCTGAGCAATGAACCTAGATTTGGGAAGTGCCCCTTCTACACTGTGGTTTGGTTGTTTTCTTACAGTGTTTTGGTGGCCGTGCCCATTGTTTCTATGTCCAGGGTAACTTCTGGGACAGGTGAGACAGAGACAAGCATGTTGGATCAGTCCTTCATGCTGCCACCAGGTGGGCTGGTGCAGACATATATGACCCCAATATGTGTAGAAGGGCTGCTTGCTCCCTCTGGAACCCAGGACCAAGGACCCAAACACGGAGCACAGGCCGGTGCCTCACAGAGCCAGGGAGGGGTGGGGAGTGGGCTAGTAAAGTATCAAGGTGTTTTCCTACAGTTTCTAGTTGCTTTTTTTCTTGATTTGGTGTTCACTTAATTACTCCAACACTTTGAGGGTTTTCTAGAGCTCTGAGAAGTTGGTTCTTCCAGTTCCAGCTTTTTTTTCCCAATGTTTCTCCAGGGTGGGTGGAGGGGGATTTGGTTGTGATCTTCTTACTCTGCCACCTTGCTGACATCACCCCTAGTGAGGAAATAGAGAGGTCTCAAGAGGTGGAGTTGTTCTCAGAGTCACACAGTATTCCCATAAGCTATGAAGGAAGGATGTGAAAGACTAGACTGCTTATAGAATTTCATATCGCTAAGGAAAAAAAATTGAAGTCCAGATATTAATTAGTAAGGAAAGACTTCATTAAGGGGACTATTGCAACAGGGTGACATTCAATCAAAGCTTAAGTTAGAAAACATCTCAGGGAAGGGGTGTGTTGCAAAGCTTTTATATGCAGAGATCATATGATATGTGGGTGTGGAAAGAAGAAGAAAGTGCTAAGAACTGCTAGAGGGGTCTTGGAAGTTAAAAGAACAGAGTCAAACATTGCAATAACAGGAAAATCAAGGCAGGAAATGTTTCCATTCAGGAATATGAGGCTTGGGTGGGGACAGGAAGTCCTGGCCCGAGGGAAGTTCACTTAGGGTTTAGGGCCTACCTCTGCTAGTGAAGGCAGCCTAAAGTCATGTCAAGACAAAGTTTGCAAAGTCTTGTTAATATCAAACCACAATTACGCACTAGAGTCTACTTTTGTTTTATGTGTTTAAAAAGTGGTATTTTGGAAATGTTCTTAATGTGTGATGTATTTTAACAAAGGAATTTATTTCTTTGTTACATTTTTATGCTGTCATTATCCAGTTACTAAGTCTGTTTAAGCTTAACTATTGTCTTACCTGGTTAAAACATATTGTAACAAGTACAGGCTTATTAGCTGGATCACTAAATAGGTCAGATGACTTGAAACAGACATGCACATTATATTCAGGGACCAGACTATATTTCTGGTCTCAGCTAGACATTTTGTAAATGTGTGTACTTGGTTGTAAGGGAGACTAGAAATTTATTTATTCAGCAAATGTTTTCCTGGGTGTTTGCCATGTTCCAGGTACTAAGCTAGGAGTTACAGATAAAAAGTTAAATAAAATTGGTCTCTGGATTTAAGGAGCTCACAGTCTAGGAAACAAGATTTATATTATTATGTAGTTAAAAGCAAGCTATATTTAAGCACAGCAAGGGTATCTAAAATTTTCTGGAACATTTAGATTCCCTGATCTTTGAGACAGCTGATTGAATGCTAATCCTTACTCTTTCTGCAAGGGAATTTGTGTTTATGCACAAAGTTTAAATCTAGTTTAAACTAGATTTTGAATCAATTCCCTCTCTTTGTCTTAACTGCCATTGCCCCAGCCCAAGCCCTTATCTTTTGCCTGAAATCTTATAACAGTATTTTATGCTTCAAACCACATGCCCCCACACCATCAAATAAATAGATAAATAGCTGCATGTATTGTTATTGAGCACAGACTTTCTGTGTTTTTTATTTGTTTGAAGAACCTAACTATGCATTGAACATAGAGCCACAAATCTTTAGCGTGACAGTCCCTTCTCTCTTGTTGAAGGGGAGAATCACTGAAGTCATTGTGTATTCCTCTTTGCAATATGCTTTCTGTGAGTAAAGGGACAGGATAATGAAACTTGGAACGCCTACCTGCCTCTCTCCAAATTGCTTAAAGCCAACTCTGACTTTGTGAAGAAATGAAGTTTTGAGATGAATGAGTTGGTGGGGAGGGGAAGGAAAGAGGAGGAACCAAGAACCGGAAAAACAGATGATTGCAACACACAACCAGCGACAGCTGTGCCCTGGATACATTTCATGGCCGTTAAGGATCATTGGGCCCTTCACCTCTGTAGTGGCTTGAGGCTATGGATGCCAGAAAAACATGTTCTAAAACCAAATCCATTCCTATGGGGGTGAACCCATTGTAAATAGGACCTGGTAATGAGGTTACTCCAGTTAAGTGTGGCCCAGTGGAATCAGGATGGCTTTTAATCCTATTACTGGAGTTCCTTAGAAGTAGAGTGAAATTCAGACACATGGAGAGAAGGCCCAGGTTGCAGCGAGAAGCTGGAAGTTAATAAAGCTGAAAGAAAAGGGAAAAATGAGGCGAGGCTGCTATGTACATTGCCATGTAACAAAAAGCCAAGGACCAAGGATTGCTGGCAGCCAGCTCCAGGGTGCCACAGTCTTCTGGGAGAAAGCATTGCCTTGATGACACCTTGATCTTGGACTTCTCCTACCCTCAAAACCGTGAGCCAATAAATTCCCATTGTTTAAGCCAAACTGCTGCATGGTATTTATTTTGGCAGCCAGGAAACTAAAACAACCTCCTTAAAAGCTGGATACCTCCTCCTTCATATTATACCAAGCTGCTTTCTTTCTCCCAAACCCAATCTGTTGCTTCACACTTTATGCCTTTCCCACCTGTTACATTTTGATCATTTTCCTTATGCCTCCTCAGAGGTATCTGGCTTTAAGTTGGCTTTCTGAATGAGAAGGATGGCTGGCTGTGAGGTCATTTTCTTTACTGTTCTGATGTTAGGGTTTCTTAATGATTGCTTGCAGGGAGATTTGAAGATACATTAAATGGCAAGATTTGCTGGCCTTCTATTTTATGAAGTGGAGTCTGTTTTGCAGAAGTTTTAAAAAACACATAATGAAAAGTCAAATTTAAACCAGAGTTCAGCTGCCTGGAACACTCACGTAATTGTAACTGTTCTGTTTTGTTTTGTTTTTCATCTCCCCCTATTTTCACTTACAGCAAAAGGTTCTGCAATGAGTAAACAACTTATATCGGGAATATACTTTAAAAAACAAACAATTCTAAAGTGAATTCTGAAAATCATTGCACAATCTGTTCCATTTGACATTTACAATAGAATGATGCAATGAAAACTATGTTTAAATGAATCAAGGAAGAATATAATTTTATTTTGCATTCCACTTGATAAAGTTAAGAAATATTGATGTATTTTAGAAATATATTTTTTTGTAACAAGGTCTAAATCAAAAAGACTTGAGTTGCTCAACTCTCAGATTGCCTTACTAGACAACCAATTCCTTCAAAACACTGTTTTAACTCATTTTGTTCATATGAAACCTAAGATTGCTAATCCATGAGAGTAGTTGGAAGATGTTTTGAATTAATAGATCATTTTCAATAGAGATGAGATCTTTCTCATTTGGCATGACCTTCTTCTTTGCAATAGCATAAAAATACTTGGATATAAAAATAAGCTCTAAATTCCAACTTCAGATTATGACATTAAGTATCACTCAGTAATTTACCTAAGGTTTTGTTAAATTCTAATAAAATTAGCCCAACCTACATGAGAAGGTGGTATTACATGGTGGTATCAAGGGGTCCTATAACTAATATAGAGAATTTTCCTGAGGGGTCTCTCATGTCAAATGGATAAAGGGAATCATGAAGGAACAGATGAACAATTTGACTGAATAAAAAATGTAAATCATGATTAAAAAAGATTCTTTTTTGTTGTGTTGCTTAAATCCTGTCTTGTTTTACCAAGGATCTGAGGTAGTTAAGGTAGCTTACAAATAAAAATATTCAAAGTAAAAGGCAAATAACCTTTAAAATGACATTTTAGTACATGTAGATAATTTTTTAGTTATATACCTCCTTATTGACCTTTGAATCCACCAGGTAGGCTCTTAACTTAGGGCCGTGCTGTTCCTCTTCCTGAAGAGCATTTCTCCTAATGTGTGGTGATTCATTCCCTCACTTCAGATATCTGCTCAAACGTTACCTATTCAAAGAGCTCTCCCTGAGCTCTTTGTATAAAATAGCCTTGCTACAGTCACTGTTTCCCTCAATCTACTCTATCTCTAGCAATTATCATCCCATGACATATTATATACTTATTTGATTATTTGTTGCCTATGTCCCTCTATGATTCTATTTGGATATAAGCTTCATGAAGGCAGGGACATTTTTCAGTTGTTTACTTTGTATCATCAGCTTCTAGAAGAGTGCCAGGCATGTAATAGGCATTTAATATATATTTCTGAATAAATGAAGAAATTAATGAAGGAAACCATCCGTATATTTCAGAAAAAATAAATTTCCCTGCATCATGAACCATGACCTCCCAATGTGAATGTGCAAGGAATTATTGGCCAAAGACTTTTGCGCTATTGTAGGCATCAGAAAGCTTGTCACTGAGAGCCTTCTCAAGCCTGCTCCCATCTCCTTTCTTCCTGTAATTGAGCACAACTCCAGGAAAAGATGTATAGCATCTGCCTGTTGTTCATGGAATTGACCGAAACCATGCCCTCAAGCCTCAAACTGGTTTACCAAGGGTAGAAAGGCTGGGTAATTAACTCAGCTGGCAACAAAGTTTTGCGGGCATCTCCTGCTGCTGAAACTGTAGATCAGAAGACAGAGAACTCTGGGATCTATTGATTGAAATACCAAGTTCCTCTTAGGAAAATTGTCCCCATCTTTTCGTGACTAAGCCCCTAGCATAGACACACTGCACATGCAATCCTAACACTTGAGATTCTCTCACTGGGCAAGGAATATTTAAATATTTCTTTGTAAGACAGAAAGATCCCTGCACCTATTGTATTACTGAATAAGAATATTGCTTCCTGGGAAAAAAATCCCTTTGCCTTTGGGACCTTAGTGATTTCCATTTTCTTAATTTTCATGATTTTCAAAAAGTCATTTATCGTGATTACTGTTTCCATGTCTGGCTTTCATATTTCTCTGAGGAGAAATATGGAAACTTGTGTTTTAACCATTATGTGTTATGTAAGTTTTATTTTTGTTTAATGATTCATATGCATTATAGATAATTTAATATGTAGAAGGCAGGGATTTCCACTGTGGATCTGTTTTGTGACTAATTATTACTGTAATTTTGCTTGAGTAAATTATCTATTTGGGGACTTTGCCTCATTGCCTGTAAAATGTGGGGATTAGTTAAATTCCAAATTCCCTCTGAGCATTAACAATCACTCATTGTATGAAACTCATATAACTTTTCTCAGGTTTTTCTGTTTCTCAGAAATACTGTGGTTAATATGTTTCAAAATTGTAAGTCTTGTTAATTGGTAAACACAAGAAATACACCTAAATTATAAAGGGACAGTGCTGGGCATTTAACATTAAACAATTATTGGATTTATTCATTGCCAACCATACACTTGGTGGATTTCATCTTTAACTTGGAATAAATATTTAAATGAAAATAACATGAAGTCAGATGTAAACCAAAGTAGCACTAAATTTTTTGTTTTACTTCGCACTTTAGAGAGAGGCTGATTACAAGTATCACCATTCAAAATGTATACTTTTATTCTCCTTGGTTTCAGTACAAGGCCTTATCTGACTCATGTGTTTTGTGAAGGTCCAAGTCCCTCTTGTTCTAACTCTCCTGAGAGTAAAGTCCCCGTCTTCTGCTGGGTTGGGGGAATGAGAAAAGGATGGATGACCACTTTGAGAAGCTGAGGAGTATAGCTGAGAACCTAACTGTTCTTCATACAGATCTGAATCCATCTTCCTTTTCTATCATACCTAGTATTACCTTACCATCTTCAGAGGAACTAGTGCCTCCAATTTTTGAGACATTCTGAGGTTTAATAACAGGAATGGGTTTGCTTTTACTGGCTTCCCCCACAGGCTTCCTTAGCTTTCAGCTTTCTCTAATGGCCATGTCAGTTTTCTAAGTCCCCTAATTTTGTTACATCTCTTATCTTCTATTGCCTCCTATCCTGTTCTCTTTAACCTTAAATGTTTATTGATGCTTTGTTCCTTTATTGACATTTTAGTGGGGTTTCAGGAGAGAGCAGATATCAGCACATCTGTTCAATATACCATGCTCACTAGAGTTCTCCCATTTGACGGTTGGTTACCGGAATTCTAGAAGAAATGACACAGTGTCTCAGTGTCTATACAGTGCAGGGAAGAGGTAGCTCGGGAAAAAAAGTCATTCAAGGGGCCAGTTGAAACATTAAATTGCTACTTTCAAATGGAGGGTATACATTGCTCATTGTTGAGCATATTGTGGGTTTTGTTTTGTTTTGTAGCCTTATTTCATTTTTAGCTTCACTAAACAAAATGAACACTAGATGGCTCTGTAAAAGCATATATATTCAGAACATTCCATTTAGTCCAAGAATTTGAAGGCATCATAAAATCTTTTATAACAAAAGAAAATTTAAATATATTTTTATGAGAAAGTGAGTTGAATACTACTATTAGCCATTAGGTTATGAATTCAGAAATTTGGTAAATTTTCTAAGTGTCTTTTGTTGTCAATAAATATCTATTGACTTATCAGATGCCACAAACTGTTACAAGTGCTGGGGATTTAGTGATAAGCGAATGATAAGACATGATCCTGTCCACATGGAACTTACTGGCAACAGACATTTAGAAAGTAAACAAATAATTACAAATGATTAAACAGTTTCATGTATGCAGAGTTCTGTGGAAAAAATAGAAGGTGCTATAGAAGCGTATATTAAGATACCTAACTTTGTCTGGGTTAAGGAAGGCTTTTCTGAGGAAGTGAGGCCCAAGCTGAAGTCTGAAGGATGAATGAACTGTAGAAGCAGCTGGCTGGAAAGATGTGTGTTCTAGGCTAGGAATGGCAAAGTTAAAATCTTTTAAGAAACAGAGAAGGCCAGATTTCCTAAAGCAGGAAGGGGGAAGAATGGGACAAGAAGAGACTGGAGAGATCAGTAGAGGCCATGTCATGAAGGGTGTTGGATTTCATGCTGGGTTTTGGAAATGCCTATTATTCTGGGGAAGGTGGGAAGCTCTGAAGTGTTTTAAGACTAATCATGTGATCAAATTTACATTTTAGCAGATCATTCTCACCACCACGTGGAGTATGAATTAGATTTGTGAAAGTTCCAACTTGTCTGAAGTTGTCGAAATCACTGGGTTAACTGGCCTCCAAGGAATAATTAAAGTAAGTATATAGGAGCAGTGGTTTGGGGGTCTAGAAAAAATGTAACTTCTTTTACATAGATTCTAATGTTGTTAGGAATATAGCAGTCCCCAAAACGACACAATCAAAGGAATCTTAGGAAAGGGAGTAGATTAAGCAGCACAGCTAAATGCTCACAGTAAACATATCTATATATCCTGTGTTATCATTATTTAAAATTTTTTATATTATTTTGTCTGCAATTTATATTTGGTTTGGATTTTATCATGAGATTAAAAAAAGACAGCTTGAGCTACAATGGCATGACCTTGTATTTCCTATATATTATGGATTACAAAATATTGTTCTCCACTGTTTATTTGTACTAGCTTGGCCTTTACCATTTGAGCCATTGCTTGATTTGACTGAGCAACTCAAGCAGTAAGAACAAATTATAGAATTTTTAGAATTGGAAATGATCATAGTGATCATCTTTTCCATAGTTTTCACTGTGTTTTGTGGACTTTTAAGCTAAAGTACCTTTAGAGTGTCTCAGAGTTGCCTGGCAGGTGGGTGGGGCTCCAGCTGGCAATGTTCTGCCTCCCCTCCCCTTTAACTGGAGAAGTTTGCTTCTCTGTTCCCCTATTGAGCCTTTTTTTTTGAAGAAAGCTTAATGTGGCTATAAAACTTGAAAACCTCTGATCTTGTTTGAGGTACTCATTTATGTGGGAGGACACTCAAGACCAGGGTTCTTAAAGCACTTTCCCAAGGTCCCAATAAAAGAGACAGGAGTTACCCTTAGACATCTAGTGTGAGTTCTTCACTAATTCCATTACTTTCATGCATGCATATGCTGGGGTATAAGTGAATTCGTGTGAGATTATTTAATGAGCAAGCCCAACCATTTCTATAGGACACATAGTGTGCTGAGAGAAATCTGAAATTGGGAGTTACACAATGGGCCCATGAAAGAAAAAAATATTTTCCAGTGTGTGAAGAACTGGTTTCCCTTGTTTAAATTCTGCTGCTTTGTTTTGGTCTATGTTTAAATATAATAGCATTTACCACATTCCCTTACAGATAACAGATGTTCAATAATTTTATCTGACTCTTTTTAGAAGTATCTAAAAAGAAGCTGCACAGGAATTAGCAGGAAAGAATAGCAAAATATTTACCAATTTAAAAATGGCAAAAGAATTAACTGCAACCCCATTTAGTGCATTATCTCATTTAGTCATGATGCAAAATATAAGGACATGACCCACCACTGGGGACACTTTCAGGTTAGGTTTGAAATGCTGGAATAACAGGACAAATACCCATTGATTTCTCTTTCTGTAGTTTCAGGAATCTGATAGGAGTACCGTGAAAGACCAGTGGAGCCATCCTTGTGAGCAAGAGTTAAAATACAGCATTTAACAACCAGTAGGGTATGGGCTTTCAGCAGTTAGAATGGTCACTGGCAGTGGTGCTGGAGCAGGGTTTTGAGTCTTCTGCTCTGCCAGATAGTATCCCCTGAGTTGCTGGATCCTGGGGAGGTTGGGACAGCTTGGAAGAAGGGATAGGGAGACTCAGATTAGTGACCATTTACCAGGTAATAACCACGTATTTCAATTTACTGGAATGTGCAGGCTGAGATTCAGCCCTTGTTACAGGAGTAAAGAGTCTTTCTCTTGGAAGAATGCTGTTCTTCAAAATTATCTGGATCTACCATCTTTATTTCATAAATCTCTTCCCTTGCCCACTTGTGCACTCATGCAAAATCTGATCTTGGATTTGCCCTTTAGATTCAGACATCACTCTCACCCTTGTTTAGGTGGCTGTTTTTGGCTACTGACTCATTATCTCACCTTTGTCACTCCCCTATATCTGCTAATATTTTAGGCTTTGGTAATCAGCTGTCTGCTATTTTTGGTGACTGATTCCAGTTTATTGCTTCTTGATCACTTTGCTACATTTGTAAATCATTTTTGATGTTTCAAAGAATGCCATTACACTATACAACAGGGGTGAGGAAACATAAAGAGGCAGAGTAGGGACCTTTAAAAGGTAAAAGAGAGTTGCTTCAGATGCAATTAATATTGGCAAAATACTTAATGAATATAGGAGACAATAAGTAATCCTAAATTTAGGTACTCTCATAAAAAAGACTTAATAAGCCTCCTAGGTTAAATAAAAGTTCAAGCACAGCTTAATTAATTTAAGGGTGCTTAAAACTATATTTAATTACTATATTATTTTCAGCCTTGCTTTAATCCAATAGTTCCCAACCCGCCTGATAATAAGAATCATGCTTATTTTTAAAATACATTATTTCCAGCCCCTTTGCCATAACCAATTGAATAAGAATTTTCAGATGGGACCTAGAAATCTGAATTTTGAGAGGCATCTTTGTTAAATCTTATGAACAACTGATTTGGGACCCTTCATAGATCTTGTTGTTTTAAGGCAATATTGAAGAACAGTCATAATATTTAGTAGGATACCCAGAATATGCATGCTGCTAAATTTATAGAAGAAATATTCTTGTAGAAAATGCATTAGTGTTTTAGTGTGTTAATGTATTAGAATGCTATTATAGGGAAAATTTGTGAACGATTTAGAAATGGGCAAAAAGATTATTGTATTACCTTAAAGGAAAAATAAGCATAGCTAGCACACTTTTCTGGCTTATCTATTATGGAGCCAAAAGTATTTTGCAACTTTATAACTGTGAGAGTACTGTTAGCAATGCAAATGATTCTTTTCCATAGAAAGGCAAATTGTGTCCCATGGACGTGCAGTTAACTATTACTCTGTGGATACTGACCAATTTTGCATCATCTAAACAGTCATTTCAACATTTTTTTACTACACTACCTATCTACGTTTTCTCTTTGGATTCTCCTTTGAATGGGTTGTAACATCTTACTTCCCTCACTAATTGAGTTATCTTTTAGACTTGCTCATTTAATATTTTAATGAGATTCATGATTACACCCTCTTTTAAAAACTATCATTAAACAGTATGCCACCCATAACTTTATCTACACTGAGAATTGAGCCATTACTGCCTCTTATACCTCTTTTCCACAGATATCACCTACCCAAAGAGTATGCAAAGTGCCTAGATGAAATTAATCAACCACCCTAGAGCTTACATTTTAAAAATCACATTACAAGGACAAGTTTAGAGGAATTAGAAAAAACAGTTTCTAGGGGCATGACTAGTCTAGTGATTTTCTCCACTGTTAGATAACTGCACATTACAACTTTTAGAACAAGATAATTACTGGTAAGTTACTGCCTGGTAATCTAAACTGGGTCCTCTGACGTTTCTCTTTATTTCCTGCCCTGAAAGGGTAAAGTTTGAACATGTGCCTGGTCTGGGTTGCCCAAGAGTAACGAAACAACCTGATTCCTGCTTGGTCTTTCATAGGTACTTTATGCACACCCTTTATGGGTTAGTTCTTCGGATTGTTGATGAGGGAAATATGAGACATGTTGCCAGCTACAGTGACTTACAGTGGGAGGCAGACACATAAAACCTATTAGGATATTAATAATCAAGGAATGAACAAACTATACAGTCATCATAGAAACACAATTAAATGAGCTAAGGAGTATCAGCAAATTTTAACAGAAATTTTAACATTTCAATATGGTCACAAATTTTTCTCTGGAATAGTTTATTTAGTTGTTTAATAGCAAAAATCTTACATGAATGCATTCTAGTTGTAAAATGTCAAACATTGAAGTAAGGTCTTTAAGGATGAGTTAGAGAGGTAGACAAATCTGTGAGTAGGAGTTTGGTCTAGGAGGAGGACATGCCAGATAGTGGAAATGCATGAGCAGAAAAGAGTCGTAGGAGAACATCACATACTTGGGGAATGTGAATAAATAAATCAGTGTAAGTGGGACATAGAATATTGTGGAGAGTGAATGGGATATAATTGCAAAGAAGGTTGGATCCAAGTTGTGAAAGGCTTTGTATGCTATAGGAGTAAGTTTAGATTTTCCCTTGGCAATGTACGGAGCCATCAAAGAGTTTTAGATGCAGTCATAAGTTCAGATCTACATTAGAAATTTTATTTTAGGAATGGACTGAAATGGGGGAGCGTTTGAAGGTAAGGAGTCTTAAGGGGTTTCATCTGCATAATTTAATTTAATTAGCAATAATTGCATCTCCAATAAACATCATTGGCTATAATACTGCCACTATGCAAAGCTGCGTAATTTATTTTAAATCCCGCAAAAGTGTAGGCATCTTTATTTCTATTTCCTAGATGAAGACATTGGGATCTTGAGAAATAAGGTAATTTTTTTCCAAGGTCATGGGCTAGTAAGTATTACAGTAAGACCTGATCTCATACCTCTTGACCGAAGTCTAGGGTTTTTGCTCTGCTTTTGCTGCTATTCCAGCAGAGAAGCTAATGCAGTTGTTAGGTGAGAAATATGGAAGCCTGAATGAGAGGCATGCAATGGGCATAAAATGAACACATCAGAGAGTTAGGGGATTGGAAATCAGAAGACCTGAGTTCTTATCCCATCTCTGGTCTTAAATAGGGCAGTGATTGTGGAAAGTCACTGAAGCATTTTATTTGACTACATTTCCTTCTCTATAGAGTGAGGAGGTTGGTCTAGCTAATTTTCCGGGATCCCTTTTAGACTTACAAGTTTACTTTTTTCGGAAACATCACTGTGGGCAGGTAGGTTTCTTGAGAGTGTCATGGAGTAGGCAAGGCTATTCATCATTCCTATTTTGATTTAAGATGTGAAGAATATCTTTTCTCTCTGTTTCTTTGGCATCATGTATATGTGCCTTTAATACAGGACATATCACATTACATTGTAATTGCTTCCATGTGTGATATTAAAAATATTTAACAACCATTTTGGCATAGGTGCTAACCTGACAGAAGGGACATGGTTGTAAACAAGTGGAATGGGCATCAAAACTGTCAGTTTTGATTGTTTGAATATTTGACCATTCACTAGACTGTAAGTAACTCTGGGGCAGGAACTGTGTCTTTCCAATTTTGGATCCCAAGTGCCTAAGGCAGGGCTTGGCTTTTAATAGGTGCTCAATTAATATTTGTTGGATGAACAAATAAATGCTTTCCAAGGTCTGCTCCCTGTTTGATGGGCTCATGTCTTCAATGCTTGTAGCTCTGCTGCCTGAGCTCATAAGGAGAGCAAAGGATGCCCAAATAGCACTTCCTGCAGGGGAATTCTTCCAACCCTGGAGGCAAAAGTCACAGAGCTGTCTAAGATACTGGGCATTAGTTAATTTCCAATGACCCTTTGTTTCTTTTTTATAGAGTCAATTATAGCATAAAATTTGAACTACTTAAATTTCATCTTTTTCATCAAGAAAAAGTATTTCAAAGGCAAAAAACAAAACAAAAACAAAACAAAACCAAAAGCACCATACCTTATTTCTTCAAACTCACTTTATAAGCTATGGCATTTTCCAGTTATAGAAAAAATGCCAATGTAGGTTTAGGTTTTAATGTTTTATCAGCATGCTCTCCTTTTTAAAACAGTTGATTATCTAATCATATTACACAGTGATTATGAGTCTTCCAGGAGCCCAAGGAACAAAACAAAACAAAGCAAAACCCCCAACAGCACCTTGGCCCAGACAAGTCAGTTAAAACTCTTATTTGTTTCATGAATTGTAAAATCTCCAGTTCCCTTGTCTCCATGCTACCCTAACTACAACATCAGTGGCTGGATTAGGCTGGTAAACAGCTATATTTAAGACATAGAGCTCCAAATAAATGTTTAGAAAATAAATATCTTCAAAGCTCTAAAGACTCTATGTTGTTGTTTTTTTTCTTAAATTTTTAATTCTTTGGTATAGGTTGTCCATTCCTCTAATATAAATATTTGTTAGATTTTTTTGACAGGATTTGATGTCCTCCGATTTTACATTTTATTATCTATTGGAGATTTTTATGCGATGAAAGCCAGGCTTGTTTTTTTTCTATGTATAGTGGATTATGACACATGGGTAGCACAGCACTGTGAATGTAATTAACAACACTGAGTTGTATACTTAAAATGGTTAAAAGGGGAATTTTAGGTTGTATATGTGTTACCAGAATAAAAATGAAAAAAAAAAAAAAAAAAAAAAAACCCATAAAACTGTACAACACAAAGAGTGAACCCTAATCTAAAATTTGGACTACAATGAATGATGTTTCATCAATTGTAACAAATGCACCACACTAATGCAAAATGATAATAATAAGGAAAACTGTGTATGTGAGGGCTGAGGGTATATGGGAGCTCTGTACTTTCTGCATGATTTTTCTGTACAACTACAACTGTTTTAATGAAAATGAAATACGATGAGGGATATGTCATGTGAAAGGGAGAGGCATGGGGGCATGATTAAGAGCATGGACTCTGGAGTCCACAACTCGAATTCAAAGCCTGACTCTGCCACCTCCTGGTTGTATATCCTCGTGTAAATTATTTTATCCAAGACTCAGTTTTCTGACATTTAAAATGGGATGGTAATGGTACCTTGGTCATGGAGTTCTTTTTTTTTTTTTTTATCATCATTTTATTGAGATATATTCACATACCACGCAGTCATACAAAACAAATCGTACTTTCGATTGTTTACAGTACCATTACATAGTTGTACATTCATCACCTAAATCAACCCCTGACACCTTCATTAGCACACACACAAAAATAACAAGAATAATAATTAGAGTGAAAAAGAGCAATTGAAGTAAAAAAGAACACTGGGTACCTTTGTCTGTTTGTTTCCTTCCCCTATTTTTCTACTCATCCATCCATAAACTAGACAAAGTGGAGTGTGGTCCTTATGGCTTTCCCAATCCCATTGTCACCCCTCATAAGCTACATTTTTATACAACTGTCTTCGAGATTCATGGGTTCTGGGTTGTAGTTTGATAGTTTCAGGTATCCACCACCAGCTACCCCAATTCTTTAGAACCTAAAAAGGGTTGTCTAAAGTGTGCGTAAGAGTGCCCACCAGAGTGACCTCTCGGCTTGTTTTGGAATCTCTCTGCCACTAAAGCTTATTTCATTTCCTTTCACATCCCCCTTTTGGTCAAGAAGATGTTCTCCGTCCCACGATGCCTGGTCTACATTCCTCCCCGGGAGTCATATTCTACGTTGCCAGGGAGATTCACTCCCCTGGGTGTCTGATGCCACGTAGGGGGGAGGGCAGTGATTTCACCTTTCAAGTTGGCTTAGCCAGAGAGAGAGGGCCACATCTGAGCAACAAAGAGGCATTCAGGAGGAGACTCTTAGGCACAAATATCGGGAGACCTAGCCTCTCCTTTGCAGCAACCGTCTTCCCAAGGGTAAAACTTATGGTAGAGGGCTCAACCCATCAAACCACCAGTCCCCTATGTCTGTGGTCATGTTAGCAACCATGGAGGTGGGGTAGGCGAATACCCCTGCATTCTCCACAGGCTCCTCAAGGGGGCACTACATCTTTTTTTTTTTTTCCTTGTTTTGCTTTCTTTCTTTTTTTTTTTTTTTTAACTTTCCCTTCTTTTTTAAATCAACTGTATGAAAAAAAAAGTTAAAAAGAAAACAAACATACAATAAAAGAATATTTCAAAGAGACCATAACAAAGGAGTAAGAAAAAGACAACTAACCTAAGATAACTGCTTAACTTCCAACATGTTCCTACTTTACCCCAAGAAAGTTACCTAATATAGCAACATTTCTGTGAACTTGGTCCTACTATATCCATCAGAAATTAACAGACCATAGTCATTCCTGGGCATCCCCAGAACGTTAAATAGCTTATCTGTTCTTCTTGGATTATTGTTCCCCCTTCCTTAATTGCTCTCTACTGCTAGTTCCCCTACATTCTACATTATAAACCATTTGTTTTACATTTTTCAAAGTTCACATTAGTGGTAGCATATAATATTTCTCTTTTTGTGCATGGCTTATTTCGCTCAGCATTATGTCTTCAAGGTTTATCCATGTTGTCATATGTTTCACGAGATCATTCCTTCTTACTGCCGTGTAGTATTCCATCGTGTGTATATACCACATTTTATTTATCCACTCATCTGTTGAAGGACATTTGGGTTGTTTCCATCTCTTGGCAATTGTGAATAATGCTGCTATGAACATTGGAGTGCAGATATCTGTTCGTGTCACTGCTTTCCGATCTTCCGGGTATATACCGAGAAGTGCAATTGCTGGATCGAATGGTAACTCTATATCTAGTTTTCTAAGGAACTGCCAGACTGACTTCCAGAGTGGCTGAACCATTATACAGTCCCACCAACAATGAATAAGAGTTCCAATTTCTCCACATCCCCTCCAGCATTTGTAGTTTCCTGTTTGTTTAATGGCAGCCATTCTAACTGGTGTTAGATGGTATCTCATTGTGGTTTTAATTTGCATCTCTCTAATAGCTAGTGAAGCTGAACATTTTTTCATGTGTTTCTTGGCCATTTGTATTTCCTCTTCAGAGAACTGTCTTTTCATATCTTTTGCCCATTTTATAATTGGGCTGTCTGTACTATTGTCATTGAGTTGTAGGATTTCTTTGTATATGCAAGATATCAGTCTTTTGTCAGATACATGGTTTCCAAAAATTTTTTCCCATTGAATTGGCTGCCTCTTTACCTTTTTGAGAAATTCCTTTGAGGTGCAGAAACTTCTAAGCTTGAGGAGTTCCCATTTATCTATTTTCTCTTTTGTTGCTTGTGCTTTGGGTGTAAAGTCTAGGAAGTGGCCGCCTAATACAAGGTCTTGAAGATGTTTTCCTACATTATCTTCTAGGAGTTTTATGGTACTTTCTTTTATATTGAGATCTTTGGTCCATTTTGAGTTAATTTTTGTGTAGGGTGTGAGGTAGGGGTCCTCTTTCATTCTTTTGGATATGGATATCCAACTCTCCCAGCCCCATTTGTTGGAAAGACCATTATGGCTCAGTTCAGTGACTTTGGGGGCCTTATCAAAGATCAGTCGGCCATAGATCTCAGGGTCTATCTCTGAATTCTCAATTCGATTCCATTGATCTATATGTCTATCTTTGTGCCAGTACCATGCTGTTTTGGCAACTGTGGCTTTATAATAAGCTTCAAAGTCAGGGAGTGTAAGTCCTCCCACTTCGTTTTTCTTTTTTAGAGTGTCTTTAGCAATTCGAGGCATCTTCCCTTTCCAAATAAATTTGATAACTAGCTTTTCCAAGTCTGCAAAGTAGGTTGTTGGAATTTTGATTGGGATTGCATTGAATCTGTAGATGAGTTTGGGTAGAATTGACATCTTAATGACATTTAGCCTTCCTATCCATGAACATGGAATATTTTTCCATCTTTTAAGGTCCCCTTCTATTTCTTTTAGTAGAGTTATGTAGTTTTCTTTGTATAGGTCTTTTACATCTTTGGTTAAGTTTATTCCTAGGTACTTGATTTTTTTAGTTGCTATTGAAAATGGTATCTTTTTCTTGAGTGTCTCTTCAGTTTGTTCATTTCTAGCATATAGAAACATGACTGACTTATGTGCATTAATCTTGTATCCCGCTACTTTGCTAAATTTGTTTATTAGCTCTAGTAGCTGTATCGTCGATTTCTCAGGGTTTTCTAGGTATAAGATCATATCATCTGCAAACAATGACAGTTTTACTTCTTCTTTTCCAATTTGGATGCCTTTTATTTCTTTGTCTTGCCGGATTGCCCTGGCTAGCACTTCCAGCACAATGTTGAATAACAGTGGTGACAGCGGGCATCCTTGTCTTGTTCCTGATCTTAGAGGAAGGCTTTCAGTCTCTCACCATTGAGTACTATGCTGGCTGTGGGTTTTTCGTATATGCTCTTTATCATGTTGAGGAAGTTTCCTTCAATTCCTACCTTTTGAAGTGTTTTTATCAAAAAGGGATGTTGGATTTTGTCAAATGCTTTTTCAGCATCTATTGAGATGATCGATTGATTTTTCCCTTTCGTGTTTTTAATGTGTTGTAATACATTGATTGTTTTTCTTATGTTGAACCATCCTTGCATGCCTGGAATGAACCCCACTTGGTCATGGTGTATGATTTTTTTAATGTGTCTTTGGATTCGATTTGCAAGTATTTTGTTGAGGATTTTTGCATCTATATTCATTAGGGAGATTGGCCTGTAGTTTTCCTTTTTTGTAGCATCTTTGCCTCGTTTTGGTATTAGATTGATGTTAGCTTCATAAAATGAGTTAGGTAGTGTTCCATTTTCTTCAATGTTTTGAAAGAGTTTGAGTAAGATTGGTGTCAGTTCTTTCTGGAAAGTTTGGTAGAATTCCCCTGTGAAGCCATCTGGCCCTGGGCATTTATTTGTGGGAAGATTTTTGATGACTGATTGGATCTCTTTGCTTGTCATGGGTTGGTTGAGGTCTTCTATTTCTTCTCTGGTCAGTCTAGGTTGTTCATATGTTTCCAGGAAATTGTCCATTTCTTCTACATTGTCCAGTTTGTTGCCGTACAGTTGTTCATAATATCCTCTTATAATTTTTTTTATTTCTTCAGGATCTGCAGTTATGTCACCTTTTTCATTCATTATTTTGTTTATATGGGTCTTCTCTCTTTTTGATTTTGTCAGTCTAGCTAGGGGCTTGTCAATCTTGTTGATCTTCTCAAAGAACCAACTTTGGTGATATTTATCCTCTCTATTGTTTTTTTGTTCTCTATGTCATTTATTTCTGCTTTAATCCTTGTTATTTCTTTTCTTCTACTTGGTTTAGGATTGGTTTGCTGTTCATTTTCTAGCTTCTTCAGTTGATCCATTAGTTCTTTGATTTTGGCTCTTTCTTCCTTTTTAATATATGCGTTTAGTGCTATAAATTTCCCCCTTAGCACTGCTTTTGCTGCATCCCATAGGTTTTGGTATGTTGTGTTCTCATTTTCATTCGTCTCTATATATTTAGCAATTTCTCTTGCTATTTCTTCTTTAACCCACTGATTGTTTAGGAGTGTGTTGTTTAACCTCCAGGTATTTGTGAATTTTCTAAGTCTCTGATGGTTATTGACTTCTAATTGTATTCCATTGTGGTCAGAGAATGTGCTTTGAATAATTTCAATCTTTTTAAATTTATTGAGGCTTGTTTTATGTCCCAGCATATGATCTATTCTGGAGAAAGTTCCGTGAGCACTAGAAAAGTATGTGTATCCTGGTGATTTGGGATGTAATGTCCTGTATATGTCTGTTAAATCTAATTCATTTATCAGAATGTTTAGGTTTTCAATTTCCTTATTGGTCTTCTGTCTGGTTGATCTATCTATAGGAGAGAGTGATGTGTTGAAGTCTCCCACAATTATTGTGGAAACATCAATTCCTTCCTTTAGTTTTGCCAGTGTTTCTCTCATGTATTTTGTGGCACCTTGATTGGGTGCATAGACATTTACGATTGTTATTTCTTCTTGCTGAATTGCCCCTTTTATTAGTACGTAGTGGCATTCTTTGTCTCTCAAAACATCCCTGCATTTGAAGTCTATTATATCTGAGATTAATATTGCTACACCTGCTTTCTTTTGGCTGTAGCTTGCATGAAATATTTTTTTCCATCCTTTCACTTTCAGTTTCTTTGTGTCCCTGTGTCTAAGATGAGTCTCTTGTATGCAACATATTGATGGTTCATTTTTTTTGATCCATTCTGCAAATCTATATCTTTTAATTGGGGAGTTTAATCCATTTACATTCAACGTTATAACCGTGAAGGCATTTCTTGAATTGGCCATCTTATCCTTTGGTTTATGTTTGCCATATTTTTCCCCTCTCTCTATTAATATCCTTTATTGTACCCATACCGAATCTCTTTAGTACTGAACCTTTCTCCAAGTCTCTCTGTCCTTTCTTTGTTTCTCTGTCTGTAGGGCTCCCTTTAGTATCTCCAGTAGGGCAGGTCTCTTGTTAGCAAATTCTCTCAGCATTTGTTTGTCTGTGAAAAATTTAAGCTCTCCCTCAAATTTGAAGGAGAGCTTTGCTGGATAAAGTATTCTTGGCTGGAAATTTTTCTCACTCAGAATTTTAAATATATCGTGCCACTGCCTTCTTGCCTCCATGGTGGCTGCTTAGTAGTCACTACTTAGTCTTATGCTGTTTCCTTTGTATGTGGTGAATTGCTTTTCTCTTGCTGCTTTCAGAACTTGCTCCTTCTCTTCTGTGTTTGACAGTGTGATCAGTATATGTCTCGGAGTGGGTTTATTTGGATTTATTCTATTTGGGGTTTGCTGAGCATTTATGATTTGTGTATTTATGTTGTTTTGAAGATTTGGGAAGTTTTCCCCAACAATTTCTTTGAATACTCTTCCTAGACCTTTATCCTTTTCTTCCCCTTCTGGGACACCAATGAGTCTTATATTTGGACGTTTCATATTATCTATCATATCCCTGAGGTCCATTTCGATTTTTTCAATTTTTTTCCCCATTCTTTCTTTTATGCTTTCATTTTCCATTCTGTCATCTTCGAGGTCACTGATTCGTTGTTCAACTTCCTCTAGTCTTGTACTATGAGTGTCCAGAATCTTTTTAATTTGGTCAACAGTTTCTTTAATTTCCATAAGATCATCCATTTTTTTATTTAGTCTTGCAATGTCTTCTTTATGCTCTTCTAGAGTCTTCTTGATTTCCTTTATATCCCGTACTATGGTCTTATTGTTCATCTTTAGTTCTTTGAGTAGCTGCTCTAGGTGCTGTGTCTCTTCTGGTCTTTTGATTTGGGTGCTTGGGCTTGGGTTATCCATATTGTCTGGTTTTTTCATATGCTTTATAATTTTCTGTTGTTTTTGGCCTCGTGGCATTTGCTGAACTTGATAGGGTTCTTTTAGGGTTTGTAGACCTATTGAAGTCCTTATCTCTAATTTATCAGATCTACAGCTTCGTGGAGTACGCTTTCTCTAACTAACCAGCAAGTGGCGTCCACGAGCCACCTGTCCTCCACAAGCCAGTTCTCCCCTGCTTAGCCTTTTTGGTGAGTGGGGGAGTGAGTCTTGTGGGGCCCAATTGGTGTACCAAGCTTGCGTGTGTAGTTGGTGTTGCCTGCCCTGTATGTGGGGCGTGTTTCTGGGCAGTTGGGGAGGGGGGGTGGCCCTAACAATCAAATCTCCCTGGTGATCCTAGAGTTTTGAAGCTGCTGCAATAGTCTAATCCTTCAGTTCAGTCCTGCCACAGTTTGTCTCTGCCACTGACCCACAAGTCCTTGATATTGGCGTATGGCTCCTGAGACTTGCAAGTGGGCCCCTCTTCCAGGCTGTGCATCCCGGGTCCTCTGTTGAGGTATGACTGTGCTATGTCACAGGTGAGTGCCGTCCCCCCAGGGCAGTTCTGGGTTGCTGGGCTGTGTAGGGAGGCTCCCAGTCTGCTCAAATGATGGCTGAATGCGGCTTTGTTAATTCACACTGCTCCACCTTCCCAACTCTGGGACAGTCAGCTGAGGTTGCAGGGAAGGCTAATGTCCACGCCCAGTTTTGTGGTGTGTGCCTGTTATTTGAAGCACTTCCGTCACACTGGGTTGTCTGGGGCAGCTCTGGGCTATGGGGCTGGCGATGGGCAGGAGTGTTTCCTGTCCACCAGGATGGTGGTTGTGAGCGGACACCCCCCTTTTCTTGGGAAGTTGTGGTGTTTAGTGAATTTTCTCAGCCACTGGATTATTGCCTTTTGTCTCAGAGCTCTCTTAGTTCTGCTCTTGATGTGCCCAAATTGAAAGTCTTTGAAGCTTTCTGTATTGGGCTTCTTAGAGTAATTGTTTTAGAAAAAGAAAAAAGGATTAAAAAAAAAAAAAAGGGCCCTCCTCAGAGATCTAATGGGTTATTGAAATGCTAATAGACAAAGCAACCAGGGCCATTAAGGAAAGGTCCACAGGGCAGAGAGATCAGCTTTTCTTCGGGATTTGCATATGCGCCTCAAGGCCTGAGCTCCGCCCTTCCCCTTTCTGTGTTCACCAAAACTCCAAAAATCCTCTGCTTTTATTTTGGAGTTTTTCGTGTTGTTTTTTTTCTATGCCTGTCTCCTCTCTGCTGGGCTGGCTGCTCTCAGATTCTCTGGTGTCTGGTCTCAGTCTATCTATGTTTGGAGTTTGGATCAGTAGAATGAGTTTCCGGTAAGGGCTGCCACTGCAGTTCTCCCTTCTCCTTCCCGGAGCTGACAGCCCCTCCTCCCAAGGGACTGAGCCTGGCAGGGAGGGGCGCGGGTGGTCATGGAGTTCTTATAAAGCACTTAGCACAGGGACTGATACATAATAAGCACAAAATAAATGCCAGCTTGAAAAGCAAAAGCACAATGTATGTATCTGTATTCACATTAGATGCACTATTATTACCATCCAGCAAAATATCACAGTAAGCTGTTTCAAAATGTATTTCTTAACACCTTAAAGTTCTTCATTCCTTGACATTGATTGATAGATTGTTTCTAAACCTTTATTAGCACAGTATACTGTGAATATAAATACAACTCTGGTGATTTCATTTGATTATTGCTCCACTGTTGGAAAGTTACTTTTCCTTTCCTATTTAAATTATAAAGTCTTGAACTGCTTCTTCCCTGTGATGAGATACTCAGCATTCTTTCCATGAAAATTTTTCTATGGTCATCTCTTGCATCTATTTATGCTTCCTCTGAGTTGTTAGCCTTACATCTTGTCCTCTATTCCTGATCTCTTTTCTCTACTCCAACCCCAAATGATCACAGACTTTTTTCCTTCATTTCAACAAAAGACTACTCACATAAGGCATTGTGTGTATTATACACTTTTTCCCTGAAGATTTGAAAGGATTTCCTGTTATGTGGAATAGTGTGTTCAATGACTTAAAATTGAGTACTCCCATTTTCTTCATAAAAATCCCTCTTCCTGTTACAGGAAATTTCTCACTAGTTGACTTTTCTCCCAAATCTCCTGCTCACCTGCTTTGGGGCTGTCCCAGTCTCTCTGAAGGCTCTCTGCCTATTAATCTTCTCACATAGGCCCTAGAGCTCAACGTTCTCCCAACTCTATTATTCAGAACAATTCAGCTCTAAGTCTGCCTTAGCCCATTTGACCATGTCCTGAGGTCTTTATTTTTCTAAATATTTTCTCTCTAAGAGGAAATCTGTTGCCAACTTTAAAATAATATTCCCCCACCACCCTTAACTCAAAGATAAATAAGTTATATTTCTTGATTTTGTAGCCACAGTTTATTTTTCAACTGAGGATTACTTTTACATTGTGTCAGATCACTTCAGCCTTTGGCTCACAGCTCTGCCCTGGCTCCCAGCTCACCCAGAGTGAGAGGCAGGGTCTTTGCAATGTGTATGGGGCAGAAGAGACTTGACTGTCATCTCTTTGATACTCTCTTCCTTCTGTCCTCCTCTCTCCCTCTCTTCCCACCATGCTGGCCCCTTTGCTGTTCTTGAACCCTAAACCTATCAGTCACATATCCACTAAGCACCTTCTATCTCAGGGCCTTTGCACTTAACTGTTGCTTCCACCTGGAGAGCTCTCCACAGACAGCGAATGATTTAGTACTTCACTTCCTTGTACTCTTCTCTGATGACCGTTTATAAAATAGCCAGTCCTTCCCCAGAACTCTTTATCTCCCTTTTAAAAATCACCATCTTCCATATTATATATTTACTTAAATATTTGATTATTGTCTGCCTCCATTGACTAGGCTGTAATCTCCATGAGGTCAGACACTTTGGATCTTTTGTTCATTGCTGTTTCCTGGCACAGTATCTGGCACATAGTAGATGCTCAATACGTATTTGACGATTGAATGAATAAGTGCAGTAATAATGGTGAACATTAGCTATGGGGCACTTTGTTTACTGTGGTCAGAGAAAGCTTCATAGAGAAGGAAAAACAAGCTAGGCGTGTATAAGCAAGGACAAAGATTGCTTTCTAGAAAGATAGGCAGCACTATGTGTAAAAGCATGGAAGAGCCACATGCTTTTGGGAACCATAAGATGTTTAATATGACCGAAATGTTCTGTATGTGTATATGGAGTGGTCTTCCTCCAAGCATTGGCCACATATCTGGTGCAACTGAAATAGACGTGTGGATAAGCCCTTCACTTGCATGAACCCTTTCAAGGACCTGGGAGTGGTCCTGGCAATGTGTTTACAAGGTTATATGTCATCCTAAACTTTACAAGGGTGATATATTTTAGCCATAATTGGTGTCGCAGTTCTGACTCATCTCTTTACACTTCTCAGGTAGTAACATGGTGGTATTGGAGTGGCCACAGGCAATTTTGGGATCCAGCTAAGGGGAAGATGAGCTGGGGATACTTTTACTTTTACTCTAGTGGAATGATTTTGTGTGGTTCACAGGACTTCCCGGGATGCTATGGCCCACTGCGCTAACTCACTCAGCATCCTAAAGTGAAGATGGCCAGCCAGGAGGCATATTGTGATATGGATATATCCTTTGGTGTCTGTGCCAGTTTGTATATATTATGTCCCCCAGAAAAAGCCATATTATTTGATGCAATCTTGTAGGGGTAGACATAATAGTGTTGATTAGATTGGAATTCTTTGATTGAGTGTTTCCATGGAGATGTGACTCAATCAACTGTGAGTGAAATGTTTGATTGGATAATTTCCCTGGAGGTGTTACCCTGCCCATTCAGGGTAGGTATTAACTGGATCACTGGAGTCCTATAAAGGAGTTCACAGACAAGGACCTCAGAGCAACTGAGAATGACATTTTGAAGAGGAGCTGCAGCTAAGAGAGGACAAAATGCCCCAAGAGCAACATTTTGGAGAACACCATTTGAAACGCAACCTAGGAGCAAGTGGACACCAGCCACATGTCTTCCAAGCTAACGGAGGTTTTCCGGATGCCAGTGGCCATCCTTCAGTGAGGATACCCCATTGTTGATGCTTTTCTTTGGACACCTTATGGCCTTAAGACTGTAACTTTGTAACCAAATAAACCCCCTTTATAAAAGCCAATCCATTTCTGGTGTTTTGCATAATGGCAGCATTAGCAAACCGCAACAGTGCCCAACACTAGAAGTAGTGGAGGAAGAACAAGTGAGAAATATTTAGAGCCAGAAATTAGTCTGTGGAGACAGCGCACATATAAAAGAAACGTGGCCTTTGCCTAAATTTGAAAACAATCTTAATCTATATGGATTACCTACAAGTTGAAATAAACATCCTAAATTGCCAATAATTAAAATAAATTTGGATAACCGTGGAAGATAAAAGGTTGAGTTATCGTTCTAATATCTCTATAGGAAACAATTAAAAACAAACACCGTTATATGAAAAGGCAATCAAAAATTTTCAGGCAGAAAATGTAGAATAAAGATATTATAGAGGCATGCCAGAATGTTAATTAAAATATTCTGTTACTTTTCTGAATTTTATATTTATAGTATTTATCATCTTTTAAAATTTATAATTTGTTGTGATTTTTCTCATTTTAAATAAATATTCATTTTATTCCAAATTTTGGGTTAGTGATTTTGTATTTTTTCTTTCAAGGTGAGTACTTCATATTGTATAAACATCAGGCCCTTTAAAACCCAGATCTTCCCCTGTTCTTGTGCCTGACAGATGGTCTTGGCCACTCAGGGCACTGCCCGCCTGCTAGGTGGTGCCCACACCCTTACTGGGTTCAACCAGTGGCTGAAGTTAGATTTAAGCCGTGAGTCTGCATGGTTCCCCTATCAGCCCCTGCCACCATCATCAGGTTTAGCTCTATCCATACTGAGTGACACCACACTTCCAGACTTGTATTAAATCCCATATTATGTAACTGGAAGGAGCAGGATGGACCTTGATCAATGGCAAGTAGGAGAAAGAGGGGAGACTCCCTTTACCCTTTCCTACTCCAAGGTATGGTTTCTCCTTAGAATCTTCTAGAAAGACTTGTATGCTCAGCAAAAACACTCCTGTATGATGCCATGTGTTTCTTTGCAGTTTGCTATAAAATATTGCCAGTGGGGTATTTTATTACATTGTTTCAAATCTTTCCTCTTCTCACTTCCTTTTTTCTCTTCATTCTTACCTCCCTTGGCTTGTACCTCCTAAGTTCAGTATCAGCTCCTTAATTAATCCTTGCCTCAAAATCTTGCCTAACTCAATCCAGTGGAGAAATGACAAATGACCTATAGAAGTAACAGTAGAAATAGAAAAAAAAGGAAGAAAAGTGAAAGATGTTAGGAAAATCAATTTAAAAGTATTTACTGATCAATTTAATGTTGCAGGACAAGGGGGTAGGTTGAAATGATGATTCCTAGATTTTTGGCTTGAGAAATTGAATGAATGGTGGTGCTAACATGGGAATATAAGAGGAGGAACAGATTTTAGAGGAAATTACAAGTTGGGTTTTAGACTTGTTGAATGTTGTGTCTTTGATGAATTAGAAGTGATAGTTAGAGACAAATTTACCCAGGGAAAGTAAAGTAGAATTCAAAGCTGGTTGATCTTTAGGGGAGGTAAACCCAGGCAAGATTAAGGCCATGTAGGCAAAGAATTAGGGGAGTAAAAGTGTTTCCTGGAAGGAGTGGACAACTATGGCAACTGAACAGAGAGTTCATGAAAGGGTAAGTCTGCAAAGTAGCCATTATGTTTAATAATTAGGATGTCACAAGTGACATTGGCAAGAATAGAATCCATAAAGTGGCCTGCAAAGATGCCAGACAACCTGGGGTTAAGGAGTAAAAACATCATTTGCACTGCAAGATCCATTGCTTTGCTTTCTCAGTTCATGCTCCTGTTCAGATGAGACCTTGCCGATAGACACTGCAAATTCTTGTCATCTAATATGACAACCCAGTGCTGTTGCTGGGCAGTCCACTTACCCATTTCTGATTGAGTCCTGTCAAGTTTCCCCATAAAGACTCTGCTCAAGTTTCTTCCCTAATTTCAATAATTCTTCCCACATGACATGAACAACATTCAAGTGATGCACTGATTTGCCCAAGACTGAGGGGTTTCCCGGGAAGTGGAACTTCCAGTGCTAAAGTTGGGAAAGTCCTGAGTAAACTGGGATGAACTGGTAGAACTGTATACTCTCATCTTATTTATCAAGAGTAAGAATCTAAATGACAGCTTTGTGGGACATTACTGACTCTCTGCCATAAAATTAGTCTTTGGTTTGTCCATCCTCTGATAATTTATTCCTATATAAGGAAGAGTTATGTTTCCTCCTTTCCAAATATAAACTCTACAGCTGTGTTGTGATACATTGGCCTTCATCTTTGAATCTTGCCTTTTCAACTGACATCCTCTCTTTTTCATTTTAAAAGTTTTCCTCTCACCAACTTCTTCTCCCCTATAAACATTTTTCTCTCCCCAGCCTAAAACAAAAACAAAAACAACTTCCCTTGACCTATTCCCTTTTAAGCTGTTATCCTCTTGCTTTCCTTTCCCATTATATCAAGTTTCTTAAGAGTAGGCTATGAAGTCAGCCTTAACTCCCTCATTACCCATTCTCTTGCTTCTGCTCTCACCAGTTCCCTAAGATCAACAACTGCAGAGTGGTTCAACCACTGATTTTTGTTATTTTTTAATCCTTTCACTTCTTGGGATTCTCTGATGCCCATTCCTTTTGTGATCTTTCCTTCTTAAATGCTTTTGTTTCTTGGCTCCTATGGCATGGTCCTATCCTGATTTTTCCTTTTTGTTTACTGACTTCTTTTTCTCTTCTCATACTCTAAAAATTGGTGTTCTTCAGTGTCTTACACTTAATCTTCTCTCTATATATTCTGCTAGTTGCCCCTTTTATCTGTTTCTTTGAGTTTAACAGTTGTTTCAAAGATGGTTCCAAATCTTTTATCTCTATTTCCAGATTCTCTCTTGAGTCTGAAACCTTCATTTCCAAGCTACTCCTTGGATACCTTTAACCAGAAATTCTTCTGAACTCTAACATTAGCATGCCTAAATATGCACTTAGGATTTTCTTCTCTTTTTAAATTTTCTCCAACAAGAAAGCTTCTCTTCCTGAGACCTATGTTTCTTTTAATAGTATGCCTGTTTTTATGGTTATCTGTGCTCAAAAATCCAGTATTACATTTCTCCACACTAGGAAGTTCCTTTCTCTTATATAAATTTAATCAATTGTTGAATCCATGGAGTCTAACTCAGAAATATCTCTTGCTTCTGTTTTCTTTTATCCAGTCCTTTTGCAAAAAACATACTGGCTTAGGCCATCATGACAGCATATTAGTCTCAGCCCCTAACCAGGATTGCATTTCCAGTTTCCTACTTCCAATCCATTCTGCTCTCTGTTTGCTTAGACTGATTTTTAAGCTCCTCTTAAAACATAATTTTTTTTACTCTTAGTACTCCACAAACCCAGCTGTGCTTCAGCCCAAGTGGTCTTCTAGCTATTCCTGAAGTATCTTCTTTGATGAATCACTGCATTACTCTTTGCCCATACCTTTTTCTCCATCAAGAGTGATGCTACACCATTGTAGATTTTAAAGGACCATATTGATAGCACTTTGTCTAATATCTTTCTAATTTCTCATGCATTTGTGTCCTTCTGGTCATTTACCTCTATCACTTTCTTTTATTATTCTCTGGTAGTACAAACCATCTGATGCTCCCATGAGATTAAAATTCTGTGATGACAGAGACGGTCTCAGACCTTTTGGTCTGCTCATCGGCATGACTTGGGCATCGTTAATTCTCAATAAGTATTTGTTGAAATTTATTTATTCATTTCAACTTTATATGTCCTGGACATCAGACATTATTTCCAAAATTTATAGAATTTCACACTTTCCTATTTGTTAATATCATTTCACACCTACTATTAAAAAAAACAGAAAACTACCAGTGTTCGAGAGAAGGTGGAAAAAAAGGGGAACACTCATTCATTGCTTGTGGGAATGTAAAATGGTCCAGCTGCCAGGGAAGACAGTTTGGTGGTTCCTCAGGAAGCTAAGTATAAAATTGCCATATGAGCTGGCAATCTTGCTACTAGGTATATACCCAGAAGAACTGAAAGCAGGGACTTGAACAGACATTTGCACACCAATGTTCATAGTGGCATTATTCACAATTGCTAAAAGATGGAAGCAATCCAAGTGCCCATCACTGATGAATGGATAAAAAAAATGTGGTATATACAGACCATGGAATATTATTCAGCTGTAAAAAGGAATGAAGACCTGATGCATGCAACAACATGGATGAACCTCGAGGACATTAAGTTGAGTGAAATAAGCCAGACACAAAAGGACAAATATTATATGATCTCAGTGTTATGAACTAATTATAATAAGCAAGCTCACAGAGTTAGAATCTAGAATATAGTTACTAGGAAATAGACCAGGGTCAGAGAATTGGGAATTGATACCTAACTTGTTCAGATTTTCTGTTTAGGCTGATGGTAAAGGTTTGGAAATGGATGGTAGTGATGGTAACATATTATTGTGAGTGTAATCAACAACACTGAACTCTATAGTTAAATGTGATTAAAAAAGGAAACTTTAGGATGTATATATAACTAGAATAAAAATTAAAAGATAAAACATAGGACTATACAGCACAGTGAGCCCTATTGTAGGTGATGGACTATAGTTAATAGTACAAATATAAAAATGTTCTTTCATGGGTTATAAAAATGTATGATACTAATACAAGACGGTAATAATAGAGTGGTATATGGGGAAAAATACACCTAATGTAAACAATAGATGATAGAACCATGTTAATAATCTTTCACCAATTATAACAAAGGTAACTACTGTTAAAAAAAGTACAATTATAGAAAATGTTATCATCAATAGTAACAAGAGTTCCAAAGCAATGCAAGGTGTTGGTAGTGGGGTGGTGAATGGGAATACTATATTTTATGCATGATCATTTTGTAAACTAACTTCTCTGAAAAAAAAAAAAAAAGGCAAAAGTAAGGTTGAGGCAAATGGTCACCAGGTGGCAGTGCTACAGAGCTGTTCTCAGCCTGTCACATTCTCTGAGTTAATCTGCATAGAAACGATTTAACAGGACACTTTCTGCCCTGACCTACACAAAATCACAGAATTCCAAGATGTTAGCTTGAAAGGGACCTGGAGATTCTATATTCCTACATCCTAGTTGTAAAGATTTGGAAACTGGGGCACAGAGATATAGGTGACTTTTTTTTTTTTTTTCTATAGCTGGAAAGGATTTTTAAGATTATTTAACTTTTACAGAAAAAGATAATGAAGTTGTGACCATAGAGGTATATTAGTTGCGACACCCTGAGTTTTATGAAATAAAAGTTTCATAAATCCACTTCAAACTCAAACTAATTCTTAAATTTGAAAAAAAGGAGGGAGGTTATTAGCTCAAGTAACTGAAGAATCTGTTAGCTCTAACTTCAGGCAAGGCTGGATCCAGCGACTCAGAATAGTCACTGTCTTTTTGCTCTGTTTTCTTCTGTGCTGGATTTATTTCAGGCTTTGTATTATTGCCTTACATTAACTTTGCTGCTAGGAGTATCTGCAAAGAAAGTAATTTCATTTTCCAACAGTCTCAATAAGAATCCTGTAATTGAGTCTCTTATGCAGATGTGGGTCACACGTTCACAGCTGGATCACAGGGAGGGGTGGTTTCCATTCAGTTCTCTAGGGAATGTTGGTGGTTTGGGGTCAGGACAACACCTACAATTTTTCAAGATGCCCATTGCAGTCAGGTGCCCAGCTGAGAGGGTGACTGGGGGTTTAAATCTAGCCTGGGCTCTACTTGCCAAGGCATGTTCCATTGGGGCTGCATCTGATTGGAGGGAGATGTTTTCCGGTTTGTCTAAGGGTACTCTATGAGTAGGTACCAGCCTGGTTTACCATAAGAAGAATGAATGAATGCTGGGTAGACCTAAACAAAAATGTCCATGCTGGGTGACAATTTTTTAAAAAATCACTATTATATTTGATTTGATTTTTCACTATTTTTCTCCTCTTTATTTTTAAATAGGAGGCACGGTTATGTAACAAAATATGTGGGATTTAGGATTTAGAGACAGAATGCCTAGGTCAGAATCTTGGTTCCACCACTTGTTACCCTGTGAATTTGGGGCAATTTTAAATATTTTCAGACTCAGTTTACTTATAGATAAAGTGGAAATAACCACATTTCAGAGAGGCTAGAGGGTTAAGTGAAACGTGTTAAAGTCATCACAGAGTCTGGGACATAGTAGCAACTCAATTATATTAGTTGTGACAATTTAAAAACATGGGCTCTGTGCCAGTTTGAATGTATTATGTCCCCCCAAACGCCATTATCTTTGATGTAATCTTGTGTGGGCAGACGTATCAGTTTTGATTAGATTGTGATTCTCTGAGTGTTTCCATGGAGGTGTGCCCCACCCAATTGCGGGTGATGACTCTGATTAGATATTTCCATGGAGGCATGGCCCCACCCATTTAGGGTGGGCCTTGATCAGTGGAGCCATATAAATGGGCTGACAAACAGAAGGAACTCAGTGCAGCTGAGAGTGACCTTTTGAAGAGGAGCTACAGCCAAGAGGGACCCTTTGAAGAAAGCACAGGAGCTGCAGATGAGAGACAGTTTGAAGATGGATGTTGAAAGCAGACTCTTGCTCCAGAGAAGCTAAGAGAGGACAAAGGCCCCGAGAGCAACTAAGAGTGACATTTTTGAGGAACTGCAGCCTAGAGAAGAATGTCCTTGGAGAAAGCCATTTTGAAACCAGAACTTTGGAGCAGACACCAGCCACATGCCTTTCCAGCTAACAGAGGTTTTCCGGACACCATTGGCCATCCTCCAGTGAAGGTACCTGATTGTTGATGTGTTACCTTGGACATTTTATGGCCTTAAGACTGTAACTGTGTAACCAAATAAACCCCCTTTTATAAAAGCCGATCCATCTCTGGTGTTTTGCATTCCGGCAGCATTAGCAAACTAGAATAGGCTCCAAATTCTTTGACACTTCTCCCATTGAGATGGGGGGGTCTATGTAACTGCTTGTAACTGCTTCACTAATAGAATACAGAGAAGTGACACTATGTGACTTCAGAAACTATGTCATAAAACTTCACACTGCTTCCTCCTGGAATGCCACTTGAAATGCTGGCTCTCCAAAGCTCCCTCTAAGGACAATTCTGTCTTGGAATCCAGCCACCATGCAGTGAGAAGCACGAGTCACAAGGAGAGACGGAGCTTCCTCGCCAATCTCTCAGCCAAAGAACTTTAGGGTCATATTTTTAAAATGCTAAATGCTTTTGAAAAGCACTATGTTGAATGTGATTTTCCTACAAGTACTCATTTCCTGAACTATTATATGGATGTCTATAACTAAATAGTAATAACAAAAGCATAAAAGTCTTCTTAACATTGAATAATTTAATTTCAACTATTAGATGATTTGGGTACTTAATACTTGAACCCACTCTTTAGAATTTAGAAAGTTTTTATGCAGTTCTTAAATTATTCTACATATGTTCAATCTGGCAACCCTATTGAGAACCTAAGCTCATGTTTCATAATGCTAACCTTGTATTATCCCGTAACTTCCATTGTATAGAACTCAGTTCAATAAACTTCTGGTGATTTATTCTTTGACAGGTGTGAACAAGTTTGCCACAGAAGTGTGAAACTATCATTGTGAGGAATGAATGTTTGACAGTTTTTGTTCTTCTATCCTATTGACTCATTATGTAAATGTCTTTATTGTGCAATTAGTAATTGCAGGTAAGAGTGGGATAATAGTTTCCCCTGTTTGTATGGAGATTTGTGATTGAACAGTTAGAGATATTAAGTGACTCATGTACAGGTGTTCTCACTATTTCTGGGTGAAACATTTACACAGGTGGGAGAATATAGAGAGTTTGTAGCTTCATGATTTAATGAATTGATTCAATTCTTCCAAATCATCTACCTTTTCCCCACCCCTCGCTGGCTTTTGTGAATCATGTGTCCAACTGTCTCCACTTGTCTGAGCTTAGCTGATGGAATCAACATAAATACTTTTTCAAATTTCTGTTTAATCCTATCAAAACATTCAGTTAAATTATAGTGAACTTTTAAGAGAAGAGCGACACATGGTATAATGCAAAAATTAACCGAGAATCAGGAGACCTAGGCACTGGTGCTGATTCTTGGTCTTTTACTAAATTGACATGAGTCTCTAAACACACATCTTCACAGCTTCAGTTTTTATCTGAAAAATGACAGGCTTGTCGATTTGGGTTCCTATTTCTTGGTAACAACTAAATTTTTACTTGGAACTGTTTCTGAAGAAATCTTTTTTGCCAAGTTCCTACAGAGTGTCATTGCTAAGATGTTGCTAAGGGGAAGCAGCTGAGATGCATCTAATTTATAATTTATAAATTAAAAATTATAACCTGCTGCTGTGAAAGGAAAGCAACTAGCAGACGGTGGGATGCAGAAGTGCATTTTTAGAAATTGAAAAAGGATAATATATATTGTCTCAACTGATGAGTGAACTGGGCAATTGCTCCTGGCCTGGGAAAGAGATTATAATAAAAGCATAAACTCTTGCTTGAATAAAAGAGTGAATTCCACCTTGGGGACTTTTATGCAACTAAACAACCAGTTGGACCCTCAATCAGGCCTTAGAAATTCTTCAATCCAATAAAGAGGCTTTTAAAAGATTTGATGGCATTGACCTCATTTACTAAAGGGAGAAAGTTCTAGATAGAGCAGGGATCCACATGAATCTGTTTGGGATCTAGAGAATGAAGGGCATCAGAACTGCTTCAGATAAAGATGGAACAACTTCTCTTCCTCCCATCCCATCAGAGCTCTAGGCTAATTCTTTCTAAAGTCCTCTCTCACCTAGGACCTGAGCCCTTTCTGAGAACCTTGCCTATTGGCTGTGCCAAACCTTGCCTTTTGGTTGTCAGCTATCATTGGCACTGTTCTAGTTTGCTAATGCTGCAGAATGCAAAACACCAGAGATGGATTGGCTTTTATAAAAAGGGGGTTTATTTGGCTACACAGTTATAGTCTTAGGGCCATAAAGTGTCCAAGGTGACACATCAGTATTCGGGTACCTTCACTGGAGGATGGCCAATGGTGTCTGGAAAACCTGTTAGCTGGGAAGGCACGTGGCTGGCGTCTGCTCCAAAGTTCTGGTTTCAAAATGGCTTTCTCCCATGATGTTTCTCTCTAGCAAGCTTGCTCCTCTTCAAAACATCACTCACAGCTGCACTGAGTTCCTTCTCTTTAAGTCAGCTCATTTATATGGCTCCACTGATCAAGGCCCACCCTGAATGGGTGGGGCCATGCCTCCATGGAGATATCCCATCAGTTATCATCTACAGTTGGGTGGGGCGCATCTCCATGCAAACAACCTAATCCAAACGTTCCAACTTAATCCCCACTATTATGTCTGCCCCACAAGATTGCGTCAAAGAATATGGCTTTTTCTGGGGGACATAATACATTCAAACCAGCACAGGCATTATTCTCCCACCAGTGGATATCGGCCTGATCCTAACTGATCTGGAGTCCTGCAGACAGACTGCATGGGACCAGCCATTAAACAATTTGGTTGGCATGTGTTTGAAAGCAGGAAATTCCCTTAACTGGAAGACACCTCTGGCATTATATAATGCATAAGTTCCAAGCTTGTTCTAAGCAGCACATTGTTTTTGGAAATGTGGGGTATCTTTGCAGATAGAGTGATGAATGAAAGCCTATAAGGGAGCTCTTCAGATGTGTTTTACAAATCTCCACAATGACTTTGCGAGTAGCTATTGTCATCCCCATTTTACACAAAAGAAACTGAAGTTCAGGGACCTCAAGGTGTCAGAGGCTAGAGTTAATGAAAAGTTTTGTCATTATTTAAACATTGCATCTTATTTCCCTTATGCCTCTAGGACTCAATGTCTCTGAATGAGTCACTTAGTGTTCTGTTATCTTACCATGACTAAATTAAGATCATAATGTTTGGCCTATAAGATTGTTGTTTAGATTCATGAAATGTATTTACAAGGGGCTGGAAATTACGAGGCTAAAATTTTGATAGAATCCAAAAGGTAAAAGTAAAAAGTCAAGTACTTGACTCAAAGAATGACTTTTAATTAAAAGAAAAAAAACTCATGTCTAAGTGAGGCATTTATTTATAGGATATTTTGCAAAGTTCTTATTTGTCAATATGCCGGATGAACCAATTGTATCTCTCTTCCTTTATTCTGCATCATCAATTGTGAAGGGAGCTCATTTATTTTATTCTCCAGGTTTCTGGAAGAATCACTTCATTTCTGATTCTGACAAACAGCATGGAACAGTTCAAATAACTGTCTCTAAAAATGATAATTTTTATATTCATGCCATTTTTCGAGAATTACTGACATTCTCATGTGATGACTGGGATTGACAACATGGAAAAACTATTTTCCCTCCTGATTTGCTCTTTGTGGAAGACTAGTTTCCAAATGGATATGTTTACTTGAGTGTTGAAAGGTACTGTTGAAATGATGTGAGAAAAATCCCATTTTAAGAACTATGTTGCCAGATTACTTTAAATTTCTCCCCATGTGTTAATAAAACGCAGAGCTGGAACCAGGCATTTTTGTTCTAGAGGCAATTTTTCTCCAGAGGTTTCCTTTCCGTCTCCTTTGCTTTATGGACTGTCAGATCATGGCGTCTCCTTTAGAATCCACAGAGCCAAGGTTTTTTAAAGCAAGTACAGGATACTTTATAAGAAAGTAAAGTGGTCATTTACTTTGCTTAAGATATCTTAATAATCTTATTAGCTGATAATTGCTATGGGCAGGTACTCTGCTAAGAATTTTCCATTCATTATCATAACTCTGTGAGGCAGGTACTATTGTCATCTTCTTTTTGCAGAACAGAAACTAAGTATTGATATGTTGATGATTTGCCTAGTTTCACTCAGCTCACAAGTGGTGGAGTTGGAATTTGACCGGGGTCTTTCTGTTTCCAAGCCTCTGTGCTCTACTGTCACCTCCATGGAGCCCCCTGAATTTCTTCACAGATTTATTGAATCCAAATCTGTCTCCCTGAGATTCCCAAGAATAATTTTTAATAATCTTCATAATAAATACTTCTTACATTTTGCTTGAAAGTAATGATGCTTTTCTCTTAGTTCCACCCCCCTCACCCCACCCCCGCCTTCTTGGACAATTTGAAAGAGCTTTTAGTGGTCAAAATTATTGATTTTAAGATTTTTACAATATTTTATTTGTGCTTTTACCCACTGTTTTTTTCCTGAGTATTTTGTCTTCCATGAATATTTCTTAAGCACTGGTCTATGACTCAGGGAATGGGAAAATACAATTGCTGAGCTGAAAAATAATACAATGGCATAAAATTTAATGAGCCAATTTAGATCTTTTTTTTTTGTTGTTTCAATCAACAGCTTAGAAAATTTTAGCTATTTCTGCACAGAGTATTCCTATTAGAATAAGAGTGCATGAGCTATTAAAGTATGAAGTCAGAAGTCATTAGCCTTGGGTTATCATCTCAATTTTCCTTTTGATTTATTATGTGGAGTAGAATAGATCTTCTCTTTTTAATTTTTTCCTTCTGCCCCACTTCTTCCTCCTTATTGCTTCCATTTCAGTGCCTGAAAACTAGCTATAACATTATTTGCTACCTATTTACAATAATATAATAAGGATTGGCAGGTTAATTAATTAACTAATTAATTAATTCATAGGAACAGAGGCGTGCCATTACCTAACGGAGTGAAACAACTCCTCTCTTCTTCCTCTTGCCCCACCTTTGTAGAAGGAAGCTTCCACTAATAAAACATATTGAATTTGGGAAAAAACCCAGATACAAGTATGTTCTTAAAATGAGCCTTTCTAGAGAGTAAGCAGATCAGGCTGAAGCAAATTCTTTCTACACTATACAAAGATGGTGGAGAGACAAAGGGAAGGCTCCAAGTATTAATAGAAGTTGCTTCTGGATTATGGGAATAATTGGTATTCTGATGGAAGATATAGATATACATGAATGTGACAGATCCTATATTAATATTAAATTTTTAATGTGTTCATTTTGTGGCAAATTATGAAATCCTGAAAATTTTCTAGTTCTTTGAAAAAGATTTCTTCTAAAATTAGAGAAGTATGTGTTATGATACTTTTCTATTCTATTTCTGAAATGTGAAATCATTAATGTAAGTAAGCATGTGGATATGCTTACTATTTTTAGGAATAGAGCAATCTCATTTCTGTTCAAATGTACTGTGCAGAAAACTTTGGCAAATGCTTAAAGCTTGATGAAAAAAATTCTTTTTGGGAAGAATATAGCCTTATTAATATTTGTTAACTGGTATTCATGGTATATGACAATTATGCATTCACAAGAACTACCAAATACTATGCAATGGTGTACATTGGGCACAAGCATAATTTTTAGTTCACACAAAAGAACTAAACACAATGTTCCACTTCAGAGATGTGATGATGATATCAGGTCTAAATCTATCCAAGATATCAATTTTGGCAGTTTTTCAGGTTGGAAATTTGCCTCACTATTCCATAGACCCAAATATTGTTAGAAAATTGAAAAAAAGGTAAAGCAAAAGATGAAATTTGTTCCTATTTGTGAGAATTCCTACCCAGATGAGTAGTGGAATGTCAAAGAACCCAACAAATAACACTTCTGGAGATTTTGTAAAATACAAAAAGTGATGTCGTATTCATGAGTTAACCTTTAACAAACAGCAGCAAGAATAGCCGCTAACATTCATTGAATGATTTCTATGTGTCAGACAGTGTGATAGGTGCTTTGTGTTTTTTAAAAAATCTCATTTGATTTACAAAAATACTATAAGATAGGCAGTATTATTATCCATGTTTTACAGATGAAGAAACAGGCTCAGCCAGGCAGGTTGGTTGGCAGAAGTTCACATAGGCTGGTCCACGGCACAGCCTGTTGAGTGTCTTCACCATCACACGCTTTGTCAGTGCTGTAGGAGTGGCTTAAAAGAACATGGGCACATCCCCAAATTAATGCCTTTCCTTCCTTGGGATTAAATATATGCTCATAACAGAAAACACGTTAGGATGAAAATCTTTTAAGATGTTGGAAAACTCTTATTGAAGAACTCATCAACATTGGGGAAAATCATAAGTATTCAACAACTTTAAGTTAAAAATGTTTTTGCAATTTTAACAAACAAGAATCAAAACATACATTTAAGGAGTTTTAGTCATTGAATTTTGAGATGACTGATGTTTCCTCTCTGTTTACTGATACAAAAGAAGCCCAGGGCCAGGCCCGTTTGCAGTAGAGAGCTCTGTTTACTAACTTCAGAAGACATAAAAGAATCAGAGATTCTTACTGTGGGAAGAGACCCTACAAGTCATCCAGACAAATCACTCTACAGTTTTCCAGATACTCTTCTCATTTTCTCTTAAACACCTCCGGGGCTTGAATATGCTCTGCTTCCTGGGGTATCGTATTTCATTTTAATAGCTCTTGTTCTTTTTGTCAGTTGAGCCCAAACCTATATCTGTAATTTCCACCCCACTGCTCTCTTTTCTTCTCTTTTCCAAATGACAGCACAAATCTTTTCTTTTCCTGGCCTCGATTCCCTACATTTTTTTCCATCTGCTCTGTTTGTAACATGATTCTGGGTTCTTTTGTCATTCTGATTGATTTTCACAGTGTATGCTCCATTTCTTAAAAAAAATGTTCATCCTTAAGGATGTGGCTCCAAACTAAAGATGAGGCTCAAAGAACAGTTAGTATATGCAGAATGAAACAGTATTATCATTTTCATTGATCTATACAACTGGTTTTAGGTGGATAATATATACAAAGACTGAATAATAATTTCATGCAAACATTCAAGGGACTACTTAAGAAACTCTGGGTATTAAAAACATATGTTAGGGATTTGGGACTGGAAAAACAGAAGAATCAGGCTGTTCTTCAGGGCATCAAGAAGCAAACTATCAAGATGTTTGAGAAGGAAGCTGCTGATGGGAAAGGTCTCCTTCGTATACCTACCTGAGTCTTGGAGAAAAGTCTCTCCAAATGTGGATGTGGTATTATCCTTAATCTGTTCCTGTGGGAGTTGGAGACCTGTAAACACTATATGACCCATCTGTTGCTATCTCCAGGACATAGAGAATTAAAAAACAAACAAACACGTGATAATAGGCACCTCTCAGTCTGACTACCTTGTTCTCATTTGGTTTGCATTTATAGCTGGTATTTTAAGGAATATCGTTCTGTTTTATATACTTCTTATGAGACTGTTTGTTGTTAACAAATACATTCCACCGCACCACTCTAGAGCCCAACAAAATATGAGGAAATTGTCAAAGAGTTAGCAACTATTTTAAGAAGACTATTTACAAGCCATACAGGAAGTATTTATGCCAACTTTCTTTTTAAGTTATGACAAAATGCTGAAGCTGGAGCCAAGCTTTGATATGTTTTGGTTCATGGGATAACTTCTGGATTGCTTCATGTCATTAACTTAGCCAAATTATAAGAGCTATCTTCTATTCTTCTAGGCTGTCTTTAAACTTGGAATTAGCCATCCCATGGGTTTTGTAGAGACTGGCGATCTAAAACTAGTGCTTATCTAGGGCCTAGTCAAGTGGACAACTGTAGATAAATAGCACCATGTCAGTTTACACGTAGTTTACTAGAAGACATTATGGTTTTCACCACTGAGAATGTGTTCCCAAAGTGGCTAGAGATAGCAAGAATGGCCAACAATGGCAAATACTTATTTCACTGCACAAATATCATCCCGAATGACCTAGGCCAAACCAGAGCTGGCACTATATTCACATTTGGTTTTATATTCTTCACACTGCTTTCAAGTTTACTTGGCTTAAGGGGAAGACCAATTGCCATCTTGGTAAGAAGCTGGAAGAAGCACTCAAATTCTTGAAAGCAGGTGGTATTTCTGATGTTGACACGTTTTCCTGTAAACTCGTATGTAGAGAGCTACTGAGACTCTTCTCCCCTGGGTCGCTTTGTTGTGTGTGATTTGAGACAGAATGTCCTTGCGGATATCATCAAGGCCCTGGCTGGAAAGCCGCAGAAGGCAAGGAAATAGTCTTCTCAAAACTGCAGCTATCAGTTTAAATCAGAAAGAAAAGAAAGGCTTCAAAAATGTTTATCTCAAATAACCATTCAAGTTTAACAGTATAAAACAGATGAATGATGGAGATAGCCTGTAAAACTTCAGATGGCTAAAAATGTTTTATGCATCATTTGTTTTGTAGCTAGTGTCAGTTTTGGAAGTCAGTACTTTTAAATGGAAACAGCTTATTAAAAAATATGTCCCAGATTAAAAGACTATTTTGGATATTTTCAAATACACAGAAGCAGCGAATAGCATAATAAGCCTCCATATATCCATCACCCTGTTTCAATAATTATCAACGGTTTGTCAATCTTGTTTCATTAATCACCTTCCCCTGTCTTTGATTTTCTGGAATATATGAAAACATGTACATAATATGCATCCATAATGAGATCTAATTTATCAGAATTTTGAAAACATTGAAGCAAAGTTTAATGGAGGGGAAAATATTATAGGTAAATCTTGCTAAATATTTGCATGTGCCATTCTATTAGAAAAGAAGAAAAAAGGTGTTGCATTTTATTATCCAAATTTTCTAATAGCAATAAACTTATAAACTAATTTCTCACTTTTAAAAATGTCTAGTGTGTTCACTACTCTATTCAACTTCCTTGTCCTTTAAAAAGCCTTCCCTAAATATTTCAGCTTTGATTGAGATTCCTTTTTCATAAAATCTTATTGAAAGTTAAAATTTATGCCAAAAATTCTGCAATAATCTACTGTTTAAAAATTACCATTGTTTTATGTTTATTATATGTATCATTGTAAGTAACCTCAATATTAATATTTCTGAAAAAGATCTGAACATCGGTCATAACAGAGATTTAAAGCTTGGCATAATACTGCTCAAAATTGTCTTACAATACAACCTATCATTTTAAATTGCCAATAACTTGGATTAATTTTAAGACCTGTTCAATGCAGCTTTACTCTGTTAACCCAACATTAACCACACTATGTGAATAATTCTTAATACTAGCAATTCAGTAATTGTTGAATGTCATAGTATAATGAATTACATACAATCAGTTAGAACCATTTAACAATTCTTCCACCACAAGAATTTGTTTGAGTTGTGATTAATTAAAAGGGAGGCAATGCTCCCTTCATTGTATTCAACAAATACATTTATTCAATTCCTGCCAGCAAAAGTTATTCTTTCCCCAGTTCTAATTAAAATTCCATTTAAATAGTTAACCTTTTTAGGCTCTAAACGATACACTTCTTTTAATGTGCATTTGTACGTTCACAAAGTATTATTCAGTATAACATGTGGTAGTACAGTCTCTCAGTGTAAGAAGCTGATGTTCACTTGCTTGGAACTAGTGCATGTTGGTCCATGCAAGGTCTCAGGTTGGCACAGGCCCGATTAATCTGCAAGAATATTAATCTCGAATATCTCTCTCTTGTTCATCACAAACATAGTTCATTTTTGTCTTTGTCTGACAGACTATCTGTTATGAGAATTTTTGGTCTTCCAACAAAGATAAGTTTTTTCTGTTGTTACTTAACCACTCTGCACCTTGATTTCTTCATCTGTAAGATGGGAGTAACAGTGGTGATTTCCTCATTGATGTCGTGACTATAAAATGTGTTAATATATAAAAAGCATTTCACTGGAAACTGGCACATAGAAAATAAATGTAGCTATTAATTGTTTCTTATTATTGGTGGTGGTGGAGGTGGTCCATGAAAGTGCTACCACAGCGCAACACTGAAATAATGCTAAATAATCAATAGGCCTGATTTTTCCTACAGAACCTATAGTAATGAGTGGTCATTTTGCTGCCATAGAATAGCAGTTTGGTGACTGATTTTTTCCTCTCTCTTCCAACAACTCGAGGATGATCTATATATTTAAGTTAGCTACACATAAGTATTTAAATTAAAGCAGTAACAACTGGGAAAATTTTTGCAGCAAGTGGAAGTATATTAAAAGAAAGGAAGTTATTTTTTAAATATTGTTTTTTACACACATTTTCAATCATCATTAAAATTCTTATTTTTCTAAATTTCTGTGGAATTATATCTCTGATTCTTCAACATCCTGGCCCACTGGCTGTCGCTGCTGAACAAAAAGAAAACTTTCTAGAGCTGCTGTTGCTATGAGCCAATCACAAAGAGGCTGAACAGTCAACCCAGGGCTAAGAGATAGTAATTCAGTTATTTATTTTTTTATTTTAAATTTTAAGTAGATTTTTTTGGGGGGGGGGGCAGTTTTAGACTTACAGAAAAAATGAGAAAATAGTACAGAGTTTCCCTATATCCCACCCAATTTCCCCTATTAACATCTTACATTACTATGGTACATTTGTTACAATTAATGAACCATTTATTGGTACATTATCATAACTAAAGTGCATACTTTATTCAGATTTCTCTTTTAAAGGCAGTTTTATTGAGATATATTCACACACCAAAAAATCATCCAAAGTGTATAATCAATTGTTCAGAGTACATCATATAGTTATGCATTCATCACCACAATCAATTTTTGAATATTTTCATAAATCCAAAAAAAGAATAAGAATAAAAATAAAAATACCCCCCCAGCGCCCTATTATTCATTTACAATTTGTCCCCATTTTTCTACTCATCTGTCCATACACTGGATAGAGGGAGTGAGCCATAGGTTTTCACAATCACATGGTCACACCATGTAAGCTATACAGTTAAACACCAGTGTGCAAATGGACATTTGAGCAAATGGACATTCTTGTCCCTGCTCTCAGTTCTTCCAAGTATGTACAAATAACAGGGTTACAGGACCATATGGCAACCCCATTCTTAGCTTCCTGTGGAACAACCACACTGCCTTCCAGCTGGGCTTTACCATTCTACTTCCCCACCTACAGGGAATAGGTACTTACCTCTCTCCACATTTTCTCCAGCACTTTTATCCCTCTGTTTATTTTTTAAAGTTTATTCACAGAAGGGAAAAGTGATCCATCATATACAAGGGAAGCTCAATAAGATTATGTGTGGATTTCTCAGTAAAAACCATGGAGGCAAGAAGGCATTGGTGTGATATATTTAAGATACTGAAAGAGGAAAACTACCAACCAAGAATTCTATATCCAGCAAAACTGTCCTTCAAAAAATGAGGGGGAGTTTAAAATATTTTCAGACAGACACTGAATTTGTGAACAAGATATCTGCTCTACAAGAAATACTAAATGGAGCTCTGCAGGCAGATAGGAAAAGCAAGGAGGGAGTGGTTTGGAAAAGAATGTAGAACTGAAGACTATCAGTAAGGGTAAAAAAAGAGAGAGAGAAAAAAAATTATATAAAATCCAAAAATACAAAATGGTAGACAGTAGGCATTATGTTGAGTGAAATTAGCCAGAAACAAAAGGACAGATAATTTATGGAGTTGGCCTAAGGGTATATCCACTGATAAACTCAATGGTGAACTGTGGTGTATATATACAATGGAATATTGAGTGGTGGCAAGAAGAATGAAGAAATGAAGTTGTGAGGTTTGCAACTAGGTGAATGGACCTTGAGGACAGTATGTTGAGTGAAACAAGCCAGAATCGAAAAGACAAACATTATAATGCCTCACTAATGTGGACTAACTATAATGTGCAAATTGATCTTAGGGTTTGCTCTTATGAAGCTTGTTACTAGAAAGGAGAGACTAAACCTACTTATAATTGTGCCTGAGAGTCACCCCCAGAGAACCTCTTCTGTTGCTCAGATGTGGCCTCTCTCTCTAAGCCAACATGGCAGGTGAACTCATTGCCCTCCCTGCTACATGGGCATGACTTCCAGGGGTGTAAATCTCCTGGTAACATGGGACATGATTCCCGGGGATGAGCCTGGACCAAGCATCCTAGGACTGAGAAAGCCCTCTTGACCAAAAGGTGGGAGAGAAATGGAATAAAGTTTCAGTGGCTGAGAGATTTCAAATGGAGTCCAGAGGTCATTCTGGAGGTTATTCTCATGCATTACATAGATATCGCTTTTCAGTTTTTAGTGTATTGGAATAGCTAGAAGGAAATACCTGAAACTGTTGAACTGCAATTCAGTATCCTTGATTCTTGAAGACGATTGTTTAGCTATATAACTTATACGGGATGATTGTGTGATTGTGAAAACCTTGTGGCCCACAATCCCTTTGTCTAGTGTATGGACAGGTGAGTAGAAAAAAGGGGGACTGTATTCGTTAGGGTTCTCTAGGGAAACAGAATCAATGAGAGATATCTATGAATATAAGATTTATAAAAGTGACTCATGCATGAGTCCAAATTCCTTAGGGCAGTCAGCAAACTGGCAACTCCAATGAAGATGTTCAATGAACTCAGGACACGAACTGGCAACTTCGATGAACTCCTCAGGAAATGCTTCATTGGGCAGCTGAAGAAGAAGTGAAGGTCTTCTATCTCTCTTGCTTAAAAGTCTTCAACTGATTGGATTAAATCCAGCCAACTGCATTCTCTCATTATGGAATACACGCCCTTTGTTGAGTCATCAGTTACAGCTACAGCCAATTGAACTGATGATTTAATAAACCAGCCTGTTGGTTTATTAACCAGCCACAAACTTCCTCACAGCAATGGTTAGACCAGTGCTTGCTTGACCAGACAGCTGGGTATCATCACCTGGCCAACTGACACATGAACCTAACCATCACAGGGACAAAAAAATAGATGAATAATAGGGGGGAAAAAGAGTATGAGATGTTTGGATGGTTCGTTTTTACTTTTATTTTTGCTTTTATTCTTATTTATATTTTTGTTCCTTGGAGTAATGAAAATGTTAAAAAAATTGTGTTGACAAATGCACAACTATACGATGATACTGTGAACAGTTGATTGTACACTCCAAATAATTTTATGGTATGTGAATGTATCACAATAAAATTGCATTTAAACAAAACAAAGCAAAAGAATAATAAAAATAAACCGAAAACCTTAATAAATGTATGTCACATAAAAAAAAAAAAAACTTTGTGGGTTCAACATTATGGTTTTTCTTATATTGGGCCCCTACAAAAGAGGAATAAGAAAAACTGTGGTTAAAGCTCAAGGAAAGATTACCAGCTGTTCTTTCTGGTTTGCTAATGCTGCCATTATGCAAAATACCAGAAATGGATTGGCTTTTCTCAAGAGGGTTTATTTGGTTACAAATTTACAGTCTGAAGGCCACAAAAATGTCCAAATGAAGGCATCAACACAAGTATACCTTCACCAAAAGAAGGCCCATGGCGTCCGGAAAACGTGTGTTAACTGGGAAGTCATGTGGCTGGCATCTGCTGATCCTGGATTGTGTTCCAGATCCTCTCTCAGCTCCTGTGTGTTCTTCAAGATGTTGCTCTTGGGGCATTTTGTCCTCTCTTAGCTTCTTCAGAACAAACATTGGGCTAGCATCTCCAAAGTGTCAGCAAAAGTCTGCTTTCAGCAGCCATCTCTAAAATGTATCTCTCAGCTGTTCTCCAAAATGTTCCTCTCAGCTGCTCTGAGGTCCGTCTGTTTGTGAGCTGTTTTATAGGACTCCAGTGATTAAATCAAGACCCACCCTGAATGGGCAGAGTCCATATATCCATGGAAATAATTTAATCAAATGTTTCACCCACAGTTGATTGAGGCACATCTCCATGGAAACACTCAATCAAAGGATTCCAATCTAATTAACACTAATAGGTCTGCCCCCACAAGATTGCATTAAAGAATATGGCTTTTGGTGGGACAGAATATACCCAAACTAGCACACCAGCTAACTTCAGAAAGATGTTAGAAAGATTAATTTGTATGAAACATATTTGAAAAATTTCTAGCTAATAATAGCATTGCTGTCTGAGTGGGAGCATCTCTTTCAAAAACTCATTATCTTGAAGTCTTGCACTTCAATGCTCAGATTTCCTGGGTACAGTAATAGCATCACCTATTTATACACACTTGTTATTTGAGGTTCTCAAAATGATAAATAGCTGCTCTTTGAAATCTGCCTCTAGTTTGAATAACAAAATGACCGTATAGTTCAGAATATCATGGTTCACCTAATGATGATTTAGTATTTAAATGTTCTAATCTTTATTTCCATGATAATGGTTAGTAGAATTACCATTTAGATACACAAGAGAACACAAAGTGAGTCCTTTATTATACACTTTATTATACATCTTTTGGCTTTTCTCTCACTTTTTGTCCCTTGGTGTCATCTGGGAAATGGTTTGACTTCATATCAGATATAGGAGAGTACAGGAGTTGTCAGTGACATGGAAAATATCTGATACAAACACAATTGCTTTATTCATGTTACCAGAGTGGAAACAAATTCTGCGGTTTTCTGGGCTTAACATCACTGTACTATCCAATGAAATCATTTGTGCCCGTATTTTGCATTTTATTTCAGGAAATTTAGAATCTTCCTGAATATTGGTGAGACTTGTGGGGGTTGTATTTGCAGGCATTGCAGGTCCTGATTGTTACCTGTAAGCTTGCATCTAAACTCTTCCTGCCAGCTTCTCCTAGACACCTTCTGAATATTTTACCATCTCTCCATGATGCTCCAGCTCTTCCTTGTTTACTTCCACACAAAATCTCAACAAATCCTTTCCATAATGTCCCATATTTAGTGACTAATCCTTTCTCTTCCCTTGCCAGGGAAAAACTAAATCTTCTCATTATTTTTGCACATAGAGCAATTGAGATACTTTGTTTCAACCTGAACATTGCTTTTCATAATCAAAAGGCTCATGAATATGTGTTTTTCTAAAATCAAGTTTCTTAAACCTTTTGATCTCAGAAACTTGTTACGCTCTTAAAAATTACTGAGGATCCTAAAGAGCTTTTCTTTATGTGGATTATATCTACTGATATTTATCCTACTAAGAATTGCTTAATAATTCATTAAAAAAAAAAACCACTTCAGGTTAGCATGGGTAACATATTTTTATGAAAAATAACTATTTTCCAAAACAAAAAAAAGTTAGTGAGAAGAGTGGCATTGTTGTACATTTTCACAAATCTTTTTAATGTCTGCCTTAGTAGAAGATAGTGGATTCTCATCTGTTTCTACATTCAAACTGTTACAATATGTTGTTTTGGTTGAAGTAAATGAAGAAAATCTGGTTGAAATTTATGAAGTACAGGAAATATCTGAAGTATATGAAAAAAATATTCCAGAAAGAGTAGACTCAGTTCTGCTATAACATCACAGGAGTTCCTAAAAATCACTCGGTTATGCAAAATGGTGCAATGAAAACCACAAGACTTACAGGAAATGGAGTTGGGGAATAGCACCTCCAAAATTCTCAGTAACACATTAAAAAAAAAATAGCTAGATAGGAGTCTGTTCTGGTTTGCTAATGCTTCTGTTATGCAAAATACCAGAAATGGATCGGCTTTCATAAAGGGGGCTTATTTGGTTACAAATTTACAGTCAGTCCGAAGGCCATGAAAATGTCCAAAATTAAGGCATCAACACAAGTATACCTTCAATGAAGGAAGGCCAATGGCATCTGGAAAACCTCTGTTAGCTGGGAAGGCACATGGCTGGCATCTGCTGATCCCAGGTTGTGTTCCAGCTTCTCTCTCAGCTCCTGTGCATTCTTCAAAATGTTGCTCTTGGGGTGTTTTGTCTTCTCTTAGAGTCTCTGGAGCAAAGCGTCAGCAAAGTCTTCTTTCAATGGCCATCTCCAAAATGTCTCTCTTGGCTGTAGCACCGAGCTCGTTTTGTCTGAGCTCTTATAGGGCTCCAGTGATTTAATTAAGACCCATGCTGAATGGGTGGGGCCACAACTCCTTAGAAATAATCCAATCAGAGTTATGACATACAGTTGGCTGGGTCACATCTCCATGGAAACAACCCAGTCCAAAGGTTCCAACATAATCAAGACTAAATACATCTGCCCCCACAAGGTTGCATCAAAGAACATGGTGTTTTGGGGAACATAATACATCCAAACGGGCACAGAGTCTAATTCAAAATGGTACTACCATTTTACACATGCCAAGTGGTTAAGAAATGATAAATACTACACTAAATATGGCACTTTACCTTGTAAAAGGCCTGAAGTTTGCTTGTGGAAGAGGGTGCCTGCATTTCTCCCAGGCCAGCCCACTGTGCTCCCATGCAGGCCACAGCCACCCTGTGTGAAAGAGGAAGAAAACAAAAGAGGGATAGAATATGAGTGAGAGAAAATTGAAATGAAAAGAGAAAAATGTACCGAGTGTGGAGAGGAAAAAAATAAGTCTGAGAGGAAACAGAAATAAAGAAAGGGGAAGGGTGGGGGCCCCGTATCCTTGGCCGTGGTAAGGGTTGCAGATTGAGTTTTTGTGAAGTGGTGGTGGAAGGATGAGGTGAAGTCAAACAGAACGTTGTAACACTGGACATGGATGGGTGTGGCTCAGTGTCCTCCTGAGAGATATGCCTAGGTGCATTTTATGTATTTTTATACAGCTCTGTTCAACTGCATGCAGTTTTCCGCATTCATCTGGGTATTCTTATTGGAAAAAGGCAGGTTTTCAAAATAGGCATTAATGCACAATTGACTGTATTTAATAACTTTTTCAGATACGTGTGGATTTTTTTATATTATACCAAAACTTAACAAGTGGTAGTTTCTTAAATATTAGTTGCAATGTGGATTCTAAAACCATATTAATGAGTTTTTTGTAGTGTTACATTAAAATCCATAGCCTGTCTTATAGATTGTTTCCCCATGCATGATATTTCAACATTATCTTTTGGTCACTTGAAAAATATTGGTTCACTGAGCTATGCAGATCTTCCAAACAGTAACACATTTCATTGTACAGTATCAAAAAATCACATTGGCTAATATCACCACTGAGCTCTGCAGAAAAGTCGTTAATGAGAAGGTGTCAGATTTATTGTTGCAGATCAATTTTCCCCAAATTTTCAATATTTAATAAAATTAATGATTTTACTGCTTGACCAAAGACATTAAGTGAGACTGGCTTTTTTCTCCCCCAAACTGTGAGTGTATGGCAGCATAGAAATCAAGAACTATTAGTACAGCTGGGTTCCTGTGATGGTTAGAGTCATGTGTCAACTTGGCCAGGTGATGGTGCCTAGGTGTCTGGTCAAGCAAACCCTGGCTTAACCATTACTGCAAGGGCATTTGTGCCTAGTTAAGAAACCAGAAGGTTGGTTTACTAAATCATCAGTCAATTCATTACATCTGTGGCTGATTACATCAATGAAGGGTCTTCCTCAATGACAGAATTCAACCAGCTGGATTTAATCCAATCTGTGAAGACTTTTAAGGGAGAAGAGAGAACTTTTTTTTCCTTCAGTCAGCCAGACTCTCATGGAGAAGAGTTCATTGAAGAACTTCATCAGAGTTGCCAGCTTGCTGCCTGCCCTATGGAATTTGGACTTGTGCATCCCCACAGTTGTGTAAGACACTTATAAAATCTCATATTTACAGATATCTCCTGTTGGTTCTGTTCCCTAGAGAACCCTAACTAATACAGTTCCACTGCCCTGACTCATGTTAAGGCAACAGCAATTTCACCCACCATTGCCTTTGTACCATTAGACTGCAAATATCAACACAATGAAAAGGATGAATAATGTCTTATGAAAATAGTTTTGACCTCACAGATCCCTTCAAAGTGTCTCAGAGTATGCAGACCACAACTTGTGAGCTGCTGTTCTGTAATGTTTTTGTTTCTTGGCTGCTAAAACAAATGCCATGCAATGGACTGGTTTAAACAATGGGAATTTGTTGGCTCACAGTTTTAAGGCTAGGAAAAGTCTAAAATCGAGGCATCAGCAAGGTAATGCTTTCTTTCTGTAGACTGTGGCATTCTGTGGCTGGCTGCTGGTGATCCTTGGTCCTTGGCTTTTCTGTCACATGGCAGTGCACAGGATGGCCTTTCCTAGCTTTTCTCTCCATCTGACTTTTACTCTGGCTGTAACAGGCTCCAGTAATTGCTATTAAAGCCAAACCTGAGGGGCCATCACTTAACTGAAGTAGCATCTTGAAGAGATCTTATTTACAATGGTTCCTCACCTGCCAGAATGCAGAACAAGACCAAGAATATTTCCAAATTGGGGTATGCAATTCAACCTGCATCATATATCAAAGGGTCTGCTACCCTCATCTTCTACTGTTAATCATATAGCCAATGAGAATAAGCTTTGAAATTATGGCCTTTCTTACCATCCTTAGGTACCCACAGAAAATCTTAGGTAGGATTCTAGGTCTATACACCTGTAATTTTCCTTCAGTAACGTATCTCTGAAAGTAGAAAGGAGGATAATAGAATAATTCTTTATCCCAAAATAAAAGAAGAGAACAAATTATATAGGAAAAATGTAATGTGCACATAGTCTTTGTTATTTTATCTGAACATTAACTTTTTTTCTGAAAATTTTATTGAGATATATTCACACACCATATAATCCATCCAAAGGAACATTAGAAACTTCTAGTGTCCTATTGAAAATGTGTCATGAGGCTGATATCTGTTAAAGTTGATATTTCAGAATGCTAGTTGGCTTGTGGTCTAACAAAGAGGCTCCTGAGTGGTGTTTTGGAAAACCATACATCTCCCCCCAACCTTGCACCACTGCCTACAATGTTGTCTATAATGACAAGGGACTTAACAGGAAATACCATATTGAAGGTAGAAGAAGCAGGATAACATGGCCTAGGAGTTATTAAACCTAGGGAGAAGAAAGATCTACAAAAAAAAAAGAATCTTTTTAGAAACCTTCACACTGTGTTAACTGATACATAATTAAAAGTTAGACAGCAGACCCAATGGCACGCACCCCATTGTGAGTAATTTCAGCCCATGTCAGATGCTGGGAAAGCAGGATTGTCTCAGTTGCTCTAATTTGTCACACAGGTTTGTAAGGATCTTTGTCAAGAAGCCAGAAGCTGAAAAAACTTCACAGATTGTTTATCATAATGTAATCCATGTATTTGCCACACATACACATGATCCTTGTTGTTTAGTGACGTTTTCTCTACAACCTCAATTCACTGATTCATTTCTGTCTCTTAACATTGGCTGGTAGAGAATTAGGGAGGAAATATGAGGAATAAAGATTTGATGTGCATGTTGCTTTATACCACATAGAACTGTTGGTTTATGAATTATTAGCAAGAGAAAATTCCAGTTAGTGCTTAAGCAATGCATTTAGGGTTCAATGACTATCTTTCTCTCTGTCTTTGTGTTGGCTTCATTTTCAGAAAGACTCAGTGAGGTTGGAAATGGTTAGCAACAGCTTTGGCCTCACATTTGGAATTCCTTCATAGTATCTATACAGAGTGGAGTATTGTTAATCTTATCCTTTGATTATTCCAGTAACTTTCTAAATTAGCTCACAAATGATTTGATAATTAAGAAAAAAGTATTTGAGAGAATTACTCACTTTTAGGTTACTTTCTTTAATCTTCCTTGTAATAAAAGCTTTGCTTCAGGCCCTCAGAGAGCCTGGATGAAGGTAAAGTTTACTTTGAATTCTTCTTAAACTATAAAAATACGGCCTTGGGCCTTCTTCTATTGATCATATATGCAGATTACCTTTTTAACTGCCTATCTTATGAAATAATAGTTTGTGCTTGGATATTTTTATGTCCTTGATAACTTGATTGGTTTTGAGCAAAGTCAGTTAAAAATAGATTCTTTACTTAAGTAAAATTCAATAGACAGGCTTTTACCTAACATCAATCAGATTTTTATTAAGGTTTTGATATAATTCCCTTAATTTGTCTCATTTCATCAATAATGGAAAAAGGAATATGCAACAGATCCTAAAATGAATTATTATCAGAGGTACAGTTATGATTCTAGGCCACGTTTTGAGTATAAATTCATTTCAGGTTCAAATAACTTGATAAATAATTACACCTTAAATGTGTACAGTTTCATAAGCATTACCATATATTTCCCTCCTAACAACCCTAAGAAGTAGATGAACTCATATCAGCCCAAAATTTGACACGACAAGGTTATCTGCAGTGCTATGGAGTACTTGGGAGGGGGCTAGGACCCCCATAGTGGGTGGGACATGAGCAGGAGGGGCAGAAGGGTTTGGAAGGATAGGCTTGGGAGCACAGAACACAGCTTCTGATTGCAGAAGAAACTCAAGTTAGATGGATAGATTATGGTATACAAAGCTGTGGACAATTGTCCAATATGTTCAGTTCCTATTTGTTGGAAGGGAGTTTATGTGGCATGAGTATGAGGCAAAGTGCCTGGGGACATGAGACCCGAAGTCTGAATTAGTTTCATTAGGCTAAAGTCAAGGTATTGGCAGGGCTGGTTCCTTCTGGAGATGCTAGGGGAGCATTCGTTTTCCTGCCTTTTTAGCTTCTGGAGGCCACCTGCATTCCTTGTCTTGTGACCTTTCCCCACATCACTTCAAACTCTTGCTTCCATTGTCACATCTTCTCATGTATCGGTCTCCTTCATATAAAGACTCTTGTGATTGTATTTGGGGCCCACCAGGACAATCAAGAATAGTATCTTCATCTCAAAATTCTTAACTTGATCGCATTGACAAAGTTCCTTTTGCCATGTAAGGTAACTTTGACAGGTTCCAGGGATTTGGACCTGGATATCTTTGGGGGCCATTATTCAGCTGACTGCAGTATCTAATGTCGGCAAGGTTGTGGGGAGAGGTTTTTACAGGCCAATAGGGTAGGACCTAGCAGATGTAAAATAGTTAGACGTTTGACCCAGTAATTTAGCTTCTAGGAGTTCATCTCACAATCAAGGTTATAGTTATATATATGTAGAAGGATGGTTACATTTATGAGTGAAAAGATTGAAAGCAGGATATTATGGCATTCCTTAAATGAATTATAGGATTTTCATGTAACAGATACGTACGTGTTTGGAAGTACATGTTCATCACAGAAAATATGGTAAGTACAGAGTGTGATGTGAATAAGAAGGAAAAAACCCACCTGTTACTTCACCATCTGAAAATAGAAAATGATGTTGTTAATTTAGAGAAAACCCATCCAAGACTTTTTTTTAATGTGCATACATGCATAAAAATTTTCTACAAAATTGGGATCATATAATAATTCTGTTTTATAAACTGCATTTCAAACATGTTTTGATTGTTTAATATATACACAAAAATGTGCAAAACAAAAAAGTACAGGTCAACACTGTATCTCAAGGTAAGCTCCGGTGTAACCACCACACTGATCATGAAATCCACCGTTGTCAGCTTGGGCAGCCCCAGACCTCTGTACATCTACTCCTGAACACAGCCCCTCCCACCCAAAAGTAATCATTACCCTGGCATCTATGGTGAGCAGATTCTTGATTTTCTTTTCAGTTTTATTGCCTAAGCATAACTAACACAATAATTTGATTTTGCCTGTTTTTGTACTTTATACGAATGGAATCTTTAGGCACGTATTCTTTTGTGCCTGGCTTCTTTCTCTTTTTGAGGTTTATTTACATTGCTGTGTGAGGCTACAGTTAAGTTCCTTTATTGCTGTATAGTATTACATTGTATGAATAGATCACTGTGCTGTTTTGAAACTGTTACGTACCCCAGGAAAGACTATATTCTTTAATGCAATCTTGTGGAGGCAGATTTATTATGGGTGGGACCTTTTGATTAGATTATTTCCATGGATGTGTGACCCTGCACATTCAGGGTGGGTCTTAATTAGATCACTGGAGTCCTTAAGAGAAGCTGAGAGAGACATTTCGAAAGAAGCTAAGATATGTAATCCAGAATTTGTCTCCCAGGAGAAGCTAAGAGCTAACACAGACCCAGACACTTGGAAATGCAGACAGAGATGTTTGGAGATGCTAAGCTAAGAGATGAAGCCCAGAGTTTGCCCCAGAGAAGCTAAGAGAGAACTCCCAGATGCTTAGAGGGAAACGCTCCAGGAAAACCAAGCAGAGAGCTGAGCGAAGCTAAGAGAGACAGAAACCCAGAGACATTTTAGAGAAAGCTATTTTCTTTCTCCAGCTGACAGAGGTGTTCCTGACACCATCGGCCATTCTTCAGTGAAGGTATCCTCTTGTTGATGCCTTAGTTTGAACACTTTTACAGCTTTAGAACTGTAAATTTGTAACCAAATAAACCCCATTAATAAAAGCCAATCCATTTCTGGTATTATGCATAACAGCAGCTTTAGCAAACCAGAACAACCACAATTTATCTATTTTACTATCGATGGAAATATAGATTTTTCCTTCAATATTAAAAAATAATGCATGAATACACAACTATATGATGATACTGTGAACAATTGTTTTATACTTTGGATGATTGTATGGTATGTGAACATATTTCAATAAAAAAAATTTAAAAAAGAATAATAGGGTGGTATATGGGGAAAATACAGCTAATAAAAAAAAGGAAATAAAAAATAATAATGCTGCTACACATTGCTTGTTGTGCATGTGTTTGCAAGTATTCCTGTGAGTTATGTACTTAGGAGTGGATGTGTTGGGTCGTAGGGTATGTGCATCTGCAAATTGCTTTGATAGTATTATCTTTTTCCCACTGCTCTGCAGTGTTGCCTTTATTGTAAATTGAGAGACTGGATCTGTTATATGAGCTGTTTCTGGCCTCTCTCTTCTGGGCTTTTATATATACTTATACCAATGCCATATTCTCTTAATTACTGTATCCCTATAATAAGTCTTATTATCAAGAGCTAGGCATCTCATCTCACTCTATTCTTCTTTAAGAGGGTCTTAACATGTCTTGAGCTTTTATATTTTCAGGGGTATTTTAGAATCAGCTAGTGAAGTTTTATACACATACACATACATACACACAGACTGCTGGGCTTTTCATTGGGATTCAATTGATTTCATAGATTCATTTGGGTTGAAATGACATATTTACAGTATTGAATCTTCCAATTTGATACTGACATACATGTCTTTTTCCTGTTTTCATAGAGAAATCTTTCAATTTTCACTACAAATGTTTACTGAAGGATTTTTGTAGAAGTTCTTTGTCAGATTAAGATATTTGATTATTAGTTTGCTAAGAGTTTTTATTTTTTTATTTCAGTTTATTTTTTACTATGAATGGATTTTACTTTCAAGATCTTTGTATTATGAATTGTCTTTTAGACAGGATATAGTGTTTTTCTTTTTGTTTTTATTCTGTCTCACAGTGTTTGTCTTTTGCGGGCACTTAGTCCATTTACATTCAATGTAATTACTGATACATTTGGGTTTAAATATATGTCATTTGCCCCACCTGTTCAATGGTCCTTTGTTCTTCTCTTTTACCATATCTTGTTATGGATTTAGTTTTTTTATTATTCAATTTTCTTCACTATTAATTGGGAATTCATATAGTCTTTTACCCTAGAAACTATAATGTACATCCCTGATTTATCAAAATCAAATGCTAATTAATATTTTTCCCTTCCTCTCTGACAATCAAGAAGGAGCAGACTTTGACACCATGTGTCTCAGTCCTGTCTTCTTTCTCATTCTTGCCATGCTATTTTAATTCTGTAAAACTCTTAAGAAATTTTAAAAAGTTTAATACAGTCATGATTCATTTAGGTATACCCACATATATACTACCTCTATTCCATTTATTCATTCTTGGATTTCTGCCTTCCTTTTTAAGATTATCTTTTTGCCTAAAGAATGTCTTTTAATATTTCATTTAGTGTGGATCTGCTAGTGACAAATCATCTTAGTTTCCCTTTATCTGATAATGTGTTTATTTCATCTTCATTTTTGAAAATTATATTTTCATTTGTTATAGAATTCTAGATGGCAGTGATTTTTCAGCACATTAAATATTTAATTCTGTTGTCTTTTGACTTCATTATTTTTGTTGAGAACTTAGAAATCAGTGTTATGTTTAATCATAACCTTAATTTTTTCTCCTTTTCTTTGGTCTCATCAATTTTATTATTTAGTACTATATGCATAAATAGACGTTAAACCCATCCACTGAGTTCTTCATTTTGCATATTTTATTTTTGTTTGAAATTTTCCATGTGGTACTTTTTCAAAAATGCTGTACCAATTGTTTATATTTTCCAGTTTTTTGCTATATGTACAGTCTTGTGTCTTTCTCCTTGAATACAATATTTTATCATCTTGAACCTAACATAATTATTTCAAAGTCTGTGTTTGATAATTCCAATATCTGGAGCCCTTTGTTCTTTTTCTATTATTTGTTGTTTCTGCTAGTTCTGCTTCATGAAATCTTTTCTCCTGTGTGTATTACCTTTGATTTTGAGCCAGATATTATATTTTAAAAACTATAAGTTTCATATTCAGAAAACTATAAATAGGAATAATTTGAGACTTAGGATGCTGTTATCTTTCCCCAGAGAGGATTTACATGTGCTCTACCTGGTCTGCAGGGGTGTTAGGTATCTGAGATTTCTTGAAACAAGTTTCAGGAATTGAGATTTTTTCCGAGCCACTGAGATGGCTTGAAGGTGGGATGAAGTTTTTGTGAGGGCTATTATTTTCAATGCATCCTTTTTCCAACAGTGCAGTCCTTCAGGGTCCAAACTGAAAATATGGAGCATGTCAGATTCCAGCTTTTGTTTCTCTAGCACTTAAAGCTGTCAAGAATACTGCTCAATCTCTCAGTCACTTTTTCTGGAATTGGCCACCAGTGTAAGGGTAAAATGGACCAAAAGTCTAGTCTTGCTCCTTGGAGTTTCTATCCTGTCCTGGATCTTCACTCAGCGGTTCTTCGCTAGTAACTTGCTTTTTTTTTTTTTTTAATAATAATAAACTTTATTTATGAAAATATTGCACAGAAAGCACAGATGGTTCCCATAATTACCCCCTCATCGTTCTTTCCCCTAAGCAGTTTCCCTGATTAACATCTTGCATTAGCACCATACATTTGTTACAATTGATGAACTAATATTGATACATTATAACCTGCTTTTAAAATGTACTATATTGATCATTTTTTCATCATTTCCAGGTGACAATTTGTGAGACTGGATTTCAAGATTTTTTTAACTTAGGCTTTGAAAAATATACTATTAGATTTTTATGAGTTTGTTTTTTAGGGGCATAGGGAGAGAGCACATGCTTGGGACTGATGGGAATGTGGTTCCTTCTGAGGAGTATAGACATTCCAATTTTCAGTCTTTCTAGGAAGCAGTCAGGATGAGGATTCAGAGGTGGGTTTTAGAGTCAAGTGAAGGGAAGGTTCATTTTCCTCTGAGATATGGAGATAACTAGGGTGGTTTTGGTCATGGCAATGGAGAAAGATGTAAGCTACTCTGATTCTTGTGAAGCAACCCAAGATTAAGGAGGATATTGAGCCCAGGAATAGGTATCTAGGGAGGGCTGGGCCTGGGAAAAAGTTGTAAATTATTCCTTGTGTTGATTTACCTTTTATTATCATTAAATGCATTAATCCATAACCTGTTACACCATGGGAATTATGGGTGTACCCACTTCATTCCTGGTAGAAAGGAAAAGTCTCTCTTTGTCTGAGATTAGAGTGTACTATGCACTGGTAAAAGACAGGTATGTTCAACATGGTGGCCACCTCACATTGGCCATCACCATCAGAGGCTGTACGATAGGCGAGGAAGAATTTTAAGGAACTGTTCCTGAACAGTTTGTTTCTGCAAACTCTCATAGTGTTGATTGAACTTCGAGGCATCAGTTTTGTAGGTTAGACCATATTCTAAAATATCTTGTAACATAGGTAGAATAGAGCATGTATCAGTCAGGATTCAGTCATGGGAGCAGAGTCGGTGTCAGCGTTTTGGGATGAGGGTTATAGAAGGGAGACCTACAGCTGTGAAAAGATCTGGAGGTGGAGGATCCGAAAAGGAGTTATTAACAAATTCACATCTGAGAAACCAAGCATGTCCAGACACCAAAGCATGGGGGGATCTATGGGAAACTGTTGCTTATGTTTAGCTACCACCTGTGTGTGTCTTCAGCCAAGCAACTATGTTATGCCTGTGGCCACTGTCAGTCAACAAGGTGAGCAATTAGGAAGAACTGGATATGGAACAAGGATACATTGGAACCTGCTGGCCTATCTGCAACTCTGTGTCATTATATCTGACTATAAATGTCTTCGCTGCAACCTTCCCATTTTTGCCCAAATAACTCTCTTGGCCAATTCTAACCTTGAAACACACAGGGAAGGGTATCCTGGAAACATAATTTTCATCTCTAAGTGCCACAAGGGAGGGGCAAAATTCTGCAGGGATTCACAAATTGAACATGAAACAGAAGTAAAATTTTACAACCAAATTAATGGCATTATATAAGGAGATCTAGGGAAGTTGCACTAAAGGGAAGAGATTGTTTTATTTCATAGACAAGGAAAGTTAATCAAGCGATCTATATTCACATAGGCTTATGAGAAAGAAAGTGAGCACTGTTTTATACTTGCATTTTGATAGAACAGTGTCATTTATGTCACGTTTCTTATTTACGGAAATGACTGTGTTGTAGATTTCTATTCTTGGAGTTGGAAATATGGATAGGCAAGTAATAAAAATAGCAAAGCATTTATTTCAGAGAATACCTTGAATACAGTAATTGGTCACTAAAAAGATATGGTTATAATTATGGCTTTCAGGGAAATGAGAACATGAGGATTTTATAATGAGGTCATTTCTTCTAATATCTGGCAGGCTTCATTTTCACAAATTCTATTTTAATATACATATGGGTTATTTCATTCTAGTTTATTTTATTTCTATTATCAAGAGGACTATAGCCTTTTTTCATCTATGAGAGTAATTGTATAATATCCTGATAAATTTAATATACTCTTCATAATATGATGTTAGCAATGCAGAAAAGCACATAAATAATTGAAATATCTTCTCTCTAAAAGGAGACACAGTGTTATAATTACATCATTAATGGCAGTGAATTGGTCATATTTACAGCAGAACAAAACACAGAAACCTGTTTTCTCTTGATCATGAATTCCTGGTTTAAATCTAGACTAAAGAAATTGGGCTTCTTAAAATGTTTCTGACCATGTTGGTGAGAAATTTCGTTCTTTGCTTTCTTGTACCCCTATTTAAGCCCAGTGAAGAAATATTGAATAGTTGTCTGTAGGTTACCCTTATGTGAGGCCAAGGATTTTAAGCTACATTCCCCTCATCCTTCCACCCCTAGTTTTACTTTATGATTTGGTTGATATTGAAGACATTCGTGTAACATTTTTTCCTTCCTTAATATTATCTTCTTTTCTATTGCTATAGTATTTTATACCAAGATCCAACTGCTGAAAGCAATTGGGAGAAAAAAAATATCATTCCTTGGATACTTAAACAAACTATTCATAGGCATACTGTGATTCCTGGAAGCCAAGCATTGGTGGGTGACTTTTCCTCACGATATCATGATTTCTTTAAGTGAGGGAAAGGCTGCTTTTGAGTTTGAAACATCCTGGTTTGACTGTCAATATGTTCTGCATTTGGTAGATTTTTTTAAAAACATATATTATTTGGCTCTGATTTACATGCTTATGAGAAATTATGACTTGCTGGATTCTTCTTGTTTCAACTGTCATACATGAAGCATTCGTTAAAAAAAAAAATGCTTTTCAAACATTTGACGATAAACTTTACCTTTAAGGTGCCACCTAAGGATTGCATGTTTGATATGAGTTAGTGTTTATTATTGAAATAATAGCCACACAGGTGGCACTCTAAACTGTGACACAAGGAGCCAGGATCACTGGTTTTGAATGTATGCATATCTTAAATTTTACTAGATATTATTTAATTGATCTTCATAGGTGCTTGCCAATTTACACTTCAACCACAAGTGTATGATAGTTACTATTCACCTCCAATATCAGGAGAACTTGGTACTGTCAAACTTAATATATTCTCTTATATAAAAATATGATTAGTGAGAAGTGGCAGTTCATTGTTCTTTCATTTGTATTTCCTAATTTAAAAATACATTTATTGGTTATTCTGGTTTCTTTATCTGTGAATGGCATTTTCTTACTCTCTCCTTTCTTTTATGAATTGTTGACCTTTTAGTTTAGGTTTTATAGAAAGCTTTTTTCAGTTATAAGTATTATAAAACTTTTTATATCCTATAACTTCTTTTTTTCCAAGCCAAACTGTATCCAGCTTTATTGAAGATACTTTTCATAAACAATGAAGGTATTTCAGGCAGGACTTGGGTAGACAATAAGAAAGCCCCTATAAAACCCAATGAAGTCTTCATTTGATGCTCTGAACAGGCAAAGTTAAGTGAGGGTTAACATTTCACATTTAATATGCTGTTTGACAACTTTTCATGAGCCAACCCTGACTTTCAGGAAATGAAATGAAAATGGCAGAATTATCAGTTGGAAGATCCACAACTTAAACAAGGACTCACTGCTCTATTGTGAGATGCCATCTGCGCAGCTTTGGATGTATTATGTCCCCCCATACCCCATGTTCTTTGATGCAGTCTTTGTGGGGGCAGACGTATTAGTGTTGATTAGATTGGAATCTTTGGATTGGGTTGTTTCCATGGAGATGTGACCCATGCAACTGTTGGTAATACTTTTGATTAGATATTTCCATGGAGGTGTGGCTCCACCCATTCAGCCTGGGTCTTGATTAGTTTACCAGAGCCCTGTAGAGCTCAGACAGAAAGAGCTCAGTGCTGCAGCTTAGAGAGACATTTTGGAGACAGCCACTGAAAGCAGACTTTTTGCTGACACTTTGGGGATGCTAGCCCAGTATTTGCTGCGGAGAAGCTAAGAGAGGACAAAACGCCCCAAGAGCAACATTTTGAAGAGAGCACAGGAGCTGAGAGAAGAGCTGGAATACAACCCGGTATCAGCAGATGCCAGCCACATGCTTTCCCAGCTAACACAGGTTTTCCAGACGCTATCGGCCTTCCTTGGGTGAAGGTATAGCCATGTTGATGCCTTAGCTTGGACACTTTTATGGCCTTAAGACTGTAACTGTGTAATCAAATAAACCTCCTTTATAAAAGACAATCCATTTCTGGTATTTTGCATAACAGCAGCATTAGCAAACCAGAACACCATCTCAAGGTGGAGATTGCCTGACATTCTGGTAACCAATTCTTTTGGGCCAGGCCCCAACAGGTTTAAGGGAGGCAAGTCTATGCTGAAGGCTGAGACAGAGAAGAGGACGTGAGAACATAAAAACGAATTTTAGTTTTTCCATAACACGAGGCATTTGTGCCAAGGTGGTTAATCTGTGTCAATGTCAGGGCATACCATATCCTGAGAGTAAAGAGGAATTCTCTCAAAATCAGAGGGGTAATGTGTTTTCTTCCATATTGATCCAGTATAACTTGTTTCTTAATGGGCTTAAGTGACTGTTATTCTTTTACCTTTTTTTTTTTTTTTTTTTATTGCATTGGCTAGAATTTCTGTATAATATTGAGTAGAAGAGATGATAGATGCTTGTTGTAGGGGCTATTGATAAGCATCTTTGTCAGGTTAAGATTCTCTTTGATTCTTACTTTTATAAGAGATGTTTGTTTTTTGTATAAAATGAGATGTTCGTATAATTTTTCTGCTTTAACATTTTTAAGTGGTGAATTATATTTTCTAATTTTAAACTTTTCTTTAAATATTGAGATATATCCTAAATGATCAGGATGGATTTTTCTTTTCATGCATATCTTTATTACTCATCTATCCATATACTAGATAAAGGAGGTGTCAGTCCCAAGGTTTTTACAATCACACAGTCACAAGATAAAAGCTATATAGCTATACAACCATTATCAAAGATCAAGACTACTAGATTACTGTTCAACATTTTCAGTTATTTCCTTCTGGCTGCTCTATCAGGATGGCTTTTAACAGCTTTATTGAGATATAAGTGACATACAATAAATCACACATATTTAAGGTGTACAATTTGATAAGTTTTGACATAGGTATACACCTGTAAACTCATCACAGCAATAACAATAATGAACATATTCATCACTTCTCAGAGTTTCCTTGTGCCCTTTTGTGATCCCTCCCTCCTGTCTCATCCCATCCCCCATCCTCTAGCAACCACTGATGAACTTTATGCCACTAGATTAGTTTAGATTTCCCAGAATTTTATATCAAGTTAATCATACATTATGATTCTTTTTTGACAGGCTTCGTTCACTCAGCAAAATTATTTTGAGATTCATACATATTGTTGCATGTATCAGTAGCTCATTCCTTTGTAATTACTGCTAAATAGTATGCCACTGTATGGATATACACAATTGGTTTATCCATTTTTCTGTTGATAATCACTTGGGGTTTGGGGCTATTACAAATAAAATAGCTACAAACATTAATATACAAGTCTTTGTATATTCACATGATTTCATTTCTCTTGGTAAATGCCTGCCAGTGAAATATCTGGGTCATATGGTAGGTTTATTTCTAACTTTTTAAGAAATTGCCGAACTGTTTTCCAAAGGGGTTGTATATCTGACTTCCTAACTAGCCATGTACAAGAGAGTTCCCTTTCTTCCATATCCTTTCCAACCCTTGGTATGATAAGTCTTTCTAATTTCAGAAATTCTAATAGATGTGTAGTAGTATCTTAATGTGGTTTTCATTTTAAGTTCTCTAATTACTGATGATGTTGAACATCTTCCACGTGTTTACTTGCCATCTGTAAACTTGCTTTTTGTTATTACCATGTCTGTACAAATCCATTGCTCAAATTTGGATTGATTTGTTTCCTTTCTTATTAAATTTGAGAGGTCCTTAAATATAGATACAGTCCTTTATCATTTTTTGATTTCTAAGAATTTTTTCCTGGATTCTGCCTTATCTTTTCTTTTAACAGTCTTGAAAAAGCGAAATTCTGAATTTTGATGAAGTCTAATTTATTGATTTTCTTTTATGGGTCATGCTTTTCTTCTAGTACCTAAGGAAGATTTGCTTAATCTTAGATCACGAAGATTTTTTCCTTAGTTTTGTTTCTAGAGGTTTTAAAAATCTAAGTTTTATGTTTAGGTATATGTTAACTTTTGCATGTGTTGTGAGGAATGGATCTAAGTTCATTGTTTGCATGTGGATATCCAATTGTTCCAGCACCATTTGCTGAAAAGATTATCCCTCCTTACTGAATTGCCTTTGCACCTTTGTAAACACTCAGATATCCAAATATATGTAGAGTTTATTTCTGAACTCTCTGTCCTGTTCTATTGATTTTTTTTGTCTATCTTTATACCAAAATCATACTTTCCTGATTGCAATATCTTTATAATAATACTTGAAATCAGGAAGGGTTAGTGTTGTAACATTTTTTTCAAAGTTGTTTGGCTATTTTAGGTGTTCTGAATTACAGGTATTGCACATTTTTTATCATGTTCATACCAAGAATTTAATATTTTTGATGATTTATAAATTAGATTTTGTAAAATATTAATTAATCTCTTGGTTTATGTAGAAGTGTGTTATTTAGTTTCTAAATATCTTGGGATTTTCCAGTATCTGTTACTGATTTCTAATTTCTAATTGCCTTTGCATTTAATTTAATTCTGTTGTGTTCAGAACATATACTTTGTATGATTTGAATCCTTTAAAATTTATTGAGACTTGTTTTGTGGCTCAGAATAAGGGTTTTCTGGATCATAGTTCTATATGCTTTGGAAAAGATTATGCATTCTGGAATGTTTGGGTACAGTGTTTATAAATGTCAACTAAGTAAAGTTGATTAATAGTGCCTCTCAAATCTCTATCTTTACTGATATTCTTTTTCTATTAATAGTCAAGAAGGGATGTTGAAGTCTCTGACTATAATATTGTATATGTCTATTTTTCTTTCTAGGTCTATCGGTTTTGTTTTTTTTAAAATTCAGTTTTATTGAAATATATTCACATACCATACATTCATCCATGGTATACAATCAACTGTTCACAGTATGATCATATAGTTACGCATTCATCACCACAATCTATTTCTGAACATTTTCCTTACATCAGAAAGAATCAGAATAAGAATAAAAAATAAAAGTAAAAAAAGAACACCCAAACCATCCCCCCCATCCCACCCTATTTGTCATTTAGTTTTCGTCCCCACTTTTCTACCCATCCATCCACACACTAGACAAAGGGAATGTGATCCACAAGGCCTTCACAATCACACTGTCACCCCTTGTAATCTACATTATTATAGAATCGTCTTCAGGAGTCCAGACTACTGGGTTGGAGTTTGGTAGTTTCAGGTGTTTACTTCTAGCTATTCTAATACATTAAAACCTAAGAGGTGTTATCTATATAGTGCATAAGAACGTCCACCAGAGCGATCTCTCGACTCCACTTGAAATCTCTCAGTCACTGAAAATATTTCATTTCATTTTGCATCCTCCTTTTGGTCAAGAAGATATTCTCAATCCCAAGATGCCGGGTCCAGATTCATCCCCGGGAGTCATATCCTGCATTGCCAGGGAGATTTACACCCCTGGGAGTCAGGTCCCACATAGCGGGGAGGGCAGTGAATTCACCTGCGGAGGTGGCTCAGTTAGAGAGAGAGAGGGCATATCTAAGCAATGAAGAGGCACTCAGGGGGAGACTCTTAGGCATAATTACATGCAAGTTTAGCCTCTCCTTTGCAGTAATGAGCCCCACAAGGGCAAGGCCCATGATAGAGGGCTCGGCACATCAAACCGCCAGTCCCAATGTTTGTGACAACATCAACACCAGTCCAGTCAGGTGAGGAAGTCCAACACTTCTGCACCTTCCCCCAGCTCCTTGGTGGTGGTGGTGGTGGCTCTGTAAATATATTTTTTATTCTCTGCCCAAATTACTTTGGGATGTGTCACTATTTCACTCTAACCTATACCAGCCCACCGTATCTCACTTCCTGTTCAAAGCTCCATGTGATTGTGGTGTTTGAACAAACCTACTGTAGAGTTGTACTGTTTAGGGTCTATCAGTTTTTGCTTTACATATTTGGAAACTTTTGTTATTAGATGCATGAATATTTAGGATTCTTATATCATCTTGAGAAGAACTGACTCCTTTATCATTATGATATGACCCACTTTATCCCTGGTAATATTCTTTTTGGTAATGTCTACTTTGTCTGATATTAATATAGCTACTTCAGCTTTACTTTGCGTTAGTATGTATATTTTTATCTTTTTACTTTTAGTCTATTTGTGTCTTTATATTTAAAGTGAAGTTTGTAGGTAGCATATGGTAAGGTCTTACTTTTTAATCGAATCTGACAACCTTTCTTTTAGTTGAGGTGTTTAAGCTATTTGCACTTAATGTGATTTCTGTTATGTTTGGGTTTAAGTCTGTCATCTTGCTATTTGTTTTCTTTTTGTCCCATCTGTTCTTCATTCCTCAAATCTTCTTTTTTTTTCTGTTTTCATTTGGATTGAGTATTTTTTATGATTCCATTTATCTCCTTTGTTGAGTTATCAGTTATAACTTTTTAATGCTATTTTAATGGTTTGGGGTTTATAGTGTTTGTGTATATCTGTGTATATATGATATTATATATACACAATATTGTATAATAATGTTATGTTGTATAATAATGTTACAAGTGTACATTTCTCCTCTCCTAGTCCTTGTGCTATTTTTGTAATATGCACATAACAGACATATTTCTACATATGGTAGAAACCTCGGAATATTCTATTATTTTTGTTTTAAATGGTTCATTATCTTTCAGTGAGATCTAAATAAGAAGAAGAAAACTCTTGACATTTACTTTCTGTGACAGTTTGAAGGTGTATGTACCCCAACAGATCATGTTCTTAAAAAGCTAATCCTTTCCTGTGGGTGTAGACCACCTGTGGGCAGGACCTTTTGATTAAATTATTTCAACTGAGGCATGCCCCAGGAGCTACTAATCCTCTTACTGGAGCCCTTTATAAGAGTATGAAATAGAGAGAAGACAGAGAAGCTGAGAGAAGAGGACAGAGAAAACAGAGAGGAAACCACTGAAGCCAAAAGCTGGGAGCAGCGACACCCGGAAGAGAAGGGAGAGACCAGCAGACTCCAAGTGCCCGGCCTTCTGACAGAGGAGTCAGATACCGTCTGACGATGCCTTGGTTTGGACATTTCACGGCTTCAGAACTGGAAGCTTGTAGGTCAATAAATCCCCAGTGTAAAAGCCAACCCATTTCTGGTATTTTACATTTTGGCAACTTTAGCAAACTAAATTATCTACTTAGTTACCATTTCTGGTGTTCTTCAGTCCTTTTTTGTTGGCCAGTCGTAGCTCCGTCAAGCTGGCTACTGTATTCTTTGGATATGAACTGATTTGTCTTTGACAGTTTCTGTGCAATTTGGCAGAACAAGAGATCCTAGGCTCATTTTGTAAATTTCGTATCCCCATTCTGGAATTAGCTGTTTCTCTAAAGAGCCCTGGTTACCTTTATTGGGAAATGATATTTCTAAAGAGCCCTTGTTACATTTTATTGGGTGCTCAGGGTGCTCATTGCCACTGGGGTGTCATTGCTTCCAGAACTTCTCAGTGTTTGGAGTTAGGATACATATTTTTTAAAATCACAAGTTCTTATTTATATTTCTTTTTCAAATTAAATACAAATTTTTACTTAACCTCTATTTTATACTTGTATCTTTTATCAATTATCAATATTAGCATAATTACTTCCCTGATTTACCCTGCAATACACATAAAATAATTTCAAAAAATACACTGCTAACAATTACCAAAACAATATAAGCCCTTGTATTAGTTAGGGTTCTCTAGGGAGACAGAATCAATGAGAGATGTAACAAACTGTCAACTCCAAGGAAGATGTCCGATGAACTCCTCAGGAAATGAACCGGCAACTTTGACGAACTCCTCAGGAAATGAACTGGGATTTTCGATGAACGTGCTTGATGAACTCCTCAGGAAACGAACCGGCAACTTCGACGAGCTCCCCAGGAAATGCTTCACTGGGCAGCCGAAGAAGAAGTGAAGGTCCTCTAACTGTCCAGCTTATAAACCTTCAACTGATCACCCTGACCAAATCCAGCCAATTGCATTCTCTCATTGGAAGGCACGCCCCCTTGATGAGTCATCAGTCAGCTGCAGTCAATTGACTGATAATCCAACAAACCAGCCTGTTGGTTTATTAACCAGCCTCAAATATCCTCACAGCAATCATCAGGCCAGTGCCCGCTTGACCAGACAGCTGGGTCACCTAGCCAAGTTGACACATGAACCCAACCATCACAGTCCACCCCTTGTCAACTTGGCAGTTGTACACATCACCTAAAACCATACCTTCAAAATGAACGTTACAGCTTATGCCATATGATAAGGGGATAAGACAGAGAAGAAAGCAAAGATATTTGCTTTACAGACAAATACAAACATAATCATAACAAAACGAGGAGGAAATATTCATGTCATCATAGTCCTTGTTTCTGTAACTGGTCACGTGGCTGTAGTTCATATTTGTCACGACCTTCTTCCACTACCCATTCCATGTTCCCTTTACCCTCAGCAAGCACTTCAGCTGGCTGTGGTTCTTTGCCTGGTGGGGTGACCCAAACCTTCATTCCTGAAGTTTCTTGGCCATTGGTAGTCCTGCCTGGATTGGGTTGTTGCAGTTTTCCATTGACTTGAATCACGGGGCATGGTAGTACTAAGAGACGCCCAAGGGGATCTCATGTATTCCAGGAAAACTCTTCTTTACTTCCATTGTGTAGTTGCAGTGCTATTTCCCCTTGATAGTCAGGATCAATCACCCCAGCCAGTACAGTAATCCCCTTACTTGCCTGTTGATTCAGAGGCACAAGAAGCCCAAAGTGGCCAGGTGGCAGCCTTAACTTCCAGTTCAATGGGATTATTGTTGTGTTTCCTGGTGGAAGCACTCCTTCTTTTGGAACCAAGACCTGTAGACCAACAGAGCTTAAACTTGCAGGGACAGGAAGCAAAAATTTCCCTAGTGGATCACTAGGAATGATAGTGAGTGGTGCTACTCCTGTTTCCACCCCTTGATTCCTGGACCCATGAATCCTGGCTATGGGAGAAACAGCACCATAGAGTGGATGCTGATTCAGAGCATACACAGCCTCCTGGAGAACACTGCCCCAACCCTGCAAGGTATTGCCACTTAGTTGGTGCCGTAATTGAGTCTTCAATAGGCCATTCCACTGTTCTATCAACCCAGCTGCCTCTGGATGATGGGGAACACGGTAAGACTACAGAATTCCATAAGCATGTGCCCATTCCCTCACTTCATTTGCTGTGAAGTGGGTTCCTTGGTCCGAAGCAATGCTGTATGGAATACCATGATGGTGGATGAGGCATTCTATAAGTCCACGGATCATAGTTTTGGCAGAAGCATGTCGTGCAGGGAAGGCAAACCCGTATCTGGAGTATGTGTCTATTCCAGTAAGAACGAATCGCCGCCCTTTCCATGATGGAAGTGGTCCGATGTAATCAACCTGCCACCACGTAGCAGGCTGATCACCCCGAGGAATGGTGCCATATCGGGGACTGAGTGTGGGTCTCTGCTGCTGCCAGATTGGACACTCAGCAGTGGCTGTGGCCAGGTCAGCCTTGGTGAGTGGAAGTCCATGTTGCTGAGCCCATGCATAACCTCCATCCCTACCACCATGACCACTTTGTTCATGAGCCCATTGGGCAATGACAGGAGTTGCTGGGGAAAGAGGCTGATTGGTATTCATCAAATGGGTCATTTTATCCACTTGGTTATTAAAACCTTCTTCTGCTGAAGTCACCCTCTGGTGAGCATTCACATGGGACACAAATATCTTCATGTTGTTTGCCCACTCAGAAAGGTCTATCCACATACCCCTTCCCCAGACTTCTTTGTCGACAATCTTCCAATCTTGTTCCTTCCAAGTCCCTGACCATCCAGCCAAACCATTAGCAACAGCCCAGGAATCAGTATACAGACACACCTCTGGCCAGTTCTCCTTCCAAGCAAAGTGAACAACCAGGTGCACTGCTCGAAGTTCTGCCCACTGGGAGGATTTCCCCTCACCACTGTCCTTCAGGGACATCCCAGAAAGGGGCTGCAGAGCTGCAGCTGTCCACTTTCGGGTGGTGCCTGCATGTCGTGCAGAACCATCTGTAAACCAGGCCCGAGTCTTCTCTTCCTCAGTCAACTGACTGTAAGGAACTCCCCAAGATGCCATAGCTGTGGGCTGGGAAAGAGAAGGTAAGGTGGAAGGAGTGGGGGCCATGGGCATTTGGGCCACTTCCTCATGTAACTTACTTGTACCTTCAGGACCTGCTCGAGCTCTATCTCATATATACCATTTCCATTTTATGATGGAGTGCTGCTGTGCACGCCCAACTTTATGGCTTGGTGGGTCAGACAACACCCAGCTCATGATAGGTAACTCAGGTCTCATGGTAACTTGGTGGCCCATGGTTAAGTATTCTGTCTCTACTAAGACCCAGTAGCAGGCCAACAGCTGTTTCTCAAATGGAGAGTAGTTATCTGCAGAGGATGGTAAAGCTTTACTCCAAAATCCTAAGGACCTGCATTGTGATTCTCCTATAGAAGCCTGCCAAAGGCTCCAAACAGCATCTCTATTTGCCACTGACACTTCCAGCACTATTGGGTCAGCTGGATCATATGGACCAAGCGGCAGAGCAGCTTGCACAGCAGCCTGGACCTGTCGCAGAGCTTCATCTTGCTCCGGTCCCCACTCAAAACTAGAAGCTTTTGTAGTCACTCGGTAAATGGGCCAGAGAAGCACACCTAAATGAGGAATATGTTGTCTCCAAAACCCAAAGAGGCCAACTAAGCATTGTGCCTCTTTTTTGGTTGTAGGAGGGGCCAGATGCAACAGCTTATCCTTCACCTTAGAAGGAATATCTCAACAGGCCCCACACCACTGGACACCTAGAAATTTTACTGAGGTGGAAGGGCCTTGTATTTTTGTTGGATTTATCTCCCATCCTCTGCCACGCAAATACCTCACCAACAAATCTAGAGTAGTTGCTACTTCTTGCTCACTAGGTCCAATCAACATGATATCATCAATATAATGGATCAGTGTGATGTCTTGTGGGAGGGAGAAACGATTAAGATCCCTGCGGACAATATTATGACAGAGGGCTGGAGAGTTGATATAACCCTGAGGTAGCACAGTGAATGTAAACTACTGGCCTTGCCAGCTGAATGCAAACTGTTTCTGGTGGTCCTTGCTGACAGCAATTGAGAAAAAAGCATTTGCCAGATCAATAGCTACATACCAGGTACCAGGGGATGTGTTGATTTGCTCAAGCAATGATACCACATCTGGAACAGCAGCTGCAATTGGAGTCACCGCCTGGTTAAGCTTACGATAATCCGCAGTCATCCTCCAAGACCCATCTGTTTTCTGCACAGGCCAAATAGGAGAGTTGAATGGGGATGTGGTGGGAATCACAACCCCTGCCTCCTTCAAGTCCTTAAGAGTGGCATTAATCTCTGCAATCCCTCCAGGAATCCGGTATTGCTTCTGGTTCACTATTTTGCTAGGCAGGGGCAGTTCTAGTGGCTTCCACTTGGCCTTTCCCTCCATAATAGCCCTCACTCCAGGAGTCAGGGAACCAATGTGAGGATTCTGCCAGTTGCTGAGTATGTGATGAGCTAAAACTCCATCAATCACCTGACCTCCATAAGCCCCAACTCTGACTGGTGGACCAGAGTGACGTTTTGGGTCTCCAGGAATTAATGTCACTTCTGACCCAGTGTCTAATAATCCACAAAATATCTGATCATTTCCTTTTCCCCAATGCACAGTCACCCTGGTAAAAGGCCATAGGTCCCCCTGGGGAAGGCTGGGAGGAAGATTAACAGTATAAATTTTTGGCAGTGTAACAGGGTCCTTCCCCAAGGGTACCCGGCCTTCCCTTCATTCAAGGGACTCTGGATCTGTAAATTGTCTCAAGTCTGGGAATTGATTAAGGGGCCGTGACTCTCTGTTTTTGTAATTCAAGGGAGACTTTTGTTCACGTGACCTAGAATTCTTCTGCTTATATAGTTCAAACAAGAATTTAGTCGATTGCCCATCTATTTTACTACTTGGTACTCCATGATCCACTAGCTAACGCCATAAGTCTCTGCGAGTCATATTATTTTGATTGCTGCTTTGAGCCTGTTTTCCATTACGGTAGCCATGCCCACCTTGTCTGTGTTGATTAACTGCAGCCACTTGGCTTCTGCTGACTCGGGACCCGATTATCCCCATTGTGTTTAAGGATTCCAGCTCAGTGACAGCATTTTCTACAGTAATATCTGACCTACAGAGAAGGGTGACTACAGAGCTCTTCAGGGATGATGGAGCTAGTTTCACAAATTTATTCCTTACAGTCCTGGTAAAAGGTGTGTCCTCTGGACATTCCAGGGCTGTGTGAGCAGGTCTTCCGTGATAAATCCACTCTAACATTCCAATCTCTCTAAGCCTTTGAATCCCCTCCTCCACATTGTACCAGGGCAGTTCTGGCATTTCAACCTCTGGTAATGCCGGCCACCTTTTGATCCATGTTTCAGCCAGCCACCCAAACAAACTGTTAACAACTTTTCTAACCCCTCGAGCTACAACATTGAATGCAGAATCTCTGCTTAGTGGGCCCATATCAGTAAATTCAGCCTGATCCAACCTTAAATTCCTTCCACCATTATCCCACACTCTTAATATCCATTCCCACACATATTCCCCTGGTTTCTGTCTGTATAAGTTGGAAAACTCATACAGTTCTTTTGGAGTATAGCTTACCTCCTCATGGGTCACACTTTGTACCTCACCCTTTGGGGCTTGTTGGGACTTGAGCCTAGTTATAGGTCTTGAAGCAAAAACTGGTGGTGGGGGTGGGTCATGAAAAGAGTTAGAATTATCTCTCAAGCCATTCACCTCAGGACATTCTGTTGCATTTTCATTTCTTAAAACAGGATTAATCTCTCCAGACAAAGGAGTGGAGGGCTGCTTCCTCAGGGGAGGTGATTACAGGATTAGCAGGCACTGAAGGGTTACTCTCCTTAGGTGGGGGTTGGGTGGCAGACTCCTTAGGGCAGACTGGAGGTAGAGAAGCTGTTTCCCCAGGACAGCCCTCTACAGGTAAATCTAACAATGACCCAGCAGAATCCAGGGTTCCAATGTCCTCACTGCCATTACTATCAATCCATATGTCCCCATCCCAAGTTTCCGGATCCCATTCTTTTCCAATCAATGCCTTTACTTTAACAGCACACACCCCGAGAGATTGAGATTTTAGTTTACGTTGTAAATGTGCTACTCGCACAATGAGAGACTGCATCTGATTTTCAGAAACTTCCAGTCTGCGGGCACAGGAAATAAGATTTTCTTTCAGGGCACACATGGAAACCTTTACATCTGTCATATGGCATTTGAGTTTTGAATTTGAAGCCTTTAGCTCATCCCTTTCTCTTACAACTGTATCCAAAGTATCTAAGAGCAGCCAGCCAACATCATTATACCTCTTAATACTGCAAAACTCCATGGAAGTGTCGAAAACACTGTCACCCAGAGCCTTGCTTCGTACTAGAGTATGATTAGGACAATCAAATGGTGCTATTTTGTGTATTTCCTTTGCCAACTCCTGCCATGGACTGTCAGTGCCCTCTTGATTATTGGAAATAGAGTCATTAGTGCCTCTGAATCTAATCAGAGTAGAAAACAAATTGTAAAAGCCCATTTTAAGATTCTGTTTCTCAAGAACCACTCCTGGTACCAAGTTGTATCAGTTAGGGTTCTCTAGGGAGACAGAATCAATGAGAGATGTAACAAACTGTCAACTCCAAGGAAGATGTCCGATGAACTCCTCGGGAAACGAACTGACAACTTCGACGAACTCCTCAGGAAATGAACTGGGATTTTCGACGAACGTACTCGATGAACTCCTCAGGAAACGAACCGGCAACTTCGACAAGCTCCCCAGGAAATGCTTCACTGGGCAGCTGAAGAAGAAGTGAAGGTTCTCTAACCGTCCAGCTTATAAGCCTTCAACTGATCACCCTGACCGAATCCAGCCAATTGCATTCTCTCATTGTGGAAGGCACGCCCCCTTGATGAGTCATCAGTCAGCTGCAGTCAATTGACTGATGATCCAACAAACCAGCCCGTTGGTTTATTAACCAGCCTCAAATATCCTCACAGCAATCGTCAGGCCAGTGCCCGCTTGACCAGACAGCTGGGTCACCTAGCCAAGTTGACACATGAACCCAACCATCACAGCCCTAAATGAGGTTTTATATATCTCTTCGATTCTTTTATTTTGGTTTGTTTTTCCTTTTTAATATATCCCAGTGAGAACAAAGTCCTAGATTATAAAGTCACCTAAAATGGTTCTGTCCATTGGAAGGTAATGCTATCAATTTGATATGCAGTTAGGTTTATTCATTTTAGTTAATTTTCAATTTTAGTAATGAATTGTTTCATTTGATTAAAAATGTGTCCAGTTTTCCTCACTCTCTTCTCACTCAGTTTGAATCCATGCTTTAGCTTTCTTAGTCTTTATCTTTACTTTTATCATATGGCTATGATTCAGGTTTTATTAATTTATCAGCTTTAAATTATACTCTTTAATCCTTACCTTCAAGATAATGAACTGTTCTTCTTTTCCTCTCCCACTTCATTCCCTCACTTTCATTTTTGTTATTTCTACATTGTCAAATCATCTAACACTTATTTATCCCTGTGTGTTGTTCATCTATTCCTGTGTAACAAACTACCCTTGCGACTTAGCAGCTTAAAACAAGGAACATTAATTACCTCACATATCTTCTGAGTGTCGGGAGTCTGTGGATGGCTTAGCTGTGTGCTGCAAGCTCAGGGTCTCTCATGAGGTTGCAGTCAAGCTGTTGGCTGGGGTGGCAGTCATTTGAAGGCTCAACTGAGCTGGAGAATCTTCTAAGATGGTGAACTCACATGGATGTAGGCAGGAGGCCCCAATTCCTTGCTCGTGAGAGGCAGTAAGTCTCAATTCTCCAACACTGGGCTTTTCTACAGGCCTGCTCGAATGTGCTCATGACGTGACAGCCAGACTCCCCCACAGTGAGCAATGCGAGATAGAGAGGAAGCTGTGGTGCCTTCTGTGACCTACTCTCTGAAGTCACAGACCATCACTTCTGCTTATTTTCTATTGGTTGGAAGCAAGTCATTGTGACCTATCCACACTGAAGGAGAAGAGAATCAGGCTACATCCTTGAGGGGACAGAATAAAAAAATTCGTAGATATATTTTTTAAAAAATCACTGTTCATCCCCTGGCCACAAGTATTTACTTTTCTCTCGTATGCAAAATACACTCACCCTTCCCAAGACCATTAAATGTTTTATCTCATTAAAGCCTCAACTCGAAGTTCAGAATCTTGTTCTTTAAGTCAGGTCCGTGTGCATTGGCGGCTCCTTGGATGTAGTTCCTTTAGTACAGCTCCTAAGTTCCTCTTGAACTGATGATCTGTGAACTAAAGAGACAAGTTCTCTGCCATCTCCCACACCAATCATACAATGGTAGGACAGGCATAGGCTAACCTCTAAGAAATTTCTGTTAAAAGAGAAGGAACTGGTGATACAAAGAGTCACCTATCTATAGCAATTCTGAAAATTTAGCTGGGAAAGTGTTGAAAAGTCGTTGGTCAAGACTCAGACTCAGTTCTGCCCTTGCCCAGTAATAATCTTCCATGGCTTTTTACCCTCTGAGTCATCCTTCCTTTTCCAAGAGAGGTAACTCATGTTTGAAGCTGCATAGTTTTCTCAGGTTTCTGCCAGAATTTTTGGAATCTAATGTCATCTTTTATTATGCATTATCTTTGTCCATTTTAGTCCAAGATGGCAATGTTTCTGTGAGTATAATTCTATTAAAAACTTTGTAGCTTTCCTATAAATCTTAATGAGTGTTCATTCCATTAGAAAAAAAGAAACATGCCCCTGAATATACTCAGGATAAGATGTTCTCTCTCTCTTAAACTTCTGCGGAGATGGTTAAGGAATAAGCCCTAAGACTTCTTAGAAATCTTATTGGTGGGATATCAGAGAGAAACATCCTTAAACTCTTTAGAAGGTCTTTTGAGGACTAAATGTTACTCTTGGGCATCACACTCTATGAGGTCTTAAGAAAGAATTTTAATTAAGAATGAGCTATGCACTTGGCTTCATCTTTAGACCAAGTTTTCCTGGCAGTGCTCTGTGTTTCATCTTTTCTATTTCTTTATTTTTGCATCATTTAAAATTTGGTGAGGCTGGGAATCTTCAAAACCAGCAAGTCCTGGCTCCTTTTGTTTGGTTAGTTCCTTTTTTGCTTCTCTCTCTCCTCTCGCATTTTATTATAAGCAGCAAGAAGAAATCAGATGGCAGTTTTAATATTATGACTGGGAATCTCCTTTGCTAGATCAGCCAGTTCCTTAGGTACATTTTCTAATTTCTACATAACTGCAGGTGACAGTGATGCTAAACTTTCTGCCACTACATAATAAGGATTCCCTTTCCTCTAGTTTCTGATAATGCGTTCCTCACTTTCCTTTAAGCCCTCCCAGAAGCCTTCTCATAGTTCGGAATTCTGCTAACAGTCTGGTCAAGGCACTTTAGATTTTCACTAGTGTTCTCCCTCAAGTCCTTACAGATGTTCCCACTGTCAGGTTCTAAAGACACACTTACATCTCTATTCATCTACTTTGAAAGCACCCCACCTATAAGTAGTAAAATCTGTGTTTCTGTGTAACAGCTTACCTCTAAACTAGCAACTTTCAACAGTTATTATCTCATGCAGTTTTTGAAGGTCAGCAGTCCAGGAGTGTCTTAACCTTGTGATTCTGGCTTGAGGTCTCTCATGAGGTTCCAGCCAACATTGGCCAGGGCTGCAGTCTTCTGTAGGCTGGAAGTTCTGCTCCAAAGTTGGCTCATTTACACGGCTGTTGGCAGAAGGCCTTAATTCCTTGCTGGCTATTGGCAAAGGTCTCAGTTCCTCATCATGTGTGACCCTCTATACAGGGCTGCCTGAATGTCCTTACGGCATGGCAGTTAGTATTGCCCAGAGTGAGTGATCTGAGACAGAGAGAGAGAGAAGAAGCCAACTTCTTTAATTAAATCACACACCATCACTTCTGCTTGTTGGGTGTTTCTTGTTTGTTTGTTTGTTTTTGTTTTTGTTTTTTCATTTGCAAGGAGTGAGTCACCAAGTCCAGCTCACACCCAAGGAGAAAGAAATAGGGTCTGTTGCAGAGTGGTATACCAAAGAATTTTTGGACATATTTTAAAACCACCAATCCTCAACTTTGTTTAAATCTTAGATTCACAGTTAAATAAATGTATTGCTCACTACCAGTCCTTTTTCTGAAGTTTCCCCAATAACTTATTGGTTGAGTTAAGCTTTCCTCTAGATTTTTCAAGGACTCATGGTTATAATATTTTCTGAGTTCTTGCATTTTTCAAATTGTTTTGGTACTTATAGGTCAGCTGGACTGGATGAAAATCCATGCTGACACTCATTTCTTGAGTCCTTGTAGATATTGCCTGAGTGTTTTTTGGAGTTCAGTGTTTCTGTGCAGAAGATTATGACAATCTAATTTCCTTTCCTTTTTAAGTAACTTTTTGTTTTGTTTTGTTTTTTTTACCTAGAGACCCAAATAATGTTTTAATTATATTTAAAGTCTAATAACTTTAGTAGCACATGCTTCAGAGTTACATTCTTATCATTTTGTGAGGTGCATAGTATTTGCTTACAATGTGTACACAGGTCTTTTTTATTTCTGCAAAGTTTCTTGAGTTTGAATTATGGTTTTAAATATTTGTTGTGTTTAATAATTTTGATTTTCTTCTTTGGGAAAATATATATGATTTTTGCCTAATTTCTATTTATATCACTTTCTCTCTGATCTTTTTCATATTATTTTCTGTTTCATTTTCTCTTCTCAAGGATTCATTCTGGTGCTATGTAAAGGACAGTTTTTAAAAAAATATGATGCTTTTTTTTGGTCTGGTTCCCTCTGATTTTCAGAATGTTTCTTGATATGGTAGGCCCATACCACCATATACTTCCTTCCTTCCCTTTCAATTACTCTTCCTTCCTTCCCTTTCATTTGCTATCAGTTGCTACCTCCACACAACACCACCTCAGTCTTCTAAGGTAGTTCTAGCTCTCTCCCCAAGAAGCACTTTGCTGAACTCTTCATTATGATTCAGGGCCATTGCCCACCATGCATCAGGCCTGCTTCTGGAAGTTTCTTTTTGGTGTGGGGCTCTCTTCTTTTGGGGGGTGTGCCCTTACTGATTCCTGAATTCAGCTTCTGTAGACACCCCTCAGTGCTTTTTTTGTGCATCTTCTGCTGGACTCCCCACACTGCTTTGGGTTCTGATCCCAGGATATTGTCCCTCTGCCCCCTTTACAGATAAACTGGAACTGGGGGGTCATTTCATCCTAATAACACTGTGAGTACCAGATAGGGATGCTTTTATTTAGAAGTCTTTGTTTATATGGAAAATTGTAATTTTGGGTCTATATTATGCATATAATTGAAGTGAAGCTAAAGCCCAAGGCCTTCAAACTTAAAGAATATGTATCCTCATTTCTTTGGAGCATACAAAATGATTGTCATGGTTTTCTTGAGAATCAGGCTCATTAATGACAGCACAGCTTTTTAATTTTATGAAGTGAAAGTGCTTTTATCTATTCACAGATTTTGAATGTCACAGTGGAGCTTATATTACCTCCACAAGATGTAGGTAGGTATGGGTTAAAATATAAGGTCATATTTAACTAAGGCCCAAACCCTCAACTTCTCCAAGCCTTAGCTCCCTTATCTATAAAATGCTTCTAATATTAAGCATCTTGCATTGTTGTTCTTAGTTCTACATATAATTTATGTAAGCATAATATTTTTATCATACAACCTAGTATGTCATAGGCATTCAAAAATTGGTTATTATTCAAAATAATTTTAATATTATACTCAACAAGCCAATTAAACAGAAACTAATTTGACTTATTAGCCATTTTAGTATAATGAAATTGATTTAAACCATAAAACCCTTCTGAAGCCCTGGAGTACACCCACCTGTCAAAGGAAACTCAGAAGGTGATTAAAAGGTACTGGTTAGAAAAAGGTACTCGGAATTCATTTTCTCCTTTAGCTTAGATTGGCACAAGCTGATATATTTTATGCTTTACAGGCTTGATTCCTACAAAGCCTTAGATTGAAATGGAAATAATTGAATTGGAAGCTTTGCATTATCCACTTCAGGGACTATTACAACAGCTCTTGCTTTTAAAGGAAATAAATACTCAAGTATATTGTTCATGTTTTACTTGGAAAGTAATATTGTCTCTTCCATATAAAGTATCTAAGAACCAAATTTAATTATTTTACGGAGAATTCAATGATCATAAAGAGCACTGACAGTGTAGAAGACTGAATTTTTTTATTCGGACTTTAAACAGAGACAAGTGGGTTTGCTATTCAGGTAAGTCTTCTGGTTTTACCATATTTGTTTCAACTTTAATTTAGGCCAGTAGTTGCCACACCTGGCTGGCCATTGAAACCACCCGGTGACTTCTTTAGACAAACACATCCCTGACTCTCCCCCACACCTTCTGAAACATTGTCCATATGTTTATAAATTTCCTCAGTGACTGGCAGAGTTGTAATTAGAGTTAAGATGTTTTGGTCTAGTCTTTACTTCCTGGGATTTGGGAGAAAATGGTAAAAAGTAGGTAAAGAGGTTAAAAGTGTTGGAAGAACAACATAGAGCCTTGCTTTTCAAAGTCTGGTCCATGGATCACTAATATCAGGCTCCCTTGAGAGCTTGTTAGAAATGCAAAATCTCAGACCTTACCTCAGACATATTGTATAAAACATGCATTTTCACATGATCCCCAAGTGATTTGTATGCATATCAAAGTTTGAGAAGAGTGATATAGACCATTTATAGGAGGGTTTTGATGTTATCCAAAAATTAAACATAAAGTCACCAAAAGACTGAAGACGAAAGATCAAAGGTGGACATATTGTTGGTTTTATGCAGAAACTGCAGATATTACAGTGGTTTCTCTATGTTCAACATAAAATTTTATTGTAATTGCAAATATGAAATATTTGGTTCATTGTATAGGCTGAACAATACAAATTGGCCCACAGACTTCTTGTTATTGCTGTGTTGCTTATTAAGATTTATAGATGGGAAGCTGGAGATCTAAGTTTGAACTGTACTTTATTCTTCCCTTGCTGAAATGTAAAATTTATAATAGAGGTAGCATCAATTGCAGAAAAACAAAAGCTAAAAGTGAAGAACTTGTCTTACCCTCCTTGAGAATAAAACATTTCCCAAAGAGCTTCACTTGATTTTGTGAACACTGTAATTTATAAGCTCCACCTGACTGTACTCATTGCAGCATTTGTGCTTCTCTCTTAAGTGTGAGTTATAGCACATCTAGATCTGTGTTTTAGAGTTGTTTAATTTCTTTCCTTCTTAAAATTGCAATTCCTTGAGGGTAACGTGGTTGTTGTTTCTTTGTACCTCCTGATTGCCTTCACTCTATCCCCAGTTCCTAGGGTAGTTCTCTGTAATAGGATGATCCGTAATTAGGCTGATCACGTATCCTAATTTACCTGGGACGTTCCCAGAATACACCTGTTGTCTCAGCGCAATTACAAATAGTGCTCCCTTTCACTTTAGAAACTGTCCTGGTTAGAACTATAGATTATGTCTCCCTGTCAGTAATGAAGACATGTGGTTAATTTTGTCTGAGGAGCAAAACCTTCCTTCAGGGGAGCCTCGATAGCCATTGTTTTGTGAGACTAATTGCCTTGGATGTCTTGAGGTTAGCCCTCCTCCCTTTTTCTTCCTCCTCTCTTTGCTCGGTTTGAAAAAGCAAATGTTTAAAGGATCAGAAATGACTTGCCAAGATTCTTTGGCAATATAGTATACTAGAAATAATAAACCACTGCATTGTATCTACTTGATTTTAATTTTAATTTTCATTACACTTTAATATTTAAAAAGTTGATTAAAATATGCATCCTAATTGTTTTCTAGTGCAGTATTACCCTCCACCCTTTTTGGTGGTTTCTCCCTCACCCTTTCCTTCATGCCCCATCCATCTACAATCTGTCTGCTTTCAAAATAACTGATGTTGATAACCTAGTACATATCCTTCTATAATTTTTCCATGATTATAAAATCAAATATATATGTATATTTGTGTATATATGTATAGAGATGCATATGATGGATTCTTCTTTTTTGTTTTTGTTGTTGTTGCTTTTTTTTTTCTCATCAAAATGTTACAGAAATCTATTCAAATCATTTTTTTAAAGCTGCATTCCAGAATACAGACATACTGTAATTTATTCAGTCATTCCTCCAAGATTGCATTCCATTTGTTTCCAGTTATTATTATTATTTGCCATTACATACAATACTGCAGTAAATACTCTTTGACATATTTCCTTATGTGCTGATGGTTTTATTTTTATGTCAGGTAAGATTGATGGGTCAAAGGGGTATGTGTGTATAATTTTAAATTATGTTGCCATATTACTTTCCAAAATGACAGTAACAATTCATTGAGGTTCCCTTAACTCAATTTGCTGCCCTCTAACTTCAAGGCCAGGCTTGGATGTTGGTGAGCCCTATGAGGCCAGACTGCTACATTGTACCGAGTAACTTTTCTTATTGAATAAAAAGCCTTTTCAATATTGAGGAAATAGGATGCAATTTGAATGAGTTGCTTCTTTGAAAAGAACAGAATTGCATGAAAACTGGACGTGCCCAGCAAATTTGAGATACATAATGACTTATATCATTTTGACACATGAATAATGAAAGCCACACATTATGGACTGTTTACTAAACAGGTGTAAGATTAAGTTAAAATTGTGATGGGAACACTGGTTGGGTCATATAATGTTCTAAAAATAGGCTGAGGACAGAAGAACAATTTTAAATGATTTGGTGACTTTTTTCTGAAGGGGAATCTTGCCTCCTTCTGATTTCAGCCCCAAATCACACTGCCACGGTTGCAGAACAGGGGCTATGCCAGACCCAACAGCATGGACTGGCACTTACCAAGGCGGACCTAGGTGCTTCTGCCTCTTCCTATCCACCTGTCAGAAACCAAGAACAAAGCCCAGCCTCCCACATGGCACTATTCCTTCAGGAGACCAAGCAGTCACCTGGTGGCAAGTTGACTACACTGGACCCTACTATCCTACTCTAGATGTGATTTGCCTTTTCTGTCTGCACAGTCATAGCCAGCACCACTGTCTGGGAGCTTATGGAATGCCTGAGCCACAGGCCTGGAATTCTACACCTGTAACATCCGAACAGGGGATCCACTTCACAGTGCAGGGAGTGTGATAGTAGGCCCATGTTTATGGAATCTTTGGGTCATATCACTGGCCCACCGTTCAAAAGCAAAGTGGCCTCATAGGATGCTGGTATGGCCTTCAAAAGGCACAGCTCAAGTGCCAGCTCAAAGGCAACACTCTGAGAGGATGGGATGCCATCATTCAGGATGTAGTGTATACATAATGTCAGAGATGTCCTTATGATGCGCTGTTCACAGTAGGAAGGACGGAGGAAAATCCAGGTGATAAGGGTGGAAGTAGGAGCGCCCCACTTATAATCACTCCCAATATCCCTGGGAAATTTTGTGCTTCCTGTCCTTACAAGTCTTCATCTGCAGGATTAGAGGTCCTGTTTTCCCAAGGGGACACACTCTTACCAGGGACGAGGACATTGAAAGGGCTTCAATGAACAACAAGTTATGGCTACTGCCAGGACACTTAAGACACTTGGTCTTAAAAGATGAGGAGGCACCTCATGTAAAGGGTAATTAGATGGAGGAGGCAGGCTGCTTCTCCAGAGTGTGGAATATGTGTGGGCCCCAGGTGATTCTTGGATGCCTCCTGGAACTCCCTTACCACATTGTAACCATGAACAAACACATGCAGCAATTGTGGAGTGAAAAGGGTACAGCTACAAAAACTCAGATCCCTCATCAATGTGGGTTTGGGATTTACTACCAGGAAAGCCACCAAGAGCTGCCAAGGTGACAGCTGTGGGCAAGGGGAATTTAGAATGTAGAGTAGAAGAGGGAGAATCTATGTGCCAGCTGTGGCCCTGAGATCAGCTATAGCAGTGGTGGCTATAATTTGTCCCAATAAATTCCTTTTTCAAAATATTCCCTTCATGAAGAGATGCCCATGGGAAGAGAGGCCCATGGACCGTGTAAATGCACCACTCAAGTCTTCTGTGACTCTGCTACTGCGTTTGCACTGAGGCTATGCTATTCTCAGCCAAATACTGAGCTAGCAAGGATATTAAGGCAGATCCTTCTTGTGGCACTTCTCTTTGGGTGGATCTGGCATGAGGACTTCTCATTGGTGTGGCCAAAATATTCTTAGAGCAGCTCTGAAGTTTGTACCAACCTCCCCTTCCTTCTCTCTTTCCTTCATAAGGATCAGACCTGCAACTCAGTCCGATGGCCCTGACCCCTCCTCTGACTCCCTCCCCTTTTTTCCTCACAGGCATCTCCTTTGCTCCATCTCTTGTAGGTTTAATCTTGCCTTGGTGTCTGCTTTTCAGAGAAACCTAATTAATGCAAATAATAACTAAATATATTCCTCTACTCTCAGAGGAAAGCCTTTATTTGGAAATTGGTACAGGAAAAAGTATTTATTTATTTATTTCTATTTTTAATTTTATGTTGAGCTTTGTTATGACAGATAATGTGATCTCCACTATAAAATCAGGGAGCATATATGCCCATGTGGCATTTCTCAGACTGTCTACTATATACAGAGGATGCCACTGAGATCGAATGTACTTGGGAAATACTACATATGCTATTGCTTTTATTTTGGATCTTCATGATGCACATTAGTGTGTCAATGGCTCTGTGGAGTTCTTTAATAAAAGAACTTTATTTTACCCAGTGATTCCCTAAAACATTTGGCCATGAACCCTTCTCCCTTTTATATTAGAAGGGTAAGTGGTAGGTTGAATTAGGTACCCCAATTTAGACATGCTGTTAATTTTAATCTGCATTCCTGTGGGTGTGAATCCACTGTAAATAGGACCTTTCAAAGTTATTATTTTTAGGTAAGGTGTGGCCCAACTGAATGAGGGTGTCTTAATGAAGTTTACTGGGGGCCTTATAAAAAGAAGAAACTGGGAGTCAGAAGTTGGAGAAGGCCACACAGGAAGAAGCCAGAAGCCAGAGGACCCTAGAAGAGCCAAAGAAAGGAGAGGGCATTGCCATGGGATTGGAGGAAGAGGTCCGAACCAGTGAGCCCCAGGATCGCTGGCAGCCAGCACCAGAACACTGCAGATCCCTGGAGGAAGCAAACATTGCCAGTATCTTGATTTTGGACTTCTTCTAGCCTCAAAATCAGGAGCCAGCAGATTCCTGTTATTAGGCTAAAACCTGTTTGTGGTATTTGGGATAGAGGCTCTGGGAAACTAAATTGTGTTAATAAGCACAATTTGTAATCACAGCTCTAGTGACTTCCCAAGAAGGAAGGTAGCTTTAAAGCAAATCTTTGTTTTTGTGTTATAAACCTTAGTTTATCCAATCTCCTTAAAGATCTCCCTCTTTAATTATTTTTATCCTGCAACTTTAACTATCTTTCTCTTCTAATCCCTGAGAATCTGGTGGTCTTCAGGGTTCCTTCTTGGTTCTCCTTTGTTGTCATTGTTACATGCTTCCTGGGTGAATTCATCTATTTCATGGTCTCCTCTGCCTCCTATAACCTTATTACTCCTATATTTATACCACCAGGCTTGATCACTCTCTTGAAATCAGACTCAACTGAAAAATTTCTTGAACTCTGAATACTCTTTCTCCACGTAAGTACATTGTTATATTCCTTTATCTCGCTAACGATACTATTGTCCTTGCAATCACCCAAGCCAGAAACCTAAGAATCATCCTTCACTCCTCCATCTCCATCAGGATCTTTATGTATCATGTCGCTAACTCACATCAGTTCTACCTTCTAAATAATCCCCAGATCTATCTCTATATCCATCCATACTCCTACTGTAGTAATTCAGCTCTCATTAGTTTTTTAAGTGGTCTTTTTCCCTCTGGCCTCATACTTCTATAATCTGTCCTCCATATTTACGACCAGAGTAATATTTTTAAAATGCAAGTCCTGCTGTGCTACTCTCTGATGTGTGGGGTTAATTCCACACTTCTGTACATGACACATCAGGCCTTCATTGACCTTGCCTTGGCTTACCTCCTGAGCTCCATCTCCTTTAGCTTCCATCCACACTCTCATACAATCATGCCAAACCACTCATCATTACCTAAGGGGTATCCTCCTTCTGTCTGAAGTGCTCTTTTGCATGCTCCTCTTGGGAAAACATATATTTATTCCTTCACAACCATACACGAATGCCACCATCTCTCTGAAGCTTTTCTCAAAAACCAGATAAAATCTATTACTCCTTCTGTTGTGCTATTACCATGATTTAAACATATCTCTGGTACTGTATAGTAAGTGTTTGGAGGAACAGCAACATTCTTGCAATAAACTAAAAATGTTTCAAGGTGATTATTTTGAATGGTGACACATTTGGATGCTTGCATTCTGATATGCTTGATTAAAAAATCCATTCCATTGCTTTACAGTCACAGAGTAAACAAAGAAAATTTGTTGTAGGACCTGAATATGAAAAATTAACTATTGTGGCTTAGAGATTGTTATTTGTGGGACATTTTCTGCCATTAAATCAAGGATATGAATTTTGCAGAGACTTATGTTCTGATTGTTAATTTAATAATATAGTCTGCAATTTTGCCCATTCTAGAAAAATAACATTCTCAGAAGCTGATAACATCCTGATATTTCTGTTTTAAGACTATTTATACTATTTAGTAAAATGATTATAAAATGATTAATGTTTTGTTGAATGTTTTCTACAATAACTTAGTCAAAATTTATGGGTGTTCTAAGAGTCTGTTTTTAAAAGACATTATTTGCTTGATTCCAGTGCAGCAAATGCCAGAAAAAGGTGGCAACTTGTATTTTGCCTGTCAGAAATGTATATCTCACCAGCTCAATTGGTACTATGAAAATGCATTTTATCCTTATCAGGCAGAAACACACTTAAGAAAATGAATTTTATAACAAAAAAATGAAGGGTACCTGCAGTTAATCAAACTTGTCATTGCCATTAATCTGGAAATCTTTGAGGCTAATGTCATCTGGTAAATTAAAAATAAATAAATAAATAAGAGAAAGAAGATATGCAAAGTTGTTTCATATTTTCTATATGTTTAAACAACCTTGTGTATATTCTATATGTTTAACTCAGATGTATTCTGAATTTAATTTTTAATGAACTATTGAAATAACTTGGCACTGTGGCACAAAATTTTTTGGGGCACAAACTTTTTTTCTTTTTTTTTAGTCAATTAACAATTATTTTTAAAACGAGCCCTGCTCTAGGCTGGGTACTGAGGGTACATAATAAATCAATAAAACTAGGTTCCTATTCTCCAGGAGTTCACTGTCTAGTGTAGGAGACAAAGCTTATACAAATAATTCATGACAAGAGCTATCAAAGAATCTGTATCTATAGCTATCTCTATCTATCATCTATCGATATCTATATCTATCTATCTATCTATCGATATCTATCTATCTATCTGTCTTCTGTCTATCTGTGGGACAGTGAGAACTCAGTGGACTAATGTTCAACACTAGATGAGTAGAGGAAGGGGACGGAGACTGAAGGAAGATTGGCTGGATGACCATCAATGAAGGTTCATTGCATTTAGAATGAGATACTATGAATGTTTTGGTTCATAGGAAGTTATTTCTTGGATTTAATTCCTAATGCTAAGAAACATTGGCGAAAGAATCATTTCCCTCTATTTCAGAAAAAATTTAAACAGAAAGGAAAGCACGCAATTTCATGTGACCAAATAATATCTGCTAGTTTTCTGGTTGGGCCCAAGAACCTTAAGACAATTCTGTCGCTCTTCTATTTCTTCCTTGCTTCTCAGCCTGCCTGTAATATTGCCTGGGAGCAAGGGAGTCTCAAATGTCTGCTGCAGAAGTCAAAAGAACATTTACACATGGTGGAATGCCTCCCTTCCTAAGTCTTTTTGTTAATAATCGATTGCGTCTCATCTTCAGTGTCCCTTCTGTTTAAAATATATTCAGATGTCTTTTACTTTGAAACTAGGCACATTTTTCCTATGAACTCCCCATTTTCTTTCCACATACCACTCATTATTATTAAGTATACACAGCAAATGGCAGAGTAAAGCACTTTTCCTTTCTTGGGGATTGGAGGATATTGGAAAAGGCAATACCTTTTTTCTAGGGTAATACCAATAAAGATCATCTTCCCAAAGAACAAAAATGGAGCTGCAAGAGAGATGTGACCGCCATGAGGAGCATATAGATGGTCGTAAACAGTGGACAGTCCACCGAGGAATGGAAACTGAAAGTGCAGGCTAAAGAGAGTGCTCTGCAAACATCGAGGAGAAAGCGCTTGGCTTTTATGTGTCAGGGAAGCATTCAGGAAAGGCACAGAGAGTGATGTTTGATCTTCACCATAAAGGCTGTGTTTATATAAGGACCCTAAAACATGACGTGGGGTCTTCCCACTCATTGTCTTGAAAAAATTTATCTAAATAAGAAAATCTGCTAGAAAATTGACAAAGAATAAACTCAGATTTTTAAAAAAGTTATTTTGAGCCCTAACCTCTGTTTATGGTGTATTCCTTCTTGGAGATGCTTTTTGCAAATCCTGTTGCAGCTCCAGGTCCTGGCTTTTTTTCTTTTTGTCTCTAGATATATCACAAGGCTTAAATGTTTAACAGCTTTATGATTTACAAAGATAATAATTCAATGACAGTGTTGAGGAATGAGGACCACGTGGGGCTTGGTAGCCCAAGGGAGGCTGGAGTGATTTCTGAAACCCACAGAGTTTTTGATGATGTGGCATAAACCAGTTAGACAGATTTAGAGAATTTATATAAAGGCCTGTGGATAATAAGCTAATAAATGTGTACCAAGAAAGCCATGAATGCCAGGCTAAGGAGTTTGAACGTCGATTCCAGTCCTCTAAAATCAAAGAACGTTTTTGCACAGGGTAGAAAAGGAAAAACCTGATATTTTGGAAAATTCTTCTTACAGTGGTGTACTGGATGAATCATCAAGAGAGCTTCTAAATAAAATAGCAATCAGATTTGGGCAATCCTTGGCAGAAAGCCTCAGCAGGATTTAGATGCTTATTAGATTTGAGGGGTAATGAACAGGAGAAGCTGGGTGAGAAGGTGGGTCATGCCTGTTCCCTGGAGATAGCAGTGGCTATTTTCTAAGGGACTGGTGGTCCATAGGGACCAGGACAAAATGAGTTTGTGATGGTGGCATAGCACACAAGGCACTGCAGGATAAATCCCCAGGGCAGTGTTGGAAGCCCCAAAGTAAGCTGTGCAATGGCAGTGCAGTTGCTCCCTCTTGCCTTAAATACTACTGGAGGTCTCCTTCCCCTGTAAGGTGAATCACAAAGAAGAGGCTAAATTACATTCCCAAAAGAGTCATGAACAGTGAAGTTGCATTGCTGTGTAACATGGCCTAGGGAGGCTGTGCCGCAACCATATTCAATACCTCCAGGGGCAAATGCAGAAATGGGTGCAATGGAGATTATGCACCAAGTATGCCCCAGTGGTTGAGGAAGACCTTATCCAGGTCAGCAAAAGAGGAGAAATGGTGGGATTTGTGCAACTGTTCCAGAATGATGACTGGCCAGCCCAGGCCTCCCACTACTTAACATCACCCTGCTCTCCCAATCAGCCACAGACATGGCACATGGGACATGACTGGTCCATTAGAGAAAGAATCCCAAACGTGTTAGAACTAGGAGTTACTTTCTTTAAGGTTTGTGAAACTTTTCAGCCACAACCAAGAAAAACGGCAGCTATTCCTAAAGTGATTCATCATTTGCCCTGCAACTGTGTCCCCCTTCAGATACAAAGGAAGACCCTTTTACTGATTAGAAGATCATGATTTATGTGATAAGATCACCAGTGAAGGCTTGCCACAGATTACTATTTTAGGGAATAACACAGTAGAGATGCCTCTGTGAGAGAGGAAAACAGAGAGCAGCAGTAAATCTCTGCGGAGACTCAGGAAGGTGGGTCTGGGCTGCTTTGGATTAACAGCTACAACTGGCCCTGGATAGCCCTTGGTGCCCTCGAGGCTCCCCTGGAAAATAAGTTACATTTGAAATGGATCAGGGCCAGCTGAGCCACCACAATGACTTGTGACATTGGAAAAGTCCCTAGTGTTCCTCCAATGTGTAAGCTGAGAGGGACTGTAGCTGTCACCTGCTCTAATCGCACACCAAAAGGTGTAATACCATCTGCAGCATTGTTTAATCTTGGTTTTTTAAAAAATTAATAGACTTCACTTTTGAGAACAGTTTTGGATTTATAGCAAAATTGAGCAGATAATATGGCATTCCCATATACCCTCTTTGCCTCCCTGCCACCCCACAGTGTTTCCCCTTTTATCAACATCTTACATTAGTATGGTACACTTGTTACAATTAATGAACAAATATGGATACATTATTATTATCTAAAGTCCATACTTTATTTACATTTCCTCAGTTTCCCTAGGTTTTACCTGATGCCCCTTTTCTGTTCCAGGAGTCCATCCAGGATACTAGTTAACATTTAATTGTTATGTCTCCTTCAGCTGTTCTGGAGTTATGAGATTTAGGGAGAAAGATCACAGAGATAAAATATCATTTCCATCACATCATATCAACAGGACATACTAACAACATGGTCTATGATTGTTGAGGTTGACTTTGATCCTCTGAAGTAGTGTGGGTTAGATTTCTCCACTGTAAAGTTACTCTCTTCCCTGACCCTCTTTCAATATTGTAATTTCAGAAGGAAGTCACTATATGTAGCCCATACTCCAGGACTGGGAACTCTGATGAAGTTTTTCGATGGAAACCGGAGGAGAAGTTGGCTCACTGAAGTAGAGATGAAAATTCTCCCTTCTGACAGCTGAAGTCATCACTTCTCTTTTTAAAGACTTCAGCTGATTGGATTAAACATCTCTCATTGCTGAAGACACTTCCCCTAGTTGATCGCAGATGTAATCAGTTATAGATGCAATCAACTTGCTGATGACTTAAGTCCATGAAATGTCCTCGCAGTAGCAGTTAGACTAGTTCTTGCTTGACTATACAACGGGGCACCACTACCTGGCCAAGCTGACACAAGAACCTAACAATCACAAGCGTCTACATAATTAATTTAGAAAGCTTTTGCGTGAGAGATTTGTCTCCTTTCCCACATTTATTAATTTATTCAGTCATTTATTTATATCCGTATGAACTCATGGATATTTATTTAATCTTTTGAGTTATGATTCAATGCTACTTTATTTATTCTATTGTTCAAATTGTTCCAGCTTTGGCCATTGCATCTCTTTCACTTGGCTCTTGTACTCTTTGACATATCCCCATAATTTATGTGTGTTTGTGTGTGTGTGCTTTGAGCACTTCCCTACTTTCAGGTGCTACAAGATGCTTAAAGCTCATCCTGTATATTTCCTGCCCCAGTTCTAGAATCAGCCATTTCTCCTAGGAGACTTGATTCCTTTTTATTGGAAAATGGTGTTAGAAACCAGGGTCTGGGCTCCAGGTGTACTTGTTGCTACAGGGATATCATTTCTTTTAGGCCCTCTCAGTTTACAAAGCAAAGAAACATATGTGAATTCTAACCTATGTATATATACATATCTATAAATATTTTTATATGTAGTCATTTGTATTTATATTGTTAAATATGATTCCTTTCTGATGTCTCCAGCGTAATTCATTACTGCATGGATAATTCTAGCCTCCTCTTCCTCCCTTGCTGATCTGTAAATTTTTCTATTTTTATTCCAATAGTGAAGAAATCTGGCTCCCTCCATATGGCATGTATCTAATTGTTCAACTCTATACATATAGAACAGTATCAGAATTGTTAACCTGTAGCTCCATGGGAAGCAACTTTACCAACTAGATTACATCTCCTTTTGACTTTAGTCTTAGAGATGCCACTAATTTCCAAAGTTACTTAGGTCAGAACCTTTTCCTCCATATCAGTGTGATTGTTTCACATTTTTGTAATACAGTTAGATTCTATTTTTACAGTCTGCATTCTTTCCTGGGATCCCCAACCTCCTAATATTTTAAAAAATTTTCATACATCTTAATGTATAAAGTAAAGCTCTAAAGGTTTTGACAAATGTACAATATTGTGTATTCACCATGACAGTATCAAACAGAATAGTTTCGCTGCCCTCAAAGTGCCCTGTGTTTCACCTATTCATTCCTATCCACCAAGTAGAATATTACTAGTGCTTTCTTTTGATCAGTGTTAGCATGGTTTATCTTTCTCCATCCCTTACCTTTTAACCTATGTCCTCTGGAGGACTTCCATGAGAGGCAATTTTCCCGTGAGTCTCTTGTATTTATGGATGTCTTGTGAGCAGAGACCCTGACAGCCTTGGTTCTGAACTCTCTTTCCAAGGGTGTTCATAGTCAACAACCTTGGAAGATAGAGACAGTGTCTCTCTCCAGAGTAAAGGGCAGACTTGCTTGCTGTACAGGGTAGTAAAGAAAATGTGTCTCTTTGGGGCAAAAGGCAGATTTTCTTTTAACCTCTTATAAAAATTCAGTTCCTTAAGCTTGGCATTCCTCAGCTGTGACAGAAGCCCACTGTGCCCACAGCATCCACCTGGGCCCCTCTGCGCTGCCCCTGTGGAATTTGTGGCAAGGGGAGTAGATATAAACATGATGCATGCTGCTTGATGTGTTATACATGATAAAGTCCTTTGTCTCTGATCCAAGGGTCTTGTGTCTTCTGTCAGCATCCACAAAATGCTAACAGGCTAACTTATTAGAGTTATTCAGATCCTTCACAGTTCTTGACAAGGATGATTCATTCCATCATTCCATCCAAATAAGTGCTTTAATAAATAATGTTTCTATTAACTACAATTAACATTTTTACTTTAAAAACATGATTTGAAGACAGAATATTTTAAACTGAAAAGTCTATTGACCTCCTTACAGTTGAATTAAAAAATAGCATTAAATTTACTGTGAGTTTATTAACAAGTTGATGTGCATAGAGAAGCACTTGAGCTAGTGAAGCAGGTAGCAATGACTTATTAGTATTCAAAAGCTCTGGGCTAATATGATGATAAATTAATCTGTCTCTTCTCTTTCCTTCTGCAGTCCTCCAGGATACTTAGATGATTCTAAGTCTATTCAGTGATTTAAAAGGAGAGATTTATTTCACCCCTGCATGACTTTGTTCTCTCCAGTGAATTGTTCAATTTTCTTTCTTAATGCATTCTGGAGTATCTCCTATAACTCTATTCTAAGTACATTTGCTTTTATATTATTTAAGATAAAAAGAAGTATTCAATTTATAAAGACATATATCAATTCTAAATAGGATTTTCTTCAGTCTGTTGACAAAAATTGCTTTTTAAAAATTGATACTGGTAAGCAAATAACTATATGACAGGTGAGGGTCTGGAGATAAAAGATACTAGGTTTTCCTTGTTATTGTTTTTGATGTTTGCTTGTTTGTTTGTTTGAATAAATAACACAAATCTTGAAAAAGACAGAGGTATTTCCCCAGACCTCAATGAGCCCATGGATAGAAATGAAATAAAATTAACAACATGCATTCAAATAGTGTTTACTATTTGTCCGATTTGCCAGATGTTGGCCATTAAGTAACAGAAAGGTCTAGCAACTTGGTCAAGACTACACGATATGAGATGGAAAGAGAAAGTGTGGCCCTTGGGTCTATGTTCTTATCTACTACACTACATTGCTTTTCTTAAATTTCATTCTATCTCCACTCAAAATTTGCAGAAATCCAATCTTTTTATCTCTTTCCTTCACCACACCTTATGTTATCATCTTATTGACCACAACCGAATTCTCCTTTTTCAAAAAACTGTTTTTCCTGTAATTATTCAATATCATATAATTGAGGGGACCCAGAAGACTACACAGGGTATATTCATGCATGGTTTTAATAAAGGTAAAGGATGTGGTATTGCAGGAGAAAAAAAGCACAGATGCATAATGGAGAGATCCAAACTTCAGGCACAACTCGCAGGGCTCTTTCTCAGGTGCAGAGGAAGTGCCTCATTATCAGATTGTGATTCACCAAGCTAGTGCAAGATACCTGGTGTTCAGGTGAGCCAGGCACAAGTTTCCTGAGGAGTCTTGTACAAGACACTGGTCATGTAGCTAAAATAAGGCTGCGTAATTGGTTAAATTAGGTGCAACTATTAATATATCCTTTTTAAAAATAAAATATGAAAATGTTAGATAATTTCTATTGCTATGCTTCCAAGTTCACTGATATTTTCTTCTGCAATGCGCAATCTGCCTCGTGTATTTTTCATTTCATACATTGTAGTTTTTTACCTCTAAAAGTTTGATTTGGGTTTTCATTGCTCAGATGTGGCCCTCTCTCTCTAGCTAAGCCAACTTGGCAGGTGAAATCACTGCCTTCCCCCCTACATGGGATCTGACACCTAGGGGTTGAAATCTCCCTGGCAACATGGAATATGGCTACTGGGGAGGAATCTAGACCTGGCACTGTGGGATAGAGAACATCTTCTTGACCAAAAGGGGGATGTGAAATGAAATAAGTTTCAGTGGCTGAGAGGAGCCAAGAGGGCACTCTGGTGGGCACTCTTACGTACAATATAGACAACCCTTTTTAGGTTCTAATGAGTTGGAATAGCTAGCAGTAAATACCTGAAACTATCAAACTACAACCCAGAACCCATGAATCTTGAAGACAATTGTATAACGATGTAGCTTATGAGGGGTTACAATATGATTGGGAAAGCCATGTGGCTCACACTCCCTTTGCCCCAGTGTATGGATGGATGAATAGAAAAATAGGGGCAAAAAAAACAAACAAACAAAAAAAAAACTAAAGGGAGGATGGGGGGCGCAATTTGGTTGTTCAGTTTTTACTCTCGTTTTTTTATTCTTGCTTTCACTTTTTCTGGTACAAGGAAAATCTTAAAAAAAAATTGTTCGGGGTGATGAATGAACAACTATATGATGGTAATGTGATCAGTGGATTATATACCTTGGATGATTGTTTAGTATGTGAATAAATCTTAATAAAAAAATCCTCTGTGTCTCTAATTAGCATATACAATCTTTCTTCTAGCTTCTTGAACATAAGGGATACTCTTTTAATATCCTTGCCTAGTAATCTATCATCTGTGTCATTTCTGGTTCATTTTCAATTATTCATTGTTTTCTCCATTATGGGTCATATTTTCTGTATTTAATATGCCTGATAATTTTTGATTGAATGTCAAACACTATGAATTTTTCCTTTTTGGGTGCCATGTATTTTTGTACTCTTCAAAATTCTTATATTTTATTCCTTGATCCAATTATTTGAATACAGTATGATCTTTTAGCTCTTGCTTTAAGTTTGGTGATGTGGCATCAGAGCAGCATTTAGTTGGGATTAATTTTTCCCCAGTCCCAGGGCATGGACCCTCTTAATACTGTAACCAATATCCAGAGTTATGAGGTTTTCATTTGTGGCTACTGGGGATTGGCACTATTTCCAGCACTATGAGAGTTCCAGGCTCGGCTCCCTTTACTCCATTTGGGTGGTTCTTCTTGAAACTCGGGTAGTTTTCTCATATGCAAGTGCTGCTCAGTATTAACTCAGTACTCAAGGGGGATCCTCTGTAGATCTCTGGAGTTCTTTCTCTGTGTGCAGTTCTTGCCTCTTCAGTACACTGCCCTGTGAACTCTAGCCAACTTGGCTTTCCCAAATCTACCTCTTCAACTCAGGGTGATGGCTGGGATTTGCCTGGGTTTCCCATCACTGAGCCAGCACTTAGAAACTCTTGCCCGGAGAGTAAGTGGGGTAATTGTAGGGCTCATTTGTTTCCTGTCTCTTAGGGTTCACTGTGCTTCATTTCCTAATGTCCAGTGCCATGAAAGTTGTTGCTTCATGTGTTTTACCTGGTTTTTAGTTTCAGGTGGGAGATTATACCCAATCCCCATTACTCATTCTTGGCTGGAAGCAGAAGTCAACATACATATTTTCAATAAACAATGTAGACAATCTAATACAAAGTGCCTTGAGCAGTTTCAGATTTTAAACAGCACATTTTAATCATCAGCTAGTACAATTTATTCCCTTTCTTGACTAAGAGTTGTACCATGGTTCCAGGCTTCCCTGGATATTAGAAGAGAGCTACTACAGACCAAAATGAGTTACCTTTATTCTGTCTACTTCCTTAGAATCACTATCATTGCATTTCTGAGCATTTCTCTGCTACTTGCCATTGTCTTCTTTTCTTCCTTGTTAGTCTTTTCTAACTGTCCCGAGCCAAATTAAGCATGTACTACCACTATACCTAGTTGATTCTTGCATCATTACATTTATCACACAGTATTACAACCATGTGGGTACATATCTGTCTCCCAATCAGACCATAAGATCCCTGCAGAGAAAGACTATGTTTTTACAGCCTTGGTGCCTAAAGCAATTGGTAGTCCATCATTATATATTAAATAAATACATGAATAAATGAATGAATGAATATTTGAGTGAGTTATTTAAACCAATAATTTAGCATCAAATTGTGGAAATTAATACTAGAACTGTTACATATATTTTTTAATTTGTTACATCTTTTAAAATGTGCTATAATGAAGGTTGTATACAATTTTCATTCCATTTAATTTTTACTTCCTCACCAAATCATTTTATAGATTCAAGAAATCTGGCCTTAAGTAACTGTTCCATGTATTTTTAGTTCAAGAACTAAACTGGTTGAATCTTTTCTGATTACTTTATTTAAGATTCATGTACACAGAGCAGGCAAATTAGACATTCCTGTCATCATAGTTTGTTTTGACAGACCACAATTCTCAGAGGTGAAAAAGTGGAATTTTATTTTGTAACTGAACATAGTTTTTTTGTTGTCTTTGAGTTCCTATTTATCTTAGGAGCAAAAAATTCATTTTCAATGATCTGATATTCAATCCAATCCAAAGGTTTTTCTGCCATATTTAAGTATTATTATTGGTCAGTCAGTTTCACAAATGTCAGCTGGGATTTCTCTCCCATTTTCTCCCTCTGAGTTGCCTACAGATCAGACAGGATATATATTTAGTTTTGCCTGGCTTAGGTACATTAGGGTGGGATGGGGGATGGAGGAGGCACCTGACACCCTTAATCGCTGCTTTTAGGCCCAGCGCTATTTCTGTGTGGCTTTGAATACCCACATGATCTGTATGCTTGCCATGGGCATTATGCGATGCTGGCTTTGTTTGGTGGCTTTTGGATACTCTATTGATTTTCTGTTCAGCTTTCTGACCCAGAAGATTCCATGAAGGTTCAGGCACTTCTTAGCCTAGCCACCAAAGGAGTCTCTCCCTGTGCTTAATGAGAAGGTCTCTTGGCTGTAATTTGACTCATGCCTAACTAACATCCACAGGGTGTGTGATGGTGAGGATAAGGGAGGCAGGGGGACTGGGGAAGGCTGGTCTTTGCCTTCTTTGGCATAGCTGAGCCAGTCCACTGTACGATGTTGATGGCAGTCTCATCTGTAGGGAAGGTATATTAAAAAGCTTGCAAAACAGAATACCTTTCTTCTCCCAAGACGACCTCATGGGATTGTCTTCCAGGGAAGAATAGGAGTTGGGTAGTGCAGGGAAAAGAATAGCCTCCTCACTTTTACACTTCCTTGGATCCCCATAAACTTTGTTCTCTCATTTACCTTCCTTTCCAGCTTTTGTATATCTACCAGATTAGGCTCCATGAAAACACAACCCTTTTCAAATCTGCTCTCACAGCTTTCTCTTCCCACCACTGCCTTACAAACCTGCATTGTTATGTATGGACTAGAGAAGATGCTTGTTTGAGCTGAGAAACAAAAGAAAGTGGTTGGGGTCCTGTCACTACTCCCAAAGCACACACTGATTCCAAGGCTCGAAGTTTGAACTGAGGTGGTTGCAAAGAAGGGAAACAGAACATTTTGTGTGATGACACCAGTTATCAATCCACCACAAATAGAAGCTTCACATATTTTGTTTCACAAGTAGACCCACTCCTTAGTCAGGGCCTCGCAGACCATCTACATATGAATTACCCACCTCAACCTGGAACCTTCCAAGAGGTTAGGGCGTTTCACGCTCTTGATTAAATAGGGTCATTAGAGAATCCTGGTAATCAAAATGATTTGGAGATCATTTCACTGGGCTGTCCATGAGCCTTCAAAATTGTGAGGTCGACTGTAATGAATTTGGCATTTTCTGGATGAGGATTCGGACTGGTTCATATCTTTGTAGGCTGCTCTTTTGCTTTAAGGCAGTAGCTGGGTTTCTATCTTGACTGAATCTACAAATTCATTTCAGGTTATGGAGCATGTATATCTTTGGCTCCTCCACTTCTCAGGCATAAAAGGGAAGCCCTTTTTTCCAGAAACCAAACTAGAAAAAGTCCTTCCTATTTATTCTATTTTTGCTTAGGCTATAGGTTGAATTCTGCTTTGAATTGCTTTTCAGTAGTCTTCCATTAACTAGGGAACTGCAAGCAACAGGTGTTCAATAAACGCTCATTGACCCAAGCTTAGTCACTCTATTTAAGTTACATTTAAAATAAAAATGACAATTTAATTGGCAATGCAAAAGAGGAAATTTAATTTTCACAGATCTCCAGACTTATTCTAAGTTAACTATTATTGATTTAGTAATGAAATGAGTGTCCAATCAAGTTCATTGTATGTGATCAATGAGCTTTACTAATGGCACTAATAGACTAAATAAATCTACAGTTTGACTGGTTTAGCATTAGAAGGATTTTTTAATGATCACAGTGTTGAGATCATGGATTTATTTTTGATAATCTGTCTTTTATTGATTGGTCTATATCACTATAAATGATTTGAATCAGGCATGAAAGGCGACTTCATCAGCATCTCAAGTGAAGTCAAATAACAGATTGGGCTTACATTATATATAAAGATACTGACGATGGAGTCTTAATGGAGTTGAAATAGCATTATCTTTGAATCTGTTACAGGCCAGTTACTACATACAAAAGCCCAACAAGGATATGACTACTGATCTTGGGACTGAGGCTATGTGCATGTTTTCCTCTTGGTAGTCACATCTGCCTTGTGTAGGTTTCTCGTCACAGCTAGGGAGTGCTTTGCTGATGGAATAACCTGGAATAAGCATAAAAGTGTCACTTGATAGTTTATGTTTCTGTCAACCTCCTTAGATTGTGAATTTGTAAAAACTTAGGTTTTGAATTTTTCATCTTTGTGTCTGCAGTGCCTAGCACAGTTCCTGACAGACAGGCTGTGCTCAATAAATGCATGCTGAATGATTGAGTGAATAAATAAGTGCATACATAATACCATAACACCCTAAATCCTAATGAAATGTGATGTTTATAAATGATTATGTACCTATGTAGTTCTATTAAGTATAAATGAGGGTGGGGGATAAAAGTGTCAGCAGCTCTGAGGTCAGGGAATGGCTTTCCAGCCAGAATAGTGTGCAATTTAAAGTAGATATTCTATAAACATTTAAAGTATTTGTTTAATTGTAACGGAATGGAAGAGAGATGAAAGTTTATTTGTTTTTGCTAACATTTTGCCTACATGGAGGGAAGTAGGAAGAAAGCAGCCCAGGAGAGTATTTTGATTCCAAATTATGCTGGGCCTTAAATGCTGGGATGAGTATGGATCTCATTTTTAGGTAATGGCAAGCATTGTAGGTTTTTGAATGTAATTTAATTTTTTAACAAGGAAAATGGTATGATCACATTTGTTCATTAGAGAGATTTACGTAGCGAGAATCTGTATTCTATTTAGTGGAGAAGGCTACAGATTAATACACTGAAGATTCTATAATGCAATTATAAAAGGCCTTTTTAAATGCCAGCCTGAGGTACTTACACTGCATTGCCATTGAGTAGAGTAAGGGGAATGAGAAACTACCAAAATAAATAAAGGTTAGTAAAGACGCTTGTGGTTCCTGGGAGTTTTTAATAATAGTTTTGACACTTATTAGGAGACAGTGCTTTTTGTATTAACCTCAGTGAACTAATCTTATTTGAATTGCTTTGAATCCCGCAGCTGTCAAGAAGGAATTTAATGCATTAACAAAAATAATTCAAGAAAGCTAAAGAGAAAACCAGTCTTCTGATATCCAGGGAATACAGCCTTCATTTTCTACCGAAGATCAACCTTGAGTGTTGAATGGTTTTCAGAGAGAAATTAGGAAGCAGGAATTGAGGCCTGAGATTTGAGGGTCAGAGATGGATAACTCAAGAGTGAGTCTGAGCTGAAGAGTAAGGGATGGATTGCCATTTATTCTAGTTGGGACATACTGTTTGTCATGTCCTTAATGGGGAGGGCTTTACCTCAAAAACTTAGGAGTACTTGTTTAACTTATAAGTAGCTGTTGAAATTTGCTGATTATTCTTTCTGACAGATCACTTACCTCTGTGAACTGATGTTATAAAATGATGATTGTGGGCTCAATACAAAGACTTCTGGTTCAACTAGACCCAAATGTATCTATGTTCAAGCCATCAATACAGGTAGCAGGGAATATGTCCTGGATCATCCATCTCTATTTTGATCACCAACTTCTTTGCTGCCTTCTTTCCTAAAGATAAGAGTCTCAAGAAGTTACTCCTTTGTCTCTCTTAATTACTAATTTGTTGAAGTGGTTTTTTTGTGTTCTTGTTTTTTCTTTTTTTTACTTCTTCAGCTTTCCATGATATCTCTGTAGATGACTCCCCAAATGAAACGTTCAATCCTAGTCATATTTATGAGAGTTGGTCTACTTTATCCTGGGAATTTTAATTCTGGGTGTGCTGATGAGCTCTAAAATCCAACATGTCTAATACTAAATCAATTATCTTTCTCCTAAGTCTCTTCTTGATTCATCCATTTCTATAAATGACAGCACCATCTTCCAGTTACCAAGATTTGAACAGTATAGTCATTCTTTAATATTTTTGTTTTTTTTCAAGTGAATTTTCTTGTAGAAATATTTAAAATGCAGAAAAGTATAAAAGACATAGGAAGAATAATTTATAATCCCACAATTTTTCTCAACTTTTTGTTCTTTGTAAGAGCCAGATAACCCTTCAAATATAATTTGTATCCTTCTTTAAACGAAAGCTTTTCCCCCATGGCAATAAAATTTCTTTGTAATCATAACTGAATGGCTTCAAAATTTAACTCTCTTGAAACATGCTGAAATACATTGTCAAATTATTTTCTAGAAAAGCTTTGCCAATTAATATTGCTATTAGCCTTTTATGAGTGCTTAATTGTAAGAATTTCAAGAGTTTAACTCCCACTGCATTCTAACCACCATTACGTGGTGCATTATTAAATTTTAATATTTGCTGTTCTTGTAGGTGTTAATAGAATCTCAATCTTATCTTAATTTGCAATCTTACATTTATTAGCTGTTTGGTCATTGCAGTATCGCAGTTGCATTACACATTAGTCAGAAAAGATGACATGAACACAATACTGTAAGGTTCCAGTCTGGCCAAGGTTGCAGAATATATCAGAAAAGAGTTGGCTACACAGAGCAGAAGCAGATGCAAAATATTTCGGTGCACCTTTCTTGTTGAACCTCATTCCCTATGGGGTTTACTGATGATTATAGAGTTTTTCCAGAGGTGAGAAAGAAGCAGAATTATCATTTCACCAGTATCTGTTTACTCAGGTTTACATCACTACTCCTAAAGAATCTACACAGACAACATTTCTATAAAGCTATACCAACAATTATCAAGCTCTCCTGGTTCCTGAGCCAAACTCATCATTATCAAGGCCATTCATACCCCCTTCCAGGAGTGGTCAGTGCCCGGTAACCTTGAACAACATCCCTGCCTCCAGCTAGCTGGTGTTAAGAAAAGAAAGCCTGCAGATTTTATAAATTGTTCGTACCATTTGCCCAGATATCTACTGATGTGCTTGAAATGTCTTATCATTATGATCTTTTTATAAAGGGATGATATTAATTTTAAATGCTTGAAATTTCTTGTACTTTGCTTGATAGTGACTTAAATAAGTTAACATTTTTTTTTTTTTGGAATAAAATCTTTTCCTTTGTGAATATCTTATTGCCTTTATGGATAGAAAGATCTTTCCCATTCAGAGAAGGGATGGTGTTAGTTAAGATCATAAAGAAAGTGTTTTTAAAGTTTGAATAATTATATTAACTCTAGAAGTAAAATTTAAAATTATTTTGATGAGAGATGTAAGGAATGATATTAAATTATATATATATTAAAATGCCTATATAATTGCCCCAGATCTCTATATTAAATACTATTTCATTTTCATTGATATAATATTTAATAAGTGCCTTTATTATATATTAAGTTCTTATGTATAAGAGAGTCGATTCTGTTCAGAGAACTGACTGCCATTTTTTCTTCCTTTTCTTCTTTTTTCTTTGAGTCCTTACTACTTTGGTTTAATTATTTTTGTAATAGTATGGTGAGTCCTCCTTCCTTCATTTCTTTTCTTCAGAAGTCTTTTATTTATTATTTATTTTATTTCTAATTTATCTTATTTATTATTTATCCAGATGGAATTCAATACAAATAAGAGTTCCATAAAAAACAAATTTCAGTGGTACTGCTTTCCTTACACACTCAAGGTGCTGGATGGTGAAGGAAACAAACTAAACCAGCCTTAAGTAAAATGATAAGTACATAAACTAAAAACAAAAGTACCATGAAATAATCAGAATGTCATAACAAAGAATAATGGGGGTGGGGGTGAGAGGGGTGGTTTTCTGTGGTGTATACATGGTCCCTTTAAGTACGTTGGCCTTATGAAGAGCTGGAGGGAGAGAATTCCAGATGTGGGAGTAGCAAAGGAACAGGCCTATGAGGGTTAGAAATTTACATTTTACATTTACAGTTTAAAAGATGACTCAGATTGGAGCTGCAGGTAGAGTGGAAGCAAGGAGATAAATTAGGAGGTGTTTTCTGGAATACTGAATATAGAATTGAGAAAAGAGAGAGGTTCAAGGTATATTTGGAGGCAGAAGCAACAAAATGTGGTGCTAGGTTGGAGGTGAGAGGTGGGAGAGAAGAAATACAAGACAATTCTAAGGTTTCTTGGGTAAGTAAATGGGTGGAGAGAAGGCCATTTATAGATATGGGAATTCTAGAGATATGATCAGTATTAGAGGGAAAAATGAGAGTTAAATTTGAGATGCTTGTGAGACATCCACGTGAAAATGTTCCTTGAGCACTTGGCTATACAAAAAGAGAGGTCAAGTCTACACATATATTTGAGGACCTGTCAGCATACAAAATGGCTCAGGGAAAAATTTATACTGAATTAACATGCAAAGAATTGGCATATTTAGAACTTCAGTTTTACCATCCAGGAACATCTTATATCTGTTCAAATATTCATATCATTTATTTCTATGAATAAACTTTGTGCTGTGTGTTATGTAGGTTTGTGAATTTCTTGTATAGTTTATTTGTATTTTAACTGGGTATTTTCACATTGTGAAATGGAATTTTTTTCCATTATATTTTTCCACTGTTATTATTTTATATAACAAAGCTTTATATGTTTTCATTTTATTGAATATTTCAAATTTTATTGAACTCATAATTAAGCCTCATACAATTTCTTCCTACTTTCTTGGGCCTTGGAGGTTGATAATCATATGATATCCAAACAATGTTCTCATCCTTTCCAATAATCATACTAATTGTTTCTGTTTCTGCTTTACTGCACTTGCTTCTTCATCTAGAATAAGTTAAAAATAATAATTTAAATAGTAAATATTCTTGTTTTAAACACAGATTCAGTTGTAAGATCCTCTTCAGTCTGAAGTTGAATGTTGTTTTAAGATGCATATATATGTGTGTGTATGTGCCTGAGTGTGTGTGTGTGTGTGTGTGAGAGAGAGAGAGAGAGAGAGAGAGAGAATTTTTGGAGCATTGTCCTACTTGGTTATGGTAGATCTTTTTATATTTTGTTGAATTTGCTTTGCAAATATTTTGATTTATTTCAGATTTTTGAATCTATCTATCTATCTATCTATCTATCTATCTAATCTATCACCTATCTATCTGTGAGACATATTTATTTAGCTTTTTTGCCAAGCTTTTATATAGGGGCAGGTTAGCTTCATAAAATGAATTGGGAAGATTCAGTTCTTTTCATATGGTCTGAAGTGGATTACTGGATTTAGGAATGAAGTATTCTTTGACTAATATGTTTCACTTGTAAAACCTGTAATTATGAAGCTTTTATGGGGGGGGAGGCATTCGTCTCTTCATTTTTTAAAATAGGCTTTATTTTTTTAGAGCAGTTGGCAGAAAAAAATGCACAAAAAGTACAGCGAGTTCCCATATACCACCTCTTCTCCACAAGCTCCCCATTCCCTGGCAGTTTCCTGTATTAACATCTTGTATTAGTGTGGTACATTTGTTACAACTGAAGAACCAATACTGATACATTATTATTAACTGAAGTCTGTAGTTTACAATAGGGATCACACTTTGTGATGTACAAGTCTATGGGTTTTGACAAATGCTCAATGGCATTTACTCATCATTGCTGAATCATGCAAAATAGCTTCAATGCCCTGCCCTGAGTTCTACCTATTCATCCTTTTCCCCAATCCCCTCCCCTCCGGCAATCCCAGACCTTGTTATTGTCTCTATAGTTTTGCCTTTTTAAGAATTTAGCAGAGTTAGAATCAGACAGTATGTAGCCTTCCCAGACTGCTCATTTCACTTAGCATTTACATTTAAGGTTCCTCCATGTCTTTTTGTGACTTGGTAGTTCATTCCTTTGTTACTGAATAATAGTCTATTGTGTGGCTATACCTCAGTTTGTTTATTCAATCACATATTGAAGGATGTTTTAGTTGCTTACAATTTTTGGCAATTATGAGCAAAACTGCTATAAACATTTGTGTGCAGGTTTTTACGTGGACATAAGTCTTCCCCTCATTTGAGTGAATACCTGGGAGGGGGATTGCTGGATCATACGCTAAGATTATGTTTAGCTTTGTAAGAAACTGCTGGACTGTCATCTAAAGTGGTCGTACCATTTTGCAATGAATGTGATTTCTTGTTGCTCTGCATCTTTACCAGCATTTGGTGTTGTCAGTGGTATTGCCATTCTAATAGCTGTGTAGTGGTATCTCATTATTTTAATTTGCAATTCTCTACTAACATATGATGTTGAGCATATTTTCATATGCTTATTTGCCATTTTTATATCTTCTTTGATGAAGTGTCTGTTATGATCTCTTGTCCATTTTGGAATTGCATTGTTTGTTTTCTTATTGTAGATTTTTAAGAGTTCTTCGTATATTTTGGATACGAATCTTTTATGAAGTACATGTGTAACAAATAATACCTTCATTTTAAACTTTTAAAAAATATGATTTTGTTTTTGTTGTGACTTCTATGCAGCATGTATTTTGCTAACCCAATAATGATCATTTTTATTTCTTAATAGGGTGGTTTAACCTATTGTTATTTATTGTTTAAATAGTATTCCATTATTCTGTGTTTAGGCATTTAAGAAATACTTTGTATTACATTCTTATAGCTTCCTTTTCTTTCTCCCTCCCTCGCTTCCTCCCTTCTCTTTCTTCCATTCTCTTCTGGAGTTACTGACACTGTCTTGCTTGATTTCATCATCTTTGGGCATTTCAAAGGTATATTTTCTGTTTCTAATTCTGTTAGTCATTATCTTTACATAAACTATAGATTTGACACACAAGAAGGGCAAGGCTTTCATCTCTTTTATTTACCGATGCTTCCTAAGAACCTAGAAAAGTGCTTGACACATAGTAGATACTCAGTTAGTACTCGTTAAATGAATGGATCAATGCAGGATGTCATTTGATACACATTTTCTTCTCTTTTTCTAGCCTAGTCAACTTATATTAACTCAGTCTGGAATTTTAAATGCAGTTTCTGGTTAGTAGCAACTTTTTACTTAAATCACATTTTCAAGAATGTTCTTTTGTTTTTATTTTTATGCTTGTTTATAAAGACCTTTGTAAAACTTACTTATATGCAACTCTTTCCGATTTACTGACTTCAGTGCTCAACTGAAGTGCTCTTTGTTCTGTGACTGTCTATTGTGTTTCTGTTTTTATTTTCTGAGTCATGTGATCGATATCTTCAGAAATGTTTTCAGGAATTCAGTATGAATCCTGTATGTTGCGTCAATAGAGAGCCGAAACATTTCATAAGGTGTGCTAGGTGTATCACTTTTGAGCATAAAAGTTTTCCTATCAGAACTCCAGCTTTAACTGTTTTGTAGAAATGAAAACTTTCTGCATGTTTTTATTCATATATTTTTAGATTTTATTTTTCTGTAAAGAATATTGAGTTTTCCTTTTAAAAGTACATTTTCCTGGAATATGGTAAGACTTTTGATTTCTAGACAAGGTCTTTTTACTCAGGTGGAAACATTTGCTTCTGACAAAGCCACGTGATCTCCAAATTGCTATAGCCAATCATCCTTATCTTACTTGACCGTTAACAGCATTTCCACAAAGTGGATCACTACGCTCTCCTTAAAACACTTAACTTCCTTTGGATTCCAGGATACCAAACTCTCCTGTTTTTTCTTTTTGCTGGCTCCTCCACAATCCCCTGTTCTCTAAGAGTACTTGTGCTATAATAATATTATAACAATGAGACCTATAATATTGCATTAGCTTTTTCCTGTTCTTCCTTAAAGTCTATTGTCAACATAGCAGTCAAGATGATTCTTTTACACCTTAAGATCTTATTCCTCTGCTCAGAATTGTCCAGTGTTCCAATATCTAATGCAACATAAAGGCCAGTGAATTCTGAATCACCGCTAAGGCTCTGTGATCTGGAATCCTGGTTTTTCTTGGGCTTCTGTCCTATTTTTCTTTCCCTCATTTATTCCTGTCCAGTTACATTGGCCTGCTTTCTGTTCCTCAACACACCAAGTATGTTCCTGCTTCAGGGCATTTTCTTGCTTCTCCCCCTACACAGGACACTTTTCCCATAGATGGCCACATGGCTCACCATCTCACCCACTTCACATCTTTGCCCAAATGCCACCTTACCATGAAACTTCCCTGACCAACCTATTTGAAATACCCATTTAAAATCTCTTCACTCTTTCTTCCCTTCCATGCATTTTTCCTCTTTGTGTTTATTATCACTATTATCTGCTATACTATATATTTTGCTTATTTATTTGCTTATCATATGTTGTTCCCCAGAATAATACAGGCTTCACAAGGGTAGGGATTTAAATCTTCATTATTTATAGCTGGATCCCCCACTGCCTGGAATAGCACTTGGGACACAGTTGGTATGCAAAAATGAATTGTAGAATGAATAAATGATATGGTTTCTTTACTTGTTAACTGAGTATCATCAATACCTACCATGCAGTTTTCCTGTGTGAATTAGTGATAACGCATATAAAGTAATTATCACAGTGCCTAGGACATAGCAGATGCTCACAAATTATAGCTTTTTAAAAATATTGAGGCAAAAACTCATTTATGAAGAAACTACTCAACCTGCTATATGCAAGTCACCATTAGTACAGGATATAAAGATAGAGAAGGCAAAGCCTTTATCCTCATAGGTGTAGCCAGAAAACATGAGGACTATTTTTCGTGCCCAATCATCCCAAATCTTGCATGAACCACACCAAAATTCCCAGAGTGGTCCCAAATATCTCAAGTTGGCTGACAGGTAGCTCCTCAACAATACCATAATAAGTTTAGTTGCAAATTGCTTCTCTGTAAGTGTGGCTTTGAACATTAAAGTAGTTCATCTATATATATATTCTAGGAATCTGACTCTCTCTAGAAAAAGTAGCTCACAAAACTGTAGTTTGCACCACACTGAGGTTTTTGCATTCCATTAAAAGTAAAGTACATTTCTGATTCAGACTCTAGGTTCTATTGTGCAAATTTCTAAAGACTTTAAATAGGTAACAGTAGTATATATTTTTTTAAAATACGAGAGTCATAATTTTTTTTCTTCAGAATTTTGATCTTTGGTACCCTTGCTTGGATAAAATTGTATCAGTTTTCATTAGCTTATTTTTGAAAACCATGGAGAAAGGATAAATTAAATAAATTAAAGTAGAAAATTCAAAAAAACTTACCAAGGCGGATTTCTTTAGTCTCTCTTCAGTTTCTTTGAAAAAAGGAGGCCTTCATCCCTCTAAGTATTTTTGGTGATTTTATGTTCGTCTGTCTGCTCTTTAATGAGGCGCTTGCAATCATATAGCTGCAGGCTTTGAGTAAGGCAGAGCATAAATACTTCCTGATGAGGTAGTTTTGTTTTCTATCCTAAGATATTTTCTTAAAATTCTTCATTTGGGGGGAAAAACATCTACCTTCTAGAAATATAAATCTGAGTGTGCCTTCAGTTGGGGTATGAGGGCTATGTGGTTTTCTTTTATATGGTCAATTGCTGTGTTCTGGAGTACAGGTCACTCCATGAAAAGTGTGTGTATATAGAACATATATGATACATTTTAGTAAAATTAGGCTGCTTTCATTACTGCACTGATTTTGCGGCATTGCAGCGACTTAAAAAGTTCAAACTGAATATTAAAACTCAGTGCACCCCAAAGAAAAGAGACACACCAATTTTGTTTTAGAAGAAAGAATATTTATTAAGAAATTATCTGCTGAATTCTCCTATAGTCTGTGAAGATGGTTTCTTCCATTTCCACAGGACAAGACGACAGCTAAGAGCATGTGGAAAACACCTGCAATGCACAGCAAAGGAGAATTCCTAGTGATAGGAGATGAAAAGAAGTGACTTATGTATTAATTTAAACTTTGGATCCAAAGACAAGGCTATCTTCCTTTCAGATCCATTTCTCAACTGTTTGAATACTGAAATCTGCCCATCGGATCTCCTAATTCAGCCTGAAATATTGGTTAATAATTTGATCATCTCAGTTTAGTAGAGCGGAGCATGCTTAATTTAGTCACAGGCCAAACCGACAATCCTTTAATTACTGTGTCACATCTGAAATATGTGCATTCTTCATTAATAAAAATGGTGCTTGTAGAGGGCAGAAATATAACTTTTTCAAGAATTTTATACTTATGAAATACTTTAAACTATAAATTAAAAATAAATTATAAAAACTAGCATACTATGCATTTTTTCTTACATGATATTGTTGGAAATAAGCTTTAAACATAGAATTGCAATATCACCTGACTTTATATATGATCAACAGTAAAACATGCTAATCATAAAAATAGCTTTTACAAATATACATTTGTATACAGGTCTCCCTTACCATTCATAAATGTCCTTCACATTTTAAGACTTTTAAGACTTAAAAAACAACAGCTTAATTAACCAGGGGGAAAACACATTTACAATCTAAACCATAAAAACCTGACAATTGTACAGCTTTGAACAGAGAAGAAATGGAAATCCTAAGATCGAACAATACAGTCCATTTTATTTATTTGGGTTTTTATACAAATTGAACCAAAGATTTTGCTACCCAGTAAGAAACCTCCTTTCACATTTCTGGGGGGTTGTCACAGTTTCTCTTTTCTGTTTTCTCGGCATCAAACATTACTTCAGATCACTTTATCTGTAGAAACTGAGAAAAGAAAACACATTTTAAAATATAAAGATTCATTTCATTTTTGATAGCATGCACATAGGTAATTTAGAGTTTAGGGCTAAATCAAGAGAAGGATAAAGGAAGAATTAGATCTTTAGGACAAATACTTTTTATGACAGGTTCTTAGATCCTTTGGTGTATTTACACTTATACCATGCTATGATTAAAAAAAAAAAAATCCAGCAAATTTATTGCTTGAGATCAGCGATTATTTTCAACCTGAGCTTTTCCAGGTCAGAGGGAAGCCACTGGAATTTCTAGTCAGGGGAAAGAGATTTGGGTTGCCCATGAATTTTTGCTGCCCCTAACAAGAGTGACCATAGGATACTTTTCTCCTCTAAGAAGCTTTGGAAAGTGCAGGCCTACGCCTTATGCACTTGCAATGGAAGAAAAGGCTAACACAGGTCTCTGATGTGAGTTCCAGAAGTAGGAAGGGAAGATCAGGGCAACCATGAGTCAGAAACACCAAATAAAAGGGCGAAAATTTGTTGCTTGAAGAATTGACAAATTTAATATGAATATGAATATAAAAGAATATATCACTGGGATCTTTAGTTTTGCTAGAAAATATAAGCACACAAATTGTTATTCCATCAACTTTAAAGGTCTTTGGAGTTAGATGGAAAATCTGTGTCCATGTTTTAAGAGTCAAAGACATGCAAATCAAGGTATCAATTTGGATGGGAGCTGCTGACTACTATGAGTATTAGCCCATGAATTGGGTCACTTGACTTTTCATTAAAGTTTTGAAACCCATGATGTAGAAATTATGAAGAGGGCAAATATGGCAGTTGGGGTGGTGGAAAATGGCTCTGGATGTCTGCAGCTGCAGATCTCACGTCTGGCAAAGATGATCACAGTTAAAAGGAACTCAGTGAAACTGGATGGTGATTTCTCTTCCTTCGTGGATATGCATCTTTCAAAGTTAAGAACATATATGTCTATATGATTTCTGTTAACTAGAATTCTGTACTCTTTAGTGAATAAATATCTTTAAATCAAGGAAGATTTGGAATTAAATATAAAATGTTTATAAGAATAGAAAACACAGTACTAATATTTTGAATTAGGAAGAAATCTGTCAATGCTTGGTGCCTTAAGTACTTGTGTTATTTGAGAGAATCTGGCTGATCAGAATGACTGTCTTGTAATTTCAGTTTAGAAGGTGCAATTGAAAATAAATTTGACTTCAGTCTTATGATTTGAAATCTTAGTAAGTATGTACATGATACTGGAAAATCTTAGAAAACTTTAGGTCATTCATATCAATACATTTAATTTATTAGATTTTAAGATTTATTTCATTCCCAGAAAGATCTTATTGGTTAAACCAGAAAAATGTAGTATTTAAAAACAGGGTATCAAAAATCTTAAATTTACAAATGCTGTTTACAATGTGTGAAGGCATTTAATTTACCCATCTGGGACAATCATTTTTCAAAGACTGCTTAGAAGTGCTTTGTAAAATTTGCTAGATTTATAATTATAAAGCTAATAATAAATGCCTAACAATTTTGATTTTAAAACTTTAAAAAAGCTAACTTGATTAAAATAAACAAAATATATCCCTCAATAGATTTTTTTTTTCTACAGTCAAAAGCTATAAAAAAACTTTTCTCTAGGAAAGGAACTTCTATGGATAAGGCATAAGTCCTTTTATTTTTCTTTTTAATATTCTCTCTCTCTTCTACTCTCATACTTTGGTTCCCTCCTCACCCTCTGCTCCCTATTCTCTCTCCCTCTCCTCCTAACAAATACCACATACCAATTATAAATATATGTATTTTTTAAAATAGAAACACTGTACGAATGTGTTCCTCATGAAGCTCCAGGATGTGTTTATGTGCAGGTGAACAATTACTCTTTAAAGCACAAAATTTTGAACTTATGATACAAAGTAGGCATGTTACTTTTTGTGTAGTATAAAGGAACTTTGTAGGTTACCTGTATGCACATAACATATATTCTCCGTTATCAACATAAGAATTAGTAACTTAAGTGAAATCAGATTAAACTAACCTATAGAATTATGCTGATATGTAAACACAAGGCATTGTGGCTGGGGGTTTTGATTAATAACATTTGTGTGCAGGAAGAAAATAAGGTTCTTTTTCCCATTTTTTTCTTCTCTTTTTATTAGAGAAGTTGTGGGTTTACAGAAAAATATGCATAACATATAGAGTTCCTATATACCACCCTATTATTAACACCTAGCATTGTTGTGGTACATTTGTTTTAATTGATGAAAGCACATTTTTATAATCATATTATTAGCTATAGTCCATGGTTTAACTTAGGGTTCAATGTGTTGTGCTGTTCCATGTTTTTTTTTTTTTTTAATTTTCATTTTAGTAACATATATTATGACCTAAAATTTCCCCTTTTAATAAGCTGTTTGTATGATTGCAATTACACTCTTGTCTCTAAGGCCTCCATTGATTGTTTTCTTATTACAAATGCAAATGTTTAAAATGCTGCAGTACTTGTGCCTGTAAAGTTTATTAATTGTTGTTGGTGTTTCTCTAGGTAAAGTCATGGCAGAGGAAAATTATTTAGTATACTCTTCCACCATCCTTCATGTCTCCAAAGAGGTGATGGTTGTTTAGCAACTATCCATTTTGTTAGGAAGTAAAAAACAGCCTGCAGATTGTTGTGGATATTCTATTACCTCTAGTGTGATTTATCCTTACCCCTTCCTTTGCTTCTTAATTGTAAATGATTATACAAAAATACCTCTTCTGGGAAGATGAGAGGTAGGGTTGAAAATAATTTATTGAAGTCTTACTTCTATGCCATAAAGCTTCCAAGCACTTGTCTGTCATTGGTATAAAATAAAAATGTCATTAGCTTTGCATTGTTAAGTAGGTGCTCTTAACCATATGGTTACAAGTCATGAATGCCAGGCTCCTTATCTAAAGACAATGGTAAAATATATTCACGAAGCTCTCCATAGAACTTCTCGTCTGAGAAAAGGCTTGCTTCTAAAGGCCTGGGAAAAGTGGGAAAGCTTTGACATTCTTGCTGCCTTTTTCTCAAGAAAGACAGTCACTTAAAGAGCTGATTGGCTTAGTATAATGTGAAACTGATTGTGCTCTCCTTCTCTTGAATAGTGGGTAATTTATCCACTGGTTGCATGGGAGCTTGGATGCTTTTATAACAAATTCTCCTGATGATGAATGCTTTTTCAACTCTCAATCTCCCCTATTTCTGAAAACCAACAAAGAGAGCCACTCAGATGGGACCGGACTGTATTGAACCAAGCAATTTACTTCTATTTGACAACGATGAAAAGGATAGTATTAATCTACTGGGCTAGCACATTTAATGTTCAACCTCACGCATTAATATGTTTGAAATAAAATCAGCACAGCACTATGTGGAATAAATATGCCTTATTTACAGCTCTACAAAAAATGCGTACTTTTAAAGAACTCATGATTTTTTTAATATCAAAAATGTTGCTCTTGTCTTTTTTTCCCTAATTAAGCTTTATAAGTAATAAGTAATTAGAGAAATCTAGATAGATATTGAGGTAGCAGCTATAAAAGCAAAAAAAAAAAAAAAAGGCTAAAGAAAATACAGGCTGCCTAACATTTTCTAGAAAAGCAGAGTGTTACAAACAGGAATTTTCTATACTTGTTGTCAACATTGACCATGTTTTTTGAATAATTGTTTATTTACTTTCTAAGAACAATGTGAATACATTTGACTTTTGAAAATCCCTCAGTACAAATGACTTATGATTCAATTTAATTCTAAATAACACAAACAGATTCAGCGCCTACTGTTCATTACAAGTTAAAACTTGCCTTCTTTTAATAAACTGTTGGGGCCAAATTAAATTATTCTTTTAGACTGAAAGAATTACATCACAAAAACCAGAATGGAGTAATGGCCAAGATGAATAGTAACTTTCTGGAATGGTTACAATGAAGGCAACCAATTCTTCCTTTATGTAGTTCTTGGAGACTGAATAGTTGATGGACTTTTAGGGAGCAGGGAGTGGGGCAGGGAGCACGGGAGAGAACAAAGAGAACAAAGATGTGGTAGCCCACCAGAGACTTGGCAACAAGATCGTCAGCTTGTCTTCTGAGATTTTAACTTCAAAGTCAAGACTTAAATGATCAGGGCTGAGACTATATTCAGTGTCACCTAAGACAGGAAGAAAGATTACCAGGTCGTTGAGACTTGACTAGAACATAAAAGAGCCAAAGAAAGAATGAATGTGTTGATCCAAAAGAGACTGTGGCCCTGGAAATACAGGGAAACAGGAGAGTCTTGGAGGGCAACTTGGTTGGGCACATCTGTGATGGATTGAATCACGTCTCCTATAGAACATGTTCAAGTCCCAGCCCGCGGTCCTGTGGGTGGGAATTCCTTGGTAAATCGGAACTTTGAAGATACTGTTGGTTAAAGTGAGGCCAAACTGAATCAGGGAGGCCTTAATCCAATAGGACTGGAGTCCTTATAAATACAGGAAATTTGGGTAAAGTAATAGACAACACACAGTAGGAGACAGACAGGGCGAGAGATCCATGTGACAGAAGCAGAGGTTGAATTATGGAATGCCGGCAGGCCACCCCCAGAACGCTACAGACTTCAGAGAAAGCACGGCCCTGACCACACCTTGACATTGGACTTTGAGAATCATAAGAGAATGCATGTCTGTTGTTTAGGCCAACCGCTCTGTGGTGTTTGTCACAGAAGCCCTGGCAAATTTGAGAGACCATCTAAGAACTGTCCAGGGGTGAGGGAGTCCAGGCTCTAGGTGTGAACCTGACCTGTGGTGACAAGTATATTCCTACTGTAGATGCGGCTTTATCAGGCAATCTCAGAACATTTAATCATGTAACCAACTCTCTGTTCCAAATCCGTGCTTCTGATGATAATTCCTAGCAGCTGGCTTATTGAAGAGACTGCTCAGGTCAGAGGACAGAAGGACTAGTCTCCTTGTCAGTGATGGGTCTCACTGTAAATTCATCTATAGCTCTTCTGAATTTGTACACCAGCCTATTCCATATTTGTTACTACACGTTTGTCTGGGGTACCAGTCCACTCCCAGCATGGGATAAATCAGTTCTGTGAGTCTGTGGGGCTAGCCCCAGACTACCAGTATATATTTTCCACAGTCTGCAATCTGTAGTAGTGAGAATTGTAATGAAACCTTGTGGTACCAGCCTAGTTGTCGGCTGCTGTCTCCTACCAATAATTTCCATGTGCATTTGAAGTTCTTTAAAACAGGCAACATTTGTAAAGATTTAAGGAAAGATTTATAAAGATAAAAGGAAATATACACAGATAAAAAGATATTTAAAGATAAAGAATATGGCAAGGCACGAGACTTCATGGGATGTGGAGGCTTGGAAATTCTCTCACCCTTTCCTGTTATAGGTGAAGATATTCATGCCCAGCCAGGGTGAGTGGCGTGCCCAGGGAGTTAGTAGAAGAGCCCAGCCTACACCCAGAATCCTGACTGCTATCAGGAATCCTTTCCATTACACTAGTAGTTCTCAAAATTCAGTGGGCATCAGAATCACCTGGCAGGCTTATTGAAACTCCGATTACTGAATTTCTAACTCCCTGCTTGGGATAAGGCCCAGGAATTTGTATTTCTGATGAGTTCCTGAGTGCTGCTGCTGCTGGGCTGGTACCACTCTTTGAGAACCACTTCATGGTTGGGAGGCAGTCCTCCCTCAGTCTTTTGCATTCCTACACGTTTTGCTGACTGTGTTAAAATCACAAGACCCTGACTGTTCTTTCACCCAGGCCACTTCTCAGGATTGTTTGCACAGCTAGCAATCCTGAGAAGTGATATGACTCCTTTCACAAATGCACCATGTAATTCTGCAAAACACCTGTATTCCCTCTGGACAAAGAACAGGTTTGCTTACTGTTTGCAAGAGAATTGGTGGAGTCTTGAAACTCAAGGTCTCTCTCATGTGGGCTTCACCTGGCCTTCCACCTCAAATCGGGGTCTTGGGACTCAGGGAACCAGGGCATCTATGCAGAGGCTCCTGCTGCTGCTTTTGCTGTGAGCAGGAATGTGTCTTTGACCCAGGATTCTCATGTCTTCTGTCAGCATCCATGGAACTAGAGCTGGCTGCCTTGTTAGCTTGCAATACTCACTTTGGTGGGCGTTTTCCTGCTTGCCGCTCTCCTCTACACCATCAAACTTATTTAAGTCAGATAAACTCTTGACATTAACTATAGTGATTCTTGGTAAGTCATGACTCTACTGGAAAACTGTCTTCTGGGCCTGCTACCTGGAGATCCTCACTGCTTCTCTCCAGTATCCAATACTACATTCTCTTTACTTATTTTTTTCTCTCTGATCTTAAGAGCTCAGTTTTATAATTCAGACCCATTGTTCTGCCAACACTTCTCATGTCCTCATCCTATTCTCTGTCTGTCTCACAGCTCTCATGAAATAAGTATGATCAAAAGACATACTTACGATATACAGAGGATCACAAATATCTGAATTAGTGGGCTTTGTTATCTCATAACCAAATGTAAAGATGAAAAAACTGGGAAAATTGGTCATTTTTTATAGTCATAAGATTTAAGTTACAACAAAAGGAATGCTAAGAAGGAAAATATACTAAAAAGCCATAAAAGTAAAAGAAAAAGAAGAATTCTAATGCTAAAATAATTTAACTTTATTTACCCAATTCAAATAAACCATGCTCCTGCTAAGCTTTTGCATCATTCATGTTTCAGTTTAGGTTACGAGGTTGAATTATTGACATAGTATAAAGAGTTTTTGATATTGAATTAAAAATAGTATAGATACTTGGTTTGGGACATTGCTTTACCATATAGTAAAAAGAAAACCACAACTTTTAAGAGTTAATGACATCATTTCCCTTGTCTAATTACTGCTATCTGTAACAAAGGCATGGGGCAGCATAGCTTTTATACCTAGACACAAAGATCATTTGAGTTTCTGGAGAACATTGTATTTCATTGAAATCGCAAGTAATTTTCGAATAAGAGGTAAACAGTGTTGATTCTTTTGCATTCATGAAAAAAATGCATTTTTAGTGTGGATAGATCAAAGATGCTAGGGACCATAGATCTGTCTTCTCCACTGTATCCCCAGAAGCTTTCAGAGAGCCAGAGTAGCCGAGTGGTTAAGACACAGGATTTGAAGGCCAATTGCCAAGTTTGTATCCTAACTCAGCCTTACATAATACACCATAGTCAATAGGTTTAACCTCTTCCCACCATGCATTCTTTATTATAATAGGGATGTTAATAATAGAACCTATATCATAAGATTTGGGTGAGGATAAAATGAGGTTAGTATTGTTAAAGGGGTTTAATGTTGAATAAATGCATTTTCAGAAAAGATAGTCTAATTTTGGCCATGCCAACCTGCTCAACAGTCACCTAGGACTGTAGAGTGATCCTGTCCAGCCTCCCAACCAAAGCAGCACTGCCCTGCCTAAAAACTGCGACTGATGGGTATGTAACTTTGGCTTGACTATCTCAAGAGTTGTTGAATTCTTTACCTCACAAGGTAGCTTGCCTCATTTGTGGATATTCTTGGTTAGAAACTAATTGTCTACATTGAGTCTAAATCTGCTTAAGCAAAAACCTAGAAAATGCATTGGGACAAGTCAGGCAGCTGGGTAGAATTTAGGAGGTCCAAAAATAGTAAAGGGGTCCCAGCTAAGGGTTATGGATTCAGGTCAGATCTGTGATGGTAAAGCAAGCAAGGCAGTGAGCAACTCCATGGGGAGGTGGGTTGGTATTAGTGAGAACATTAAAGTAGGAATCCGAAAAAGCAACAAAAAAATTTTTGTCCATTTATTTTTTGGGACCTGGTTTGTTCCCGGGAATAAAGCAGGATCCAGTTATTAAAATAAGCCACAAACAGATGTAATAAGCTTACAGCAAGAGTGTCTTAGAGGCTGAGGCATCTGAATTACTTAGCAAAGCCTCCCTTAATTCCCTCCAAACAGAAACTGGGTTTGGGTTATTTTTAGCATCTGGGACTGGGCTAAGCCTGCTGGCATGGGCCACACCATAATAAGAACTCTTCTGTCTAGCACGTGGCAGTTTATACAGTACTTTCATATGTATTTTTTCACTTGATTTTCATTACAAAACACGGGGGCAGGTTGTTGGGCAAGAATTATCCCCATTTTGTACTTTAATCTTTGGATCCAAAAAGGGTCTTGCCCAAATCAAACCACACTGCTTTGCCTTAAGAGAGTGCTTTCCCTAATATTTTGTTCTGCCCAGTTGTGGGAAGGAGGCTTGTAGGGAGGTGGGCTGGACCCATCATTATTTATAGAGCAAGTGGTCTCAACTAGGATGTCCAAATACACTGGTATAGTGATGAAAAGTGGGAGAAAAAGGGATGGAATTATGGGGAACATACTAGGATTTACATATAACCTACCACTTGCCTTTCCCTTATCTGTGGCAGATCTGCCTATATTTCTTTTTAAAGTTCTGTCTTGAACCAATTCAATAACGTTTTATTTAAAAAAACTGCTTAAGGCATTTGTCCAAAGGGGAGCTTTTATACTGTAAAAATACATTTGATTTTTTAAAAAATGTGTAATTAACTTTAAAGTAAAACAATCTAATGTGGCTTACATAATTTTATTTAAAGTATCTGTGCAAAATTCCATTAATTTAATACTGAAAAATAATTAATCACATTGTTAAATTATGTGTTACCAGAACTCGGATGTTCAGTTACACATACATTAACACATCAAAGTTTATTTTTTTCAGAACTGTACCCTCATACTATCTGATGATAATTATGATTGTGTTTTGAGTGTTTTGGGCTCACTGACAATTATATTTGACTAGCTGAATTGATACATTATGGTAATTTTATTTGGTACAAAGCCTGTGTTTGATCATGCATTGATTCGTGGGTTTTCATGCTAATTATATAGTATCTTACAATGATTAGATACTCCCAATGCTGGAAATGATAATGATAATTTGAAGCTAATACTCCAAATTGCTTAAGTCAATTCCAGTGCTAGAAGCCAAACACTGATTAATGCTAAGAACATTATGAACCTCAAAATGTCATACATTTGACTGCATTCTACAGCTCCTTGGGGAATTGGCTTTGGTACCACAAATAGAAATATTTCAAAAAGCATTTCATGTCTAACAGAAAATATGGTTCAGAATTGATTGATTTAGAGATATAATTTTAAAAATCCTTTGAAATTGTATAGTTAATTCATGATCATCCAGAATAGCTGAGGGAAAGGTGGTTGTCCTAGTTTGCTAATGCTGCAGAATGCAAAACACCAGAGAGGGATAGGCTTTTATAAAACGGGGGTTTATTTCACTACACAGTTACAGTCTTAAGGCCACAAAGCGTCCAAGGTAACACCTCAGCAATCGGGTACCTTCACCGGAGGATGGCCAATGGCGTTCGGAAAACCTCTGGTAGCTGGGAAGGCAGCTGGCGTCTGCTCCAAAGCTCCGGCCTCAAAACGGCTTTCTCCCAGGACGTTCCTCTCTAGCAAGCTTGCTCCTCTTCAAAACATCACTCCCAGCTGCACTCCGTTTTTCCTCCCCCGCTGAGTCAGCTCATTTATATAGCTCCACTGATCAAGGCCCACCCTGAATGGGCGGGGCCACGCCTCCATGGGAACATCTCATCAAAATTATCATTACCCACAGCTGGTTGGGGCACACTCCAAGCAAATCCAATCAGCACCAAAACTTCTGCCCCACACAAGACCACAAAGATAATGGCATTTGGGGGACACAATACATTCAAACCAGCACAGTTGTCACAATTATTTATTCTCATTTAATTAAATTTACTATACACACCATTCAAAAATTAGAATATAATAAAATACTTCCAAGTTTAAAATTGGATAAAATTAATCTGAGAAAGTGAGTGAAAATAGTAAAATGAAGAAATATGTTTGATATTATTCTATTAAGCCCCCCTTTTTTTTCCAGGACATTTAGGAAATATAGTTAATTTCCAAAAAAAAGTTTTTAATCTTTAATCTTAAGTATTGGTGTATTATCAAAATAGTCTTATAACTCAAATTATGCTCAATATAATAGAATCCTAGATTCAGAAGAGATTTCAGAGACTTGTAGGACCTTGGATTAGCATGATTATTAAAAATCCCAGAATCAGAACAGATGTAGAAGGGATTAGAAATTATGCTTTATCTGTTATGTGATTGATTATGCCATCTCTTCTGCAGACTTTTTTGAAATAGATTTTAGATACCATCTCATTAATCTGTGTTTTTATTTGTTTGAAGATAATATAGAATGTAAGAAACAGTATGAATTATATGATCATTTAGGTTTGGATCAAGAGAAATAAAGGCTTAGATTATTTTAGTTCAATAAATTGATGAAATAATTCAATATAAGCTTAGTTTTCTCCTAGAAGATTTCTGTGAGCAAATCTGTCTCCAATCTAAAAACAAACATTTTATTTGAAGGGAATTTCCTTTATAATCAGATTCCTCTTGTAAATCACACTTTGTGGATGTGAACAGAGTGATGTAGCATGGTCTATTCATCAGGATTTGACTTCGGTAATCCACAAAAGACTCACGATCGCTAGATTGTGTGTGTGCTCATGCAGAAGGGCACAGTGTTTGTGTGGCTTCCCATTGCATCTTCCATACGTGGCAAGATGTTCAGCACATAGTAGGTGCTCAATATATATTAGTTGAGTGAAAAGTATGTGATGTTACCTGGCTAATTATAATATAGACTATGTCTGCATTGTGCAGCAGAACTATAAATTATTCCTACCTTTTATAAATAACCATCTTAATGAAGAGAAATCTGAGGCACAAGAAAAGAAAGTCAATTGCCCAAGGTCTTATTGGAAGTGGTAAAAGAAATTAATCTCAGAATCCCATTCTTCCGCCCTTGCTTGTGGGCCACATTAAATAAAAACTTGATTTGAAATAAACATCACAGAAGCAGAAGCCCATGCTTGAAGGTGGTCAGTAACACTCCTCCAACAGACTTTTCTCTAAAAACTCTGGTCCTTGCTGGGAGGTATTGGGGAAATAACAGTCCAGGTGCAGTTTAAGGCTCAAGGTTTCCACTGACTTTGCCTGTTTGATTGCTTGGGCCTTAGAGCTGTAGTTTGATTGATGGAGTTTTGGTGTTTGAATGTTGGGAAGCTACATGGGCAGGCACCCAGTACTATTTCTGAGATCCTCTCTATTTTGTTGCTAACATGTAGGCAAGTGAAAGAATAGAGGGAATTAGCTTCTGAGTCACAAAGAAAATTGCAAATATTTACTTATATATATGCGCACACAGTTTTAATGAACATTATCAATGATTTTTTTAAGGAAGTGACGGGGTGGATGCTTTTTTGTAATTGGATTTCTATCTCATTATTTTTCCTTCTCATAGCTCTATTAATGTCTTTGTACATATAAAGCAAGAAAAATAGCTAACAGTTATTGAACATTTTAGTATAATTGTTTTCTTGAATCCATTTGGGCTATGAAAATGAAAAAAAAAAAAAACATTTTATCACTGTCTATACCATAAAAATATCATACATCACATAGGAAAGAAATCAGTTACAGGGCTGAATGTTTTACCCAAATTTACTATCAGATAGAGTTATTCTATTTATGTTTACAGGGATGGTTCAAAGAGAAATGTCCTGTTTGTTGCTAAGCATTAATACATAGGGAGATCAAACATAGCCACAAAGATTAGAAAATTAAGTGCATCTTAAATTTTGAAACCATTTAAAATTCAGGATAAAATTTACCAACAATTGGATCTTGTCTCATAGTTATTACATTTTATTTCACACAAATATTGGGAAACTTCATGTTATTTAAAATACTTAATATTTTTTCTAGCAAAGGTGTGTTAGTTTGGATATATTATGTCCCACCAAAAGCCATATTCTTAAATGCAATTGTGTGGGGGCAGACGTATTAGTGTGGATTAAGTTGGAACCTATTGGTTCAGTATTTCCATGGAGGTGTGGCCACGCCCATTCAGCATGGGCCTTGATTAGTTCACTGGAGCTCTATAAAAGCTCAGACAGAAGGAGCTCATAGCTAGCTGTAGCTGAGACAGACATTTTGAAGATGGCACTTGGAAGCTGATGCAGACATTTTGGAGAACGCCATTGCTCTAGTTTGCTAATGCTGCCAGAATGCAAAACACCAGAAATGGATTGGCTTTTATAAAGGGGGTTTATTTGGTTATACAGTTACAGTCTTAAGGCCATAAAGTATCCAAGGTAATGCATCAGCAATCGGGTACCTTCACTGGAGGATGGCCAGTGGCATCCGGAAAACCTCTGTTAGCTGGGAAGGCACATGGCTGGCGTATGCTCCAAGTTCTGGTTTCAAAATGGCTTTCTCCCAGGATGTTCCTCTCTAGGCTACAGCTCCTCTTCAAAGTGTCACTCTCAGTTGCTCTTGGGGTGTTTGTCCTCTCTTAGCTTCTCCGGAGCAAGAGTCTGCTTTCAACAACCATCTTCAAAATGTCTGTTTCAGCTCCTGTGCATTCTTCAAAGTGTCCCTCTTGGCTGTAGCAAGCTTGCTCCTACTGTCTGAGCTTATATAGGGCCCCAGTGAACTAATCAAGGCCCATGCTGAATGGGTGGGGCCACACCTCCATGGAAATTATCCAATGAAAGATCTCGCCCACAGTTGAGTGATCACATCTCCATGGAAACACTCAATCAAAATTACAATCTAATCAACACTAATACATCTGCCCACACAAGATTGCATCAAAGATAATGGCATTCTGGGAGACATAACATATCCAAACTGGCACAGCCATTTTGAAATGCAACCTGGGAGCAAGCAGATGCCAGCCATGTGCCTTGCCAGCTAACAGAGGTTTTTGGATGCCATCAGCCATCCTTCAGTGAAGGTACCCCCTTATCTTGGACATTTTATGGCCTTAAGGCTGTAACTTTGTGCCCAAATAAACCCCCTTTATAAAAGCCAATCCATTTCTGGTATTTTGCTTTCCGGCAGCATTAGCAAACTGGAACAAAGGGTTAAGAACAATTTTTAAAAATATATGACATTGAGTCTTTTTCATAGGAACAAATATTGATTTGTTTTAGGACACAACATAAATTTCAGAAGAATGATGTTCGGTCAAGCAAGGTGCTTAAGTGAGAAGTTAATGCACTTGATTAAAAAAGAGCATTTTCAAATTACTATTAGACAAGGTTTCAGTTTTCATGTAGAATTCATGCTAATTTCCTTTAATTCTTTTTACTTCATAACCTTTTTGAACCTTAATATTTCCAATCATTGATGGCAATAGATTTTTTGTTTTTTGGTACCAAAGCTGTCTTATTTATGTGTGATAACACATGGCATCTATCTTTGTAGTTCATTATGGAATGTTTGTCTGACTGTGGTTTAGGCACCTCAGTTTATATTGGATCATTTCTTTTAAGCTTTAACATCTCATAGCCCAGGGGGTTTATGGCATCACTAACAAAGTGGAAGAGGTAGATTATTATATAGATCTTTCTATATATTGACAGCCATGTTTTTTTTCTTTTTTTCCAGTTTCTGTTTATTGGTATTATGGCACAAATAGAGTTATGACATGTTCGGAATTTATATATCTAATTTAATGCACCATCCTGCTTCATGTATGACTGCAATTTCAAGTGTTATCAAAAAAGTTTTCTCTCTTTCTGGTGTGCTGCTGAGAGGGTCCAGTGTGGGCTGGACCTCAACTCTTACCCCGGCACTGTCCCTTCCTTGCTATATTCTGTCTGTACCTCATTCTGCTGATAAAGCCAAGCTAGCTATAACCTGAAAGAAAGCTATAAGCTTCTGATCCTCTCTGTTAAAATGAGAGGTTAAATTAGCAACCACTAGTCAATTATTAAGGAATACCAAACTGAAATTTTCTCCTTAATAAACCTGGATTCTTTAAGTAGTTCTGTCACTGATTTTTCCTAAGTAGTAGAACTTCTAGGCTTACTTTGGTTAAAAACTAACACGTACTGAGGGCTCACTATATTCTAAGCACTTTTTAAAGTAATTTAATTATTTTGTTTTATTTAATACACCAACATTACAAGGAAAATAACTATTATAATCCCCATTTTATAGATAAGAAAACTAAGGTACAGGTAAGTGACTGGCCCAAGACACATAGTTCTTCCTAAGTGGTTGATACTAACCCAAGGCTTTGTAACTCTTAACTCCTTAACATTGTGCTACACACACTCTCTCTCCCACTTTGCTTAGTAATTAATTTAGAACATGCCTAAGCTCTCAACATCATTTTAGTCTGAACAGAAATATTACTATATATTAGCAGCAAATGCTCAACTATTTCTGTGCTATTACACATACTGTTCATGCAAAAGTTAATCCTATATATTTCAGTGTTTCTAGGGTAATTTTCCTCATTCTCTTTGGGCATAATCTGCACTGTCAGCTAAGAATGTTGAGGCTTTATGTCTTATGAAAGTCAGTAACTTCAAAGAAGATATTTCTTGGACAACCCCAGGAGCATTTGGGCATACCCTGGTAGCTTCTTTATGGACAATCTCTTCTACAGAAACAAAAGCATGTGAAATATTTATATCTGTATGCTTTTCAGGTGTTTTTCTCATTGTGCCACAAATGTTATCAATTAAAAACGAAAAGGTCTGAGAAGGCAATGTCCTATTTTGATGGAAATCATTTGGCATTTCTTTAAAATATATCATAGATGGATCTAAGGTGAGGGCTTCCCAGGTGCTAGTGTATAGAAAACCAGAGGGAGGGGTGGATATCTGCTTCCTGTAATTCTCAGGGCTTTTGGAATACACAACATACAATGGTATTTCATTTCTGTCAATTCTGAGGTATCCAAATTATGTAAAATTTGGGGGTGCTTTTCTAATGTGATCTAACAGGTCAATTTGTATGCAAAGAGTCCGCCAACTTCAAGCAGAGCACTGTGCAAGGTCAATGCCTGCAGGAAGGTGACAGCCAGTCAGAATGTCGTCACAGTCAGTCGTCATTTCTTCAAGCCTAAAGTGGAGGTCTGTGTGATTGAACTGCTTCCTACGATGGTGCACAAACTGCTAGGGGTGCCCAAGATATTGTAAGGTGGGAAGATGCATTAAAGAACACCAACTCACGTAGTGAGAAAATTATCCTTCTTGGCGCTCTTCTGGTTCTGATTACATCAAAGAGAAAGTTTCTATTTGTGTGTCTTGTCTCAACATTTTATTACTGTCCATTTTATTTTGACAATAACAACAAAGAGAGAGAGAGAGAAAATGTCATTCAAGCAGGGCCATGGGGCTTTTTATCATACAATAATGCCTGGCTAACTACAAACAAATGTTTTGTCTTTTTATTATATTTATTTTAAATATACCTCCTATATACGAAAAGGGATACTTAGGTTTTCACTTATTGAAATGAACTAAAGTTTTAGCTTTAAAGATATGTTGTTTTAAGGAAAAACAAAAGGTAAGCCAATTTACTTTAAAAAAGGAAGTAAAAAATAGCACCAATGATATATGGATATGGCCACAATCATGAGAGCAGTCACAAATTAAAATTCATATAATTTGTGAAACAGTAATATAGTGAAAAGATCTAGGGCTTTGGAATCCTATAGATCTTAACTGAATCTTGATTTTACCTCTTATTAGTAGTATGACCTTGGGCAAGTTTCTTAACCTTTCTAAACATCAATAATTTTATTATATACCTACTTCTCAGGGTTATTTTAAGCAATAAATGAGATGATGTGTATAAAAAAAAAAACAACAACACCTCAGCATTGTTCCTGGAAGGTAGTGACAGGAAAAGTATTATTTACTCTCCTCCTTTTCTTCTTGGCCTGCAATAAAATCAGAAATCCTCTTTCTTCTCCTTCTGTGTATGTGTGAGAACATTATATCTTACTTTTTCAGCTTTCTGCCTTTTTACGGATAAGCTATTTTTTCCACATTTTTGAGACAACTAAGACCTAAAGCAATTTTGAATGTGCCCAAGGCACAGCTTTAAATGGCAAGGGTGGGTGCTAATTCCAGTAGATGACAGCCTGGGAAGGTTTATTTTTAGGAAATGTTACTGAACATTATTAAAAAGTATTCTTAAAAAAAGTGGCAAGATAGAGAATATCAAGCATGTATAAAGGAAGCAGAATACTTATCAGTATCTGGTTGATAGCAATTCTTATCAGGCTGCCAAAGACCAGAACTTTCATTTCATCGCAGCCTACCCTGGAGCTTGTGATTTCCCATATTCAGAATCATTCTGAAGTCAGTGAAAGTTTACAGGGAAGACCTTAAGTAGAACACTCCCAGTCGTGCAGTTCTGGTTTGCACCTGCAAGAGTTTTAATGCTGGGGAAACAGCTGGATGTGGTCCCTGGCTGATAAAGACGCTCAGTGCGGGCAGGTGACCTGGAAGACGGTCCTTTGCAATTCAAACACTGCCTGGATGAAAACTTTGTGCCATTCCATGAAAATGCATTTCTTAGGAATTAAGTTCCAGAATATGGGGTAAGGATTATTAAAGGTCAGTACCGATTATACAGTCTCTTTCACTGTGATCTTGTCTGTTGAGCTAAGAATAAAATTGGAAAAAAAAAAAAAAAAAAAAAAAAAAAAAGCCATGCTTCCCTTTCAACTCCTGATTTAATGAAATGCTTTCATACCTTTTTCCATTTCTTCTGTCACATTGCTAGATTCAGTGTAGCTTGAGCAGGTATAATATTAGTTTCCATCAGATACACTGCTGTTAATGACTTTTTTAGCTTGCTCAAGTACAATTTCTTGCACTGATGTTTATCAAATGAACAGTCTTTTATCTATTCATTTAATTTTAGTCTGAAGAATTTTTAAAGTTCATGGACTCAGTGTTTTTAAAACTAGCTAGATAAAAAAAGATCGGTGGAGTCCTATGTATGTAGCACACTAAGAAATGGATCAACTGTATTGAGACATTCCCAAACATCCAAAACCTGAAAAAAAATTGCTAATAAATTGCTAATAACTTGGCAAGTGCAGTGCTTAGACCACTAACTTCAGCAACCTCTGAAAAAAACAGTGGGAGATCATTATCTTACAATTAATTAACACTTCCCTGAAAAAATCTTTTAATCTGTCCAGCAAATACAATGTTGGAAAATTGGCTTGTGTAATTGTAATATACTTTATGTAACCCTTTACATGAGTGTATTATCTAACGTATCTAAAAATAGTCCCTGGTATTTCCATAGAGAATATTTTACTTTGCTTAACATTTTAGATTTAGAATAAAGAAAACATACAACTATGTCTCCCAGTGTTTTTTACAGATTCAACATTGTAGAAAATAGGAGGTATTACTATAAAGTATGTATGGAAAAAGAAAATGATAATTATAGAAATTAACAGTCATATAATGCCAGTGCCAGAAAATTCAAGGACTATATCATTATTGTATCAGGAGCCCCAAATTCATTACTTGATAGGACAAAGGAAATTACTTCTATGAGCATTCTTTGAATAGGAAGATAGGTAAGAAAGGTTTAAAGATACTAATTTTTACGTAAACAAACGCAGTACACACACTAACCAGAACTCTATGTGCTTCAGTGTCCATTTAAGAATGACAAACATAGTAAAAAAAAGTCTCAAGAACACTGGATAGAATATGCATAAAACATAACACAGTGAATGAAGGCAGAATTAGAAACCAAGAAGGGAATATAGAGAAAGTGTGTGATGAGGATTGAATCATGTACCCCTGAGAACATGTTCTTAATCTTAATCTCTATTCCTGTGGGTCTGAAGCCGTTGTAAATAGGACTTTTTGAAGATGTTATTCTGGGTCAAGGTGTGGCCAACTGAATGAGGGTGGGTCTCAATCTGTATTACTGGAGGCCTTTTAATGAGAAACTGGAAGTCAGAGAAAGCCACTGGAGGAGACAAAGGTCCATCACCACGTGACAGAGGATGGCCATCACCAGAATTCTGCAGATTCCCAGAGAGAACACAGTGGTGCAGATACCTTGATTCAGGATTTCTCACCTCTAAAACCCTGAGCCAATAAATTCTTGTTGTTTAAGCCAACCCATGTGTGGTATTTGTCACTGCAGCCCTGGAAGACTAAAATAGTGTGTTTAAAATTTTATGACTCAAAAATATATATCTATAGTTATGAGACCATTTTTTAAAATTTTTTTTTTTTAATTTGAAACAAAGCAATTTGTAGAGTCTTTATGTTTTGCTGTAAACTGGAGGTAATTCTAGTTGAAATGATGCTTTAAAAGTTGAAGCAAACCTACAACTGCTAGGCCATCAGTGAATTATGTTTTTCCCAAGAGTAGCTGAGAGAAAAATTTTAACATCTTAAAAAATATGCAATAAATTTTGCTAAAAATATGCATAAGCACATGTATTCACATATTTTGGAATTGTTTTCTTACAGAAATAAAATTCTTTTGGTTCTTTTATGGGGCTTTTTTTGCTCAAATTATTTTTTTATGTATAATTATTTGCTCAATTTATACTTCTTGAAAATATTGAATATTTGTTGCCATTTTACATAACACATTGTGTTAATACTAATTTCCCTAAAGCTAGAAATTTAGGAAGCACTAGTCAAGTAGCAGTGGTCAACAGAAGTTATCTTGTGCTTGTCTTCTTATCTAGCCTTAAAAGGATCTCCTATCTAAAATATCTCTCATATTATCTGTTTTATTCAATGAATTCCAAATAGACTTTTTAGTTGGAAGGTTCATACTGAAGAAATAATGAAGGGATGTGTGCCAGTTTGGACTCCGGAGCTGACACCAGCCACATGCCTTCCCAGCTAACAGAGGTTTTCCAGATGCCATTGGCCATCCTTCAGTGAAGGTACCCAATTGCTTATGTGTTACTTTGGACACTTTATGGCCTTAAGACTGTAACTGTGTAACCAAATAAACCCCCTTTTATAGAAGCCAATCCATTTCTGGTATTTTGCATAATGGGCAGCATTAGCAAACTGGAACAGGATGCTTATACATAAATATTAATCCCATACACCAGTCATTGTATTAGTTTTATAGAATATGTTTAAGAATGTGTTTTACAATGTAAGTCTAACTGGAAAGCAAACTTCTATCTGAGAATGAAGCTGCCTCCAACCCCTGCAGCAGAAGACTTTTCTTTCTTATTCACCTCCTTTTTCCAGCAGCCTGTAGAAGAGTGCCTGGGCATAGTAATGATTAAATACATATTTGTTGACTAACTGAATAAAAATGGCATTAAAGTAAAGGCACATATCCAGGATAAATTATTATTCTGTTCTGTAAAACTCTTAATATCACTAGGTCTCTCTTTCCAATAGCTTTTGCCCTTTGGAGTTTAGGAATAATTTATAAGAAGAGAAAGATTTGTTTGCCTCTCAAAATCTTAGAAGAGTTTTGATTTAATGTTTCTTGGTTACACAACAAAAGAACCCTGGTATGGGTCTTCCCCATCTGGCAGAAAAATAGGCATTCTGAACAAACCATGTGGGTAGATGTACAGTAAAGAATTTGGGCTTCCCCAAAGAGAGGTCTGGCTTTTGCCATTGGCTTCTGGGAGACAGTCTCATATCTGATGGGAGTGTCTTTGTCAGGGCAGGGGATTGCCAAACCAGATCTCAGGGTGGGGTGAGCCATACTTGACAGCCTTAGGGTGAGGGCTGGCCATTCCAGAAAGGCTAATCATATGGCAGCATGGGGCTTTTGGTCATGTGGTATCAGTCAACCTAGGGACTGAGTTCAACCATGTGGGCAACCAATCAGTCAATCATGCCTACATAATGAAGTCCCAATAAAAACTCTGAACACTATCAGTCAGATGAGTTTCCCATGGTTGGCAGTAGTCTGTATGGTCACATATCAATTCCAGAGGGGTAACACGTCCTGAGGACAACAGAAACTTCACATTTGGAATCCTCTCAGACTCTGACCTATGCATTTGTTCCTTTGGTTGATTTTGATCTGTATTTTTCACTTGTAATAAACCATAACTGTGAGTATAATAGCTTTCAGTGAGTTCCGTAAGTCCTAGCAAATTATCGAGACTGAGGGTAGTTCTGGGAACCCCTTGAACTTGCAGTTAGTATCTGATATGCAAGTCTTGGGGACTGCCTTTAAACCTTGCAGTTTGGCTAACTCTGCGTAGAAGACTATTTAAAAACCCTATGTTACCAATATCAGTATGTGGTCTCTTACTAATCTTAATGGAACAATGGGAATTATTTCTTATGCAACCAAAGATGACACAATCTCAGATTTAACATTTTCTATTCCAAAAGCCCATGCTTAATTCTTCTATTGATCGATTTTCTTTATATGCAGACATCACCACCTATTCCAGCCCTATCTTTCTTCATTGTGGACACACATATATTAATGCAAGAAATTCTAAGGGCTAGCTCTTGGTAAAGCTTTTGCCAGCCTTTTATTTCAATTAACTTCCCCAAATAACAGCATGCCTGTTTTTATATATCCATATCTATCTATATCTATATCTATCTACCTATCTATCTGAACTTGCTATATATATGAACTTGCACTCCATACAAATTCCTCTTATATGCTCTCACATGTATGTGTATGTGTCTGATAACCTGGATGGGAATCCTTGCACATAAGCAACCTAGTTTGTTTCTCTAGGTTCAGGTAAATGTGAAAAGACTAAGGCTGAGGGTTAGGGGTTGGGAATGGAGTAGGGTTCAAAAAAGAGCAGAAAACAAAAGTCTAGAACTTGTGAATTCACATTGTGTATGACTAAGTAAAGGATAGACAAACCCTCCTCTTTCAGTGAGGTAATTATGTACTGTCATTTCTTTACCAACTTATGTTTTATTAGCATCCCCATAGAAATGAAAAAAAACTTCCTCCAAATTTGAAATCGCTGAAACTTCTCTCTGGGAATTCAAAATGGCCCTGTGTTAGCATGGCCTCACAACCCCCTACATCTCGTCTCAAAAGAGAATACAACAGAAGAGGGTCTTGATATGACACACAAGATTGGAATTTCAAGACAATAAAAGTTAGCGGGGATATGTATAAACACTGTAACCAAATCATTTTTATTTTTCCCTTTCAAATTATTAAAATGTCCAACAACTGGCACTTCCACTAAATTTTAAATGACTTGTGGAGAGAGATTGTTTGCTATACACATACACTTACAGCAGAGGATTTTGATAAACATCATTTTATTTAGTTCTCTTAATAACTCAAAACTTCCTTTAACAGATGTAGATGTGGAAATGAGCCTCAGAGACTGGTTTGCCTAAAGTTGCACAGCTATTAAAAGGCAGGTCCATCTGAATCCAAAACCCAAAATAACTCTTTGAATTGAATTGAGAAACTGACACCTGCACTGGGTAAGGGTAAAAGAAAATGTTTTTCTCCTTTATAAAGGGCAAAGAGATGAATCTCCCTTTAACCCTTTCCTTGGAGTGTTTCTTTGGAGGCACGGTGAACCTGGTTCCATACTCAATCTTTTGACATAAAGATAAATCTCTCTAGGGATAAAAGCCCAAACTCCAGTTTTTACAATGTAGTGATGGCGCCAAGTTCATAGGCCAAATAACCTCTAGATACAAAAAAATATACTTTTGGAATTAGCTCTGGGTCTCACATAAGATTTATAGTTGACTGTCATGAGGTAAAGCTTTTTGTCTCTTGAGGAATAAGAGAAGCCATTGTTTTTCCTTCTGCTTCACTGTATAAAAAGTGTGACATTTTGTCCTAACACTGTGTTCACTTTGGTGCTTCTTTAAATGCATGTAAATCTGTTAATGTTTACTCAGTAAAAAATTGTCTTCTTTCTCTATATTGGAATGGGGGAGGGGGTCTTACAGTTGCAGAATTGTTTTATTTCTCTAACAACTTTCATTACTAGCTTTTCAAAATCTGACAGCAATAATACTTCAGATTGCTCTATTTTCCTCTGTTACATTATAGCATCTCTAGAAAAGTAGCTCTTTTTTCCTTTTTTATACATTTACGTTTTATTTTTGGACTGCCTGTCATTTCCAAAGGAAACTTTCTATGTTCTCTCCCTCTTCGGTATCTCTTTGTGTAGAAACTCTGGGGTGGTGAAAATATTTCATTTTGTTTGGCTCTATACTCCAGGTTTATTATTCTGCCATCGGCATCATTAGAGGCAGTTTGGAAATTGCATGTCTATCACCGTATTCTTAACATCTAAAAAACTCTTAGCTCTAATGCCTACATGCTAATGACCACATTGTGCTCTGCACAGCAGTTGAAATCATATCTTACTTATCTGGGCATACTTTTTTTTATTAATCCTCTGATATTTATTTTCTTAGGAAATTGTGACTTCGTGTTTTTTTATGTGTGTACTTTTTGGCTTTAAACTTTGCAGATCAGGAGCAAGAGAGAGACTTTTTTTTTGTTTCATAACTTAGCCTTCTAGGTTTGCTAACTAAATTCAGGTTACCTCGAATTTGCATTTTTATCACTCATGGGAGCTAATAATACAGAACCACTGAAAACCAACACAACAGAGTCAATACTGCTGTGTTGACTTTGATGTGTTGGTTTTAAGCCACCTTCTGTTCCTCTTCAGTGCCTTTAAGATGCAGGCTGCTTCCTGAATGAACGAGTGAATAAGTTATAATGAAAACGGTTTGCTTCTCTGATTTGTATAATAATCCTCTAAATCACAGAGGGCATGCATACAGAAGTAAAATTCAGAACACAATCTGATTATGACAGACAATAAAATGTGCTTTAAAATGTTGGAGTGGGGCTCATAGTGCATTTGAGGTAATTTGAGGACATTTTCCTCTTTTTTCTTTAACAAATATTTATTAACACCAACTTGTTTTAAGCACTACACTAAGGAAAAATACAAACTAAAATAAGCCCTAAGAAACTCACAAATCCATGAGCCAGAAAGAAGGAAAATCATTAATTACAATTTAGGGTCTTAACTCTGATGGGATAGACAGACAGAGTGTGGCATAAAGAAGCAAATGTAATTGTGCCTCCGATAGACTGGGACCTTGTTCAGGGACGATTCATGGAAGAAGTGGCAATGGTCTTGAAGAGAGGAGATGTGTTTGCCCAGCAGACACAACAAAGGGAGGAAAAGGTTATTCAAAGTAGAGGGAACGGCGTATGTAAGTGCGTGGAGGTATGATGTAGCATGTCAAAGAATATATCGTAATCACCGTCCCTCTAGCTACCTTCCACACCCATCCCCATACACTCTGCCATAGGCTGAACACTGTGCTAGGCAGGACAGCCCCCAAATGACAAGAGAACACCCCCTTAAGGGGTTTTAAGTTTAGTTGGGAAGACAGACATTTAAAAAAGTGAAAGCAGCAACATGTGAGGTGTGGAGAGTACATTTAACTCTACCCAGGAATATCAGGAAGGCTTCTAGAAGTCATGGTATTAGACTCGAGTACTGAAATAAGAATGGGTGTTTGCCAGGATGAGGTATAGAATGGCATTCTTGGAAAGTCAATTCCTGCACTTTGCCCTCATCTTTCAGGCAACTACTATTCATTTAAAGGGAATTATACAATATATACTCTTTTGTGTAGGTCATCTTTCATTCAACATAATGTTTTTGAGATTTGTCTATACTGGTGTGCTTATCAGTAGTTTACCCCTTTTTATAATATCCACTATATGAATACACCACTATATGAATATACCACACTTTGTATATCCATTTTCTGATTCATGGGTACATGAACTGTTTCCAGTTTTGGCTATCATGAATAAAGCAGCTATAAACATTCTTATACAAGTACTATTGTGGACATATATTTTCATTTCTCTTGTATATTGAGGAGGTTAATCGCTGGTTCATCATGTCTAGTTTTATAAGAAATTGCCAGGCATTATATCTAAATGGTTGTACTGTTTTACACATTCACCAACCATGCTTGAGCGCTCCAGTGTTCCACATCCTTGCCAAGATTTGATGTTGTCAGTCAATTTTAGCCATTCTGGCGGGTGTGTAGTCTTACTTTCTTGTGTTTTTAATTTGTATTTTACTGAAGACTAATGATTTTGAGCAGGTGTTTATATACTCACTGGCCATCCATGCATCCTATTTTGTAAAGTGTCTGTTTGTCCCTCCTTCTTCACAGACCACGTGCTCTATCCCAGTGGTTTTCAAGCCTGGCTATACATTATACATTTTTTAGACCTTTGCTTAGGGTCCCACTCGAGAGACTCTGATTTAATTATTATGGCTTAAAGCCCCCACCAACAGTATTTTTTAAAAAGCACCCTTTGTGATTCTAATGTGCCCCCAGGTTTGAAAACTCTACGGCTCTATCCCAGTGTTCCTCAAACTTTAGGCTGCATCCGAATCACCTGGAGGGCTTGTTAAAGCACACATTGCTGGGATCCACCCTCAGGGTTTCTGGTTCAGTGAGTCTACGGTAGAGCCTGAGTATTTGCATCTCTGAGAATTTGTATTTCTAATGAGCTCCCAAGTGACAAGATGCCACTTGTCCAGGGAACATCCTCTTAGATCCAACTACTTTAGCCAAACTAAACCAGCAACTTCTCAATAGATGCCAAATTCTTTCAAGCCTTTCTTCTTAGCATATTCTCTTCTCTCTGCTGGAATGTCTCTCTTTTCTTTACACAAGCTTTTTCATTCTTCAAGAACCAGCTTGACTGTCACAACCTATTTGAATTGTGTTTAGATTCATTTGCTCTGTCATTTCACTTCCCATACTCTAGTGCCGTGATTCAGGTGATAATCGTATCCATCACCCTGGCTTGTTAATATCTGCTTTTTCTGGCTTCAGCACCACTTCTTCTACCCAATGAGAGCTTTATGAAACCAGAAAGCATTATGCCTTATTCTTTGCATCTTTAGGAACTAACAGTATCTAACGCATTGCTGAGCTTCCATGATTAAAATAAATCTCTTTTGTTTTGTTTTGTTTTAATGAATGAGTGGCTGATTGATGCAAGAAAATGAGACATATACGGCTTCGCATATGCTCAGATTCCTTAGAACCATAATAGACCATCTGTTACTATATTAGTGTCCAGATCACATGAGCCAGAGGGCAAATCTATAGCAAAAACTAAAATAAAAAGCCACACAGCATCACAGGCTATAGTTAACACATCTTAAAAAAAAAGAGTGTGTGTGCGGGGGGGGGGACTTTATTATACAAAAGAAATTCTTTTGAATCAAATAATCCAGCAACTATAAAATCAAAGAAAAATCTAACAAGAAGAAATAAAAATGTGTTTCTTCTCAGAATCTTACATTCATTTCCTGAGGGCTTTCTTATCAAATAAGAACTTCTTTTTTAAAAAACAAATTTGAATCAGTAGAGTCTTTAAAGCACAAAGTTCCATATGAACATTAAGTTGCTAGAAATGTTGTAATGTTTAATGAAAATGTAACATGAAAAATGGGATAATGATCATAAAAGCAATAATGAAGACAGTAGCTAAAATTTTCTTGCCTACTTAGTGCCAGTGAACTTTTTAAGTATGGTCCATGTATTAGCTCACTAAATCTGTAGACGAACTCTATGAGGTGAGTATTATTATTACAATTTCACAAATGAGAATACTGAAGCTGAAAGAAGTTAAATAATTTGTTCAAGGCCAGTATTCAACCTTATTTCTATGCAGGGTTGCCAGATAAAATACAGGAAGCCCAGTGGAATTTGTATGTCAGATAAATAACACATTTATTTTTTTAATAAAAGTATGTTCCATGTTAATATTTAGGACATGTTTATACTAGATAATTATTCATTTGTTTATATGAAATTCAAATTTAACTAGACATCCTGTATTTTTATTTGTTAAATCTAGGAACCCTATTTCTAGCTCTAAAAATATGTGCATTGGACCCCACTAAGTTGTATTGCATCCTAATTCTCTTTTACGTATAGGCAGTTCCCAATTTACTTAACTGAAATTAATGGGATCTACTTCAAACATTTAGCAGAACATCAAGACCCTTTATTATCTCGTACAATAAATGCAAAGGCTCTGAAGCCAGGGTGTGTGTGGTGTGCCCCAAGAGGCCAGGATGGCTGATGCGGGGTGAGTGAGAGAGCACCAGGAGCCAGATCAGAGAGGGCTGAGTGGCCAGCGTATGCAGGGCTCTGTAGATCCCTGTGCGGATTTACTTTTCTGCTCTGAGTGAGGTAGGTAGCTGTTGGAGGGTTTTACGCAGAAGAATGACAGGGCCTGGCTTAAGTTTCGGTTCAAACTGGCTGTTAATTGGAGAACAGTCTGCATGGGAGCAAGGACAGATGTAAAGGGAGTTGTTGCAAAGATTCAGGCATAACCTGCTTTTGATGATGGACTTTGTGGATTTCGGGCCTCGAGTTGTGTTGCTCTGCGGTCTTGGTGACAACTTCCAACATGGAGCAGCCCTTTCAGCAAAGAATAATCTTCTCTCACAAATGGCTAAGGTAAAGCCATTCCTCAAGGGGCCAGTGGGCAATGGGCAGGCAGGAGAAGAACATAATCAAACATGTTTCCAAGCATAGCTGAGACTTCCTGGAGCCCCCAGAGATAACTGGGAAGGACTCTGAGAGGGTGCCAAGGCATGCAACTATGCAGGCATTGAAAAAAGTCAGAAGACTTTTATTATTAACTGAGATATATACATATATATAGATAGAGATACAGATAAAGCTGTGACCCAAGTTATATCATAATCTGAAAAAGCATGGAAACATTAGTGTTGCCAAACTTAAATGCATGGCGTTAAAGGGGGAAACAGAATGAAATATATAAATGGATATAATTTCTCTACATGAAAGCACAGACTGCAATTTTTTAAACTGAATGCTTACTGAACCGAATCCCAGACATATAATACTTTTTAGATGTTATCCCATTTACTCCTCACAGCAATCCTAGGTCAGACACATATTATTACCAACCCCATTTTACAGATGAAAAAATTAAAATTGAGGCCAGTGAGGACACAGCTAAGTAGTCTGCACAAAGTTATGGAAATTTGAACTTGCTTCTGTCAGACTGCAGACAGAGCTCCTGTTTTTAAACAGTCAAGATATCCTGCTTCAGGAAAAAAAAATCCTGCCTCAATGGGCCAGGCAGGTCCTTTAATAAAATTAAAAATGATGGATGTCAAGAGAGATGCCAAGAGTAACAAGCCTGAAATTTACTACGAGGACCACTAATTAACAGAGGGATCAAGCTCCTGAAGATGTGAGATTCCAGGATGGAAAGCCACGAGAAGAGGTGCCTACCTATCATTCTCTTTGCATTCTTTCACCAAAGGCTTTAGCCATGTACCATTTCTGTGGCCTGCTGAAAAGAGCTGGCCAGTTAGTTGAGCATGGCCCTGGCTATACCTACCTCAGCAGCAGATCACCCATGTCACATCACTTGCAGGACAAGGAAGGGATAAACCTGGTTGTTCATCCTATCCCTAACCCCATCCAAATTACAAAAATGCTTTCTTCATGCCTTCAACATTTATTCTCAGGGTGAATAGGGAAGACAGCATGAGATGGACTGACAGAGTTCAAGAAAGGGGTTTGGACATGCTCAAATCAAACAGGTTAAGTTAACCACTTTCCACTTCCTTGTGATTTATGCCTCTAACTAATTCAGTTGGCACTACCTTTGGCTAAAGTGTTGCACAAGTTCTTATTGGTCTTCTAGCTAGCATTCAGTTCAAATAATGATAATGGAAAGATATAGAAGCAAGATTGATAAAGGGAAGCAACTAGGAGAAGAAGGATTTCATTAGGAAAGGAACAAAAAGTTTCAAGAAGAAGGAGAAATTTTCAGGCTTGCTCATAAGGAAAGGCTGAGAATATTGATCAGAGTTCTCTGTGCATTCCAGTTTTTCAGTGGGGAGTCAGAATGATTGCTTTAAGTTCTCTTCAACTGCAGGATTGGATTTGTTGTTCAGACCTTCCCCATGTGCATAGAAATTCAATAGCCTGTATACCCAGGTGAATTACAGCTTACTTGAATACTTTGTTAAATGATGAAAGATGTATTACAACACAGTCCTCAGCTTGCATGCCTAAGTTTTACACAATCCAGCTAGGTATTGCACTGAGGAGTCTGGACTACATTTGCTTGACTTGCTTGTGTGTAGTCAGCAAAAGCAAAAGTAATTACAACTACAATTCAAAAAGAGTTCAAATTCTCCTTCATCCATTTAAATGTTTTCCTTGTCTATAGTTTCCTTTGAGTTTGTGGTTTCATAAAATAAAATAAAATAAAATAATATCATCTAAAATAAGAAGTCGTCTATGCCGCAATGGTTTGTGGTTTCATACTTGAGCCTGCCGAAAGTACAGATTTCTGAGCATTTTCCCCAGAAAATCTGTATCAGTAGGTCTGGGTGGATCCCAATAATCTGCATTTAGAGCAAGTTCCCAGGTTTGTGGAAGCATGTTGGCCAAGAACTTCACTTTGGAAAACAATGGACTAACCTCTCTCAGGTTCCAAAACATATCTAGCAATGTTGTCCTAGAATGGACATAGAATCCCTCTCTTCTCCTACACCCTGGGGAGAGTTCCTCTTTTGGAATTAGCAGAATACCAAGCACTTACTTTTCAATGCTATTCTCATTATGGCATAGACAACTTCTTATTTTGGATGATGTTATTTTATATAAAAGGGAATACAACTTTAGTGGATATGAATAAAGAGAATAAAAGAGCTTTAAAGGTAAATATCTTACTTTTGAAATTTCTTGATGTTTTAAAAATTATCTTTCTATTATCTATCCATTATCTATCTAGCTATAATTTTATGGGTTATCTAATGCATTTGAATTTTAAATAAATTTTTCATAAAATGATTTGGAGATAACAAAGGATGATTTCAACACCCCTTTCTTGACTTTAGCACATGCTCCTTCTTTCATTTGGCATCCTTTGAGATGAAATTTCAACCCCACTTCTGCCAGGAATCTTTATGGACCATCCCAGCTGTGTGATTTCCCATCTGTAAACTGTATCTCTTTTATGGTTCTTACCATATAGTGCTTTGTATTTTTATCCATGTCATTTATCCTCAGTTAATTCATATCCTTCTTGAAAGCAGACATATGATTTTCCTTCTTTATTACCAGAGCATACATCTCAGTGCCTTTCATTTAGTGGTCAATCAATACATATTTTCTAATGTATTCAGAATCAGCAGAATGGCAGTGGTTCAATAACGTATGTACAGTGCATCAATATGTAGAGTTCAATTTTGAAATAAATTCAAATCTTATTTTCTATGCACTAATGAAATGTGTAAGTATAGATTATTTTAGAATCACAGAATTTTTAGCCTTTGCTGACTTCTACTAAATTATCTAGTCTTGTGAGTATTATTTTACATGTGAGGATATCAGTCATCAACCTATAAGACACTAAACTAACTGAGAGAAGGAACCAATTACTTAAAAAATTTCATTTCATGCATAAGGAAATATTATTAGATAACTTTGCATCATTTGTAGCACCTGGCTCACAGATACTAGACACCCAAATGTTAGCTGAGTGGATTGTTCAAGGAAATCAACTAAACTAACTGGATGTTTAGAACTAGATGATATATGGACAGCCTGTGCTCATGCCTTCAGCTTCTCACATGTTCCACAGGCCTCCACCACTTACAGATGCACTGCCAGCTCATTTTGCTGGGTCTCCTTTGACTCAGATCTCATTTTTGTTTCCTGCTCATTCCTTTGGAATAATTTTCAGAATTTTTCTTGACCAGTTTACTGGGCAGGTGGATGCCAGATCTTCTTTTTGGCTCTTACTGAATGAATTAAAAAACTAATTTTACTGTAGTATCCTTGCTGTTCAAATCTATAATGCCTCTCACTATTACAAAAATAGAAGGTTTGGGCTTTTAGTTTTCTTTTTTGGCAACCAAGGATGATTTGGTTCATGTAGTCTGGGGAAGAGGAAAAAGTAGACACGAGATCAGGGCATTTTCTCTTGGCAATCTTTAGGAGGGGCCCCTGAGTTGCCACTTAGATTGCAAGGAAGAAGTGTAAAACTCATTCTCATTCATTATTCTCCAAGTCTTGGAAAATAATGAAATACTAGAAATAAGGTTTAATTCGTCATCTTCTTAAGTCCCCAATTATAATGCAAGAGTTGAGGGAGAAAACCTGAGCACTTACAGGCAGCAGTTTTAATAATTACCTTCTGTGTGTTTAGAGCATAAACTGGACATCATGGGTAGGATTTTATTCCCTTGGCTGGATGATCAGCCTTTGCTCCTTTAGGCAAGGCCTTCCTGGACACACACTCACCCAGAGGGAAGGTCAAACAAATGAATTTATACGTTCTGATCTACTCTTCCTATTTTGCAGATAAGAAAGTGGAGACTCAGAGAAGTTGTTTAAAGGTATTTAGCTGGTGTTTTGGTTTGCTAAAGCTGCCAGAATGCAATATATCAGAAATGGATTGATTTTCACAATGGGGGTTTATTAGTTCACAAACGTACGGTTCTAAGGCCATGAACATGTCCCATTTAAGACATCAACAGAACGACACTGTGCCGGTTTGAGTGTATTGTGTCCCCCAAATGCCATTATCTTTGTAGTCTTGTGTGGGGCAGAAGTTTTGGTGCTGGTTAGATTTGCTTGGAGTGTGCCCCACCCAGCTGTGGGAGATAATTTTGATGAGATGTTCCCATGGAGGCGTGGCCCCACCCATTCGGGGTGGGCCTTGATTGGTGGAGCTATATAAATGAGCTGACTCAAAGAGAGAAAAGAGAGTGCAGCTGGGAGTGATGTTTTGAAGAGAAGCAAGCTTGCTGGAGAGGAACGTCCTGGGAGAAAGCCGTTTTGAGGCCAGAGTTTTGGAGCAGACGCCAGCTGCCTTCCTAGCTAGCAGAGGTTTAGAGGATGCCATTGGCCATCCTCCAGTGAAGGTACCCGATTGCTGAGATGTTACCTTGGACGCTTTGTGGCTTTAAGACTGTAACTGTGTAGTGAAATAAACCCCCGTTTTATAAAAGCCTATCCATCTCTGGTGTTTTGCATTCCACAGCATTAGCAAACTAGAACAGACACCTTCTCTGAAGAAAGGCTGATGACATCTGGGGTTCCTCTGTCACATGGGCAGGCACATGGCTGGAATCTGCTGATCCTCTCCTAGGTTTAGCTCTGGTTTCTGTGGCTTTCTCCAAAATGTCTCTGGGCTTCTGTCTTAGCTTCTCTCTTAGCTTCTCTGCTTGTTTCTCCTGGGGCATTTCTGTCTCTCTCTCTGTGAGCTCTCTTAAAAGACTCCAGTAAAGGATTAAGACCCACTTTGAATTGGGTGGGTCACATCTCCATGGAAACAACCTAATGTAAAGGTCCCACTCACAATAGATCTGCCCCTACAAGATTGGATTAAAAGAACCTAGTCTTTTCTGGGGTACACAATAGATTCAAATCAGCACAATTGGATGATGACAGATCTGTTCCTAAAATTGGCCATGCCATCTATTTCATGGCAGACTTTTGGTAACTGTCCTACTCTCTAACTTTCCATCTGATATTTAGAGTGACTTCATTACCCAGGATGGAGGATCCATCCTGCATCCAAGTCTCTCAGGTCCTTGCATGCTTCATCTGCAGTGACTTTTGCACTGCTCTCATTTCCATTAGACCTTCCATAGGCCTTCTCATCACTCATACCTGTCACAATTCTAAAATATCTGTCTCTAAGCATAGCTCCATTTTCCACTTATTTACTTGGTCCCACTTTCTCTGGCCCTCAACTGCATAAGGATTTGAATTGCCTTCAGCCTATGTTTTCTCCTTCTCAGTTCTCTCTTGTATTCCCTTCCTTTCCTGCTCGGCTTAGATTCTGTGACCCATCTACTCCGCCACTCTTTTTATTAATGGCAGAAACTCTCTTTAATTGTTGATTTTCTTTGCACATATCTGACCAAAAAAACCCACCATGAACCAGTCATCTGTTTGTGTTCTCCATCCTTCACCAGGGTTGATAAAAACCAATAGAGAAAATCCCACAGTTGGGCAGATCGATGGCTCCATAATATTTCTCAAAATGTGGTCCTCATACCAATAGCATCAGCATGACTTGGGAACTTATTAGAAATGCAAATTCTTGTTCCCTACTCAAATGCACTAAATAAAAAACTCTCAGAATGGGACCTCGTGATCTGTTTTAACAAGACCCCCAGGAATTCTAAAGTTTACGAAACTTTCTTGGTTTCTAACCTCAACTGGTTATTAACGTTGTCATTCTTCATATGGTTTCCAAATGAGTCATCTTTTATGTTTTCCATTATTAGCTTCTTCAAATGACCTTCATTCTCCTCAAACCTCTGATTTTTCATAGTTTGCACTTGAACTCCCTCAAACTCCTGTCCTAGGAGAAAGCCCCTGGATACTCCAATATTTAAAGTGGGCCTATGGCAGGGAAGATTCTAGCATAGGAACCCAAGAAGGAGCAATTGGGGGTGGGAGTGGGGTTGGGGGTGAGTGGATTTCTCAGAGGGGAGTGGTCAGCGATTTAAAATTCTGCCAAGAAGTCAAGTAAGATAAGAACAGAGAGGTAACCATTGGACAGGTCAACAGGGGTGTCTTTGGAGACCTCCAGGACAGCAGTCACAATAGAGAAGTGAGAAGCCTGATTAGAGGGCAGGAAAGACAGCATGTTGTTGAATTAAAATCCTGCCTAAGAAGCTGAGGAATTTGTTAATCCCTCCATTCTGTTTTTGTTCAATAGATTACTGAAATCAATACAATTCTAAAACCAGGGACTTAAGTCCCTCAAACTGATGCAGACTTTTGTAGGCATGGGGATGGTGGCTAAAGGCTCATATTTGAAAGGTTCAAATGAAGGTGCCACAGAATTTAAAGCGAATCGGAAAGTTAAATATCAACACAGAATTCCATGAAAGTAAGCTCTCTTTGAAATTATTGATAGAGTGGTTACCATGCAGAAAAAACCTCCACCAACCACCACAGCAAAATTAGGTACCATTAGGTATTAAAATAAATCTGAGCCTGTACTACCTGGGAGAAAAAGCAAAATATTAATATTGATATTAATATGATTAGTCTATACATATTTGCAAATAGCATTACACACACACACATACTCACCTTTCCCATTATAAAGCCCTTAAAGATAGTATATGTAATTTCATGGCTGACAAAATATGAGAAATAATATCCTCAACAGAGTACATTTACCATGTCCTTGTTGCAGTTATGCAAGAAATGATGCCTGGAAATGAGCAGTGTAATGACTACAATGTTGGGAAAATAAAACACGTAAGAATCAGATCTCAGCTAAATTCCCAAATCCTAAAAATGGAAATCAAATTGCATGGGCATTGAAAATGGTGACCTGGCCATAGACAAAAGGGTCATCACAGTGAACAGAATGTAGAAAAGGCTATTGTCTGTACAACTAGAATATATATAATTACCATCAGTGAGTGGAACTACCAAATAAGAGAGGTTGTATCTTCCACTAAATGGTTATATAATACCAGGATATTATATCCACATATAGTTCACTTCTAATCGCACAAACACAAGATTCTTTCAAATTTGGGAAAGAGAATCTTTCACTTGGTTCTTTAGTTACAACTAATCTCATACATAATAATTCTCTTGTTTGTTCATCCACTCATGTATTAAGTTAGCAAAAAAGTATTGAGCACTTATTATATGCAAGGCACTGCACTGGTATTGCCTCAATATATGCATATAAGAAATAAGCTCCAAAGGATTTAATTCTCATTTTAGAATGGATGAGTTGCTGACATGCTAGTGCTGTTAGCTAAAGGGTGTGGACACCGAATGTGTGGTTCCTACCAGCTCATGACCCCCATCTTCATCGAAGTCCTCCTCTATCCCATCAGTCATCTCTTCTCCATCGGCATCAGGCCCTCCTTCAGCAGGCTCCTCTGTAGAGTGATCTGCATTCTCTGACACACATTCATCTTGGATCAGCTCTATACGCTCTTCCAATTGCTTCTTCTGAGCTTCTGGGGGGAAAAAGCAAATGGCTACTACCTTGGGTTGCTCACGAGCTATTTGGATTAACCATGAAAAATAGTCCATGAAAAGGTAAACCTTGAGTACTGTTAAGGATGTGAGGCAGCTAAGGTAATATTACATTTTCAGTTTTATTTGGTTGACCACATATACGTTTATCAATGTGCATTTACATGTAAGCATATCTATTTTTAATGGAATTAGGGAAAATCAGGGAATCCAGATGGTAGTATTACATAAAGAAATAAAGATTTCCATAAACAGATTTCTGGCTACTTTATTTTACGTATAGTCCTATCTAATAAGGTGGTTCTCTATGAAGGGAAAATAGAGCAAAAACAAAGGGCAAAAAATCAGATATAACATGGAAGATGTCATTCAAGGAGGGAGGATGGAGGAATCTCATTGACAAGTTCAAGCCTAGTTGGAAAAACCTCACTGAGGAAAAAAGTACAAAGGCAGATATGCTGTTCTTTCAGAAGAAATGTCTATACTACTAATCCTTTTAAATTTTAATAGCTAGATTCTGCTGGGTGATTGTGGTTAAGTACGATGGTTAAGAGCATAAACTCTGGCATCAGATAGCCTGTGTTCAAAGTCAAGCTTCACCACTTGATAGCCTGCTGATGCTGTGAGATGCTGCAAATGATTGGCCTTCTCTGAACCTCAGTTTACTCATCTATACAATTAGGATAACTATTTCCTAACTTTCAGGGTTTTGAGTAGTAAATCATAGTGTCTAGTATAGTGACTTGCAAATAATAAGTGCTCAATAAATGAAGCTACATTCTATCTTAATAGAATGCTCTCTATTTCCCAGGACCTGCACAATCCGTTTACAGAAAGCCACCCAAATGGGAATCATGTCAAGACCATAATAATTACATCCCCCAGTGGTGGTTTTCAGCTACTGTGAAAATGTCAAGAAACATTGGATATTGAATAAATGAGATCATCTTATGTACCTCCTTCTCTAACTTATTCCAATATGTGCTCATGACCATCTCAAAAGCTGGGTTGTTTTCAATAAATTTGATTATTGTTAATTTATTTATCAGATGATTCTTTCATTTTATTCTGAGTTTTAAAAGATGTTACCTTTTGAGCTTATTTATTTATATTTTGTGATAAGAAAAAGATACTACCAAAAGACTTTTGATTATTCCTGTTCTCTTTCATAATGTGAGGTAAAAGGAAAATAAGTATTGATATGTACATTTCGAGTCAGCATAAAACTTTTCAAAAATAACTTATGTTTAAATCAAAAAGCTTTGATAAACAAGATCTAAATAAGCAGATATCCTTTCCTATGGATTATTGAAAACTGGAAGAATAGTCACTTATAAATAAATGTTTTTGCATTTCAGTTCTCCAAATAATCAAGTTTATATACTGAAAACAAGAGTACAAGGGTGTGCCCTGACTGTGCTTCTAGTTCCAGCTTAATTATTGCCAGAGGAACAGCATGCCCTGGGTTTGAATCTACGCTTCGGCCACTTGATCAGATCATTTAAACCCATTAGGTCGTCCCTTCCTCATCTGTAAAAAAGCACTGATGATGGTACCTACCTGGGGTTGCAGTAAGGATGAACAGAGCTTATATTTGGAAAACGATTTACAAACTCTGCAGGACTACAGAAATGTGTATTTTACATACAAAAAGGAGTTGTGCTTTTCATTGTGAAAATGTCCAAATAATAGCAACAATAACAACAATTCAATCATGGCTAATTGCCAGGTTCTGTGCATTCCATTTACAGAAACCAACCTAGACGGGAATTATGCCAATAGCCATGCTGGTGAGTGTGGCTACTTGGAGGTAATCCATGCACAAACACTGAACAACAGTGAGAATCTTGTAGGTCTGAAGCTCCATTTTAGAGGAAGAAAAGGGTTGTAGACCCAACCCAGGCTAAAAATAATTACTATGGGCATATTAGAATGACCAAAACCTAGATTCTTTTTTCCTCACATACTTAGATGCAGCCTTTATATACCTTGATTTTTTTTCTATCAATTTATTAGCTTCAGGTTTCTTCATATAACTATGTAATTGACAGTAAGGTGTAAATTCTTTCCAAGTATACCTTCTAATCCTCATATACATAAAGAGAGTACTAACAGAAACAAATAAGTTAGCATAAATTCTTTCCTTTTCTCTGATGTCTTCGTAACTATTAACATAGAAGTCCTTTGAAGACTGTAATGTGTTATTGTAAAATTTAATCAAGTTTTTTTCCCTAAACCCAGAAAATTATAATCTAAATTAAGTAGAGAAACAGTTAAAGAAAAAAAACAAGTTTAATCTAGAAAAGATGACTTAGTTATCTGGATTAAAAGGAAGACAAATTAAGGAAGAGATACAGATCAAAAACACTCTGGACTTAAGTGTTAACTGAAAATTGCTAAACTTCATTCATCTCATCTTCCTTCCACTTATCATTGCTCTCTACAATTCTAGACCTTTAACCAAGGCTGACCCACCCACCCACCTATGACCAGCACCCACAGAGAATAAGCTGTGATGGGCAGTCTATGAACACTAAAAAGTTTTGACTCCTCTAACACTAATCCCACTTGATGCTCTACCCTATTTCTTCTACTATTGCTGATCCTTGGATCTTACAGTGGATTTGGCTACTCTAGTTTTGAGCCCCTGCTCTTCCTCTTAGCAGTGTTTTTTTGTACTTTTCTGGCCCCTCACTTTTAGCTGCTCTAGATCACCATGGTGCTTGTTCAAAATGTCCTGTATCTTAAGACCTGGTTTTTCTATCCCAAGAAAGAGTGGGAAATGAAGGTTTTAGAATGGACAATTATTATTCTATACAATGAAAAATGTCACATGTCATACAACTTTTCCTAAATCCAAAAGTGTCTCCATTTTAGGTCATTGTGTTTACCCTTTTGTTATCGCACATAAATGGACTTTTGCTTAAGATTGATGTTATATTGGGAGTTTTTTCATCTGGTCTGGTATATCCACATCTTCTCTAATGATTTCAGAAATATTTATTCTCTGGGAACCTTCACTTTTGATGTTGAAGATAACATTAATTTTATCCTCTAGAAAATCTCTGGTTAAAGAGGCATAGCAGATTTTCAAGGAGACCATGTGGGATCAGGTTTTGAAGATGTGCAGCCCTCCTCTTTCCTGGCTTCGTGTATCAGTTTGTTTCAGTTATCTTTGGAATATGAATGACTTTCCTGATCCTCCCAGCTGAATGTGATCTCTCTCTCCTTTGATCATCTAAAGCCCTGATCAAATGCTGCCTTTTAGTTAGTGCTACTGTTGTCTTATCCTTTTCTCATTAGTTTTTAAGCTTCCTGGATATTTGAGCTATTGTCTCACAAGATCATTGTCACACTTAAAGGGGATAACTGCAATCTTTTGTAAACGGAAAAGCACAATGCAAATCAGTTATAAAGAAGCATTGTGTTGTGCTCTGTACCCCTCACTGAAAGCCTTCCTTGTAGAATAAATAATTCAGGGTATTAGAAAGGATGTGGGGTTTGGGATTATGCTTCTGCTAATTATTAATTCCATTAACTAGTTTTCTTCTCTAGAAGATGGGTATAAAAATAACACCTCCTTCAGAGAGCTGCTGTATCCTCAAATAAGGAACAAGATGTGAATGGATTTTTAAACTGTAAAAGTCATGCAAATAAATCATCATAAAATATTCAAAATATACCTTAAGGTGAATCTATATTGATTACTTGATTGCTATAGCCAAATTGTCCATGTCAAAATCATTCACCACTATTGATCATTAAGAATCACATGTTACTAAGGTAACTCTGGCCTTTCATTTCTATGTTTACAAGACAAAGGGTTTTAAGTTACTGTCTTTTTTTTTTTTTTTTGTATTAACATACAACATGCTTCTAACTCCCCTGCTGGTCTGTTTCAAAGGCAGTGATATATTAATAGAGTTCAGTGAAAAAAACCTATAACTTATTTTTATTCATTCATTCAATAACTTGAAAGCTAAATACATTATTACATACATAAAGCCAGATATGATCTGGGCTGAGAAAAAAAGCCCTAATTACAACGTTTATTGATTCATAGGAATTTAATGGAAATACAGTCAGTCTGTGCTTTCGTAATATGTAGTGATCATAGACTTTTGTGATCACCTCAAAGGGATATGTTATAATCACCACACGATGACAGGTTCCATTAATAAAACCACAAGATGAAAGCACATCTTGTTTATTAAACTATTGCTTCACAGTTTAACAAGCAGTTTTGGTCCAGTGATTATCTTGTTGATATAGAAAGAAATAAAGCAACTGGCTCTACTGTTTTATGAATAATTATCTAATTTTACTCCTACTAGAAATGAGTAATAGCTTTTGTTAATCTTAACTTCATAATACTCATGTTATCTGTGCAATTCTTATTCTATTTATCTTTTACTTTTCACTGTATGTGTATATACATTTATATCTCTGTCAGTAAAGCTACTTTGGGGCAGAAACACTTTTATTCATCTTTGATCCCTGTTGGCTAACCCAAGACTTATGCATGAATTAAATGTTTGCTTAATATATTCATGAATTGTGGAATCAAAGAATGAAAATACATGTCTGGTTGTCAACCCCTTTTCACAGTCAAAGCGATTGTTGAATTTGGCACTATAGTGGCAAAACGATGAATCCGAAGAGAACTGTCCTTACCACATTCTACATGACAGTCCCTTGCCATGATCTCAAAGTAAAATGTGAGTTCTGATATTTCTAGAAGAAAATTGCTCATATTTATACTGAGAAGTCTCCAAGAGAAAAATTAAATGTGGGAGTCTTCAAGTGTGTACGGGTGGAGGACTGCCTTTGAGCCTGGGCATGGTGGGGTCTCTGTAGGCTTCTTTAAGGCAGAGTGATGGATGGCAAGAGAAGAGAGGTGAGTCAATATTAGCTCTTTTGTTTTTGAGGAGTGTATCAGGGATTAAAAAGCCTGCAGTTTATGCCTGAAGGATAGCTCTAAAAATCACCCAAATTATGGATTGCAGCAGAATAAAAAGGTATATAATGGCTGCATATAATGGCTTAGTTAGTGAGTGCTTACTAAGTACTAACCAGGTAACATTCAATAACTTTAGTCCTTGAAACATCTTGCAGGCTAGGCTTGTTTATTCATTTTACAGATGGGAAACTGAGGCATAAGTAAGTTCGGCAATGTGCCCTTCCATGGTCATCCATTTAATAAGTGAGAGAGTTGAAATGTTGGATGTGTTACTTCATAGCCTGTGCTGTTTTCTAATGTATCTCTAGAAAAATGGCTTAATTTGGTAGACCAGAAGAGCGCTTTGAATTTTTTGGTAACAACAGGACAATTTTAAATTCAAGAATGAAAAAGTCCATTTAGCTAGGGCACATGTTCTGGGTAAAAAAAATGGCTATCAAAGGAAAAGAAGTGACAAGCAAGTAATAGGTAAATATTTCTGTTTAAGGGAACATGTCTCAGGCTTTAAAAAGCCATGAAAAGAAAGAATTTTACATTAAATTTCAAGTCTTATATTCAAATATTTTTCTGTTGAGTTCATTTCTACTTTGAAAGCTGTATCTGATTCAGAAAACAAGTTAGAATCGTTGGGATTTATGTTCAAAGCATTTTTATTAAACTGAATTTGCTGCATAGCTATTATCATTAATATAACCACTAAAATTGGTTGAGTTGGCAATTAAGTTTTTTGACATGCTGGCTTAATTGCTAGCTAATGCCTAACTGAATTGTACTTAGCAGATGGTTGGAATGAATGTTGTTACAAAAACAGTCACATTATTCATTCGAGTCAAGCTAGTATCTTGGAACCACTGTTTTTATATTCCAGTATAAATTGTATTTTAAAAATTCTACAATACAACACCTTTGTGTGTGTCTGAGTGTATGTGAAATTTATATGAAATTTAACTCAATGATTCCAATACATGCCATTTAGAAAGATGCAACTTATTATGTATGGTATGCCTAAGAATCACATAAATGAGCATTAGGAAAGTTATATAGGAGGAAGGCTTTCAGATTAAAATATCAGTTACATAAGTATTTCTTGAGGAAAGTGACCTCAAAGTTGCTCCCATGAAGTAACCTGGATTGGTGAGCTGACCACCAAGTTTTGATATAAACTATTTTTTAAGATCACTGAGATGATGTGTTTCTTAAATCTCATAATAATCTTAAGGCATAGATATTGTTTCCCTCATTTCATAAATTTTATAAGGATCTTTCCAAAGTTCATGTGGCTATTAAGTTTTGGAACCAGGCCTCCAGTGTGATGTAAACCTAATTCTGCTTGATACTTAAATCTGGGACTTTAGATAGTTTAATACGATAAACTACTTGCCATAAAGAAGGTGAATTGAAGAGGGAACAGACAAGAGGTGGAGAGACTAGCTAAAAGGTTATTCAACACTGAGGGGATAAAAATTTCCTAAAACTAATTTACGGCAATGGTTGTACTACTCAGTAAGATTACTAAAATATCATTGAATTGAAATGGGTTAATTTTATAATGCATAATTTTTATAATACATAAAAATATATATTTTATAAATTTGTTTTAAAAAACATAAGGTGAGTGCAACTGTGCAAATGAGAGATGATGAGCATTTGGGTGTGGGCAGTAGTTAGGGAAAAAGCAAGAATAGAATAAAAAGATATTTCAGATACCAGAGTTAAGATCTGGCAACACTAGACATGGAAGGAAAAGAAGATACTGAGATTTGCAATTTGGTGATAGGATTTATGTCATGGTGTTGTGACAGAGACAGGACACAAAGAGAAAAGCATATTTAAATGAGAAAGTGGGGAGAAAACTAATGAGTTCAATTTTGTAGACTGTGATTGGGTTATATAAGGGATAGCCAAAGGAAACTCCCCAGTAAGCAGTTGAAAATGTTTTGATCCAGCTGCTAAAAAAGATAACTCAATCTTTTTTCCCCCTTAAATTTAGCATTAAAAAATTTAATTTATATAGTGTTAAATATTTATAAAAGTCTTGTTAAGAAAAACAGTGGTCTTCTTTTCCTGCCTCCTCATCATTTCCACCTCCTCAAAGGCTTTTGATTCATATAATTTTATATTAATTCATAATTTTATATTAATTCATATAATTTTATATTAATAAACAAAATTTATATGTTTATTAATATAAACATATAAATAAAATGTTTATATTGCTACTTATTGATCAATTTTATGCACTATTTGTTGACATCATCCTTAGGAAGCCTCTCTTTCACACAGTGCTCATTCACTTCCCATTTCCTGAACTATTATAGCCTGGATTATATAAATATTCATAATATTCATAATTATAACTACATAAATTCTTTGCACAGCTCAGCAGTTAGTCTATAATGATTAATTTTCTTTCCTGAAAAGATATTTTATTTTCTTTAGAATTAACAATTGCCTCAGGCCTTAAAAATTTTATTTTATTTTTTAGTTGTCTATGTACTCATACATACTTCCTCCACCCCCACAGACGTGTAAATCTTTCCTCAACACGTCCAGTTCCCCATCCATTAGCTATTTCGTCAATTTCATCTTCCTAAAAAGTCTCTCCTGGAGCTTCTGACCAGTTCAGACTTAGGCTCGCACAGCTCCTTATCACATCCTGGGGTCTCCTTTACCACAATGGTGGGGGTTCCATTTGCCTCTGTTCTTTGGATTCCCTCTTTTTGAAAGCAATGTCTTCTTCTTTCTTGGTTTACTTCCTTGTTTTAGTGACGTACATCCTTCAGTACTTTTCAGAGGAAGGGTGAATTGGATGTAGATTTTTTGATACTTTGCATATCTGAAAATTTCTTTACTCTAATCTCAGGTTTAACAGTTTGGGTACTGGGTATAGAATTTTAGGGAGGATATAATTTCTCTTGGAATTTTAAGGGCATTTTGTTTATTCACTGCATTCTAGCTTCCAGTGGGGCTATTCTGATTCCTGTTCCTTTGTATGAAACCATTCTCTCTCTCTCTCTCCCTCTCTCTGTCTTCTTTCTCTTTCTTTCCTCCCCACTCTCCCTTCCTCACCTTTTCCTTCTCTGTTTCTCTCTGGAGGCATGTAGCTTCTTCCCTTTGCCTCCAAGTTCTGGAATATTACAACCACATGCTTTGTTGTGCATCTAGTTTCCTTCATCATTCCAGGCACTTGCATCTTTTCAATCTCGTTAACTATGTCTTTCAGTTCTGGTCTTAAATTATTATTATTTTTTGATGATCATTCTCCTCTTTTGTTCTGAAACTCTCCTATTGAGTTATTCATCCTCTAATGTTCTCATACTTCCCCTCCTACTTTCCGTATCTAATGTCTTCTTTATTTTCTGGGAGAGTTTCTCCAATTTTGTCTTCCAACCTTTGTGTTGATTTTTTTCATTTGTGCTAATTCCTAAGAGCTCTTTTATCTAGTCTCAGAATATTCAGTTTTATTTCATGAATTCAGTATCTTCTCATCTCTTTGAAGGTATTAATTGGTGTTTTTAAAAAAATTTATTCTTTCTTCATACTCTCTGTTTTCTCCATTTTTTTTTTGTTCTTTATTTTTTATGTTAATGTCCTCTGGTGATCATTGTTTGTTTGTTCAACTTAATAGAGAGGTATTAAAATAATGATTGGAAACATTGTAAGCATAGAAGCATATTGTTTCTGCAGGGAAATACAGCTGGCTGTTTCCTTGGGGACCTCCAATTCAACATCTTTAAAAGTTCCCAATTGGAGTCTCTTCTAGTGTCCTTCCAGTAGTCTGGCATCGGAGGGGGAGGAGAAGGCTTGGCATTTTTATAATTAGTGCATAAACTTTCACTTCTCTTTCTACTTTCAACTGCTCCCAATACTGTTTGTTGTCTTTCAGTCCTGAGATGTTCCTAAAGGGTATATCTCTTGTCTTCTGTCAATGAGGGGCAGGAAGAGTTCCATGGCTGTGCAGCTGAGAATACAGATATAGAAACATTTCTAATACAGACTTTCAGGCCACCTATAATCCCTCTTCCAGAGAAATCTGATACCTTCAATTCCTGAGTCTTTCAGAAGTTCTGTGGTTAAAACTGGATTCAGATATCTTGGATATACTGTGTCAGGTAAATGTCACCATACAGTTTCTAAAATTTTGTTCCCATTCTCTTTATCCCTGGGTGTTTATATTTTTTGTTTATTACTTTTTTTAATCCCACATTATTTTAATGCAGTTTCAGGAGGGAACAGAGCTCAGTTCATGTGTTCAATATGTCATCTTTAACCTGAAGCATTACCAGTTCAATCTTAAGTGTCAATGACAGCAGTAAGGTATTCAAACTGAAATAGTAGTCATGTTACAGGCTGCAGCATTCATATTGCATCTGGAGCAATGTTTCGCATTCTGAGTATCACAACTTGTGCTTGACAAAAATACAGATTCTCAGAGAAGAGAGATGGTGGTTCAAGATGCAAAACCAAGTTACATGAGAAAAGAAGGCTTCAAAGATGTGATGACCAAAGTTTGAATGCAGCTAAATTGATTATCCATGGTCTGATTATATAGACTGTTTGTTCAAGGGTTTTGGAAGGATGAGAATATTGTAGTTCTCTTTGTATATTTAACTGGCCGTTACATTCACAAGGGATTAGACCTTAAGCTCAGTTTCATGGGGTATAAAAAGGATAAGTGAATCAAAATGAAAGTGAGATAAATTTTGGCTCAGTGTAAAGAAGAAACTACCATTGGGGACTCAATCACAAAAGTGAGCAGGGATGAAGTAAATAACATAAGTGTGTGAACTGACTGGATAAAGATATTAGCAAACTGAAAAGTGCATGCCATGTGAAGAGTGAGCAACACTACTGACAGATTTCAATACTTTCAAGAGAAGTCATACGTTTCGATATTTGTAATATTCCAACTTTTGGCAATTTATTCAGTTTAAAAACTTTATGTCTTATACCAAACATGTGCAAGGTGAATTTATCCTATGGGATTCTAGTTTGTGACCTTTCTAATGCTTAGTTCTTACATTAGATGTTACCTTTGGAATTGTCCAAGTGATACTGTCTGGCCATGTATCAGGTATACCACTGAACATAAAGTTGAACTAAATAATGTCTAATTGCCTTTTCACTTCAGATTATATGTCTTAAATGTGAATTAAAAAAAAAATGTAGATATCTATGGAGTAAGTGTGCCCATTGTACGATATCCAGCCTCTACTTTTTCTTCTTGCTCTTTTCACTGTTTGTTGTCATTTAACATCACTGTATGGAACACATGGAAATTGTGCTACTGATATGTGGTAATTTATATGTATGTCTTCCAAACAAATCACCTAGGAATGAGGTACAATTGTAGGCTAACCTGATGTCAAGCGTGATTTGTTGCTTTCACGTAGTTACTACATAGTTACTACATACCAAAAGTAGTTATGTTTTTCAATGGAAAAATGATGTATGCATGATAGATTCACACAAATCATAAATTTAATTTTAAAATCTGGAATATACATTTGAGTACATAATTCATCCCTCTAATTTACATTTGAGGGACTTCGGATGTAGAGAAGTCAAATGACTTGCTAAGTCATGCACTGGGCATACTACATGGTTTGGGGAAGTGTTAGAGAAGACATGGTCTATTTCTTACAAAGTTTACAATGTCAAAAAAGAGATGGGATACCACACAAACATCTATTAGAAGTAATTTACAGTGTAGATAATCCAAAATGATGTACTTATATTTCATTGTGATTATTCATGATAGCATAGAAATTCACTTCAAACAAAAAAGAAAAAAATAATACAATGATACAATGAAACATGAACTCAGCACAAGCTCTGAGTTGTGTGGCTATCTCTACTTTTTCTTCCTGATCCTCCTTCTCCCTACTATCTCTGTGCTGGATACCTTTTATTATCAAATGACTAATAGTTTGGGAAGGAGAGATATATAAAAGAATAATGAAAAGGAAATGCTAGCTACCAAATAATTAGCTTGAAAACCAATGAAGCATTAAAGGAGTGCCCCTTTAAATTTAATAAGGAAACATTGAGTATTTTTTAATGGATTTTAATGAATTTCTCTCCACTTTCTATAATGTCATGTTGATGCTTTTCATATAATCTTAATTTCTTGTCATAAAGAAAATATAGAAAATATAGATAATAATCATCTTATTTCCATAAATACGAATACTATTGAGGAGACAATTATTAAGACAATAAATTTGCAAATTAATTCCTTTTTCTTCCTAGGGTGTTAAAGTAAGAAAGACATAAATATTAATAGAATAAACTTATCAGTTTAAAAGTAACTGTCTCATGACTGGAGAAGTTTAAACACATGCAAAAATGAAGTGATAGCCTTTCATGAAAAGAAAAGGCGAGCTTTGAATTTTAGTGTTATGTTTATAGATGATCATCCAAGAAGATACGCGGAAGGTATTATTCACTGCAGCAAACTGGAAAGCATAATATGATAGAAAAAAGATCACATTTTTTCTCTTTGAGGTGATTTATATTTAAATGAGTTCTCCATAATCCTTTAAACTGAAGTGCAAATTGGTTATCAAAGTCTTTTGCTCTAAGGGTTGTTTTGCATAATAATGAATTTCACAGAAGTTCCTCAAAGGGAAATATTGATTTAGGCAACATCACAGGATATTTCAGCTATAGCAACACTTTAGATTAGTGTCATAAACCAGAATATAAAAAAATTGTGTAGAATCTAAATTTCTCTATTTCTCTATTAAGAAGAGTAGGTAGAGGATATTTTCTTGGTAGAACATATATTTGCAATAGACATTTTTAACAAAAATGATTCCACTTAATCTACTATTTCTTATCCACATCAGCTTAACAAATGTTAGTGAGAATTTACCATGTGCTAGGTACATGCCTTGTGCTTTTTAAAAAATGGGCTATATGAAAGTAGAAGGGAAATGGGAAATGTTCATTTGTCTGTATATGGTTGTGCTGCTACCAACTGCAGAGAGCTACCATTTATTGAGCCTTTATTCTGTGCTAGTTACTGTGCTATATATCTGACAAATCACCTCTCACAAGAATCCTGTGAGGCAGCCATTAGTATCCTCATATTTTATTTGAGAAAACTCAGACTAAGTTGGGTGTGATGAGAAAACTGAGACTAGGTTGGGGTGAGGGTTTGAACTGAAGTTTATTTCTTCTCTATCATGCCAGTTCACCACCTCACATCTGGCTTCTTTTCACATGCTCACCACCAGCATGTGAGCTCTAGTGATGCAGTTAACAAATTGGTGGGCTCTTGCTTGTTGTAGCTCAGGGGTCTCAGAACTGGTTTTCATCAGTTAGGGATTACTTGGGTAATTCCCCTTCAGTGAAATTCTGGTACCAGACCCTGGGTAAAACCCTGAGATTGCGGCTATACATTGGAAAAGGCACAGGATTCAGCCATAAAATCTGGGTTTGAATCTAAGCTTTATCACTAACCAGCCACAGAAAAATCAATCCATCTCCTTAAGCCTTTGTTTTCTTATCTGTGAAATGAGGAGGTAGGAAAGGATCAATGGCTTTCCACACTATTTATTTAGGTGAAATTCTTTCAGCAAATTAAGTCTTATGCTGAATCCCAATATATAAAATAGATAAAGGTAGAGATAAACTGGTTGGAGCAAGGGTTGGGTTTGGAGGAGGCATGTGTTGATCTTCTAATTCCCATCTCACATTCTCCAAGGAGGCCCTGAGGCATCTAAGGCCTTAGCAGAACACAGTTTTCAAACTATGAACTAGCTCAACTTTGAGCTTCTCCCAGTTTCATATTCTATGTTTCTAAAAATATCAGTAGCCATATGAAAAGGTCATTAGAATTGTATTATAATGGAACCAGGGTCAGGCCTGATAATTCAAAGGAAATAGGCCATTAAGTTGTAAAAGGATATAATCAAATAAGTTGACCAGTGGGTGGCCAGGGGCTGGCTATGGGTGTTGAGTTTCCTGAAATTGGAAGTTTTCAAGGTGGCAACAGGGAAGGAGCTGGGCTTTGTAATAGTGATTTGTTAATTCTGTTAAGTTTTGCTGCAGTTAATTTAATGAAATATGAATGTTATTTTAACCTGATAGCCTTATTACATTAATTGATTTTATTTTATTCAAGGCTTATTTGATATTGGTATATAAACTTTCAGTTGCGATTCAACCATTACTTATTATTATCATGAAAATACTTTTCCTTTTTGTTGTTGTTTCAGTGTGAATCTTTGAAAAGTAAGTTCCTGTTCTCTGAAAGGAAAAAAAAATCATATTCCATTGTAGCAGCTCTTGGCTTAAAAGTTTATTTCTTCTATGTGTCTCTATAAAACTATTTAATGCAGCCAGTGTCCCCTTGGCCCTGTGCTGTCTCTATGACTGATGGTGCGTCACTGGTCTAATTCTGATATGTCTGTGGTCACAGGTCCTTTCCACTTACCTGCTTCCGCCTTCTGCTGCTTCTCAATCTTCTCCAGGCGCCCTAGCAAGGAGTCAATTTTAGTTTTGATCTGGGTTAATTCTTTCTTGATTGTCTGTAACTCATCTGATTTCACTGGAAGGATGAAAGGGGAAAGAAAGCAAAAGAACATCAGTTGTACCATGACTTACACATAGGGCAAAACTCACAGACACCCCATGTTTTCTCAAGACTATGTCAAGTCATACAGGATACTTTTAGTTTTATATTAGCATCTCATTTCCTCCAGTGCTCCTGGAACAGTAGATGATTTTGCCATTATAAGCAGTGAATCTCAGAGACACAAAATCTTTTTGACTGAAGGTTATGTAAAAGGGTAGAGGAATCTAGAAATGCTTTCTAAAAATAACTAAAATGATAATAAATACAGTTTTGGCAAATAGTAGACTAAATCTGAAATGTAAGATGGATTCAGATTGAGGGATGATTGAATCATGATAGGTATATTAGCACTACTTTGAGGCACTAGGTTCTAATACAGATTTCAGCAGCTAATGGTATTTTCATCCAGCTCCTTGGTGACTGATTGAAACCAGGGTATGGCATTTATCCTCTCAAGAAATGGCTTAGATGCCAGAGAACTCCCTTCCACTTACTAAACTGTAGTTGTCACCTACTCTTATTAAGAAACAAGGTAGTAGGTTGTGTTTGCTTCTCTATAAGCCCTGGGACCTGTGGGAAAGGATATTCACTGAGGTACCCACTAATATTTTCTCCTGTCATGGTTCCCATCCCAGGTTTTTAATGCTTAATAGTTTCAAAGAAAAAAATGGGAATAACTTCAAGATTGACAGCTTTTCACTTCCATTTTTCTTCATTTATAGTGGTCTCAGCTTGGATATTCTCCAGAAATTTCTGAAGATACCAGATTGTTTATCTTGATTCCCTAGCCTTCAGGACATTTTTTTTTTTTTTTAATAATAACAAAATGCAATCTCTGCTTGTCAATTAAGATACAGGGTATACTATATACTATATAGTATATAAATATACATTAAGTGCCCAAAAGAAGAATAGATATTTCCAACATAAAAATAAGAAAACATTTCTAATCATAAAATCATATATATATATTTTTAATTAGAGTTTTATTTATGAAGCAAAGTAGATTGCAAAATAAAAACTAAGAATCAGGGGCCCTGTGGAGTGTTCCTATTATGAAGTAGAATGCAGTTTTAAAATAGAGAATTATTCCTCAAGTCAATTACTTCAAAGACATCAAAGAATCATTGTTGAATCACAGCTAAATTTGAAAAACCTTATCTGTCATAATTGCAAATTGATTGTGCTTTGAAGAATGATTCTTATTCTCTTTGATGGAAGCATGTCACACAGTTTTACTTAAACTTATCAAATTTAATTGAAAATATTTTATCTTATTACACTACACTTCACTGCAGGAAAAAATGGGACTGTGGCTGAAAACTAATAAAATCTATTTCTTAGCAAGTGGACCCAATATTCAGGACAGGATTTCAAGCAACTAATTTTTATCTGTTTACCTTTTAAAACAACACAAATCAATAATCTAAAAATATCTCACTTTGCAGAAACTACATTGCAAAACACCTAGAAATCTGGATTCAAAGTAGGAATGGTTTCCTTTAAGTCCAGACTCTAATGTGGCACTGTAGGTATGCCTTTTAAGATCAGAGTGAGATCATTATAAAATGTGGATCTAATTAATTAATGCTATTTAGGCTAATATAGAATAAGGATGAATCCAGAGAGGCTGTGTCAGCCATTTCCTGGCTCCTAGTCCTGTGCTGAATGTCCGTCTCCTCTCTTGGACTGAAGGCAGCAAATGCTCATCAAAGCTCCTGCAAACAAGGGCTTACAAAATAGTCATGACTGCTCCTTGGAAGTCCTGAACATGCCAGTGAACATAGTGGGTGACAGGGTCCTGAGCCTGCCTACCCCATTGACTCTCTTTTCCCTTCTGCACTCCAATACTTCAGGGTCGTCCTGGGGAGAAGCCTTGCCCCTTACCTGATTTAGTTAGCTCTAGTCCTGTTTTTACCTTTCTTCATCTGGAGTCACAATCCATAGACAGGGTCTGGGTTTTTGTTCTTATGCCTGGCTTCCAGATGGAATTTCTGGGATGATCCCCTTCTGTATCTGATGTGCTCTAAATTTTCCCTGCTTTTACTTTCTTTTTTTTTTTTTTTCTTCTCTGAACTAATGGATGTCTATGTTAAAATTATAGATTTCTAAGCTTAGAACATTTTTCCTCTTTGTAACTTTTGGATTTCTTCCCCAAAATACGGTATTTGAGGATTAAGGAGCAGTGTGGGCTCAAAGCATGACTATGCATTTTCATTGCACTCTCAATTGCACTTCTGCCTTCAGTTTGCCCTGCTTCTTGCATAGTGTCTTCCAAGTAATATTTCTAAGTCATAAACCTTTACCACTGAAAAAACTTTCAAAATGTCCTGGCTTTCTTTAGGAAAAAAAACCAAACAAACACAGAAACACACACACATGTGCAAACCAAACTCTTTACAATGGTATTCAGGGCTTGCTCCAAAGTTGTTTCCAGCTGTATTTTCCAATTTTTCTCATAGTGCACTCTTCACTTGATCAGGACAGTTTAGTCCTTAATCAAGTAGTGCTTGGAGCCAGATAGACATAGTTCACACCTATGTTCCTTTGTTAAGTTGCTTTTAATTACAGTTTCATCATCTCTTTAAATCCCATCATCTACCATAGAGGATAGTTATGAGAATTTAATAAGATAAAGCACTTAAAGCAATCAGCAGTGCCTGCCAGACATGTAATCAGGCTCAACAAATGGTAGAAGCACTAGCTATTATTATTTCTATTATTATTAAGATTATTTACCTGTATCTCCCAGCAAAGACTCTTTCTCTCCTTCAAATATGTCTATCAAAATCCTACCTACCTGGTTTAAGTCTTGCCTCTCCTATGAAAAGTATTCCTTGATTAACACCTGTAATCTTTTTAATGGCATGTCACATTTGGTAGACACTGCTTGTTGACTTTTATTTTGTAGGTCTAACTTGTATTATTAAATTGTAAGCTTCTTGAGAGTAAAGACATTATTAGGTATTCAAGAATTTCAGGGGTCATGATTTTGAATATTTTCTGTTTTCATAAGTTCCTTCTCTTCCTTTTTAAAAATGTAATTAACAGGCGTTAAAACGAGATGCTAAATCATATTGAGTACAATTAGTATCTTACTTAATACTTTCTGTTCCTCACCATAAACTAGATCCTGGAAAAGTTATTCAGATTCCTGATGGATAAATTATTCCAATCTCTGATGATAATGGCGTCCGTAAAAGAACAAATTTTGAACAATTTTCTGAAGCTGAAATAATGGGCATATATTACTGGATTTACCCAATCATAGATTCTCTAGTATCAAACTCCTTGAATGGAGAGAAGGCATTCTATCCTGTTTTTCTCATTCCTGGCAAAACCTAGCACAGTTTCATGAGCACAATAGGCAGTTAACAAATTTCAGAAAATTTGCAGTTATGTGTATGTGTATGCGTATGTAAGGTCACTCCATATCCATTTCAAACCAAAGCAACAAATTTTATTAAAAACTTTGCATACATATGTGCCAGCTATTATAAGACATTCCCTCCAGGAGCTGACTGTCTAATGGGGAGAGAGACAACGAAACAGAATAAGCAAAAAAAAAAGGAGATTAGCATGGAAATATGCCTTTTCTTTATCACAAACAGATGATGAAAGAATAAGAAAAGAACACATGCCTCTGGCAAGTATTCTCTGCATTTATTCCCATTTCCACTGAATCCTCTAAAATGCATAAACTTCATCTTTAAAGATACATTGCACAGAATAGAATGCCTTTGTTTTTATGTAGAGTATTAGAGAGTGAGAGTCAGGAGTATTTTTTTGTTTCTAAGAATAATACTGAAAACTTTAAATCAACTTGTTGTTCTGCAATTTTTATGGGGTTGGGGAAAATTAGATCTAATTACTAGGCCAGCTTAAGTACTTTGACTTTTACTCTCATGATAATGACGTGTGTTGGGTTGAATAGTGGCCCCTGAAATTCATGTCCACTGGGAGCCTCATAATGTGAACTTTGCAGATGCAATTCATTAAGTTAAAAGAGGGCATACTAGATTAGAGTGGGCCCTAAATCCGATATAATGGTGTCCTCATAAGAAGAGGGAAATGTGGCCAAAGGGACACAGACACAGTGGGAAGATGGCCCCGTGAAGATGGAAGCAGAGACTGCAGTTACATGGCTACAAGCCAAGGAAGACGTGGAACTGGAAGAGCGGAGGAAGGAACTTCTGCTAGAGGGAGCCTGGCTCTGCCAGCACCCTAATTTTGGACTCCTAGCCTTCAGAACTTTCTGTGGTTTTAAGCCGTCCAATTTGTGGTAATTTATTACGCAGCCCTAGGAACCTAAGATGGGGCCACTATTACATTGGAAGGGGATCATTCTGACTTTGTATTGTGAAAAGACTACACTGGGGGGAAGACTGGAATCAGGGAGACCACTAAGGAGGCTGTGGAAACCATTCTCAGGATTGAGTAGGTAGATTGGACTGAACCAGGGTATTGGAAGTTGGGTGGTGAGCAGACGGATTCTGAATCTATCTTAAAGACCAAGGGAACAGCATTTGCTGATGGATTGGAAGTAGAGTGTAGGTGAGAGATGGAAGTCAGAGAGAACTCCATGACTTTTGGCCTTAGTTACTGGAAGGACAGAATTGCCATTTGCTGTGATAGGCAAGACTGCTAGAGGCTCAGGTTGTAGGGGGAAGATAAGGAATTCTGTTTCAGACTTATAAATTTTGAGATGCCTATTGGTATCTGAATGCAGGTGACAAGTTGGCAGTTGAGCATAGGAATCTGGAGTTTATGGGAGAGACCAGAGGTAGAAAAATAAATTTGGGAATGACATAAGAGATGGTATTTTAAGGTAATATACAGGATGACTTTGCCTTAATAGCAAGTGTACACAAAAAAACAGGCATTTTTAGTAAACATCAGTAATACCAACTTCAAAGGAAAAAATATCTTTTTCTTGAGATACATTCTATGACAAAAATTTTTCCAAAAATTATAGAGAAAAGAAAATATACTGTAACCAAGAATTTAGGATTTAACAAATGATTATGATGACTGAATCATTATATAGGTTTTTTTCTCTTTCCAGTATATTAGAATAACCAGAGGGAAATACCTGAAATTTCTGAACTGTAATCCAGGTGCCTTGATCTTTGATAATGATTGTATAACTATATAGCCTTTATCTTGTGATTGTAAAAACCTTTGATTGATCTCCACTTACACCCCTTTATCCTGTTTTTTCAACTTTAGAGTCTTAGCCCCTAATGTTTATTAATGAAAAGCCTTAAGTCAGCCCAGAACTAAACCACCCCGATTCCAAAACTATCTTGCTAGAGAGAGCTGGATCTAACAAAAATTGGCCCACCTGACTTATGCAGTAGCTTAAACTTTAACCAGTAAGTGACCTTTATCTCATTACAGTACTAATAATCATGCCCATCATCATATTAAGGCCACCATTTTCTTACATATGTTCTGTGACTAAACATGCAATCAATCTGTGCATACTCAATAATTAGATCATTTCTAACCTTCTCATCTTGAGCTATTGTGCTCATTATCCTAAAGCCTGCTCATCTTTTGATACTATAAAACTATCAGAGTTACTATAGTTTGGGGAGACAGATTTTTTAGGCTGATAGGCCATCTGATCTCCTGCTTCATGCTTAGCAATAAATTCCTTCTCTCTTTGAAACCTCAGTGGCTCAGGCATTGGTCATTTGAGTTCATCAGGCAGAGAACCCACTACTTTTGATTGGTATCAGTATTGTATAGTACAAGGTCTTTTGCCAACCAGTTGAGTATAATAACTTATCTATAAGTGATTATTTGGTCTGAATTTAGAATTATTCTTCAAGAACAGTATAATGATAAACAGAAAAAAATTAACAAATTTCCTGGGATAAATTGCATCAATTTCTTTCTTTCCTCCCTTCCTCCCTCCCTTCCTTCCTTCCTCCCGGTCAAGAATAACACTAGAGAAACCAGTGGTCATGTTTGCATCAGGCAGATAATCTTAAATATTTTTCCTAAACTATCACTACCATATTTTGGTAAAAGAAAGTCATATTAAATCATTTTAGACCTGCTTTTTTCTAAGAGGTTCATTGATTTTGGTGATAAACGTTATTACATTCTAATACAATCAACAAAATGATCTTTGTGCCTTTCACTGTGACATGAGATAAGATCTGGAACGGAAATTAGGCACACAGGATGATACCATCTGCTAGTTAAAAAAAATGTGTGCATCTATGATTAATGTGGTGAAAAATACTTCATTTTATTTTAATCCCCTTTGGGTCAAGTCTATTCAGGGATGAATAAAAAACTTCAACTCTTAGAGTTCTCAACAGAGGGCGATTATGCATCCCCAGGCGAGTTTATGGGAGATACCAGAGGTAGAAAAATAAATTTGGGAATTACCAGTGAGAGATTATATTTTAAATTAATACACATTTTGCAATGTTTGGGGATATTTTTGATTGTCACAGCTTGGGAAGGGGATGCTCCTGGTTTCCACGGGTAGAGGTCAAGAATGCTGCTAAAGATCCTAAGATGCTCAGGAGAGTCCCCACACACCACAACAAAGGACTGTCCAGCCAAGAAATGTCAATAGTGCCAAGGCTGAAAAACTCTGGACTAGATAACAATCTAGTCTACCTCCCCAACACCATGCTTTCTGTGAACTTTGTTGAAAATTTTTAGATGTTAGTAATCATTTGAATTTTGGCAATAATTAATATTAATTTGTTACTATTTTTACTTTTCCCAGCCTTTGATAAACTGATATTTAATATAAAAAATAAAGGGAATAAATACAATCTGCATAGAACTCAACAATTTGTCACTTTGACATATACTAATTCAACAATAAGGATCATGAGCATCTGGCAATTTATAAGCCACTCCTAAAGTCACACAATCTGAATAGGTAGAGGTCAGGTTCTTCTGACTATAAACTCTTGCTCTTTATTCTGTCATGCAGCTTCATTTGAAATATATGATGGTAGATTTTTTTTTTTTTTCATTCACTGAATTAAGGAACCGTAGTACTTTTCATGCGGTCACATCCAGACAAAATAAGGACTACCGATTTCTGTAACGTGGATCTTTCTAAATCTTCATCACTATCATTTCAGTTCATCTGCATCTGCTTCTGTCTGTCCCTTTCCTCTTGTTCATATGTTTTAAGCTAATTTAAGATGTAAAAGATAATTTGCCAGCCTTGTAAATAGTTTTCAAAGGCAAGATTTAAAAATATTTTAGTAAAACAAATGGAAGCAATTGGTGTAATTCTCCATTTTAGATATGTAAATATATCTAGGCAGCTACCACATGGATGGAATTTCTTAAAAAAAAGGAAATACATATGTGAGCATATGTATGTATTAATAATAACCTGTGTTTACATACATTTGCATACTTATTCTTTCTATATATTTTTAGAAAGAGAAAATAAAATGAAGAATGCTAGCATTCTTTTGTAAAATAAAAATGGAGAATGCTAGCATTGCTTTATAAAATAACTATTCATTAAACACCTACTATGTGCATCCCTGCATTTAGCATTTTACTTGAACTGCACATACACCATCTCATTTAATCCTTATGATAAACATGTAAGGCATTCATTAGGCGTTAAGTGTTTTAAGTAATGTGTTTAAGGTTGCCTAGCTAAGAGGCAACACAATCCAGTTTAGGGAGGGCTGCATGACTCCAAGTTCAGGTTTTTTGTTTGCTTAATTCTTTTTAGTTTTTTCCTACCCTTGAGCTTCTTACATAGTGAACTGTCTCCCTTGCCCCCAAGGACTTTATAATTAGTGGAGGAAAACAAACATGTAATCAACTTATTAGGATACACAGAAATACAAAATACATAAAATAATAGAAATATACCCATCACTTGATATTGAAGTCATTTCCTACTTGTTGGTTTCACCCTTTATATTGCAAGAACTGGAAAATGAGATACTGTGTCTGTTTTATCTATGAAATATTAGTGCCATAAAGCTTATCTATTTGATTTATGGAATATTAATACCTGCCACATGCTGCTTAATTGAACTTATGTCAACTATGTGGGCAAAGAAAAAAATTAGTTTTGATGGAGTGGATGAGTGGATCATAAAAATCTTCATAGAAGAAGGTGTTCTTGATCTGTTAATGAAGGATACTTTGGATTTTATTTGGAAGCAAAGGTCTTCTAAGTAAAGGAAGTAGCAGATCTTAAATCATAGAGCTAGAAAGTGCACATCCCCATTGCCATCTTGGCTTCTTTTAGTCCCTGGTGTGTAGGTCAGAATTTATACCATTGTTTCACCAACTCAAGATGTTCTCCTAGCTATTTTTTCTCTGAATTGTAGCATTTCTAAAAATGTGGTTTACAGTCAGTTATGAAAGGTAAGAAAAACAAAAAGTAAATAGTCAAAGAAGAATTAAAACCAACTCTGTTCAACTCTTCCAAAAATTTGAAGAGGAGAGAACACTTCCCAATTCATACTCTGAGGCCAGCATCATCCTAATACCAAAACCAGAAAAAGATATCACAAGAAAAGAAAATTGCAGACCAATATCCCTCATGAATATAGGTGCAAAAATCAAAATACTAGCAAATAAAATTTAACAGCACATTAAAAGAATTATATACCATGACTAAGTGGGATTTATCCCAGGTATGAAAGGGTGAGTCACCATAAGAAAATGAAGTAATGTAATACACCACATTAGTAGAACAAAGGATAAAACCACATGACCATTTCAATTGATGCAGAAAAGGCATATAACAAAATTCAGCACTCCTTCTGGATAAGAACACTTAGAAAACTAGGGAAAGGAGGAAACATCATTAAAATGATAAAGGGCCTATATGAAAAACCCATAGCTAGCGTCATACTCAATGACCAAAGACTAAAAAGAACAAGTTGAGGATCCCCACTGCCAATACTGTTATTCAACATTGTACTAGAAGTTCATGCCCCAACAATTAGGCAAGAAAAAGAAAGAAAAGGCATCCAAACAGTAAAAAAAGTGAAACCTTCCATATTTGCAGATGACATGATAGTACACATAGAAAATCCTAAAAAATCCACAACAAAGCAATTAGAGGTGATAAATGAATTCAGCAAATACTAGAGTACAAGAGCAACATAAAAACTCAATCATGTTTCTATACAGTAGTAATGACAATCCAAAGATGAAATCAAGAAAAAAAAATCCCATTTACAATAGCAATTAAAAGAATCAAATATCTAGGAATAAATTTAACCAAAGATGTAAAGGGCTTGTACTCAGAAAACTACAAAACATTGCTGAAAGAAGTTAAAGAATACCAAAATAAATGGAAGAAGATCTTGTGTTCACAGATCAGAAGACTAAATATTGTTAAGATGGTCAATTCTATCCAATGTGATATACACATTCAACACAATTCCAATTAAAATTCCAACAGACTTCTTCACAGAAATGGAAAAACCAATCGTCAAATTCATATGGAAGGATAAGTAGCCCCAAATAGCCAAAAACATCTTGAAAAAGAAGAACAAAGTTGGAGCACTCACATTTCTTGATTTAAAAATTTATTACAATGCTACCATAATCAAAACAGCATGATACTGGCAAAAGGACACACATATAGACCAATGGAATCAAACTGAGGGTTCAGAAATAAACCCTTACACCTTTGGCCAAGTGATCTTTGCCAAAGGTATCAAATTCACTCAGTGGGGTAAAGAACAGTCTCTTCAACAAACGGTGCTGGAAAGTCATATGCAAAAGAATGAATGTGGGCCCCTACCTCACATCATATAGAAAAATTAACACAAAATGGATCAAAGACCTAAATATAAGAACTAACAATAAAAAACTAGAAGAAAATATAGGGAAATATTTTCAGGGCTTGTGTTAGGAAATAAGTTCCTTAGACTGTATACCAAAAGCATGAGCGATAATAGAAAAAATAGACTAATGGGACTTCATCAAAATTATAACTTTTGTGCATCAAAGGACTTTATCAACAAAGTAAAAAGGCAGTCTACAGAATGAAAGAAAATATTTGGAAACCATATACCTGATAGGTAAGGATTTAATATCCAGAATATATAAAGAACTCTTAACACTCAATAACAAAAAGACACACAACTCAATTAAAAACTGGGAAAAAGACTTGGATAGACATTTCTCCAAAGAAGATATACAAATGGCCAATTAGCACATAAGAAGATCCTCAACGTCACTAGCAAACCAAAGCCACTATGAGATACCATCTCATACCCACTAGAAGGGCTACTATTAAAAAACAGAAAATAATTGTTAGAGAGGATGAGGAGAAATAGAAATGCTTGTTCATTGTTGGTGGGAATTTAAGTGGTGCAGCCACTGTGGAAACTATATGGTGATTCCTCAGAAAGTTAAGTATAGAATTACCATATGACCTGTAACCCACTTCTAGGCATATACCCCAAAGAATTCAAAGTGGGGACTCAAACAGATAATTGCAGACAGATGCTCAAACCAGCATTATTCACAATTGCCAAAAGGTGGAAGCAACCCAAATGCCCATCAACAGATAAAATGGATGGGTGTATACATACAATGAATATTACTTAGCCATAAATAGGATGAAGTTCTGAAGCATGTGACAATATGGATGAACCTTAAAGACATCATGTTGAGTGAAAAAAAGCCAGACACAAAAGGATCTCACTTATATGAAATAAGCAGAATATGCATATTCATAAAGTAAAATACTAGAATACAAGTTACCAGGAGCCGGATGGGGGTTGGAGAACGAGGAGTTAACGTTTAATCGGTATGGAGTTTCTCTTTGGGGTGATGGAAAAGTTTCAGCAACGGGTGATGAGGATGGTGGCACAACTTTGCATATGTAATTACACCACAGAATTTTATTTGAAACAGAAAAAAGGGAAATTTTAGGTTGTGTATAAGTTAACACAAACACACAAACACACTCACATATAAACCCATAGAACTTCACAATACAATGAGTGAACCCTAATGTAAACAGTGTGCTAAAATTAATAGCATAATTATAATAATATTGTTTCATGAATTATAACAAAGTTAAGACTCTAATGCAAAATGTTAATAATAGGGTAAACTGTATGTGAGTGGGGCGTATATGGGAACTCTGTAATTTCTGCATGATGCTTCTGTAAACCTACAACTGCTCTAATAAACAACAAAAGAAGGAAGAGGCAGAGGCAAGAAATGTTACTGAGATTTATCAGTAGGACTTATGCTCACATGCTTTTATAATTCCACAGTGGAAACATTGGACCCTTTTTGGACTGTCAGTGGAAAACAAAGGAAAACATAAGTTCTACAGTAGAACTGAGAAAATCATCTTAATGTTCACAAGTTATACTGATGTAATGACTTTATCGAACATTTTGCTATTTGTTTTTTTTTTCCCTTATATATTAATCTGGTTATACTAATGAACCACATTAAAGCCTAGCGAAAAAGCCAAGTGAGATGCTCATAAATGTATTTATTTAGTGTAAACACAATGAAGTTTTTTTTAGTTGAGCTGCTGTCTATATAAATAATAGATTGTAATTTTCACAGGGCTTCATTTCTTTATACAAACTGGTACTCAGTTTTCAGACACAAAAACCATGTGTAGCCAAGAAATGCAGTCTATTTACTGTGATGAATTACAGGAGCCTGAGTTTCATCCTCCTCAATTAATTACTTAACCAAAGAAAATCTACACATGCGGCTCTTAAAGTAAAAAAGATCTCCATACACTGTTTAGGTCTTTTACACACTTAGCCCTCATCATAGGGATTTCCTAGTATATAATTTTGATCAGGTACCATTTTGCTCAGAGTCTTTTCCACTGCTCCTGGATGAAATCCAAACCCTTCAATAGTCCCCACAGTTATTCATATTAAACTGTTATCCAACTTCATCTTTTTCTCAATCATAGTGCCCTCAGTTTCTTTTTTTTTTTTAAACTCAGTTATACTGAGATATATTCACATACCATACAATCACCCACAGTGTACAATCAATTGTTCACAGTACCACCATATAGCTGTGCATTCATCACCCCAATCAATTTTTGAACATTTTACTTACTCCAAAAAGAATAAAAATAAAAGTAAAAAAGAACACCCAAAGCAGTCCATCCTCCCCATCCCACCCTATTTTTCATTTAGTTTTTGTCCCCATTTTTCTACTCATCCATCTGTACACTGGATAAAGGAAGTGTGAGCCACAAGGTTTTCACAATCACAGTCACACCATGTAAGCTACATAGTTATGCAATCATCTTCAAGAATCAAGGCTACTGGGTTGCATTTCCACAGTTTCAGGTATTTACTTCTAGCTATTCCAATACACTAAAACCTAAAAAGGATATCTATATAACATAAGAGTGTCTTCCAGAGTAACTTCTTGACTCCATTTGAAATCTCTCAGCCACTGAAACTTCATTTTGTTTCATTTCACTTCCCCTTTTTGGTCAAGAAGATGTTCTCAATCCCACAATGCTGGGTCTGGGCTCATCCCCAGGAGTCACATCCCGCGTTGCCACAGCGATTTATACCCCTGGGAGTCAGGTCCCATGTAGGGGGGAGGGCAGTGAGTTCTCCTGCTGAGTGGTGCCCTCAGTTTCTTAACTGACATTCCTAGCACTAAATCTTTGCTTAGGTAACAGTAATAATAATAATAGCAATAATAATAATAAAAGTAATATAATGATTATCATTTACTATCTATTGAGACCTTTGTAATACCAGACATAATACCAGTCAATGACAGTAGTAATAGTTGTTATTGTTTATTTTTGGTTGAGTCCTTCATAATATCGGACACTTGTATTAGCTCATTCAATCCTCACTACAACTCTAGGGAACAGACGGTAATTTAATCATTCCCGTTTTACACAGGAGAAAACGAAGGCACAGACAGCAAACAAACTTGCTCTAAAATACACAGCTAGTAAACGGCAGAGCCAGGACTGCCTTAGCACTTTATATGGATAAGTAATTTAATCCTCACAACAACCTACTGGATACACACTTTTATTATTTCCATTTTCCAGACGAGAAAATGAAAGCCTATTGGGGTCAGGGGATTTTGCCAAGGCCACAGTGGTGGGAAGCCGAGGAGCATGGCGGAGTCCAGCCCAGGCTCGGACACACAGCCTCATCTTCCCCGCTACAGTGTACTGCCAGCCCGGCAGCAGGAGTCTCTGCCTCCATCATTCTAGATCCACCCACCCTTCCAAACTCATCCTAATCCTCCATCAAGCCTTCTATAGCAAACCCCCCTCCCCATTCCCTGGCCAACAGGAATTTCTTTTCTCAAAACTCCACTTTGCCAGGATAAGGGGTAGATAGAGATGTTTAATAAGTCTCTGCTGGAGAGGAATATTAGCATTGTTCACTGGTTGGGGCTTTGTCTCCATATTTATACCAAGTTCTTTAGGAAGATCAAAACCAGAAAACAACCTAACAACACCCTCTTAGTGTTGGAGATTAACCAATAACTCTTTCCTAAATTAATTGAAAGACCTTTAATTTCCTGTTAGGTGCTTCAGATTTTTTACATTGTTCTGCCACCTATTCTGTCTGTGAAAGCCCATAGACAGGTCCCTAAAAACATTAAAAGTTACTGGGATTTTCCTTGTTAAACACTAGAATTTAAGTAAACTCTTTAAAAGAATTGATTTGATAGAATTATTTTTTTCCAGGCTTTTTCCAATAAGAAACTACAGCTAAAGCTCAAAGGAATACATATCTTTTTTTCTGTAAAGCATTTATCTGCAATATCCTACCTTCTTTATCTTATGATTCCATGATGTGGGACAGGACAAGTTGATTACTGTTTCATTCAAGCTGATTTGAAAAGAGACAGAAATACCTGGTGGTAATCTATTTTAAGAAGGAATCCATTTTTTTTTAAACTATCAGTATTCATCTTTAGGAAATTATCACGTTAATGTATTTTTTCTTTATATGGTTTTTCTCCTCAGTGGAACTCAGACATATTAAAAATTCTGAAGTAAGAAAAGACAAATTACCCAAGCTATAACATTAATTTCCTCTTTTGAACTTTCCAAATCATTAAATACTGGGAAATGGCTGTTAATAAAGGAGCAAGACAGATACCTCAGTAATTCGTTCTGATTAAACCAATGTTAGCACAATATATTTTACGCTTCACTCAAAAGTTTTGTTTGTGGTATGAATTTGAAAACTATTGGTATTCCAAAAAACCAGACTAAACATAGAAGTAATCAAATAATGAATATTTACATATATGTACATATAATCATATACATATTTTATATATAATATATAACATGATATACAATATGCACATACATTTAAATACACTGAAATATACACATATATGTACACAGACACATATGTAATACAGTCTGCCAATAAGCTCTTAGAGAGAATGAGCACTCATGATTCTGGTTATGTTTGTCAGTTAATTTTATATAAATCTATTTTAGATCTATGTTTCACTTAACACAAATTCACAGTTTTTTGAATTGTGCTCTAAAAATATAGAATGATAGGAAACATGCATAGAATTGATCAATCTGCTGCCTTTCTATGCTAAGGATCTTATTAAAATTAACACATTTTAAGAATTAATATATCCACAAGAAGTTTTTAATAATTACTTTACCAGATGGTCTTTACAAAATATTTTTCTTCTATAACTTATTTTTTCTACCTATTATTTATCTATATCATCCCAGAGTAACAAAGATACTCTAGATGCATAGCTCCAAAGAATGACTGCTGCTTAAAAATAAATTACATTTCTTTCAAAGCATCTCTGTTTTATATTTAGTAGTCCAATTTTCAGACTTAGCCTTCTCTCAAGACTGTCACACTTGTCACACAAAAGATAAAGAAAGATAAGACCAAATTAAACCCCACGTAGGATCCACTACTGTATTTAAGGATAGATTTTTATATTACATGTAGTTGAGTGACAAACCATAGTACTACTTTGGATGATTTCTTCAAGTAGCTGACCTGGGCACTTTGCCTTTCTACAAACATCATTTCATTATTGTTTCTTTTTACTTTAGTAAACTAGTTTATTCCAATCTAAGAGAAAAAGTAACAAAATTTTCAATACTTAGAGATATTTGAGGAATAGAAACACAAACAAATTCTTTGTTGGAGTGACCCAACTTTTAAAAAATAAATTATATTAAATTAAATTATAAAATAAAATAAATTATGACTAACAAGGAACCTGGAAGAGCATCCACAAACAGATAAACCTCATAGTCCCTGAGAGGATATGGAGGCATGGGTTTACATTATTCACACATATGGGGTGGGGGAATTACTGAGGCTACAGCTTCTTGGAAAGAGCTTGTCTCCACTAGAACTCAGGGCAAAACATGATTCTTTCCATAACGTTTCCGATGGAGCTGACGTAAAAGGCGGTGAAGAATAGTCGACTGCATCTAGGTTTGAGAATTAGGAGACTGGCATGGGTTCTGGGTTCTGGTCTTGGGTCCCCAGGAACTTCACTGTTTACTCATCAATAAAATAAGTTAACAGAACTTCCTGTACTTGCCTTAAAAGGTTGGAACGCAGATTCAATTACCCAGAGTAAACACAAATTCCCTAGAATGGCCTATGTAGCTGTCTTAGAACTGGCCCTCCCTCTACCCCTCTCAGCTAATCTCCAGCTCTATTTTCCCTGATGGCTCTGGCTTCCTTGTTGTTCCTTGACTATCCCAATTTAAGGTCTTTGTACTGACCATTTCCTCTGACCAGGACAGCACTGCCCCAGAGAGCCCCAGGGAGAACTCTCACTCCCTTATTCCCTTTCAGGTCTGCTCAAATGACACCTCATCAGACATGCAGCCATAGATCATCCTACGAAAGACAGAGCTCCCCAAATTTTTCTATCCTTTCATTATGCTTTATTCTTTTACACAGCAATTTTTTTTTTGCCTAAAATCTCATATTTTAATTTGTTTGCTTATTGTCTGTCTCCTCTCTGCTAGAAAGTGAACTCAGGGAACGCAGGAAATTCTGCTATGCTTTTCTTAGGAATGATATGATATTCTAATAACAAATTACAATTCTGGATCAGTCTATATAAATTTTTTAAATTATTTTTTTATTAGAGAAGTTCTTGGTTTATAGAAAAACCATGCATAAAATACAGAGTTCCCTACCATATACCACCCTATTATTAATACCTTGCATTAGTGTGATACATTTGATACAATTGAGGAAAGAACATTTTTGTAACTGTACTGGTCTATTTAAAATTTTAGCAATATGCTTAGCTGGAAAGTTTCTATCTCTACTTTTTAGTAATCAATGTGAAATTATATAAAGGTTTAATTTTTGTTATGACACTCAATGTGTTTTCAGACACATAATCCTCAATGATTTATAATAATATGGTAAGTCATATTTTTAACATCTCTATCATATAGATTGCCTATCTTAATTATTTTGGTGTTGAAATATTCAAAATGTGTACTAATTTTGCATAATGTTTCTCTGACAAAATAGCATGTACACTCTCTTTTGAAGGGAAATTGTTTCTTCATTAAAAGCAACGTGTCACAGTTCAGGTCTTTAATACGTCACAAGCGAAGTGAGCCCAGAACGCGGTGTTAGTGCTCTCACCAAACACTTTCCAAATTACATGTTGGGGTTTCGTTAGTCCTCCTGTGTCTGTCTCTCCCACTGCAGTGTAGTGTGTTCGAAAGCAGAGATCATTTCTTGTTCATTTTGCTAATACTCTGCATACTCCATAATTATTTGGTTAATTTATTGAATATAAGCATTCATGCAATGATACTTACCCCTGTCTTTCTTCAAAGGGACATAAAATAAAGAACATCACTTACATTTAGAGCCTGATGAAGAGGACCCACTGACAGTCGATCTCGATCCCCCCTTCATGGAAAAGACGCCTTTCCCTCTGCGAGTCGTTGTTACAGCCACTCGGGGGCGCTTCAGGGGAATCACCGCCCGGGGGGGTGGAGGCACACGCCCGTGGTAGTCAAATAACCTTCGCAAAACACAAATGGTGCTGAGAGTTGGTTTGATGCTTACGTGTTCTACAAAGTGCCTGAAATCTTTGGGAGAATAGCCTGGTAGAACATTTCAGTGGATGATTATTGATTTATTTATTTTGTTGTTGTTCTCTAATATCAGACACAGGCATCTCATTGGCAGATTCATTTCTCATTCAAGAAAGAGGATGTTAGTCTACATTTTCTAGACATTACAATCTGACTTGCAATATGAACTCACCTGTAAGGTATGAATGAACAAGGAGCTCTGCTCCAATTCTACTCTGCAACTTGTTGACATCATGCTGACCTTTATTCTCAAGTATATTTCTTTGTTTAGATAAAGAGATTTACCCTTTTTAGGAACAGAAATATTTCCTTTATATACCAGACGTTTATTAGCACAATTTGGAAAGAGGGAAAAGATCATGCAGAATCGGGTGCAAAGCAAAGGAAATTATTGTCTGATCAGGAATAGGGCTTGAAAGGGGAATAAAAAAAGATTAGAAGACAGTCTAAAGGAAACAACTGTTGGAGACATTTTCTAGATGTGGAAATCGAGACGAGGTATTTGTATGTTAGCTACTGAAAATTTCTCTAACAAAAAATATCAATAAAACTCCTAAAAGCTTTTGCTAAAAAGTGAAAAGTGATATTCACCACAATCAGTTTTCATTAAACAATGAAAGGAATAAAATGAGTGTTTACTTATTTATATAAATATGCAATTAATAGATTCAAAAGCTTCATATTATTTACACTGGATCTATATTGCATAAACAACCACCTTTAAAGTGACTTAGGAACATAATTGGGATATACTGGGATATATTAACTCATTTATTTAGTAAAACTATTTGCCAGTGAAAACCAGATCTATAATTATGTTATCAACTATAAAGAAAATAGTGTTATTGACTTACAATTATGATTGTTACATATTTTATTGTGACATCAGTATACAGATTACATTTTGTAATTGCTTTAAAACAGTCAATAAAAATAATCCAGTATGAAAGTCAGAACTGAGAAAACTAGCATAGGAAGAAAATAATAAAACAATTTCTGTAATATGTTAAATCATAAAATTATAGCTTGTTTACACATACAGATGGAAATCTAAAAATCTCTTCTTTGGAATATATGAAATATGATTAAAGTTTCTACATATCCATTGAGAGACACCTAGAACTATTAAATTATGGAGAGAAAGTAACATAAAAACCACATTTAAAGCAGTACTCCTTAGTTCTAGGAAATCCTCCTACATTAGAGAGGTAAAATGTTCAAAAAGGATTTGGAAACATGCTGGGGGGAAACTAAGAGAAGTCTGAAGAGGAAAAGAAATGAAATGAGACAGAGTTACAGAGTTCAAGAGAGGTTCCATCCCCTGCGAATAAGCAAAGTCCATTAGAGCCGAAGAACTGCTAGCAAAGAACAGGTCATGGATGTGAATGCATTATAGTTTATTTTAAAGAGTGTAGGCAGGATGAGGCTGAAAAGGGTTATGAATATCATCCATACCACTAGGGGCTTGGAAATAAAAAGGGTCAACTAGATCTGCCCCTCATTTCAATCACAAAACAAGGCCTACATTACTTATTTATAAGACGAATTCACACAGCACCTTAAGTCAGTGAACCAAAATACAAAGGCACTTTGCAAGAGCTGCAACAACCAAAGCTATTGAGGGAGAAGAAAATATGGCAATTGACTGATCATCAAATGAGATTCTTCCAGCGTAGAAGTGGCTGCTTGAGATAAAAGGCAAGCTCTTTTAGAGGGACCATTTCCCCAGGCCACAAAAGTACAATCTAACAGGTTCATTAAATAAGCTAATCTATAAACTGGGTTAAGAAGATCTCTAAAGCACAAAATACATAATGGTGCAAGAATGCTATAATGAAAAGACAGGTCACGTAAAGCTACAGTAGTCATTCCCACCTCAATTACAGTGCAGTAATATTTTTTAGGGGACAGAAATGTTTATCAATATTTCTATTGCTGAAAGATTATAAAGCCTTGACAGTTGGCCTAGCCTGATCCTGTGTTCAGAAAAGAGTGGCATTTGCTCATTGTGTTTGTGAAGTAGCTAAAACTTTTAGTAACATTCTCAGTTTGTGTTGTGTTCTTTGCCGTAAATTGTTATGGAGAGGGGCCTTCACACTCTGAGTATTCTTATGAGTTGCTTCAAAAGGAGATGGCTCCTTTCTTACCAATAATCAGATAATGTTTTGCCAATTCTGCAACTCTGATGGGAAGATATGCAGTATCAGAACTTAAGCATTTAAAATGTGATATACACTTTACAAAACAAAACTAAAGAAAGGTATGCTTCCTTTACATGAGAGCATGATTTTTAACTTTTCAAAATTTAATGGGTTGGGGGAACTTCTTAATTTTCATTGGGTGCCCTTGAGTTTACCAGAAATAAAAGGGAGGAAGGCTGGATATTATCATAATGCAAAAAAATACAAGACAAGGTCAGGAGTGGGGCAGATTTTCTGGGATTACAGGATAGGGCGTAGAGCATAGGGAAATTGGTGAAACACCACCTGAGAAGGATGGGGTTTTTCATCAGAATTCAATACACAGGAAAGAAATTGGAAAATAGTATTGAGGCTAAAGAAATAGTCCATTAAAGATTACAGACTGATGATGAAGATTGCAGTACAACAGAATTAAGTGGAAACCCACATCTTAAAGGCAATAAAAAACTTAAAATTTCTTCTTTCCTTTTATTTTTTTCTGTTCCTTCCACTCATAGAATTATATTGCCTCTCCTTTTATTTAATGGTCCTACATTTTTCCTAATATTGCTTGGTAGAATCATTTTTTTTCCCCTAATACTTACTGGTCAAATAGATAATAGTTAATAATGAAGTCAAATACATAAGCCCTCTACTCCCCACCCTTTCCCCATGGTCTATTGTAAAATGACAACTCTAAAAGACCTACCTCACTTGTTAAATAAAATAAACGCAGTCAGATTTTAATAAAAGCAACATGTTGAGGAAATTTGAGGCTTTACTTTGGTTTATTTAATAAGCATTTCTACTTTTCATGTACCGTTTGGAATTTTGTTTGCTTTAAATAATTTCTGAAATATGTAATTTTATTGATTACAAAAGCTAAACACTGGTAAATAATTTAGCATTAATTTGCTTGGTAAAAATAGGCATCATATCTCTAGGAAAAATGAGGAAATGATTTCAAAACTTAAAAAAAAGGCAATTTCATGGCATATTAACACAGAAATGACTAATTTTCAATACTTGTTTTTATTCAAAGCTTGTTATTATTAAGATTTACCAATAATAATGTTTTGGAAAAATACAGGAAAAAAACACAACTCCCAATCCTACACCCCAAACCACTACAATCATCCTCTAATCTTTTTCTCTACAGGCATCCATATTTTTCACATAATCAAAAACATAATATATATATAGTCATGTATTCTGGCTATTGCACTTTAGTTTATATTAAAAACATTTCTTGAGGCTGCTAACTGGCCTTCCTAATGTTTATTTTAATAGCTGTGATGCATTTTCTCAAATATATACCAAATTCTAATAAATCATCACCTGATTGTTGGACTTTTTACCTGATGCCTATTTTTTGCTAGCAATTAATGTGATTTTAAAATCTAAGAAAAACGCTTTGAAAGTGTAAAATTTGTATAGTATTTTGTCATGGAATACTTTTTAAAATTCAATTTTATTGAGATATATTCACATACCATAGAATGATCTAAAGTGTACAATCAACTGTTCATAGTACCATCAGATAGTTGTGCATTCATCACCATAATTTTTAAACCTTTTCATTACTCCAAAAAAATAAAAATCAGAGTACAAATTAAAGTAAAAAATAACACTGCATAATTTCATGTGATTATTGTGTTTGAATAAACTGATCATACGAGTAAAATTATAAAGCATGTGTGCCAGGTTTGAATGTATTATGTCCCCCCAAACACCATTATCTTTGATGTAATCTTGTGGGGGCAGACCTATCAGTGTTAATTAGATTGTAATTCTTTGGGTGTTTCCATGGAGATGTGCCCCACCCAACTGTGGGTGATGACTCTGACTGGATAATTTCCATGGAGGTGTTAACCCCACCCATTCAGGGTGGGTCTAAATTAAATCACTGGAGCCATATAAATGAGCTGGCAAACAGAAGGGACTCAGTGCAGATGAGAGTGACATTCTGAAGACGAGCTAGAGCCAAAGGGGACACTTTGAAGAATGCACGGAAGCTGAGAGAGTAGCTGCAGATGAGAGACAGTTTGAAGATGGCCGTTGAAAGCAGACTTTTGCTTCGGAGAAGCTGAGAGAGGACAAATGCCCCAAGAGCAACTAAGAGTGACATTTTTGAGGAACAGAAGCCTAGAGAGGAACATCCTGGGAGAAAGCCATTTTGAAACCAGAACTTGGAGCAGATGCCAGCCGTGTGCCTTCCCAGCTAACAGAGGTTTTCCGGACACCATTGGCCATCTTCCAGTGAAGGTACCCGATTGTTGATGTGTTACCTTGGACACTTTATGGCCTTAAAACTGTAACTGTGTAACCAAATAAACCCCCTTTTATAAAAACCAATCCATTTCTGGTGTTTTGCATTCTGGCAGCATTAGCAAACTAGAACAGCGTGCTACAGAAAATATAGATTTTGTGCCAAATAAACACTTTTTCTTTGATCTCACATGGAAGTTGAAGTTTTAAAACATTGTCAATATTATTCTTTACCCTTTAGTCTGATTTACCTTATTCCTAACCCAGTCCATTTCATTCATATCTCTAATTGAAGTCTGATTTCTTTTTCAGCCTCTTTAATATTTGCTGTATAGGGGAATGCTGACATGCATAGCTGCTGAACTCTGGCTCTGAGTCTCACGTGTCACACAGATACACACAGATTATACATAAGGGCTCAGCATATCAGAATTTAGAAATAAACATTACAACTCAGGAATAGAGGTAACTGCTGTAAGAGCTTTCAATCAAGGAAACTTTACCATAACCTTGATAACCTATGCTCTCAGATTCAATTCTCAGAGTTTGTATGTTATAGCTAGTCTGTATTAGTGAGGCATTATAATGTTGGTCTTTTCATTTCTGGTTCATTTCACTCATCATTCCATCCTCAATGTCCATTCACCTCACAATTTCATTCCTTCTTGCAGCTGCTCAGTAATTCAATGTTTGTATACACCACAGTTAGCCACTCAGTTCATCAGTTGATGTACCCTTAGGCCACCTCCATCGATTGTGAATTGTGAATACTGCTGCCATAAATACCAGTATGTTTCCAAATACTTAGTTTTCATTTTAAATAGTGAAGTCAAGAATTGGTAATTTACCTGTTGTTGTTTTTTTCCCTAAATTTCCTTCCTGAAAATAGTTCATTTTCCCCACTCTAAACTCATGAATCTCTATGTGGTTAATGTTAAGTAAAATATGAGAAAAAGTTCAGGGTTTTGTTCTCAATGGGGACTTTTAGTAGAATGTATGAAGCTATCAATAACCCAAAGATCATGGAAGATATTGCTCTGTGTCTTGATTCAAACTCCAGCCCTCTTTTTCAGCATGTTTAACTTCTGACAGACATATAGTTCAATGCCACATTAAGGTCCCCTTATTTGAATACATTTGAAATCCACATGAATGATTTAGTCTGTAGTCTAACAATCTGTTTTCTATACTGTAGTCTAGTAATCTGTTTCCTATACTGTTTGAACCACTCAAAATTCATAAAATCTATCTATAATTTTTCAACCCCTGCTTCAAAAGTAAGCTTTTGGTTATAATTGAATCAGAAAATAATTTAAAAAGGCGCACTTCACCTGAGACCAGTGAATGGATAAAATGGATAATTTTTTGTCCTAATACTTTTCCAAGATTTTCAGTGAAGTTTTTCCCTTGGATAGTGTGTAAATTCTACTTGAACATACTTTTAAAGGCAAGTTGGTTGAAATCCTGAAAGATATTTTTTTGCAATATTTTGACCTTAATATCATCTTTATATTTTGCCCAACTTTTGTACCCACTACATTTTGTATAATACTTTTTGTAATTAAAATGTTAATATATTTAAATGGACATTGTGAGGTTATAAATCAGTAAAATGGTTTCCATATTTAATTCTTATAATTATGGAAGACTGGTATTATTAAGCCATTCTGTCCATGAAGAAAACTGGCAAAAAGAGATGCGGTGACTTGCCCAAGTTTAAGCAGTCAACACGTACATCTAGAGCTGAAACTCATGTCTTCTGACTCTAAATCATGACCTTTGCCAATTGTACCATTTGTTATTTCCAAACATTTTAAGTGGAATAGTATTATACCAGATTTTAATTTAAATTTGCATAAAGAAACAGACATGTTTTCCCCATATTCATGAATATATACTGTGCTCTATAATCAGTGGTCTGAAATAGCTGAAACTTAGAGCTTTTTCATTAACTGCAATACCAGTGACTCCTCTTCTGTTAATTAATATGAGGTCAAAATTGCTCCAGATTTGAACAACACCCACTTTAAATCATTTAAAAGATATATGTTTTCTATATGGCAAATCACCTCTGGCATTTCTTTCTCTCTAACAAAAGTTTACTCATCACTGGATGTTGCGCCATTCCTGATACTGCTGAAAAAAGGTTGGATTGAAACTACTAATATCTCAGAAATTGAAAACATTTCCTGGAGGATCCAATATCATTTTAGGCATACACCATCCTTTACTTCAGTTGGAAGAGTATATTTACGTTTAGTTTTAATAATACATGACCCTTTAAAAGGAAATGCCACTGGATGTAAATAATTGGGAAATGCTTTGTTTAATATAAAAAGATAAAAATTTAGAATCACTCAAGTTTACATTTTTTAGTGATACTCTTCCTGATCCCGAGCCCATCAATGGACAATTAGTCTTTGGAAGAGTTACTGCTAGACCAATGTATCAAAACAATCACAATAAGATGGAACTTCATGTAAAGAAATTTTGTAAGCTAAAAACATCTGAGGGTTGAAAACCCCTGATCACATTAAATCATGAAAACTGGCAAAAAGAGGATAACCGGCTGTGTGCCAGGTATTGAGCTAGTGTCTCTCAGACCCACCCTTTGCCACTGCCGGGGCTGGGACTCTGCAAACCACGCTTCTGCCAGGCCAGGCCAGCTGGCTCCCTGCTGGATGCAGCCAATAAAAGATGACAGTAAGAGAGAAAGAGAGGAGGAAAAGAGAGGAAGGGAGGAAGGGAGACAGGGAAGGAAAGAGGGAGAGAGGGAGGCAGCAGCAACTCATTCCAGAAACAGCAGCTGAATCCAGTTTCAGGATTTGCAAACACTTGCAGAATAGCTTCTTCACACACCCTTAAAGACCCCAGCACCAGCCAGCAGTGCCCCCTCCTCAGATGGTTTCCAGCTTATGGGGTCCCCACTGGACTCAGGTGCAGCAGAACCAGCATCAGCTGAACAGAACATAGTTTTAGTTCTGCAAGGCTGTTTTAATACTTTCAACCTCTTCTCTTTGTTTCCCCAGTCCTAGAGGTGGTAGCTGCTTCCTGCAGTTGCTAACTCAGTTTTGCTATAGTGTTTTCTTTTTGCATTTTCGATTACTTAATACCTAGTTAGCACGTTGTTATATTCAATTATCCCTGTTAAATCTAACTGGTGTGGTTTTTGCTTTCCTCATTGATACAAAGTTTAAACAAAGCAGCATTGGGTAAACAAAACAGCCGAATGCTCCCTCTATACAGGTCAGAGTGTTCAGCTATAGCTGGAAAGCTCTGGGAAGCAGAAGGGAAAACAATAAAAACAGAAAAATCCAGAGGTGCCACAATGAAGCGTCTGTTATAAAAGGAAAACTCACTATGCAGTTTTTTTTTTCATCATATGGATATTCATTACTATATGGATATCATTCTATGAAGCAAACTCACCATCATTGTTAGTGGTTACTGTTAACTGTTATTAGTAGCTAACATTGACTAAGCTTTATAGAATATCAGGTATAATGCTGATCACTATACAGATGTTACTTCCTTTAATCCTCAGAACAATCTTTTGAGGTAGGAATTATTTTCATGCTCACCTTACAGATGAGGTAACCAGTTTTGTGAGATTAAATAAATTGCCCAAATTTGCACCACTAGTAAAAAAGAAAATAGAGTAATTTAAGAGGAATTACTGTGGATAAGACTGTTAGTGGTGACTCTGGAAGCTATTTATCTTGTCCAACCTCTCTATTCTGTTTTCCGCTCATGGGATTCTGTGTTCAAAGGGAACTCCTAATTATATTCTCTGGTGGCTGATGATATGCCTTCCTTAGTCAAGTGCAAACAAATGGAAAAGAAATTAATGGGAGCACAGACTGCTCAGACAGTCTGTTAGTAATACAACCACACTGATCTATTGCACACTTAAAAGCCAAACAGATTTTATGTAAGAATTTTAAACACTCTTAAAAGTTGTTCAGAGTTAGCATTTTGCATAGTATAGAGTTCTCTGAAAACTTCAGGCTCTATAAATAGTTGACTGATTAAAGCTTTTGCTTTTCTGGAGGTAATGTATATCTATGCATCTATTGATTACTTATAGGGTTCTATCAGTTGAATCATTTTATTGATGCATAATTTATAGACAGTAAAATGCATACCTCAGCTTTCTTTTAAAGATGAGGAAACTGAAAACCTGACTTGCCCAATTTTACGCAGTGACCAGAACTTCGGTCTCCTGCCTTCTAGAGCTAAACTCCATTTTAGGAAGAAATTCTTTAAATATGGAAGGAAGTCATGTGATATAGAGCAGTTAAGAGAAGATTACAAACGTAAAAACAGTTTCACCCTGACAAACTATAAAAAAATGTATATTAATTGAAAATTTTATTTATAGTAATTAGGATAGGGTATTGTACCCTAATAAAAGAGCTATAGCAGAAAACAACTTTTAAAATAGTCAAAAACTGAAATTTTCAAATAGCATAATGACTGTCTAAATGTTGTATTTTCTTAAGAATGAATGGGGTAATTACAATGCTATCAGTCTTCACAGTGCTTTTAGAATTATTTATTACAAGTTATTTAGTATATAAAATAAAATTTGTATTTTTTAGAAATTACAAAAACAATTTTAAAAATTATTCTTAAACAATCATATTTGGTTATAAAGGAATAACTAGTGAAAGAACTTGCTTAAAATTCAGTAGTTTGGATATAGTGGCATAAGTACGATTGTGCATCTAATGCCATGTAGGTGCTTGTTTCTCTTTATTTAAAGTCATAGACTCTAAGTGTTATTGCTCCCCCTCTGTTTTGCATATTAACAGAGGCTAAATGCATACCTGGGTTATGACTGTAGTTCTGTCATTAACTGTTTGACCTTGGGAAAATCACAATCTCACAAAATCTAAGGAGGTGAATTAATAACACAAATTCAATAGCCATTATGTGTGAGGCTTAATGGTAGACCCCAAAGATACAACAATAATGAAAACTGAGCATCGTTGCTGCCTTTATGGAGGAAGGAAGGGAGCTGTGAATCAAATATTGTTATTATATTGCAGAAAAAATATAGCAATACAGATTAAAAGTGCTGTGAAGGAATAGTACTGGGTGCTGAGAGGCAAACAGAAGACCCAAATTTAGTCTGAGAGTGGTGCTCAGGCTACCATCTGAAGGACGAAGTCAAGTTGACTAGTTGGTGGGGGAACGTATGAGGAGAGAGGGCAACACAGAGAAACATCCTGAGGCAGGAAAGGGCATCTTGTGCTTGTGGACTTTCATAAAGTCCAAACTTTGCGGCTAGCTCTTAAATCCATAAACCACTACATAAATAACAGACATGCATCATGATCAGTGACCAATCATGGCACTTTTTTCAAAGTCTATCAGTGAATGGTTACTGTGTATCTGTTATTTAATTGACACACAGAGAGCAAAGTGTATAGTTGTATTGCTGTCTTGCCTTCCAATGATAAATCTATATGGCACTTTCCAAAAATGGATAATCAAAAGAGGGAATTGATCAATAAAGATGAAAGTGCAACAATGAATCAAAAGGGATAATGCTGGAAGTGAAATGTGAATCAAATATAAATGGAATTACAGAAGAAACAGCAGACCATGGGGATGATGACACTGCTGCCATTTGAGACATTCTAGATGTGCAGCTAGAGTAGCTTACTGAAAGCCAGCTTATTGACATAAATGAGAAAAGTGGTTGTAATGAAAAAGGTGAAGATGTCCCAGAGGAAGTGGCATCAGTAAAGAAATTACACTTTGAAGGAACTCCTGGCAATATTTCATGACATCAATAACATGTGGAAGCTGGTTAAAACTTAGAAAGGAGGATGACAATTCAACATGGCATAGAAAAGATGCATGCTCCATATGGTAAGTTATATGAGAAGAAAAAGGCAAGTACTGTTCAAACTACTTTTGATAAGATTTTTTCTTACAGAGAAATAAAGCACATTAATTATCAACATTTCTAAAGTTTTAAATTATATTGTATTAAATATTAGTTTTAATATATATTATATTTCCCTCTAAATTTATAACTGACAGTAAGAGTTTTAAATATTTTGAGAAAAAAATTTAAAGGTCATGGAACAATTGTATTTTTCCCACTGATTATGACATCACTTTGCATAGTTTCAGCTTGTGTGATCACTTTTATGGTCCCACACTACTATTCAAAGCAAAGACTGTAAGTTTTACTGACTCTACTCAACATACGATTTTCAAAGTGTTATGTGAAAGCAGATATATTTCAGACGGTTGGAGTCATTTCCTGAGTTTACAAACTCTCAATCTTGAAGAATTCTAAGACAACAATAGACCTGGAAATAATATTAGTTAATTAAATCTTCAGAATATTATCCAAATATTAGAAACCAAATTTTATGCTTAAGTACCTCCAAATTTCTAAAAGTCCAAGACCCATTATACTTGAATAAGTATAATGAAAACAGGAAAATCTGTCTATATTGTATTTTATTTTGACTTAGTAAAGTGTTTTCTTTAAATATTTTAAACATACCAGTCAAGAACATCTGTGAATGAAACATAAAATAGTTAAAAGATCATTCAAATTAAAGGGAAACAAGGATGAAAAACTTCACCTACCGATTGTAGAAATCATCTCTGTAGTAATCATAGTCAAAGACATAACCACTAAGGATGGAAACAAAAAAATTAGTTGGCATTTGTTTGAAACACATTAATTTTGGTATTAATTTATGATGTTATAGAAAGAAAATTGTATCACTTCTCAAATACTAATTTTACAATGTAACTATGCATCCAAAGGGCTTCATAAGATAATGTCCAATATGACAGTTACATCAAACTTTTATTATATGCTTGACAATGTAGAGACTGATAATGGTTTGTGTGATTGAGAATGGAAGGTGACTAGCAAAATAAATTTATTTTTAACACTTGTAATTAAATATGAATGAAGACCATTATTTTTTCCCAAACAAAATATAATATAGTTCTTCCATTTCCTAAGGTACATACAATGAGGCCAAACAATGACCAAAAGGTATTGAAATAGGGTAAATACAAGGGTTTAATGACCTATTCATAATAGGAATGGTCAACAAAAATGTGGTTTCCTCAGAAATTCAGAATTTCTTTTATGCTGATTCAATACTCTAAACATAGAAAAATTAAAACAAAATAACTTGGCTGAGTCTTACCAACAATAACTTAATATTTTGTTATTTAAATAAGAATTAATAATATATTTTAGTGGTAAGATTATCATGACTAAGCTCCCTAAAGGAATATATAATAAAACTTGCCTCCTTCTACTTGCATAGTTGTTTGGGTCTATGAAGCCCTCTGTTTGCATCATTTCCTTTCAATTTTAGCCCCCCAAAGAACTCTGTGTGATAGCATAACTAGAAGAAACTAATGTGCAGAGTCTTGCCCAAGCTGGTATCACTAGTAAAGTGATGGAGCTGAGACTTGAGAAAAAGTCTGCTGAATCCACCCTACAACACCATGCAACATTCTACAAACTGGGGAAAACCTTAATCATACTTACAGAGTGGCGAAGTGCCCGGGGAAGCACCCTAGCCTATTAGACAGTTTTAATTCTGGGCCCAACACTGCCTAATGGAAAATCACATTATGACATGCGTTTTCTTTGAGCTCAAGTTCTGAAATGTAAAGTGGGGACCCACTCCATGTGCACTTGGGATGGCGGAGCAGTTTCTGGCCTGAGCAGCAGTGCACAGCACATGCGAACCAAAGAGGGAAATGAGACCATTGCCCAGACTGAGAGTAAAAGTAACCACTTCTGTCTGACAGTCATAGATGATTAAAGTAGGGTGTGCTATGCTTTAGTTTATATTGCTGGTGTAGACACAGCTAGGACATTGAGTTTAGGGATTTTAAAGACAACCTTTTGGCCACTACCAAACCCTAACATATAATTTCATCTCAAAACCTTCCTCATACAGCAGTACATGTGCTTCTTTCATTGTGATTCACTTACTGCTTGGGTCACCAAGAAATGGTGAAACCTGGTAAATACTTCAGTTTGGATGTTTCAAGTTGAGAGCCATTCTACTCTTATATTGGTCATTGGTCATAATCATTGCATCTTATGTTTAGTAACCTGTAAGAATATATTGGTAGTATACAAATGTACCTATAATGGCATTCATGTTTGGAGAGGTTTTCAAGAGCCAAAGCAAAGAAAAAAATGATGATGGAAACAGTATATCACTTTAAGAAGTTTTTTTTAGACTTTGTTTATAAAACATAGTATCTTAGTAAGGAAAATTTCTAGTTATTAAAACCCTGTTCTGGGTGATTTTACATGCATAATATCATTGATTCTTAACAACATCCTATAAAATGTACAGTATAATCCCAATTTTACTATTTTACAGTTTTTTTTTAATAATCCCAACACTGAGGTCTAGAGATGTTAAATACCCAAGATAACACAAGTATGTATTACAGTAAAGCATAGTAATTCATACACTCATTCATTAAAATTTGATTAAGGATGTGTGTCAGGGACTGTACTAGGCACTGAGGTATAGTAAACAAAACTGGCTCCTTTTTCCTCAAGAACATTACAGTCTAGTGAGGGAAGCAGAAAATAAGCTAATAAGCAAATCACACATGATTATAAAACAGGAAATACTGAGAAGGAAATGAATGACATTTAAAAACAACAAGAACAAAACAGGTGGGAGAACTAAGTAGAGATTTGGTCAGGGCTGGACTCTCTGAAGAGGTGACATTTAACCGGAAACCTGAAGGATGAAAAGACCCCAAGCAAGAGCCAGGGGAAAAAAGAGACAGCAGAGAGAACAGCAAGCACAAAGGCACAAGTCAGGGAAGACCTTGATAGATTTATTGAAGTAAGGTCAGGTCTACTGCTATCACTCAGACAAAAAATAAGCATCCTAGGCTATACTGGTGGAAGGCAAGACGGAAATGTGTAGACAGATTCAAGACATATTTTGGAGGTAGACCCAATATAATTTATTGTTTACAGTTTGAGAATTTGGGAAAATTGTGTTATCCTTTGCTGAGCTGGAGATGATTGGGAGGAAGAGGTTCCCAAGGAAAATCATGAGATTGATTTTGGACATAAGAGCATTAGGATTCTTGTGATAAAGTTAAGAAATGCTTTCAGTAGGTAACCAGATACTACTTAAGTCCAAACAGAGGGCTTGCTGGGGAAGTAAGTCTACACAAATGCCATCAGAAAGGTGAAACCTTCCTTGGGAGTAAGTGGAGAGAGAGAGGGAAAGTGGAGGCCTGGTCCTAATTTAGAGGTCAAGGAAGATGGAGCAGGAGTTAGCAAGATAAGTCACATCTGTATAGGAGAAAAAGCTTGAAATCAGATAGCTCCAAAAGCAGACCCCTGCTTGCCACTTCCTATATATAGAATTGAACATTCTATTTAATGTTTCTAAACTTTATCTGCAAAATGAGATTGTATCAGGAACTACCAAGCCCAGCTTCTAGCACACTGTAATCACTCAATGGATGTTTTTAGCAACTGTCACAGAGCTGAGGCTTAAACACAGGGTTACCCGAATCTGAAATCTGTGATTTTTCTTGTCATGTTTGCCTAGGCATTTGTTAGTTTAAATAATCTTAAGGTGTTAATATATGTAATTTTATTTTTCCTGAAGCATTAAAGAGAGCAGTGTTAAGGTTTCTCAAGTGATGAGAGCATTTAAGACATGTAACTTCATCATAATTCCAAGCATCCTACTATAGATTTTTGCTTCCCAGTTTCATTTTCCTGGCAGTGTCTAGCAATCAGGAACTTAATAATGGCAATCATAATGATAACTGCAATAAAATACTTGAGCAGTTACTAAATACTAATACACAAATTTGAGCCTTTGCTATGTACCAGACACAATGCAAGATTAGGTGCATTATATAGCTATTGATTCATGAAGCAATAAATGTTGAATATCCATTCTATAAAATGAAAATTCTCAGTATTTTCAGAGGTAGTCAAATAGACTCAGAGAAAGAACATGTGACTAAATTGTGTTTAGAACTAGTATTTTTATGAGACTCTTGTTTTTATATTATAACTTCTGACAACACAGTTTATTCACAAGAAGAAAATATGGCACACTAAATAATTAATAAGTGTGTTATTAATGTGGATGACAGTGATTATTCCATGCATATGGCTATACTTTTAGGAAATATTTCAATAATTTAGCACTCTTTGGGAAATTTAAAAATGCATGAGAAAAAATTATTTTGTTTTTCTCAGTTGTGGCTTAAATTATCTTTTTCACCCTATTTATTTTTTATTCAATTTTGTCTTCTAAGACATATTTACAAGAACAAGTTATAGCTAAGTATCCTGAATTAAACCCCAAGTTCCCGTCCCTTCCACCATGAACCCAATTTTACCTGTCAAATTTAAAAATGAAATGAAAGGCACAAACACACATCTTGGTAGTCATGACAAGCCTGACTTGTCTTACCGGTTTGGGCTTTTTAGAACAAACACCATGGCAGTGGTTAGCTCAGATCAGAAGCTGTAAAATCAAGCTGGATTTCCAAGGAAGAGGAAGAAATTCAAAGAGGTAAAAAGAGATCACTGCAGGGCAAGCCTGATTCATGTAAGTTATGCTTTCCCCAGTGTTCCTGCTTTCCTCCTCAAGCCTTTGCCTTTTATTTTTTCTCTCCCATATTCTATTTCTTCCAATTAAATTCCTTCTTTTCCTTTCTTTGCAAAGTGCTCTTTGAAATTAGATGCCAAAAGATAGAACTGTCAGGAGTCTCATTTGGGTTTAAAAGGTATTTTATGTACGTATAAAATCCCAGAATTTTATTGCAAGGAAAAGCTCATCTTTCCGTTAAGAAAGATCCCAAAGCCTCCTTGTAAACCGTGAGAGTGGTGCTGCTATGCTTATGGGCCAATCCACTTTGGCTTTTAAGAGAGGAAACTCTGTAAGTATTTCATTGCAGTGGGTTTCGTATGAGATTCTGGTTCTCAGGCTACTGGGAACAAAATGACAATAAATTAGATGTTTAGGGTACCATCCACCAAAAAACTAATCCAGGTCATGTCAAGGTTTTTGTTGTTAGGGGATATGGTCAGTGTGGTCCCTGGCAGGGACTCTTCTTTGTAAAAAAGCGATATGGTAGTGTTGAATATTTAGTACCAATATATGTATTATATTTTTGTATTTTTATAACTAGCAAACTTTTACTACTTTTATTCTACTTGTCAATGTACCATATTCTAAATGAATAGAAGCCCTCAAATCTTAGCTCTCAAATCTTAATGGGAAAACAGAATCTCTAAAGTAATTGTTTAGAGTCATACACCCACACTCCTTCTTTTATTACTGAAGACTGAATGAGGCCCAAGTAACTTTCCTGGAATTTCATTTAAACTTCTTCATTTATATATGAAGAAATCACAACTCATTGGGTTTTAAAATACATGTGATCAATTTTATCTAATCCATTTGAATTCATAAAACCAGGTTCATATGATTAAACTAATATACAAAAGTATTTCTTTTTTAGTTTCTTTCATAGAACTTCATTAAAATGTAACCTGAAGAGCATTAATAAACTCCCTAGCACAAAGAGAGAGCATATTAATGGTTTCTTAGCAGACACTGTGCCAATAATAACTACTAATGGAGCCTTGTCAATTACTGTATCTGACTCTCTAAATTAAATTGAATAATCAATTATTGAGTACTTATTGCAAGTCAGGACAGTACTGGGAATTGTGGATTACAGTATCAGCAGAACACAATTTCTGCCCTCAAGGAATCTAAGTATAAGGGATTTAGGCAAATACAAATATGACCATAATTCAAAGCAGAACTTGATAAATGCCAAAATAGAAACAAAACTCCAATGAGAGCTTATAGGCAGAAGAAATAGAATGTGGTGGGTGGGACCCAGGGATCAAACAAGGCTTCAGGAAAGAGACGGTATTTGAATTGGATCTTGTAGGAAAGCTAGGGATTTGACAAGTGAACATGCAAAAGGTAGGTCCTTTTAGGTGGTCAAGAATTGATGGTAGAAAAAATGTGGACAAGGATGGAGGACAGTGCTTTATGAAGATTATTTTCTCTTTAGCATAACTTTTCTTGAGAATACACATGGTTAGTTCTGGAAATAAAGAATGCAGAAGATATCATGTAGGCTAACTGGCTGAATTCCCAGAGCACACTTCCCCATGGTTAAGGGTACTCGTGAAATCAGAAGCATGCTGAGAGGTACTTACAGGGCACTGATTATAACTTGTGATAAAATTTTGGTGTAGCTTTCCAACTGTCAGAATATCTACAGTTGACCAAATTTGTAAATTTTGCTAAAACAATTTGTAGACAAAAATCTGTCCATTTTTACTTAAGGGAATATAAATCTGTAAATTTATATTGGAGTGTGTGTGTAGTGGATAACACCCACGCATATATTCGGGATTCAAAAGTGAAATAAGCTACATAGTCTATTATAGAATTTCATTGACGAAATAGTTGATTAACTCCAGAGGGTCTTTAGAATAGGGTCAGGAGGCCCTTGGGAACTAAGAAAATTATGACACATTTGTAGAGTTTCTGACTAATTGTGGCTCAGGATCTGGAAGCTTAGGAAGAGAATGTGGCTAAGAAGTTCAAAAGATTAAAATGATCCACCCAAATCCTTTAAGAGTTCTGGTCTTTTACTTGGTGAGTCAAGTGTACTGTATACACATTTAAACGATGAATACTCTAATTGAAGGATCAGTGATAGGACATTTGAAAAGTGAATTCAGGAAACAAGAGAGAAGAAGAGGAAAAAAAAGAGAATTATTTTTCTCTCTTCTGGTTAAGTTAATACAGGGATTCTGCTTTTGGAAGTATCACCTTGAATGGGGTATTCTGTTACCCTTCTGTATGCCATTTCCTGCTAGGAAAGATGTTTACACAGAATTCCACAATTGTCTTTAGTTCTCACCTCTGTCTTATGGCCTAGAAAAACTATATATATTTATATAATTTTTTTTTTTAGTTCATGATTACTCTATAAAGCTGCAACGAGGATGAAGATTTCTTTTTTCACAAAGAGCATAACACACCTGGTAAGAGCATTACAAAAGCAAGAGCAGGAAAAGCAAATATCCATGCATGTTGATGGCCTGGCACTGGGATATACACTTTTGCCTTTAACTGAGAAATAGTCTCCAAACTGGTATTCCTGTCACAAGAATCTCCACATCTCCCACGTGTCTTACATGCTGCTAATAGTTTAAAAGTATTCCCTCTTACAAATTGTCAACATTAAAAATTAACAACTCCAAATAATAAAAGCCTTCAATTATTCCCATGACCTACAAGGAAGTTTTCAAATTTTCATACCCCAAAATGTAGATCCTTCTTCAGACCTTCTCTCTCACTCTTCATTCATTCATTCTTTTAATCTTTCAGCATTTCCCAGCACCTATTCTGAGTCTGATACTGCTCTGGCAGAGAAAAGCTCCTTAATGTCAGGGAATAAAATTCTTATATCTTTACATAATATTTTTGTGTTAGCCTAACTAGCTGTGCATTAGAAAGTTTCCTTTTCTGGGTCTTTGCCCAATCTCCCCATCCTTCAACATATGCTGTATCTTCTTTCTGCTACAAACAAATCCATTCTTTAATGCCTGGCTCAAGCCCTGCATCCTTCCTAATTATAAAGTTCGTTGAGTTAGACCAAATTCCATTTTCTGGGCTATTCCTTGATTATAGCCCTTTTGTATTTACATCTGACTCATACTTGTCAGCTCTCTGCCTGTCTTGTCACTTAGCTAAACTACATAGATTTATTTCTGTTAGCTTTTCCCCTCACAGCCAATCTTCCCATTCCATTAATCATTCCTGTCTTCACTCTTTGGAGTTAATCTAATTTGTCTGAATATCTTGCCACTGAAGTTTTCAGAGTAAAATATTCCAGGAGGACTCATGTCAAAATCTTGTAGAGAATTATCCACCTCTTCGTTCTAACTGAATTTAATAATGAATGTGCATACTGCTATCTAAGTATGTTATGTTGTAATTGACCATTTATGAGTCTGTCTCACTAGATTGTGAGCTCTGAAAAGTCAGGGTGTTTGTAGCCACCCAGTAGATATTTCTTGAATTGAATGCTATATTTACATAGATTTCTGCTATTTATGACTTTTTGAAGGAAAATAAATGTTTGTCCTGGAATTTTTGAACACTTAAGTATCAATATTAATGTTTAAATCATTGCAGTTGTCATGCTGGGTTAGATTCTTCTGCCATCTATCAATTTATTGCCCCTCAACTCTAACACCACTCTTCTTTGCCTCTACATTGAGATAATAGAGCTGGACCCTGTAGACAGTGCTCTTTTGCCAGTGGCACAATGTTATGGTTTCTCAGTAAAGGGCATTGGAGGGAAACTGTAAGCCACAGAAGAGGAAGGGACTTTTTTTCCATGTTCCAATGTAATTTTTTTCTTGCTCCTATGGCATGATTATCAGCAATGTGCTGGAAATCCAGAGACTCTCACTCTCCAGAGATTTTCACTGGCTTGCCAACAAGAAGCTTCCTCGTCACCAAGTCCAGTCCACAGCATCCCAAAGAACTTCTCTGCCACCCAGTGGTTGCAGCCATTTAAGTCCAGAACATAAACCACATTATCTATGGCTTACCAGATACTGGTGTAGAAAATACTTAGGTAGTTTTTTTTTTCTATCAATTTCAAGTTCACACACACACAACTATCAGAAAGCTAATGATAGCTTAGTCAGCATTAAAAGAAGTGTAGCTCTTTTATAAAAGGAGATAATGCCATTGGATTTTCACTTCTGAGACATCAATGGAAATATTTAGTTTCGAGCATGCCAGTGCAGTTTATGAAGAATTTTGACCAACTAGAATGCGTACAGATAAAGGAAATTAAGATGGCAAAAAGTCTCAAAACAATGATCCCACATGAAAATGGTTGAATTAAATAAGGTTGTTTGGTCTAGAGAAGAAAGCCTTGGGGAGGAGGGCAGCTAACTGTAAATATTTGAAAGGTTGTTGAGTCGAAGAGGAATTGAATGTATTCAGTGTGGCTCGAAAATGCAGAACAGATACTAAATGGTAGTAATTACAAGGAAAAATGTTACTGTTAATTATAACAAACAAATAGAATAATGAATTCCAAATATCTTGAGCTTCCGGTAGTTTGGGAGAAAGAATAGAACCATAAAAATTAAATTATCTTGACCAAACATCATATAGTGTAACACAGAGTAACAGACACACATGCCTCAAGGAGAGCCTGAAAACTCTTTTTGTAGAGAAGAGAATTAATGAGCTACAGAGTTCTGGGATATCTTCCAAACTGAGATTTCATGATTTTAATAAAATCAAATTACATTGTTAAAATGCAACAATTAGATATTCATATCAGGTTCTGGGAAGGGTTGTAACCTGAAACTAGCTAACTTTCTCTTTAGCACCAGTTCCAGTCTCTTTGCTGCTTCTTTATTAAATTGATGCAGGACCAAAGAAGAAAGCAAAATTGAACTTTCTTTCTATATAGAAAACCATGGAAACTATTACATTTCCTTCAAAACCTACGTGACACAGTGAAATCTTGACTCAGAAAAATTTACAGCTTTAGATGTCTTCATTCGTGAAGGAGAATGATGCAAAAGAAAGGAATGCAGAACTAGTCTTATTAGAAAAAGAGCAACTCAATAAACAAAAAAAAACCCAGAAAGGAAATTAATATCAGGTTCAAATTTGGAAATCTATCAACATAATTCAGTACAAAAACAAATGAAAGGATAAAAAATCAACTACATGGTTTTATCAGTAGATGCTAAAGAAGCATTTGATAAAATTTAAGAAGCATTCCTTATAATATATTCTAAGTAAAACTAACAATAAAACCACTTAAATACATTAGAGTATATGCCAAAAACAAGCAGGAAATATCTTAACTGATTAAAATTGGAAAGATAGCTGCTACTGTCATTATTATTCAAAAACACCTTGAAGGTTTTAGCAAATCTTTAATATCAAACTCTGTCATTTCACTACTCACATCTACTTGGTATTAATTCACATACTTTTTAATCACTCATTTTCTCAGAATACCTTGGTACTTATAGATGTCTTCTTATTATTCTTTCTCAAGTTTCAAACTCATATTGCACGGTGCTCATACTACTTAATGTTTCTTAAATGTACTTTCCTTCTGAGCCATATTGAGCTAAGGAGGTTTTCTATAGTTTTCTTCAATTTCCAGAAATAAATCTTATTCAGAGAAATGAGTTCCTTTTCAGCACTCAGCATATTGCTCTGTAAACCTGTACTGAAGAAATTTTTCTTTAGCCTCCATGGTTTGTTTTTTCTAATTAATTCTTTTCTGTTTGGTGAAATCAATATTCCATGTTGTTTATATTGTTATGACTACATAAATATATTTACAGTTGAGCAATTTTACCATGTGATGATCAAATTTCTTTCCTGTAAAAATTGTTGTTTACTTGGCATTTGTAATGGCCTTGTTTTTCCATCCCTCCAGGAGCTCTCCTTTGCCCTGCTCCCATCCAGACTGGTCCCTCTAGGTCTAACACAAAGCTTCCACCCCAGTAGTTGCTTTCACTAGCTGCCTGGGAACGTGCTTCTTTTTTATGTCAGATCCCTTCGGTTGATTGCTTGGAAAGAGTGTATGGATCCTTGGACTCAAGATAAAATGTCTTTATTCTGTCTTCATGCTTGACTGATAATCTGGATATTCAGGCTGAAAATTATTTTCCCTCCGAGTTTTGCAAGTGTTGTTATTCCATTGTCTTCAAACTTCTAATCATGAGAAATATGATGTCATTCTAATTCCTGAATCCCAATATGTATGTGACTTTAATTCCTCCATTAAGCTCTGTTTTTATTTTTATCCACAATAATCTGCCTTAGTTTGGGTCACCTTTCCTTCACTGCACTGAGTACCTTCCTTATCTTTTGGTTTTGGGATATTCTCTTGTTTTACTTACTTGATAATTATGTCTTCTCTAATTTCTCTTTGTAGAACACCTATGAATTAGATATTGAACTTTGGACTGAGCCTGTAATTAAAGATTTTCTCCCCTATTTTCCGTCCCTTTGTCTTTTTTGTCTACTTCCTAGAAGATTTACCCAACTTTATATTGCAAACTTTTATTGAGTTTTTCATCTTCCTTTCTGCCATATTTTGAATTTCTAAAATGTTTTTTCTTGGTCTTCATATTTTCCCTTATAATAATATTCTTGTCAAATGAATATAATATATTTCTTATTTTCTAGGTATATTAATTATAAATTTTATTTTTAGTTTTTTACATTCTCTATGGTTTCTCTATTTCCTTTGATTGCTGATATTCTTGGGATTTCTTTCTTGCATGTGAGAGTATTTTCTCAAATGTTTCGTGATCTTTGGTTGGTTGGATATATTTCAGAGCAAAGCCCTAAAAACCTGACTGGAGCTGTGTGTGTGTGTGTGTGTGTGTGTGTGTGTGTTTGTGCATGTGCACACATGCTGGAATTGTTGGACTGGCAGGATTGTAGCATGATGGGACTCAGCCCAAAGGGTGTAACTAGGAATCTAAAATTTCACTGTCTGTAGGCCTTCTACAATGGTGAGTATCTTTAGAGGCTCAACTGTTAACTCTTCAATAAAGGGAAGTCTCATCCAGGTCTAATATTGGAAAACAATGGCATTTGGGGTTATCCTAATTTTTCCATAGGCCATAAAGATAATGACAGAATTTTTTCCCAACTGTGAAGGTAGAGGGCAGATTAGAGGGTTAGGAATTAACCTGATGTCTGACACCATCTTAACTTGCCAGACTGCTATGACAAATATCACACAATGGGCTGGCTTAAACAATAGAAATTTCTTGTGTCAAGTTTCAGAGGCTGGAAATCCAAAATGAAAAAAATCAAAGCATGTTGGCAAAACCTTGCTTTCTCCCCAGTGTCTGTGGTGTCCTGGGGCTTGCTGGCCACCGCCCTTGTGGTTCCCTGGCTGGCATCCATGCCTCCCCTCACATGTGGTCCTTCTGTCTGTCCTTCCACTTCCACTGACTTCCGGCTTCTTCCTGGGTGGCCTTCTCTGACTGACTCTGAATTTCTTCTGCTTAAAAAGAACTTCAGTGATATGAATTAAGGCTCACCTTGATTCAGTTGGGCCACACTTGTACTGAAAAGAAGACTTTCAAAGGGTCCTATTTACAAATTTACAGGAATGTGGATTAAGATTAAGATCATGTCTCTGTTGGGGTACATAATTCAACCTACCACAGGCACCCGGCAGTCGTTTCACAAGGATTAGTTTTCTTTCTAATGGTGAGATCTATTTCAGTCTTTCTGGCAAAGGAAAGGGAGCTGTTGTGAGCCAGACAAGAGGACATATATTCCTTGTTGAGGGCATGCAATTTTAAAAATGAAGAAAAAGAAAGCAAAGAAGCAGAAAGGAGGAGAAGGCAGAGGCTGAGGACAGGAAGGAGAAAGACTGGGAAGGAAGTGGGAGACGGAGAGAGCAGGTGGGAGGGAGGGAGGGGATGAGAAAGGGGAAGGGAGAAGGAAAGCTGCAGAAGACAGGAGAGGGACAGGGAAGAAATTTGGGAAGGGGAGGAGGGGGAGGGAATGGGAGAAGTGGGAGAAGGGGAGGAGGAAAGTGGAGGGAGAGAGAAATTAAGAGGAGGAGGAGGGAGAGATGGGAGGAAAAAGAGAAGGGGAGGGGGGAGCAGAAGAAAAGTTGACACATCTTGAGGGCTTTCCATGGATTTAGTTCTCTCTTGATGGGATGATGTGACCATTTTTTTATTTTTTTTTTGGTTATGTCATCCAGCCTCTCTTCTAGATACCCTTTGGTCCAGCCCAATGGCCAAATGGTACTAAGAGCTAGCTCCAGAATAGAAACTAAACCTGCCTGACTTTGTGTCCTATCATGTATTAATAGTTCCACAGCTTCTTGTTTATAACTTCTCTTTAAAGAATTACAAGTATCTGCCTATTTTTATTTTATCTTCTTCAGCAGATCAGTTACCAAGCAATGCTGTGTTATAGATATCTGCTTATGTGTTATGTCTTCTTCATTAGATTATAACGTCCTGGAAGGCAAAGACTTAGTCTGGTCCAGGGCTTCTCAATTTATTGTAGTAGGACTAGATATTTATTTTTCTTTTCTTAATTTACCATCTGTCACAGACTGATAGTTTTGTAAATTACAAACTCACACACTTAGTTGTCACAGCAATATCAAAATGCTATTTAAGATTTTTAAATACTCTTACTTTCTGTACTTATCTAGTCATGAATCGGTAACAAACAATTCATGGCCTGGCACCATTTTACTGAATAGACTTGGAGAAGCACTGATCTAGTTCACCTTTGCATCTTCCTCTGCATCTAAAGATACGACTTGAAAGGAGTTTTGCACTGAATAAATATTATCTAAAGATAATTGAATTCAGATTCAGAAATAAAGATGAAGATCCTGGAAATGGAGTCTTGATTAGAATGAAATAGCATCATGTAATGTCCACTTCTTGTTTTTAACCCCTGATTTGTACTTTGGAGGTTTAAGTGTTCTGCAACTAACAATGTTCCCAAGAATAATGTGAATTGCAGAACTTTTTCAATATACTGGAAACTTAAGTCTAAGTAAACTGCTACCACCACTCATCTGACAATTGTCAGAAGTAAATATCTGCATACTTTACTAAGTAACCCAGCAAAGATGATTTGGTGCCGTGATATTTGTAGAATCAAAGGAAAGCTCAATATTTAATCACAGTAATGAGAAAATATCTCTTTCTAGTAGGCTAGTTTATAACAGCAGCTGGCATTGTTATCACAGAATATTTTACACACTTACCATTCCCTCCAAATAATGAATTGATGCACTTAATAAAATTGGACAGCTGTTCATAACACAAACGGCAGCAATGCTATCACAGCCTTTCTCAAAAGCTTCAAACGAAAATCTGGTGACTTAAGAAAATTAGGAATGATTGTTTCGATTTATAGGGTAGCCCCCTAATCTGTGACTTGGTAGTGCTACCCGGGAGTTTGAAGTACTTGGCCTGCCACAGGCCTACTGAGATTAATATGAACAAAGATCTGTGATTTACAGAACACATTTTAAAAATAACTTCTCTAGAGAACCTCGCTTTTTAAAAGGCTTTCAAGATTTTTAGTATCCAATTGGGCTGTAACCTATACTTCATTGAAATAGTGCCTTCATGATCTGATAATTTAGCCAATATCCAGGAAAGATGTCTCATCGTGAGTTTCATCTTTTATACACTTTTCATGAAGCTCTTTAAGAGGAAGGGCTAAGACATACTTTTAGTTGATGGCTGCCCACGAGGGGTCAACCTCAGGCACTGTTATTCCATTTTGAAATTGTCTGGGGCCTGCAGATACTAATGGTAAGTTTTGAATGTGACCGAGTAAAAATTTCACTGAGGAAATAATAAGCTTCCTAAAAACACGAAACATTTGGGGGCAGATTTTCATTTTAATATCTAGCTTACTTGGCACACCAAAATACAGCAGCTTAATGCATGTTTTTTCTTAATAAGCTCTTAAAGCGTAAGTGATATGTGACTTTTGCTAATTTGGGGAGGTCATCGTTTATACTGTGGTAACTGATCTGTTCTGCAGAGTTAAGTGGAAAATCTTTGAATCAAAATATTCTGTACTGTGAAAATATCGTTAACGCGTTGAAAAGGTCACATTTTGAGACTGATGAAATAAAGATAAGTCATTCTTGGCTGGATGAACAGAATTTAATTGAGAAGTAGGGCTTTAAAACTTTTGCTGGCACTTTTGTAATGCAAATCTGGGTTTCACCATGCCTCTAAAAGCAATAAATAAATTTTTATGTACATAATTATTTTCCTGAATAATTAAAGCTATTATTTAGAACGTCATGATGAGTTCAATGAATGTGAGACTCAGAGGACAGCATGAAATGCTAGTATGCATGAAATTGCCAATTCTTTAACCAAAAGCCCCAGGCTGTTTTTCTGCCAACTGGTATTGATATTCTTGTGTGTTTATGTAGATATCATCACATCCCTATGTCTCATTTTTCCACTATTAAAAGAGGGATAATATTTAATTTCTCCATAACAGAATCAGTAAAGATTCATTGAACAATATAAAAAAAAGGATAATTAATATTTTGAACCCCCTAAAAAGAGTGCTGTTTATATTGTCAGTACATTATTTAGATAATCAAGTACATTTCAATTGGAATTTCAGATTTTAAATAGGTATATTTATTGGAGTTATGAAAAGGAGAATTCAGCTTTTAAATAGGTATATTTATTGAAGTTAGAAAAGGAGAAACAGTTCATTCTCTGCAATCAAGAATGATTCTTTCCCTTGAGGAAAGAAATAAAATGAATGAGATCATTTTGCATACTTTTGTTCCAATGAGTGAGTACTTTCAGGACTGATTTTAAAAGTATATGGGGCTAAGATCTTATTTCAAGTTGAATCAACAGCACTCTCTCCATGTAGCATGTCTACATATGACAACAAAAATAATCTTAACCACTATTTCTGTTTTATTCATATATCTGGTCAATAAATACATCTTTCATCATTCAGAGTATATATATGCTCACCTTTTTCAATATGGCTTGATGCTTTTAAAAAAATTTATATTCCTTGAAAACAGTGATGATGGCAATAAGGAAACATGTAAGGAAATACAGACAAAGGTTATTATGTTTTAAATTTGATTCTGTAACATCAATTAAGATTAGTTCTAGAAGGCCCTGATGAAGATGGCAGAGTGAGATGCTGAAGGACTCTGTCCCTGTACAGAAGCTTTGAATGATCAGCAAGAACTGGCAGAAACATTTTTTTCTCAAAGCTCCAGAAAACAGTTGAAGGATTGCAAGAACAAGGTAAGTGCAGAACCAAGAAAAAGGCCACATAAAAGAGGTGGGATCTCATGGAGCCCTGGCTGGCCTCTCCCTCATCTCCTTGCATAGCTGGCTCTGCTCCCAGTGTGAATCCCTGGTCCTGGTTCAGGAGGGAGTAGGGTGACCCTCATGCACATACTGGGAGCATGGGTGTCTGCCCCAATCTGTCTGGCCTGAGAGACTTACCCTCCCAGAATTTGCTCTGCCTATCGGAGGTGGCTCACCAAGCTCTCCTACAGAATGCTGTGGGAGAGTAGTCAAGCGGCTGCCTGAGGCAAGGGATTGCTGGCTGTAGGACATAGAGTGCAGTGCCCAGGACTGTAAAAAAAACTACCTTAGGGAAGAGGGGACACGTGTATCAGTGTAACGGGGAAATTCCTAGGGCCACACATGCATATCCAAGACAAGAGACATGCAGAAAGGATCAGGGAAGGCCCTATGCTTTGGCTTGGAGCTGTTCTCCAAAGTCATGGTATGGATAAGCCCTGAATAGGAGAGGTCAATCTTTAAGGACCAGGAAAAGTGTTTTCTTTTTTTTTTCTCCTCCTTCTTCTTTCTTCTCTTCCTCTTCCTCCCCTTCCTCCTCTCCTCTTTCTTCTTTTTCTGTTAGCTCCAGGCATTCAAGGAAAGCTCTCATAATACTAGCTGGATACAAGTTTAAGGAAAAGATGCCTCAGAGTTTATATTCCAGCAATAATATTAAAATATCAAGATGTCCATGTTTCAACAAAATATTACAAAATACAAAGAAACAGAAAGTGATGACTCAGGCAAAGGAGAAGATTAAAGCATTAGAAACCATCCAGGAGGAGGATCAGACCTTGGGCATTCCAGATAAAGACTTTAAAAATGTTCCTAAATATGCTCAAAGAGCTAAAGGAAAACATGGACAAAGAACTAAAGGAAATTGGGAAAACAACAGATGCAAAAGAGAGTATCAATAAGTAGATGGAAATTATGACAAGTAGCCAAACAGAGCTGAAGACCACAGTAACAGAAATTAAAAATTCCCTAGAGGGGTTCAAAAGCAAATTGGAGCTGGCAGAAGAATCAATGAACTTAGAGATAATCATTCAGTCTGAGAAGCAGAAAGAGGAAAGAATGAAGAAAAGTGAACAGAGACTGAGGAACCTGTGGGTCACCATCAAGTGTACCAACAGGCACATTGTGGAAGTCCCAGAAGGAGAAGAGAGAGAGAGAAAAAGGTAGAAAGAATGTTCAAAGAAATAATGGCTGACACCTTCCCAAATAAAAGAGAAAACATGAATATTCATATCCAAGACACTCAATGAATTCCAAACAGGAAAAACTCAAGGGGATCCACATTGCACCACGTTATAATAAAAGTGTTGGATGCCAAATATAAAGATGGAATTCTGGAAGCTGCAAGAGGGAAGCCATGTGTGACATACAAGGGAACCCCGGTAAGATTAATTGCTGATTTCTCATCAGAAACCATGGAAGCAAGAAGGCAGTGGGAAGACATATTTAAAGTGCTGAAAGCAAAAAATTGCCAACCAAGAATTCTATATTTGGCAAAACTTTCTTTCAAAAATGAGGGAGGAATTAAGACATTCCCAGATAAATAAAAGGTAAGGGACTTCATCACTATTGGACTGGTCTTATAAGAAATTTTAAAGGGAGTTCTCCAGGTTGAAAAGAAAGGACACTAGGCAATTGACTGATGTCATATGAAGAAATAAAGATACCCTATAAACATAATGACTTGGGTAAATATAAACACCAGTATTGTTACATTTTTGATTTGTAATTCTACATTTTACTTCCTACAGGATCTAAAAGACAAATGCATAAAATGTCATAGTAAATCAATGGTTTTGGATTCATAATGTATAAATACATAATTGGTGACAAGAACTACAAAAAGGTGGGGGATAGAAGGGTACAGAAACATAGCTTATGTTTGCTGATAAAATTGCCAAGTTGGTATCAAGGCAAACAAGATTCTTATAGATGTAGGATGTTAAATTTAAGCCCCAGAGTAACCACAAAGAAAATCCATAGAGACAGAAAGTAGAGTACAGGCTACCAGGAATGGGGGCAGGGTCCATGGGGAGTTGTTGCAAAATGACTGTAGAGTTTCTGTTTGGGGTGAAGGGAAAGTGGTGGTAATGGATGGTGGTGAGGGTACCACAACACTGTGAATGTGATTAATCCCACTGAAAGGTAGGCTTGGGAGGGGTTGGGATGGGAAGATTCATGTTGTTTATATGTTTTCAAATTGAACAAACAGAAAGAGAAACTAAAGAGATAATGACAATTAAATGTGATGCATGATACTGGATAGGATCTAAGAATGGAGGAGAAAAGGCTCAAAAGGACATTATTGGGACAAAAATTTTGGAATATAGAATGTAATCTTTATAGAAACATTAATTTTCTTGAATTTGGTAATAGTAGTTAAGGTGATTAAATAACTGAATATCCTTGTTTATAGTAAATAGACATGGAAGTGGAAGTATTACATGTTCAAGGAGTATGATATGTGCAAACTGCTCTCAAATGTTCAGAAAATATATATATGTGTATACACACAGAGAGATATGGATAAACAGATAGAAGAATGATAGAATGAAATGGAAAAGTGGTGAAATAATAAAAGTGGTGGATCTAGTTATCTGGTGTATGGTACAGTGGTATGTTAGAGCTGTCTATATGGGGTTTGTATTACTTTTGCAACTGTCCTCAAAGTTGGAAATTATTTCAAAATTAAAAGTTAAAAAAATTAGTTCTCATAAGGGAGATCTTATATAAGCCAAGTTTTAATTATTTTCTTATGTAGGGGTATTTGATGGCTATACATTGTTATATTAATTTAGAATTGTGTGATATGAAATGGTCATAATCCTCCACAGAGTTTAAGGGTTTTCCCATCAAACTTGCCTTTTAAAAATAATTAAATGGTGGGAATTGCAATGGCCAGGAGTTTAAAGGACATAGATGATTTACCCAATATTACTTGTTACAATTGTAACATTTCATTTTAAATAGACACATAACCTAGATGTATCAGATTTGTTATTGAGTGGAATGGATTTAATGATTAATTAAGTGCTCTCTATATTAGATTGATTTTTAAATGCTTAATTTATTATGATCAAAGATCTCATTCAATTTTGGGTGGTTTTGCCTATGACATATAATATGCCAATTCTAGAAGTAAAATAGATATGAACTGTGACATTTGGCTTAATGTGACACTTTATTATATGAATGAATTGGATAGTTGTGGAAGTGCTGATGATACCCTTTTGAAATATCATCAGCTATAAAGTCCTGCACCACTGCTTTCTTTATAAGCAGAACTTAAATAAATCTATTTAATGATCCCATGTATTTTCTTCCCTCCATGTAACACTCTATTCTTGCCTGCTATAATCTGCAATTACTTTCTTTTCCCTGAGGAGAACATTTCACTGAAGAACTAAAAGCCACTTCCAGTCACAATCAGCCTCTCTATTTCCTAAGACAGTTTTTTAATTGTAAGGACTGAGGGAAACTCTTTTTTGACAACTCCACTGTACCTTACTGTACAGTAGAGTCATGAAGTTTTTGCTTAAAAATGTGTTCAGGAGCCCATGCATTCAAGACACCACTGTCAACATATACAAATACATGATTGATTACCCAATTTATTGGTGATACTGTATATGCCATCATATTGCAGTTTAAATGATGTTGACAAGTATAGAAAAGGATCATTGACAGGTGTAGAAACAAATGATGGGTTTAAGCGTTCAAATATTTTTACATTTCACTGAGTGGCAGGTTGATAAATTAAAATTACAGTTGTAGTATCAGGCTTGAAAGCACAACTGCTTTAAATTACAAAAATAGCGATATAGAAACTTTGTGTACTCTCCAGAGAAGAGCCTGGAGGGCCTTGGAAAAAAATGAAACAAGTGCAGTTGCTAAAAGAATCATTAATTTTGTGAAAAAAACTGTCTGAGTCTAGAGAAACAAAAAATAGATTTTTAGAAGAGGAAAACTGGCTTTATCACCTTATCCCTTTTTCCCTGGAGACCTAAAGAAAATTGAATCCACCCCATCAAAAGTAGGCATTGACTTGTCCATTAGTTATTACATGATGCAGGTGGGTGTATTCAAAGCTTAGGGACAGTTTCCTTATTAACATTCCTTTAGTTCTGACACCGCACCTGGATTTTAGCTTGTCATACTGTTACCATGATCCCACCAAATCCTGTTGAGAAATTGCTAACACATCACTTAATCACTCAGTGATTCTGGTATGCTTTAACAAAATGATATTTCATCAGGCATTTCCTTTCCATTTTTATTTCATTCTACTCAGGCCCTGCCTCTTTTCAAGTAATGCCTGAACTACTGAAACACTATTCTGACATGCTCTACTATTGCCTCACTTCGAATAATATCACTCTCAGTTGAAATCATAACAAATAAACAGACACTCAAATAAACATACAACATCCGACGACTCTACTTCATCCATAGGATGAAGCGAAACCTCCTTATATTAGTATAATTTCTCAATACACTTGCTCTAACTTAATTCATCCATCTTATCTCCCTCCTGTCTTTTCATGAAAATTTCAAGGTTGCCAGACTGAGAATGTCCCTTCTCTCTGCTGCTCGACCAGTTCTTCCTCCTAGGAATGCGGCTCTTATACTTTCTATTGAATTTTTGCTCCACCCTGACAATAAGCTGAAGTCCTACTGTCTGTTTTGGAAGTTTTCCTGACAATCTGGCCAATTTTTTCAACCTCTTAGTTTCTGAATTAAGACAACCTCTCAATTCCAAATTAATTGGTAAGCACAATGATTTGACAATGACCATATAATTCTACCTTTACTTTTTTACGCTCTATGACCAACATTCCCAAGTTAGCATTTCTTTGTCTGTCTCATGCTCCTATGATTCTAACAAAGTTTTCAGTGTTGTACTCGATATTTCATACAGCTCTGGGTACATTCCAGATTGTCTTCCTGTCTTCATGTTACTGTTTTATTTTTTCTTGTCGGTCTTCCTCAGAAGTCTCCCCCAGTAAGACAGTCCTTCACTCCTGTGCTGATTTCACTCTCTTTCTGAACTTCCAGTTTGAGAATTCAACCCCTATTGGAATTATTAATCCACCAGAGACTACCACCAGGTGTTATCCGTTATCTTTCTAGAATATTCAGGCCTTTGGAATCAATCAGTTGGAGTTTCCATGATTCAGTGGAACTTCTTTAAAAAA